>NC_045596.1:43584457-44834457 GCF_009762305.2 Zalophus californianus
TACTTCTGATTAAAACCCTTAAGTAGCACCCAGCTAAAGCCCATGCTCTGCGCAACAACATCCAAAGCCCTCCATCAATGGTCTCATGCTCTACCTATACTGGATAACTATGAGTTCCCTCAATAAACTTCCATGTTCATCTGCTGTTTTTGCCCAACATCCACTTTTCCTTCCTCTGCTAATATTACCCATTTTCCTTCAGGAAACAATGCCTAACTCACTCTCCGTGAGGTGGTTTGGCTGGGGCTGCCCTACCACACTCATATTCCAGGTTGGGAATGTAGTACAAGTCAGTCCAATCAGAGATAATCCAAAAGCTTTAATTGGAACCATTAGGAAAAGCAAACTCTCTCTCCACTGGGGCATCTCAGAGACTAGATTGAAACCTGAGTGTCTGTGGCCATCTCTGCCACCTCATAGGAAGATCCCTGCCTAACGGAAGCCAACAGAGAGAAACAGAGTCTGGAGAAGGAAGAAGCCCAGGCCTAATGGCAGCCATCAAATGCCTGGATCCAGCTGATTCTGAAGCTGGCTCTGCATTTCCCACCCCCTTAGAACATTCAATTATGTGAGCCAACAAATTTTCCCTGTATGCTTAAACCCCATTTGAAATGGTGTTTCATCATCTTACAACCATGATTCACACAAGGAGGATGTTTTCTTGGGCTTCATTCTGCTCCTTCTCCTCACCACACCCTATCAGTCTAACAAATACCTCCTCATTCCTCAAGATTCAGTTCTCTTTTTTTAAACATTTTATTTAGAGAGAGAGAGAACATGCATGTGCAAGTGGGCAGAGGGAGAGAGAGAGAATCTCAAGCAGACTCCCGCCTGAGCACAGAGCCCAACACGAGGCTCAATTTCACAACCCTGAGATCATGACCTGAGCCGAAATCAGGAGTCTAACACTTAACAAACTGAGCCACCCAGGCGCCCCAAGATTCAATTCTAAGACTACCTCTATGAACCTTTCTAGGCCAGTCCCCAACTCCACTCTAGTTAGAAAAGGTCCCTCTCTCCCGAGAGTTCCCGCAATACCCTTACTGACTTCCAACAGAGTATTCCATCTCTTATTTATACTAACTGTGCTTCATTGTGTGTTTGTCTCCACCAGCCGCTAGACTATAAGTTCCTCGGTCCCTCAGTGGGATGTATCACAGCCTGCTATCCCCAGCACTTTCTGAATGCTTGTTGAATAGAAAAGACATTATCAAAACAGGACTTTGTGGGTAGAAGGGTGATACCAAGGAGAGGAAAAGAAAAAGCAGGAGAAACTGTGACCAAACGTCTAGTTTAGAACAGAAACTGAATCTAAGTAAGATGGAGGAGGGGTAAGGTACAAGGCAAAAGTGAGTTACATTCCTGACACATTCCTTGCTCTGGTAGGAGTTCTTATTCTCTTCTCACTCCCCTATCACCCAACACCCTGGGTCTTTTCTGCTTTACTTTTTGTTTTAAAAGCTCTCTGTTGTCTCTCAATATCTGTCCCCCTCTTCTCCTATAGAAATAGAAACCCAAATATGTTGCTGGATACGGCCCAGAATTGAAACCACATTTCCCAGGGTCCCTTGCAACTAGGTGTGGCCACCGATCGTATTCTAGCCACTAGAATGTGAGCTGAAGCAGGGCACACAAATTCCTAAAGAGCAGATGCTTGCTTTCTTCCCCATTTTTTCCTTCCCACAAGCTGGATGAGTGAGCCATTGTGGACTGTGAGGATGAGAACAATAGATGGAAGCAGGCCAGGTCCTGAAGTCCCATGCCAGCCCTGGGCCATTACACCACAACTGTTACATGAGGGAAAAAAACCAGCTTCTAACTTATTTAAGCCACTGTGATTTGGGGAGAGGGGGTGTCTCTATTTCAGCTGGCAAACTCATATCCTTGTGTAACTCAGGCACCTCTCTTTTTTGTCTCTCTTGTGTTTCCCCCCCCTCCTTTTGCTCTGAATTGAAACTATTAGGTGTTCCCAGAAGTCAGAGTAGCAGTCACAAGTAAAATTCGTAAAGTTTCTCCATCTTGCAGACTTTCAACTGTCTTCAAGCAATCATATATATCCCCTGCAAAAATCCCCACTGTTCTGCAGAACAGACTGGTTTCAAAAGCATGTTTGCCTAAAATACATTGATGACACTACCTTGTTTGGGTACTAGAAAACCAACAAATCCCAAGTTGCTCATGACAACATACATTTAGAGTAGTTAAAAATCGAAAACATCCCCAATTCCCAACATAGGAGTTGTCAAGTAAATTTGAATATATATCCTGGGTTTAACATAACACACTAGCCATTAAAACTAACGTTTATAAGGAGTATATAATGATATGGGGGATGACAACAATTAAAAGAGAAAAAAGGCAGGATATAAATTGTATCATAAAAAAACAGTATGCCCTCCGTACATAGAAAAGATTGGAAAGAAAACAATACTCATGACAAATCCTATCATGTATTAAGTAATTACTGCATGCCGGGCACTGTGCTAAGCATTATATATACATTTTCTCATTTAATCCCCAAAAACACTATGATGTAAGTACAATTAGTATTTCAATTTTATTAATGAGAAAACGGACTGGAAGAGATTAAGCAACTTTCTCAAATTTCACAGAACACAAACTCAGGTGTACCTGACACCAAAGCTTATGTTCATTAGACTGTGCTGCCAGCAAACTTTTCCATGAGGAATTTGAATGATTTTTTTAAAATATCTTTTTGCTTTTCTTTAGCATCTAAATTTTCTAAAAGTAGTATTATCTTTCCAATGTAAAAAGACACAAAGTAAACTGTTTTTAAAGAAGGAATGAGTGTCTGTACAAAACTAAATGTTTTGCTTTTTCCTAAAATGTTTATGTCAGAGTGGGACACCAAAGCCTCAAAGAAGAGCCAGCCTAAGTGAGCTGACAATTGAGTGGGTTTATAATTCTCAGGTTTCTTCATTCACCTTTCAACAAAGTCTCATCACCAGAAACACTACAAGTCAGTAGTACTTAACCTTTAGGGGGTCATGACTCCTCTGAGAATCTGTTGAAAGCCATGAACCCTCTTCCTATGACAATGGGAGAAGCATGCACATACATCTGCCCACACGCACACATTTGGCACACACGATTTCAGAAGACTGACAGATGCAACCACACTTAGAGCTGTGCTGCAGGTATAGGGCCCCAGGTAACGTAAGAAGTCAACCTCTGTCTGACTTGTTGAAGCTCAGCTCCATCTCTGGCATCATCATCTACACAAGAAGTCATATATGGCAGCCTTGTTTGCCAAGACACCCTACCATCAGTAAGGATGTGCTCTGAGGTCTTTGTTGGTGGGAAGATGGATTTCAGCAGATTTATCCACATTCTTGACTGATTCCCTGATAAGTGTCTGGGGATGATGCTGAGGAAAACGTGGATATGAACTCATGAGGAAAGTCATGAAAACAATACAAGGGTAACTCTCAGGAGTGTATCCCTTTACAGTTAGAAAACATTTTCAAACCCTTGATCTCAGTTCACAGCTCCAACCGCACCCCACCCGCGAGCACACAGCTCTATGAAGAGAGTGTCATTAGCCCTATTTTACATATAACCAGGTGTCCTCTCTCAACTTCATCTACAAGAGCTGACTATATTTTGGCCAAACCCCAAGCCTGATACAAACTCAAATCCTTCACCATTCCAATAAGAAATCTCATTGATTTAATTAAGTATATCATAATTTTTCTAGAATTACTGAAGATTCATGGAGCCCCTGGAAGGGTCATCTCACATACTTCACATCTCTACAAAATCTCAGTGAGATCCGTCTGGTGTCTCTCCTCCTGCTCCACTCCCCAGATCCCCCATGCACCCCCACAACCCTCCCCTTTCTCTTCTATATTACACAGAGTAGCTTTCTTCTTTTACAACAATAAAGGGCTTATTAAAGCATCTTACCGGGGGGCGGGGGGGGTTTCCTTTGAATTGCTTTGTTTCTTAACTTGCCACCCAATATCCACTATCTTTTCTTGTGGTAATAGCCTTTATTTTTCTTTAGGGAGCCATTCTCCCAGTTCTCAGTCCATGTGGTCCCAGAATAGCTGATACCATGATCCTATGACCTTGGCCAAGCCAATCAGAGCCTCACATCTCCCTGGTCACAGTGACTGGTTTGGGAACAGATAAGTGACTCCTCAGACACAAGGAAGCCCTATGAGACTTTCTCTGAGACTGGGAGAGAGGACTTGACTCAGTTATGAAGCTGAGAGGATATAAAATTGAGGGCTCCTGCCACCATCTTGCTATAAATGCAGCCTAAGACCAAAGCCACACATGAAGGATAGCTGAAAGATGGTATGGAACCAAGTCCTGATGGCATAATTTGGGCCCGATGCCAGCAATATCCAAAGCCAATGTCTGTAGTGGATTGAATGATGGCCATAAAGAGATATCTACATCCTAGTCCCCAGAACATGTAAATGCTACCTTATATGGCCAAAAGTGACTATTCTCTTATATGGCAAAAAAATGCGAGGAGGAACATATCCGGGATTATCCAGGCTCTAAATGGAATCACATGCATTCCTATAAAGAGAGGAAGATTTGAAGCAGACCAAAGAAGAGAAAACACAGGCACACCAAGGAGAAGCTGATATGAAGGTGAAGGCAGAGAAGGGTGTGACATGGCTGTAATCACTCCACTTGTGGTCCTGGCTGTGGTTCCAACCTGAAGGAACACGAAGTAAACCAGGTAGCCATGAGAAGCTAGAAGAGACAAGGCCCCCAGAGCCTCCGGAGGGAGTACAGCCCTGCCACCACCTTGATTTCAGACTTCAGGCCTCCAGAACTGTGAAATGAATTTCTGTCGTTTTAAGCCACTAGCCTATAGCACTTTGCTGAGAATCAGGGGCTTTGAGGTGCCTTGTGTCTTAGGGTGACCCCAGAACCCACTTGCCCCCAACCAAGGCCTTTGCTGGTGCCATTGACACCAAACTTCACCACTCTGAGCCCCATTCATTCTCTTCCTCCTCACTTTCAGATTCTCTCCCCTTTACCCTCTCTCATTATTTCTCCCCCTAAACCCCAATTTCCTTTAGAGAGGCCCTTCCAAGGCCACAGCTAGGTGTGATATCTAGTTGGCTGGCTGGACCGTATCCTACCATGGTCACCCTAGAACTTAAGGCTTTCTTCTGTAATCCCAATACAAGTATCTTAGTCTTGAACATTGAGTCCTCCCTTGAGAATGCCACCAAAATCACAAGCAAAATAGAAATCTTCGACAAACTCTTCCAAAAGCTAGCTGTTGGCCCGTTCAACTGATCTCCACTCTTGATGCACTAATGAGGTCCAGCAGAGCCAAGGAACCACTACGTTGAGCCAATCAATCCAGAGATCTGATGGCACTTTTAAACAATGGCCAATATTGGGAAATAAGGCTTTATTGTTCACAAATTGCTGCCAGGAACCACAGGCCCAGCTCATAAGGTGGGAGATTTCGGAAAGCACTTCCTCTACAATAGCGCGAAACCTTCTATTCTAAATCAAACCATTTCAATCATCACTTAATGTTCAGAGTCAATTAAATAAACTGTGGACCAAGAAAGGAAACAAGTAGCAGCCAACAAATCATGTTCACAATAGAACTGAAATCATCAGAGCGTTTAATTCAACATTCCTCCCGACCAACTGTGAAAATTATAGAGCATTTATCGTAGCCATAATAAAGAATATTTCTTTTGTGCTTATGAAAGAAAAACGGTCTCCAAGAATTTGGGGTGCAAAATTGCCAGCCAGTTGATTCTAGCCGCACTAGGGGGTGGGGGCAAGAAGTTATCTTTGCCTCCCCCCACCACCCGGCTGACACAATGGAGGAGCTCAGTGAAAGAGCAAGGACACTGGGCAAGCACAGGCTCCGAGGAAAGCTGACGTCACTGCTCCCCTCCACTATCTCTGGCCCATGTGGCTGGGGCTTCTTCTCAGGGGCCTCGGCCCTTCCTTAGGTCTATGTTTTCTGCCAACAGTTGCAGAGAGGGTTTGCATTCTTGCCACTTGGGGTTCTTGATCCTTGCGCAAAGTAGGGGGTGTTCTTGAACAAACTGTGTGACAATTATGACGTTGCCCTATCGCTCCAGATTAGTGTTAAGAGGCCTGTCTACCCTGTGGATCCACAACACCTCAGGGTCTGAAGTCCCACTGAGCCAAGAGAGCCTCACACATTAATGAGCTTTTAGTAGGAGAGGGAGGAGAGACCATTTCATGCTAGGTTTAAACTATAAGTTTAAAGATACACAGTTGACCCTTGAACAACTTGGGTTTGAACTGTGCCGGTCCACTTATATGCAGATTTTTTTTTCAGTAAATACAGTACATTTAATGTATTTTCTCTTCCTTATGATTTTAACATTTTCTCTAGCTTACTTTATTGTAAGAATACAGACTATAACACATTTAACATACAAAATCTGTGTTAATCAACTGTTTATGTTAATGCAATGGGCACCAGTCAAGTAATAATAATAATAATAATAATAATATATATTTATCTAGATAAATGTGTATAAATTAATTTTCAAAGTTTTAGAAAAACACACACTAAAAGGATAGCAATAGTTAACATTTGAGGTAGGGAAGAAGGGGGTCAGAAGAGACTTGAATTTGATCTGTAATATTCAATTTTTAGATTTACAATGGAACAAAAACTTATGATGTACTACATGCTGGCTAATGAACATAATAGTAAATAAATAAAAAAACAAACACATTTTGTCAAAAAAAATTTACCATGGAAATGTATTCAAGTATCTCCTGTGCAATTAACATAAACATTTTTTTTTTTAAAAAAAGCTCTTAGAAAGACAGGCACAAACCCATGTAGGCTATAACCACCAAGGAAACTCCATGTATTCATGGTTTCACTTCTTTGGTGCTTTCCCTGAAAATTCGGAAAAAAAAAAACAAAACACATTTAGCAAAAAAAGACTTCTAACTCTTGCTTATGTGTGTTTTAATTTCTTTTTAAATTTCCCCTGGTTATGTAGCAAAGAAAGCTTCATACCTCAAGGAGTAAAGGGTGGGGCGAGGGGGAGGGGGTGCGGGAGAGAAAAGGGTGAGGAGGCGGGAGAGAGGAAGCTAAGGTGGACAAAACTAGGGAGAACTATACTCGCCTCCATGCCCTGTGAGAAAAAAAAGGGCTCCTGCCTTAGAATCCTGACCCTCACACTTCATGGCTGTGTGAACTTGAGCAAGTGTTTTCATCTGGATCCTGTGTTTTCTCTTCTGCAGACAAGAGAGTAAGAAAGCCCAAGTAAGTTGTCTAGCTTGACATCCAGTGCATAGCAGGGAGTAAGGCAGCATGCTTGGGAGCAGGGCTATAGGGAACTGAGAGCCTGAGGGAAAGGTGCTGGCGGGCTCCTCTACTCTGCAATATGATCAGTTCCATCTGATGGGGGCTGACCAACCTCGCATCTGTTATTAGACAAAGGAAAGAGAAGGAGATTTCATCAGTGAACCTGAACCTTCAGTCTGCAGAAATCCACAGACATAAGATTCATCGGTTCCATAGGTCATTGTTATCATCAGACCACATTTGCAGCCCTTGATAATTTGCAAAGCGCCTTCCTTTTCCATTACCTAATGTGATTCTCACAACGGCTTGGTTAGGTTATCGGGCAGATAATATTTGCATTTCCAGAGGAGGAAATTGAGGCTCAGGGTAGCTAAGTGACTTGCCAGAGTCACTTAGAAGTAGAGCAGAGATTCATTCAAAGTCAGATCCGTGTGGTTATGAAGCCTATACCCATTTCCATGCCCCGCTGTACCTTACCATTGATCCCTCAATGACGTGAGCACTGAGTGCAGATGGAGTGGGTGAGGGGAGTGTGAGGGTGTGGGAGAGGCTAACACACTATCACTTCTGGATTATCTCCCACTCCCGGTTTACCCTGTCACTATCTACTTTGCAGCTACTCCATAGAAAGGACCAGCTTCCTCTGTGGGAAAATTCTCTCTCAATTCAACCTTGTACATAATCCAAAACCATCATGGTTGAATCTCCCTGTCTGCTCTAAGATAGCATTTATGTTGGGGCCATTGTCTGTCTTTCTACTTGATAAAGTTTTCCCCCTTTCTCCAGCTCTCCGCTCCTTTTCCAAACACACGACATGGGGAAATTCTCAGACTCCATATTTGTTTGGGCATCTTCTGAATCCTTGGAGGATATTCTGAGATCCTGTTCCGTCCATGAATCGTTTTTTCCAGGACCCCCTTCTAGTGTCAGAAGCAGACTGTCCCTTAATCTTTGGGGAATTAAAATAGATTTTCCTTCTCCGTATGTGTGTAGTGAACTGTGACCGCTCGGCTTAGGTGGCTTTGTTCCTGGCCAGCAACAAAAGAGGAAATTTAGTGATGAATAATCATTTGGGCTGGTTTTCAAGAACCTAGTGAAAAGTTTTAAGATTTATGGGTTCTCAGATGTAGTCACACATGGAGAAGAAGAAAAAGGTAGAGGTGGTGGGGGGGGAGGGAAAAAGTGGAAGAGGGAGAAAGAGAAAGAGAAGAAAGAAAAAACAAATAAAAAAGAAAAGAATCCATTTTTATATCAGGAAATGTTGACATTTTAAAAAACAATGTATTTTTTTCCTCCTGCGAACCTTAAGCAAGGCATCCAAATCAGGACCTACAAAAGTCAGCCCAGAGGCACGTTTCCATAATGTCTCTTTGCTTCAATAATATGCTAAAGTAGTTATAAATCCTTTGTCTGAAAGATAGGAAGGAAAGACAGATTTTTCATCCAGGCGACTGGGAGAAGATAGGAAGCCAAGTACCATAATGTCTTCATAAGCCCTTCAACAAGATTACTTAACAGACTGGTTTTCACTGCCAAAGCAAAGTAAAGAACTAAAGCCGTTTGCTGAATAAGTTAGATGAACTTGGCCCAATTCCATCCCAAAATGGAGAATTGGGGGAGTTGGGGGAGAGTAGAGACTTTCTTTGTCTGAGGAGGAGCCTCACTTTTGTGCTCCATTTGTCACTGGATATCAAGTTCCCCTAAAAAGTAAAGTCAGCAGGCATGGATGTAACTTATTGATAATTCTCTTATTCTACAAAATTAACATTATTGAGTATTAAGTTATGCTAGAGACTTTGCATATATCAGCTCACTTAATTCTTATGATGGAAAAAAAAATACATCAACCCTGATTTTCAGGTGAGGAAATTGATGTTCCAAGAGAGCTTCGCTAAGCTACTCAATGTAACAGTGCCAGGGGGCAGCAAAGAAAGGATATGAACTGAATTCTATCTCACACACACACACACACACACACACACACACACACTTTTTTTTTTTAAGATTTTATTTATTTATTTGACAGAGAGAGAGCGAGCACAAGTAGGCAGAGCGGCAGGCAGAGGGAGAGGGAGAAGCAGGCTTCCCACAGAGCAGGGAGCCCGATGCGGGGCTCGATCCCAGGACCCTAGGGTCACGACCTGAGCCGAAGGCAGACGCTTAACTGACTGAGCTACCCAGGCGTCCCCCCCGACACACACACCATTTTGTATTATATGCATCAAAAAGAGAACACATAAAAACTGCTGGGAAATCCATGCGTGATACAATACAATGCATATATTTTTACAATGGTTATGTGGGAGGAATTTATATTATGACGTGAGTTGTCAGAAATCATATCATGAATTCAATCTATACATCCATGAAAGAGATTTCCTATTCATTCCGTCTTTTTTTAATTTAAAGTCAATTAATTAACATATAGTGTATTATTAGTTTCAGAGGTAGAGTTTAGTGATTCATCAGTTGTGTATAACACCCAGTGCTTATTACATCACATGCCCTCCTTAATGCCCATCACCCAGTTACCCCATCCCCCCACCCCTCTCCCCTCCAGCAACCTTCAGTTTGTTTCCTATAGTTAAGAGTCTCTTATGGTTTGTCCTCCCTCTCTGATTTCATCTTATTTTATTTTTTCTTCCCTTCCCCTATGTTCATCTGTCTTGTTTCTGAAATTACACATATGAGTGAAATCATACGATAATTGTCCTTCTCTGATTGACTTATTTCACTTAGCATAATACCCTCTAGTTCCATCCATGTCGTTGCAAATGGTAAGATTTCATTTTTTAGATGGCTGGGTAATATTCCATTGCATATATACCACATCTTCTTTATCCATTCCTCTGTCGATGGACTTCTGAGCTCTTTCCATAGTTTGGCTATTGTGGACATTGCTGCTATAAACATTGCACTGCAGGTGCCCCTTCGGATCACTACATTTGTATCTTTGGAGTAAATACCCAGTAGTGCAATTGTTGGGTTTTAGGGTAGCTCTATTTTCAACTTTTTGAGGAACCTCCATACTGTTTTCCAGAGTGGCTACACCAGTTTGCATTCTCACCAACAGTGTAGGAGGGTTCCCCTTTCTCTGCATCCTCGCCAACATCTATTGTTTCCTGACTTGTTAATTTTAGCCATTCTGACTGGTGTGGGGTGGTATCTAACTGTGGTTTTGATTTGTATTTCCCTCATGCGAGTGATGTGGAGCATGTTTTCATGTGTCTGTTGGCCACATTTGTATGTCTTCTTTGGAGAAATGTCTGTTCATGTCTTACAGATGTAGAAATAGCGTTTCAAAGACTTGGCTTGGGTTGTCATTAGAGAGTCAGGAGAACTAAGACCAAGAGTACCTGAAATTTTTGCTCTCTGATCTTACTTTAAATATGTTAGCTTTTATCATTAGAAGAGACAACCTCCTCCCTCATCTTGGATATTGCGGACTGTAGTTTTCGTTGACTATCTTGTCAACTAATCAGTAAATTCAGCTTAAGACAGAGGAAAAGAGGGATGCCTGGGTGGCTCAGTAGGTTAAGCATCTGCCTTCAGCTCAGGTCATGATCTTCAGGTCCTGGGATCGAGCCCCGCGTCAGGCTCCCAGCTTGGCGGGGAGTCTGCTTTTCCCTCTCCCTCTGCCTCTGCCCCTGTTTGTGCTGTCTGTCTCTCTGTCTCTCAAATAAATAAATAAATCTTAAAAAAAATGTAGTGTTGTAGTTATGGAAATGAACTGTAGGATCCAACAGACTAGATTTATATTCACGCTCTTCTTTAAAAAAAAAATTTAAGATTTATTTATTTATTTGAGAGAGAGAGAGGGAGAGAGAGAGACAGAATCTCAAGCCAACTCCCTGCTGAGCATGGAGCCAAACTCGGGGCTCCATCTCACAACCCATGAGATCATACCTGAGCCAAAACCAAGAGTTGGACACCCAACCGATTGAGCCCCCTAGACGCCCCCATGCGCTACCTCCTAATGGTCATGTGCCCAGCACAGGTTCTTGAATCCCCAGAGCACCCATTTCTCTTGAAATGTAGGGATAATGAAAGAATCTATTTTACTGGTTTACTGTGAAGATTAGTTAACACATTTCTTTTTTTTTTTTTTTGAGTTAACGCATTGAAACCCCTTGTTCACCATACCTGACATATTTTTGTTATCATTAGAGACACATTTAAAGGAAATAATACAAAGCTTTCAAAAAACTGGAGATTAGGCATATCTTCTTAAAATTAAGCCTGAGTATTAAGATTATTCTTCCAGAAAATGTAATCTCCCAGGTATAGTATGCTTGAAATATAGACAAAATTACAGGGTTGAAATTGAAAATTAATTTTTGTACTCATCATTTCCCTTTTAGAAAATTCAACATGTAAACCACCAAAGTACCAGTCATCCTGTATTAGAGAAAACTGAAGGAGAAGTATTTTCCTCCTCTTCATAAAACAACCACGTCACAAAGTTACTATTTAAATCAGCAATTATCTAAAGTTAGCAATTCTCCTATTTCCACTTGTGCTCTATTAAATAGCTGGTCACCATAGTAGGTCTAAAAATATTGTATAATCAGACAGCAATCTTCTATAGTTCACCTTTCCAAGAATTGGTAACAGTGATTTTATGTATCTCTTCTATAATTCACTTTGGCATAATTACCAATAATTTTGTTGGGCTGTAGTTATTGGACAAAGTTACAGAGAATATAATATGCTTACCATTAATATGCCCTGTAAACATAAATTATGAAATGAATGACTGAAGAAAAGAAACTAAATGAGTAAAGAAATAACGTTTAAGTGGCCTTTGTAGCGCTCTCCCGCAGGCAAAAACAAGTTTTCAAGGACGAAACAAAGAACATTAGCGCCACCTGGAGGCAGGAGTCTATTTGACTTAGAAAGTAGACCTGAATTGTGGGAAAATGCTCTCAGCGCTGAAATGGGCAACAGGGATGGTTCAGCTCTGTGTAGTCCTACGTGATAGCACACTTGAAATGTGACTAATCCAAATTGAGATGTGCACACACCAGATTTCAAAGACTTAATATGGAAAAAATTATTAAATATCTCATTCATCATTTTATATTGATGATGTTACAATATTTTTTATTCTATCGGGTTAAAATATGTTACCACAATTTTTTACCTATTTATTTTTACCTTTTTAATGTGGCTTGTAGACGTTTAAAATTATACATGTAGCTCACCTTATCTTTCTATTGGACAATGATGACCTTGCCTTCACCACTCAGAGTGTGGACCATGGATCAGTAGTGCAGGTGTTCATTACCTGAGAGCTTGTTAGAAATGCAGAATCTCAGGCCCCATCCCCCACCTACTGAATAGGAACCTACATTTTAGCAAAATCCCCAGGTGACTCTTATGTATATTAAGTCTGAGACTTTTTGATACAATCCAGCCCCCTTGTTTTACAAATGAGCGAACTGAGACCCAGAGTGGTAATGTGGCTTGTTCATGGCAATTGGCTGCCCTAAAGCCTGATTCCCTGGTCTTGAAACTGCCAAATACTGCACCCAACATTGTATCGTCCTGCAGACCTTTCCCTCTCAGAGGAAAAATAAAACAGATTGCTGCTTCACTAGCAAAAAACAAAATATTATTGTAAATACATATGACTATATGGTGTCTTCAGGGATATTTATAACAGAATTCTAAGGTATTCTCTAGCACTTGTACAAGAAAGTCACTATTGGGGCGCCTGGGTGGCTCAGTTGGTTAAGCATCTGCCTTCGGCTCAGGTCATGATCCCAGAGTCCTGGGATCGAGCCCCGCATCGGGCTTCTTGCTCAGTGGGGAGCCTGCTTCTACTTCTCCCTCTGCCCCTCTCCCTGCTTGTGCTCTGTGTCAAATAAATAAGTAAGTAAGTAAGTAAGTAAGTAAATAAATAAATAAATAAATAAGAAAGTCACTCTAAGCCACTACATAAGAACATACAAAACCTGTACCTAAACCATTCCTACAAATAACATCTTTTGACCATGAAAAAAGGCCAGAGTTTGGAATCAATAATGTGCATTCCACTGAGTCACTAAGTACAGTTTATCTTTTTTCTTTGCAGATTTTTTATTAGCTAAATCTGAAGTTTACATCAGTATTCACTCTTTGCCCTGCACAGTTCTATGGATTGTGTCAAATGCATGTCACATATCCACTATTATGCCATGATACAAATGGTTTCATCACCCTAAAAATTCCTTGTGCACCACCTATTCATCCCTTCCTACTCACCTGCCAAGCCCCTAGCAACTGCTTTCTTTCTTTTCTTTTTTTTTTGCACTCCATAATTGTCTTTTCCAGAATGATGTCCTATGGTTAAAATCATATAGTATGTAGCCTTCTCAGTACATAGACTTCTTTCACTTAGCAATATTCATATCTGACCCACCCATGTCTTTGGGAAGCTCGATAGCTCATTTCTTTTTATTACTGATCTCTACGCAATTGTACAGATATATCACGGTTTGTTCACTCATTCACCTATTGAGAGACATCTTGGTTACGTCCGGTTTTTAGAAATCCAGCATAACTCCTATCCTTGTTCCTCTGTAGGTTTGCAAGATCTTTTCTGTCTTTGGTTTTCTGCAACATTAATCCAATACTCCTAGGTGTGGATTTTTTGGTACTTATCCTGCTGGTGTTCTCTGAGCTTTCGGGATCTGTGATTTGGGGTCTGCCATTAATTTTGAAAATTCTCAGCTGCTATTATTAGACATTTTTGCTGCTCCATTCTCCTCCTGCTCCCTCTGATATTCCGGTTATGCATAGATCGCCTTCTTTGTAATTGCCCCCACAGTTCTTTGATATTCTGTTCAATTTTCCATTCTCTTTTTCTGTTTGCATTTCAGTCTGGGAAGTTTTCTTCAAACTCACTGATTCTCTCCCACAGCCGTGTCCAGTTTAGCAATCAGCCCTTTCAAAGTATTCTTCATTTCTGTTATACTGTTTCTGACTTACAGCATCTCTTTTGAATTCTTAGAGTCTCCATCTCTCTGCTTCACCTACCCATCTGGTCTTGCATGTTTTTCCCTTTTTTATTAGAGACCATAAAACATACTTATTTTAAATTCCTGGCCTCCAGGAATTTAAATTCCCAAATCTCTGCCATATCTGAATCTTGTTGTAATGCTTGCTTTGTCTCTTCACGCTGTTTTTTCTTGCCTAGTAATTTTTTGTTGAAAGACACATGTGATGTTTCAGGGAATAGGAATTGAGGAAAGACCATTAGTTGTGGGGGTTTTATGTTTATCTTGCTAGGAGTTAGGCCAGGTTTACATGTGCGGTTTTTTCCCCAGCTTTTACTGGATCAGTACCATATACTGACCATTGCTCTCTCAAGGCTGCGTCCCTGCAAATGGGCAAGAGCAGTTTAAAGGAGACAGATTCCTTTAGGATAAGAAAGAAGGGAGAAGAAGGAGTTTCAGTTTATAACCCAGCTCCTTGCAAGATGGTCTTATTCATTCATTGAGTGTCCAGCTCTTCCCAGTATGTTTAGGACACAGAAGGACTTTGAATGATATGTGTTGAATGAACAGATTAGTATCTGTTGATCAGGTTTTATACCTCAGGAAATGTTCCCTTCTTTACAATGGCTGGTAACAATGTAAAGAAATTCAGGAAAACACTTAAGTAGGACACATGTCTAAAATTAGTAGTGCTTTTATGTCAAAATCCCTTTGTAATTAAGCACATTGTTAAAAGAAAATACAAATAGATACCAACTTTGGTGGTGAGAACATAATCCATTGCATAAAAAGAAGGGGTTCCAGGGAAAATAATAGTGGCAAGGAATTCTAAGGAGCAGAGGTTGTTAAAATATTTTCACTCATCTTTGTAAAGATTTTTACTGAGACAGATGAATCAAGCCTAATCAATTTCCAATGTCCTGTGCATACAACCCAAATGTTTTCTCTCATAAGACATTATTCTTTTTATGCCAACTGGAAAATGTAGATTTAACTTAGGAAATGAGTTTCTGTGTTATATGAATTGAACATGCTAAGTGGAATAGGAAGCACATTAATGAAATGAATTTTTTTTAATGATGTAAGTCATATAGGAAGGAAAGTTTAACTCCCACTCTCTTCCTTTCAATTGTCCCATTTCCTCATGTTTTCTCCATTACTCACGTCAGGTTTTGTTATTAACCTAAATAAAATAATGGGACATCAATCCTGCTTGTTTTATGTAATAATGAAGAGATGGTTGTTGAATATAATTATTGGAATGTAATAATAATGAAAATAATATGCAAAAATATGAATTTCTTTCTACCTTTGATTTGTCAATGAAGTACGCACTGCCTTACATGTCTTGTATTGATGTCTCGAATAGATACGGAATGATTCATTATTCAATCATTCAACAATATACATTGAGTACCTGTATGGCCAGCAATGACACGGGAATTAGAAAAATAGGAAATAAGAGAATTCCTGCCCCCCATGGTGCATTTATTTTTGTGGGAAAAGACAGACAATAAACACATAAATGATGGAATATATGGTATGTCAGGTTGTAATAAATGATGTGGAGAATATTGGGGGAAGGAGTGCAAAAGAGGGAGGTGCTATTTTATATAGGGTGGTGTCTCTTAATTTTGAGTGGGAACCCAAAAGAATCAAGGGAAGTGGTCGTGCAAATAATGGGGGGTAGAGCTGCCTGGTCAAATGGAACAAAAATAGAAAGGCCATAAGGCAGGAGGAGGCTTAGTGGTTTGAGGAGCAACACAGAGGCCAGTGTGAAGGGAGTAGGGGGGGACATGGCGAGAGGAGAAGGAGATGAAGTCAGAGAGGTGGCAGGGGCCGGATCAGGGAGGACCAAGGACGCCATTGTAAGGATTTTGGTTGTTCCCCTAAGTACAAGGAAAGCCACTAGAGGGTTTAGTGGAAGCATAACATGATCTGACTTCACCTTTAGAAGGACTCACTCCAGCTGCCGTGAGGGAAATAGACCTTAGGGACTAAGGCAGAAGCAGGAATTAGAAGATTATTATAATAATCCAGGCAGGCAGGAAGTGATGGGGACATAAAAAGAATGATAGTCATAGAGATACTGAAATGGTATCAAAGTCTAGACATATTGTGAAGGTAAAACTAGCAGGACTTTCAGGTGGATTAGATATGGTGTATGAGAAGATAAGACTGAAGATTTTTGAGCAGTGGAGATAACCAGCTCCTGGGAAGACTGAGACCTGAGTAGATTTGCGTGGGGAAAAGAAGGGAGGGAGGGAAGATCAAAAATTGCTCTTAGAGACGAATTTAAGATGACTTTTAAATATTCACTTTTAAAATTAGATAGACTAGGGCGCCTGGGTGGCTCAGTCGGTTGAGCGACTGCCTTCGGCTCAGGTCATGATCCTGGAGTCCCGGGATCGAGCCCCTCATCGGGCTCCCTGCTCGGCGGGGAGTCTGCTTCTCCCTCTGACCTTTCTCTCTCTCTCATTCTCTCTCTCAAATAAATAAATAAAATCTTTAAAAAATAAAAAATAAAATTAGATAGACTAGAATAATTCAAGGGAAAGGTTGAGGCCTTGGCGTTATTTCAGGCCCTGGGACATGAGATCCCCGAAGAAGTGTGTGGAAATGGAACTGAGAGGAGTTTCAGGACCAAGCCTTGGAATATCCAACCCCGGAAGGGGCTGATCTGATTGTCGTGCAGCTGTTCAGATGTTTCATCCTGTCATCCCCCCCAACCAAAATGCCAGCTCCCTGAGGCTACAGCCCAGTCTTTCTATTCCCCACTGTGCGCTGTGCCCACAGTGAGGGCTCAATAAACAGTTGGTGTATGAATGAATAAATGAATGTACCAGGCAATGTTCAGAAGGGTTACCAAGATAAAGGAAGAAAAAGCACAGGAGGACCATACCAGGTATATTTCCCCAGTCCCCATCACTCACTCCTTCCTCCCCATGGGAGAAAGAATGACTTAGCCGCTTGATGAACTTGGGAAAGGAAACTGAGACTGAGAGGCTCAGCAGACTCTGGGCTCTTACATCTTACCAAGACTGCTGGCTGGGGGCTAGGAGAGGGAGAGGGGGTGATATATTACACCCCTCTCCAAATATCAGTGCATTGTTCTGTGGTCTTTTATGACTGGTTTCTTTCACTTAGCATACTGTTTTCAAGGTTCATCTGTGTCATAGCACGTATTGGTCCTTCATTCATTTTTATGGCCAAATATTATCCCATCGTATGGATATACCACCTTTTGCTTATGCATTTGTCAGCTGATAAACATTTGGATTGTTTCCACCTTTGGCTGTTAGGAAGAATGCTACTGCAAACATGCATGTGCAAGCTTCTGTGTGGGCCAATGTTTTCAATTCTTGTGGTTATATGCCTAGCAGTATAATTGCTAGACCACATGGTATCTCCATGTTTAACTTGTTGAGGAATTTCCAGACTGTTTTTCAAGGGAGGTGCACCATTTTACATTCCCACTAGTAGTGTATGAGGGTTCTGATTTCTCCACATTTGTTATTATCTGATTATAGTTGTACTACTGGGTGTGAAGAGGTATCTCACTGAGGTTTCGGTTGCATTTTGCTGATAGATAACAATGTTAAGGATCTTTTGCCATGCTATTGGCCATTTATATATTTTCCTTTATTCCTTTCCCCACCACATACAGACTGGTTTGAATTCTACTTGTATTGGTTGACCTTACATTTTTAACATTAACTTGAGGCTTTAAGGCAAACATGATAGTTCTTATCCTCCCAAACACAAAGACCTTAAAAGAAATGTACCACTTCATCCCATCTTAACTGTTATCTAGTATTTTATTCCAACTTTATTTTTTATACAGGTTTATCGATAACATTATCTTATGAAATCAGTGCTCACTTAGTAACATGAGTAAACACTCACACTTGCCAACTACATTGTTTACCATTGCTCACTACATCTCACTCTTTCCTTCCGGGTTTGATTTCCTTCTTTCTAGAGGACATGCTCATGTACTTTTTTCAGTGGGGCCTTATGAGTGATAAATAACATTTCTTCAATTTTCGAAAATTCTATTATTCTTGAATGGTAGTTTCTTGTGTGTTGATTCTAATTGACAGTTACTTTGCTTTAATATTTTGCAATGTGATTCCACTGATTTCTGAATTATATTATTACTGTTGTTGGTGTAATTATTACTTCTTTAGGTAATTTGTCTTTTTTCTCTGACTGCATTTAAGATTTTGTGTGTGTGTTTTGTCTGACTTTCATTTTTACTTCTGGTCTAGATGTCTATTTTTATTTATTCTGCTCAAGTTTCATTATGTTCCTTAGATATGAAGAGTCACAATTTTAGTCAAATTGGAAAAATTCTCAACTGCTACCTTTTCAAACTTTATCTGTTCTTCATTTTATCTCTTCTTTCCTTCTGGCCTCCTACTGATTATAGGTTGGCCCACTTCCTTCCTCCTCGTTTCTTTCCTTCTTCCATTTTTCCATCTCTATCAGTTTTCACTGTTTTCTGAGTATCTACCACAGATTTAGCTTCCCAGTCTCTTTTCAGCTCTCTAATGGGCTATTCAATCACTTTCAGCTTTTTCTTTTCTTTTTTTAAAGATCTATTTATTTATTTCTTTAAAGGGGGGAGAGGAAGAGGGAGAGAGATTCCTAAGCAGACTCCATGCTGAGTGCAGAGCCTGATTCAGGGCTCAATCCCATGACCCTGAGACCATGACCCTGAGACCATGACCCCGAGACCATGACCTGAACCGAAACCAAGAGTCAGAAGCTTAACCAACTGTGCCACTCGAGTGCCACCCCCCCAACCCGTGCCCTACTTTTGCCTTTTCTAGAACTTATATTTGTGTCTATAAAACTTGCCTGGTCTTTTCCAATAGTACATTATTTCTAGGGTTTCGATTCTTTCTATTGTGTCTTTGATCATTTTGAACATACTAATTTTATACCTTTCAGATTGTGATTTAGTTATTTCAATTTCCTAGACTTCTGTATTCCTGATTTTTGTCACTCGTAGTAGATTGATTCCATATGAGCTCAATACCTTTTTAGGAACCCATCTTTAGTGTGAGTTCTTTTTCTCTGACAATCTTTTCCAAGTGGTTTGGCATTTGGTTGTGCCAGGCAGAAGTACCAAAGGCTTAGACCAATTTTTTATGTTATTTTTTCAGTTGAGAAAGACAACTAAATGAAAAGATAGAACCATTGCCCAGGAAACTCGATCTAAGGTAAACATGTAGAAAGCAGACAGGTAGAGAGTTTTGAGCAGAGGAATGACATGATTTACTTACATTTCTAACAAGATTACTCTGGCTACTGTGCTGAGAATAGATTGTAAGGGGGACAAGGGGTAGAAGCAGGATACTAGTTAGAAGGTATTACAATAATAGAGAGGCAAAAGTGGTTTGGACCAGTGTAGTAGGAATGACTTGGTAAGAAATGGTCAGATTATGAATATACTTTTCTAACACTTTTTATTGTGAAATGCAATAAAAATACATAAAAGTGCATGAAACACAAATATACTGCATAACAGTAATTATAACATAAATACCTATGTAGCCACCCCACAGGTCAATAAATAGAACACCACCGGGACCGCAGAAGTCTCTCATATAAATTCCTTACCAAATACAAACTTCTCTCCCTCGAAAGTGACCTGCCTTTTATAATGATTATGTCTTTGCTTTTCTTTCCTGTTTTTAAACTTTATGTAACTAGGATTATACAGTGTGTAATTTTGTGTCTTGCCTTTTCTCACCCAGCATTGTTTGTGAGATTCGTCCATATTGCATGGAGCTATATTAGGGTTCTTTGCAATCACACTAGAATATTGGCTTGTCCGAAAATGGCTCGCTGTATTTATCTATTCTATTGCTGATAGACATTTGGGTTGTTTCCAGTTTTGAACTGTCATGAATGTCCTTTGAATATTATTGTCTACATCTCCGGGAGCACATGCATGTGTCTTGCTCTAACATGCATCCAGGAGTGGAAGTGCTAAGTCATAGAGTATGATATCTTCAACTTTACTAGATAATGCCAACCTGTTTCCCAAAGTAGTTTTAACAGTTTATCCTGCCTCAGCACTGTTTGATAATTCCAGTTGCTCTAGAACTTTAACACTCAGTATCTCAGTTGTTTTAATTTTAGCCATTCTGATGTAATATTATATTCCATTTTAGTTTAATTTTCAATTCCCTGATTATTTATGTGATTGGTCACATTTTTGTATGTTCTTGGTAATCTGAGTATCTTTGGGGATGTACCCGCTCAAGTCTTTTACCCATTTTTCTATCAAGTTGCCTGTCTTTTTTTTCTATTTGCACTTTAAAAAAATTTTTTTATTTAATCCTATACTGGTTATATGTATAGCAAATACCTTTCCCCATTCTGTGCCTTGTGTTTCACTCTATGGTGTCTTTTGATGAAGATTTTAATTTTAATGTTGTAGAATGTACTGATATTTTCTTCTAGTTGTTTTTTATAGCTTGGGGGGGCGGGAAACTTCCCTACCATGAGATCAGGTAGTTTCTTATATAACCTTCTAGAAGATATAGGAGAAAGTAGTCTCCTATATTACCTTCTATATTTATTTTTGCCTTTCACATTAGGTCTTTAATCCACCAGGAATTGATTTTTTTTACTAGTAGAGTGAGGAAGGGGTCCCATTTCTTTCTCTCTCTTCCTTATCTGTCACCACCTATGTCTATCTCCTGAGATTCACTCATTTTTCCTAGCCTCACTTATTATAAAGTACATCCTTTCCCAACTGATGTATCACGCAACCTCAATCATACATCAAGTGTTTGTATATATGGGGATTTGTTTCTGGGCTCTCCACCATGCTCCATTTTCTATTGTCTATCCCTACTTCCATACCACACTGACACCATTACTACAGTTCTGTGTTAGGTTTGATGTCTCATAGAACAAGCCCTCCAACCTTTTCTTTCATCTTCAACAGTGCCTTGGCCATCTTTAGTCCTTCCTACTTCCATATAAATTTTTTTTAAGATTTATTTATTTACTTTAGAGAGTGAGAGCGGGGGGGGGGGGGAGGGAGAGAATCTCAAGCAGACACCCCACTGAGCACAGAGCCCAAGGCAGGGCTCCATCTCATGACCCCAAGATCATGACCTGAGCTGAAACCAAGAGTCTGATGCTCAACTGACTGAGCCACCCAAATGCCCCTTCCATATAAATTTTAGAATCAACTTGTTAAGTTCCACAAAAAGTTGGGATTTAATCAGGATTATACTTATTCCATAAATCAGTCTGGGGAGAATTATCATCTTAATCAGTCTGTGAGCTTAGTATAGCTCTCATTTTAGATATGTCTTTTTTAATACCAGTATGATTTTATTTTCTTTGAAAAAGACTTACATATCTTTTATGAGATTTAGTCCTAAATGTAATATTTTATGCCACTTAAAATCATATCTTTAAAACATTTATCATTTGGTTTTGCTGGGAAATAAAATGATCAATATTTAAAAATTGATTTTGGTATCCAGTAACCTTACCAGACTCTCCAATTAGTTCTAATATCTTATCTTAGACTCTATTGGAGTTTCTGATTATCTCCAAATAATGACAGTTTGTTTCTTATTTTGCAGTCCTTAGAACTTTCCTTTCTTTTTCTTATTTATTGAGCTGGCTAGAGTCTTTAGTAAAGCACTGACTCCAAAGGTTTCATTGAATTGATTGAATTTGGGTTTCACATTTTGAAGGCACAACCAGCAGGATTTGCTGACTAATTATAGTTAGGCTCTGAGAAAAGAGAGGAATCAAGGTTGAGTTCAAGGTTTTTGGCCTGAACAACTAGAAGAATGACATTACCATTTACTGCAGGCAAGGCCAGAGATTTGTTGATCATATAGTGCTGGTAATTAAATGAAGAAAGATAAAAACTGTCTTATACTTATTGGTACTGATCTCTCTAACAGACTTTAGCCTGGTTTTCCACTTCTGAAGTAATTCAATCCAGGAAGGATTTAAACATATGCAAATGTTCTCAATAGGGTTTGTCTTGTGACTTCCTGTTCAGCCACTGCCCTCTACAGGTGGTTTGTCTGAATATGAGCTGTACACTCAATAAAATCTGAACCAAAAGAGAGAGAGAGAGAAAACTTTTCCCTCTAGCCTGTCTTTCCTATTTTATCACACACACACACCCCTATCTTGTTTTGCAATCTTTCCCAAGTCAAATAATTAAAAGAGAACCTCTCTCACCCAGGAAACTTGGACCCTGGAAGTAGCTTGTCTGGAAAGATGTCCTAGAAAGGCCAGCTGCATTTCTGTGGTGTTAACCTAAAGACAATGAAGAAAAATGAAGGGGTGACTCCTGCCAAAGAGATCCTGAGTCATACAAAAAGGCCTCACTATCCCAGCTAGAAGGCCAATTTGACCATCCTTTATCACATGGTTCTCAGGGCACTGGTAAAGCCTTGGGTGTTTTTGCACAAAGAAGCAAAACTCTAATAATCCTTCGGATTGTTGAAGTCACATTAACCTACCCACCCAGTTCCCTGATGTTTATCCAACACACATGTAGGGTATCTCATTGGGGTAAGAGTGATAAGCCAACCGCCTCTCCCCTCTCTCATCACTTACCTGCCACTCAATTACAAGAATGTAAGCTCCAAAAAGGCAGTGACATTGTCCTGTAAACCTCTCTGTCCTCATTGTCCAAAAAGATACCTGTCAAATAATAGACATACAATATTTTTTGGAATTGACATTTTAAAGGTTTCTTTTTAATTATCTAAGAGTTAAATTTTCATTTATCGTAACTGAAAATCAATATTTAAATTGATTGAATTTATTGATTTAAATTTATTAAATCCAAATTTTAAATGTTTAAAATTGATGAGTCAGTTAATAGCATTGTTATTACATAGAGTTAAAAACTGCTTCTAGGGAGTGGAACTCTAAGGAAAGGAATGCTGTTTTTTAAATGCAATCTTTACCACTTTCACTTTTGGGTTATTTACAATTGCCTTGATTTTCTAATTCACAGGTTTAAATTATACATATTCCCAACATCATAATATAACTACTCATTTTTGTGTATGACCTGCCTTCTTCATCAATATATACATGTATTTGTATTAGTATGGTTGTCTGCAATCACAGACAACTTATTGTCTAATTATAGTCAACTTATTTTCTCTTAACCTACTGTTTCAGCTATCATAGACGGCGTTCCGTTCCGTGTTTCTAGTCTTCATCATTACCATGTTAACGTCTGCATGATATTACAACCTGTCAGAGTAACATAATTTAACTAAATACCCTAAAGTGAACCATTCAGGGTTGTTTCCATTTTTCCATTGAAAATAATGCAGCAATCAGGTTGTTTGTTCTTTGAATCATATGGTTGAATCATACTCTGGGGCTCCGCCTACAGGTCCGAGTCAGACTAGGGACTGAAGACGACCAAAGAGCGCCAGCGTGACCCCGCCCCCGGGGCGGGTCTTGGGCGGGGCCGCGCACGTCCCCGTCCCGCGTTGCGTCACCAACGTCCCGCCCACCTGAGCCTGGCGTGCGGCGTGCGGCGCGCGGGCAGCCGCTGCAGCGCCGGCGACTGTTTCGGGCCCTGGGAGCGCGGAAGCCGGGCGCGTCGGCCATGGCTCTCTGGGCTGTTGCCGAGCTCTGGGTGCTGAACCCGCTGCGCGCTCTGTGGCTCACGCTGACCGCCGCCTTCCTGCTGACCCTGCTGCTGCAGCTAGTGCCGCCCGGCCTGCTCCCGGGCTGCGCGCTTTTCCAGGACCTGATCCGCTATGGGAAAACCAAGTTTGAGGGGCCGTCGCGCCCGGCAGCCTGCCGGGTCTTTGATGTCCCCAAGAGGTAACCGCGCCCCGGCTCGAGCCCGGGAAGCCGAGGCGCGGAGAGCCCGGGGCGCCCGGCTCGGGCAGCCGGCAGGGGGCAGCAGAGGCGGGCTCGGGGCCGGCGCGACCCGGGCCCGGGAGGCCCTGACGGGTCTCCGGGCGCGGCGCTGCCTCGGCGGGGCGGCCCGGCACTGCCGCGTCCGCGTCGTGGCCCAGGGGGCGGAATACCCCGAGGATGCTGAGCCCCGCGTGAACGTGAACTTGTGGCCGCACGGAGTCTTTCCCTCGGGGAAAGTGGCAGCGCTTCCGAATGTAGGCCTGGTCCCCAGGCGTCAGGTTAAAGCCTTTTGGTCCCAAATTCTCCTTTTTCCCCCTCCCCTGCACTCTAGAGCTCATAATCTAACTTGAGGTCACCCGCTTGCAGAAATGAGGGCAGGCCGGCCCTTCGCGCCTCTTTTCCCCATTTGTCTCTCCGACCCTCAAAGAACGAGGGGCGAGCCGCTGGTCACAGGGGCGCCACCTCCTTCGTCTGCACCGACCCTCCTAACTAGCACCGTGGCGGGTGCCACTGGAGAAGGTAGCCCAAGAGTGCACAATTTTGGCAGGCCTGACCCCGAAGCTTTGACTTTCAACAGGTTTCATAACCAAGTTCAGTGAAAGATTTAATCGTTAGGACTTATGTAGGATTCTTTCAGAAATTGTAAAGACTTGTTATAGTTTGCTTTTGTTTGGGGGTTTTTATTTTTTTTACTTTGAATTCAGAACATAGCTGGGAAGAGTCAGCCAAACACTTCTAGAGGGTAGGAAAACAGCAGTGGCTCTTCTGAGTTTAAAGTGCATCTAAAGTTGACATTTAGAAAGGAAACTGGAGGAACGTGATAAGGTTTCAAATGTATTAAAACACCAGGGTTATCGCTTGAACCTCAGAGACAGTGTCCCAGGTCCACAGACAAGAATGGGGCTGAGTATAACTTGGCTTCTGAAAAGTGGATAACCGCCCCCCCCCCCCGCCCCCGCTTTTGTCTGTTGGAGAAAGATTCATCAGGTGTTAACCCTGAGAAGGAAGAACTAGGTCATTCACAGGAAGAGGAAAGGGAATGAGGCCCTGGGAAGAGGTAGAAGTATTTAGGACAAATTAGTCAAACCCCCTATCTATTAGAGGCTCTTTTTAAGCAAAAACTATCCATCCTATTTTTAATCAAGTTTGATTGCAATACGTCCTTTTTCTGCTTTATACCAATGGCATTCTCAGATTATCATTTTTTAATGTTATAAAGTGAAGAAAAAAATATTTCTTACTGTGAATTCTAACAATTTGTTTTCTAAATTTTGAAAAAGGTATTGGTGTCCCTAGATTAAAGGACACATTTCAAATCATTCCCTGCGCTCAGCCGATTCTCTGGCTCCCATTCCCCAGCTGTTAGTGCTTAAGCACATGATTATATGACAACTAAGAAACAGATTTGGTACCTTTATTCATTACTACTTTTGGGCTTGTTGTAATTTCTCCCATAATTTACACCTTTTTCTTCTTCCAGAATTCTAGAGTAGAACCTCCCATGATGCCCAAGTGATGTTTTTGGGAGTGATGTTTTGTTTTTTTCTAAATTTAAACCATTTCTTTTAGTATTGGAAGAAGATACAGCAAGTCCAGGCCAAGAAAGAAAGACAAATATGCTTAGGTACTATATTTAAGTATTTTTCCTTGTGCAAAATCCAGTCGTACTCTTAAAAGTGAAAATAAGCCTGTAATTTTTACACATAGATGCAGCTGTAAATCATATTTCTGCATCTAAAATGGTGCTTAAGTAATTTTGTTTGGAGTTGTTTTTTTCTAAGAAGGCAGGAATAAAACCTTAAATCAACTCATGGCATGTTCCATTCCATTACCACTGCTGGGTAGGGTTTTTTCCTAAATTAAGGTGATGGTACTTTTCTTGTTTTCCTTTTGGCTCATAGATTATTGATTTCCCAGAAAATCTGAATAAATAGGTGATGTCCAACATAAGTCACAATGCTCTTGACTTGTGTAATGTGTATAGAAGTACTTTTGCTTCTGAATTTCAAAATGGTATCAAAGCATTGCAATTGAATTGAGCTCTGGAGGCAAAGAGCCATCCAGACTTTTCTCCAGGGGTTCAGCAGTCCTAACCAGAGGTCCAGAGGACCTGTGGACAGAATTCAGGGCAAACCTGGATTAGAAAAAAATTACATCTTCATTTCACTAACCTCTAGCCAAAATTCAGCATTTTCTTAATGATAAATGTAATCAACGAACCACAGTGGAATTAGCAGTACTTGCAATACTGTGACAGGTATTTTTTTTTATTAATGTCACATTAAAAATATTGAAGAGACATCAAAACATTTTCATCGCCACAAGAATAAATCCCTAGATCTTGTTATTTGATGCAGTAATTAAGCACATATATTACTATATCACAAATTTCTTTTTTTAGTAGTTGTGTTACCTATATTTCAATATAATTAGTTTCCTTGGTAATCCCTATGTCTTTTATGATTGAAGTAACATTTTGAGAAGTGGCCAGTAGCCTTCACCAGACTGCCAATGGAGTCCATGGAAGAAAAATGTTAAGAACCCTTGCTCTAGACGATAAACTGGCCATAAGTTTACATTTGTCTTGTTTGTTACCATATCCCTGGTTCAGTGCCTGACAAATAATAAGGTCCTTGATCACTGTGTTTTGAATTAATTTTAAGAGAAAGAAGGTTTAGGTTTAGTTGGTTTGTTGATTAACTTAACTGCTTAACCAGTGTTTATAGAGTACTTAGGTGCCAAGAGCTTTTGTTCTTATAAGAGGCAGTAAATATGTAAACAAATCTTACAAAACAAGATGATTTTGGGTGGTACTAAGTACCTCAGAGGAAATCCAGCAGGATTACTTGATCATGAGCAAAATGAGGTGGCCGTGACAGTGACAACACTGGAGAGGACCAGCAGGGAGGGGTGGGGCAGGGAGGGTGGGGCAGGGGGAGAGGCAGGGCCATAGTGGAGATGGGATTTTATTCTGAGTGTATGGAAAGCCATTGATGGCTTTAGGATGGGGAAGGAGGCATGGCATGATGAGATTCATGTTTTGAAAGGATGACTAGCCACTGTGTGGAGAAGACTGAATAAGAGGCTGTTATGATGGTCCAGGCAAAAGGCAGTGGTATGGTTTAGAGTGCTCACATAGTAACACCTCCCTGTCATATAGGTGGTGATGACATTAAAGCACTTAGCACAGGCCAGGCACCTAGTCAGAACTCAGTAAACATTAGTTCATTTCCTTAGTTAGCCCCATAACTCCCCTAATGGGGCCTTGGCTCCATTCCAGCTATCAGCAAATATGTATTATTAGATCCTGCCTCCTGGCTCAGAATCATCCAGTGGCTTCCAACTCACAGAGAGAGCGCAAGACCCTATATGGTTTTGTTTCCAGCACCTCACTGACTTTGTGTCCTATAGTTAGCCCCCCATGTGGTGCCAGTCCAGTTCTGTAGGCCTCTCTGCTAGTCTTCTTTCCCACCTCAGGGCCTTTGCACTGCCTGTTCCCTCTATCTGGAAAGCTCTTCCCCCATATAGCCGCATACATGGTTTATGTCCTTACTTCCTATATTCTACTCAAATATTACCTTCTCAATGAGGTATTGCCTATCCACCCTGTTTAAAAGTATAATGCTACCACCCCCCATATTCCTCCTTCTCTTCCTGGCTTTCATTTTCTCAGTAACAGTTATTGCCTGCTGGCGTGCTATAAATTTTACTTTTGTGTGTGAGTGTGAGTATAAGTGCCATGAGGGCTGGAATTATCTGTTGTTTTCTGTATCCCTAGAGCAGTCCCTAACTTCTAATTAGCACTGAAATATTTATTAAAGGAGTGCTTGCCTGGTGCCAAATCCTGTGTTTCCATAAGGATCACCTTATCCCTCTTCCCACGGGCTTGGAAAACAGTGCTACAATTAAGCAAAGTGCCAAGGGAGGAAAAAGAGGGAGAATGTCTAAAACAAAAAGAGTGGAGTTCTTAGATCTGTTGTTTGAGGCTAAAGCTGGGTCTTTTTAAAAAGCAAGAGATTTATAGAGTAGAAGATGTTTCTCACAGAGGGAAATCAGGCAAGCCAAACAAGAGATAGAATGTACAAAACGTAGGAATAAGAACAGCAGTTTGCCCGTGAATCAGAAACAGCAGGGCGCAAGTAGGGCATAGCAAGATGTGGCTTAGCAGCTTATACCAAACCCATTTGGGGGGTTGGTTGACTTTAAGCTTGGTATAAATTGGCACGTGTAATATAAAGACAGAAAAGCTCAGGCTCGGGCGGGTCTAGGTTGCATGAGTTACAAGTGCCACGGCGTAGGGGCATCTGGGTGGTTCAGCTGGTTAAGTGTCCGAATATTGTTCTCAGCTCAGGTCTTGGTCTCGGGGTCGTGAGTTCTGTGTTGGGCTCCATGCTGGGCGTGGAGCCTACTTTTAAAAAGGAAAAATTTAAAAAGGAAGTACTGCAGTGTGATTTTAATTTCAGAGTCATCCAGGCTGAGTCTGGAGCTAAATGCTGCCACTTACTGTGTGACCTTGGATACGTAACTTAACATCTGAGCCTTTGTTTTCTCATCTGCCCGGTGAAGATAACCAAATAAACTTTACAGGATTGTTTCTGCCTACTTACTGGAGGGATTTCTTTTTAACTTTAAAAAGAGTGAAATGAATAAGCAATGCTTTGTGTGTGTGTGTGTGTGTGTGTGTGTGTGTGTGTGTGTGTCTGGTGAAATATACATGGCATAACACTTAACATTTAACCCTTTTCAGGTGTACAGTTCATTAGTTTTGAATACATTCACATTGTTGTGCAGCCATCACCACTATCAATTTCCAGAACTTTTCCATTAGCCAGAAGGATTTTAAAACAGAAGCTATTTAAGTCACTCTGCACAAATGGATAAAAGCCAGTGTCCTTGTCACACAGTTGTCCTTTATTGTTCCTCAGAGCCTTTGTGGTTGTCATTACCTCTGCCTAGAAAATTCTTTCCCCTAGAAGTTTACTGGGATTATTCATTCTAGCCAAATACCGCTTCCAGAGAGACCATCCTTGACTACCCATCCAAATGGCCTCCCCTCTGCACCCTTTCTGCCCCCTAGCCCAATATTATACTAGATAACTATGGGTTCATTTGTTGACCATATGCTGAAAGGTAAACATCAAGGCAGAGACCTGGTCTGTTTGCTCCCTGCTGAGTTCCCAGATCCTAGAACACTGCCCAGCACGTTCTAAGCTCTCAAATATTTGTGAAGAAAGGAAGTAGGTAGAGTGGCTGGCCCAGAAGATGCTTTTCAGAAGTCGGCCCCTCCCCTTTGCTTGGAAGCCTTCAAAGCAAGGTCCTACTGACGTTCTGTTCTGCTCCTGCAGCTCGCACCATACCCGGCCTCAGTTCTAGGAAGTGTGTCTTAAGAAAGACCGTGGAAGGCAACCAAAAACCAGTGGCCAGGTGGGGGAGGGAGCATTGGAAGTGACACAGGTGAACTTTTGAGGAAACTAAGCTCTTAAGCCGGGAGAAGATTGGAATCAGGAACAACAGGCTAGCTCAGCAAGGGCAGATCTAGTGATAGAATTTGTTAACAGTAGTTGGAAGAATTAAGTGGGTTGCTCTGGAATGATCAGATTAGATCAGTATTTGTCAGACTGGGTTGTGGGCATGGTCTGGGGAGGGAAGGGGTAAACTAAATTCTGATACAAACATCTAGATCATCTGGAAGAAGAATGAATCCCTGCGCTCGATTTACTTTGTTGTGACGAGGAGGAAGCTTAATACAAAGTGCTGTGTTGAAGACCAGGGAGGACTCCTTGCAGAGTCAGAAAGATTTTGAATTGATTTAAATAAAGAAAACTAGGAGAAAGATAGGTAAAGGGACCTCAGAAGAACCTGTGGTAGGTCTTTGTGCCATAGTTGGTGATTCCATTCCAGTAAACCAGCGTCCTCTTTCACATTAAAGTAACCTTGCTAATTTCAACGTCCATTGGCTCTGGTTTTATTTGGGTTTCATTTATAACTGTTGATTGCAAAATAGGCACTGTACTTGGTGAGAGGTGTAACCATCAGGAGTTGATCCCTCGTTTTATGAGTTAAAATTTGTCATGTTATTATAAAACTAATTTAGGTCAACACAATTTAGGAAAACACAATCAGAAGACCTTTAAGATTTCTGGCAGCCCTGAGAGCTTGTGGTTTTGCAAATCTTGTGTAACAGCTGGATGGCTATTGCAGCAACATTGCTCAGGATTTAGAAATCTTTCACACATTTGGCTTCTGTTGGCACAATCTAGGTTCTCTTTGCCAGGGTCTGGTGCCCCCTCTGTTGGAACTTGAGCCAATCCTGTTACCCAGAGATAAGAGAGATTGCTAATTGACCCTCTATCCACGTTTAACAAGGTCAATCACGTTCTTGTTAACCTCCGGAGGCCTCTTTTTCCTGAGTTAACGGGTCCCATCATTTGAAAGGAGATTTTTAAAAGTCTGAACCCCTGCAGGATTCAGGTTCTATTAAAAAACAAAGCTCTAATTCGGGAAAGGGGGAAAGAGGCTCTGGAGCCTCAAAGTAGTCTTCCTGCATAATGCTTTCAAGTGGACCTCCTCTGATGATCGCCTAACTGGTTTAACCTTGCAGGTATTTTTCTCACTTCTACATCATCTCAGTGCTGTGGAATGGTTTCCTGCTTTGGCACCTTACTCAGTCTCTGTTCCTGGGAGTGCCTTTTCCAAATTGGCTTCACGGTCTGCTCAGAATTCTCGGGGCTGCCCAGTTCCAAGGTACGACTCCACTGGCTAGTTAACAACCGTTTCGTCCAGTTCCTGCCTTTCCTGCCTGCAGGGAGCTGTTCCTGGTATTTCACAGCCTCCCCCAGGCTCCTTCTCTGTGGGCCCAGGAAGTAGAGGGTGAGGGCAAAAAAAGAGTTCTGCATGGTTCCTAGCCCGGTGGCCACTGGGATGTCTCCATGTCCCTCACTGAGATCCCAGCAGACTGAGAGTCAGCTCTTCCGTCCCTGCCTTCCCAGCAAGTGCTGTGCTGTGTACAAGACTGGCTGTTCTCCCTCTGATATTTTTAGTACTATCGATAAATTTATACAGAAGTCTTTACACTTCAGGGGAAAAGCTCTTAGGATCCGTCAGGTTTGCCTTGAAACATTTGTCATTTCTCTAGTTGACGCAAGTAATGTCCCAGGATCCCAGAAATATAATAGAAAATTACCCTTGATCACCAGTTAAAAATGTTTGTTATACTGGAAGCGTTAGTTGTGTAATAAAATTGACTCTAAATAGTTGTTGACCATGTGATTATAAAGTAGCGTTTAAATTCACCTCACTCTACTTCGGATAAAGGATACATGGAACAATTTGAGAAATCAGGAGTTGAAGGTGAAAACCATAAGGTGGCCTCAATGTCAAGGGAGAAGGTGAGGGCAGAATTAGAAACAAACTGTACTGGTGCTGTCTCTGTCCTTTGTTCCAGCAGCCAAACCACTGGCTCCAGGGGAACAATCCTTTTCTGTATAACCAGAGGAACTCGTTGCAAAAGATGACAGCCAGAGGGAAGACCTCTACAGATCCTATTTGGGAGGGGTGGAGACCTTAGCAGATCCCTCTTCACCCATTAAAACTTCATCTCTCCCTTTGTTTACTGTGGGGCTAGCTGGGGTTCTGGAATTTGGAAGGTTGGTTGTGAGGAGTTTTATTCGTATATTTGTTTTAACCCTTTCCTCAAGAGTTAAAACTAGGGTTTACTGTATTTAAAAGAGAAAAACAGCCAAAGCTATTCTGTACTTCTAGAAGTCTGGATAGGGCTTACCCTTGGGGTGGGGGAGGGGGAGGGGGAGGCAGTGCCTGGAGCAGAGACAAAAGAGTGCTGGTTGTGTTCTGTTTCTTCATCTGGGTGCTGGGTATATGGGTGGAATAGGATGGTTTAGTTTGTAAAAATTCGTTAAACTGTATCCTTATTATATTCTTATGATGTGTGTGTGTGTATCTGTGTATGTGTGACATTCATTTAAAAAACATCTAGGTTTGGGGCGCCTGGGTGGCTCAGTCGATTAAGCGACTGCCTTCTGCTCAGGTCATGATCCTGGAGTCCCGGGATCGAGTCCCGCATCGGGCTCCCTGCTCAGCGGGAAGTCTGCTTCTCCCTCTGGCCCTCTTCCCTCTCGTGCTCTCTATCTCTCATTCTCTCTCTCTTTCAAATAAATAAATAAATAAAAATCTTTAAAAAAAAAAGATTTGGAAAAAAAAACATCTAGGTGTTATGTCATCTTAAAAACGAGCATTTCTTCCAAATTTTTTTGGCAGAAGGGTGAGAGGCAGGTAGAAAGATAGATCTCAAGGCTCACAGTCCCCTGAAAGTATAATTTTCTTTTTGTTGTTGTTGTTTTTGAATATGGAAAGAAATGCATAATTCCCTCTATCTCTGTTCCTATCACCTTTTCTGCCTGTCCGAGTACCTGTGTCTCGTCTCCCCTGACCCAGGGATCCTACCAGGTGGGGTTGTTAGAGGTCATCCGGGCATTCTTCCTGACCATCTGCCTCTGGCTGTTAGTGCCAGGAACCAGAGATCCACAGACATCAGGTTCTGAGTGTACCGACTCCTTCACAGTGACATTCATGTAACCAGAAGGCTTTCACATGACGAAGGAGAGTCCAGAGACCTGAGTTTGTCACTAGTCAAATTCCTTACCCCACTTCCTCATCACTAAAAAAGTGTTAGACTAGATGATTTTTAGGGCCCTCTCTATAACTTTGCATTAATCCCGGAAAGAGAGATGCTAACATGTTGCATTCTGAATTATAGGGGGTGAGCTGGCGCTGTCCGCATTCTTAGTATTAGTATTTCTGTGGCTACACAGCTTGCGAAGGCTCTTCGAATGCTTCTATGTCAGTGTCTTCTCCAATGCTGTGATTCACGTCGTGCAGTACTGTTTTGGACTTGTCTACTATGTCCTCACCGGCCTAACTGTGCTGACCCAAGTGCCCATGGACGGCAGGAATGGTGAGTGGTCCCTGGGGTCTGGTCGCTGAGTCACTGGGCACATGGGTGTGCTGTTCAGGCAAAGCACTCCACCGAGCCTGGCGGAGGTGTGAAAGTAGACCTGCCCAGCCCACTTTGCGTTTGAAGAGTTTGAACTCTACTGGCCATTAGAAAAAGTCAACATGCTCAAGGGTATATACGGTAACTATTACAAAATTGCTAAAACCTGAAGGACACTAACATAAGCACTGATGCCCGTGGTAAAGATAGTACAAGTCCCCAGTGTTCAGGAGGCTTGGTGTGAGGATGAAGAATTGGGATGTGGCTCTCCCTTGGTGGGATTGAAGTCCGTGAACTCATGCAGAGTTAACTCTGGAAAGAAAGAGGGAGCACGGGCAAGAGTTGGACAGGAAGCAGGGAAACACCCAAGAACAAGAGGAAGGGTCAGCAAAGACAGTTGCTCCACCAAAGGCTCAGTCTCCCTGGGGTGCGTGTGTGGGAGGGGAAGGGTGATGCAGGATTAAATCTCAGAAACCCAGAGGAGGGAGGGGTGGCCTGGGCCAGCGGTGAACAGTTGTGATTTGAAGAGGGAGTAGAGAGCCATTTCGTTGCCATTTAGTTCGTAGGATGATTCCGATTATAACGAAGCTTGTCTTCAAGGGAGGCAGCCTGAGGGGAGAGGACAAAAGAGTACTGTGGTGAGTCAGACTTATGTTTGAACATTTCTGAGCTCCCACTAGCCAGGAAAAGGGAAGCAAAATCATGACCTTTGTTTATGAGGAGGAAATGAAGTGTGTTTTGGGGAGGATGGTGGGGAAGGGAGGCTGGAGATCTAACATATAGGACTATCATTTTTGTAAAAACAATGCGTGCTTGTTTCAAATGACTCAAGTCATTTGGGGTGACTGACGTTAGGAGGCTAACTTCACCCTGGACCTTTGGTGTCCATCTGCCCAGACACTGTAGGGCCGACCATTTGTGACTGTTTTCTCTCAGTTCAAGTCTCGTGTTTCCTATCCATCCGTGTAAATAGAGACCAAAGTCTAGATGTTTCCTGTACTCGCTGAGAGAGCTTTCTCCTCAGGTTTGATTTCAGCATCAGCACAGCCCCTTAAATGTCCTCTCTCTTACTATAGTACAACCCAAGGCCTCTATGGCTTGAGGAATGACTAGAGTACGATTTAGTAATGATCTTTATTAATTCATGAATTATTTATTGGCCCCAACCACTCAGCTAGCATCTCTCCATCTGATTCCGCTGAATTTAATCAAGTCAGTGTTTCCTCCCTGAGCTTTCTGCTGTGGCATTCATGTGCAGCCCACATCAAGGTTTGAACTGTTATTTGTGGTGAACAGTACTAGAATTTCCACCCAAAGGAGCTTTCCAAAACACGCGGCTAACCCACTAGCTTTCAGTCTGTTGGCCACTGTTGGCATTACATATCTCTTCCGGAGCTTTGTCTGCTAGCTCGAGCTCAACCCCAGCTTCTGCCCTCCCTCCCATATAAAGAGTCAAGAAAAGGCAGCGGAGACACCCACAAAAATCGCTTTCTAGACACTCCTTTCTGAAGCTGTCTTCTGCTTCACCTACTTGTCTTTCAAGAGGTCATATGCAGGCATTTGGGACAGTATGGGTAGAACTGGTTTCAGGAATTCGTTGAGAGAGAACACACTGGGGCATTTGCCAGCTGTGAAGTCTGATAGGAATAGCCTGGGCTTGGGAGTCGGGGGGCCTGAGTCTGAATTCCGGCTTACTTAACCACCCTGAACCTCAGAACCTTCATGTGTAATCAGGGACGCATCCCGATTTCAGAGGGTTCTTGTGAAAAGGAAGAGAAAGAATGTCTGTAAGCTGCCCAGACCTTCTCATCTCCTGGTCTTCCTCCAGCCAGTCTCCATTACACTGTTGTATTTTATTTTCTCCAGAGTGCCCTCTCTACCTGAACTTGTCTTGGTTATCGATCTGCTGACTCATTTCTGTCTGTCCCTTGCCACTGGAACGTGGGGTCCTGAGGACTGAGATCTTGCCTTACTTACTCACTGCTTTATCCCTTGTGCCAGATGCCAGGCTCAGGAGACAGTCAGTAATTAATGAATAAACAAAGAGTTAAATACTACACAGATTGGACTCTCACCCTTCTACCTGCCTCCCTTTTCCTGCATTATAATTCCAACTTACTCTTAGGAATCTTTCCCTCATAGGTACTTTCTCGGATTCAGAGTAGGTGAGTTGGCAGCGATGGGAACTCTCCAACACTTGCTTCAGTTTTTAATCCTAAAATGACTTGCTCTTAAAGCCCTCCAATTTAAAACTATTTTTCATATTTTGTTTTTTTTTTAACCTGTAAAAATATAACCTTTTCATTAAATGGCTGTCTAATAAACATTAAGAGTCTATAGTAAACTGTTTATATAAGGCAAGTTTTTAAACGAAATTAACACAGGTAGACATTGGTGGACTCTCATTAGTCATTAGCTGTCATCACCTGAGTCCTACCTCCAGGTCCCCATACGGAATCGCATGATTCTTGGTTCTCTTACCTGAATCAACCCTGTAGGGGCTGTCTCTGGGCTCCAGACCCTCAGGCTCTTCCCCACAGTCAATCTGCAGTCAGTGGACAGCTTTGTTTCTTCAGTCAAGTTCCTAACTAGCCTGACTGCTTCCTGCTGATCATAAGGAAGTCCTTAATTTGCTTTTCTGATGCCAGTCCTCAGAAGACCTGCATTCTTCCTGTCTTCTTGGTAGCTGGAGAAGAAAGAGGAAGATGATACTTTGAGTGTTTCTACTTCTGAACTAAATCTAACATGGTTCTCTAATCAGAAGGGGATACCATTTGTGTTTTCATCTTGTAGTCTATGATTCTTCTCTTTTGAGGTGCCCCACTGTGAGCCTTTACCTTCAGCCAATGAAGAAAACCCCCAGGGGTTTTCTTCATTGGCTGGAGCCAGTCAAGTCAGTGTTCTGGATTCAGGGTCTCCCCTGAATGGCTTAGGGTGGAGGCTCAGGGTGAGATTCCTTTAGAAAGTGTTTTCCTGACAGTGGACTGTAAGAAAGAAGACATAAAACTGGGCTTAGAAATAGAAATGCAAAGCGGCCTCACCACACAAGGGTGCATCACAAGAGAAGGAGACAGAGCCAACCTCTGTGCTTGAAGCATTTGAAGCAGGAGCAGGAGAATGTGTCCATGTGGCACTCTCTGTCAGGGGCCACTGAAGCTGCCCCTGGCTGAGGAGCATACCCCTTCACCCACAGGACAGTGCTCTCCCCTCCAGACTTGGCAAATTATGTCAGGATAATTTTCTAGTCGTGAGGAACAGAATAAGTGGATAATTGTGTTCTGCTAACTGTATGATTCTACTAACTGTATCATGTACTGAGCCTCTGAAATTTTGCCGTCTTGCTAATAAACTAATTCTTTTTTTCTGTAGTCTATGTGATAGGGAAAAATCTCTTGATGCAAGCTCGGTGGTTCCATATCCTCGGAATGCTGATGTTTATCTGGTCATCTGTCCATCAGTACAAGTGCCATGTCATTCTTGGCAATCTCAGGAAAAATAAAGCAGGTGAGAGGCCTTTCAGAGCTACTGCATGTGGATTTTAACCCTTAGAAGTTAGTTGTCCCTCTTCCTTTATTTTTTTCCCCTTCTGCCCTAAATTAATTGACTCCTCTATCAAATGCTCATTTTTGACAAGACACCTCTCTGGGTCTTGTTCTTCCCCTTTGTAAAATGAGAGCATTATGCTCAAAGATTTCCCCAGCCCCAGACGAACCATGAGAGACGATGGACTCTGAAAAACAAACTGAGGGTTCTAGAGGGGAGGGGGGGAGGGGGATGGGTTAGCCTGGTGATGGGTATTAAAGAGGGCACGTTCTGCGTGGAGCACAGGGTGTTATGCACAAACAATGAATCATGTAACACTACATTAAAAACTAATGATGTAATGTATGGTGACTAACATAACAATAAAAAAAATTTAAAGAAAAAAAAAAAGATTTCCAGCCCCATCTAGCCCTGACATTCTGTGACTATTCTGTGCCTACATCTGGGGGCCTGCATGGCAGATACGTGCCTAACCAGCACGTGAGCATTCATATTACCATGCTGAGTTAGTGTCATTCCAACCACAGTAAAAAAAAAAAAAAAAAAAAGCCTTGACTTTTTAGTTAGCTTGTGTTGACTTATCACAGGTACAGTTTTTATTAGGTTTTTAGAAATATTAAAAACGGAATAATACTATTCAACATTTATCAAGTACTTATTCTGTGCTGGGCCCTGTTCCTGGTGCTTTACATATAGCCTCACAGTGCTTACTTGAGGTGGGGATAGTCTTAGCCTCCCTTTACAAATGAGGAAACTGAGGCACAGAGATGTTAAGCAACTTTTCTAAAGTTCCACAGCATGTAAGTGGTAGAGTCAGGATTTGAACTCACGCAGTCTGACTTTGCAGTCTGAGCTTTTAATGACTAGCTTGGAGGCCTGGTGGAGAAACAGGCTTTCCTCTGTGCTTATTTTCAGTTGATATTGTAACCTAAGCATGTAACTTTTTAATACATAGTAGGTTGACAGTGAAAGTGTGACAGGAAGTGGGTTTGCACTCAGGTCGGCAATCCTCTTTTTAAATGACTTGGGGCTTGAGGTGGTAAACTCTCTTTCCACAACTTCATTTGTTCAGGAAGTCTTCTGTTTCTGTTTCAGGAGTGGTCATTCACTGTAACCACCGAATCCCTTTTGGAGACTGGTTTGAATACGTTTCTTCCCCAAACTACTTAGCAGAACTGATGATCTACATTTCCATGGCTGTCACCTTTGGATTCCACAACTTAACTTGGTGGCTAGTAGTGACATATGTTTTCTTCAGCCAGGCCCTCTCTGCTTTCCTCAGCCACAAATTCTATAAAAGCAAATTTGTCTCCTATCCAAAGCATAGGAAAGCTTTCCTACCGTTCCTGTTTTAAGATAACCTCAGTCATGAAGCATCCAAACCAGGTGACAGGTTCAATTCCTCAGGACAACAAAGTCTAGGGACCAAAGCACAGTTTCTGCAGAACTGTTTGAAACTCTGTGTTTCATTTCTACACCCAAAAGTCTTCACTGAATGAGCAAAGCAAGACCCCTCAAGAAACTGAATCTTCAAAGAAGAAATCCTTCTGGCAGGCCTGGGAGTACTGTGTCTGCCTTCCGAGATGCTTTATAAAACCAACCAACTGCTAACAAGTAGATGAGACTTCTCCAAGCTGCCTCACAAGCAAACTAACCAAGAATATATAAACGGCTTCACACATGCATGTACATCCCCAGAGGAGGAGATGAGACCATCTGTGGCTTTTTGTCAGGGACAAATGAGCTGGACTACATAATAAGCAATATAGTAGGTGCTCAGTAACTGCTGCATTTCAGTAAAAGCAGAAGAGCTTTTGAAAATAACAATATATAATTCCACACCAACAGATTTAGGGGAAAATGAGTTTGTTGGAGATAGTTTATACTTTCACATACGGCCACAAAGATTTCTGGTTATGTAACCAGCAAGAGTGGTTTCCACTCAAATCATAGGAAACCTCTTTTATTTAATACTTTTTTTGACATGCCTTTCAAGGAAGTACCTTAAAAGTGAAAGCATCTGAAAATAAAATATTTTTGTATTTATGTGTAAAGAGCCTTCATGAATGGACTGACCTTCGCTGCAGATGGGCTAGTGCTATAGCCTCGTTCATATGGAGTTACTCCACTGGATTAAGGTTTGCCTGAGTTTAACTATTGAACTATTTTAATAAAGTGAATCTGAAGATTTTTAGGAATAAAACACTAAAACAGTTTATGTTCAGGAAAATAGCCATGATAAATCAAAGGGAAATAAATGGATGGTTTAAAAGAAAAACAAGAACTTGAAAAGTAACACTGCAACCTGAGCAACGCTGTAAAAACTGCACATTTGTGCAGCGTAAGATTTACTGGCTTAGTGACTGAGGTATTAACTCGATGGCTTTTGTGCAGGTATCATGTTATAGTCTACTAGCTACTGAAGTTTGGCACTAATAGGTACCTTGCTATGGGAGAAAGAACCTCATTATTACTCAGACGCATAATCAAATGCAGTCTGAAAACGTCCCCCCACCCTCATCCCTGGAGTAGTAAACCAAAGCTGTTAGACTGAGATTCTGCTTAATCTAAACTTTCAATATAGGCATATGAAAGCACATTCTAAAGTTTTTAATTCTGCTGTAACTTTTTCTCTCCCATCCATCAAATACCGCTTCAATCATTTGCTCAGTCTATTCCAAAAATGACATTTATTTCATTTATCATTTAGGTGCGCCATCCTCAGGACCAGGACTCAGGAACCAAACTTTCCACATGAGAAAATATAAAGCATATTGCAGTTTGGTCTTAATTTCCACACAAATGGCACGAATAATTTTTAAAAACAAACTATTTGGGGGAAAAATGTATTTTGCGTTAGCATGTCATTTCATACCTAAGTTAGTCTAGGAATTTGAATGATGTTCTGGAATTTTCTTGACTTTTAAGTAAAATGATGATAGGCCCATGAAGAACCCTACCAGGGGCTATTAGAAGGCATTCCCAGTTCCCAGTGTCCTCGTCTCAAGCCCGCCGTCCCCTACTGTCCCCTACTGTCCGTCACCCTCGCTCCCATGTCTTTTACTTTCCCCTCTCCCTTCCTTGCCCAAACACTGCATTTCCAGGTGAGGGCTAAAGAGGAAGTAGCGATGTCCTCAAAGGGGTTCAGAACAAAGTAGCGTGGTCTTGGATGAAAGCTTAACCATGGAGAACATTTGAGAATTGTGCCGTGCTTGCGAGATCACAACTGGCATTGTTCTGTGTGGTAGTGAAAATGCTCTGTGTGCCCAAGTGGAGAGCACAGGCAAACCCGTCCGTGGAGAAGCCAGAAATAGGTTGGGGGTGGACACTCTTGATCTTCCTGCCGCCCTAGTGGCAGAGCTTCAACCTGTCATTCTGTTGCTACTAAGGGGAAATGACACCCGACTACCTCCCAACAGCATTTCCTGGACTAACTACCGATTGTAAAAGTGTGCTGAAAATAGCCTTTGTTTTTGTTACGTCTCCAAGTTGTAGCTCATCCTCTATACTAACATTTGCCGTCGGTAAGTGTGGATCATTTTGTCTCCACAGGAACATGCCCTGTGTTATGTTTTTAATATAATGATTATTGCTAGAATTCCTACCAAGAAAGAGGGGGCCTTTGCAGATATTTTTATATGATACTTAGTAGTTTAAGGAGACTGTAAATTTTTGTGTAACTACCTGAGAATTCAAGGACATTGATAAGTAATGTACCTCAAAGTGAACCAATACTTGAAAGAAGATCTTAAAATAGCAAATGAGCAAGTAGAAATGTTTTACACCTGCCTAAAGCAATTTCTGCCCACATTGCTTATCACGGGGAAAAAATCATTTAACTGGTTTTATAAATTACATATATTAGTCTAACCCTCTTAAGATTTTTCTAATAAATGGACAAGAAACAGGGGAGCTGGCAATGACCCACAAATAATTCATGCTACACATACTTCATCATGTTTCTCAAATTCCAGTGATCTAGAAAGCCAGGTATTGATTTTAGGGAAAGCAAAATTTAATTATCCAAGTAAAAACTGAATGATAAAGAGCTACTCTATGCACATAATTGAGAAAGTTTGGTATTGAGTCTCTTCCTTGAAAAAGATTCTTGGGACGCCTGGGTGGCTCAGTCGGTTGAGTGTCTGCCTTCAGCTCAGGTCATGATCCCAGGGTCCTGGGATCCAGCCCCGAATCGGGCTCCCTGCTCAGTGGGGAGCCTGCTTCTCCCTGTCCCTCTGCCCCTTCCCCATGCTTGTGTGTGTGCTCTCTCTCCACCAGGTAAATCAAAATATTGGAAGGAAGGAAGGAAGGAAAAGATTCTCAACTCTTGAAGCATGTAGAGGACAAAAGAACCCAAGGGATTTGTCAGCAGAAAGACAAACCTACCTCCTGAGTCTAGCCCTCTGGTAAAACTTCATAGCACGTGTGCAGTTTTTATTAGGGCTCCTTGGCCTATACAACACCTTTCTGGGAATTAGAAAAGATAGCACTCAGAACATCCCCATGGTAGCAGAGCATGAACCGTTTTAGGCACAAAAGGCCGCTGGTGATGGGACCACCGCCCAGTGAGCAGAGCTCAGGCTGCATCTCAGCCCCACTCACACTTTGTGCCTGCCATCCTTTGTGCAGTGTTCAACCGCACAACCTTCCATAGCCTAGAGACCAGGTTTGCTGTGCTGCCTATCTCTGCAGATTCTATTCACTCTTGGGAAAAAAAAAAAAAGACTTGATTTCATGGAATCATCTCATTGAGAAAGAAGAATAAAACTAGGAGAAGGTGGAATTAATCAGTCTATGCAAAACATCTGTTCTTCCCCTTACAAAAAGGGGAGTCTAGTGGACAGCAGGTGAGTGACCCTCAAACAATAGAATGTCGGTTTGGATGCTAGAATTCCAGTCCCAAAGAGAGAAAATATTTTGCTTCCTTTCTCACTGCCAACTCCTGTCTTTCCAGCTCATTGTTCTAGGACTACAACCCCAACAGTCTTGCCACCCTATTGGGACCTCCAATCTATTGGTCTCATGGCATTTTTATTGTCCTTCGCCCATAAGTCTTCTCTAATCTCCTTACCCTGCTTGAGTTCCAGGAAATCACTATCATCATTCCTTCATATATATCTTCAACTCTTGCCTTTTACATTGCCTCTTCTGATTCAGCAAAACCACAACCCTGGTTAGATTCAACTCTTCCCCTGGGTGTGTGCCCACGCAACTGAACAGTGGCTGGAGAAATACAATGCATAGACAGTTCACTTCGAATTCATAACCACTAACCTCAAGTGGTCTTGCATGCTCAAGTCACAATAAAATTCTCTAGTCCATTCCCTCTCCCACTCTGCTGACTGTGTTGCATCTCTGTCCCCAGGAAATGAAGCTACTGGAAGAGAACCCCCCCACAGGTTACCACTACCTCCTCCACCCACCTAAGCCATCTGTTCCTCCATACGCTACTTTCCCTCGTTACTATTATTGAAGGATACTTTTTTTAAATGTAAAATCATGATTCTCATACAAATATAAAATGAACATGTGCCAACAATTTTACTTAACTCATTAAGTAAGGAAGGAACCAGTTTAAAGAGTTCCTAAAAGACACATACGTGGATAACGAGGCATGCCAAAATCAATGTAATAGATGCAAATTAATTGCTCAATAGTTGTAAAACTAGCGTCTCCAGCACGGGAGGGAAAGCAATTGTGCCCCCATCAGACAAAATCCATTTGTATGTCTATGAAATTATTTGCATTCCTATCAATTGTCTATGAGTTGTGAAACAGCTCAACGACTAGGGTAGAGAACCCACAGATTGTGCTAGGAAGGACACCACTACTATTTTTTGCTCACTTCGAAGTCATTACAATTTTTTCCTGAAACTATAAACAATCTCTCTGGATTTCTTCCCAAAGCTAGGTTCCCTCCTTGAGCACTAGATTCTACCCAAGGAGAATGCTTAACCATTCTTCTCCCCCTAGATCATCACATGTTTGCCCTTTCCTCAACATTTCTAGAAGTGGACAAATACCTTTTTAGAACCTTCTAGCCCCATGTCCGGTCTCAGGACCTTAAATACTGTTTATATGCTGCCAACTCCTGTGTTTATATGTCTGGCCTAAACATCACTGCTGCACTCTAGGCTCACATACCCAGTTGTCTACTTAACATCTCTACTTGATGTATAATCGCTCAAGTTGTGACATGACTAAGAGTTAGTTTCTGATTTTCCATCCCCCCACACCTGATCCACCTACAGTCTTAGTACTTTTTACTTTCTCAAACCAAAAATGATGGCATCTTCTTGACTCTCCTTTCACACTCCACAAACCGATCCGTGGTTCTACCTTCAGAATCCATCCAGAATCCATCCCTGTTACCATAACTCTACTCACTACCATCTTGATCTGAGCTACCATCATTCCTTGCCTAATTTACTGCAACAGACTCCCAATGGGTCTCCCTGCTTGCTCCCTTATTCCTTACAGCTGATTTTCAATACAAGCCAGAGTGATCTTTCAAAAACCTGTATCAGATCATGTCATACTATCTCAAAACCTTGCAACAGCTCCACTTTCCCTCAGATAAAGGCCAAAGTTCCTATGATAACCTCCTAGCCCCCACACGACCTGGCCCCCGGTCACCTCTCTTACTTCATCTCCTACTTGAGCCCTCATCCACTCCTCCCACACAGTGGCCTCCTTGCCCTTCCTTATCCAGGTCCGTCCTGTTCCTCTGGTAGGCCTTTGCACTGGCTGTGCCCTCTGCCTGGAATGCTTTTCCCCTAGACAGCTGCCACATGGCTAACTCCCTCACATCCTTCAAGTCACTGTATTTGTTATCTATCGCTGTGTGATAACGTACTCCAAATTTTAGCAGCTTAAAACAGCAAACATCTGAGAGTTTCTGTGCATCAGGATTTCAGGTGCAACTGAGCTGGGTGCCTCTACCCCAAGGATTCACTGCAGTCAAGGTGGCACCAGGGCTGAGATCTCATCCGTAAGCTCCCCCGAGGCAGGACCCACCTCCCAACTTGCTCACCTTGTTGTTAGCAGGATTCAGTTCCTTGTGAGCTATTGAACAAAGGGCCAGGAGCCTCCCTTGGTTCCCTGCCATGCAGGTCTTGCCCAAGAGCAGCTCATAGCACGGTACCTAGGTCCAATCAGAGCAAGCAAGCCAGGGTGTGCAAGACGGGAGACACCATCTCTTTGTAACCTGATCTTGGAAGTGACATCCCATTGCTCTTGTCATATTCTGTTTGTTGGAAGGCAGTCAGTCACTAGGTCCAGTCCACACTCGAAGGGGATTATACAAAGGCAGGATGATCAGGAGGTGTGGATAAGGGGCCCATCCAAGAGCCTGTTTACCACAGTCACCTTCTCAATGAGGATCACCCCCTTACTTAAAGTTGCAGCCTAGCCCTCTCTCATTTCCATCCCCCTTTGCCCTTATGAGCATTAACAAACACTTACTGTTTTGAGCCACTTCATTTTGAGGTTGTTTGTTCTATAGCAATAGCTAACTGACGCACTCTCTTCTAAAAAAAAACTCTACAACGTGCTTTTTCACTTATGCTTATTACTTTATTGTCTGTCTCTCCTCATTGGAATGTAAAATGTTGTTTTGAGGTTTTTCTGTTTTGTTTTGTTTTGCTTGCAGATGTATCCCCCGCACCAGAAGTGTCTGATACATAATAGACAATCAGTAAATATTCATCTAGAGAATGCTTCTATTGTCACTGTTTTCTGCATAATCATGAATCTCCTGCCTTTACTTTGTTGCAGAATTGCAATAATACCTACCTTATGAACACTGAGCATAGTTTATATTCACATGTGTGAAAAGCAATGATCCAATTATGCATTTATACCACCCAGAAACCAGTAAAAATTATGGTAAAGAGGAAATAAAATGAAGTTAGTCAAAAGAAATGCTTAGGAATCCATAAATTGTTACAATCCCACCCACATATTTTTTATCAAGTTTTATAAAAGAAATTCAGCATTTATGGGAAATTGGAATAAATACATTTATTCTTCAAAATATTATGATTAAACCCTGTTTAGTAGAGAGGAAAGTGATTACTCTTCAACTTGAAGCCTGTATCTTTAAATCTTGTTCCTTCCCCTACACTTTAAAAAAAAAATCAGCAGTTTGAGATTTTTTGCTTCTTGACCTCTAGACCTATTACTCTGTGGCCTGCTATAACTAACTATGACCATGATTTTTTGACATGTTTGTTTGACATGTTTGACATGACATTAAATCTTTGATTTTTTGACATGTTTTTTGACATGTTTGACATGACATTAAATCTTTGAGATTTAAAGAAAAAACAACAAAAACCCATGCCAGAGGAAGTATATAATTCAATAAATTGGAAAGAACTTAATCTGTTCCTCAGTAATACTACTTCCAATTCTGAGCTTCTTTTTTTTTTTTTTTTTAAGATTTTCTTTTTGAGTGATCTCTACACCCAGCATGGGGCTCAAACTTACAACTCTGAGATCAAGAGTCTCATGCACCAACTGAGCCAGCCAGGTGCCCCCAATTCTGTGCTTATGAAATGGTGAGAATAAGTCATTTTCAGTGCAAAATATGGTCCATGCTAATGATTGAAAAGGGTAGATGTTAGTTCAATATTTCACTTCTCATTCCCACCTAATTGTGGTCAAATTGCATTTCCAATTCATCTTTCTCCTTTCCCATCTAAAATTGTCTGTTGGAGTCTCCTTCCATGATTTTGCTTTCAAGACATGGGAGAAAACTTTAGATTTCAGAGTCATCATGCAATTCAGGACTACAGCAATTGGTGAGGGGCAATGAAATAGGAATGGATTCCCTTTCTTCTCTTCTATACTCCAAGGATTACAATTCTGAGAGTAAAATTCGTTAGTGGATGAGTGCCTTCCATGAAATCAAGCCCAGAAACTTGAAGATGGAAGAGACCTCAAAATTCTTGATTTTTCTAAATAATGTATTAATCTATTATAAATTTACCTAAATCCATTTTAAGCCTCTCGTTCATAATCTCAGTAATATCTTTGGTGATCTTGTATCCTCTAAGTTTATCATACAACTTTTGTCTTTTATAAAACTCTCTCATTCTTCAAAAGTTTTCTTAAAAAAAAAAGTTTTCTTTTTCCATTCTAGAATTCCAGAATGTGTAGAACAAATCAGTTTACCCTACCCACACTCGTGATATTATATGCTTTAATGTTTTTCCCTTCTCAGAACAACTTTCCAGATTGTCAAGTTGTTAAATTTTGTTGTTGTTCTTACTGTTGTTTTATACAAGAGGGACTTGAGCTTTTAACTCAGATGAGTTTTACTTGCATTCATTGGACTGCATCTTTATCGGGGTGTCGTGATTTAGATGCAAAAGCACCTGATAACATGAGAATATGTCAGACATGAATAAGCATATGTCATTTTGGGCATGCATGCTAGTAAGCTTTACTTATTAATATGGCATAGACTTATCAAGATGAAAAGGCATTTGGGGATATGGATAGACCTTAAAACTGGTTAGTAGAGGTTCACAAGGGCATGGTTACCTACAGATTTGGAATTGTATTGCCTTCCAATGTCCAGACCTACCTTTCATTTTCATGGCTTGACAAGGTCTGTCTTCATGACCATAAAATCCAAACTCTTTTATAGTAAGTGAAACAAGAAAGACCTCAAGGCAAGTACTTCTGCTACCTGATGGAGCAATAGCACCCTGATTTGCCTAGTAAAGGAGACAGTATTTAATTAAAAGTTATGGGCACAGTTAGAAACCTCACTCCTTCCTTCATGTCCCACTTGCATAAACAGGCCCTCTGAATTATAAGCAAATCATGAAGCCTCTTTAGTTGCTTGTATGACTTCCACAAGTTTCAGGAAACATTGCCTCATGTGTGAGGAAACATTAAAATGCCACTGTATAAATTTATACTTACAATTAAATTCAGATTTACGTAAAACTAATTTGGGGAATTAAATCTGTTGGGATAAACTGTTCTACAAGAATCAACACTCTTGGAGTACCAAAATTTATATTTCACAGTCATTTATTAGAAAGCTATCTTAGTGTTGTCACAGCTTATAAAACATTCTTAACAATTGCATCAACAGAAAGATCTTTTCCAAAATGAAAATGATCTACTTGAGATCTTGCATTTGCCAAGAGTGATTGATGTGCTTTCAGTCATATCTACTGAAAAAGAAACTGCATGAAATGAATTTCTTATCTATGGAAAATGAAAATAAAATGACAGGATAAATCTTGGTGAATTTGCAGACAAGTAAGGCAGAAAAATTTCATAATCAATCAAGAGATCCCATTAATGAACTATTGTTATTTATTGTATTGTAATTACAACATATTATTACATATTATTTTGCAATTTTTTAATTCGTGTACTCGTGTGACATTAATACCTTTAATTAACTGCACTTTTTCCCCTGTTTGTTTTTTTTTAAGAGAAAGAGAGAGAGTGAGTGGGGAGGGTGGGGCAGAGGGAGAGGGAGAGAATCTTAAGCAGGCTCCACACTCAGCATGGAGCCTTATGCGGGGCTCCATCACACGACCCTGAGATCATGACCTGAGCCAAAATCAAGAGTGGAACGCTTAACTGACTAAGCCACCCAGGCTCCCCTTTCCCTGCTTTTTTGAACAAAGGTCCCACATTTTCATTTTGTACTGGGCCCAACAAATTATGTAGCCAGCCCTGACCACAGAAAAAAGCATGACAGGTTTTTGTCATAAGCCATTCCTAAAGACAGTTTGTGGCTATGAATGCTTAAAAAGTATAGAAAAGAGCATGAAATGCAAGAAAATTCATGTTCTTAATGTGTTCCATAAAAAATCTAGCAGCTAGTAGACATTTAATCTATGTTAAGAGTAAAACAATGTAATAGTATGAGCTGGAGTGCAGAATTTTGCATAGGGAAAAATCTGTTTATATTTGATCCAAAACAGATGTCATGAAAGAACAATTTAGGACAATGCCTCCAGTGGGTTGGCATACTCATTAAAATTATGGTTTCTGCCAACTAAAAGAATGAGTTTAGCAAGGATAAACATCCTTTCAAATAAGGGTGAAACTCAGGGGCATTATTAAAAGTAAGCCTGTCTGATTACCCTTCTATCAGCATTCTCTGATTTCTAAGTATGGAAAGCTATTTTTCTAAATATCTGAGAAATAGTCACCACAGTATGGGTCCCCCTTCTATTCTTGGTTTCTTCTGAAATGACTCCGTCCAGTAACTCTGCCTGAGAAACAAAATCACAATAGAGATGACTAACATTTGAGAATGAAACAACAGGGAATAGAACTTACACGAGATAAACCAAATTTGCTTCCCATAAAGCTAAAAAAGATCCACTGAATTATAATTATGATTGTTTTAACTTTTGTACAATGGCTGTTGTATAAAACTAATTTATTGCAGGAATTAAGAAACATAGAAAAGATGCATATTTATACAAAACAATTTTAGTTCTATCTTCTTGCTTTTTAATAATATAATGGATTTCTAAGTGGTATAATGTGTACGTCAGTGCTTTTAAGGGGCCCATTTTAGCCCCATTTCTAATGCTTGTCTTCTTAAACTAAACTGGGAAAAGGTGCATGTGTGCACAGAACTACAGTGAAAGATATCATCATCACTGTTTAAAAATTAGGAAGAACATTGCAATACATATAAGAATCAGAAAATAAACATGCATAATACACACAGATTTGTGAGATATAAATATCTTATAAGATATATCTTATATATACATATATGTATCTTACAAGTCAGTGACAAAATGACTTCGCAACATGCCTCCATTTTCAAGGCTGACTGTATCAAAGTTAACTTTGAAAGACAAAAACAATTGAGGAAGAGCTGTCTGAGGAGTGTGTGGAGAAGAGTGGCCTTCCTCTCTTCGTGGTCCTGGGTGAGTGGCCGAAGATGGTAGACCAAAAAGCTATGGGGCTTTTGTCAGCCCCGGCTCCCTACCTTCCTACTCACCCCTCCCTCCCAGTCTTCTCTAAAGGACTACCTAGCTCCAGAAGCTTGGATTTTATAGTGAGAATAAATTAATGAGTTAGAAAGGGGTCAGAGAGGAAATCATATTGTTTACCATATAGCATCTCATCAACACGGTACACACACACACCCATACATGCATGCACGCACGCACGCACGCATGAGACTAGCTATTTCTTTAGGTATAGTCTCCTAGGAAGGGTGGGACTTTGGCACGTTCACTGCAGGCTTCTTGTTACCACACGTGTGATCCTGGTTAGGTGGAGGGTGTCTGGCTCAGGTACTTTCATACTGTAGGTCTGTAAAGGACCAAGTTTCCTGCTCCAGCGTCTGGAGGAAGGATAACAAACTGGCAGGCTGCAGGCCAAACCCAATGCGCAGACAGGTGTTTTTTTAAAAATTTGAGTTAGTGACTGTAATAGTTAATTTTACATGTCAACTTGGCTAGGCTATGGTGCTTAATTATTTGTTCAAACACTAGTCTAGATGTTGCCGTGAAGATATTTTGTAGATGTGATTAACATCTACAATCATTTTTTATTTTCTTATTTTTTATTTTTTAGATTTTATTTATTTCTTTGAGAGAGAGAGAGCACGATGAGGAGAGGGAGAAGCAGGCTCCCCGCCGAGCAGGGAGCCCGATATGGGACTTGATCCCAGGACCCTGGGATCATGACCTGAGCCAAAGGCAGACGCTTAACCGACTGAGCCACCCAGGCGCCCTAAATATATCTTTTAAGTAATCTCCATACCCAACATGGGGCTCAAACTCGCAACCCAAAGACCAAGAGTCATATGCCCTACCGACTGAGCCAGCCAGGTACCCCAACATCTGTGATCATTGTAAGTGAAGGAGATTTCCCTCAATGATGTAGGTGGGCCTCATCTAATAAACTGAAGGCCTTGAGAGCAAAATCTGAGGTTTCCTGGAGAAGGAATTCTGCCCCAGAACTGTAATATAAAAATATTGTCCAAGTTTCCAGCCTGCTGGCCTGACCAAAGCATTTCAGCCTCACCAGCGCCCCCAATCACCTGAGCCAACTCCTTAAAATTAATTTATTTCTCTGTGTGTGTGTGTACACACACACACATTTGTGATATTTCCCAACTTCCATTGCAATTAACTGTGGCCATGGGGCTAGGTTCTTGCTCAGATGTAAGCAGATGTGCTTTGTGGCAGCTTCCTTAAAAGACACATACCTTCCATCCAGCTTCCTGAAACAGGCTGCTAGAGCTCTAGCAGCCAGACGGGGGCATGAAGATACAGGGACAGCCTAGGAATGATAGAGCAGAAAGCTGGAAGGACTCCAGATCCCTGATCACCATGGAGCTGCTGGATTAGTTTCCAACTGCCTCTCACAAGGGAAAAAAATTAGAAAAAATTCTTATCTAATTTACCCTAGATGCTGTTTTGGATCTTCTGTTATATTTAGTGGTATGTAATCCTAATTCAAAAACCAGGAAATTTCACATAAAAAAAAAATTGGCATCATTTTCCACAGGAACATTCTCAAATTGGTGTAGTCCACAAAGGAAGATATTTCTGATGCTGGTGGAAGTGAGGCATTCCTCCACCCTTGAGATGCCACATTAGTAGCAGGCCTGCAGGCCTGCCTGCAGACAGAGGGACAGGTCTCAGTGGCCACAGACTTTTCATGGCATGGCTTTCAAGCTCTGCTGTCAAGGCAGGGCAGGAGGGAAACAGAGGGTCTTCTATTCCCTGGCTATGACCTATTTCTCATTTTAAAAGCCCTTCATCTAGTCAAATAAATATTCCTCTAGTCCACATGATTTTGACCTAATATCTTACTAATACTCAAATCTTATTTTAGTGAAAGATCATTGCCCCCACCTAATTTCCAACCAGCTCTCCGCCCTGGATAGCATCACCAAACTTCTTGCATTAACTTGACAATGGAGGGAGCTGGGCCTTAGAGGATGTCCCCTAATCTGGGGGAGGGGCTGAGGGGTTAGAAGTTGGAGTCTCAGTCGATGTCAGGTTTAAATGGACCAGGCAATCATTAGGGGAGGAGAAGTGTTCTGGGTTGAAGAGTTGTTGGTGAGTTAAAGACTGATTCTTGTCTTTGGCTGTGAATGAACTCAAGGCCACTAGGATGTAAGCAGAAAGTAGGATAAACTCTGTCTGTCAGAATCAGGCCAAAGACAAAGAAGGTGTAGAAGACCCTTCAGAGCTGCTCAGGCCATTTGGGTGGATGTTTGAGTGTGGAATGAGGCTGACCTTCAAAGATGAAGCTATGACAAGATCAGAAATCTGTATTTTTGAGCCAGAATATGTCTATTTCTAGATTTGTTTTTGTCTTTTCTTTTCATTTTCAAAATTTCATTAAACTAATGCTTCCTTTGTATCAGTGAGTGTTCTTTGGCCAGGCACTATTTTAGACCTTGGGAAATCAGTGAGCAAAACAGGTAGCATTCCTGCCCTGATGGAGCTTACGCTTTGGTTGAGGAATGCAGATAATAAATATAATGAGTAGACAATTAGCAAATCAAGATAAGTTCAGATAGTGATAAATACTATGAAAAAAATGAAAAAGCTTAAAAAAAAAAGAAGAAGAAGGTGAGACAGAGTGACCAGAGGGAGGAGAGGGAGGGAGGGGTCGACCTACTTCAGACTGAAGGAAGTAGGCAGGAAGGTCTCCCCCGAGGAGGTGATATTTACCCTACGTGACCAGAAGATCTGAAGAGAGAGTGATCCAAAAGAGTCACAAGTACTGGACAAAGGTCTTGAGGTGGAAACAGGCTTGGTTGGACATGGCACATGAGGTAGAGAAAGCCAAGGGATGAAGTCACACAGAAGGCAGGGGTTATATGACACAGAATTTTAATTCAGAGAGAGGAACTTTGGACTTTATTCTAAGGGCATTTAGAAGCCATTAAATAATGTTAAGCAGGGGAATGAAATGACTTATTTTCATTTTGAAAGCTCACCTGGCTGCTGGTTAGATTACAGATCGGCAAGAATGGAAGCAGGGAGGCTATTACATTAGAAGTCTCTTTTAAGAGTCCGGGTGAGACATAACACCTACTTGGGCCAAGGTGCTTACTTTGGACAAGGAGCTAGCAGGAGGTGAACAGACTCAGGATCTATTTTAGAGGCAGAGACAACAGAACTTGCTGATGGATTGGATGTGGGGTAGGAGGAAATTAGCGGAACCTAACAAGAGGGTACTGGTTCCATTTACTGAGATGGGAAGATGAGGAAAGGAACAGGGTTTTGGGTAGAAATCAAGAGACCTGTTTTGCTCATGCTTTGTTTGAAATGCCTGTGAAACACCCAGATGGAGAACGCAAGCAGATAGCTCTAGAAGTGAGAGTGAAGCAGGTCGTTGGCAGTCTTCCTGAATTGTCAGCCTGTTTGCGGAAATCTAGGAAAGTCAGAGAATGGGCCTGGAAGGGCATCTCCCTTTCCTCCCGACCAGGGGAGGTCCCCTACAAGGCCCATATCCCTATCATCTGAAGGGTTTGGCGTGCCCATGGGGAGCAGTACGCTTCATTTCAGATAGTGGAAGTGCATCAAAGTGTCGAGGAGGTCAAGCAAGTTGTAAATAGCTATTTGTCATTTATCTACACATTAATTTGCCCAGCATCTTCTCTTTAATTTTGAGTGATCTTCAGCTGACTCTTAGCATGAAGTTTTTGGTTTCTGCTTCTTTCTTATCACTCCCTGTTCTGGCTTCCCTAGCCAGTCTTTACTCTGTGGACTGTTTAAAGTAAAAAGCTTTAATCCCCCCCTTAATGATTTGGGAGTGCAGGAGAGCTCTCAAAGGGAGCCCAGGACACAGGTTGGCTCTTCACTAGTTCTGAAAAGTTGAGGAGGAAAACAGAGTGAGACAGGTGGTTAGGTTGGAAGGAGGGACTTTAGGTCTGGTAGAGAGAGGTGTGCTGGGCTAATACTGAATTCCAGAATCAAAAGCTGTCTCCATCAGCTCGAAAGCAGCACTGGGTTCAGAGCAGACAGGCCACCCCCTCCCCCCATGAGGGGGAGGGAGCAGAGATTAATTCTCCCTTGGGCTATATCTCCCCAAAGAAAAAAAGGTGGCAGAGCTAAGCCCAGTATTCTATGTTACTCTGGCTAAATTTACTTTATAACATCAGTGGTAAAATGGTTACATCTCTGAGAGAGCCAGGAAACAGTCCTCTCTATGGGAACTTGGAGTGGAGAGAGGGCATTTTCCTCTAACGAGTAAGGGAAATGTTCACCATTAATAATTGGCTGGTTTTATATATTTTGATTTTCAGTAATTAGGGCACAGTTAAATTCAACAAAGAGGTATCAAGCACAATTCTGCCACTTATTAGCTGTGTAATTTTGGGAAAGTTTCTTGACCTGAGTCTCAGATTTCTCACTTATAAAAATGAGGATACAGGTACCTACCTTGTAAGATTATTCATATAACATATTCAGTGCACTGCCTGGATCAGAACAAGCACTCGATAGTGACTTATTCCTACTATTATTACCGTAATTATGGCTACCACTATTACCATGTTAGGAAAATCTGCTAGGTGCTAGGGATATAGAGATAAAAAACATAATCTTACCATCTAAAAGCTCAAGACTCAGTAAGGAGGTAGGAATCAAAAAAAATTAGAAGACAGTGTAACACGTATTTGGTAGGGTTTCTTCACCAGAAAGATGGCTACCAGTGATATACTAGAGTGAGACTATATCTATATAGGCTGTGACAAAAACAAAACTAAACTAAACTAAAAAACCATTTTGGAATTGTTGAGTCTCTCACATCCTTACTGGATAGGGGGTCAAGTAGGTAGCTCCAGTTGTTTACCAAGAAATGTATCAGGAAATCTATGTGTTTAGACTTTTTTTTTTTTTTAAGGTAGATAGAACGATGATGGCTCTAAATCCTCAGAGTGGGGAAGCCAAGGTTCTGATTAGCCCTCCAGATCCTGCAAAGAACTCATTACTTTGAAATCTGACACCTGGGGCCCAAACTGGCAGAGCCTGAGGTCCATGGAATCAAGGTGGCACTGGGACAGGCTGGACGGGCCTTACTCAGGCTCAGATTCTGACTCTGCACTGACCCTACTGGACAGGTTCCCCATGGGGACAAGGCACGTTGTCTGTTTACTTTACTTTGCTTCTGTAAACGGCTTTGCTGCCTTAACCCCTGAGCCACCTCACATGCAGCAGCTAGTGCCTAGGCTTCTTGTAGCTGTAATCCATTAATCCTCACTGCCTCATCTCACCGGGAATTTGGCCAGGAGCACTTCCTGTTAGAGAGTTCTGGACTGTGGGTGGCCCACCCCAGAAAATAAGCCAAGCACCTTCCAGGAATCAGAGACACATGGCCAGTTTTGCCACATTTACCCTTCTGCCTCAGCCATTAGACTGAGTCGCTAGACTTCCTTTCAGATACCTCTTAAGCACAGAAAATCCTGTATGCATAAAGGAGAAGGCGTTGGAGGTAGGATAGTTTGGACTTCTGGGATACACCTATGACAGGTTTGTGAGGTCTTGAGCATTTGCTCTTTAGGGATGAATTGAGAGGCATAACATTTGTACCCCAAACTGTGTAGGAGGCACCCTGGTTACTTATACACCAAGAGAAGCAGCTGTAAGAGGGGTGTTGGAGGAAGACTTCTGAGAGGTCAGGCCTGAACAGGTTTTCGAAGTATGAGTAGGAGTTTACAGTGGTAGAACAGAGGAAGTTAATCACAGGAAGAACAGCATGCACAAAAACTTTACTACCTGACTACATAAGGTGGTATCTTCAGTGAACTCAAAGTGGGTTTGCCCACTTTGCCACAGACTGTTTTGGTGGATTCGTTTCTTGTTCCAGGGTTTAATAGATAACTTCCATAGCTCTTCACAAAGTACAGGTTTAATGTATGTGCATTTACATTAAGTATTTAGATTATTGCTTGGGGCATGGTTAGCACTCAAACTTCTGATAACTAAATAGCTCAACTTTTTTTTGTGTATCAGACGTACAAATACTTTCAAGCCCAACCAACAACCGTCCTTTCCTGTTTTCTACTCTTGTCTGCCCCAATACCCACCCTTCAAAATTCCTAAGCAATTTCTTTTTTTATTTTTATTCTTATTATTTATACAGGGAGCGCGGGATTGGGGGCTAGGAGAGGGGCAAAGGGAGGAGAGAGAGACTCTTAAGCAGCTTGGAGCCCCACGTGAGCCTGGATCTCAGGGTCCTGAGATCATGATCAGAGACACAATCAAGAGTTGGACGCTGTATACCCCCCGCAAAAAAAGTTGGACGCTATGACTAAGCCACCCAAGCACCCGCAAACACTTAATTTCAAAAGCCAAACATGTTAAGAGACCAGTCTAAGATAGGTGCAGTATAAAACATGCAAAACGGAAAGGCTTTAAATGTTTCCGGTCTGGGGATAATTATAGGGAAACAAATAATACCTAAAACAGAGTCTAGAGGATTTTCGTCTGTTACTTCCGAAGTCCCATTTCAGAGATTTGTTTTTAAATAATCGCATTTGACTCTCCAAGAACCCTGCCCTCAGCAGATGGCCACACGTTCGAGGCGGCACCGAGAATCGTGAGGGCGTGCGGCACCGGGCTAGGTGTGGCGGTTCCCACAGCGAGTGCCACGTAACCACCGCGCTCCCACTAATTTGACACCTAGGGCAGGCTAGGGGCAGCGTAGGCCGGCGCGGATATTAGGGCAGAAGACGCGGGTGGGAGCAGAAGCAACGGGGCCGTGAGGTCTCGGGCCGGTGGACAGACACCCGGGAGGAAGGAGCCGCGTGGAGCGCGAGAAGGATGCGAGGAGAGGAACGTCACGCGGCCCCGTACCTCCCCGGGGCGCTGGGTCCAATGGGAGGAGGGCGCGAGCCGCACCTCAACCTGCCCGAGGACGTCACGACGCCGAGGAGGACGCCGGGCCAATGGGAGGCTGTCACGGGCAGGGGCGGGGCCCCGAGGAATTGGGCTGGGCCGCAGCGAGACAGTTGGCTGAGTCCTGTGGCCGCCGCGGGAGAAGGGGAGGACCGAGCCGGCAGCTGCGGACGTCGGCTTGTATTAAGCCTCTCGCCCGCCCTTGCCAGTTCCCGCATGGTGCCAATTTCTCACTAAGCGGCGGCGGCGGCGAGGTGTGAGGGACGCACGGCGGGGGCGGCTCGGGGTCGAGGCTTCCCGTCGCCCTCACTTCCTCCTGCGGCGCCCGTGCGTGGCCGTCTCGGCCGGCGGGATGGCGGCGGCGGCGGCCCGGGGGAGTGGCCGCGCATCGGCGCCCCGGCTGCTTCTGCTCTTGCTGCTCGCGCTGCTGTGGGCCCCGACCGGCGTAGGCGCTGTTCCCAACGAAGACCTTAGCCACCGGAACAAGGAACCGCCGGCGCCTGCCCAGCAGCTGCAGCCGCAGCCCGCGGCAGTGCAGGGCCCCGAGGCAGCCCGGGCCGAGGTGAGCAGGACGGGCCGGGCCGGCTGCGGAGCCGGTGCGCTAGGTACCAGGCTCGCGGCCGCCGGGAGCGCGGCGCTCGGCCCCGGCGGCCGGCGAGGGGGAGGGGAGCCCGCCCCGGCTCCTTGGGGGTGGAGACGGTGGAGGGCGCTTCTTCCCGGGTCGGGCCCGGCCTCGCCCGGCTCCTCATGGGGGAGGGGAAGGGAGCGCCCAGCACGGCGTCCGCTGGAAACCTCCGGTCCGAGAGCACCGGGATGCTGCCGAGGAATGGGCTTCCAGGTACTCATCCCGGGTAGAAAGTTTTTAACACAGGATAGTGGGAGGTTTTTCGCATTCCCTGAGGACAACCGCATCGAACATTTCATTGTTGAAACCGCTCGTCCCAAAGTGCTTACCCAAATTAAGCTTTGCACGACCCGTGTGTTTTGCCAAATGTATATGGATTATGAAACGTGACTCTCACTTTTTAAAAACGTGCTCTGGCTTGCAGGAAGTAGCCCTCAGGAACGCAGACGAATAACCAATCTTTGACAGTACAGGGTACTGCAGCGGGGTGGGATGCCAACTCTAAGTTCATTAGCATACCAGAACCCGTTCCTTTGGTCTTATTAACGTCTTAATTTATGTTAATAGATCACTTAGTCACTTGTATGCAGAGCCTCGGCGGCATTTTTAAATGCCTTCCCTGTACCAGGGAAACTTTCTCCTCATTTCCAATTAGGACTCCTGAATTGAGGCCTCTGGGATCTCTTCTAGTGGGAGAGTTTTGGCGCTCAGCTCTCCTAGGTCTCCACTCCCACCCAGGCTTCATTTGGCCAGTCACCACCTAACTAATCTTTTGAAATTGAATTCTCTTTTACCTCTCAGAAATCCTCAGTGAGTTGCCCCTGCATACTGACTTCAGTCCATCCTCTTCTGCCGGATGTTGAGATTTCTTCCTGATTTGGCCCCAGTCAGCCTCCAGGCCTTTTAGACACCACTCCCTTGCTCATACGCAGTACTCAAACCACTCAAACCGGAGATGTATCATGTACTTTGTGGTTAGTCTTCCCAGCAGGCAGCCTCCCTAAAAAGGCTTCAGGGAGCTTGGAGCCCACCAGCAGATACCTACTCTTTGAAGACTTCCCTAAAACTTCCTGGTTAAAAGTGATTTCTCTCTTGCCTGTCACTCCTGAGCTCAGCTGACCCTGCTAGCCATTTCCACTTTTGAAATTGAACTAAAATGCTGATTCATAAAATGTATTCTTAGTGCTTATCCGTTAACCTTCTGTCATTTAAACTCATTATCTGTCGTTAACTTGCTATTTTCAAACGAAACTACTTTTGGTTAAGTAATTTTGTGAGAGAGATTTTGAATGTAATGTTCCAGGCCTTTCATCAGAGTTTTAGTCATATAGTGATTTTTTGAGATATAAATAGTGGTAGGTGTGGCTATTAATAATACCCTTTTAGGCAGCTAGGAAAAATCTCGCCTTGTAAAATAAAGGCAGCAGTGTGCAGTGACTGTATTTAAGTGGACTTAAGGATCCTTGTCTTTAAAACTGGAGATGGGAAGGGAAGGGACAGGCACAATATAATATGATTTTTGTCTTTAATATTTTGATATACAGTTGACCCTTGAACAATGGGTTTGAAGTGCATGGGTTCACTTATATGTGCATTTTTTTTCAATACAGTACTATAAATGTATTTTCCTTACGATTTTAACATTTTCTTTTCTCTAGCTTTATTATAAGAACACAGTATATAATACACATAAAATATGTATTAATTGATATCAGTGTATGTTATTGATAAGCCTTCCTGTCAACAGTAGGCTATTAGTAGTTGAGTTTTGGGGGAGCCCAAAGTTATATGCAGATTTCCCACTGTGCAGGGGGGGCTCAGCGCCCCTAACCCCGCATTGTTTAAGGGTCAGCTGTATTCTTGGTGGTTCTTTTAAGATAGGAATTTATTCTTTTTTTTTTTTTTTAAAGATTTATTTGTCAGAGAGAGAGCACAAGCAGGGGGAGCAGTAAGTAGAGGGAGAAGCAGGCTCCCTGCTGAGCAAGGAGCCGCATTCGGGACTCCATCCCAGGATGGTGGGATCATGACCTGAGCCGAAGGCAGACACTTAACCGACTGAGCCACCCAGGGATCCCAAGATAGGAATTTATCCCAAATTGTTCTATATTGTAGTAGGATCTAATTATCTTATTTTAATTATATTTTCATCTAATGTTTTGATAAGGCTCAGGTTTTTTCTCTGTGGTGCTACAGCATGTTGGAAGAGATTTTTCATTCATGTTTTCTAAACTATGTAATATAAGTATCATTTGCTTTTTTTGCCCCGTTGTTAGAAGTAAGCTATTGTCAGGATTCAATTTGATAACCATATAAGCGAGGGCTGAATGTTGCTGGATATCTGGAAGTTTCAACCGATTTGCTTTGCAGCTACATCCAGTAGATTTTAAAAGGATAGGATATTTAAATTTACTTTTTTCATGCCACTGTGTGAGAGTGGACTTCTGAAAATGGAGAGGGAAGAATCTCTCCTTCATTGGTAGACATTCATGTGTAAGATGTATTATAAAAATGTTATATCTCAGCGTACTTTGAAGCAAGATAACTGAACTTCTGACAGGGCTTTCTACATTGGGTATTTTTTTTTTTCTATAATCAGGTAAAATAGTTGGGGGGGTTCACTCTCTACTTACAGTTACAAATAAACCCCAGTTTACAAACCCTTGGAAAGAGTAGTTGTTGACCACTTGGATCCTTTCATTTATGCAGTTTATGCTTTTGGTGACTTACTCAGTTTTTTTCTTATTCCTTCCCTGGACAGAGCATGTAGTACAAGAAGCATTACGTCCATTTAGTTGAGGGAGATCAGACAGATTTAATAAAGGCAGTTTATAATTTGCTGCGTATTCTGGAAGTCCAAAGAACTGCTCTGGTTGCGTAGCAAGGTTGATAAAGCCACAAAAGCCTATTACCTCACCCAGTACAAATTCTTGTTATTGTATTTCTGCTTTACTGTTCCTTGGCATTTCTTTTATTTATTATCTTGAACTGTGAGAAGGCCTTCTTTGAGAAATTTTAAACTTTTTTCCATTTTCATGAGGTTGCACTCCTGTTCCATCCCGCCGAACCTTCCTGTTCTAGCCTCTTTATAGCAAAGATAGAGGCTGTCAGGTGACTCATCTTACTCATGATTGCTGTCTCAGAATGAAGTGATCATTACGTTACTGAGTTTGTTGGTATTCTACCATCAAAGCCATTAAAAAAAATCAGTGAAGCTAAATACATTTAATACATTTCAAATCTCTATAAATACATTGTAAAACAGTAACATTTATAAAAATAAAATTTAACTCATTAAAATGCATTTATAAACATCTAATTGTTAAATATATAGTATTCTAATATGCATTAACAAGTAACAATAAAAAACAACAAACCTAACCATTCACAGATAAAAGACATGCTAGTGAAAATTTATAATAAAATACAATTTTATCTTTAAATACAATCTCTTATTTTTTATTTATTTATTTTTTTAAGATTTTATTTATTTATTTGAGAGAGAGAGAATGAGAGATAGCACGAGAGGGAAGAGGGTCAGATGGAGAAGCAGACTCCCCACTGAGCAGGGAGCCCGATGTGGGACTCGATCCCGGGACTCCAGGATCATGACCCGAGCCGAAGGCAGTCGCTTAACCAACTGAGCCACCCAGGCGCCCATTTTTTTATTTATTTTTAAAGAACATTTTATTTAGAGAGCGAGCATGCATGAGCAAGCAGGGGAAGAGGCAGAGGGAGAGGGAGAGAGAGCATTTCGAGCAGACTCCCTGCTGAACCTGGAGCCTGACACAGGCAGGACACAGGGCTACATCTCAGGACCCTGAGATCGCCACCTGAGCTGAAATCAAGAGTCCGACGCTTAACTAACTGGGCCACCCGGGCAGCCTTACGATCTTTATAAAACCAGGGTTTTACAAGATGTCTTATTTAAGTTGCACGTATATTTTTGTGCACATTTCCCACTTTGTGGGAAAGGCTTTTCTGACTTGATACAGTAAAGTCATGGCGAGCAGACTGTTCTAAGCCAGTTGTGAGCATTTTCCTCTGACTCCTTTATCTCCAAATTTCACTTCTTGTGTGATGACTCTTGTTGAGCGGCTTTATTGTTGTTTTCTTGCAGGGAGAACAGGCCTTTTCCAGGTAGCTGGTAGTAGCCCTTGCTTCACAGGAGCATCTGCATCTTCCCTGGCTCGGCACATGCGGCTGTGTGGCAGTGTGGCTGTGTGGCCGTGTGGCCGCGCGACCGGGGTTCCCACGCTTTCATTCAGGTCACTGCCGCCGTGTGTGCATCTGAGCTCTGGGACTTAAGTAGGAGTTATTGTTTGCCTTGTTGGCATTTTCATCCTTCTCCTGCAGATCATGAGAGCACAAAGGAATACTTTCTAAACGAGGGAACTTTCAGTTTGGAACTAATTTTGAGTAAAGATGAGTTTTATTCAGCAATTTTTTTTTTTTTTTACATCCCAAGATGTAAATAATTTGCATCTGACACCCAAATTCAAATACTGAAATGGTGGTATTTGTATGAAGGCAGACACTGGTGTTTGATGACTGGTATAACACTGTAACTGGATAGTGGGATACCACCCCTGCCTGTGGCCCACCTGGAGCGTCTACACTGTGCCCTTCCCCATGTGTGGGGCAAGAGCCGCCGTCCGAGCCTCTTCTCTGTGTCCCCGTGCCTGTCCTCCTCTGACCTCGCTACTTTCCCTGCTCACAGTCTTTATTCTCTCCCTTTCACTTGGCCCCTTTCTGTCTATGACACATGCCCACAGGCTTCTCCTTGAAAAAAGACCAGTAATTTAACTACTTGACTGTATTCATTTCTGTTCTTCAGTTTTATGGACCAGATTTCTTCTTTTTTTTTTTTAATTTGTCAGAGCGAGCGAGTGTGGCAGGCAGAGGGAGAAGCAGGCTCACTGCTGAGCAAGGAGCCCGATGCGGGATTCGGTCCCGGATCATGATCTGAGCCAAAGGCAGACGCTTAACCAACTAAGCCACCCAGGAGTCCCTAGACCAGATTTCTCACTGGGAATTAGGGAATTAACTGTTCTTTCGCTGCACTTTAGTCTTCCCTTATTTGGCTTCAGTCCCTGTCTTTTCATTGAAATTCTGGTTTTGAAGGATACCTAAAACCCACCTACTTACTACATCCTGGGCTCTTTTTCAGCTCATTTCACACTGTGCACTCCTCTTGAAGAGCCCTACCCCATCTTGGCTGAATAACCTTGAGTCTTAGCAAGTTTCAGTCTCTCCTCTTAAGTCAAGATAACAATTCTCAGGTTTTTGAGTAGCGGGTTAAACTGTGTATATGAAAATACTTGGCATCAAGTTAGTAGCTCAGTGAACGGTGCCTGCCCTTAACTTGACCACCTCCTGCCTGGCTCTCTGAATATCTAGGACAGTTGTATTGTTGCTGCTGTTCTTTTTACCCCCTTCACCCCTTTCCCTAGATAAAGACCTTCTCTAAGGCTCATTTTTCAACTTAATCTAACCTCCCTTTCCCTAGGAAATCTCATCTACTTGCAGAGCTCTAGCTGATCAGTGTAGGCTGCCAGCAACCAGACACATACCTTGAGACTCTGCTGGCCTCAACTCAGGTGTCCCAATTCTGGTAGCCTCTTGGAAACCTTCATTTGAAGTGCTTTTTACTGCCTCACAGCGAACGGATCTGAAACCAAACCTTATTTTTTTCCACTTGCCCACATGTTTTGTGGGAATATAAATATTCCTCCCAGTAAACCCAGCAGAAAAACCTTACCATTATCTTTGATCCATGCCCCCACCCTGCTTTTTAAAGCTCTTTTTATATTTTCCCTTTCTGTTGTGTGCAGAATTTTCCCTTCTCTGAATTACCTTCAACAGTGGTCTTGTGCAGCTGGCCTCCTTATTGGCCCAGTGGCCGCCAGCCTTCTCTACATTCTGCCCTGATCTGTTAGCCACAGTGCCTTAATCATATTTGTGGCTTCTACTCAGAAACTTTTAAGGGCTTCTTGCTGATCAGAACACACAGGATTTTCAGTCTGGCCTCAATTTATCTTTCTCATCTTAACCCAGCCATTCATCTGACGGGTTTGCTCCCTGTTCTCAGAACATGCCTGTATTCTTTGCAATTGTCAGTCCTGGGAATGAGGTAAGGGCATGTACCCCAGTGCATTTTGAAGTTAGTTCACCCTGCCCTGTTGAGTGGCTGGTACCAAATCCTGCTAAGGCTTCAGGGAGGCTTATGAAATGAATTTCGGGGCTGACTTCCCCCGTTGGGCAAAGGTTGCCACACAGGTGTTAACTCCTCCATACTTCTGGGTAGTGAAGGAATACAGAGCCCTCACTTTCTGGTTGGACCTGCCTGAAACCAATGAATGGCCTTCAAGGAATTGGTTCTCACTTTAAAATAAGTAGAGCAAGAGATTGGGTCAAGAGATTTTTGAAGTGGTGCACAACAGGTATCTGTAATCATGTGTATGAAAAAAATACCACCCAGAAGTACAGAGAACGTGGAGTGAAACAGTATGTCTCCTCCTCTTGTATTCTAGTTCCAGGGGCAGCAGACTGCATTTTACCACCGGCTCCTTGTTTTTGTAAATAAAGTTTTTTATTGGAACAGAGCCATGCCCATTCATTAAAGTATTATCTATGGCTGTTCTCAAGCTACAGCATCTGAGTTGGGTAGTTATCACAGAGACTTTGTGGCCCATGAGGTTAAACATTTGGCCCTTTAAGAAAAAGTTTGCTGACTCCTGTTCTAGTCATCCTGGTTTCGTTCCTGTAAACACCCACTGTTAACTGCTGAGATTTGGCATGCATTAACAACTGTACTAAACTATATACCTCCCTCCCTCCCACACCCCTCCACACACATACATATAGTGACTACATACATAATAGGTGCTTTTTTCTAACTTAAAAATATCTTACTGATTTTTCTTTATTGGTATAATTAAAACATTCTAATTTTTACTTTTCTTATATTTTAGAATATTCTGATACACGGAGCAACCATTTATTTAACCAGTTCCCTGTTGATGGACATATAGTTATTTTATCTTTTGTTATTACAGATGGCATTCCATTTATACATGCTTCTAATACAAAAGGATGAACTCCCCTAGTGTTCCTTTCTTGAACTTTGTTTCAGTCATGTACCTGCCATGCCCACGGTATGCATTCACTTTCTCTTGAGGATTGCAGGGTCCTTAGGGGTGGGACTAGGCCTTGGGCTAGGCCTTACGAGGTTCTGTGTAAGTTGGATCTTGAATCAAGGCGAATCACAGAAGGGAGGTAGGAAGGGCAGTAGGGGACTGCATGACTGAAGGCTGGTGGTTACCAAAAGCTTACCAGGTTCTTCTGTGGCGCTGCCCAGACTATGGCCCTGAGCCAAGTGGCGGTTCTTCTGCACTTGAAATGTGGCTTGGCTAAATGGAGATGTGCTTGAGCTGGGTGTGGTGAGTAGGTAGACGCCCAGGTGGAAAAAAAGAACGCCATGTCCCCAGAGTAGTATCTTGGCTATATTGGGTTAAGTAAAATAATTTTATCTGTTTTTACTTTTTAAAATGTGGCTACCAGAAAATATAAATTACGTGGCTTGCATTATTTCCTACTGGACGGTGCTGCTGTGCAGGTTCATCCTTCAGTATGGAGTCTGAGGGTCATTGTTAGACAGTGAGGTCACATGATGAACTAACTTCATACAAAGATGAAACTGGTCGTGTTGTGGTGCACTGTGGTAACTATTTCTAACTGAGTGCTTACTCTATGCTAGGCATCACCTTAACAGCTTTCTGTGTAGTAGCTCATTTAATCTTCATAGCGACCCTGCCGCTTGAGTCACAGGGAGGTAAACTTCTGGGCCCAAGGTCATACAGTAAGTGGTAATGCCTTGGCTGTGGACCCAGGCAGTTTGATACCGGACCGACGCATTAGACCACTGCAAGTCATCTTGAAGGCGGATTAGAAAAAGGTGCACTGCTTGCACACTGTAAGCACTTAGGCCTTTGACAACCAATGATCATTTTCTGACCCTGTTATTAGCACTGCAAGTTTTAAAAATCGATCTCCGTAATACTCTGATGCTTTGGTTTTAAATTCTTATCACAGTGGTTGGTGGTTTAACACTATCTTTTTGGATATCCAAGACCAGCCTAATATACAATAAAAGCTGCAAGTTGATTTTCTTGTGTTCTGTGTATAGCAATTTTTTTTTGTGGGGGGGAGAAAATCACTTTATTCTTTTTTTTTTTCTTTTTTTTTTTTTAAGATTTTAGTTATTTATTCATGAGAGACAGAGGAGCAGAGAAAGAGAGAAGCAGAGGGAGAAGCAGGCTCCCAAGGAGCAGGGAGCCCGATGCGGGACTCGATCCCAGGACCCTGGGATCATGACCTGAGCCGAAGGCAGACGCTTAACCATCTGAGCCACCCAGGCGTCCGAAAATCACTTTATTCTAATTCACAAATGAGAACATCACAAAAGGTGATATAAGGAGGCACACAAATATCTGCCCAACCCCAAATTCAAACCATCTCAATGAACTTCTGTACAGTAAGAACAACCTTTTTTATTCCAGTTCTGAAGAAAGCTGTATTTAATGATGGAGAAGCTTAAATGGTGGTTTTACACTTTATATATTCACCATTCACCATCAATTATATTTTTATGCTAAATTGGTTATGAGAGATGATTTTCCTTATCTTCAATTTGAACTTCTTGATTAGGCTAATCCATTTGCAAATCTGCACTGTTTCAGCACCTCGCTGAAACCTTCACAAAGCTTCAGGTCACCCTGGTTCTGGGCACCCTCCAGAAACTGTTTCATCTCATAGTGGCATGGGCCAAACTGCTGCTGCTCCTGGTATGCTGGCTGGGTTCCCTGAGGCTCCTGGTAAGTGATGTCAGGCCTTGAAGGCTCAGCATTGCCTCCTCCACTGAAGCCCTCAGTGATGGCATGACCTATCATGTGCCCGACAGCAGAGCCCACAGCCACGCCAGCTGCAGTGGTTGCCATCTGGGCCATGAGCCCTGGCTGCCCAGACGCAGCAGCAGGTGAGCCGACAGCAGCTGGTGGAGACGGTGCTGGAGGCTGAGCTGTCGGCGCTGGTCTAGGCACTGCTCTCATCTGAGGTGCCCGGCTGGCCGGAGGGGCCATGCGGGAGGTGCGGCTCCGACTTCCACACGGCATGGTGACTTGCAGAGCAGCTCAGTGTCTCTATAGCAAGTTTTTAATATGTAGTTTTTTGTTTTGTTGTCCTCGTAAGGCAAGTTTTATTTTGTCTTCATTTCACAGAGAAACAGGTTGAGAAATGTGGCCAGCGCTTTATGGCTGAGAATTACAAAGCCACAAGAATATGCAGTTTTGGGGGCACCTGGGTGGCTCAGTCGTTAAGCCTCTGCCTTAGGCTCAGGTCATGATCCCAGGGTCCTGGGATCAAGCCCCGCATCGGGCTCCCTGCTCGGCAGGAAGCCTGCTTCTCCCTCTCCCACTCCCCCTGCTTGTGTTCCCTCTCTCGCTGTGTCTCTCTCTGTCAAATAAATAAAATCCTTTGAAAAAATATGCAATTTTGATCCCTGTTGTGTTTTTAAAAGTAAACATTTTCTGTTTTTGAGCTTGGAGCTAATTGATAATAAATGGTGTATATTTATTCCTAAACATTTTCTTGGATTTCAGATCCTAAATACTTTACAGTGAAATTCCTTCATACAAAAGGTATACGTGAGAGGAAAATGGTTGCATTAATGAGAGCCGAGTTAAAATGCTTATTTTTTTATGATGCTTAATGATCATAGGGTATTTGAAGAGAAAGGAAGCTCATCTTTAAAGGAACATCAGCATAGAGGGAACTAAAATGGTCATGAGAGCAAGAATTTCTTTTTTTTTTAATATTTTATTTGAGAGTGAGCGAGCGAGCATGAGGGGGGTGGGGCAGAGGGAGAAGCAGACTCCCCGCTGAGCAGGGAGCTGGACTCGGGGCTTGTGGGATCATGACCTGAGCCGAAGGCAGACACTTAACCAACTGAGCCACCCAGGCGCCCAGGAAAGGAAGAGTTTCTTAAAATGGTACTAGCTTAATCAAGAGCTGGCTTCCAAGGCTCTCCTTTTGATTTAGTCCTAATACCAACTATTTTCTAAAATGTTAAATTTCCCCAATTTTTAGCTCAAAGGTCTCGTCTGATAAATGCTTAAATCTTGCTGATCTTTACTGTGGAATTAGGACTCAAGTTTATGTCGTGAGTTGAGGAATGACACGCACACTAAGAATTTCAGATTTTATTCTTTGATATCTCTGACTAGGACCTTTGTAAATCAAAGTACTTCTGTTTTTACCCTGCCAAATATCAGATGTGTTTTGGGGGTTTCTTTCTCTTTTTCTCTCTTAGGTTTCTAGAGATTCACAGGCTTTAGAAGTTAATTGAAGGTGGGCCGTTAGGTTTGGAGGAGACATTTAGAAGTGATTTGTGTAGCCCACAGTTTCCCAGCCTGGGAACTTGTGATGTGTTGGATTTGGTGATTCTTTGCTGTGGGGCTCGGGGTAAGTCCCTGTGCACGGTGTCCCGTCCATAGCAGCACCTGTGGCTTCCACCTGCCAGGTGCTGGTAGTTCACCTTAAGTTGTGACAACCAGTGTCTCTGGATGTTGTGTAAAGACCCCCGAGAGACAAAATGGCCCAGGTTGCAGACCTCCGACACAGCGCATGTCCCGTAAGTGGAGGTTCTCTTCTCTGGAACTCTGATGTGGAGGAAGAAGCTTGCTGCCTTCTCTAGCGGTCCAGTTCGGCTTCACATGGCTCTCTTGGGGGAGAAATCTTTTCTCAGGGGTAAACTAAAATCTGCCACCTAAACGTTTACTACCATCTGTGACCTTATAGTTCTACCTCTTAGGGTCGCACAGCATAGATACAGACCCACAGACAAACTTTCACAGTCGTGGGAACATAGGCACACGGTCCTTCCTAGTCTCTTATTTGATTGTTTTAGAGCCTGAGTTGGCAAAATTTTTTTAATGGGCCAGGTAATATTTTAGGTTTTTAAGGTCTCTGTTGCATAGTTTTCGCTTCCTTCTTCCATCCCTCCTCCTTCTGTCCCTCTTTTTATTTTTTGCAACCCCTTAAAAATGTAAAAGCATTCTTAGCTGACACAGACTGGTCGTGGCCTCTCAGCAGCCTGCCAGTCCCTGTTTTAGAGCCTCTTCTGCCTGGGATGATCTTCAGGGGGCAGGGCCTTCTCCACGGTGTGCCCCGGAGCCGGGCCCCGGAGCCGTACAGAACTTTGGGTAAGAGCTGAGCAGCACGGAATAATGGACTTGTCACTAACTGTTAAATGTATTTAAAGTACTGTTTTGCTTGTTTGAGCGTGGTCACATTTTCAGCTTAAAATGACCTTAATGCCAACCAAGACTTTGGTTTGTCTTTTTTATTAGGCCACATGACACCGCCTAGGATATTTTTAGACTTGAGCATAGGACCATCCATATATCCATTTATATATATATTTTTAAACAGTTTTAATTTTTTTTATTGAAGTGTAGGTGACACACAGTGTTACGTGAGTTTCGGGTGTACAGCATGGTGATGGGACAGCGCTGTGTGTTCGCTACCTCACAGGTGTGGCTACCGTCTGTCGCCGTACAAGGCCACCACGGCACCTTTGCTGTCCCTTTCATTCCCATGACGTAGTCCATAACTGCAAGCCTGTATCCGCACTCTCCTCCCCTCATTTTGCCCTTCCTCCCGCTGGCACCATCAGTTCTCCGTAATTGTGAGTCTGTTCCTGCGTTTTGCTTGTTTGTTTATGCATTTGCTTTGTTTTTTAGATTCCATGTGTAAGTGAAACCATATGTAATTGTCTTTCTCTGATTTCACTTAGCATAATACCCTCTAGGTCCATCCATGTTGTTGCACATGGCAAGATCTCATTATGTTTTAAAGATTTTATGTATGTATTTGAGAGAGCGCAAAAGCGGGGGGTGGGGGGGCAGAGGCAGAGGGAGAAGCAGGATCCCCTGCTGAGCAGGGAGCCCGATGCAGGGCTCGATCCCGGAACCCTGGGATCACGACCTGAGCCCAAGGCAGACGCTCACCTGATTGAGCCACCCAGGCGCCCCAGGATCTCATTTTTTTTGGCTGAGTAATACTGCACTGTGTGTGTGTGTGTGTGTGTGTGTGTGTGTGTGTGTGTGTGTGTGTGTGTGAGAGAGATTGTGTGTGTGCGTGTGTGTGTAAGAGAGAGAGAGAATACCACATCTTTATTCATCTTTCTGTTGATGGACACTTTAGTTTGCTTCCCTATTTGGCTATTGTAAATAATGCAGTAAACATAGGGGTGCATAGATCTTTTCAAATTAGTGTTTTTGTTTTCTTTGGGTAAATGCCCTGTACTGGGTCATAGGGTAGCTCTATTTTTAAGTTTTTGAGGAGCCCCTGTACTGTTTTCCACAGTGGCTGCATCGGTTTGCATTCCCACCAGGTGCACAAGAGTTCCTTTCCTCCACATCCTCCCCAACACTTGTTGTTTCTTATCTTTTTGATTTTAGCCATTCTGACAGGTTTAACGTGTAAACTCATTATGGCTTTTTTTTTTAAAGATTTTTTATTTATTTATTTGAGAGAGGGAGAGAAAGAGAGATAGAGAGCACGAGAGGGAAGAGGGTCAGAGGGAGAAGCAGACTCCCTGCTGAGCAGGGAGCCCGATGCGGGACTCGATCCCGGGACTCCAGGATCATGGCCCGAGCCGAAGGCAGTCGCTCAACCAACTGAGCCACCCAGGCGCCCCTCATTATGGCTTTGATTTGCATTTCCCTGATGAACGATGTGGAGCATCATACCATGTGGCTGTTGGCCATCTGGATGTCTTTGGAAAGACACCTGTTCAGGTCCTCTGTCCATTTTTAATCAGATTATTGGGGTTTTTTTGGTGTTCTGTAAATTCTTTATATCTTTTTATATCCAGCTATATTAAATCTCAGCTAGAGCCCTTTCTTGCTCTAGCCTTTTGAGAGCTTTCTGGATCCTGTTTTGTCCTATAAAATCTTAAAGGAACTTCTCTTCGCTTTCTGTTACTTGAATGTTTGGTAAGCGTATGTGGCTCTTCCGCTCAAGTCACAGGTCAGAATTTGAATGAGACGTAGCTGAGAGCTGAACCTGAAACCACAGACACTTAGAAAATAGGGTAGTTTTACTGTGTGGCTAAGCTGGTCTCTATTCTTTTTTAAAAAAAATTCTTTTGTAGAATTGTACTCGGATCTGCATCGTAGCATCCATAAATTAGAGGTTTTGGTCATTACAGATGGCTTTCAAAGTCCTTAGACAGTCAGTGACCATGACAGAAAAACTTTAATTCATATTCAAAAATGAAATAATTTTAAGTAATGATTTTTTTTCAAAAAATAGCTGATACATAATATATATATTTTTTTTATTTCAGAAAGGATTTACACCAGCTGCCCCGGTTCATGGCAATAAAGAAGATCCGGCTGCCCAAACAAATTTGGGATTTATCCATGCGTTCGTCGCCGCCATATCGGTTATCATTGTATCTGAGCTGGGCGACAAGACATTTTTCATAGCGGCCATCATGGCCATGCGCTATAACCGGCTGACGGTGCTGGCGGGGGCCATGCTCGCCTTGGGCCTGATGACGTGCCTGTCAGGTGAGTGCGCTTCTTCCTCCCCGTGACCTTACTGAATTAAGGAGGAAGCGTGGTGTGGGGTATTGAGTCCTTGACTCGTTTAGCTAGCTGGTCAGGTGCACTTGGGTTGACTGAGTTCCAGAATCTAGTAAACAGAAAATAGTGTCAGGTACGTACATGACTAAAAACCATGCTGTACTTTTAAAAAAAATGAAAATTTCAGTGATTCACAGCCAAGATCTGTACTCATTTATTCATGAGTTTTTTATCCTGGGTTTGGCTGTGTATACCCTTGCTTTTTTTTTTCTTTTCAGTCCAGATAAGCTTCTATCTGATCTCTTAGAAATAGGACTCAAGTCACAACAGAGCATTATCGATTGAAGGACATTTCAAGGATGTGTTGGAAAGCAGTAACTTTTGAAGGACATTTGGTAATCAGTAACTGAAGAGTCACTTTCAGTTTGTTATGTTTGATTAAGATGTTCTTACCCTTTATAATAAAGGGATGGAATGTTCTTAGATTCCCAGTTTGTGTTACTATTGCATAGGCTTCAGTTTTTCAAAGAATTAGACCAGGAGAAAGTAAGCTTAACACTAAATAATGAGGCATAGCTGAGTCTCTGATTCAGAAGCCACCCCAAGCCACCTAGCTGGGTGGAAAACTGAGCTTTCCCCTGAGAGTCAGACGTGGGTGGGAACCTGACTGTCGCGGAGTGGCCTACTGATAAGTTCCTTAACCTGCCAGCCTCAGTGTCCCCATCTGTGGAATGGAGACAGACGATAATGCCTACTTCTCTCGTCGGGTTGCAGTCTGTGTTAAATGTTTCAGGTGCTCGGTCCTTCAACCCTCCGCACCTCTCCCACCTCTCACGGAAGCTGGTTCTTCAAGTATGGAGCAGGTTCTGTTTTTGGCTGCTTGGACGCCTATTAGAGTTTACATCATTTTAAACCTATTACAAATGAATAGTTTACTGATTAAAATAATCGGACTAATTTTCACATTTTAGAAGTTAGTTATGGCATCATTCATATTTCATAATAAAAACAATTTTTTCTTCAAAAACAAATTTTGATATAGGAAATAGGAAAAGTGGAGCGGGTTGTGGGTGAAATTGTGTTTAGAATGAGTTTAAATATCGGAGAATTTTTTTTTTGAAACTTTTATTTTTGGCTTTGTGGGTAACTTAAAAACTGGCCTTTCTGCCCGTTCCCTCCTCAGAACCCGGTGCCAAGGGTTCCTCCACCTCTTCCACGCGATCAGTTCCTTTTCCTCAGCCGGATGGCTGGCTGAGTCCCCGGCCCAGGCCTGTCTGCCGCCCACCGGCCCCACTCACCGCTGCTGTGGGGAACAGGCTGCAGCAGGGGTCTGCATGCCTTTTCCTTGGGTATCCAGGATCACTTGGAGAAACTCTGTACACCCCCCCCCCCCGCTCACATAGAAGTTGTCGAAAAGTTTTCACCATAAGTTTAAGATGTTGCAAAGATCTAATTTCTGCTATATTGTGTAAAATAAAACTGTTAAGGTATTCTTTTAAAATAAATCAAATGGTATCTAAATACCATTAGCAGTTTGATACCCACTGTCAGCTTCATTCCTTTAAAAATACCTGAACAAACTCTTTAACATTTGGAAATTGGCATTGTTCTTTTTTCCTTTAATTCTTACTTTCCTCCTAGAATTTTACCCTAATGATAACTTTCTGCTTCAAAATCTTTTATGGACTTTGCTCATTCAGATTTAGCTCGTTCAACACGGTCATTTATCTGTAGCACAAATATGCATATAAATTGAAATTTTTTTAAAGATTGATTTAGTTATTTTAGAGAGAGTGTGCACATGCAGGGGGAGGGGGAGGGAGAGAGGGGAGAGAGAATCTCAAGCAGACTCCCTGCCGAGCGTGGAGCCTGACATGGGGCTCCATCTCACAACCCTGAGATCACGACCCGAGCAGAAATCAAGAGTCAGAGGTTTAACCAACTGAGTCACCCAGGTGCCCCCATAAATTGATTTTTAAAAGAGACTGACGGTTTCCTTTGTTGTCGCCAAATGTAATATTTTTTACAGATTAAGTTATAGTTATTAATAGTACACAGTTGGGTGCCTGGGTGGCTCAGTTGGTTAAGCGACTGCCTTCGGCTCAGGTCATGATCCTGGAGTCCCAGGATCGAGTCCCACATCGGGCTCCCTGCTCGGCAGGGAGTCTGCTTCTCCCTCTGACCCAACCCCCTCTCATGCGCGCTCTCTCTCTCTCTCTCTCTCTCATGCTTTCTCTCAAATAAATAAATAAATAAATCTTTAAAAAAAAAAAGGCAAAATGTATCACAAGCTAAATACATTTATATTACTTATATTTAGCTAATATATCACACTACCTAAACCATTTTTTCAAAGTTTGGAAATGCATCTCTTCATGAAATGATAGAACTGTTTGTTTTTGAGTAGGCTCCATGCCCAGTGTGGAGCCCAGTGTGGGGGGTTTGACCTCTATCTGAGACCACGACCTGAGCTGAGATCCAGAGTCAGATGCTTAACCAACTGAGCCACCCAGGCGCCCCAGAACTATTCTTTTAAAATTAATTTATATGTCCATGGACCAGTATTTTTATTGACCAAAGGAAGTAAGGTTTAGCTTCAACTCTAATCTTTATTTTTTTTTAATAGAGAGGTAAAGGTGGAGAAATTTTATTCACATAAATAAGTAGATAGTAAGGAATTTTGTTATAATCATACTCAGTTCATTGGACTCCTGAGTTTTAAGCTAAAAATTATATACTAGTCATCAAAAATATTTTTTAATGCTTTACCAGCTGACAAATTAATACTGCTAAATAAGATTTGAAATACTGCTGTCAATTTTGTTGAAAGCAGAGGATTGGAAACCATCAAGTATACCAAAAAGAGTTTCTCTGAAATTTATCAAATGACTGTTCTTGTACATGTTAGTCTTTTACTTTAGAAGTACCTTGTTTAACTGGCTATTAAAAATGATTGAGAAATATTGTTCATTTTAGTGTACTTTTGCCAATAAGGGATTTTGTTTAAAAACTGTATCACATCACATATTTTGAATACGTTTTTTTGCCAGTGCCTTGGAGCTGCAGATTTGGCTCCATCGGTTTATGGAAACTGTCTACCACCTGACCTAACTGCCATAGCAGTTCTAGTAGGTCCATAGTAAATCATCCAAGCCAGGCTTGTTTTCTGTCCGAAATCATTTGACTCGGTTTTTGAATTGAAATGAACGTGATATACATCCCCATGACAACCATCTGCTTTAGAATCCTTCTAAAATAGATGCGGGGGCGGGGGGCTGGATTAGGAGAGGGAGCCAGCTTTGAGAGTGCCACCAGGGTGAGAGAAGACCCCACGGGCTTTAGTGTGGCCTTCTGAGGCTTTCTTTGCTTTGTGTAACAAGACTCTGCCTTAGGGAAAACGCCTTCATTTACACCGGTTGGGGAATGAAAGAGGCATGATTTCTCAGTGAAAATTGTCATTCCTGCCAAGGCCAAAACACCCTATTTCTAATGCCATGAGCATTGGTTCCAACAAACATAATGCCGTTATTTCTGATGTCATACCCTTCCCAGCAACTTGCATAAGACAGGGAAGCCCCAAAGCCCTGTGTCTGGTTTATGATACCTTGATTGAGGACCCCAGTATTTTAGACCTCCTCTTTGCTGCCCGAGGATATATATTTTTCCATACTGTGGGGAAATGCACCAGAGAAAACTGGGTAAAAGGCAACCTTGTAAAGGGGACAAAACGCAAGCGAAGGAGGGATGGGGAGAAAGGGGAACCTGACTGACTCCTTAACTACAAGCACATTTCAGGCAGATGAGTTTTAGGAAAGACAAGTGGAACTTGGGGAAATTCCTTTATAAAGTATTCATCCGTGTCCCCTTGTGAAGTCTTTAAATATCCCTGGGAGTAACAGCCCCAATTTGGAGATTGTACACTTGGAAGTCTTACCCCTTTCCGACGCGAGCGGAGGGCTCATTATGTTAGGCAGGCCCCTCCCTTCGCTGGGGGTGGGGGGTTCACCTAGCCTTTCTGTGCCGTTCCACAGCAGGGATGATCATCCTGTGTGCTTCAGAGTTTTATTACTGCCGCTCTTCCTCCTCATTGCCTTTCTCCCATTTTCCTCCTTATCCACTTGTAATCTGATTTCTGCTCTGACACCTTTGGAAAGGCTTCAGTAATCAGCTTTCCTTATTAGAGTTCAGTTTTCATTTCCGTGAGCCCCCTCACACCACATTCCTGGGCTTTCCCACCTTTTTATTCTCTTGGCTTCTGTGATGCCCTGTGTTTATAGTTCTCTCTGGGAAAAAAATTCTGTGCCATTGAATATTCATATTCCCCACAGTTTTATTCTGGGCCCATTTTCCCCCTTCACACTGATATCCCTGTGCTGAGTGTTCTCAGTTTAATTACCTGAAAGTCAGTGAGTCCCAAATCTCTCTCTTCACTCCAGGTGATTTTTCTTGCAACTTCTACATTGCCAAGATGTAGAAAGACCAGGACATAACTTGTTCTGACTTGTTGCAAAGTCCTTGCTTAAAGAGAAGTAACGTCTCACTGTTTCCAGAGCAAAAGTGCTTGAGTGTCTGAGGGAAAGTTTCCAAAGAAAGAGGAAATAGAGGGACAGTAACCAGAGGAAGAAAAGTTACAATGCCAGGTAGTTTTTTGTTCTCTCTGGAGAGGTCAGGCAGAAAAGATGGCAGCGTAAGTGTCTGTAAGTATCAAGGTTTGTTTTTGTTTTTTTTAGATTATCTGAAGATAGAAGGAAAACTGAGTTTAGGAGATTTAAAGAGGCTTGCTACATTCCATTTTAAAATTTAAAACTTTTATGGAAAATATTTTAAATTCACAAAGTTGCAAAAATAAAACAGTACAAAGAACACCTATATACCTTTTTATCTAGATTCCCTGTTAACATTTTACCTCATTTGCTTCAGCGTTTGTGACCTGTCCCTGTCTAAACAAAATTATGCATGTATATGCACATACATGATTTATAGGTTGTAGATAGAAGTGACATATACATGCTATATCTGTAGATACATAAAGTATGTGCATATACACATAATTCATATATATATGCATGTATTTACACGGATAGAGTGATACGTGCTTTGCCATCCTTATTTTGTGTCAGGTGACCTAACACGCTCTCTAGCAGCATCCCCTCCTGTAGAGGAGCAAGTCTAGGTCAGCTGTTAGATTTGGGTCTTTTTAGTGTTTTAATCTGAAATACTTCCACAGCCTTTTCTCGTGTTTTACAATGTTAACATTTTTTTTTTTTTAAAGAATGCAGCCGTTAATGGATTGCTCCTCATCTCATGTCGGTTTGCTGTTTTCTCGTGATTAGATTAAGGCCGTGCCTTCTTGACCAGAATACGGCCTTGGTGGTGTTTGTTCCTCTAAGAGGTTACATCTGGAAGAACATGATGTCCATCTGTCCCTCACTGATGTCAAGATTTCTCTTGTGTATGGTCTTTTTCTCTGCAAATGATACGCAGTCTTTACGGGGACACTGTAAAACAGTACAGCTGCTCTGTGCCCATTTACAGTGGGTGATTCTCGCATGATCTGCGCGCTCCCTTGATGCCTGTGGAGCGATGGTTTGCTGGTTCTGGGGCCCCATCCCCGTTTCCCGTGGGCCCCGGCACACTGCGCTAACAAAGAGCTCCTTCCCATCCCATGGGCTCGTCTATGTGCTGTCAGTATCAATTGGGGAATTCAGTTTTCAGTAGGTTTTAATTACTTAACTGTATTGCTTAAATTGTCCCAGATTTGGCTGGTGGGAGCCCCTGCAAGCTGGCTCCTAGTCCTTGTGTCATGCTCCCATCATTCTTTACGGTCTTGCTAACTTTCCAGTCTAACAGTATAGGGCAGGTGCATCTTGTGCCCCATCGGCCGAGCCCTGGAGTTAGCTGTTTTCCTGAGGAGCCTTTTCAGGAGGATGCTGTTAGAAACCAAGATCTGCATGTGAAGTGGGCTTGTTACGGAGATGTCTTTGCTTCGTGGCCTTTTCAGTGGATAGAGCAGAAAATCTACGTATCGTGTGTGTGCATGCACATACATGTAGATGTATATATTCATACATATAATTAAAACATGTACACAGAAACACAGATTTGATGTCTTTCTAAACATTTTAAAATCTTCAATTTTGTAATGTAGCGAACTGGGAATACATTTGATGTGGTTACACATTTGATGTTCAGGTGGATATGGTTATACATTTGATCAGGCAGATTTTAAGTGTTGTACTCATAAAAAGAGCATGTGAAGTGGAGTAATTGCATTTATTATGTATATGGAACGTCCTCTGGCCTTCCATAGTTTTAAGTTTTAAATACTGAACTGATAATACTGGTATAATTTATGTTTCACAGTTAGAATTTGGGTCCTTGATATGGTTCCAAGTATAGTTTTTTGTTTAACTTAATACAGTTGTCCTCTTTTTTTAACGATAGGAAAGAATGGTACTGAATAAATTTAAGTCTATTGTAAATGTTATTTTAATATATGTAGGAATTATTTTCTTTTATAAGACATACTTACTTGAAGTAGTTAAAAAGGAGCAGTTTGAATCCTACCTCTCATGGAGAATCTTGTCATGATTCTTCACTATAGAAGTTTGTAATTTAAAGAACTGTGATGAAGAAATATCACTTATATATGAAAGTGGTATAAGATCTCAGGATCCTTAGAGGGCATCATCGTTAAGTTCCTCCCTAAAGTACTGTGCCCCACGGGACATGTGGTGAGCCAGCCCCTGGCCGTGTCCAGAGAGGAGTTCATTCTCTCCCCAAGGAACACATGCTGTCTTCTGCTGCACCACTGATCTCATGATGTTAGGCCCCTGGCTTGATCTCAGGGTCTGAAATTGGTGGAGGGAAAGAAGTGGAATTATTTAAGGTTTAATATGTATTAGATCAGCTTCTTATGTGAATCATTTTTCCTTTAGAACAGTGTGTTTTGTTTTTTTTTTAAGATTTATCTGATAGAGCGAGCGAGTGCGTGAGTGGGGGAGGAGCAGGGGGAGAGGGAGACAGAATCTGAAGCAGGACTCTGTGCTGAGCACGGAGCCAGACACAGGGCTTGATCCCTGGACCCCGAGATCATGACCTGAGCTGAATTTAAGAGCCAGCCGCTCAACCGACTGAGCCACCCAGGCACCCCAAGAACAGTGTTAAATTATGATTTCCAAAGTTAACTATTTTGTGGGTTAGTTGTGATGCCTGCTAATTAACTGGGCACACTGTTGCATTTTCTTCCAGTTTTGTTTGGCTATGCCACCACAGTCATCCCCAGGGTGTATACATACTATGTTTCAACTGCATTATTTGCCATTTTTGGCATTAGAATGCTTCGAGAAGGCTTAAAGATGAGTCCAGATGAAGGTCAAGAGGAACTGGAAGAAGTTCAAGCGGAATTAAAGAAAAAAGATGAAGAAGTAAGTCATGGCAGGTATTAAATATCTGGACCAAAAAAGCACGCGGCTAAGAATCAACACTATGCACAGGTTCTTCGGTGGTCATCCCTATCCGTGTGAGATGTGTGGGCCACACAAGAATAGCTTGTTGTGCCTGGTTTGCATTCTTAGAGCTGTCTGTGATCAGACTCCGGGTGAGTGGGAATGTGGTAGGCAGGGACGCTGGGTGGAATGCTGGCCTCACGTGATCAGGCTTCTCAGTGATTATAAGTTCCCGCAAAGCAGGAACTGTACTTTGTATTTTATGTTTCTTGCCACGGCATTTAGGACAGTAAGGGAGCAGTAAAGACTGATTTTGTTGCAGAGGAATGGAAGAATTGAGAATATAGTGTTTGTTGTGTGAGAGTGGTTCAAAAGAAAAGTTTGGGGTCACATAATTTTAGTTTCAGCATATTCCATAAAATTTAAACACTTTCTCAGGGAAAGGTTAAGTAATTTTGATACTATTTTGATTTGCTTCTTGGGCTTAATGTCTCTCTCTTTCTCTTTTTTTTAAAAATTTAGTTTCAAAGAACCAAACTCTTAAATGGACCAGGAGATGTTGAAACGGGTACAAGCACGACGCTACCTCAGAAAAGATGGCTGCATTTTATCTCACCCATCTTTGTTCAGGCCCTTACATTAACATTCTTAGCAGAATGGGGTGATCGCTCACAACTAACTACAATTGTTTTGGCAGCTAGAGAGGTGAGTGATACTTGAGAAACAGCTGCTTCTGTATTAATAGTAAAACTAAGCGTTAACAATGTTACTTTGTTCCAGAGGACCCTGGACAGTCCGTCTGGGCCAAGGGACTGCTTCACATGCTGGACTATTTTAGACCTAATAATCCTGATTCTCTTTAAAATGGCCCATCTCCAGCTTCTGTAGTCAGATGGCATTCTGTGTCCCAACTGAATTGTCGTCTTTAGATTTCTCTTGTTGCTCCTCTTCCCTTCAGTTTTGCCGAAATGATACTGTGGCAGTTGTCTTGACTTGGTTTTGTCTTTCCTTAGAACCTTAGTGTTGTGGGGGGTTACTTTACAAAATAACATTCAGTGGAAAATAAACAGCCTAACTGTCCAGTGTGGAGAAATTAGTTCATTTATTTACAAATTTCTGTTTAGCTCTGGGAATACTCACTCGTCCGCAAACATAAGACTTTAGGAAATTGAAACGTTCACAGTGCTTATCTCTGGGTAGTGCAATTACAATTGACCTGCTTCTGGATATACACTTTCGCTGATCTTAGTCCCTGAATACTAAGGCCTAGAACAGTGAGCTAGAAGAGATTTCTGATCCCTTTGCACCTTTGCTCTAAAGATACAGAACCTGCGGCGCAGACACTGGGCGACTTGTCCAAAGATAAGCTAGTTGGTAGCAGGGGCAAGGACTAGAAGCTGAGGCTCTCTGCCTTCTCGCATTTTCTTCTATATCTTGTTTGTAGTTGCCAAATGCCACTTAATTTAAAAGATAAATTGGGGGGGGTGTTTTTAAAATTTTCATCTTTCTTTTGGGAGGAATTAAGTTTCACATGAGGTGTCTTACCGTTCACACGGGCTTATTACGATTTACTGAGGAGATGGTTGTGGAAAGCAGTGCTGCAGCAACTTTTCAGGCTCTCCTTGATCTCAGCTGATACCGTGTCTTTTTTATATGTTAAATTGCACTGATTTTATCCAGTGGTAGGATTTAGAGAACAAGCTTGAGTTGAATGTGTCCTTGGCTCCTAAGGAGACAAGTTCCTTAACGTAGGCCCCAGTTTCAAACAAGAGTTGAAGGCCAGGACGGGGCTGTTTCATCAGAGAAACATCGAAAATGCTGTATTAATAAAAAAGTAGAACTCCCATTTTTCACTTGAGTCCTGTATTTTAAAACTTCCTCGGAAAATGTCACTGTAATGGCTGTGCCTTACATTTTTCTTGATTTCTAGCCTTCTTTCTTGGCTTTCAGATTGCCAGGATTGGGACTTGAAAGTAAGCGACATTTTGGTGGTGGTGGTGATGGTGGGGTGGTTCTGCCAGAGTGAGCTGTTATGACAGTAGAAATGGCTGCATTTTCCTTAATAGCGTCATCTGTATGGCACAGAGTGACTTGGGAAAGGTCCGGGTCTGCTGTCCCCGTGCGCTCCCTTGGTGCCGCCGCATTCTGGCAGCGTGGCGTGTGCTGACCAGGCTCGAGTCTTGTGCTGTGTGATAGATTACTGCACCGTTTCGTCTGAAGATGCGGCGTTTAGCTACTTCATGGGGTGGTTGTGTAGATGAAGCAGAGAATGTGCATAGGTTCCCCCCCCCACCAGCACCGTTAGCCACTTGCCCCGCTACGAGCACCGTGGGGATGGTAGTGAGCTCTTCAGGGGCAGCAATAGGGGTGGTCTGTTTTTGTTCCTAACTTTTTTTGGTAATTTTTTATATAAACCACGCTGGAGTGCAGTTCAGTTTATTTTAGTCTGAACTTTATTTCTGCTTCCAACACTGTCCTTTGAAGATGTTAATTAGGTACTAAGCAAAAAAAAAAAAAAAGTGGGGGATGAGGTTCCAGGGTCAAATAAATTTTGCAAATAACAAAGACTGAAAACTTCTGTCTTAAAGGAACTATTTAATTGTACTTGACCCAGTGATTTTTGAAGCATCACTTTCCAGTAGAATGGCCCTATCTCCCAGGATGCCAGCTTGGAAGTGAGAACTCGCAGAGTCTGAGCGGTACAGTCCCACCCCACCCCTTCACAGAGCAGCAGGGTCCGCCTCTCCTCCTTGTCCCCCGCCCCAGTGGCAGTGCTGTCCCTGCTGCATTCCGGATCCCCGCCCCTCCGTGTCCCCACTTGGTCGCTTACATCTTTGTCTTTCTCCCAGCACGATTTTGTGAGCATTTTCGCATGCATGAGTTTTCCACACCTAAGAGTTTTCTCCCTTCCCTCAATCCCACTTCTCTTCCAGGCGCCACCCTCTGCGCCCCCCCCCCCCCCCCCGGTCTCAAGGGCCTTGGCTCTGATGGGGAACAGCGTTGGTCCATTTTCTTGCTCTCTACACCCGCTGGCCCTAGTTTCTGGCCTCGCCGGAACTGCTGATGTGGGGCTGTGATCTCCCCGTCACCACCGACTGGCTCCACGGCGCTCATCTCAAGGGGTTCCTTGCCTGGCTGCCTCCACCGCCTTCTCGGGGGGCTCCTCTGCCTCTGTCATCCCTTCGGTGTTGCTTTCCTCCATCTGCATTTTCTCTCAGGGTCATTCTCTTCAGTCCCACAGTTTACTCACCACTGAACTCAACTGACTCCTGAACTTGTCCACTTTCAACTCCTGTCAGCACCCATAAACCCTTTCTTCAGTCCTTCTACTTTTTAAGTCATGTTGGTATTATTATAATTCATCCAGAGAAATATGGCTGTCATGCCTGATTTTTCTCTTAACACCTAACGCTCGAACTTGTCACTAAGGTATATCAATTATGCCTCCTTAATTGCCCAAATCTACCTGCTTTTCTCTGCTTCCAGTCTCCCACCCCAGTCCAGACAATAGCTTCTCTCATTGACCACCTTGCCTTTAATTTTGTTCCCTTCCAGTTCATTCTCTGCACTAGACTTTTAAAGCATAAACCTGTTCTGTGACTCTCCAGCTAAAAACCAGCCAGTGTCTTAAAGTCTAAATTCTAAGCTTATAGTTAGGGTCCTTAATGAGCTGACCTCTACCATGTTATGTTTTATGTTCTATGTTAACATAGTCTGTAGTTGTCTCATTGGTGGCCTGCTGCCTTCTAGTATGTTCTCTCCTCCACAAAACAAAGTCCAATCTTCCTGCCCGTTCTTCAGGGCTTTCTTTTCTGGAAAACTTTCACTGGTCTTCCCAATCTGAGCACCTCCACTTTGTGCTGGTAGCAAGCATTTACCGAATGAATACTATGTTCCTGGCGCTGAGTTAAAGCACGGAGGACACAGTGGAGAAGAAGGAAGGCAGGATCTGCAGAGTCAAGGCTAAGGCTTGCCTCGTTTGCCCAGAATAGCAGGCACTACCCGAGGGAAGAGATGTCTAGGTGGAGCCTCAAAAGCACTTGTCACTTGAGAGCTAAATATCACCTGTGAATGAAGCGTGACAACTGCTGAAAGGCTATGAGGGTTATTTTGATCTTAGAAATGTTTCTGCTACTTTTAGCTCTGTTCCTAGATATAACTGGAGCATATTCCTTCAAGCCACTATTACACTTTTCATAAATTATACACTTGAATTTTTAGAACTGTTTTAGGCTTTGTTGTTGATCTCCATTTTCAGTGACTAACAGTTCTCAGGTAACTGTTTCAACTGCTTTTATTCTTTTTAAAGATTTTATTTATTTATTTGAGAGAGAGAATGAGATAGAGCATGAGCTGGGGGAGGGTCCGAGGGAGAAGCAGACTCACTGCTGAGCAGGGAGCCTGATGTGGGACTCGATCCTGGGACTCCAGGATCATGACCTGAGCCGAAGGCAGTCGCTTAACCAACTGAGCCACCCAGGTGCCCTCTACTGCTTTTAAATTAACGTTAGCTATGCTTACTTCCAGGACCCGTATGGTGTAGCAGTGGGTGGGACAGTGGGCCACTGCCTATGCACCGGATTGGCAGTGATTGGAGGAAGAATGATCGCACAAAAAATCTCTGTCAGAACTGGTAAGTCTTTGGTTTTTTATTTTTTAAGTTTCATTATTATTTCTTTTTTAAGTAGACGCCACACCCAGCATGGAGCCCAAGTCAGGGCTTAAACTCACCCTGAGATCAAGAGGTGAGCTGAGTTCAAGAATCAGATGCTTAACTGACGGAGCCATCCAGGCACCCTTTTTATTTTTTAAATTACAAAGAAAAAACCATTTGTTTCAACTTCTAGAATTACTAAGAGATTAGAGAAAGGGGAGTTCGTTCTAAGTTTTTACTTCTGGAGTACACTCGGTCTCTGCAATGATGTCTTAAGAGGTCTAGTTCATTGCCGCTGCTATTGCAAACGTGGACTGATTTCACATGCATAGATGTTAGTAAAATACAAATTCATCTAAAAGCCTTGCCGGATTTATAGTTGCCTTTTATCAGTGCAGTTAAGTAAAAAAAAAAAAAAAAAATCATGTTGGAAATAAAATTTCTGGCCTTAAAAGTGTGTTTTGTAAGATGGGGATCTGTAGGTGGAGACCATTTATGGATGCCACTGAAAATTTCCTGTGTAGCTGGGAGGGCCTAAAAATGGAATAAAAAAAGTCTCTGCTTGTCAGAGGCTGTTGAACATTCTTTTTTAATAACTGGGTTTTAAGAGGAGTTACAGTTCTATTGTTGCTTGTCAGCACTGTGTCAATTTTAATATAATTCTGTCATTTCTTGAAACAGCGCTGGAGAAGCAGTGGATTATTACTGTACAGTCAAGGGTATTAAGTATTCTTTGCTGTGGAAGAGGGGTTTTGAGTGTTTCTAATTTCTTTTCAGGGTTAGTTCACCAGATTGGAAGAATAATGGACAACCTCTTAGCTCCCTCATAGAGGAAGTTTGCCTTATTTCACTTTTCTTCTCTTCTCTTACAGTGACAATCATAGGAGGCATCGTATTTTTGGCGTTTGCATTTTCTGCACTGTTCATAAGTCCCGATTCTGGTTTTTAACAAGCCGTTTGCTCATTTGTATTTTGTTAAGATAGGTAGCTCTTATGTTTATATACATAGTGTACATCATAACTAAAAGTGACAGAAAAGACTTTTTATAGCATTGATTTGTGAGTTTGACCCACTTAATGAAAGTATTATGTCCAAAAGAAATAATCATTCTTTTTCAACATGGATTTTTCAAAGAAACCTGATATCCAAGTGTGGGTTTTTCTTTTCTCCAGCACAATTATGTTAATATGATCGCTGTTTTTTTTCTTTTAGTATTTGTGGGGGTTTTTTGGTGGGAGAGGGTATATACATAGAACCATTGTACAGTGGTTGATTTCCTTTTCAGCACTGACCTCTTTAATGAGGAAGATATATTTTCTCCTGTATCACTGAGTGTTTTAAGATATTTGCCTTAAAATTTTTCTTGGGGGAGGAATGAATTTTTAGCTTTTAAAATATTAAGCCAGAAAGCAGTGTAATCACATCTTTAAAAAAAAAAATTTTTTTTTTTTAAAGAATAATTTATGACGAGAATTGTTTGCCAGGTCCACTCTCCCTCCCTTTTTTTTTTTTAAATTGGGTAAGAAACCCAATATAAAAACAGTCAATATTTGACAATGTGGAATTACTAAATTAAAAGAATACTATGAGTGTATTCATATTTTTTCTATATTGAATAAACCATGTAACATACAGTGTAAATAAAAGTGGTATGACCAGAGTTTGTTTTCCCTTGTGCATTTTCTGAGTTTGTAACAGTAATTTATCAAAGTAGTATTAATATTTATAGACCAGTTTCTAAAGTTGATGTTAAAAAATAGGAGCCAGGCATCTTCTAAAGATTGTCTTATTTTAACCCTCAGACAGCTCTGGGACACAGTAGGTACTAACAAGGTTTAAAAAAAAAAGTTGTATGGTAGAGCAGTGCGTCAAACCACAGTTTGATTCTAGAACCCATAACCACCGATCATGATAAGGCTACCTCATTTTATCACACTAACTTCAGTAATCACGGTCCTGTCAGTCTATTCTATTTATTCTATCCAAACAGCATCACCGCTTCTCCCAGCCTGCTATGTTCTTTTCCCACGTGCAGTAACTCTATTTAATTGTCTCTTAAAAGTAGCAATAGCACATATTGATGAAAAAGTCATTTTTGGAAACTTTTAAGGAGTTCTGTAGCCACCATAACAAGTGCAGTTACAGGGCAGTAAATACAATGCCCACGTGTGAAAATAAAACACTTTAGAGAAATTTCAGGCTAAGACCCCACACTATACCATTACTCCCCTAATATAGAGCCAACAAGTAATTACATCTTTTGCAAGAACAGAGAGGATAATTCCTTGTTACGAAAGTAGCTGGTCCCATCACAGTCCGGACTCAGCAGTGCAGACAGCCTGGCCCAAGAATGAGCTGATACTTGAATAACAGCATAGCTTTCTGAGGCACCACAATCTTGTATCAGGACAGAACTACTCACAGAATTTGGTAGCTCAGACTTGAAGCTACAAGGTAAAAACTGCTAATACTGTTAGACTCCATTGCTGAATAAAAGAAAAGGAAATGTCATTCTTATTGATTTTAAAATATTTAATAGTCTTCCTTTAAAATCCAAAATAATGTGATTCTTACAAGTTATGTGCCACATAAAGCAGGTGTTATTTTGAGAAATGCAGGTGATACGGAAAAACATAGCACTGAGGTATTTTTTTTATTTTTAAAATTGAATAAGGAAACAAAGTCTGGATCTAATTTTACATTTACAAAAAAAAAAACCACTAATGCTACTGCTTGGCTCTTTTGCTAGCATTTTAGGTTCTGAATACAATTACAAAAGTCTATGGGAAAGAGCATTATAATTATAGTACATATAGTTTTAAAAAACTGTGCACATAACCTGGAGAAATGATCATACACCAAGATGCCTGAGTGGAGGTAGGCTAATAAAACATTTTACCTCTTCTCAGAGGACAGCTCTGAAAAACAAGTGTAACCAATTGTAACACCAAACTGAATGGCAATCAATAGTTAAGTTGGTAACATGATCCACATTTTATATAATATTGTACTTCCAAACACAGCTCATAAAAATCGTCAGAGAACCTAATGTAGCACCATGGAAACCATTCATTATCCCCTTGTGCTTCTGTGCAATTTAGGATTTGGGCAGAAGACAATACCTAGAAAATATCAGTCTCATTTTTGTAAATCAGTTTGGATTTCAGTTAAATGTTTGCTTTAGGAAAAGTAGGTATTCTTAAGATCTGTTAGCCATTTACAGCTCTACCCTTTTGGAAGTGAAGAACAACGGGCTACATCTAATTTTTACTTGAAACCAAGAGCCAAGCAGTAAGGACAGCAATGTCAAGAGTAGCACACCAAGAAACCACACAGAACATTACGAAGAATTTGGTGTATGTTTTTACAGCTAATAACTGATGTTAACATAAATTTACAAAGATAAAACTTTTTTTGCACTAACTGGTTTCAATACAGCACTGAATGTGACTCATCTTTGGGCTTCAATCTCTACATAGAGTGAATGTGCAAGTGCCGTACGGAGGCCCTTCCCCAACTTACGCCATAGTAAAAGAGATTTCAAAATTATTCTAGAATGGTCTAAGAATTACAGCTGTTCTGGCTGACATGAAGGAAAAAAAAAAAGACATTTCCTGGCCAACTGGTTTTGCTTGATTGTCTAGTTACATAATGCGTCAGTCTAAGGATAATCTAGCTTTCCCTCCATTTTAACTCTTCAGCACTGGAGCAACCATTGCCAGCAGTGAATCTGCACCGGTACAGACCAACTCAAAACACACATACAATATCTGAATGTCATTTTTAAAGCGATGTCACAGTTTGTTTCCTCAGAAACTTAAAAGCATACATTTGAAAACACATTTTCAATGTAACCCTCAGAGTTAAACACTTTTTACAAATCAATTAAATCCAACTTGTGGTTGACTTGCTTTCATTACCATTCTTGAAGGGGTCCCAAAAGCTAGACAGTGTGCCCTGCCCCTAGCCTGTGGGACTCAGGAGACACTCGGGGAGCCCTAACATGGAGAATTGTGTTCCAATGCATACTAGGTAAGAAACAGCCTCCGAATTTCTAGGCTTCAAATGCTTAAACACTACTTCCAGTGGATAGTGCTGTGTATGAAGGATTTTTGTTTTTAAAGGACCAAGCAACAGTCACTATATAAAAACGGCCAACATTTTTTGTTAGAAGAATACAGTGCACATACATTGTTCCACCTATATTTAAGGACTTTAAATGGATTGTAATATGGATATGATCGTGATGTCCATTAGAAGATGCTGATCGTCTTACTAACATTTCCCCAAATGGGCAAAACACAGGCACCGTGTGCCATTGGTTGTGTCATACTGGCCTTTGGCTGCGTTGGGGAAGTAATCATATAAAAAGTACCCATAAAATAGAAAAGGCAGCAAGTGAAACTAGAAAAAGGTTGGAACTATACAAAGCAGATTCGGAAGGAGTTACCTTTATTCTTTCTTAATTGAGTTGAGAACAGGCGGGAAGTGCAAGGGCATCTGGCTTTGGGCCCTCCACTGCCGTCCTTAAGTAACACAGATTTGGATTGGCCCGGGGAGAGTCCTCGTGAGGGCCCGAGACTGCGCCCCAGATAAGAAGAGTCAGTTCTTTACATAAAAGATTACGAAGCAAAACAAAACAAAACCACAAATTAAATACATGACACTGTGAAATCACTTTGATGAGAAAACAACACAAAGATATTTTAAAATATAAATAAATACATTTAGCCATTTTCATTCAAGAAACCCAGAGAACTGCTTTCAAAGCAATTGCGTCTTTAAAGTCACTTTCTAAATTCTTCCATAAATACTCACTATTTTGATTGTCACTTAATGCAGCACCTCAGTGTTTGCTGGTGGTGGTGATGGAATTCCACTTAAACAGTCTCTTCATAAACTATATCCTATTTCACAAAAGACCGTTTCCCTAGGAAAACCCAGTCAGCTTACAAAATATTGTTAAATACTCAAAAGCAGAACCTGCAAAGTATTATTTTATTTACGAAAAACAAGGAATGTAGTGTTAAATTACGACAAGGGGAAAAATATGCAAAAAACAGTCACATGGAAAGAAAGTTTTAATTTTTAAATGTCCACGTTTGCTTAATTTCTTGTGAGCTGTTCAATACTGCTTTAAATATCCTGAATTAATAACTATACCAACAAAATGCATCCCCGGTGTTTCCACAGGAGACATATTTAAAATAAGACCAAATTATACTTCTCTTCAACCAAAGTAGTCTTTTTCTCAGTCCTTTTTGTGCAAAAATATTACAAGAGCAATTCAAATGGAAACGCTGAAATGACATGCCAACATTTCAGAGCACATTTAAAACACCCAGAATAATTCTTGAAATTTTTATCGTATTCTAAAATATTACTACCAATCACTTTTAGGTTAGTTCTATACATCTATTCACACTGATGCAATTTTCCTAGACCTCTGAAAATAAACAGGCTCATTGGTCTCTTTTGGTGTCCACACAATAGGCAAGATAGGTTTACAATAGTGTCGAAATGGAACTAGGCATCTACAATCTCCTGACTCCAGCACATTCAAAACCAAAGTCAAAATTCATTTGGCTACCTTGAAATCACTCCCATAAACCTGCTACGGTTCACTGGATCTAAACATTTCTCAGAAATGCGTCATTTTTAAATTTCACCTAAGTGATGATTTGGGGATCCTTTAGAAATGGTAATGCCTAAGATAATAAACTTTATCAAAATGAAGAGTTGCAATAAAGTGCTTGTTACATTTCAAAATGATGCTTTCAGACTGGTACGTTATTTGAAGAGTGTGTGCTCGTCCTACAGAAAGGATCCCCAGGCGTGAGAGTTGGGTCCTCTCACCTGTCTCAGAAAGCAGCACTATCTTTTGGTAGGCTGGCAATAGGCACATTACCCATGCGGATGAGGCTCTACTAGTGCTATGGCAAAAGGGGGAGTAAATTAGAAAAGTGGGAGGCATGTGGAGGGTTCCTACATATTCATAGTTATATACAAATATATTAAATATGCTATAAAAATAGTCGACTCTTTTCCTTTGCATTTATTTCAGAAGCTCCTTTCAGAGGAATGCTCACCCAACCCAAACAAACTTAAAAGGGTCTCTCTCTCCAATTGCTAGTAAAATGGCAAGTGCCTTTGTGCTGTTTCTTTTCCACCATTTGGAAACTCCAATCCACTTACTCCTGGCTAGACTCACTCAGCAATAGTAATATCCAGTGTTTATACCTTCCAACATCGACTCCCAAGGGATGAAGAGTAGGGTCACAGATACTGGAAAGGTTATAGACTTGAATGAGTTTTACACAAATGTTCACCAACAAACTTTCAAACAGCAAAGAACCAGAGAAAAAAGGAGAAATGAGCAATACTAGAGTAAAATGCTATTTGCATTCCACCTGAAAAAAAAAAAAAGGTTTACCTCACTGTAGTGGGAACATCAGGAAACAAGTTGAGTAATACCCAGTTTAAAATAATTTTCACCTGTCTGGAGCCAGAGAAAGAGTACTATTTGAAGGGGCCCCTTTCTAAGGCTTCTTGAACAAAGATTCCCCTCCCTTCAGCACAATGCCCTGCATGGGGCTGCACTCCTCCACACCCTGAACTAACTGCAAGCAGACTGCTTTAAGGCAATGACCAAAAACTCTAGTGCTTCGGAAAAATCCAAATCACATTTTCACTATTCTGCACTGAGTATTCTATAACCAACTATTCAAAGTCACTGGCATCCTCTTATTTCTAGTACATTCCTAAACCAAATTTAAGTGACAAAGCAGAGCATGGGATGCAAATGACCCCCTCAGCTTGGGACAGAGTTTGGAGACTGAAAGGTAGTATTTGCTCACGTGCGATCCCCATCCCTCATACTTGCTTTTTCTCCAATATATTCTACCCAAAAATCAGAGTAACTTTTGAGTGTCTAGGTTCTGGTTTGACACCACTCTTAGCAGCAACTTGATTGATCCTCACAGTCCTCACTTGAGTTGTCCAAAGCAGGGTGACTGCAGAGCAGCTAACGTTTCCCCATGGCTTCAACAGATTCTTACCTAAAAAGTGCCACCCAGAATAAGATGTTTTTAAGAAAAATCGAATCTCTGTGAGAGTAAAGCAGAGGGAAGAAGATAATGACTTTTAAGTAGCTGAAAGGTGTCTCTATTTGGTATGTTTTCATTACGCAGATTTGGGATTTTAAGGAACAACTTTGGCTACAGAAATGAAGAACAGGCGACTGCCGAATCTTCATCAGAACACTCAAGTCTCAATGATGGGGTGGGGGGAAGGGAAGGGAAGGGACAGCTCTGCAACCCAAGTTCAAGGAAAGCAGGAGGAAAACAGAAGGAGCTAAGGTGGTTGATGCTCACTAGCTCTTTGACAACACCTACTGACAGCAGAGGGAAAGCAGCTGGCTGTTCTTTTAAATTAGGCAATCCATTCTAAGGGCAAAAATGAGCTGTGAGGAACAAAAGGAATTCTAAAACATTTTATCTAATTCTCCTTCCCAAATATTGACAAGGATGGAAAACACTTGAAGGAATTGGTAGAGGAGAATGTGAATAGTCTACAGATTTACCTTGTGGCTTGTCTTATGCTTTGCCTTTGTTAACCTAAGTACACAGTACTCACAGTTGACCATCTTTCCGTGTAAGTATGGTTATTTAGAGGATAAATCTTAATATAACAGTTCTTCGTATCTTTTGCTATCCATACCACTAGATATTGCCAGTAAACAAATGAGGCACAACTCAGATATATATGGAATGGCATAAGGTTGAGAAAGGCAATTTGAAAGGGGAGAAAATTAATACTGTTGCCATATTCTACAGCATCAAGCTCGTCTATGTGTACCTATGCTCAAGTTACACACACACACTGACAACTATTCTTGACATTCATGACAAAGTCAGAAATCTCTTCATCCAGATCATTTAGCTAGAAGAGGAGCTTCTTGATATGTTAATTATTGATTGGTATCTAGTGACACTTCTTTTGTAGAAGGGTAGGTACCAACTTTCTTTGGTTATTTTCTTTTTCAATATAACTTTCTAATTTAAGTGTGGCCAAGTACAGTTGTCTATAGAAAGACAAAGTATTATCCCTTCGGGATGAGAGCAAAGTGGAGGACAGAAAGTCTTAAGAACTGAGCTTAAGAGCAATTCTGTAGTAGGCTGTTTTCATTGCTCAAAACCTTCTTCTGTTTAACAGCCTCAGTTTGTTATACATTTTCTTTTAAGGTCAATTTTGATATATTACAGCTTGCTATCCTCCCTTTCCTCAGTAATAATTTTTGATATTCTAATAAGGTATTTCCATTAATTTTCCTTTGCTCTACAGTTGTAAATTTAATTATTAGTACCATAAAAATCTATAAAATGTTTTATGTAATTTGTTGGAATTTATTACCTTTAGAATCTAATATTGCCAAATGAAATTTTAGTTCATGTTCAGAAAGCATGTGAGTTACAATATTCTAGTGTTATAGTGAAGGCAAAGCCAATTCCTACCCTTTCTTTTTTCTTTGTAAGAATATCAAGATCATATTGAGAAAATATTTACAGGTAATTCTTAACTGACTGTTTAGCTTGAAAGGAAGATGCTGATTTAGGAAAACAATTTTGTCATCACATCAATGACTCTGATAGTGTTAGGATGTCACCTTTTTTCCCTAAGTTACTTGTACCTCTAGTCCAAGAGACTAAAAGCAGTCTTCCTGGGAACTTAGGAGAATCATAATGGCACTGACACCCACATGCTGTTAAAAATGTACTAAAGGTTTCAAAACTGCTACTGAAACCAGACATTGAGTTCAAGATGGTGAGTTATCACCTGAATCAAAATCAAGGCACTATGGGTTTTTTTTTTCTCTCAAATAACCCTGAATCATTTCTGACTAAAAGAAGCATTGAAATTGTGAAGGATAATAAAAAGATTCCAACAAATCCTAAAAGTTAAAATTCCCACCAGTGAGAATGTTAAAAAGTGCCTAAAATCTTTTGTGTGCAAATTTTACTCCTATAACTGGAACATTCTTGAAATGACTTTCAGGCTTATTGAAAGCCGTTTACACAACTATTTCCAACTATGAACTATATCAAAATATATGACCAAAACTTCCAACCATCTAAAATAAAGCAGTGCAAATCCTATTTTGAAACATAAATGAAAAATAATGAAATGAGGGATATTTCTGAGTAACTTGAAAATCCTGTTGCTTCAATAATTTAACCTGGAAAAAAATATCCATTCCCAGCAGCACATCATACCTCACTGAACAAACTGTGACATCACAGCCAAAGTATGAACAAAAAGCCTTGTGCCCCGGAAAAGTGAGTAGAACACCACCGTGTTGTAAACAAAAGGGGAAACAGAACGTACTAGTTTGCACATGGTGTCAATCTAAGGAAATACACCTAGGATAGATAATGCTTTCATGCAGCTTACAAAATGTTTTGCTTTCTCTCTTTTTATCCAGACATATACATAATTTTTTACAGCATCTGTACATAGAGAATTTGAACGACACAACATTCTGAAATTAATTACTATCCAATCATTATCTGAAAAGGGAGAGGGAATGGGGAAGGGGGCCTACTGGGTCTACCGGACCCTGTCTTCATGGCATCATTGTAAGCAACCCCTGACATGACAGTGGTGTGTCCTCTGTAACACTTGAAAACAGGCACAGAACCACTAAAAGTTACTAACATTGTTAGTGCCTTTCTGATTGACTGGAGGTCATGTTTCATAGCTGAGCTTCTTAACATTTGGCAATATACTCTTCCCATCAAAAAAATAGCTGGGCAAGTAAAACACTGTCAGAATTGGCTATGGCCCCCTGATCATCTCCTGATGGCTGGTATTTCATGTACATCTGTAGCACGAGGCAGCACTTTCCCTGCTAACTAATTCCAGAAACTACAACACTTAGCACTGCATCTTGTGAAACTGCTGGAACGTTTCCTTCTAGCCTCAGATCATCTGAGCAACTGCTATGGACAACCCCTACCTCCCCTGAGGTCAGAGAGGAGTCGTGTGTGCTACTGTGGTTGAACCTTGGAAGGATCGGTCAAACTGTCAGTCCTGGGCCGACTCAGCTGCTGCTGTTGCGGAGACGGGTGGTGCTGGTGATGTGACTGAGAGAAAGTGCTCTGTTGTAGTGGGAATGCAGCAGAGAGGATAAGCGGAGTTGAAGGATTCCCGTGGAGCAACCTTGAAGTCTAAAAGACAAATGCATTATGCAACACTGCTTTACCCCTGTTATACTGTCTACATCAAGATTTACTCAAGTTTTTACTCTGGATAGGGACAGAATCCTTTGATTCCACATAATCTACATCATTTTTATCTTCTCATTTAAAAATAGTATTTTGGAAAATGCTTATGAAGTTCCCCTTCTTTTTGAAAATATAGCAGATTTTTTTTTATTTATTTTTTAAGGAATCTGAGCTAGAGATTTCTTGGTATAGAAAGCAATTTATGTCTTGAGACAAACCACACATACTCTTTCCTTTTACAGATCCTAAAGGCCACAATTTTAAACAGAGAGTAAAACGTAAGCATAGCTGAGAACACATGAAACACAAATACTCTGAAGTCAAACAGACAATGCCTCCTGCCCAGGCTCATTCCGTTGGGTAGAGCAGCACTTCAGTAGCCAAGAGCATGGGCCACTGGGTTCAAACTCTAGCTAAGCCATTTCCCAGACTGTGTGACTTGTTCCAACTATTTACTTCTCTGGGACTCAGTTTCTCCATCTACAAAATAAAGACAATCAAAGTGCCTCCACACTGGGTTTTTATGAAGATTAAATATTAACATTATTATTTAGAAGTACCACAAAAATGAGGGCAAAGCTAGAGACTTAAGTCCTATATATGTAGCAGTGTGGTGTAAAAAACCAAACCAAACCAAACAAGGGCAGAGGATGTGAATCCAGAAGCCCAGAAGCCCTGGATTTGAGCTGTGCTTTGCCATTACCACCTGTGTGACCCTGGGCAAGTCTCACTGTCATTGAGCCTGTTTCTTTCACCTGATTCCGATTTCTGGTGATACAAAGAAAGTGAATTTTTACAATGAATGTTCTTCCTCACTACTGACAACACAACTTGATGCAGGGCTCATAATCTAAACATGGGGCTGTGATAGCAGATCTTTGCAAACGTATAGAAAGGGCACACATACACACGCACCCACATAAACATACACACAAGGACAGATCCTTGAACCTTAAGCTTTGTCAAAGACCTGGAAAAACTTCTTTTTCTGTTACTTAGGAAAAGCTTTTGTAACATAAAGAACTCAGTATTTTTGTGAGCCTTAGGGGATTACAACAGAGGCATATTTTGGAACTAGATGTTATATAATCAGAAAAGCCAAACTGTATATTAACTATCTACAAAGAAGTGTATTTCTAAATGCTATTGTCCATCTTCTTTCTTTAGGGGTCCCATGTCTGTGGAATTCTTTTTTCAGAAGTGAGGTTGAAGAGAGTGCTTGTTCTTTTAGGGGCCCTTGTTTCCTGATTTAGAAGATTAAGAATCTTAAGGCAAGTTCTCTCCTTTTTTAAGGTTTTGCTCAATTCTCATTGAGTATTATAATGAGATAATAGTTTATAACCTATTATAAATTCTTATTATTAATTCATTTATAACAACAGCTAACCTAGTTGCAATACAGGCTTCAGGTCTAAGATGCTGTCAGAGGTATTTAGGCAACTAACCTGTTTTAGTTTTCCGTTATCACCAAGTTAAGAGCTCTGTTTGCACCATAACACTAAGGGTGATAAGTTAATGATGTATTTATGCCTGAATATACAGTCTAATACTGAATTTTTTTTTATTTTTTAAAGATTTTATTTATTCATTTGAGATAGAGCGAGCGAGCATGAGCAGGGGGAGAGGGAGAAGCAGGTTCCCTGCTGAGCCAGGAGCCCGATGTGGGGCTCCATCCCAGGACCCTGGGATCATGACCTGAGCTGAAGGCAGACGCTTAACCATCTGAGCCACCCAGGCGCCCCTAACACTGAGTTTTCTAATCATACCATCTGTTCTGTAACTCTTACAACTGATTATATGATATGTATGTGGCTGGCCTACATGGAATGGTCTCCAAATAAATCCAGGCTAGCCTGTATTCAAAAGTGCTCCCTGTAGGCCAGAAGGGAAAAAGCTGGATTTCCAGATGTCATAACCTGCTACTATGCACTCCAGTGAGGGTACTGAGGTCAAGAAATGTATCCTGCTGAATTCCTAGCTGAGGATCCCAACCTAGGTAACTTTCTTCTGTATCCTTTAGATAAGTAGATCCAGTTCTACTGAGATATGGGAGATATGTGATGAAATATGTGTCTGCATTCTGGCTAATCTGAGGGTTTACTACATTAATCAAGACAGGGCTCATAAATGACAGCTAGTTCCATGCCTTGTAACTATGTTCAGTGATTTACACACATTGTTTACCCATGAGGTATGAACTATTAGCACCTCCATATGAGAGATGAAGAAACTGAATTTTAGTAAGTAACCTGCCAAAGGTCACACAGTATGTGGTAGAGCAGTGACTTGATCTCAGGGCAGCCTGACTTTGGAGCCCATGCTCTCACTGATGACAATACAGAGCCCGCCACAGTAGTTCTCCTCTTACATTAACTTTTAACAATTATTATAAAATTTAATCCAACACAATAATTTAAGATAATGCCTGTAACTAATTTGTCCAAAAATTCCTTTTGATACCCCTGCCCTATAGGAGCGTGTGTTTGATGGGCTGCTGCAAGGAAGACAAGGTCTGAATTCCAGAAACTCCAGTCAGAGAGGGCTCTATATAAAGTACCTTGTTGTGAACAGCAAGTAGCTACTTATTCTATCCAGTAGTTCAGGTAACTGGGTATGTCAGTGGCAGAGCTAAAAGTCTTCCAAAGACCAAACAAGGGAAGAAAAACCAGCTAATCGGGACAAGCTTTCTACCCTTCCAGAAATTTAACTTACACAACAAGCTTTTATGGATTTTTTTTTTTTTTTGATGCCTAATTTCACTACATCAAAGGAAATGGGCTTGGGAGAGCTGCCCCTGGGGGAGAAGTACCTGCAGAAACTGCTGCGGTGGCTGGGTCAGCGGAGCCTGAGGCGGCTGCTGAACTGAAGTGAGCTGCTGTTCCCGGGAGCTCTGCGGCGGCCGCGTGACTGATGGTGCCTGGGACGGCTGCTGTTGCGGGGCAAAGGTAGGGTAGGCGGTCACCACCGGACCCATGAGCATTGTGCTAGGTACCATGACCGCCCCACAAGCTACAGGAGCAGTTACTAATTTGGTCACAAGTTGCTGACCTTGAGAAAATCTGTGAAGAGGAAAGAAAGAGAAGAAGGGGAGTCAGAAGTATAAGGTACACATTATAAAAGGCAATGGGCTGAACACTTCTCTAAGATAACACCCAGTGATATTGCTGGTTTAGTTTTTAAAAGCTGTACGTTCCAATTTTGTTTCATGTTTCTATTTTTTATTTTTTATTTTTAAAGATTTTATTTATTTAATTGACAGAGAGAGAGAGAGACAGAGAGAGAGGGAACACAAGCAGGGGGAGTGGGAGAGGGAGAAGCAGGCTTCCTGCCGAGCAGGGAGCCCAATGCGGGGCTCGATCCCAGGACTCCAGGATCATGACCTGAGCCGAAGGCAGTCGCTTAACCAACTGAGCCACCCAGGCGCCCCTCATGTTTTATGTTTTTAAAGATTCCTTTGGGAATACCAGTAAAACAAAAATGTATGTAGCAAAATGAAATCACAAACAAAAATATAAATTCTTTGGATATCCATATGCAAAAGAATGAAGTTGGACCTTTACCGTTCACCACATAAAAAATTAACTCGGAATGGATTAAAGCACTAAACATAAGAGCTACAACTATGAAACTCTTAGAAAAAAACAGGGAGAAACTTTCATGACACTGGATTGGGCAGTGATTTCTTGAAAATACAGGCAACTAAAAAAAAACAGATAAACTGGACATCAAAATTAAAAACTTTTGTATATAGGGGTGTCTGGGTGGCTCAGTCGTTAAGTGTCTGCCTTCAGCTCAGGTCATGATCCCAGGGTCCTGGGATCGAGTGCCGCATCGGGCTCCCTGCTCCACTGGAAGCCTGCTTTTCCCTCTCCCATTCCCCCTGCTAGTGTTCCTGCTCTCATTATCTCTCTGTCAAATAAATAAATAAAATCTTTAAAAAACAAACAAAAAACTGTTGTATATCAAAGGACACTATCAGCACAGGGAAAGAGAAACCCACAGAGTGAGAGAAATTATCTGCAAATCATATATCTGATAGATTATATAAAACAATCCTATAACTCAACAATAAACATCTGATTAAAAAATGGGCAAGAGTCTTAAATAGATGTTTTTCTAAAGAAGATATACAAATGGTCAATAAGCAAATGAAAAGATGCTCAACATCACCTATCATTAGGGAAATGCGGATCAGAACCACAATGAGATACCACATCACACCCATGAGGATGGCTATTATAAAAGAAACAGAAAGCAACTAGTGTTGGTGAAGATATGGAGAAATTGCAACATACACTGCTGGTGGGAATATTAAAATAGTGCAGCTACTATGGAAAATAGTAGGACTGTTCCTCAAAAAATTAAATACAGAATTACCATGATCCACCAATTCCATTTCTGGATATATACTCAAAAAGAACTGAAAGCAGGATCTCAGATACTTGTACACTCATGTTCATAGCAGCATGATTCACAACAGCCAAAATATGGATGCAACCCAAATGTCCATCAATGAACGAATAAACTGGTGTATTCACACAATGTCAATGTGTGAAATGTGAAACTGGTGTACTCAATGAAGTATTATTCAGCCTTAAAAAGGAATAAAATCAGGGCACCTGGGTGGCTCAGTAGGTTAAGCATCTGACTCTTGATTTCCGCTCAGGTCATGATCTCAGGGTCCGGAGATCAAGCCCCACACTGGGCTCTGAACATGGAGCCTGCTTAAGATTCTCTCTCTCTCTCCCTCTGTCCCTCCCCAATCTCACTCTCTAAATGAATGAATGAATGAATGAATGAACGAATGAATGAATAAATACCTTAAAATAAAAGGAATAAAATTCTGACACATGCCACAACATGGACAAACCTTGAGAACACTGTGCCAAGTGAAATAAGCCAGTCACAAAAGACACATATATTATATAATTCCATTTGTATCTAGAGTATCTAGAGTAGTCAAATTCATAGACTTATGTGCTTAGGAAGCAGAATGGTGGCTTCCAGGACCTAGAGGGGAGGAGGAATGGGGAATTATTGTTCAATAGGCATGGAGTTTCAGTTTGGGACTAAGAAAAAAGTTCTAGAGAGTGATGGTAGTGATGGTCCCAACAGTATAAATGTACTCAATGTCAATGAAATGTACATGTTGAAGTAGGTTTTAACATGGTAAATTTCATGTATATTTTACCACAGTGGGAAAAAAAAGTTTTAAATCTGTTAAAAAAAATCTTCTTTTTATAAAATTCTAGGTACTCGGGGAGTCAGCTATATGTGGCATGTGTTCACTTTGCTAATCACGAATAAACTTAAAGCTATCATAAGGGATTTTTAAAAACCTCTCTAGGTTTACAAGAAGATACTTACACTGCAAGTTGTATCTTATAAACATAATTCAAAATTAAACGATCTTCTAGCAGTGAATAAAAGTACCCTCAATTTATAAATTCACTGATATAGCACAGTACCCACTGTGTTAGAATTCATTAATATTCACTCCCTCCCCACCTTCCTTCTTCTATTTTAATAAAAAAAATAACAAAAATGGTAACTGTTCAGGGAACAATATTATTTCTATTTGCCTTTTCTGTGAGATGAAGTTAGTTTCTAATATTGGCCATTACAGAGCTATGACTCCACTGTGACTGGAGCACAACATAACTGCAGTTATAAACTGTGTCAAGTACATAATGGTGTTGAAGTTAGGAGAAATGCACTTTATTATTGATGTGGTCCATAAGACAAAGTAAATCTGTTTTTGAATCCACACCAAATCTTTAAAATAAAATACACTATTTTATATACTTCAGGACTGAATGCATTATTTAATGCAAAAAATATGTATAAAAGAATTTAAAAATTCACATATGAAGAATAATGCCCAAAGAAAAGTAACATTTACAAAGTGGCTTGGGCACAGAAATACTAAACGCTCATTTCTCTGTAATCTTAAAAGAAACTCCCCCAACTGCTCATTGGTAAAATGTGATGAGAATACTTCATCCATCTCTGGCACTAAGAGACATTCTTCAATCTACTTAATGCTTAACTTTCATTTCTGTGACTTTGTATATACTATTCCCTTTGTTTAGAACACCCTTCTGAGACTCCCTGTCACATGAAAAAGTCTAGCTCTTTAAGACTCAGGACAAGGACCTTCTCTGTGAAACCTGGCCTTGACCACACTCCTCTCTTCACCCGTTTGCCTTAACCCATAAAACTGCTCACTTCCTTTTTTTAAAAACCTAGGAAGAAGTATTTATCATGCCAAATAATACTGATTTGTTTAACCTTCTATGGCTTATGAGTCTGATCATTCTCTTGGGACAAAGAATGTGCCATACTCATTTAAGTAGGCACTCCAATATTTGCTGAAATATATATTTTCCCCTCAAAAAAAAAAAAAAAAGAGGTCCACAAATAGTTGGTAAGTTGTATCCTCCAAAATGCACATCAGCATTCTAGATTAATGACATCTTCCTCAGGTTTTAAAAGTAATCCTCTACATTTCTATGGAGCACATTCATAATACTTCCTTTTAGAATTCAGAGCGAAAAGTTGGACTTCACTTAAGGAACTGAGTTCCAAACAGAAGCAATGAGTTCTCCATGCTCTCATTGCCTGTGATCCTGCAGCTTCTTTATTCTCTGGAAATTAATAGGATTTTAATAAAACCTACTAAGCAGTTTGATACAACAAAATTGTATTATAAAAGCAGTAGCCTACTTGTATTGCAGTAAAATAAGTAAAAACTAAAAAATTTTTAAAACAGAAATTTTAAGACCATATAGATCCTGTTGTTAAAAGCTTCCCAAAATATGAAATAATGACATTTCTTCAAAATATTTGTTTCTATGTCAGCTATTTGGACTGCCCACTAAAATAAGTCATAAATGGTTGTTTTTCTAGAATGGCCCAAAAAAGTTTAGTGTACTATAAATTTAAGCACTTGAGTTCTGAAATCAGATACCTAGGCTTAAATTTAGAAACTACTCATCACCCCCTTAACTACCTATAAGCCCCTAACCAAATTACTATAAACTCACTCCTTTCTTATCTGGGAAATAAAAGACCCAACACATATTTAAAAAAAAAAAAAAAAAGAATTAAATGAGATAGTGTATTTTGAGCACCTAGTACAGTACTCAACAAACTCAAGAAAGGTAAGCTACTTTTATTCCATAACCTATATAAACTATGGTAGTATAAACCTTAATCATGGTTACTGGATGAAAACTCATCAACATTTGTATTAAAACAAAGTTTCATAGTCATACAAAGCCTGTCATAAAACTCCTATTAACAGTGTGCTATGGATATTGAATTCTATAATATTTGGTAGAACATTTTTGGACAGGAATTCTTTTATTATAACGTCCTTAAACAATGGACATATTCTGCATTTTTCTTTTCCTATTTGAGAGAGAGAGAAAGAGAAAAAGAGCAAGAAAGAGCACGAGCAGGGAGGAGAGGGAGAAGCAGGCTCCCCACTGAGCAGGGAGCCCAATGTGGGGCTCGATCCCAGGACTCTAGGAGATCACGACCTGAGCCGAAGGCAGATGCTTAACCAACTGAGCCACCCAGACACCCTTCTGCATTTTTATTTCTAATTCAAGAATGCTGGCAGGAGTTAGCTACAAACTAAAATCATATTTTAAAAAATCAAATTACTGTTTAATCAATTTTTACAGCTTTGGAATGACTACTGAAATATGACAACCACCTGATCTGTCTGTCCTGAGTGAACGTAGTTACTGCAGCACTCTGGGTACTGTTCTGTGGCATGCTAGACGGAATCTGGACCATGCTTCCAGCTGCCGGCTGCGAGATCACCATAGTGTTATACAGTGGGGCTGTGAGAGTGCTCTGTGTCTGACTGGGAAGAGATGTTTGTTGACTGTGCCCACTCAGTACATTTTGTTGACTCTGCTAGAAAATAGAAGACATTACAGATGAATTAAACGAAAAAAAATTTTTCAGGAAATATGCATCCACTATTCATCATTCTAACAATAGTTGACATGACCAAAAAAGAAGAAGCAGGACATTACTCTGAGAGAAATCTAACTACAAAGGAAAAAGACTTGTAGTAATCGCAAAGGAATTAGTCTTCAATATAATGCTGGAATATAAGCTATGAACTTTAGAACTTCTGTTAAATGCCCAAAGTGAGTGACTGACATTAGACATCTTTATAGATTTCACTTGAAGTCTTGGGATTTACAGTCACCGATATATACCAATTACCTGCATCAAATTTCCTGGAATTTACATGAAATTTCCTAGAATACTGATTAAACTATCACTAACAGTTTATTCTTCACATATAGTAACGTGTTTCCTGGTCAGCCTCTTTTGTAAGTCAAACCTTTTTAACATACAGAAGTAGTCTGCATGTTCATTTTAAATGAACTGCAAAATTTTTTAATGTCAGGATACTGAAAGCATTTATAACATCAGCAATTTAACAATTCGGCACAAAATATTTTAATGGTCACCCTCAAAACTAAACTTCTGATTATTACTATTCAAGGTTAAAATATGGAATTATTTCAGATAGACCTTCATTTTTGTTTCTACAATAGTATACATTTCAATCACTCAACACTCCAGAGCCCACCACACTTAATACCATTACCTGACTTGATGTACTCTGTAAAGTCTGCTGTGGTATCATATGTTGAGTTGTGCCAATGTGTCCAGTATTCATTCCACTTTGAATTTGGTTAGTTTGAACGACCTGGCCCTGCATATTTATAGGTGTGAGTTGCTGGATGTTAGATGAATTTCCAGAAGAAAGTTGAACAGAACCAAAACTCAAACCAGGGGTTGACTGTTGTAAAAACATCTTTAAAAATAAAGATTACATTAAAATGAGCTTTGTAGATTAAAAACGAAGAAGAATGAGAGCAACTTAAAAAAAGAAAGCAAAAACAAGCACAAATTAAGTTTAAAAAGCAAATAACAGGATGGCTAAGTTGTTCTGAGTGAACAATTAGCAATAAACAATTACTGGATAAAATATAATTCTTATTTGTTCTTCCAGTCATCCTAACCTTATCATGTTTCCAACTGTCAGAAAAAGGGTGATAAATTTCAAAACCTCTACTTGTTTGAATATTTTACATGTTGGGCATTGTTTGTTCTACCAGGTAGCATTACTCCAACTCAGTGCTACTCAAAGGTCTGTGGACTGGCGGTTCTGCATCACTCATTGTTTATAATGTATGGATTAGATAGAAGTAGCTTTTTTATTCACTTTAAGTTTCCCTTCTCCAAAATTTTAGTCTCTTCTGAGAGATACAATTTTAGTGGCCCCATCCACTGATCAAATAAGACTAATTCGAATCATATCTACTGGAAGTTTACTAAAACAATGATTGATGATTGATTTATAAACTCTGTACCTACATATACCTAAAAGTCTATAATAAAATACTGTATTATGGGTTTAAGTTTACGAAAAATTAGACTGCTGAAAGAGGACTCTAATCTGGAGAAACAAGGATGTTGATGGAAATACTCTTAGGAATGAATCAGACTGTAAATGCAATCATACTGAGTAGGTAATCAATGAGTATTTACTGAACTAAATTGATGAAATGTTATCTCTTGCTTCTCATTTTTAATTAAGAAAAGTCAATTTTCCTAAGAAACCAAAATGTGAATGACATATTTTGCTTGTATTCAAATATAATATCTTACCTGCAGCCCTTGACCATGGACCATTTGAAGCTGTTCTTGAATTTTTCTTAGTTCTTCTTGTTGTCGATGAATATTTGCCTCTATCATCCGTGTCCGTTGCTCTAATTGGTCTTTTAGATGTTGCATGGCTCCTAATTGAGCTGAAAACTGAAACTGAAGTACCATGTATGGGAAAAGTGTAACATATTTTAGAATCACTTTACTCTTCATAATTGTGCAATGTGAAAAATAAGCAGTATATATCATGAGCTAAGAATGTTATGCCAGTTTTCAATGTATTGCCTCTCAGCTCATAATTCACCCACCTTTGCTTGGCCTTGTGCTACTGGAGCTGGACCCTATAAATATTTCTCCTTTGTCAGCAGACACAAACTTAGTCATGTCAGTAGATGGAGCTAGAGGGATACTGTAAAAGGAGGTGGCTTTCCAGCAAGTCTTACTGGCATCCTTATGGGAAGCTCCCCTGCAAATTTTGCTGGTACCCCAGCAGGTGGCTTCCTGCTCTCCAGCCCTGGTCTGTGGCACCTCAGTGAACCTCGCTCTCATCCGGTGGCTGTAGCCACACCAGCCCCAGTGGGAACTGGGCTTCAACCTGGCCTGGAGGAAGAAGAGTTTAGGAGGGTTGCGGGCGTTTTCCAAGTCGTTCCTTCTTTGCATACTGTACTCTCCCTCTCACAGATAGTGGATGCTCTCTACATCCATTATCCCTGTATTATTTAGGATTCCCTGTTAATAACTTATTACCCCTATTTCAAATTTCTGATATGGCTTCTGACTTCTGACCAGATCATGACTGATTACAAGTACACACTGGCATTCGAAGACCAGAGCTCAGTTGGTTAAGCCTGCAACTCTTGATTTTGGCTCAGGTCATAGTCTCCAGGTCCTGAGATTGAACCCTGCATCGGGCTCTGCACTCAACACAAAGTCTGCTTGAGATTCTCTTTCTCCCTCTCCCTCTGCCCTACCCCTGCCCGCTTGCTCTCTCTAAAATAAGTAACAACAACAACAACAACAACAAAAAGACCAGAGCTTATATTGTGGCTCTACCATTTCCTACAAGTTACTTAATTTCTATCATTTAACAAATGAAAAAGTAGCCTGCTCCTAGAGTTATTCATATCAAATTCTGTCATCCTTAGAATGTCCTCTTTGTACACATCATTAAAAGGTTGTAAAAATCTAACAGATAACTAGCCATATTTTTACTCGTATTTTCAACTGAAACTGTTCTCAGACAAGCATGAAATGTAGGCTTTTATAGACTAAGCAATTACGAATGAATAAATGCATACATGAATGAAAACAGTTATTCTACTTCCAGGATCTTCAATCTTATTTCACGGTTTCACTTGAGTCATAAACAGCTTCTATTTACTACTGCTTGAAATTTAGCCACACTTAGTGTTTCATTACTTAAGTGTATACATGCTCATTTAATTATTTCCATGAATATTTAGCACAGGATATAGTATAGCAGAAAGAATTCCAATTTATTGGAAATGTGTCTTAATCTTAAAACAGTCTCCTACAGGGGCGCCTGGGTAGCTCAATTACGCATCTGCCTTTGGCTCAGGTCAAGATCCAGAATCCTGGGACTGAACCCCACACTGGGTTCCCTGCTCAGCAGGGAGTCTGCTTTTCCCACTGTCTCTGCTCCTCCCTACAACTCATAATCTCTCTCAAATAAATAAAATCTAAAAAAAAAAGTCTCCTATAGTGAACTGCATCTAAAAGTGAGCAATGCCCTCCCAAAAGCTTTTTTTCTCTATCTTCAAAAGTTTGTGTTGAGGATACTGAATATAACCTGTCAAAAAGTACAGAACTCTGACTTCTGAAGTTAACAATTATAAGATCATATATTAGATTACACTAAGTATGAGAAAATATTACAAATTTTGTACTCAGCTCCCTCATGTCTTTAAAAAATATTCAAAATGTTGTATTTTATCCTAACAAAAGTTATTTATACCTTTGGGTAAACATTACATTGTCATCACTTAAAGGATTTCTATTAAATGCAAATAATAGATACAAACACAGAAGGCAGAATAACAGGAAATAAAATTATAGAACTAAGAGGCAAAGTATTTGGCTTTATCACTCAATGAAATATGAGATCTGAATACTAACATTTTTGACATAGTAGATATTAATTTCATGAAAATATCCCTTTAAAATGTTAATACTCATTCAGTATCTTGAGATTAGTGAACTAGTAATTGAAAGTATGTCTAATATTTACATTAAAATATCTGTTAACCTTCAGCACAAATGTTGATAAAAACTATTACAACTACAGGTAATATTTAAGCACCTTACATGGTCATTTGTTGCTGGAAGTAAAGATTATGATGTTTGGGTAATTTACAACATTGTCAATATATTTGTACAGGTGCCATATAATGGCTAAAATTATATATGTATAATTTAAATAATAACCATATAAGACAAAGGTATTTTTAGAAAACCATTTTTACCTATTGTTAACTATCATTATTTGAAATACTGCTAAGTCAAGGTATACTGAACTAAACAAAACAGTCTGGATTATTTTTACCACTACTTAGTATTTTTTAATGTGTTTGAGGCACTGAATGAATGCAGAGTCATAAATTCCAAGTTGGGAAGTTATCATCAAAAGTAACTTAGTGTCACTTTTGTTAACACCTCTCCTTTCTCCTGCTAATGTCTATATTTAGGACTCAGCCCAAGCAACAGTTCTTCCAGAAAGTTTTCCTTCACTTAGGCTGAATTAGGGGTCCATCTAATCTGCTCACATATCAGCCTATATACATTGAGCCTATATACCTTGAGCACAGACTATATAATACCGCACTGTAGTTCCAGGTCATTCCTTCTAGATGTAAAAAAGTCTCATAGTTTACATGTATTTGTATTTCCGGCACCTGCAATAACTCAAGTTATCTCAATAAATGTCCCATATCTGAATGAATGAATATATGAATAAAATTACTATGATTCTTCCAATATTCACAGGAAGAACAAAAAGAAGAGCTATATTTCATCTTTAAAAGCTTTCTGTCTGCAGTGTCTCTCAGTGGGGGTGTTATAGCATATAAACCGGGATAATTCTTTGTTGTGCAAAACTGTCATGCATCCTGAAAGACAACTAGCATCCCTGGCCCTTGCCTATTAAGGGCCAGTGATACTCCACAATCACTGACAATCAAAAATATCCCCCAGACATTATAAATGCCAACAGGTGAGATTCACCGCACTAAAAGTATGTATTTTAAAAAATCTCTATTAGCTTAAAACAATTTATCGTTTTAAAATACTCAACTCAAACAAACAAACAAAAAATACCTGGGACATTGCCTTGTGGAATTGGTAAATTTGCAGCTTGAGACATCGCTGGCTGTGTTAACAATTGACCAACAGACTGGGAATTTATGGACTAGGAAGCAAAATAAAAAATAACACTGGAGTGATGATTATCCCCAACCATAAGTACTTCCACCAGAAATTCCACCATGGTATCTTTATAACTGAACTACAATTTGCCTCATAACATTTTTAGCTATGCCTATTCCCTACTTATCCTTTTATCTTCGAAGTCATCTGCCACATTACCTTGCATGGGTTCTCAAAGTTAAATGGACATAATTGAAAGTGATTGGTATTCGAAATTAGATATGAAATGGCTCTAAATTAATAGCTTTCCTTAATTAAAAGAAATTATCTAACATTTTACCTGAAAAATAATCAAAAGGAGTATGTTTGAGAACTATTTCACAAAAAAGGAAAGATCTCGAGCGTTATTTATCAACAGCTATTTTGATCTTTATAGAAAGGGGTAATGAATTAATGAATTTTTAAAGATTTACATGATTTCCCCCCCCTTTTAATAAATCTTTATTCAGAAGAATACTACCTAGATAAAGTTTACCTGACTACTAAATGATGCCCTCCTTGGCGCCATCTTTTCATGAGCTGGTAAATGTGGTCTGGGAGGAGTGCTAGTGTCCGTTGGGATCTTTGTTGGTGTTGCTGAGGTTCGTCAACAAAAATGAAATAGTGTTAGTACTTTATAAAATATAATTTGCAAAGATTAATCTCAAAATGGATTTCAATGAATAAAGATAATCTTTCAAGTATTTTTCTAAATTATTTCATAAAAGTGAAGTCTATGACAATAAAAGGATTCATTTTAATACTTCTTTCTTAGGGACAAAGAAAATATCTGACATAGGAAAACTTCAAATTTATAAATGGTTTTCTACACCTAGAGATCAATAGTAAAAACAACCTAATAACTCATTTAAAAATGGCCTATGGACTTGAAAGACATTTCTCCAAGAAGATACACAAATGGCCACCTAGAATATGAAAAAATGTTCAAGGTCACTCATCATCAGGGAAATGCAATCAAAACCACAATGAGACACAACTTCACACCTGACAAGATAGCTATTATCAAAAAAACAAGAAGTGTCACTGAGAATGTAAAGAAATTGGAAACCTTCCACACTTAACATTGGTGGGGATACGAAATGGTGTAGCCACTGTGGGAAACCATAATGGAGGTTTCTAAAAAAATTAAAAATAGAATTACCACATGTGATCCAGCAATTCCACTTCTGGGTATTTATCCAAAAGAACTGAAATCAGGATCTCAGAGAGATATTAGCACTCCTATGTTCACTGCAGCACTATTCTTAATATCCAAGATGTGGAACAACCAAAATGTCTACTGACAGATGAATGGAAAAACAAAATGTGGTAATATGTATACAATGAAATACTATTCAACCTTTAAAATTTTGCAAGATATGACAACATGGATTAATCCTGAGGACATTATACTATGTAAAAAAAGCCAATGATGGAAAGACAAGTACTGCAGGACTCCCTTATATGAGGTATCTAAAATAGAGAAATTCATTGAATCTGAGTAGATTGGTGATTGACAAGGGCTGGGGAGATAGAGGAAAATAAGGAGTTAATAATCAATGGGCATAACATTTCCATTAAGTATGACGAAAAAGCTCTAGAGATCTGCACTACAACATTGTACCTATAGCCAACAATGATGTATTGTAAGCTTAAAAATTTAACAGGATAGATCTCATTTGAAGTATTCTTACCACAGTAAAATAAAATGTATAAAAAGAGAAACATAGCTACAAAGGGGAAACTTTCCCCCCTAATATTTAAGAAATTCTATGTTTAACACTTCTTTAATAGTATACCCATGGTGTTGAGTGGTTCCAACAACCTTTTTCCTTACACAGATGTAATACCCTGGGAAGTGAAACTACTAAACCCTTTAAAGAAAAAAAGGTTACTAATTCAATGATAATTATGCAAGTCTTCATTGAAAATAAGAACTAAAAATAACTTTCAGGGGATAGTCCAAGATGGCGGAGGAGTAGGAAACTTTTTTTTGTCTGGCCCCAAGAATTCAGCTAGACAGCTATCAAATCATTCTGGACACCTGTGAACTCAACTGGAGATCTAAGAAAATAGCTGCAACTCCTACAAATAGAAAAGCAACCACTTTCTGTAAGATAGGAGGTGCAGAGAAGTGAATCTGAGACCATATGTCTGAAGATTAACCTGCGGGGGAGGGGAGCCTCCATAAGCCGGCTACTGGAAAGTGATATAGCAGTGGAGCGCAAAAATCAGAACATTTAGAAGTCTGTTCCGGTTAGAGATGTCCCTGCATGAAAGGTGCTCAGGTGGCAAAGCAGGGCGGAAAACTAAGTGGGACAGTGTGGTCTCAGGATCCCCAGGGTCACAGGAAGACTGGGAGTGCTGAGTGCAGCCGAGTTCCCAGGCATCAGAGCAGGTAAGTTGGCTGTAATCACTGAGCCCAGGAATTGGTTCCCAGCTTGTCGTGCCATATACTACAAACCGGGCACAGCAGAACCCCGGTGAGACCCCCCACCCCCACCCCAGGAGGATCGGCATGAGTGTGTGCTGCAGGAGTCTTCAGGGTTTGGAGACTCAAAATGGGGTCACGTGACCAAGATAGAAACGTTGGGTCATAGGCCAGGTGAGCACAGAGTGCAGCCGGAGACAAGAGAGACCGTAGTGATTGACTGCTTTTCTTTGAGGGTGCACTGAGGAGTGGGGCGCCGAGTTCTTTGCTCCACAGGACATTGGGAAACCGCCATTGCAGCGTGGAAAGCCTTCAGGGAACAAAAGCCACAGGGAGCAATCAGGTGCAGATTACTTAGCCTGGCCCCCTGGCAAGGACGGTGCAATTCCCCCTGGGGCAAAGACATTTGAGAATCAACGCAACAGGCCCCTCCCTCAGAAGATCAGCAAGACCAAGTTTACCCATTATAGAGAACTGCAAAACTCAAGCACTAGGGGAAAATAGTTTATAGAATAATGGTCTTTTCCCCACGATTCTTTAATCTTTCAATTTTAAATTTTTCCTGTTTTCAACCAATTTCTTACTTTATGAACTTTTTAAAAATCTTTTCTAATTTTCATTTTTACATTCTATCCTTCCATTGTACTTAATTCTATTTTTGTATATATATAAAAGTTTTTCTCTTTGCAATTTTGGGATGCAGTTTAACAAATAGACCAAAATACATCCAAAATCTAGTGTATGGCTCTGTTCTCTTCACCTGTCTGATCATATTCTCTTTTTTTATTTTGTTAAAGTCTTTAATTTTCATCTTTACAGTTACATTCTATCCTTTCAATGTATTTAATTTTATTTTTGTATATATATACGTTTTTCTTTCTTTACAATATCGAAATGTAGTTTCCTTGTAACAAACCGACCAAAATACACTCAGGATATAGTGTATTGCTCTGTTCTGTTCACCTGTCTGTTTACATTTCTTTTTTTTTTTTGTCTTTTAATTTTCACTTTTACAGTTACACTCTATCCTTTCATTGTACTTAATTTTATTTTTGTACATATGGGTTTTTTTTCGTTACAATTTGGGATCTGGTTTTCTAACAAAGAGACCAAAATACACACAGCATCCAGTGTATTGCTCTTTTCTGCTCACCTGTCTGATTACACTATTATTTTTTTTTATTAAGTTTTGGGTCTTTTCTGATTTGTTTAGTGTATATTTCTCTGGAGTCATTGTTGCCATTTTAGTATTTTGTTCTCTCATTCACCTATTCTCTGGATAGAATGACAAGACAGAAAACTCACCTCAAAAAAGAGAACAACAGGCAGTACTGACTACCAGGGACCTAATCAGTACGGATATAAAATTAAGATGTCAGAAATACAGTTCAGAATAATGATTATAAAGATACTATCTGGGCTTAAAAAAAAACATAGAAGACACTACAGAATCTCCTTCTGGAGAAATAAAAGAACTAAAATCTAATCAAGTCAAAATAAAAAAGGCTATAAATGAGATGCAATAAAAAATGGAGGCCCTAACTGCTAGGATAAATGAGGCAGAAGAGAATAAATGATACAGAAGACAAAATGATTGAGTATAAAGAAGCTGAGAAAGAGGTAACTACTGAATCATGAGGGGAGAATTCAAGATAAGTGATACCATAAAATGAAATAATATTAGAATAATTGGGATCCCAGAAGAAGAAGATGGGGTGGGGGGGTGCCGAAGGTATAATGGAGCAAATTATAGTGGAGAACAGGGCAGAAACAATAGACTGGCAGCAGACCTATCCACAGAGACCTGACAGGCCAGAAGAGAACTGGCATAATACATTCAGGGTGCAAAATGAGAAAAATATGCAGCCAAGAATACATTATCCAGTTAGGATGTCATTCAAAATAGGAGAGATAAAAAGCTTCCAAAACAAACAGAAACTAAAAGAATTTGTGATCACTAAACTAGCCCTGCAAGAAAACTTAGAAGGGATCCTTTAAGTGAAGACAGAACTCAAAAGTACACAGACCACAAAGGAACAGAGATACAGTAACCAGTAACTTTATAAGTAATACAATGGGCACTAAATTCGTATCTTTCAATAGTTACTCTGAAGGTAAATGGGGTTAAATGCCCCAATCAAAGCCATATAAGGTATCAAAATTGGGGGGCGCCTGGGTGGCTCATCGTTAAGTGTCTGCCTTCGGCTCAAGGTTGTGGTCCTAGGGTCCTGGGATCGAGGCCCCATATCAGGCTCTCTGCTTGGCAGGAAGCCTGCTTCTCCCCTCTCCACTCCCCCTGCTTGTGTTCCCTCTCCTCGCTGTGTCTCTGTCAAATAAAAAACTAAATAATATCTTAAAAAAAATGTATCAAATTGGATAAAAAAGCAAGACCCATGCATATGCTGTCTGCAAGAGACTTATTTTAGACCCAAAGACACTCCAGAATTGAAAGTGGGGGGAGGGGTGTAAAACCATTTATCATGCTAATGGACATCAAAAGAAATCTGAGGTGGCAATCCTTATATCAGACAAATTAGATTTTAAACCAAAGACTATAGTAAGAGATGGGGAAGGACACCATATCATACTTAAAGGGTCTATCCAACAAGAAGATCTAACAATTGTAAATAGTTATGCCCTTAACATGGGAGTAGCCAATTATATAAACCAATTAAAAACAAAATTAAAGAAACATATCAATAACAACACAATAATAGTAGGGGGACTTTAACATACCCCCCACTGCAATGGACACAATATTTAAGCAGAATATCAACAAGGAAACAAGGGCATGGAATGACACACTGGACCAGATGGACTTCACAGATGTATTCATAGCATTCCATCCTAAAGCAATGGAATACATTCTTCTCAAGTGCACACGGTAACATTCTCCAGAATAGATCACATCCTGGGTTACAAATCAGGACTCAACCGGTACCAAAAGACTGAGATCATTCCCTGCATATTTTCAGACCACAGTGTTTTGAAACTGGAACTTAATCACAAGAGGAAAGTTGGAAATAACTTGATCAAATACATGGAGGCTAAAGAGCATCCTACTAAAGAATGAATGGGTCAACAAGGAAATTAAGGAAGAATTAAAAAAATTCATGGAAACAAATGAAAATGAACACACAACTGTTCAAAACCTTGGGAAGGCAGCAAAGGCAGTCCTAATTCAGAAGTATATAGCATTACAAGCCTCTCTCAAGAAAAAAGAAAGGTCTCAAATACACAACCTAATCTTACACCTAAAAGAGCTGGAGAAAGAGCAGCAAATAATGCCTAAACACAGCAGGAGAGAAATAATAAAGATTGAGCAGAAATCAATGAAATAGAAACCAAAAGAAAAGTGGAACAGATCAACAAAACTAGGAGCTGGTTCTGTGAAAGGAATAATAAGACTGATAAACCCCTGGCCAGACTTATCCAAAAGAAAAGAGAAAGGACCCAAAGAAACCATAAATGAAAGAGACGAGATTACAACGAACACCGAAGAAATACAAACAATTATAAGAACAATCATGAGCAACTATATGCCAACAAATTAGACAATCTGGAAGAAATGGATGCATTCCCAGAGACATATAAACTCCAAAACTGAAACAGAAAGAAATAGAAAACCTGAACAGACCCATAATCTGCAAGGAAACTGAAGCAGTATCAAAATTTCCCAACAAATGAGAGTCCAGGGCCAGATGGCTTCCCAGAGGAACTCTACCGAACTTTAAAGAAGAATTAATATCTATTCTTCTAAAGATGTTTCAAAAAATCAAAATGGAAAGAAAACTTCCAAACTCTTTCTACGAGGCCAGTATTACCTTGATCCCAAAACCAGACAAAGACCCCAAGAAAAAGGAAAATTACAGACCAATATCCCTGATGAACATGGATGCCAAAAATCTCACCAACATACTAGGCAATAGGATCCAACAGTACATTAAAAGAATTATTCACACAACCAAATGGGATTTATTCCTGAGCTGCAAGGTTGGTTCAACATCAGCAAATCAATCAATGTGATACACATTAATAAGAAGAAAGGACAAGAACCATATGATTCTCTCAACAGATGCAGAAAAAGCAATGGACAAAGTACTACATCCTTTCTTGATTAAAACTCTTCACAGTGTAGGGATAGAGGCAACATACTTCAGTATCATAAAAGCCATATGCGAAAAGCCCACAGTGAATATCATTCTCAATGGGGGAAACTGAGAGCTTTTCCCCTTAAGGTCAGGAACACAGCAGGGATGTTCACTCTCACCACTGTTGTTCAGCATAGTACTAGAAATCCTAGCCTCAGCAATCAGACAACAACGCCTTTTATTCAGAAATAAAAGGTATCTGAAATTGGCAAAGAAGTCAAACACTCACTCTTCACAGATGACATGATACTCTGTGGAAAACCCAAAAGACTCCACCCCAAATTGCCAGAACTCATACAGGAATTCAGCAAGTGGCAGGATAGAAAATCAATGCACAGAAATCAGTTGCATCTCTATACCCCAACAATGAGACCGAAGAAAAAGAATTTAAGGGAGTCAATCCCATTTACAATTGCACCAAAAACCATAAGATACCTAGGAATAAACCTAACCCAAGAGGCAAAGGATCTGTACTCAGAAACTATAGAACACTCATGAAAGAAATTGAGGAAGACACAATGAAATGGGAAAACATTCCATGCTCATGGATTGGAAGGATTGTTAAAATGTCTATGCTACCTAGAGCAATCTACACATTCAATGCAATCAATATCAAAATACCATCAACTTTTTTCACAGAGCTGGAACAAATAATCCTAAAATCTGTATGGAACCAGAAAAGACTCCAAATAGCCAAAGGAATGTTGAAAAAGAAAACCAAAGCTGGTGGTATCACAATTCCAGACTTCAAGCTCTACTACAAAGCTATAATCATCAAGACAGCATGTTACTTGCACAAAAACAGACACAGAGATCAATGGAACCGAACAGAGATCCCAGAAATGGACCCTCAACTCTATGGTCAACTAATCTTCAACAAGGCAGGAAAGAATATCCAATGGAAAAAAAGTCTCTTCAACAAATGGTATTGGACAGCCACATGCAGAAGAATGAAACTGGACCATTTTCTTACACCATACACAAAAATAGACTCAAAATGGATGAAAGACCTAAATGCGAGACAGGAATGTATCAAACTCCTACAAGAAAACATAGGCAGCAACCTCTGTGACCTCGGCCACAGCAACTTCTTGCTAGACATGTCTCCAAAGGCAAGGAAAACAAAGGCAAAAATGAAATACTGAGACTTCATCAAGATAAAAAGCTTTTGCACAACAAAGGAAACAGTCAACAAAATCAAAACAACTGACAGAATGGGAGAAATTATTTCCAAATGTCTTATTAGGTAAAGGGTTGTCTCCAAAATCGATAAAGAACTTGTCAAACTCAATACCCAAAGAACAAATAATCCAATCAAGAAATGGGTAGAAGACATGTACAGACATTTCTCCAAAGAAGACATCAAATGGCCAACAGACACATGAAAAAGTGCTCCACATCACTTGGCATCAGGGAAATCCAAATCAAAACCACAATGAGATACCACCTCACACTAGTCAGAATGGCTAAAATTAACAAGTCAGGAAATGACAGATGTTGGTGAGGATGTGGGAAAAGGGGAATCCTCTTACAATGTTGGTGGGCATGCAAACTGGTGCAGCCACTCCGGAAAACAGGATGTAGGTTCCTCAAAAAGTTGAAAATAGAGCTACCCTACAACCCAGCAACTGCACTACTGGATATTTACCCCAAAGATACAAAGGTAGTGATCCGAAGGGGCACCAGCACCCCAGTGTTTGTAGCAGCAATGTCCCCAATAGCCACACTATGGAAAGAACCCAGATGTCCATTGAAAGATGAATGGATAAAGAAGGGGTGGTATATATATACAATAGAATACCACTCAGCCATCAAGAAAAATTGAAATCTTGCCATTTGTAATGATGTGGATGGAACTAGAGGGTATTATGCTAAAGCGAAATAAGTCAATCAGAGAAAGACAATTATCATATGATCTCACCCATATGTGGAATTTAAGAAACAAGGCATAGGATCATAGGGAAGAGAGGAAAAAATAAAACAAGACAAAATCAGAGACAAACCATAAGAGACTCTTAATCATAGGAAACAAACAGAGTTGCTGGAGGGGATGGGGATGGGCAGATGGGATAACTGGGTGATGAACATTAAGGAGGGCATGTGATGTAATGAGCACTGGGTACTGACCTCTACCTCTGAAACTAATAATACATTATGTTAATTAACTGAATTTAAATAAAAATTACAAAAACAATAAATGTTTGATAGAATTCAAAAAAATTAGAATTGTTGCAAAGGAAATAAAAACTAATCTGGAAAAAAAAAACTTTCAGAAAGCAACCTTAAAACAGGCACCTGGGTTGACTCAATTGGTTAAGCATCTGTCTTCTGCTCAGGTCATGATCTCGGGGTCCTGGGATCAAGCCACTCATCAGGCTCCCTGCTCAGTGGGGAATCTGCTTCTCCATCTCCCTCGGCCCCCCATCCCCCTACTGGCTCACTCCCTTTCTCTCTCTCAAATAAAATCTTAAAAAAAAAAAAAAAAAAAAAGCCAGCTTAAAGAACAGACTGGTTCTACCGTAAAAAAGGAATAAACAGTTTTGCTTTTTTTTTTTAAGGGATGATTAAAAGCAACTTACTAATACCAACACTACTACCTAAATATTTTATACACTACTTTATAAACTTAATTCTTTGTTAAATGTGAGCAACATGACTTTTGCTCACTGGAAAGGTTAGTATATTTCAGAAATGTAAAAATTTATCATTTTGAAGTAGCATCTCACCCATCTTCCCACCCACCTCCCCTCTGGCAACGAACCATTCTGTTTTCTATATTTAAGAGTCTGGTTTTTTGTCTTTTTCTTTGCTCATTTGTTTCTTAAATTGGTGAAGGGGATTAAGAGTACACTTATCATCGTGATGAGCACTATGTATAGAATTGTTAAGTCATTATATTGTAGACTTGATGCTAACATAACGCTGTATGTTATACTTCAACTAAAAAAAATAAAAAACTTAAAGAGTGTTTCTAACTTTTTAAAGTAATGAGTACTACAGTAAACCTTTTCATGTAAAAAAATAAAGTAGCATTTGATGAAAAATAAAGTAGCATTTGATGAAAAATGCTGATACCAGTAACACAATTTAGAAGACTCTCTTGAGAGAAAGTGCTTTCAAGCTAGGGTACTCACAGGAAGGGTCTGAGACTGCTGTGTGAGATGATTTTCTTGAACTCCGGGAGGAAGCAGAAGGCGTTGGGCTGTGATCAAACCTTTCCAAGGCTTCCTTGAGACTGACTGTGTTTATACGATTATCAGACCCAGAATCTTGGCTCTAAAGAGACAGAGTAAAATAAATGTTTTCTTGTGGTTCAGTTCAGAGATCCCAAATTAGCGATATAACCTGCTAACCCTTCTTCCCCAAAATCAGTTTTAACCCACAACAAGACAAAGGTACCTGTGTAATATTTTCTATAGCCAGAAAATTTTGGCTTCATTCTCTATTTACAGAAACAGATGCAAAAGAATGAAGCTGGACTCTTAGTTTATACCATATACAAAAATTAAGTCAAATGGATCAAAGACCTAAACATAAGAACTAAAACTATATAACTTTCAGAAGAAAAGGGGAAAAGCTTTATGACACTGGATTGGGCAATGAGTTCTTGGACGTGACACTGAAAGCACAGGCAGCAAAAGTGCAGCAAACAACACTATAAACGGTGGAAAGGTAGCCCACAGGATGGGAGGTAACATTCGCAAACCACGTATCTGATAAGGGATTAACACCCAGAATATATGAAGAATCCAATTTAAAAACAGACAAAGGTCTTGCATATATAAATGGTCAATAAAACACATTGAAAAGATCCTCAATGTCAGTAATCATTAGGGAAATGCATATCAAAGCTATGAGATACACCACTTCAAACCCATCAGGATGACTATTACTTAAAAAAAAAAACCCAGAAAATCACCAGCGTTTACAAGGACAAATTGGAACTTTGGTACACTGCTGGTAGGAATATAAAATAGTGAACGTACCATAGTAAACAGTATGATGGTTCCTCAAAAAATTAAATATAAAATTACTACATGATCCAGTAATTCCATTTCTAGGTAAATATTCAAAAGAATTGAAAGCAGAGACTCAAACAAGTATTTGTACACCCATGTTCATAGCAGCATGATTCACAATAGCCAAAAGATGTATGCAACCCAAGTGTCCATCACTAGATGAATGGATAAACAAAATGTGGTATATCCACACAATGGAATATTACTATAGTATCCATAATCAGCAAAATCTCCTACTCTCAACCTCACCTCGGAACATCCATTTGCTGGCTTGCTCTAAGACCCAGATGTCTCCCGAAAATACCACTTCCTTACAGGTCTTTTAAGTGGTGGCTATTTTCTATCTCATAACCTTCAGAGCCCTGCTCTGGAGGGGAACAAAGTCCTCCTACTGCTCTTTCCAGAACTTTTCCCTTTCCTCCTTCCCAAAACTGACAGCCAGAATCTCACATTATCACTATATGACTATCTCTCATTGCTATAATAAGTCATCTACTGACCTTGTAGCCACTCCTCACAAAGCACCTGAATTCAGATTTCTGCTCCTGGCTCAGTCCTAATTCTTACTTCCATAGTTACCAATATCAGTATCAATTCACATGTTCAACATCATGACTTCTCTCTTCCTTGATGCCTTGATCTTGATTTCCACCTGTCCTCAGTCACTCATTCTTAGTCATACCCTAGACCTTGTCATTACCATAATAAACCTTCCATAATCTCAATTTCAAACATCTTCGTCTTTGACCAGCATTTTCCATATTTCCTACTCATTTCTCTTTAGTATCCCAACTCCTTTAAATCCTTTAGTAGAACATAAAAATACACTGATTCTACATTTTCACAATCACTCTCTCATTTTATGTCTTCTCTCCCTTCTTTATCCAGCTTAAATTCATGGTTAATCATCATAACCACACCCTTGTATCATCAACTATCCTGCGCCTATCTCCCTTCACCACACTACCCTGGAAAAATCCCAATGCTCGTTAAACCAAATTTTTAATCTATTCAGAACGTGGCTGAAGAAATACAACATGGTGACCGTTCTCTCTTTAAATTAATGGCCAAGAACCTCAAGCGGGCCCTTAATCCTGCCTGCTAGACTAAAATTACCTTGTCTGTTCACTTTCCTAGGGAACAATTTAATCCTTGCTCCCCTCTTCTCAAACCTCCAACAAGTCCTCTCCTAACCCCACTCTGACTGGTTACTCTGCTTCCTGTTTCACTGAAGAGTGCTGCTGTAAGCTCCTATCATTTTATCAATCTACCCAGCAGCGTCTGTACTCATACATTCTGCCTTTCTTCATGTCACTACAGATCAGGGATCAGCAGACACTCTCTGTGATGGTCAGAGAGTCGATACCATAGACTTTGAGGGCCACACACTCTCTGCTACAACTATTCAACTCTGCTGGTGCAGCACAAGAGCAACCACAGGCTATATATAAACAACTGAGTGTGGCTGTGGAATCTGAGGATATAATTTTAATGTGTCACAAACATTATCCTTCTTTGGATTTTTTTCAATCACTTAAAAACATGTGGAAAACATATTTTTAGCTTGTGGGGGTTACAAGACCAGGAGGAGGACCAGATTTGGCCTAAAGGTCATAGTCTGCCAAATTCCTGTCACTGAATAATTTTTCCACTAGCTAAATCCTATCTGTCCACTATGGATGCGGTCCCATCTTCTCTCATCTGTTCAAGAACACTGCTCTAGCATTTCTACCTCTATCAGTAATTCTTCTCTTTCCAACAGAGCTTTCTCATCAGTATACAAACATGCTATAATTTCTCCCACCTTCAAAAGCAAAAACTTCTTTTAAGCCTACTTCTTCTTCCTACTACTGCACCACTCCACTCTTTTTTGTAGGAAAACCTTCCCTACTTGCTGTCTCTAATTCCCCTTGTCCCAGAAAATTCTCTCTTAAGCCCACCCCAGTCAGGCTTTCACTCATATTACTATTGCACCCAATCTGCTCTTATTGATCAATGAATGCATGTTGTTAAACTCAGTGCTCACTTCTCAGTGCTCTTTTAATTTAATCTACTGCAGCCGAATCTGACAAAGCTGATTGTTCACTCCTCATGGACATACTTTTCTTGGCTTCTAGGACAACTCAGTTTCCTGGTTTTATTCATACCTCACTGGATATTTCCCTTGAGTTTCCTTCACGTCTTAATGATGGATTGCCCCAATACTTAGCCCTTCATCATCCTCTCTCTCTCTCCATTCATTTTCTGGTGATCACATTTAGATTCATGACCTTAAAATCCATCCGCACATTAAAGTTTCTCAAAAATATACTTCTACCCTAATCTCCAGGAGGACTGTGGTAGTAAAAGTAAACACAGCTAAAGTAGACAGAGGCAGAATATATTTCGGAAGTAAGGCTAGTTGAATTTGCTAAGGATTGGACACTGGCGTAAGAGAAAACAAAGCAAGGAGGAATGACCTCTGTATTACTTTAATTTATATAACTGTCCTCCCTCATTTCAAGAAACCCTAGATTTAAGCACTTCTCTCAGAAAATGTATTTTACTAAAACATACTGGATCTTCTTCCACTAAGCATACAAAGCCTCTTCGAAAAAATTCTTTCACATGGGATCCATGATTGCAGAGAACTCTGGGTTATTCACCGACGTATTCTGAGCATCTAGAGCCACGTCCAGGAAGTACTGGTTTGTTGAAAAACTTAATGGTATCTCCCATATTGACCCTGGCAATGCTGCCTATTTAACTCATTTTTTATACAGATTCTTAATTCTTTTCATTCCACTTATTTTCTGCACATCAAAAATAACTGTTGTAGGCAACTTCTGACATAGTCCACAATGATCCCCGCCTCCTGGTATTCACCACCTTGTATAATCCCTCCCCTACAGTAGAGGCTGAACCTAGTGATTTGCTTCTAATGAACAGAATTGATAGAAGTGATGGGATATTACTTCTGTGAATAGGTTACAAAAGACTCCGACTTTCATCTTCCTGTTGGTGTCTCTCCCTGGATCTTCTTACCTACTTGCTTGGATGGAAACAGCTACCTGGAAAGGAACTGAAGGCTGTCTCTGGCCACTAGCCAGCAAGAAATCAAGGCCCTCAGTCCAACTATTGCTGAGGAACCCCATCCTTCCAACAAGCACTGAGGAAGCTTAGAAACAGATTCTGCCCCAGTGGAACCTTCAGTTGACTGTGGCCCCCACTGACACCTTGATTACAGGCTTGTGAGAGACCCTGGGCTGACCCCTTGATTCCAGTCAATGACCAATTCTAAGCAGAGGGCCCATCTAAACTGGGCGTAGATCTCTGACCCACAGAAACTATGAGATAATAAATGTGTATTATTTTATATCATTAAGTTTTGTTACACAGCAATAGGTAACTGATATACTATACTTCTACCTGGAATTAATGAAAAGAGAAACCAGGGTTCAGATTCTGACTAAAATTTCAAGCCATGTGTCTTTAGGGGAGATTCCCCCCAAAGCCTCAGTTTCAACATTTTCAAAACGGGGATATTACCCATGAGATAAGGATGTCTGAGGAATAAATGACACTTCACACTTCATATAAAGAACTCGCCAGAGCCTTGCATATTGCAGGCAATTAGGAAATGGTAGTTTGAATCTGAGATATGTCTCTCACTAAACAGGAGGCCCTTCAAATCTTTTTTAGAAGCAGATAAGGTTTTAAAATATTAAATTTAAAATAAAAATAAAGGGGTGCCTGGTTGACTCAGTTGGTTAAGCATCTGCCTTCGGCTCAGGTCATGATCCCAGAGTCCTGGGATCAAGCCCCACGTTGGGCTACATGCTCAGCGGGAAGCCTGCTTCTCCCTCTCCCTCTGCTGCTGCTCCCCCTGCTTGTGCTCTCTCTCTCTCTCTGACAAATAAATATTTTTTTAAAAAATAAAATAAAAATAGTAAAATATAATTTATAACCCTGTCACAAGTGAGGCAATGAAATATTTGAAAATACTTTTCCTATAAATTATTGAGTCTTGCCTTTCATTGGGAAGAAAAACTTTTTTTAAAACTCTAAGATACATACTTTGTCAGCAGCTGTCTCAGGAAGAGACTCTTCAATGCCAAGTTCTCGTCGTCTTTCAGCCCTAACTTCTGCATAACTACAAATGGAAAAAACAGAATTTTTGTGCTTAATCATTCATTTAAAATACTGCAGAGATGTGTTCCGTGTTTGTTATATGTCTTACTTGTTCATCATGGATTCCAGACTATTTGCTATGCACTACACAAACCTAGAACACATCTATAGTGTTCTATCTTAATCTAGGTATCTCAAAAGTTTTATATGCTACGGTAAATGATCTTTGACTACACAGTACTTAAAAGAGGACTTAAATAAAGGAAAAGTATGCTTATCTATTCCAGTGCTCCTTTTACATGATGGACTTTGGTACATAAAAGATAGTCACAGCTTCTGCTCTAAACCATGACGTTTATGTCAAGAATTATATATGTATTTGTACCTGTATTCTATTTCCATATAATGCCTGTAAGTAAATTTAATAATGCATTGAAAACATGTATCAAAAATTAGGAAAAAGATCACTGTACCTCTTAACAAGTCATGCCTAAAAACTACATTGCCAAACTCACTATCGGTGTTTCTATAATTCAGAAATGCTGTAAAAGAATTATTACCTTACTACGGTGTGAGTACAAACAATAAACTCTGGCCTTGAATTCCACTGATGATAAGTGATGTAATAATGAGTTTGAAGCCAAATCCACTGTTGTCCCTTGGTGAGGAATCTATAATAACATGATTTGCCTTTCCCATATTGCATTACTAAGAAGGGAAAAGAGAAAAATATTTATTGATTCATATAATTAGTTATGAATCTGGGTTTTAGCCAAAGCTATAATTTACATTTAAATCTATATACATAATTCTTCTGGCTTTTCAATAACACATTATCAGTTATAAAAAAGTGTTATTCTATAGAGATAGCTTAAGGTCCCAAGCAATTAACATATCTTCCACAGTGCCCAACTTAGAATCAGTTATTGCTGATCTCAGATACTTTTCACACACGATACATTTCCAAATACTTAAGAATGAAGTAGTCACGTATTGACTTCCTCCTACTAACAAGAACTGAGGATAACAGCAATAAATAATCACATTTGAGGTTTTTTTTCCCATAGGTATCCTGGCAGGGACTGCATTGTTGGAGCATTTAATTCAAAACTTTAATGAAAATCAGAGTAAGTTAATTTAAAGTAACTGGTAAGTACAGTGTTACCCAAAACATTCTCTGTAGATTCTAAGTTCTGAAGTTCTGTAACGTATTAGGCAAAAAAAGAGTTCTGTAGTTAAATTAATTTGGGAAACAGTGTTAAATAGTTTTACTTAGTCTTTCTTTTCAAAACTATGAGTATGCTAATTTATGTCATGATTCTGGGGGTGAGGAGGTGGTAGGGATTAATTACAAAATGTTTCCCAGGTTTCCTTGACCATAAAATCTGTTTTTAATGGACTGGCATTCTGTGAAACAAACCTTAGGAAATGCTGGTCAGGGATCAATCTCTCTCTGTCTCTCTTCATGAGGAAGCCAAGGTCTACAAACTCAATTGCTTGTCCAAAATTACCCAGCTAGTCAGGAGAAGTGTACGATCTTGTCAGTACATCATAGAGCTTAGTGCCCCTATCACTCGGAGTGAATGCTTTTTTTTTGTGCAGTAACTTTACTCTGAACTCTTCCATTTAGTTGATGCTGTGATGTAACATGGTTTATTTTTCATATAGAGGCTTACTAAACCAGCCTAAGACATCATGAAAGTATCTTAAATATCTAATTAAGCTTTAGAGGATACTTCAAGAGGGTAGGATTTGGGGAGGAGAATCAGAGAAGCAAATAAAATATCATTAAAACAAACTTCTGAAACAAAGAAAGAATAGCATGTGGTAAAGGGTCTAGACTCTAATCCTGTCTCTGCCACCCATGAGTTGTGGGATTGAGAGTAAATTACTTGGCCTTACTGTGCCTCAGTTTACTCATGGAGATAATAATACCTACTTTCTAGAACTCTGGTGATGAGTAATGGAGATAACGTATATAAATCGTTTAGAATAGTGTCAGGCAGGCACAAAGAGATGCTAATGTTCCTGCTGCTAATAACCATAACAGCAGGTAACATTAAGTACCCACTATGGGCTTTCTAAGAGTTTCTTTAAATGTGCACCTGCCTCCTGGGCAGACTTACATGCCTGGATATCAAAACTTATTAAATAGTGTTATATTTTGACACATACAATTTTCAAAGGAATCTACTTCTCTTACTCTGGATATAGAATTTACACAGTTCAAAAACAAGGTTCATTATATATTATAAACCTGTACTTACTATTACAGATTAAAATATGTAAAACAGGAACAAGTTTAAGTTTGATCTAGGATTCCTACTGGATTGGTTATAAAGTAAAATCTTCCAAAAAAGACAATCTTCCAGTATTTTTCAGAAATACAAAAATGGTTACAAGTCTGCATTTTATCACCTTCTATTAATACACTAGTTATTTACTTGACTAAAAGCAGTTATTATCACCAGAAATATTAAAATCTACTTACAGTGCTCATGACACTTTGCCAAATTTTCTAGGTCATCCACATGATAGTAATCATAGCCTGATGTTCCCAGAACTTCAAATGGCAAATATCCTATTATAGGTGGTGCTCTAAATTACATATAAAACAATCAATATTATAACTTTTTCCACAATAAGAAATACCTCAACTAGAAATAAGTTTTGGGGGGCACCTGGGTGGCTCAGCTGGTTGAGTGTCAGACTCTTGGTTTCAGCTCAGGTCATAATCTCAGGGCTGTGGGATTGAGGCCTGTGTCTTCGGGCTCCACACTCTCGGGTGTCTGCTTGAGATGCTTTCTCTCCTTCTACCTCCACCCCCCACCCCAACTTGCACACACATGTGCACGCTCTCTCTCAAATAAATTTAAAATATATATATATATCTTGGGGTGCCTGGGTGGCTCAATCGGTTAAGCAGCTGCCTCTGGCTCAGGTCATGATCCCAGGGTCCTGGATCAAGCCTGCGGTTGGGCTCCTTGCTTAGCGGGGAACCTGCTTCTCCCTCTCCCTCTGACCCTCCCCCCTGCTTGTGCTTTCGCTCGATCTCTCTCTCAGAGTAATAAATTAAAAAAAAAAAAAAAACTTTAAAAAATAAAAAATAAAATAAATCTTAAAAAAAAGAAAAATCAGTTTTGGGAGAAACCTCTGGTTTTTGAAAAATGGATAATGGATTTGAACATCTGATTAGAAAACGTTTGTCCCTAAAACCCATTAATTACATGACTTTTAGCTTAATGGAATTTAAAATGAAGTTACCTGTGATCTAGAAATAGGAACTTCCATTCTAAACTATGTCTAGATGTAAACTCTTCATTAGGTTCTTCAACAGTGCACATTTCCTACAAGCAAATTAGTAATTAAAATTTAGAAATACTGTTCTGTGCCCCTAGAAAAATCCTAAATATTGTTAGCCATGAAAGTCATTAGATAATTTTTCCCTAATTTATTTTTTAATCACATTTTAATTTTCTAGTATTAAAGAATGTGGCAATAAACAGATGCAGAATTCTGGGGGAGTTTTTCTCAACATATTTCTCTATTCACTCACATGCTTATAAAACCCTAATTCTAGGGGCGCCTGGGTGGCTCAGTCGTTAAGCGTCTGCCTTTGGCTTAGGTCATGATCCCAGGGTCCTGGGATCGAGCCCCACATCGGGCTTCTTGCTCCACAGGAAGTCTGCTTCTCCCTCTCCCACACCCCCTGCTTGTGTTCTCTCTCTCGCTGTCTCCCTCTGTCAAATAAATAAATAAAATCTTAAAAAAAAAAAAAAACCCTAATTCTAAATTCAGATCTCTCTCCTCAATTACAGTTCTATATTTCTGTCCAGATGTCCCCCCACGCATCACAAACTCAGTATGTCCTAAAATGAACTAACTGCTTTACTCCTCATACTCACACAGTTCTGCCTCTTGTTACTGGAGGCATACCTGGTGTTGTGCCATCAGTCTAGAAATCTGATAGTCACAAAACAATCTCATTTTCCCTTTTAAAAACCATCTAAATGGCTATTACCAAATTGTTTCAATCTCACCTTCTAAGTTCAAAAAAAAAAAAAAATCTATTTGATCCCATCTATCTTCAGGGTCTTATTAGACTCTAGACTTGCCATCACTGGCTCACATTATTGCCATAGCTTCTCCCCAGACAAGTCTCCCTGTTCTTTAACTCATCTTCTAAACTGGCCACAGTTACTTTCTAATACTCAAGTAAGATTATGACTTCCCTGCTTAAAACCTTCATGATTTCTCATGTGGTTAGGATAAAGTTTAAACTCCTAGCATGGAGAAACAACAAAGAAACACATTTTATTTCTGGACTCTGCTTGCTTTTCTAACCTCATCTCCCACCATCCCTATCCCCACCACAACAGTAACCCTAGACCTAGTCATACTCAGCAATGTATTCCAACCTCCTCTGTGTCCTTGAATGACCTTCTATAGCACAATATAGTGAATTAAAAGCTTGGGCTTTGAGAGAATGGGAATTATAATTAATCCCAGTTCTACCTCTTAACAGCTGCAACTTTGGGCTTCCCAAAGCCTCAGTTTCCTTAATAAAAAATATATATTATAATGTATAAATAATAAAATGAGAATCATACTAGCAACTATCTTATAAAGTTATTACAAGAATTAAATGATAATACATGTGAATTATGTAGCGATCAGCAAATGTTAGCCCTTGCTATCATTTCCTAAGAACAGAACAAGCAGAGCAAGACTGGATTAAGATCCTCGAACTGCTATTTCAGCATTTTGTCCTAGAATATGGTATCTCCCTAAACTTAAAATCTTAGCCTGGCTTATTTCAAGCCACTTTCTAGTGGTTGAATTGTCTTCCCACTTGTCTACTAATCATCTACTTCTTGGGCCCCAGGGAATAAAATAAATTATTTAACTGAATTTTAAAATTGAAGAAGTAAATTATATGAAGTAAAAGGCCACTTGCATATTTCTTTCAAAAGCAATCTTTAAAAATTACCTAGATTTTTGGCCTTTCCCCTTTAATGTAGATTGTGAACTATACAAAAGTACTCTAAAATTTTGCACAAAAGCAAGACAGGGGTGATACATAACCACTGGCTAACTGCAAAGCAGATATATTTTAAAATGAGTGCCTTGATAAATCATTTCCTTCAAAATAAAATAAGACAAAATCAGAGAGGGAGAGAAACCGTCTCTTAACTCTAGGAAACAAACTGAGGGTGGCTGGAGGGGAAGGGGGTTAGGGGATGGGGTAACTGGGTGACAGGCATTAAGGAGGACATGATGTAATGAGCAGTGGGTATTACATGCAACTGATGAATCACTAAACTCTACCTCTGAAACTAATAATACAGTATATGTTAATTAACTGATTTTAAATTGAAAAATTATCGTGACCATGTATATTTAATGACTCATGATCATTACTGCTTTAATGTTTGTAAGAAATATCAGTTATTCTGGAAACAACAAAAAAATTACATAAAGATAGTTCTCATAATATGAAGTGAAATCCTCTTTGGAAAATAAAATTAGAAACATACCTTGATGAATTGAGGTGTAGCTAATCTCACAGTAGCTACAAAACAAACTCTATCATCATAAGAAGGTCTGTGTGTGCGTTGTATAGTTCCTTCAAAACCATTGTGTGCTGAAGTGGATACTAAAACAGTAAGGAAATACATATCATCAGTTAACTCCAATAAAATCTAGTTATTGATGTTCAAACATCTGTGTCTTTAAGAGTTTAAAGAAATACCAAGTTAAAATTCACTATATTTTTAACTCACCGCTGTTTAAAGATTTGAAATTTCCTATGAATTTTACATATTCATAGGTAGACGGCTCCTTTGGGTCTATTGTTCCTCGAAGCATATGACAACAGAATTCTAACTGATTTTTTGCTGAAATGAGAAAAAAATGTGATATATTTATGGTTTATCATAATGAATGATCTATAAGATGATAAAAGTTGTGTAAGTTTATAATCACTATTTTCTCCAATAGAAGTCCTCAAGGACATTTTATTTAGGCCATAAAAGTAGAATATCTTTAGAAGATGATCTCACCTTGTTCTTAACAGAGAAGACAGATCTTCTGATATAAGCAACTATATGTTTCCCCACTTTTATCTGTCCTTCCTTCTCATTCTTCACTCTAATGTCAAAGAAAGGTTTTGCTTCCCATTACAAAGCTAATGCCTCTCTCTACTTCAAACAGCCTTTCCTACCTTCTCTAGGACTAGGGGCACACCACTGTCATTCATTCCTCTAGAATCCATACATTCTCTTCTTTGGGCCCTTACTTTCCAATTTTAAATTTGTCCAGGTCTTTCCATCTTAAACAAAGGGTTTTTCATGCTATTCTTTTTAGTATCATAGATCTTCCTTTTTATTATGTACTCTAGTTTTCATAGATTCATCTCCCTTAACTTCATTAAATGTGGTGTTAGTCCTTACACCTCTGAAGAAATTTCTCTTCTGAAGATCACCAGCATTTGTAATGTTAACTTCAATGATCTTTCCTTGTTGTTTCTACCTCTTTAAAACTCATTACATCTTCATCCCCATAACATGAAACCTACCTTCCTAACTTATTGACTACTTCTATAATCCCTCCGTCAATCTATTTTCAAACTATGGGCATTCACAAAAGTTCTTTTTAGGGGCGCCTGGGTGGCTCAGTCAGTTAAGCATCTGCCTTCATCTCGGGTCATGATCCCACAGTCCTGGGATCGAGCTCCACGTTGGGCTCCTTGCTCAGCGGGAAGCCTGCTTCTCCCTCTCCCTCTGCCTGCCGCTCCCCCTGCTTGTGCTCTGTGTCAAATAAAATCAATCTTAAAAAAAAAGTTCTTTTTATCTTTTACTATCCCTTATAAATGTATTGGCATTGGTAAATTTATTTACTCCTAAATCTCTCTCCCTAATTCTAACATTTTATGTAAGATGAAATCTCATATCACTATTTGCTTTAGGACATTTCTACTTGATTGTCCCACCAAGTAACTTAAACTCAGAATACCTGGAAGTGAACTTATCCCTCTTTCTTATAAGCCAACTGTTCTCCTTTGTCCTATGTGTGTTATCTCCCCAGTTAGAAACCCTATCAATTTGGTCTCTTCTCTACCTAACATATGCCCCAAAACTAATCTGTCACCAGAACCTGCTATTTATTTCACCAAGGAAGCTCTCATTAGTCATTTTTTCCAACTGAGCATCCAGTACCACAAATTTAGTAGACAAATTACCCTACATCCAGGTAACTGCAAAACGTATTTTTTAAGCTTCTACACTCCTGCCGCTCATATTCAATCTTGCCTACTACTCTTAGACTAATATTACCTTCATCATTATTTCAGTACTCAAGGACTAGTAACACCTCTTTTTGCTCACAACATCAAACTCATACTCTTCTGTCATTACCATGAATGGCTTTATTATCAAACTCAACAGATTCAAAATCTAACTACTTTCGTCCTAAAACCTTCCCCATTGATGATCCCTGGCCACTTGGTCACCTGTGCCCAATACCAAGTCCTCTTGAGTTTATCTACTCAACATTCATATATATATAATATATATATAGGCTTTCCCTTCCACCCTTAACTTCTATTGCTATTCTTACCTCCAGTCTGGTCCTTTCAAAATTTTCCACCTGAGATACATTTTTTTCACACCACTTTTTGTCAAATCCCCTTTCACTGGCTCCTCACTATGTAAAAAATAAAAATCAAACTCCTTAGGATGAACTATTAAGCCCAATTTCCTTCTCTGGACACAAATCATACCACGTGTACTACCCACCCCACCTTCATTATGGCCCAAATGACCAGCCTGCAGAATCCTGAATTTTCTAAGCAATTTCCCCTGTTATATATCATGTTACTCCTTTGGCATGAACACTTTTTTTTCTGGGGAAATAAATTTATTTTCTATATTAATTGTTTAACTAGGGGTCAGGAAGTCATTTAATTAAAGCTTTTCTCTATCAAAAAGTACTGTTGCCAACCTCACCTCTGATCTTGGAAGCAGAAGTCTAAGAGCTGTCTTTCTGCCAGAAGCTTGCTTGCATTCAGTTCTCCAGCCAATTCTGCCTTATGATGAAGGTCTCTAATGTGGACCTTTTCACCTGTCCACCTACTGCTATGTCCCAGAGTTCCAGCTTTGTTCTCTTTGCTCTATACGTTTACCTGAAGCAATGCCCTTCAATCCACAACATCAAGCACTATTTATAGACATATAACTGGCCTCTATATCCAGCCCAGGTTTCTTCCCTGGAATGGTCTATCAGTCAATGTCATAAGAACTTGATTTTTTTAATAACTTAATTTTTAAGCAACTATAAGTCGGTTTCAAATGGATTCTCCTTGTCTCTAGTTCTTCTCGACTCCTGACAGACTATACATTCTTAACAAAGATAGACATTCATACATAGTTACACATAAATGTATGTGTGTGTGTCTCTATTCTTGGACAGTTAGTATGCTACAGAATTTCAGGGTTCAAAATACAAATAATTTTTAAAATGATTAATCAATATTACCAGAAAAGTCAAATATTCTAAATCATGAACAAAAGTGATTAAACACTAAACAGTGTTAAAACAATTTCAGATTAAACAAGGGGTAATTTAGTGGAGAAAATGAGACATTCAGGTCAAATTAATTTGTCAAATGAATCTAAGAGAAATGTCTGATTATACCATAGTATTTTGCACTTCTTGAAGGCAAGGACTATTTTTCACTATTCTTGGCACTCTTATGATATAGCACAAGTTCCAGGAATATTAAGTATATCCAATAAATGATAGCAATTCTGTTTAATAAAGCAATTTCCTTTACTTAATAATATTTTGAAATACAGAAGTTATTTTTTCCTACAGTTTCAGTGTTCAATTGGTTAGTGATGGTGAAAATGAGAATATCTTAAAAAAAAGATTTTTTCTTAATACATTGTCAAGTTCCATTTTTGTGTAAAATACATTTTTATGGCAAAACTATTGTAACAAAAAAGATGGGCTTTCAATATACCCTGAGAGTGTGGTCATAATTCCATTTTATATATATATATATATTAATATTTAAAAAGGATCTAATAGGGTATATGGAATGATGCTATTTGTTAATATGGTTTGACATGTCTGTGTTTGTTACAAACGTACAAAAGTAAAGGAAAATGCAACCAAATACATTTAACTTTTTTTGCTTGATGGTGACTACTTACATTTTAAATATTCAGGGGTTAATGAATCACTTTCCAGCAGATGAGTAGAGAGTATTTTATAAACCTCTGAATGTTCCCCCTCTGGGATAAAATTAAATATACTTTGATCCACAAGATCAGACTGAAAAAGAAATTTTTAAAAAATAAAATAATTTTAGTGATTCAAGATACATGTATTTTAAAAGTGTATCACGGGGCGCCTGGGTGGCTCAGTCAGTTAAGCATCTGCCTTCGGCTCAGGTCATGATCCCACGGTCCTGGGATAGAGTCCCACATTGGGCTTCCTGCTCAGCGGGGAGCCTGCTTCTCCCTCTCTCCTCTGCCACTCCCCCCCCCTTTGTGCTCGCTCTGTCAAATGAATAATATCTTATAAAAAAAAAAAGGGAAAAAATAAAAGTATACCATCATTCTTAAAACAGCACATGAGCGTATGGCTTTCAATTATCTGTAAAAACTGACAAATGCCAAGTTATCGAGCACAACTCAAAAAACAAGAAAAGGTGGAAGAGGGTTAACATGACCTCCATGCCTCTGATACTAGTGTCATCAGATCTATGATCAATATTGGCTGTGAAAGTCTGATAAATTATTTGAAAAGGCAAGTTTCACTAAATTTGAACATTTACTATATAAGAGGACTAAGAAAGTTTATTAGAAAGATCTTTGGCTACGAGATACAGCCTTACCATATATCCAAACCTCTGGTAAATTATGGCGGTGTATACTATAACAAAGGACTAAAGCATTAGCCGCTGGCTAAGTGGAGATTTGATTTGGTGTTATTTCAATTGTCCAGTGTGTCCTTTCTTTTTTATTTCATTTTTCCAGCCATCTATCCTGTAACCCATTGTCAAAAAGCCTTGCTTTTAGATAACAAAAGAGTCAAGTAGTATGTTAAACGTTACAATCCTTGCTAAAAATATGGCTTTAACCATGGTTTAGTAACCAACATTCATTTGACAAACATCAGGTTATCTATGATGTGCCATGGCTGCGGAATCAAAAATGACAAGGGGCGCCTGGGTGGTTCGGTCAGTTAAGTGTCTACCTTCGGCTCAGGTCACGACCTCAGGGTCCCGGGATTGAGTCCCAAGTCGGACTCCATGCTCAGTAGGGAGTCTGCTTCTCCCTCTCCCTCAGCCTTTTCCCCACTCATGCACAAGTGCACTCTCTCTCTCTCAGATAAATAAAAATAACATAATAATAATAAAAAAAGAACCACTGACAAAACTTCAGTGACTTCACATTTCCTACCAAATCTAGTACATTCTACTTGGTTTCTCTACGTTTTCAAACTGCCCCATGGAATTCTGGGAACAGTGAAGTGGCATCTCAAGAACTGTGGAGGAAGGGGTGGAGGGTAAGGGAAGTGAGAAGGTGTTGTGAAGGCTGGGCTAAGGGTCTTTCCCCCTGCATTCAACCAAAGCACTTCCACTGTTTCTATTTTAAACACTGTAAAGATTTTTGTTAAAAGCAAAACAAACAAAAAAACCCCAAAGAACAATAAAAAACAACCATGGAGGCTAGTGGGAGGTAAGAAAGGGTGTTTTACTACTCTCCACACCAGCCATACATTCACATTCTTTCTTTTCTCTAGCCTGCCTCACCCACCCCATGAAGTAGAATATCCTCCCCCCTCTTCCCACAGATTTGTACCTACTCTAACCTTTCAAAGTTCCAGTTCAAATGATTTCCTTCAAAAAAGCATTCTCTTCTTGCCCTTTGCAACAATGTGGATGGAACTAGAGGGGATGATGCTAAGTGAAACAGGTCAGTCAGAGAAAGACAATTATCATATGATTTCACTCATGTAGAATTTAAGAAACAAAACAGATGAACATAGGGGAAGGGAAGGAAAAATAAAATAAGATAAAAATTGAGAGGGAGGCAAACCATAAGAGATGCTGAACTCTAGGAAACAAAGAGGATTGCTGGAGGGGAGGTGTGTGGGGGGATGGGATAACTGGGGGATGGCCATTAAGAGGGCACTAGATATAATGAGCACTGGGTGTTATACGCAACTGTGAATCATTAAATTCTATCTCTCAAATTTTAAAAAAAGCCTTCTCTTTAACACCATAATCCACAGTAAAAATAAAATTTAGTATTTATTACTCATATCATTCATTTTCCATAAAAAATATTTGTTATATTTTAATGTCTATGCCCTGCTACCCCATGAGTGAACAAAAGGGTCCTATTTCTTACACCTTTATCTCCTGTCCTTCAAATCAAGGCACATTAGCACTATGCTTTGCGTGTAACAGCAAAATATTTTGGATTAAGGAGTTATTTGATAAAGGTTTTAGGGATAACCATACCAAAAATATATCTGTATTTTAATGAGATTGTGCTGAAAGTCTGAAAAACCTCTAGAAGTAATGAACTAAAAATTCAAGCATGAATAAGAAAACTGCTTGTTTTCTATAAATATAAAAATATATACATCTATAATCTATATATAGATAAAATCTATAAACATAAAAATAAAGTATCAGTAATATAAGCATTGATACTAATATAAAAAACTTTTTTTTTAAGATTTTATTTATTTATTCATGAGAGACAGAGAGAGAAGTAGAGGGAGAAGCAGGCTCCCCGCGGAGCAGGGAGCCCAATGTGGGACTCGATCCCAGGACCCTGGGATCATGACCTGAGCCGAAGGCAGACGCTTAACTGCTGAGCCACCCAGGCGCCCTAAAAAACTGTCTTAACAGAAAAATAAGACACCAATTTGAAAAGCTAAAACTTTCATTTTGGAAATGATTATAGTTTTCTATTATTTATTCTTATCTACAATTTCTTCTACTATTTCAGTAAATTATGATTTGAGCCATGTTACCCTTACAGGAGGTTTCATATTCATAGAGAAAATATGAATGACTAGTAGAGAGTGGTACGGTCACAGGTGATCCTTCCCCACCATTCTGCTTCCCCTGACACTTGATAATCTGAAATGTCAGAGTTAGCAGGCAACTAATTAACTAATGTGTCAAACTTTCCTTTAACCACTACACTTAAAATCTCTAAATGAAGCTGATCATACTTATGTTGGCAAACCATCCACTCAGTTCCCAAACACAATTCAAAGGAAAGAAAATAAAATGGTAGCTATCTAGATCCTTCTATCTCTGTCAATCATCTTCATGAAGAAGAAATATAAAACCTGCTGTTTATAATGTGACATAAACCAATAGTCTTTCTCTTTTCATTCTTTTCTTAAACTGGAAGTTTGTGCCTTTTAATCCCCTTCTCCTATTTCATCCATCCCCTCCCTCCATCTCCTCTGCACCACTAGTTTGTTCTCTGTGCTTAAGAGTCTGTTGGGGTTTTTTATTCATTCGTTTTATTTTTCAAATTCCACATGTAAGTGAAACTATCTGGTATTTATCTTTCTCTATCTGACTTATTTCACTTAGTATAATACCCTCTAGTTCCATCCGCATTGTTGCAAAGGGTAAGATCTCATTCTTTTTTATGGCTGAGTAGTATTCCATCACACACAGACAGACAGACAGACAGACACACACACACACACACACACACACACACACACACACACACACACACACACACACACACACACCACCTTCTGTATCCATTCATCTATTGATGAACAGTTGGGTTGCTTCCATATCTTGGCTATTATAAATAATGCTGAAATAAAAACGGGTACATACATCTTTCTGAATTAGTGTTTGTGTTTTCTTTGGGTAAATACCCAGGAGTGGAATTACTGGATCATACAGGCCTTTTTGTTTTTTTCTACAGTAGGTCAATGTGACCATTTATTGGAAACTATTCAATCTTACCAATTTCCTTTTCTTTCAGGTAGACAACCAACAGTTAAATTACTGCTGTTAGTTTGGAAATATAAACACAAGTTGCCTTAAAAAGGACTAAAAGCTCCTCTGGGGAAAAAAATGTAAAATATATGTTAGATACAACAACTGTGTTCCTTTTGTACAGGCATAAGGAACAAAAATTCTGGCTCTATCAAATAAGCTTTCAAAATCATCATATGACTATTCAAAAAAAATTCTAAATTGTATTTCTGTAAACTATATTTATACCAAAGTCTGCACTGACTTTCTTAAAACACACTTATGTTTATACTTCCCAACTAACAAGTTAAGAAGAGCAGGAAAGGAAAGGAAAGGAAAGGAAAAGTATCTTCAGAGCAGCACTCTTACTCTTGGACTCTGTTACACTGTAACACGGTTAATCACACCCCTGATATTACATGTGATTACAAGTGTAATATATCCTCTCCCAGGAACACATTTAAGCAAGTGTGAGGAAATCAATCTTAACTTGTCAAGTGTTACCAATTTTAAGTTCCCAGTAAAGAGATCTTTTTGTGTTGGCACTTTCACTAAATTCTTGCATAATTAAGTCCTATTTCTCTGGGTACATTTCTGCTGATAACACAAAGGCAGGCTGGGCTAAGGAGGTCTAAAATCCCTTCTGATGCTGAGGTTGTATGACCCTATGATTTTGTTACAGAACGTCAGACCGGGGGGGGGGGGGGGGGAATCAATAAAATTCCTTCTCCTGATTATTAGCCACAAATAGGTTAAAATGTGCCTAAGTGAATTTCAGGCACATTTTCACTAAGTATGAAGTGACAAAGAAAAATATTCTTTTGGCAGGACCTAAAGTATCAGCTTTATAATTTTACAGTCAGAATTAGAATTTAAAAATTTTAAGTCCTATTGACAATGGCAAATTTTAATTTCTCAAGAAAACTGAATTATAAACACTATAGCCTAACTTGGGGATTTGCTAATGTTTCTTTCCTTTCAGGCAACAGCCAAAATTCTATTTTAGACAAAAAATGTTTGCATATTAAAACAAAAATTATTTTAAACTATTTGTTACAGTTAATTTTTACTGACAACTCAAAATAGAAAAGCACAGTTTTCTTTTATTATGCATAATCCTAAACAAGTGTTATTTCATTTTCTCAAAAGACACTGTGCTTATGTTTTCAAACCATTAAATAACATATAATTCAGCAATGTCAGTGATGTGAGGCAAAGTATCCAAAGTAACTGGACAAAAGCAAAAAAAACTATTTTTAAAAAGCTACTATTAACTCAGAATGAAATGAAATGGGTCTACTGGATCAGCAGCAATCTTCTCTACCAAAAAATTCACCTGCCAGTCTATAAGCTTTGGCTGGCACAACTAAAAAGATCCAGAAGATGTGAATAACAGAGGAAACTGGGTATGGGGCATATGGGAACTCTCTGTACTATCTTCTTCATTTTTCTGTAAATCTAAAAATAGCTCTAAAATTAAAAGTTAAAAAAAAAAAAACAAAAACCCCAGGAGGGAATCTGAAGCAAAGAGGGTTTTCATTAACGGGGAAAACATTAATGATTGAACACTTAAATGCCAACTAGACCTACTGTAGAATCTGGTCATTTAAGTGTGAAGTTTATTCTTTTGGTAACGTATAAAGTAGCAGAATAATCAGAGGAAGGAAGATAGCACTTTTCACTGTCTCCTGAAAGAAACCTTTACAGAAGAGTTTACTTTGTAGTGTTATAAGTCTTCAAAAGATGGGCAATTTAAGAATATTTTTAAGTAACTTCAGAATATTTATACTACAAGCCCTATCTTAGGTAAGGACAATTACATTTCTTAAACAATTACATTTTAAATAAAAACTGTCAATTGTAGCACAGTACCTAGCATACAGTGACACAGAATATTCAATAAATATGTTTAATAAAACAGCAAACAACAAAATATAATTCAGGTATTCACCATCCTAATCAAAATTATGCAATGTAATTCTTTTCTAATTCTGTACTCTTCCAGTCATATTGAAAATAAATTGAATATGGTTATTATAAAACTCTCATTTCTAGCACAAAGCACAAAAATTCTGTACCTATTACTTTTAGTGTGTTATTCTAAGTTATTCTTTTGAGAAAATTATTTGAGTTCCTCAAAAGAAACAAATGCCTCCCTAGAAAATTAGTTATTCTCAAGATATTTACAGTGATTTAACAACACTGTTACGGGGCTGTTTAAAAAGGAAACACTGAAAACAGCATTAGAATCAGGAGGGCAGAGGTTAGATACAGTGGCAGTTAAATATCAGTTACTGCCAAACGGGGAGACATGGTTACAGCTCTCGTCCCACTCTAGCCACTGTTCCACACTGCTCTGGAGGTCCTCTTCCTCATGCTTTAGAACATTTAAAATAGGCATTAGATAAGAAAGAGATCACAGGATACTTACTGGTAAATGTTCAAGTAATGAAGTTATACTCTCAGACACATATATTATGCTTCCATCTGTCATGATTGCTAAAAAAAAACCATCAAGAGCCTGAAATTAAACATAATGGTCAGTTAAGTGAAAAGAAAATATATACAGGACAGAAAAGAAAAAAATCTAATTAAATGACAAAGGACTTAATGTGGAATTTGCAGAGTGCTGCCAAATGCTAGCTTTTCCCTTTACAATACCTTAGTACATATCTTTGCGCATTCTTAAACGCTTCTGGGAAAAAAAAAAAATCACACTATGGTCATATATGGGATAGCTGGCTTCTAAAACCTAGATACCTAATGTTCTACCATTATTATATGTATATTATATGAAAATTGCCATATCTGAAGCACACATGACACCAATGCTATGTCTGACACACGAAAGAACACATTTCCACCTTTTGGATATATTAACAAAAAGGTGTTTGACTGAAGCTTAAGGAGATACATGGGGGATAAAGTGAAAGGGAAATTAAGCTGAAAAAGTATGCTGGGGTCAGATCATGAAAGGCCTTGAATACCAAGTCATGACATAAGGACTTTGTTTAAAAGTAGTCTAGAAACAGTATGTACAAGGATTTAGAAGAAACAGAATTAAGTTAGGAAAATCTCAGAGGCTTTTGGAAGAGTCAGGGAAGTTAATGAAAATCTGAATGAAATTAGTAGCAGTAAGAACAGAGAAGGACTTAGGCAAGTATTGAGAAATAGGAAGTTAGAGTTCAGGAGAGAAGCTGGTACAGGGAATACAATACTTAATAATAAAGCAATCCTGTACTTTATATTTTATAAAGTATTTTCACTTGAGAACCCTAGGCAAAGAAGTGACAGCTGAAGAAATACAATCTGCAAAAGACAGAATCATGTCAAAGAAAATCCTTAGAGTAATTATCTACACATGGGGATGAGGAGGAGGACAAGGGACAGAGAAAATGACAGAGAATAGAGAAAACACTGTTGTCAAGGAAGGCAATGGAAGAGAAAATGACAAGGTGAGTGAGGAGGAAGAGGGGTGGTTCACTGTAAAATGAGATCAAATAGGATAAGGACTAAGAAAATGAGAAGTGAATTCTGGTGACTTTAAAGAGTTATGTCAGGGACGCCTGGGTGGCTCAGTCGGTTAAGCGACTGCCTTCGGCTCAGGTCATGATTCCAGGGTCCCGGGATCGAGTCCCGCATCGGGCTCCCTGCTCAGCAGGGAGTCTGCTTCTCCCTCTGACCCTATTCCTTCTCGTGCTCTCTATCTCTCATTCTCTCTATCAAATAAATATATAAAAATCTTAAAAAAAAAAAAGCAGAATCTTAAAAAAAAAAAAATCTGCAGTGTATAACGTATGGACCTGAGAGTTAGAGCAATCTCCCTCTCCTAAATGTTGAAGAAATGTTGAATATATGGAAAAAGGCACCCTCCAACTCCTCTCACCTTCTATAGGGGGACAGATCTGGATGTCAGAAAGAACTTATTTTGAGTAGATGCCTATCTTCTAGAACGGCTCAGAAAAACCAATTCTTGACTAATGGGGTGTGTGTGTGTGTGAGAGAGAGAGAGAGAGAGAGAGAAAGTGAGAGAGAGAGAGAGAAAGAAAGAGAAGAAAATTCAAGGGGTACCTGGGTAGCTCAGTCAGTTAAGTGTCTGACTCTTAATTTCAGTTCAGGTCATGATCTCAGGGTTGTGAGATCGAGCCCTGTGTTGGGCTCTGCACTCAGCATGGAGTCTGCTTGAGGTCTCTCTCTCTCTCTCTCCCCCTTTCTCTCTCCCTCCCTCCCTCTCACCCCCACCCTGCACATGTGTGTGCTGGCTCTCTCTCTCCAAAGTCAATAAATAAATCTTAAAAAAAGAAAAAAGAAATAAAGAAAATTCATGAAATTATTTTTACAAAAACTCCTTAGTACAATGCCAGTATTATTATTTCATAATGAATGGGGTCAAAATGATATTAAGAAAAACATGCTTCATATGAAGCTAGATTGTGTTATCTCTGAAAGTTAATTAATATTTACTATGGTGATCTGTCTTTGCTTTTAGGATATTTGCTAGAAATTGAGTGAAGCTCTCTTCTGTGAAGAGAATGAACTGAAATCAGAACTCTTACTAACATGAGCCCATCGCCAGAACCAGAGCCTGCCCTTTCATCTTCAACACAGGCAAAGACTAAGGAGAGAAAAGCCTCCACCAACATACCACAAAAGTCTTAAAACAAGAAAGGATCCAGGGCCTGGGACTTCTTTTGATTGGAAGGATGTAATTTCCGAGCACAGTGGATGGGAACACTAAAAACTAAAAGGTTCTTGAGGAGGCCCCTAAGGAGGAAGACTGGAGAGATATGGAAAAGAAAGTAAGACAGGGAAGGACATCCTACTCCCAAGACTGAAGCCTGTGAAGCTTATCCCTTTCCCCACACTGTATGATAAAATGGAGAGAGTTCATTAGTTAAAACTGTTTGTCTTTGATGATGGTGGTAGAGTAGGAGGATCCTAGGCTCACCTTATCCCCAAATACAATTTGATAACTAACAAATCATCCTGAACACCCCCAGAAATCCATCTGAAGACTGGCAGAGCAAACTCTACAGCTAAAAGGAGAGAAGAAGTCACACTGAAGAAGGTAGGAAAATGCAGAGGCAGTGAAAAAGATGGGCTGCTGTGATGGGGAGGGAGCCCCAGTAGCAGAGACCAGCAAAAGACAGACTAGCACACAGAGGAGTCAAGGGGAAAACAAATCCCCATAGCAACTGGGCTTGGAAAGCAACAGGGGCGAAATTTCATGAGTTCTGGGAATCAGCAAGGCTTAACGCCTGGAGTTCTAAAGATCAGCAGGTTTGGCTCAGGGAGAGCCCAGGGTCATTGGCGAAGAAGGCAGGGCAAACCTGTGGACACAGAGTGTGGAAACAGTGGTCTGAAGAGCACCTGGGGCACAAAGTGGGTTGGTTATTTGCTCATCTCAGAGTGTGTCCCAGACAGACCTCACCAGGAACAAAGGCGCTGGTAGGCACCATTTCCCTCTCCCACCCCTCAGCCTAAGCACACAGCCTCCACACTCGCTACCTAACTTGCTGACACCAAGCCCCACCCTCCTGTGCTCCAAAAGAACCACCCTTCCCAGTCACATTTGTGTCAGTCCCAGGGTGATGGCCACCCCCCCCCGACCGCCCCAGAAAACCTGCCCAAACCCTTGCCCACACCACCTCTCCCAACCCAAGAGTCTTAAGGGGCCTCAGTTGCACTGGTGGTAGTGATAGGTCTCATTTCACAACAGGTGAAGAGAAGAGCCTCTGCAGACAACGGGCCTGAAGGACAATGTGGCCAGGACACAACAGCAGAGCACACACAGCACACCTTAGAGATACTCCTGCAAGCGCCAGGCTCTGGAGAAGAGGTGACACTACCCAGGAGGGCACTACAAAACCTCCTTCTTCATAAGACCATTACCCGCAAGAACAGGAGATGAAACTGACTTTCCTAACACAAAGAAGCAGGCAGAGACTTAGACAAATGAGAAGGCAGAGGAATTTGTCCCAAATGAAATAAAAGGACAAGGCCACAGACAGAGATCCAAGTAAAACAGATATAAGTAACATACCTGACAGAGAATTTTAAAGTAATGATCCTAAATACATTCACTGGACTTGAGAAAAGAGTGGAAGACACCAGTGAGACCCTCAACACAGAGACAAGGAACACACAGAAGAGATAAAGAGCTCAGTGAACAAAATGAGAAATACATTTAATGGAATGAACAGTAGGATGGAAGAAGCAGAAGAATGAATTAATAACCTACAAGACAGAGTAATGGGACATAACCAAGCTGAAAAAAGAGAGAAAAAAGAATAATACAAAATGAGAATAGACTTAGGAAACTCAGTGATTCCATCAAACACAGTACCATTCATATTACAGGAGTCCCAGAAGAAGAGGAGAGAGAAAAGGGGGGCAGAAAATTTATTTGAAGAGATAACAGCTGAAAACTTCCCAAATCTGGGGAAGAAAACAGATACCCAGACCCAAGAGGCACAGAGAACACCCAACAAAATAAAAAAAAAGCAAATCCACACCAAGACACACTGTAATTAAAATGACAAAATATAGTGATAAAGAAAAAAATTTAAAAGCAGCAAGACAAGACAGTTACATACAAGGGAAACCCCATTAGGCTAGCAGGGGATTTTTCAACAGAAACTTTCCAAGCCAGAAGGGAGTGGCATGATATATTCAAAGTACTGAATGGGAAATATCTGCAGCCAAGAATACTCTAGCCAATAAGGCTATCATTCAGAACAGAAGGAGAGAGAATTTCCCAGACGAAAAAAAAAAAAAAAAAAGTTTCCCAAACGAAACTAAAGGAGTTCATGACCACTAAACCAGCCCTGCAGGAAATATTAAAGGGGACTCTTTGAGTGGAAAAGAGACACCAAAAGGGACAGTGTGAAGACAGAAAACATAAGAGCAATAAAAACGAATATTTCTGTAAAATATCAGTAAAGGAACTTACAAAATAAGAGGATGTGAAATATGATGCCATATACCTAAAACACAGGGAGAAGAGGTGTAAAGAATGGGTTCAACTTAATATAGACTGCTATAAGCAGAAGATGTTACATACAAACCTAATGATAACCACAGATCAAAAACCACTAATAAATATGCAAAGAATAAAGAGAAATACATCCAAATATATCACTAATGAAAACGAGCAAACCATCAAAGAGAAAAGACAAGAAATGATCAGAGAAAATCTTCAGAAAACAACCACAAAACAGGTAATAAAATAGCAATACATATCCATCAATAATTACTTTGAATGTAAATGGACTAAATGATCATATCAAAAGACACAGAGTGACAGGATGGATAAAAAAACAAGACCCATCTCTATGCTGATTATAAGAGACTCATTTTAGACTTAAAGACACCTGCAGATTGAAAGTGAAGGGATGGTGAAATATTTATCATGCAAACATATGTCAAAAAAGAGGCAAACCAAGAAAAAAAAGACTGTAGAGAACAAACTGACGGTCACTAGAGGGGAGGTCGGGGGATTGGGGAGGGTGGGTGCTAAACACATGATGGGCATTAAGAAGGGCACCTGTGATGACCACCGAGTGTTGTATGTAAGTGATGAGTAACTAAATTCTACACCTGAAACTAATATTGCACTATAGGTTAACTAGCTGGAATTTAAATAAAAACTTGGAAGAAAAAAAAAAAGCCAGAATAGCAATACTTATATTAAGACAAATTAGACTTTAAAACAAAGACAGGGGCAGCTTCCAAGATGGTGGAGGAGTAGGAGAACTTAATTTCATCTGGTCCCAGGAATTCAGCTGAGATAGCTTACCAAACCATTCTGAACACCTGCAAACTCAACTGGAGATCTAAGAAAAGAATAGCTACAACTCCAGGAATAGAAAAGCAACCACTTTCTGTAAAGTAGGAGGTGCAGAGAAGTGAATCTGAGGTGATATAGGGGAAGACAGACCGCAGGGGAGAGAGTCTCCGTCAGCAGGCTACCAGCAAGTGATAGAGCAGCAGAGCACAAAGTCTGCTCCGCTGAGGGACTTCGCTCAGGCGACTAACCAGGGGGTGGAACCCTTGCTGGGACAGTGTGGTCTCAGAATCCTCAGGGGTCACAGGAAGACCACAGGTGTCTGAGTGCAGCAAAGCTCCCAGGTATCAGAGTGGGGAAGCCGGCCGCAAAGAGTGAGCCCTGGAGTGGATTCTCCGCTCAGGGTTGCCACAAACCATGATCCGGGGCACAGTTGGGCCCCTGCCAACAAAGGCAGAACCGCGGTGAGACCCCTCCCTTCCTCTCTCAGGAGGAGCGGCACAGGAGCCCGCCACAGGAGTCTGCTGGGTTTGGAGACTCCAAATGGGGTCGGTCCTGTGCCAGAGACAGAAATGCTCCACCACAAGCCAGATGAGCACAGAGTGCAGCCTGCTGTAGACTAGGGAAACAGGAGTGACTGACTGCTTTTGTCTGAGGGCACACTGAGAAGTGGGGCCCCGAACTCTAGGCTCTAGGGAGAGATGAGGAGACCGCCATTTTCATTCTCATCCCCTAAAGCTGCGAAGAAAGCCTTCAGGGAACAACAGCCACATAGAGCAAACCTGAGCACATTACTTAATCCAGCCCCTGGCAAGGGCGGGGCAATTCTGCCTCCCGCAGAGACATTTGAGAGTCAACGCAACAGGCCCCTCCCCCAGAAGAACATCATCCAGCCAAGACCTAGTTGACTGATCAACGAGAACTGCACAACTCCAGCACCAGGGGAATACAGCACATAGAACTCATGGCTTTTTTCTCATGATTCTTTAGTCTTTCAACTTTAATTTATTTTTTTCTTCTTTAAAATTTTTCTTCTTTCCTTTTTCAACCAACTTATTTTACCAACTTTTAAAATCATTTTTTAATTTTCATTCTAGCCCTTCATTGTATTTAACCTTATTTTTATATACAGAAGTTTTTCTTTCTTTAAAATCTTGGGATGCAGTTTCTTCTAACAGACCAAAATACACCCAAACTCGTGTATGGCTCTGTTCTATTCACCTGCCTGATCATATTCCCTTTTTTCTTCTTCCCTTTTTTTTTTTTTTAATTTTCACCTTTACATTTACATTCTATCCTTTCAATGTAATTTTATTTTTGTATATATGTTTCTCTTTCTTTATAATTTTGAGATGTGGTTTCCTCTAACTGACCAAAATACTCTCAGGAGATAGTATATTGCTCTGTTCTGTTCACCTGTTTATATCCTTTCCCCCTTTTCTTTTTATTGTTGTTGGTTTTTTTCTTTCTCTTTTGTTTTTTTCTTTTTTTTAATTTCCATTTTTACAGTTACATTCTATCCTTTCATTGTATTTAATTTTATTATTGTACATATAAAAGTTTTTCTTTTGTTATAATATTGGGATCTAGTTTTCTAAGAAAACAGATCAAACTACACACAGAATCCAGCATATTGCTCTATTTGGCTCACCTGTCTGATTCTATTCTCCACCCCACCCCCTCTGGTTTTGGGTCTCTTCTGATTTGTTTAGTATATATTTCTCTGGGTTATTGTTGCCCTTTCAGTATTTTGTTCTCTTGTTCATCAGTTCTTCTCTGGACAGAATGACAAAACAGAAAAACTCACCTCAACAAAGAGAACAAGAGGCAGTACTGACTGCCAGGAACCTAATCAATATGGACATGAGTAAGATGTCAGAACTAGAGTTCACAATAACGATTATAAAGAAACTAGCTAGGGCACCTGGGTGGCTCAGATGGTTAAGCGTCTGCCTTCGGCTCAGGTCATGATCCCAGAGTCCTGGGATTGAGTCCCGCATCGGGGTCCCTGCTCCTTGGGAGCCTACTTCTCCCTCTGCCTCTCTCTCTCTCTCTCTGTGTGTCTCTCATGAATAAATAAATAAAATCTTAAAAAAAAAAAAAAAAGAAACTAGCTAGGCTTGAGACACTAGAGAATCCCTCTCTGGAGAAATAAAAGAACTGAAATCTAGCCAAGTTGAAATCAAAAAGGCTATCACAAATGCAATAAAAAATGGAGGCTCTAACTGCTAGGATAAATGGCAGAAAAAGAATTAGTGATATAGAAGACCAAACAATGGAGAATAAAGAAAGCTGAGAAAAAGAGATAAACAACTACTGGATCACAAGGGAAAAATCCGAGAGGTAAGTGATAACATAAAGTGAAACAATATTAGAATAACTGGGATCCCAGAAGAAGGGGGGAGGGGCAGAAGGTATATTGGAGCAAATTATAGCGGAGAACTTCCCGAATCTGAGGAAGGGAACAGGCATCATAATCCAGGAGGCACAGAGAATCACCTCAAAATCAATAAAAATAGGTAAACACCTGAAAGCAGCTTGGACAAAAGTCTGTAACCTACAAGGGTAGAAACATTAGATTGGCAGCAGACCTATCCACGGAGACCTGGCAGGCCAGAAAGTACAGGTATGATATATTCAAGGTGCTAAATGAGAAAAATATTCAACCAAGAATACTTTATCCAGCTAGGATGTCATTCAAAATAGAAGGAGAGATAAAAAGCTTCCAAGATAAATAGAAACTAAAAGAATTTGCAATCACTAAATCAACCCTGCAAGAAATACTGAAAGAGATCCTCTAAGAAAAGAAAGAGCCTAAAAGCAACATAGACCAGAAAGGAACAGAGACAATATACAGTAACAGTCACCTTACAGGCAATAAATGGCACTAAATTCATATCTTTCAATAGTTACCCCAATTGTAAATGGGCTAAATGCCCCAATCAAAAGACACAGGGTATCAGATTGGATAAAAAAGCAAGACCCATGGATATGCTGTCTGCATGAGACTCTAAAACACCAAAAGAAAGCTGGGGTAACAATCCTTATATCAGACAAATTAGATTTTAAACCGAAGACTGTAATAAAAGATGAGAAAGGAGACTGTATCATACTTAAAGGGTCTATCCAACAAGATCTAACAACTGTAAATATTTATGCCCTTAACATGGGAACAGCCAATTCTATAAGCCAATTAATAACAAAATCAAAGAAACATATCAACAATAATACAATAACAGTAGGGGATTTTTAACACCCCCCTCACTGAAATGGACAGATCATCTAAGCAAAAGATCAACAAGGAAACAAGGGCTTTGAATGACACACACACTGGACCAGATGGACTTCACAGATATATTCAGAGCATTCCATACTAAAGCAACAGAATACACATTCTGCTCGAGTGCACATGGAATATTCTCCAGATTCGATCATATCCTGGGTCACAAATCAGGTCTCCACCACTACCAAAAGACTGAGATCATTCCCTGCATATTTTTGGACCACAGTGCTTTGAAACTGGAACTCAACCACAAGCGGAAAGTTGGAAAGAACTCAAATACGTGGAGGCTAACAAGCATCCTACTAAAGAATGAATGGGTCAAACAGGAAATTAAAGAAGAATTAAAAAAATACATGGAAACAAATGAAAATGAAAACCCAACTGTTCAAAATCTATGGGATGCAGCAAAGGCAGTCCTAAGAGGAAAGTATAAAACAATACAAGCTTTTCTCAAGAAACAAGGTCTCAAATACACAACCCAGGGGTGCCTGGGTGGCTCAGTCATTAAGTGTCTGCCTTCGGCTCAGGTCATGATCCCAGGGTCCTGGGATCCAGCCCCACATCAGTCTCCCTGCTCCAAGGGAAGCCTGCTTCTCCCTCTCCCACTCCCCCTGCTTGTGTTCCCTCTCTCGCTGTGTCTGTCAAATAAATACATAAAATCTTAAAAAAAAAAAAAAATACACAACCCAACCCTACACTTAAAGGAGCTGGAGAACGAACAGCAAAAACAGCCTAAACCCAGCAGGAGGAGAGAAATAATAAAGACCAAGCAGAAATCAATGAAATAGAAACCAAAAGAACAGTAGAACACATCAACAAAACTAGGAGCTGGTTCTGTGAAAGAATTAATAAGATTGATAAACCCCTGGCCAGACTTATCCAAAAGAAAAGAAAAGGACCCAAAGAAACCATAAATGAAAGAGACGAGATTACAATGAACACCGAAGAAATACAAACAATTATAAGAACATATCATGAGCAACTATGCCAACAAATTAGACAATCTGGAAGAAATGGATGCATTCCCAGAGACATATAAACTACCAAAACTGAAACAGAAAGAAATAGAAAACCTGAACAGACCCATAATCTGCAAGGAAATTGAAGCAGTAATCAAAAATTTCCCAACAAATCAGAGTCCAGGGCCAGATGGCCTCCCAGAAGAACTCTACCAAACATTTAAAGAAGAATTAATACCTATTCTTCTAAAGATGTTTCAAAAAATCAAAATGGAAGGAAAACTTCCAAACTCTTTCTATTAAGGCCAGCATTACCTTGATCCCAAAACCAGACAAAGACCCCACCAAAAAGGAGAATTACAGACCAATATCCCTGATGAACAGGGTGCCAAAAATCTCACCAACATACTAGGCAATAGGATCCAACAGTACATTAAAAGGATTATTCACCACAACCAAATGGGATTTATTCCTGAGCTGCAAGGTTGGTTCAACATCAGCAAATCAATCAATGTGATACACCACATTAATAGAAGAAAGGACAAGAGCCATATGATCCTCTCAACAGATGCAGAAAAAGCAATGGACAAAGTACTGCATCCTTTCTTGATTAAAACTCTTCACAGTGTAGGGATAGAGGCAACATACTTCAGTATCATAAAAGCCATATGCAAAAAGCCCACAGTGAATATCATTCTCAATGGGGGAAACTGAGAGCTTTTCCCTTAAGGTCAGGAACACGGCAGAGATGTCCACACTCGCCACTGTTGTTTAGCATAGTACTAGAAATCCTAGCCTCAGCAATCAGACAACAACGCCTTTTATTCAGAAATAAAAGGCATCTGAAATTGGCAAAGAAGTCAAACACTCACTCTTCACAGATGACATGATACTCTGTGGAAAACCCAAAAGACTCCACCCCCAAATTGCCAGAACTCACACAGGAATTCAGCAAAGTGGCAGGATAGAAAATCAATGCACAGAAATCAGTTGCATCTCTATACACCAACGAGAATGAAGAAAGAGATTTAAGGGAGTCAATCCCATTTACAACTGCACCAAAAACCCTAAGATACCTGGGAATAAACCTAGAATATCCAATGGGAAACAGTCTCTTCAACAAATGCTGTTGGAAAAACTGGACAACAACATGTAAAAGAACGAAACCAGACCACTTTCTTACACCATACCCAAAAATAAATTTGAAATGGATTAAAGACCTAAATATGAGACTTGAAACCATAAAAATTCTAGAAGAGAGCATAGGTAGCAACTTCTCTGACATAAGCAATAGCAACTTTTTCTAGATAGGTCCCCTGAGGCAAGAGAAACAAAAGCAAAAATAAACTACTGTCACACACACACACACACCACACACACACACCACACACACACACACAAGAAATACACAATGAAGTATTACTCAGCCATAAAAAAGAATGAAATCTTGCCATTTGCAACAACATGGATGGAGCTACAGAGTATAATGCTAAAGTGAAATAAGTCAAAGACAAATACCATATGATTTCACTGACATGTGGTACTTAAGAAACAAATGAGCCAAAGGAGAAAAAAAATGAGACAGACCAAGAAACAGACTCTTGAGAACAAACTGATGGTTACCAGAGGAGAGGTGGGTAGGGGGATGGGTTAAACAGGTGACGGCGACTAAGGAGTACACTTGTGATGAGTAACAGATCATGTACGGAATTCCTGAATCACTATATTGTATACCTGAAACTAATATAACACTGTATGTTAACTAACTGGAATTAAAATAAAAACTTGAAGTTCTAGAGAAGGGACAGTACCTCTTTATGGATCTGTATCTAAAATAAGGCTGACAGGGCACTAGCCCTTCCCTTCTAAATTACTGGAGAGAGTGGCCAGCTGCCAAGGGGAATGAGCTACATACTAGGAAATTACTTCACACAGATAAACTTTATAGAAAGATCTGATGAGGATAAATCGTCCTGATTTCCTTGACTATTCTCAAGCTACCCCCTTCTCTCCCAAGGACAAAAAGGAATATTCCTCAGGCAACAAAGATAAAAGGGATCCAAACAGGTGGCAGTGGAAGAAAGGTGAGAAAGAGCCAACACATAAGTTATAAGTTTCCCAGTTCTTTCATTAATTAGCTACCTAACCTTGGACAAGCTGCAACTTCTCTAGGCCTCATCCATAAAATGAGCTGAATGATTTAATACCTTCTACTAGCAGCTCTAATATTCCAAGGTAGAGCCTATATTTAAAATTCTGCTGAAAATGGTATCAGGACTGCCCATCTGTCTGAAAATGGTATCAGAACTGCCTATCTGTAATCTGATCAACACAAGTGGCCAACAGTAACACAACTAAGTTAGTTGGATCAAGGTTGTAATATATACACACATTTATACATATCCTCCCTGTATCTTGTACATATCTTGGCATATTAATGTTAGAATATATAATATATAGCAGCTAATATAGTAGTAGTAGATATATTGTATATGTAGTTAATATATGTAGAATATATAATAGTTGTTAATATTCATTAAAATGCAAAAATTTCCTGAACATATTAATAAATAAATAAATGAAACACTTTTTAGGAATGTTAATCTTAAAAGCTGTAAGGATAATAAGACAATTCATATTTCCAAAATTTTTAATATGTTCAAGTTTTCTCTGCTGTATATTACAATGTTCTAATCCCTAGATTTATTTTTTATAGTTATCTACATATGTACTACCTGTGTCTTGACAAATAATAATAATAAAAAAATTTGGAGACAATGCTCCTCTGCTTAGCCTATTAGTGAATTTACCTTCATTAAGGTATTAAGAATAAGTGAAGATATTATACAAATTTGTGAATTTATAAGAAATTTTTCATACCAATAAAGCAGAGCAGGTAGTTTATGATTAACATAGAAGATCTTATTAAACCACTGCACTGAGATTACAATCATAAAATAAAAATTGAGTGATTAAATGAGCTATTTCCTTTCTCCGTTTAGACATTAGTTTGTGTGTACTCTCATAAATACATTACTTATATCTAACAAGATAATTTTGGACAATGTCAATGAGTTTAGTGATGAGCAGATGATCAGAAGGCTATTATAGACCACTCTTTTATGAACTTTAGAAGTAATAAAATAATTTTATTACAGGAGAACACTTACCTTTTAGATGAAAAAACCTTAAAATCAGAAACTACTATTTAGTTTATAACTAAAGCGTCCACTAATTTAAAGAGCTAACTGCTGGTTTTTAAGCTAAAAGGTCTGTTCTTTGGCTAGCTTTCACTAGTTTCACAAGTGGCAGTGTGCACAGAGGCGCAGGCCATGGAAATCAGGGGCTGCAGGGAATCCTAGCTGAGCTACTTACACCCTGTTACTTTGGGTAACATAATCCCTTTGTTCCTCGATTTCCTCAACCAAGGAAAGTAAGAAAGGGATACTAACACACTCTACTTCAGAAGATTATTGTGCGCATTCATTGAGTTAATATGTGAAAAGCGCTCAGTTATTTTTCAGATTTTAAGCACAGTTATAAAATATATATAGTCCAACAAATTTTCATTATGGTAACATTTCTACTGGAATATGTACTTAATCAATCCAGCAATTCACTGTTCCATCTAAAGTATCAACAGAAAAATAACTCGTTAATTTGCAAAATACTTTATGTTGCTTAGACTTTAGTTGATATACAAAGACACTTGCTATATGGTCATCACACATACATACATGATACAGATAAATGCTTACAGTCTAAAATAATATATCCAAACAACAGGGTAAGAGATGTAAATTATTTAACAACCTCTAACATCCCTACCTCGACTGCTTTCCTCAGCTCTGTCTACTTTGTTAAGTGTTTATTTTTCTTATCCTTAACTGTTACTGCCAAAGTATACCACCTCTGTGTCCTAAGTTTTCCTGGAAATTTGATACTGAGCTGTGTACTTTGTGTACAAAGATGATACCTATATTATTCTACAAAGGAAACGATTAAAAAGTAGAAAAGTAAAATTGATAGATATGAGTGACTCAAAATTTTTGTGAATTTTATAACTGACCTGTATGAGATATTAAGGGTTTTCAATTATAAGCAAGTATATTCTGAATTGTTTTCAAAAATAATTTTGTTACAGAACATTTACTTATTTCCTTTTAAAAGTTTCTACTTGAATTAAGAAGGGCTACCTTTCAATGTATACTTCAATGTTTTAGTATTTTCAAAATACTAAATGATCATTTTGTATTTGTATTTAGGTGAATTTCAATTTGTTAAAAAAGATCCTTGGGGAGCACCTGGGTGGCTCAATCTGCCTTTGGCTCAGGTCATGATCCCAGGGTCCTGGGTTCGAGCCCCACATTGGGCTCCCCTGCTCCGCGGGAAGCCTGCTTCTCTCCCTCTCCCACTCCCTCTGCTTGTGTTCCCTCTCTTGCTGTCTCTCTCTCTCTAATAAATAAATAAAAATCTTTAAAACATTTATTTTTAAGTAATCTCTACACCCAACATGGGGTTCAAACTCATGACCCTGAGATCAAGAGTCGCATGCTTTACTGACTATGCCGGCCAGGTGCCCCTCATAAATAATATTTAACATGTGATGAATAAAATACATTATTCTTCATTTGAATGTTGTTAGTGGCCTCAGGTAAAGAACTTGATAGCTATAGGTTTCTGACTTTTATTAAGCCTCTCAAAAATCATATAATATTAAAAAATATGAAAAATTTAACATTACCTTACCACATAGTACTATTTACTTATAATAATTTTAATTGAAGATATAGTTTGATTTACAATGAATCAAGACTTCAATATTAAATTAATATTGTTAAAACCATACTAAAAGTCGTCACCTCAACAATATCTTTTTCAAGGAAATAAAACTTTTCAAAAATTAAATCTAGACATACCTCTAACATTAATTGTGTAAATTCTTCATTACTAAGGAATGTAGGTTTCCAGTCCTGTCGAATTCCACTGGCATCTGACTGTGCAGTGATTTCTGTAAAGATTATTTGACACATTAGTGGCATACTCCAAACACAGGGTAGGGGTAAGGGGTGGTACCAAAGTCCAACAAGTTGCTTTCTCTCCTCCCTATTTAAGATGAGAACCACAGGCAGTAACATTCATTGGTTTAGGTAGGTATCAGGAGGCCTGGGCTTGGGTGTGATGAAATACATGGACTAATGTGGCAAGTTATTTCCTTGGATTTGGTCTCTTGGAAATAACTAGTCTCTGGTTTTTCTTTGGGGAGCTTTGACAGCCTGTATTGCTGAAGGCCTGAGAATGCTTCCTGCTTGGCATAATAACCAAATAAGAACCAGAACAAGCATATTAGAAAGAAGCATTAGAAAGAAATTCTTTCTTCTCATCCTTCTCTTGACATTCAAATCGTGGAATGTAGCTAGAGCAGTCGTAAGGACATGACTCTGGAGGAAAGGAGCCAAGGAGGTCAGTCAGTCAGTCTGCCTTCTAACTAAGATGACTTTAGGCTTGCCTATTACCAGGCAGAAAGATTCCTTCCAATCTGAGGTGCTCTATTCTGAACTAATCAAGGAGACTAAAATTTGGGGAAAAACTTTAAAGTAATAATCCCAGAGTGGTTTTGCTTAGTGTCCTCTTGAATGTTTTCTTAGTGGTAGGGAACTGGTCAAAAATCTGGAAATCCCTGGCTTGGAGCACACATTTTAACAAAATTATTAGTTTATTTTGCAACATTTTTCTAATGGATTTAGTTATGAGAAAGCTATTTATAAATGATGAAACCTGAACTACTTAGGTAATAAATATTTTTTCCATTTTTAAGTGCAGATATATTCAACCAGGCAAAATAAAAATCTATAACATAGATTTTACTTTACAAAATATATTCTACTTTGCAGTGAAAAGTAGGGACTAATAAGCTGTTTTGATTTTGTATTACCAGGTATGTAAACACAGGATATTAAATTGTCACCCAACATTTGGCGTATTGGAAATGCCCGTACTACAATATGATGAGTAAGAAGTCTAGCTACTAATTCTGTGGAATATAGTCATGCTTTTCAAATTCACACCAATTATACACATTGAGAAAAAGAATTTAAATCCACAAGCAAATCCATCAAGTTTAGTTACACAGGCTTAGAGTACTAATAAAAGTATTTAAGAACTCCCTTTCAATTTAAGGTAAATTTTCTTTTGTAAGAATTATACACCCAATTTTGAAAAAAAAAAAAAACTGACCTACTTAAATGCCAGAATTAATCCTCTATTATCAGGGGCAAATGCATTCATATGATTTCATTTCATTCAGCAATCATTTATTGAACTGCAATGTCTGAGGGGATTGAGTGTGCTAACAAGGGACATTAAGGTTAGTGAGAATACTATTTGCAGAGGTAAAATGTAATGATAATGGTGACAATAAAAATGAAGACAAGCGATTTTGACACATTTACAGAAGAATCAACAGAATTTGGCAACTGTGATACAGTACTAAGGAAGGTGAAAAAAATCTGAAAGTCTTTTCAGCTTGAGTCCTAGGGCCTGAAAGGGTAGTGTTGTAAAAATGTAAAAAGGAAGTTGAGAGAAAGAGGTGACTTGATGAAATGAAAATGAATTCACAGTTTCAGATGTACAGAGTTTGAGCACATGCAAAAGAAAGATCTAGAAGTTATCTGGAAACAAAAGACTGACAAGTTTGCATCTAAAAATATAGATATGGTAGTTTAATAGAGAGGCAATACTTGATGCTATGGAATGAGATAACCAAGGAAAAGAGTCTAGAGAAAGCAAGAGCACAAAAGAGATCCGGGGGGAGAAAAAGAGTTTCAGTTAGGAATGGGAGATGAATGAAGAAGTGCAGTATAACACAGGCCACGGGGGGAAAAAAGCCAGTGGCGGATGGATTAAAATTTCCAGTGCAGGGGCACCTGGGTGGCTCAATGGGTTAAGCATCGGACTCCTGATTTCAGCTCAGGTCATGATCTCAGGATCCTAGGATCGAGACCCGAATCTGGCTCCACGCTAAGCATGGAGCTTGCTTGGGAGTCTCTCTCTCCCTCTGTGCCTCCCCCCCCACTCACACACTCTCTCTCTGTAATAAATAAATAAATCCTTTTAAAAAAACTTCCAGTGCATTAGGTATAAGAAAAAGCTATTGCTATTGTTTGATTGGCAGCAGAATGGGTGGGCCTGCTGGCATTTGTGAAATTAACAAAAATAATTTCAAAGAGGTGGTGGAGCATAAACCAGCCTGGTAATGCATGACTCCATAAGCCCTGGAGGAGTAAATAAAAGTACTAGTTACAAAATCTCCTTCGGAGAAGTTTGCGGTTTCATTTGCATCTGGAAAAAGAAAGGTCCTTCTACATGTTTTCCATCTATTATCTCTGTTACGAAAATACTCAATGTTCTTTAAATTATTCATGACTCATTTAGTCAAAATGATTTTCTTCAATTAATAATCATTTTATTTTATAAACAGTGTTTATTTCCTGGACATACACTGAAATCATCTTTTAAATGGCATACAAGGCCCTCATGATGTGGTTCTTGCCTTTCTTTGAAATATACCCATAATTTTCCAACTCAACTATGCTCCAATTACACTGAACCCTCCCTGCTTTTCTGCTTTTACACACACTATTTCCTATTTCCCTCCAGGTGAAATGCTGTTCTCCTTACTTAATCTAAAAGGAAGACTCAGCTAAAAAAATCAACTATTTTTAAGGCTTTCCTGACACATTTTTTTTCCTCTGTGTTCTCATAGCAAGTTTATGGTTTACAAACACTACTCATGTTTTAAGTATCTGCATTGAAAATTAGCTGTTTACATGTTTGTCTTCCTTGGCTTGAGTAAACTGAGGGCCAGGACTGCTACTCTGCACCCCAAGAATATAGGATTTAGTAGGCACTAAATAAATGTTTGTTGAATGAAATAAAGAACATATCAGGAAACCTTTAAAAAGACAACTGATTTCTTTTTCTCAAAAAAAGGTGAGGAAGCATCCAATTTTAAGAATCACTGTCAAGATTCTATCACATTATGCTTTAAGGGAGACTCTGTTATTTTAAAAAATCCGTCTGATAAAGTTAAAATTTTACCTTTATGTTTTCGTAAAAATCAATGCTCTTCTGCAGAACAGTAGATTTGTCCATCTTCCTAGCATTACCAGGAAAGCATGGATCCCAGTTCTTTAATGAGAACATTAAATTGATCTCTACGTTTCTTTTCAGATTTGTTTCTAGATACTCTGATGGAAAAAAAAAATTAAGCAGCTTTCAAACAATCCATTTGATTATACACATAGTTTAATACAAAGCTCACTTTGGATACAACTACACACCATGTACTTCCATCAATACAGGTGGTAATAAGTATTTATCCACGGGTTACCAACAATGTACAGTTAATTTTCTTCTCAGCTTATCACTGAAGAACTTACATATTAAGCATTTGGCAAACATATTCTTAGGAAAATGCCAGTAAGACAAACCTCATTCAAATCTCAGGTTTTATTTAATCTAATATTTACCAGGAATAATTATTTTCCTTATTAGGTTATTATGAATATTACTGAGATACATTTGTGGAACTGCATATAATGTGTAAATACAAATTATTCAAAATTACTAGATAGGAGAAAGTTACCCATCTCCTGTAAATTTTAAATTACAAACAAATCTAAAAATGAAATCTCTCTACCCTCAGGCTTATCCATATAGTCTTCCTCTTTATTCCTGTATGCCAGGCTCTACCACAGAGCTATAACCATTTGTTTGCATATCTCTCTCTCTCCATTAGGCTGTGTACACCTTGATAACAGAGCCCCAATTTTTTCATCTAAGCACTTAAGGGTAACAAACAGTAAGCACTCAAAATATGCATGCCAAATGAATAATGAATACTGTTGTATGTGAAGCAGCTAACCAGTAAACAAATATCGAGTGGCACCAAGACCTTCAGACAGTAAATACAATTATTCATATAGTAATTAATCATTCTATAATACCTCTAATTGTCTACTTTGTGAAGTTAGATTTTCTAATTCAGTTTTTGTTTAAGCAATGTATACTCATTTCCCAAAAGGTTAGAGGATAATTTTATTTATTTTTTGTTTTTCGGTAACAAAGAAGCATTTATTCTATATTAGTACTGGGAAAAAAATACAATGGTTCAAACCTCTTAAGAAACGTAATAGATACTAAAATCACTCCTTCATCAAACAGTGAGTGCTTGCTATAATAACAGAGACTATGCTAATAAAGGCTAGGGATACTGGGAAAAGACAAGTTCTTTCAAGAAATTTATCCAAATCCTATGGAAATTCAGAGGAACCAGAGATGGCATCCTCATGCACTGAAGGCTGAGTGAGAAAAGGGTGGTAGTGGAGTGTATGCAAGGCACCCCAGGTACAGGAAACTTGTACAGGAATGAACACCTATCACAAGTAGTTCAATCTCATTAACATGGCCAATGAATAGGCTTTCTCTGCCCCAGTATGCTAGAGCTGGGGGGGGGAGAGGGGGAAGACATAAATGCTGGAAAAAATCATGAAGTTTTTATGTTACATAAAAGGATTTTAATTTAATCCTGAAAGTCATGGGAAGGCACTGAAATGTTTTAATGCAAAAAAATGATGGGAACAGAACTGCTTGTTAATAAGACCATTCTGGCATCAGAGCAATGAAAGGATCAATGCTTGGTGAAACAAATTCATTTAGCAAATACTCTTGAAAACTTGCTGTATGGCAAACAAGCCTGGACACCACATGACCATTTAGGAGGCCAGTGCAACATCCCAGCCTATAAACCATGGCAGTGGTAGTGTTAACAGAGTAGTGTGGGTTTGAGGGTTAAGAGGCAGAACTATCCATTTTAGGTAATCAGACCTGGTTTGCAGTGGAAAGCAAAAGAGAAACCTAAGAGGATTCCCAAGTTACTGTAATGCTGTTTATTAATGTGAAATAAAAACATGTGATACTGGTTTTGGCAGACAGATGGTTTGGAAAGAATTTAGATACAATGAAATTACCTGTTTCACATTTTAAAAGATATACACAAGAGGCTTAGATATACAGATCTAGTTATATTCCTCTATAAGAGAGTAAGAAATAAGCATTGAGAATTAGCATGTATGAAGTATCTGAACACATGAATTGGGATAAAATAAAAGTCAAGGGCGCCTGGGTGGCTCAGTTGGTTAAGCGACTGCCTTCGGCTCAGGTCATGATCCTGGAGTCCCGGGATCGAGTCCCGCATCAGGCTCCCTGCTCAGCAGGGAGTCTGCTTCTCCCTCTGACCCTCTTCCCTCTCGTGCTCTCTATCTCTCATTCTCTCTCTCTCGAATAAATAAATAAAATCTTTAAAAAAAAAAAATAAAAAAAAAAAATAAAAGTCAATACTCACTGCATACTACTGATGTGCTAGGCACTACTACAAGCACTTACGAAATCTCATTTATTCCTGAGGTAGACTTTCTTACCAATTTTCACTTTACAGGTGACAACTCAGGCACAAAGGAGAACATGCCCAGTGCCAAACAGCTACCATTAAGTAATAATTCAAATCAGCCATTTTTATTCCAGGGCAAGAAAACATATAGAAATCACATATTGCCAACTCTATCACTGGATCACAACCACTAAAGTCAACTTCACTTCATATTACATTTAGGCTGGAACTTCTCAGCCCTTGTGATGACTTCACTGAGAACAGGCCACAGATGTTTCATTTTGAGGATGGGTATAAAACCCCCTTTGTTCTTGATTCAACACTAAGGTACTTGAACTCATCATTGTTTTAGTCAGAGCTCACTGTGGTCCTCCTTAATTCTGACAGTATAGTGAGGTTCTTTCTTTTTCTCCAATGTCTTCCAGAGCCACAGTATTTCTGGTTCCCTAAAAACATTATCAAACTTTCAGAGTCTTCAAAAATAGAATACACTTAGCTTACCTTATCCATCTATAAACTTGGCCTTTAAGACTGTCCAAGTCAATTCCTTACAGTTCTACCTCTTCATTCAGGCCAGACTGAAGAACTTTCCTTCACCAGATTGAGGTTAAGGGATAAGGGGTTGTCCTATATATTTTTAGCTTCAAATCCAGGTCTTTTTATTTCCTTGAATACATTGTATAGTTTTCCTCAAAATCTTCTTAGATATATTTTAATCATTCATTAAAGTATTCAGCAACTTACCTGGTTATTGTATTTTTCATATCCCAGTTCCCCCCATTTTTTTTGCTAAATACAGACATATAAGAACTATTACTTATTACATGTTTATATTTGTTATCTGTGTATAATACAACCACCTCCACCCTTGTCTAAGCACCCACACAGTTCAACACAGCTGGGAAAAAAAAAAAAAAAAAAAAAACGCAGAAGTGTTTACTACTCACTCTGAGGGACTATAAACTTTGCTATAATGCTACCTGGACCCTCCCCATCCTGATACTCTAACTGCCAACACTCCTATTTAAGGTAGAAGCCCCCATCAGTACCACCATGACTCTAGATCCCATTCCCTCACCTACTTAAGGATACCTCTCCAACAAGTCTTTCCTCCCTTTCCCCCACTGTCTACTTTCCCTTCTATGGGAGAATGGAGGCATGTGGAGGTCATAGGAGCCTAGCCTGAAAGAACTCCCAATCGCCAAAGCTGAAACAATTTGAGCAACAAAATAAGAGAGCAGTGGAGTATATAACCTAGAGTATAAACACACGAGTCCATACAGACATAAAAAAATGGGAAACAATGTTTTTACAGAAATATTCCAAACGTATGTAGATACCCCCTCCTATGGGAGGTGGAGCTTAATTCCCTCCATTCCTACTCTGAAGGTGGGCTACACTTAATAACTTGCTACCAAAGAATGCAGTAAGTCAAGCGGAAAAGAGTAACTATAATGGTGAATCTGGCAAACCCTACCTTAGCCGAGTGATGAAAGTTAACATCCTTAGTGATGTCTTACAGATATTATACACTCATAAAATGTGATGAGATGAGCACTTTTACAGGATACTTTTATTTAAATTATAAACTGCATACTGATAATCTAAGCTTTTCCACCTTGCTAATATATCTAAGTTCTTAAGACAGACAGCTTTTGGAAATCACTAATTTACGATTTATTTACTTTTACATTTACTTATTTATTCATTTATTTACTATTTTACATCTTAAGTTGAACTACCTTTTTGCTTTGTCCTTGTCATCTTCTTCCACCAACCCATCAAAAATACTACCATCTTCTCTAAAAGCAAAAAGAAAGTGGATAGAGAAAATAAGAGCAAACTCATTAAGCAACAGCAATTCCAAAATGACATGTGAATCAAATCAGTTATATCCTAGGATTTTTGTAGAGTTAAAGGACTGTACAAATTCAAACTCAATTAACTGCTAACCTGTTTTCTAACAAGTAGAAAATTAAAGTTTATCCATGTTTAATTACATTTTTTAAAAGTTTATCACAAATGTGAATTTTAAAACTACTTATGTACTATATATGACATGCTAAACCAGAATTTAATTTAATCAGAGGTTAATACCTTGTTTCAAACTGTTAGTAATCAATGAAAACTACAGAAAGTCAGTGTATTTGCCATATAAGAGCGTAGCTTAAAAATTTATTTTGAGACACTCATGTTATAAAACCAGAAATCATTCATAAACAGCACAGTATCTAGCATTTAACTTATATTAACACATTTCATTCATTACTGATTAATTTGACAAGTATTTATTAATACTCATGTGCCAGGCTCTGTTCTGGACAAGATTACAGAGCATTAAAGCAGTTAATCAGACATAGAAATCCCTGCTCTCCTACAGCTTATTTTCTAGTAGAACGAAACAAATCAAGAAGGGAATACATGATGGAAAGTTTTATATTTTTAAAAAAAGGGTGATTTTTTAGTTACTGTGATGTTACTTTAATCCGAGTGGTTAGGGAAGGGCCTGCTGAGGTGAGGACATTTAAACTGAGATCTAAGTGACAAGAGGGGTTGGTTATGGGAAGATCTGGGGGAATAGCATTCTAACAAGTGAAATCAAGAGCACTGGTAGCTAACTCTTTAACCTAAGTAGCAATATTAATAATTTCATATGAATTCATGATTCACTATTCACTACTTTAACCACACCTTTCTGTGGCATATAAAGGCATATATAGTGCCTACTGGACCCACTGCTGAGAACATCTGAAAATCTTGTATCATAGAGCTCCATGTCTGGACTTTCAGAGTTCCATGTGTGCTTTGTAATTTATGAAAACTTTTGTATGTATATGCATGTTATTGAAGAGAGAGTCCATAATTTTCATGATATTCCCAGAGATTATGAACTCATATTAAAAGTCACTCCTTCTGTCTGAACACGGATGTTATCTCTAGATATCATATTGTCTAGAATGGGAACCGGCAATCATAGAGAAGCATAATACCACAATCATATTTAATCTCTTAGGAGCACTGAAGGAACACTTTCTGAGGAGACAACTATACATAGAGCCCACCTGAAAATATGGCATAGCCCCAATCTATGGCAGTGCTGCAGGCAGGCCTCTCTAAGGAAGCTCTTTGCCCCTTAGGTCTTAAGTTCTGGTAGAGATATATCTTCACTGTTTATCTCACAGGAAAGGGAGATAGGCTGGCCCCAGACATCAAAGGTCACTTCTGTATACAACTCTAGCTACAAAACTCTTAAAGAATCCCCTACGGAAGAATCACACAGTATACTACAATAAAAATACAGGAACTTTAGTGTCAGACAGACCAACACAGGTCATAACTCCAGCTCAGCACTTAATTATGTGACCTTAAACAAGTTATTCAACTTCCCTATCATTTCCTCAGCTGCAAAATCTCATGGCATTATTGTGAGGTTAAATGAAGTAACATATAAAAAGTACTCGACAGCAAAAGAGCTGTCAAAGAGTAAGAGCTTAAAATATGTTACTGTATTTCATCAAATTAAAGACACCACTGATCTTTATAAACACTTATGAGTATTTTATATGCCACCAAGACGGAAAAAAAATGCTACCAATTAAACTACGATAAGGCAATTGTAAGATGAAGCTCAGTGTCAGAGGTGTTAAAATGTAAACAAACAAACAAAAAAGTCTTAAAATCAAAAAACAAGGTTTATCCTCCTCGTAAGAGTATGATTTAAAGACTATAATTTTAACTAATAAAATCCTAATTATAGTTATCACTTATCAATCACAAATGCGAAAATGCTTAAAGGGATGGAGTTAGCACCAATAGTTAAGGAGAAAAAAACAAGACATAAGGAGATAGAAGATTCCACAAGATGCCAAGGAAACATTTGCCACTGTCACAATTTCTTTCAGAGGAGCTCTGACCAGATACTCGAAATTACTGTTCAAGATCTGTTTAGGACACAAACCATATGCTGCTGACTTTGGCTATAGATAATATCGGTATGTCTTACTATTACACTGTTTGCTCAATATGGAAATTGAACATAATAGGAATTATGTTTAAACATGAAACTCCTTTTATCAGTTTGATACAGACCATTACTCTAATAATAAATTTTAAAAGAGCTTTATAGGATTCAAAATAAAGAGTCTTTAAAAACATACCTGTCAACAATCGAGCTCATTTTACTACAGCTTACGGTAAACAACATAACATATAACGTTTCCGTCTTGTGGTAGACATTTGTACTTCTCCTTGGGTGGAAGGAAAAACAAACAGTCATTAGTTTTAAAAAAATTTACTTCTACAAACATAGTAATGTTGAGGAACACTGTAGGTTATCACAGAGAATTCAAATGTTTTGGTTTGTACCCAGGGCTGAAACATTATTTTCAAGCAAATAGATGGGGCACATGTGAGGCTTCCTTCTAAAAAAGGAACACAGGGGAAAAAAGTTGAGGATTCATTTTCTATTATAAGGTAATAAAAAAGGCTACTCTTAATATTTAGTATATATATTAATTAGAGTATGTAACTGTGAATAGGTCCTAATTCAAAAAGATATGTACACCCCTATGTTCATGCATCAGTATTTACAACAGCCAAGAGAGAGAAACAACCTAGGGGCCCATCGATATAGATGAATGGATGAAGAAGATGTGGTGTGAGTGTGTGTGTGTGTGTGAGATGTGTGTACAGTGAAATATTACTCAGCCATAAAAAAGAATGAAATCTTGCCAATCTTGACAGCATGGATGAACCTAGAAGGTATCATATTGGGTGAAATAAGTCAGACAAAGACAAATTCCGTATGATTACATTTATATGTGAAATCTAAAACACAAAATAAAACAGAAACAGACTCATAAATACAAAGAATAAACTGGTAGTTGCCGGAGGGGAGTGGGAGGATGAGTGAGCCAGGTGAAGGGAAATAAGGTGTACAAACTGCCAGTTATAAAATAAGTAAGTCATGGGAATAAAAAGTACAGCACATGGGCGTCTGGGTCGCTCAGTCGTTAAGCGTCTGCCTTCAGCTCAGGTCATGATCCCAGGGTCCTGGGATCAAACCCCGCATCGGGCTCCCTGCTCAGTAGGAACCCTGCTTCTGCCTCTCCCACTCCCCCTACTTGTGTTCCTTCTCTCACTATGTCTCTCTCTGTCAAATAAATAAAATCTTAAAAAAAAAAAGCACAGGGAATATAGTCAATAATACCGTAATAACACTGTATGATGACAGATGGTAACTACACTTATCATGGTGAGCATGTGTAATGTACAGAATTGCTCACTGTTTATACCTGAAACTAATATAACATTGTATGTCAACTATTCTTTAATTTAAAAAATCTAATCAACAACAAACATTTGTTGAAAGCCTATTTTCTATTAAATAGTAGGCTAAGCTTTAGGGATACAAGGATAAAAGACACAGTCCCTGTAGGCAAAAATCTGCAATTGAATAGGGAGACAGATACCTAAATAATAATAATAAAAGAGAGGATATACAGTAAATAGAGGATATAAAGTATATAGACAGGAGTCAAAGGAAATATTCTTGATGACAATGAGTTTGTCAGGTAGTCTAGATTGTTACTAAAAATATGGTGCAGAGACCATCAGCACTGGCATCATCTGAGGCCTTGTTAAAAGACAGTCCTACTGAATCAGAATCTACATTTTAACAAGGTCCCCATGTGATTTGTATGACCATTTAGGTATGAGAAATAATAGACCAGAGGACAAGAAAAGGTAATATCCAAAAGGATGCAAAGCCACAAAAATGGCAATTTGCAAAGGCACAGGCCTTTATGAGACAAGGGAGCAACCTATTTGAGAAACTTAAGAGGTTTAGCATTTTCTTTAGAGAAAAATCTAGCCGTGTTACAAGTTAAAGTTTAATTACTACAGCATAAAATGAGAATAAGAGTGGATAGAAGGGTGAAGGCGAGACAAGTAGAAAAGAGCCTTATTGGGATGTGCCTGGCTGGCTCAGGCAGTACAGCATGCAACTCAGTCTAGGGGCTGTGGCTTCAAGCCCCACCTGGGTGTAGAGATCACTTGAAAAGAAAAGAGAAAAGCAAAGAAAAGGAGGGAGGGAAGAGCTTTTTTTATAAGGAGTCTCATATCCACATTGAAGGGATTAAGACTTAGTACTTTAAAAACGGAATCATAAGCCTAAAATTTGTCATGCTATATTCTATAGTTTTTCTAAAGTGTAAGGCAGGTTTTATTCACACAAGATACTTATATCCTATAGTCACGAATTAAATATTGAACAAACACCTTAATGCTAATAAAAACCCTAACAGTTTTGAGGCATGAGATATTCACTGTTTTCAAATGTACAGGCATGATGGAGCAAGCGAGTGGTCCTTGCTCAATGATACTGTAGAGCCCATGTGGTTATGGCTATAGAAGTAAGACTGCAAAGGGCAAAGAGCTCTTAAAAGAAAATGAGTGGGGAGTCAGAGGTAAAAACAAAAAGAATGAACACTAGATAAGATACTTTTTTTTTTTAAAGATATTATTTATTTGACAGAGAGTCACAGCGCAAGAGGGAACACAAGCGGGGGAGTGGGAGAGGGAGAAGCAGGCTTCCCGCTTGAGCAGGGAGCCCAATGTGGGGCTCGATCCCAGGACCCTGGGATCATGACCTGAGCCGAAGGCAGACGCTTAAATGGCTGAGCCACCCAGGTGCCCCTAAGATACCGGTTTTAAGTGTCTGGGTCAACGTCAGCAGATGAAACATGGAATTACACAATTTGAGAGTCAGAAGAGACTTTAAAGATGACCTAAGCACAACCCTCCGGTCTAAGAGACATACCTACCATCACAGTAATAACAGAGGCTGGTTCTGTTACTAGAACAAAAAGAACAGTGCAAAGGTAACAGCAAAGTAAAGTTCACTTTAAAGTAAAAAGGCCAGATCTGAGTCTTATGTGGCACCAAGTATATGCTTCTTTAATTATCAAAAGGTAGAATATAGGACAAACTAGGAGGGAAAAAAAAGACCCCAAGAATTAGGGTTTAGACTGTAGGAAGGGCCATCCTAACTGAACCCAAAATGGTTTAGAAGCTACAGGCCAATGCTTTATTAGGCTATTTTACTAATGTTGTTAACAATATGCTTTCCAAACATTTACTGCGCTAACTGAACAACTTAAGACTATACGTTTCTCTAATAGTCTAGTCCAAGATCTTTTTTTCTCCTTTCTAGCCAACTGACAGGGTATATTTAAGGGAAAGGGAAGGGAAGAAGTGAAATAGGCCCAACTAACTACTCTAGAGCCAACTGTAAGGAGTTTCCTCTTCACTTCTTAAATGGTGCCAAATTAATTTTCTCAAAACACAATGGTAATGGGGGAACAGCCAAAAGGTCTTGTTTTGGAACTACCCTAGGCCTCACATTTTCAGTACCAAAAAAAACTATCCAGAGTCACACTTCCCATGCTATGGATTCTAAGGATTCAGTTTTAAAAAATAAGTGATGTCCCTGTACACAGCATGGAATTTCAAGTATATAATCCAATACAGGTCAAATTTTATTATTAAATTAAATAATAATGTCTTTTTTTCTTGGGGGCTCAGGTCATGATCTCGGGGTCGTGGGATGGAGTCCCACCTAGGGCTCCACACTCAGCACGGAGTCCCCTTGTCCCTCTGCCCCTCCCCCTGCTTGTGCATATGCTCTCTCCCTCTCTCTCTAATAAATAAATAAAATCTTTAAAAACCTTCTTTCTTAAATACTGACATTACCAGGTCAGCATGGTATACAATAATGTCTTTGAAAGGATCAGTTACAGTTACTAGAATCCAAAGTTCACAAATTAAATTACCAAGGATCAAGTTTCAGCTAGGAATCAACCGCTCCTTTACATAAGCAACTTGAACTCTAAGTCACTCAGTGATGACTTCCCAGCTTTCCAGTGATATTACTATTTTATGATGTAAAGGACAAGAATGGCAGAAGTCTTTCATAAATATCATTTTAAAAACAAGCTTTAAAAAGTATTGATGAGGGAACCCTGGGTGGCTCAGTCGGCTAAGCGTCTGCCTTCACTCAGGTCATGATCCCAGGAGTCCTGCATGGGGCTCCCTGCTCACCGGGGAGCCCGCTAGTCCCTCTGTCCGCTGCTCCCCCTGCACGTGCTCTCTCGCTCTCTCTCTGATAAACAAAATCTTTAAAATATGTATTTTAAAAATATTTATGAAATGGGGAGATATTAATAACTAAGAAACTTTATAAAACATTCAAACTTTGCCAAATACAGAAGCAGATATGTTTTTAATTCAGTATGCAACATTAACATAATTAACAGAAAATCTCAGTGCCTGGAAATCCATCTTTGGAAAAGAACCCTTATATATAAAACAACACATTCTCTATTAAAAATAAACTGCAGTATCTAATGACACAGCACTAGTCCTCTGAATCCCATCTGCTGTCACCTCTCAAGGCTTTCCATTCTTACATCACGAACTCCTCTCTTGGTAACTGGATTTTTCTGATCAACATCTTAGTATTTTACCTTAAAAAACAAAACAAAACAACCCTTGACCCACTAACCCCCTTCAGGTACTACCTCTCCTTTTCTGCTCCTTCTCACAGGAAAACTGCATGGCAGAGTACAGTTGCTGTTACAACATCTTTAATTCCATTCTCTCCCTTCCTTTAAAATTTAGTGTTTATTTTCACCAATGTATACATGTTCAAAGTCTAAAGTGTCCACAAAGTTTTACAAGATTTATTAAAAAATCAGAAGTCCTCGGTCCTCTGATCCCCATTTCCCATTTTCCACCACTTTCACCTCCTGAACTGTTTCTTCTGGCAGTTAACACTCCAATATCCTTTATTTTGTTACTTCTTGATTTCTTCCGTTTTAGGTAGGGTGCCTAAACAGTCCCAACTTATTCAAGTTGTCCCAATGTAATTATTAAAATGTCTCCTTTTGCTCTCAAAAGAGTCTTATATTTCAGGCATAATCTACTGAACTGCACTAAGAAAAATAAGAATTTAGTTCTCTTTGACTCCCCATCCTTACCTCATATAAATACATACTTGCCCAAACTCCCAGTATCAGAATTTTGGCTAGGTGGTTATATTCAGAGTTAATATTATAATGACTCTCTAAATGCAATTCACAGCTGAGCCATACAGCATACTACAATCGCCTCCCCTTTCTAAATAATTTTCCCTAGAGTTAATCATTGTTTTATTATTGACTTACTTTTCTATAGACTTATCACCAATTCAGCCCCAAACTCTTCCCTGTCTAAATTTCCTCTTAATATCTTCAAACACATTACACATTCTACCAATTTAATCTCATAGCTATTTATCTTGGTAGCTTCTGACCTATTCCTGTCGGGACTGGAGGCTCTCTATACAGCAACCGGTGATCAAAATCTCAGTTTTACTTTTCCACTCTTCCACTGAGTTTTTCATTTCTAATTTAATTGTTTTTCTTTCATGTTTCATGGATTTAGCATCTCCTCTTACCTCTCTGAAACTATTAAACAATAGTTTTGTGTTTTAATTTTTACCTGCCTGCCTGGTCACCATTTCCCCTAACCTGGCATTTTCCTTTGGCATGATATTTGGCTCTTACATAAGAGGTTTTCCTAAAATGTTTAGTGATCTCTGGTGACCAGCTCATTTAAGGATGGGGTCTAAAAAGATCACTGAAGCTCTGTGTGATAGGGCTTGCTGACTATGAACTTTATTGCAGGGATACCAGGTTGGAATATTTCTTTGGGGAAATTCTTTAAGTCTGTATCTTTAGCTCTTTTCTCTCAGGCTGGTTACAATTTCCAGAAAAGAATCTTCTAAACTACTGACTAAAAATTATAAAAAAAATGGTAGCCTAGGTTCTTAATCCCCCTATTTTCAATATGGTACTCCCATTCTCAACCATGTTTGGTGCATCTCTATTTTATCTTTAGGAGAGAATAAATCTTTAGCCTTCTGCTAAGATAGAGAAGAGGTAGTTGCCTGGAATTCCAAGGTCAAGAAAAGGATCTATGAAATATAATCACCTCTTAGACTGGCAACAAATTGGCCTGTGTTTAGTCCCACTCTTACTCCTCTGCAGAAGTAAAGCATGCTCTCAATTCCTGACATTTTAGAGGTTCTATAGCGCCATAAAAGTTTGTTTCTCATCATTCTCACAGCTGGTTCAGGATTCTAAGATCCATAAGATAGATATCACACTTCCTTTTGCTTTTCAGCTTCCAAAATTTTGTTGTAATTGTTTCTTCTCTTCTCTTTGTTCTTGTGAAGTTATGTCTTTTGTTAAAAAAAAAAAAAATCCTTCTACTTTAGCTTTAATGGAGTTTCAAGAAGAAACAGAACTTAATTGTATTTTTTGCCATCTTTAACTGGAAATTCCCCATTTTTCTCTTCATCAATTTTAATCAGGCTTTCACCCTCACACATTCCCACTGAGATTGTTCACTCTTACTACAGTTATAAAAGACATTCATGTTGCCAAATCTAATGGTTCCTTTACTCTCTATTTTACCTCTTGATAACATATAATGTAACTGATCACCTCTGCTTTTATTACTTTTCTTTTTTTACCTTCTGTGACAGAACACTTTCCTGATTTTTTATACATGTCATTGGCTGTTCCTTCTCCTCTGATTAACACTGGCATGTCCTAAGGCTAAATCCTTCTTAATCTATGTACACTTCCTAGATAATTTCATCCAGACATACTCCTCTAAGTATCTCTCTATACCAATAAATCCCAAATCCACACCCCTAGACCAGATTCTCAACTTCAGAGTCTTATAAACAACTACCTTTGATATTTTTACAGATTTTACAGGTGTCTAAAATATTATACAGCAAAAGAGAACACTTGACTTTCTTACAGAGAAAGCACTCTTACAGAGTACTTTCTTACATTCTTTAATTCTGCAAATTTACAGAATTTGCTCCTCTCCCAGTTTTCTTCTCCAACCTAACTTCCATATACTCTTCCCCTCATCTATTATACACCAGTCACCTTTTTTTCTTTCTGTTCCTAAAGTATTCCACGGTCATTTTCATTTACTGCCTGTAAATCTCCTCTCTCAGATCATCATAGGGCTGGCACATTCTTGCCATTCAGATCTTAACTGAAATATTCTTCTTCAATGAAAGCTTTCAAATATTTCCTATTTCTTTCAATAATGAAGGCAGTCACCAGTCTCTATCACATTATCCATTTTAATTCTCTGCATTGACCAATAAATGTTTCATTGGTTTATTATTTGTCCTCCCTCCCTTTAGAATGCAATCCTAAGGAGAGCAGGGACAACTTCTGTCTTGTTCATCACTGTATTCTCAGTACCTAAAGTAGCATCAAGTATTTGGAATAAATTAATACAACAGGAAAATTTTTAAAATAAAACATTCCTCAAATTAGTACGTCAAAATAAGTTTATGGATTCATTTATATATTTTGCTGGAAATACACTCTAAGATACCTTTTCATTACCTTTTGTATTTTTTGGATCTTTTGAACTGATTCTTCAGAAAACTATAGATTCAATGTATTCTTCTATATGGCTGACCATCACTCTCAGAATTCTGTTTAAACAACAAAAAAATTTATTAGATTTACTTAACTTATATAAAAGTTTATCATGAAAAAGTTTTAAAGTAATTTTTAAACATAAAATTTAGAACTTAACCACAAAGTGTACATAAATGTTAAACTCTACAAATTGTTTCTAAGACACAATAACTTAAAGAATAAATGAAAACAATTAACTTGATTCTAGTATAGAAGTTAAAACACAAAGGTATAAATATAACTACAAAAATACATTAATAAGATACACAATAAAAAGATGTAATTTGTGATGTCGATAACAAAGTGTGGAAGGGAGAGATATGTAAGAGAGTTCTGAAGCGCCATCAGTTTAATATAGATTGTCAAAACTATAAGATGTTTTATGTAAGACCTATGTTAAGCACAAAGAAAATACCTATAGAGGATACACAAAAGGAAATGAGAAAGGAATCAAAGCATGTCATACACACACACACACAAAAACCCAACAAGAAAAACAAAGACAATAGGAGGAACAAAGTGACAAAAAAACTACAAGACAGTCAAAAACAAATAACAAAATGGACACAGTAAGTCTTCCCTATCAGTAATTACTTTAAATATAAAAGGACTAAAGTCAGCAATCAAAAGAGCAGCTAAATGGATGAGAAAAAGTAAGATCCAACTATTTACTGTCTACAACAGAGTCAACTCTAGATTTAAAGACATACAGAGGATGAAAGTAAAAGTAAAAAGATTGATATGCAAATGTAACCAAAAGAGAGCAGGAGTGGTCATGCTTCTATCCAACAAAATAAACTTTAAGTCAAAAACTGACAAGAGGCAAAAAAAGGCCATTATATAATGATAAAAGGGTCAATTCATCAGGAAGATGTAAGAATGATATAAACACCCAACATGAGAACACCCAAATATTTGAAACAAATACTGATGGAACTGAAAAGTGAAACAGATAGCAACACAATAATAATAGAGATTTCAATACCCCAGTATCAAAAAGGATAAAATATCTAGATAGAATATCAATAAGGAAACAGGCAACTTGAGTAACATTAAAGACCAAATCAACTTAACAGACATATACAGAACTTTCCACCCAACAGCAGCAGAATACACATTCTTCTTAACTGCACATGGAACATTCTCCAGGACATATCACATTTTAGGTCACAAAATAAGTCTTAACAAATTTATGAAGACTGAAATCATACCAACTACCTTTTCTGCCAACAATGGAATGAAACTAGCAATCGATAACAAAAGCAGAACTGAAAAATTCACAAATGCATGAAAATTAAACAACACACACCCTTAAGCAGTGGATCAAAGAAGAAATCAAAAGGGAAATTAGAAACCTGGAGACAAACAAAAACATAACACATCAAAACTTATGGGATGCAGCAAAAGCAGTACTAACAGGGAAGTTTATAGTGGTAAATACTACATTAAAAAAGAAAAAATATCTTGGGGGCACCTGGGTGGCACAGTCAGTTAAGCATCCAACTCTTGGTTTCAGTTTAGGTTATGATCTCAGGGTCATGAAATCAAGCCCAGCACTGGGCTCCATGCTCAGCACAGAGTCTGCTTGAGATTCTCTCTAACCCCCCTGCCCCTTCCCCCAGCCCCACTCTCAATTAAAAATAAATAAATAAATCTCATAAATAAAACAAAATCCAATTCTAAAAAAAAAGGAAAAATCTCAAAAATGAATCCTAACTTTACACCTCAAGGAACCAGAGAAAGAACAAACAAGTCCAAAGTTAGCAGAAGGAAGGAAAAAAAAAAAGCCCAGAGCTAACATCATGATCAACAGTGAAAAACTGAAAGCTTTCCCTCTAAGATGAGGAACAACGCAAGGATGCCCACTCTTACCACTTGTATTCAACACTGTACTGGAAATTTGAGCTAGAGTAATTAGGTAAGAAAAAAAGGCTTACACAAATCCGAAAGTAAGAAGTAAAATTATCCCTGTTCACAGATGACGTGATCTTATATGCAGAAAACCCTAAAGATTCCACAAAAAACCCATTAGAACTAACAAATGTCAAAGTTGCAGGATACAAAATCAACACACAAAAATCAGCTGCACTTCTATATACACTAACAATAAACAATCTGAAAAGGAAATTAAAAAAATGTCATTTACAATAGCATCAAAAAGAATAAAATAGTAACAAACCTAACGAAAAAGGCAAAAGACTTGTACACTGAAAACTATAAAATAGTTTTCTGAAATAAGAAATAAGACACAAATAAATGGAGGGAAGTTTACAGTGGACATACAGAGGATGTTTATAGAAGATTTAGTATCATTAAAATTGTCCATATTACCCAATGTCATCTACAGATTCAACGTAATCTCTATCAAAATCCCAATGGCATTCTTTGCAGAAACTGAAAAAGAATTCTAAAATTCATATGCAACCACAAAGGATCTCAACTAGTCAAAAACAATACTGAGAAAAAAGAACAAAGCTGAAGGCCTCACACTTCCTGACCTGTAAACGTTATTACAAAGCTACAGTAATCAAATGTTATGGAAGTGGCATAAAGACGAACGCACTGACCAATGGTAAAGAACAGAGAGCCCAGAAATAAACCTAGGCATATATGGTCAAATGATCTTCAACAAGTGTGCCAAGACTACATAACCAGAAAGCATAGTGTCTTTAACAAACAGTGCAGGGAAAACAGTATATCCACATGCAAAAAAAGACTGAAACTGGATGGTCCCTACCTTACACCATACACAAAAACCAAATCAATATGGATTAAAGACTTAAATGTAAGACCTGAAACTATAAAACTCCTAGAGGAAAACAAAAGGGAAAGTTTCAGGACACAGGATTTGGAAATCATATCTTGGATATGACACCAAAAACAAAGGAAACAAAAGCAAACACTGACAACTGGGACTCCTTCAAGTTAAACAACTTATGCACAGCAGAAGAAACAAGAATGAAAAGGTAATCTATGGAATGGGAGAAAATATCTGATAACCATATATATCTGATAAGGGATTAATATCCAAAATACATAAGAAACTCCTACAACTTAGCAAAACAACAACAAAACCCATAAATAACCCAATTTTTATTTATTAATTTATTAATTAATTTATTTATTTTTAAAGATTTTATTTATTTATTTGAGACAGAGAGAATGAGAGAGAGAGACAGAGAGAGAGCACATGAGGGGGGCGAGGATCAGAGGGAGAAGCAGACTCCCTGCCGTGCAGGGAGCCCGATGCGGGACTCGATCCGGGGACTCCAGGATCATGACCTGAGCCGAAGGCAGTTGCTTAACCAACTGAGCCACCCAGGCGCCCCAATAACCGAATTTTTAAAAAAGGCAAATGACTTAAACATTTCTCCTAAGACATACAAATGGCCAACAGATATATGAAAAGATGCTCAAAATCCTCAATCAAAAGAGAAATGCAAATCAAAACCACAATGAGATATCATAGCAGCCCTGTTAAAATGGCTATTATAAAAACAACAACAAAAATATAGAAAACAGAAATAAATAAGTTTGACAAGAATGCAGAAAAATTGGTACTTTGCTCATGGTGAGTAGGAATGTAAAATGGTGCCACCACTATGGAAAACAGCATATTAATTTCTCAAAAAACTAAAAATACAACTATCATATAATCCAGGAATTCCACTTCTGGGTTATTTATGCAAAAGGATTGAGAACAGGATCTCGAAGAGATCACTGTACTCCTATATGTTCACTGCAGCATATTCACAATAGCCAAGAGGTGGAAACAACCTAAACAGTCCATGGACAAATAAATGGATAAAGGAATGGTATATACATACAATGGAATATTATTTAGTTCTCAAAAAGAAGGAAATCCTTTCATACTTAACAACATGGATGAATCCTGAGGACTTTATGCTAAGTGAAATAAGCCAGTCACATTAAAACAAATAATGCATGATTCCACTTAACATGAGGTGTCTAAAGTAGTCAAACTGATAGAAGCCGAAAGTAGAATGGTGGTTGTCAGGGGCTTGGGGGAGGGGGAAATCAGGAATTGCTGTTCAATGGATATAGAGCTTCATAGTCACACAAGATGAAAAAGTTTCAGAGATCTGTTGTACAAAGAGTTAACAGTACTGTACACACTTAAAATTTTAAAAGAGCAGATTTTGTATATGGTCTTTTCTCCCCATCCATTTAATCTATATATGTCTTTATATTTACAGTGGGTTTCTTGTAGACAACATATAGTTGGATCTTGTTTCTTAATCCACTCTGACAATCTCTGTCATTGAATTGGTACATTTAGGCTGATAGTCAAAGTGATTATTGATATAGTTGGACTAATAGCTACCATACTGATTACTGCTTCTACTTGTTGCCCTTGTTCTTCCCATTTTTGTCTTCCACTCTGTCTTTTGTCGTTTTCAGCATCTTATATGATTTTCTGAGCAGTTTACGGGATTCCTATTCTCTCCTTTCTTAGCACATTGGTTATGTTTGTTTACCTTTTTTTAGTGGTTTAGTGGTTTTCACTTTTTTAGGTGGCTACCCTAGAGTTTACAATATCATTTTTGAAGTTTTTTTTCTTTTATATATAGATATATTTTTTAAGTAACCTCTACCCTCAACATGGGGCTCAAACTCACGACCAGGCACGCCTATAATATACATTTACAACTAATCCAAGTTCACTTTCAAATAAACTATACCACTTGACAAATAGTATACCTTATAATAACCAAATAATTCTAATTCCTCTCTCCTATCCCTTGTATTGTCATTCATTTATACATAAGCATGTACGAATGTGTGTGTGTGTATATATATATATATATACACACACACACACACATACACAAGTATATACAAATTCATTATTGCTACTACTATGAACAAACTGTTATGTGAGGTCAATTAAGAATAAAAACAGAAGTTTGTTGTTATTCTTTTACCTTTACTTACTCCTTCAATGCTCTTTCTTACTTTAGAAACTTCCAAGTTTCCAACCTATTCCATTTTCTTTCTCTCTAAAGAACGTCTTTTAATATTTCCTGCAAGGCAGGTCTACTACCAACAAATTCCCTCAATTTGTTTGAGAAAGTCTTTATTTCTTCTTCATTTTTCAAGAATAATTTCACAGGAAAAAGAATTCTAGGTTGGTGAGTTTTTCTCTCAATACTTTAAATATTTCACTCTACTTTCTTTTCACGTGCACGGTTTCTGAGGGGAAGTCAAATGTAATTCTTTGTTCTTCTATAGGTAAGGTGTTTTCTTCCTCTAGCATCTTTCAGGAATTTTTTCTTCCTATCTGATTTTCTATAGTTTGAAAATGATACGCCTAGGTGTTGTTTTGGGGGGGGTACTTATCCTTCTTGGTGGTCTCTGACCTGGATCTGTGATTTGGGGTCTGACATTAACTTGGGGAAATTCTCAGTCATTATTATTTCAAAAGTTTCCCTTTCTCCTGGTATTCCCATTACATACATGTTACAACTTTTGTAGTTGTCCCACAGTCCCTGGATATTCTTTTCTTTTTGGTCTTTGTCCTCTTTGCTTTTCATTTTCAAGGATTCTACGAAGATATCCTCTAGCTCAGAGGTTCTTTACTCACGTGTCCGGTCTACCAATAAGCCCATCAAAGGTATTCTTAATTTCTGGTACAGTGTTTAACTCCTTATCTACCTTCTTAGGGTTTCCATCTCTCCACTTACACTGCCCACCTGTTCTTGCACAGTCTATTTTATCCATTAGATCCCTGAGCACATTAATTATAGTTACTTTAAATTCCTGATCTGATAGCTCCAACATCCTTGTGCCATGTCTGGTTCTGATATTTGCTCTGTCCCCTCAAACTGTGTTTTTGTCTTTTGGTATGCCTTGTAATTTTTTCTTGATTGCTGGACATGATGCACTAGATAAAAGGAACTGCTATAAACAGGCCATTAGTAATGTGGTGGTGGGGGGGAGGGGAAGCATTCTATAGTCCCACGATTAGGTCTCAATCTTTCAGTGAGCCTGTGCATCTGGACTGTGAACTTCATCAATGTTTCTCAGGTTTTTTTCTCCTTCCTTAAACTACCATGGTTAGAGTAGGTAGGCATTTGGTATTTCCCTTCTTCCAGATGAGTTAGACTCCCGTTAACTAGTTTCCCCTGAGAGTGGGTCTTGTTACGAAGACAGTACTCTGGTGTATTTCAAAATGGTTCTTTTTCCCTTACTCCTGCTGGAAGCAAGAGGAGGTATTTCTGATATTCACTGTGGGAACCTGGTTGAGCTCTTAGAGGTAAATCTCACAATACTGTTGAGGCCCCTATGACTGGGTCCCTTTGGAGTTTTTAATTGTCAAAGTTATATACAGTGAGCCTCCAGCAACTTGTCAATTACAGTTCTGGTTCTGCACTGGTTTCTGAGGTGGTTTCAGCTCCTAAGTCTCTGTTCTAGGAAGCTGTGACTTCCTGTATTTACCTGACTCTCTAATCTTTGGGAGATTGCCCAGTGATCAAATTTTCCCTGTGGCCCCCCCTTTTTTATGCATCCAAGAATTGATTTTTCTGACCATTCACCTTTTTACTTGTTAGGACAAAGTGGTGACTTTGTTACTTGTTTTTTTTTCCATAATAATATTTTTAAACTCTAAAAGTTAGTGTCACTTTAATAAAATAATTTTAATGTTTAAATCACCAAGTGTATTTTTACCTAGGAACTTTAAAGTAAAAAAAAATTTATGACAGACTCAATTTTTTTCAATTTTTATTACAGTAAAAAATTATAGAAAAATAAAGGTACAATAGATTAGATTAAGGCTGTCAATTACTCATTTTAAGTCAGTAAGTATTTAAGGAGCAAGAGAAGTTCAAGCTCTATGTTAGAGATTATGGGTACTTAATAAATTGAAGTAACCAGTTAACAACAAGGAATCTCTTAGACCTTTTCCTGTAATAGACCATGGTACAAATTAATGACATGATCTAAAGCATTATAACACCAACTGTACAGAGGCTGCTACAGTATTTACTATTTGTTTTCCTGTGAATTAGTTCTCAATAGTTCAAACGCTTGCTTTAAGAATGCCAATGAACATATATGAATTACTTTCACGGAAGTCTCTGCCTCAGCTAACATAAAAATGGTCATGACTAGGGCGCCTGGGTGGCTCAGTTGGTTAAGCGACTGCCTTCGGCTCAGGTCATGATCCTGGAGTCCCGGGATCGAGTCCCACATCAGGCTCCCTGCTCAGCAGAGAGTCTGTTTCTCCTTCTCACCCTCCTCCCTCTCATGCTCTCCCTCATTCTCTCTCAAATAAATAAATAAAATCTTTAAAAAAAAAATGGTCATGACCCAATAGTGACTGATAATCATCTTTACATAATATTTATTAAAGAGTCAACTATTCACATATCGCTGGTTCATATTTGGTTTCTCCCACTGTCTCTCTACTTTCTGTGTGTGTGTGTGTGTGTTTGCACGCACACGTGCATACTTTAGTTTTCACTTTCACCTTCAAGAACGAAAATTAGGGTGAATTTTACTCAAATTTTTTGGTGCTGTAAATTTCAGGAACCTGTCAATTTCAGTTATCAATGTTCTTTCACTGACAAGGAAAATTAGGAATTACTGTGTTCTTACTATTTTTCATTGTAGAAGTGGAATATCACTATAACATTCTCATTGACAATATTCTCCTAAATCATGAGTTTCTTCAAAACAGGAGTAATAATTTACTTATTCAACTATTACTAGGACCTGTCAGAGTATTCGACAAATCCTAATACTCAACTGGCACTGGTGAATAACTGAATTAAATGAGACCAATTCAACCTTGCCACAAAATTAGTGCAAAACTTTACAGTCAAGTTTGCTTCCGACCCACCCAATGCCATTCTAATTTTTTTTTAATTTTTTAAAAGATTTTATCTATTTATTTGACAGAGAGGGAATGAGAGAGAGAGAGAGCATGAGAGCGGGGAGGGTCAGAGGGAGAAGCCAACTTCCCACTGAGCAGGGAGCCCAATGTAGAACTCAATCCCAGGACTCCAGGATCATGATGTGAACCAAAGGCAGTCACCCAACCAACTTAGCAACCCAGGCACCCCATTCTAAATTTTTTTGAATGAAGAATATAATTGTATATGCAAAATAACAGCAACAAAAAAGGATATTTTTTATAGCAAAAGATGATATATTTTTGAGAAAAGGCGATTTTTGATAACAAAACAATATTCTGGGAAATTGAAGGAATCAAAAATAAAATGGTCTGAGTCAAAAGCACCAGAGCAACAGGACTGAGTTCCTAAAATGTGCATGAAACAAAATTCAGAAGCCAGATCCCTGTGTCCTAGTTAGTTTTAAGTACTTTGGATAGTGCTACCCAGTCAGAATTAAAGCAGCTAATAAACAGCATGCTGGAGGAGTCAGTATAAAACTTAAGATCTACGGAATTTAGAAAGGTATGGATGGAAATCTCTAGAAAATAACTAAACCACCTAAGCCTCAGAATTCGTAGCTAAGAGGGTTCTTGTGAACAATAAAAGATATAATGAATAGGGATACCTATTTTTATTAACAAAATAAATACAAATGGCAACCACCCCTTGGAAAAAAACAAACGTCTTAAACATTTGCAGCATGACAAAGGGTTAATATCTTTACCACATAAGGATATTTAGAAGTTATTCAGAAAAATGTTAAAATCCAACCTCCCCCATCCCCGAGCCCCTCCCCCGCCTTAGGCTTTCAATGGATTCACCAAAGCAGCTTTACCCCACCTGGGCCCCGGGATCATCACAGATGCCCAGTGAAGAGAATTCCCAGGAAGGTTCAGCTGCCTCTCAAACTATCTCCAAAGTGTTAATAAAGAACCTTAGTAAATTGACTCTCAACCCCAGTATCAAACTCCCTTCCCCTCTACCAGAATATCTACCCCAACAGCAGGACAGAGAGAAGAAACCACAGGGGCTGGTTGAGCGCATCCTCAGCACCAGGAGGAGGACTGGAGTAAGGACTTTGTTAACTGCTCGGAAAGAAAGGATGGAAAGGATGATGCGACTGATTCAATACCAGCACTACCTCAACCAGCGGTCCATGCTTCAAAAAGATCTACAGCAGAAGGAAACTGAGGCTGAATCAAGAGTGGAAAGATGTAGACGTAGCTGTCATCACTGCCTGTATCATTAAGATCTTTCTGAGGACACCAGCATGAAGAATAATTATGACACAGAGTCTATGTAAACATAAACTTTATTCTTGTACTCTTTCTTCTTGCTAGTAATTTTAGGATCATTATGCAGCAGAGCTTACGGGTATGTTAGGACAAACTGCATAACATTTTACTAATCTATGATATAAGCTCTTTTTTTGTATCTTTTCTACCTTGATACCAGTAATTTGTGAGGAATCCTGCAGTTTGCATCTGAATGACCTCAATATACTTCCACATTTTGATTTGACCTAAGGAAGCACTAATAGGTTTTGAATGTGGCCTGTGTGTTTGAGAAGCCTGAAGTCATTAAGATAAAACCTAGCATCAAAAACTGGAAGCTAAGTAACTTGTGCAGAAGGAATACACAGAAAACTTTGGGTGGTTTGGTTAGAGCATAACTAGGGCAGAGTGCACAGGCTAGATTTTCGGGTTTTCAAAAATTGAATTGTAATAAAAATTTTTTGATATGCTATTTCAATTTTTAGTAGCAAATGTGTGTGTAGAGGATCTTATTGAAATTGAGACTTATTTGAAAAAAAATAAAAATAAAATAAAATCCAACCCCGCCCAAGCAAAATGTATAACCAAATGAGGCACAAAGAAAACAAATGGCTAATAAATATAAAATTATTCCTGGCTAGATATGAAAGAAGCTTTGTTATAAATATTAGTGATTCCTTAAAAATTATACTTCATATAGTTATCATTCAGCAAATATTTACTGAGCACCAATACAAGTGTCCAACACTATGCTAATGGTAGTTTTAAAATGGCAAAACAGTCATATCAACTGCATTTGAGGCACTTCCCAAAGGCATGCACAAAATGCTCTGTGAATACATACGAGGGACACAGAAGTTGAGGAAGCCTCCTGGAAGAAGTAGTCCCTAAGTTGAGATCTTTAGGATGAATAAAATTCACCAGGCCAAGAGACAGAGAACTGTGATGCCAAAAGAACAGTAAATGCAAAGGTCTGGACACATAAGCAAGAACTATAATTTTAGGGTACTGTAAGTAGTTCAGCATGATTAGAGCAAAAACCAAGGACAGGGTGGGGTAAAAACTGGGGGTAAGAGATAAGAACGATGAGGTGTGTATATCATGAAAGGCCACATGAGGTTTAGAAAAAAATCACCTGCCCCTCAATAGCAACATGAAAACACTGAAGTAGCTTTAAGCAGGGAAGTTAACATTAATAGATTTGTTCTTTTGAAATATCATTCTGGCTACAATATAAAGAATGGAATGAAGAAGGCAAGACTAGAGTTAGGGAGACTAAGAGAAGAAGGTTACTATAATAATGCAGGCAAAATAATACAGAGGCAGAGGTTATATAAAGAAATGTAAGAATTTTAATAAGGGCACTGGATGGCTCAGTCGGTTAAGTGTCTGACTTCAACTTAGGTCCTGGGATGGAGCCTCAGATCGGGCTCCTCACTCAGTGGGGAGTCTACCTGTCTCTCTCCCTCTGCCCCAGCCCCCACTTGCACATGCTCGCTCACGCTCTCTCTAAATAAAATCTTTAAAAAAAATAGAATTTTAATAAATGCTAAGATGACTAGACAGAACTTGGTGATTAGTTATCAGAAGCACGGTTCAGGAAGCAGTTGAGAGTATCACCCAAATTTTGTCTTGGGCATCTCTGTGGGTTGGATAGGAAAAATAGGAAGAATAAGCTGGAGGAAAAGGAGAGCTAATAATGACACTAAGAGCAGTGGCTACTATTTATTGAACACTTAGTTTGCGCCCAGCATTCCTCAAAGTCTTCTCTCATTTAAGACTCTCAACAATCAGATGAGGTAAGCTCTACTATTATCTCCATTTTACTGATGAGGAAACTGAAAAACAAACAGTATAGGTAAGCTAAGGAAGGTCATCAGTAAAGCTGAGATCAGAATGCTGATAGTTTAGCTTGAACTATGCTCTTAATCACATGTTACAGACACCTCACATATACTTTAGATGATGGATTCAGTTTTAGACATGTTGTGTTTAAGATATCTAAGGGATATGCAAGAAGAAAAACACCCAGTAGATGGTTAAAGTGAGCTTGGCATTCAAGAAAGAACTGGATGAAGATGTAAAGTGGGAGTCATCAACATAAATATATAAATTAAAGACAGTGATGGGATTTTCTAGGAAAAAAAGGCTAAGATTGAAACTTGATGAAAAATTAGTATTTTAGAAACCAGAAGACAACTAATAAAATGGGAAGGAGGCAGAGTAAGGAACTTAGAGAAATGAGCTCTGCCTATACTCTGAAAACTATAAAACATTAATGAAAGAAATTGAAGATGACACAAATGGAATGATATTCCATGATCATGGGTTGGAAGAATTAATATTGTTAAAATGTGTGTACTACCCATAGCAATCTACAGATTCAGTTTAATACCTATCAAAATATTAGCAGTATTTTTCACAAAACTAGAACAAATAATGCCAACATTTGTATGGAACCACAAAAGACCCCAAAGAGCCAGAGCAATCTTGAGAAAAGATCAAAGCTGGAGGTATCATAATCATAGATTTCAAGATATATTACAAAGCTATAGTTATCCAAACAATATGGTACCAACACAAAGAGAGACAAAAAGATCAACGGAATAGAATGGAGAACAAAGAAATAAACCCACGCATATATGGTCAATTACTCTACAACAAAGGAGGAGAGAATATAGACAGTGTCTTCAATAGATGGTACTGGGACATGGAATATTACTCAGCCATAAGAAAGATCTTGCTATTTGTGACAACATGGATGGACCAAGAAGGCATTAAACTAAGTGAAATACATCAAATACCATATGATTTCACTTATATATGGAATCTTAAAAAACAAATGGACAAATAAAAAGAACAGAAACAGACACATAAATACAAAGAAGTGGTGGTTGCCAGAGGTGGAGGGAGGGGGGTCAAGGGATGGGCAAAATGGGGAAAGGGGAGTGGGAGATACAGGCTTCCAGTTACAGAATGAATATAAGTCACAGGAATAAAAGGCACAGCACAGAGAATATAGTCAATGGTATTGTAATAGTGTTGTATGGTAACAAATGGTAGTTACTCTTTTGGTGAGCAAAGCATAATGTACAGAGTCGTTCATTCGCAATGTTGTACACCTGAAACTAACGTAACACTGTGTGTCAACCATACTTCAATAAAACAAAAATTTTTAAGTAATTTAAACAAGAATTAAACAAATAAAAAAAGAAATGGGCTCTGAAAACAGATTTCCTGGGTATGCATTTATAGCTCAGTCCCTTTATTAGCTGTGGGTCTCAGACCAGTCACTTCATCTCTATGCATCATTTTTTCATTTTTAAAATGGATATAATAGTAGATATATGCAGTTGTTCTGAGGATTAAATATGTTACATGTTTGGGATAGTACACAGAAAAGAGCAAATGAATTTTAAATATGATTAGTGTTAATAGTATCAACTAGATGGCAAAGGATCAAAGAGACAGAAGAAAGCCAAGAAGGATTAGCTGTCACTAAAATTAAAGGAAAAGAGTGTTTTGAGAAGTTGACAATGTTAATATTGCAGTGCAGACAAGATAATGACTGTAAAATGTCCACTGTATTTAATAACAAAGAATTTGATACCTTTGGTGAAGGAGCTATGAAACAGACACTGAGCACTGCTTTAAGATAGTAAATTGGAAAACACTTTCCTAAAGTTTGGTGAGAAAAAGTTTAGTGAGATGTATCAATAGCTTGAAAATATTTATACCCTTTGACCCAATAATTTTACTTTGAGAAAAAAGGAAACAATCAGAGGTGTAGCCAAAGTTTTATATTCATTGTACTATTGTGCACAATCTAGTAAAGTTAGAAAGAATTTAAGCATCTAATAGGAATAACACTGGCATCAAGATATAGCAAATATAAATCAAAATAAGCCAAAGGTAAAACTGTAGTTATTCCTAAGTAGCTTATGAATTTTTAATTTTTTTTAGTATGTTCTAAAACTTCTCGCATGAACATGCACTATTATAATCAGAAAAACTTAAATGTTCCCTTTTTCTTTTTCTTTTAATTGTCCAACATTGGAGCCCTAGCTATACATAAGGAACATAAAGTTACATGTTTATCCATTCCAGAAAACAAAATATGAGTAACAAAATAACATGTTACTGCTACAAAATAAGAGTAACAGAGGCTATTTTCCTATGTATTGTTGACATAATTTAAAGAAAAAAACCTCTTAATTTCATCTAATTATCAATAATCTTTAAATTATTAATTTAAAATGATTAACTCAGGAACCTGGGTTTAAAAAATGGAAACTACAATAAATCTTTTTCTAATGTAATAACCTATTGACCCACTGACCTACTTTGGAATTTAGTTTAGTTAAATCTGATATCACAGATTATTTCTGGAACTGATGGATCTATTAACATTAATTAAAAGTAGTGCTGACATGAACAATACATACAGCATGATTCTGGCTAGTTAAAAAAAACAACAACAAAAACCTGGGAGGAATAAAACAAGATGAAACCAGAGAGGGAGACAAACCATAAGAGACTTCTTAAGCATAGGAAAGAAACAGGCTTGCTGGAGGGGAGGTGGGGGGGGATGGGGTGACTGAGTGGTGGGCATGAAGGAGGGCACATGATGGAATGAGCACTAGGTGTTGTATGCAACTGATGAATCACTGAACTCTACCTCTAAAACTAATAATACACTATATTGTTAATTAATTGAATTTAAAATTAAAAAAGGAAACCCCCCAAAAAAGTAGTGCTGAAATTTAATTGACGTATCATACAAAACCCAAGCATCAATCCTCAACTACGTTTACCATCATTTATGAAAAATTCTAACTTGCTTCTGCAGAATGCTCAATGTTTGTATTATAACTAAAGAGATAATTATTCCTAAGAAAACAATTTTAACTTGTAAAGAAAGATTCAAATACTTTTTAATTGTTTAACGTATGACTAAAGATGAAATTAAATAGTTCTTAACTTACTCAATACTAAGTGGGAACATTAGCCTACCCCTACCTATAATGGATGTAAAATATTAGCAAGATGAAAAACATTCTTAACTCTATGTATAGGAGTTTCCAAAACTAACTGAAACTGAGAACTCACAGTAAGAACAAGAAACACACCCCAAACTAAACTTTTATGAACCGGACAAAATTCTGGCTCAAGACAAACAACAAATGGCCAGAACTCTCATCTTTCCAAGGTCTAAATGTGAAGTATTTTTTTTTAAAGTTTTATTTACTTTTTGACAGAGACACAGTGAGAGAGGGAACACAAGCAAGGGGAGTGAGAGAGGGAGAAGCAGGCTTCCCGCGGAGCAAGGAGCCCAATAAATGTGAAGTATTTTTGAAGCCTCATTAAACAAACAAATACTAAAAACTCAGTACAACTTTCTTAGTAGGACACAAGACTATTCCAATGATTCAACTAATTTATTTCTTCAAATAACGCCTGAGGTCCCAATTCATGTAATGGACTGATCTGGTCCACAGAATATAGGAGCACCTTATTCCTTTTTCAGAGATGAGAATGATGCCTGAGCCTGTCCCCAGCCTCCACTGAGTCCCACAGAAGATCTGAAGGGGCAGAGCTGAAGCCTGAGTCTCAGAGTGAATTACACACTGAACCAGGTACCATAACCCTGAAGCTACACTCCACCCCTCGCCCAGCCTTTTTACTAGGCTCAGCAGGAAGAAAGAGGGGGCCCTGTGGTTGGCAAAATAATGGCGCCACTATAGGATCATGCCCTAATCCCTGGAGTCTGTAAAATGTCACTTTACAGGGCAAAAAGGGACTTTGCAGATGTGATTAAGGTTAAAGATCATCCAGTCCTTTCAATGGGGAGATTATCCTGAATCATCTGTGGGCATAGTGCAATCATGTGAGTCTTTAAAAGCAGAGGACCTTTCAGATACATGCACCCTTATGTTTACAGCAGCATTATTTACAATAGCCAAATTATGGAAGCAGCCCAACTGTCCATTCATGGATGGATGAAGAAAATGTAGTATATATGTATGTATGTATGTATATGTACACACACACACATACACAGGAATATTATTCAGCCATAAAAAAGAATGAAATCTTGCCATTTACAACAACATGGATGGAGCTACAGAGTATAATGCGAAGCGAAGTCAGTCAGTCAAAGAAAGACAAATACATACCATAGGATTTCACTCGTATGTGGAAACAAAACAAATGAGCAAAGGGAAAAAGAGAGAGGGAGAAAGGGGGAGAGGACAAGGGGGGGGGAGAGAGCGAGACAAACAAGAAACAGATCCTTAACTCTAGAGAACAAACTGATGGTTAGCAGAGGGGAGGTGGGGTGGAGATGGGTGAAATAGGCAAAGGGGATCAAGGAGTGCACTTGTGATGATGAGCACAGGGTGTTGTACGAAGTCTTGAATCACTCTATTGTACACCTGAAACTACTGTTAACACTGTATGTTAACTAAACTGGAAATAAATTGAAAAAAATTAAAAAAAAAAAAACCAGAGACCTTTCCTGGTTGTGGTCAGAGAGATTATGAAACAGAAGGGTCAGAAAGATACAATGTTGTTGGTTTTGAAGGCAGAAGAAAGGGACCATAAGACAAGGAATGTGAGGCCTCAAGAAGCTTGAAAACATAAACAGATTCTCCTCTGAAAAGAGAGAAAGGAATTTTTCAGAAAGGAATGCACCACCGCTGACACCTTGAATTTAGCCCAGTGAGACCCATGTGACACTTCTGAGCTTCAGGACTGACTATAAGATAACACATTTTTATTGTTTTATGCCATTAAGTGGTAATTTGTAGGAGAGCAACAGAAACTTAATACAAGTCCAAATATCTCTGGCTGCTCTTGATAAAATTTGCCTTTCTCAAATCTCTCTCCCTCAATATTTACAATAACTTGCCTTGGAAACAATCAAGACTAATCCCATTATGCCCTACTTTCCTTTTATATCAGTCACCAAGAGAGGCCCAAGACCCCCACACACACCATCACCTGGATTCTTGTCCTTATATACTCTTTATATCCCTACATTGATCCCTTTTCCCTTCCTTTCCCAATTTCCAAACTCCTTTAACTGTGTTCTCTGGAACTCATGGTGATATCATTAACAAAATCTCCTATTTCCTCAATTCGTTACTGCACATTCTCTTCACCTTTCTTGCACCAAATGAAACCCCACTCTCCTCTAGAAGTTCTGCTCTAACTCCAGTCCTTTCAAATGACAGCTATTTTCTTCTCCCATGTCACAGATGACTAGGTCCCGGCGGTGAGGCAAACCTCCTTGTACCTCACTGTCATTGCCAAATTATTCCCCTTCTTCCCCTCCCTAAAATATCCAGTTTTGAACTCATACCTCCAGATGATACTAGCTACTACCCTCTCCATGTTATAACCATTCGTAAACTCCCAGAATAAGCCCTCTTGTTCCCTCAGGGTTGTTACTCTCTTTAATACCTCTTCTGTCGTTGTTTTTGAATTTTATTATCTGTAACAATGATCCTCTCAACATGGCCAGTCAGTTCCTTCACTTCCTCCCCTCCAAAATCCTGTGCACCATCCAACTTCCCACTCATTCCCCTGAGTTATTCTAGAACTCACCATTAGAAATAATCACATGCCTCTTGATATTCTCTATTTCAAACACCGATCCCTCTATAGTTCACACAAGCAGAACTAGCTAGCATGTGATCTGCTTGATTCAAAAACCACAAAAAACAGATTTTTTTAAATTAGCAGTACAGCTCTAATTTATTTATTTATGCCTATGACTTTTTTTCCCCCCAACCTGTCCTAGCCTCCTAATCTTTGCTAGGCCCTCACAATTTCTCATCCCAGGAAAGGCACAAAGGAACAAGGCAAGTTTATCTGAGATGGTCAGGGAAAATCAGAGACAGAAATGCTTATTCTTTTTTGTGTTTGTCTAAATGCCTTCCTTTTTGCCACTGAATCCTTTGTACATTTATTATGGATAAGCCACTCCATGAGACATTCTACAGCAAAATGCAATGATTGCTTACAACTCCATACAGCTCAAGTCATACTGATAATAAAAACTTCTTATAATTCCAATTTACAGCATTTATTAATACAGGCACAAATAATACAAATACTGAAGAACATGTGGAGGGGAGACCAAGGCTTCTGAAGGTCACTCCTCTTGCCACATTGCACGGTACTGATTTTCCTTTCCAGCTTCATTCTATTTCTCTAGCCTCATCCCCCATTCCATCCTCACTTAGACATACTCCCTACTCTCAACCACAATGAACTTCTCACCATTCCCATGAGGTAGTAAGCAAAGACCCCTGGGTAAACAAAGGTCCATTCATCAGTGCCCAACATATTACCAACACAAAAAAACTTAATAAACTAGAATTAACATTCACAGGAAATCACATTGTCATTCACAGCAGGATTCAATTAATCAGTATGTAAAATTCATGTTGTTAGTGAAAAACTAAACAGATGTACCATGTATTAGTTTCCTATGGCTTCTAAAACACATTACCACAAACTTAATGGAATGGAAAAAAAACAAAAAACAAAAAACACAAACTTATTCTCTCCCAGTTCTGCAGACCTGAGTCCAATACAGGTCTCACTGGGCTAAACTCAAGGGATCAGCAGGGCTATGTTCCTCTCAGGAAACTTTAGCAAAAAATGTTTCCTTGCCTTTACAACCTTCTCAAGGCTGCCCACCTTCCTTGGCTTTCGGCTCCCCTCCTTAATCTTCAAAACCAGCAGCAGGGCATGTGCTTCTCAAGCTGCCATCTCTTCTGCCTCCCTTTTCCCTTACAAAGACCCTAGTAATTGATCACACTGGGCCCACCCAGATAATCCAAGATAACCTTCCCAACTGTAATTCCTCTTTGCAACTTAACGTAACACAGTGACAAGGTTCTGGGAATTAGGGCATGGACATCTTGAAGGACCATTGTTCGGCCTACCACATTCCATGACCAAAGAAGTCTCTCTTTGGTGAAGACAAAATTAAGTTATCTTGGGGAAGATAATACATTAAAGAATAATTTGATTATCAATAGATAGGGACGCCACATGCCTGGGTGGCTCAGTTGGTTAAGCGTCTGCCTTCAGCTCAGGTCATGATCCAGGGTCCTGGGATCGAGTTCCGCATCGGGCTCCCTGCTCAGTGAGGAGCCTGCTTCTCCCTCTGCCTGCCACTCCCCCTGCTTGTGCTCTCTCTCTCTCTCCCTAATAAATAAAATAAATAAATAAAATCTCTAAAAAAATAAAATAAACAACTACACCACCATGCCAAGTAGTTTGTAAACTTTTTTTTTTGTATTATATTATTAAAGTATTGTAACTTCTGAGCTATCTTTTCATGTTTCTTCAAGGGAACTGAAAAATAATGTGGATGATAATTCATGTTCCACGAGTTCAACTGCAACTTTCAAGCCTAACGTTATTGCTATATGGCCCCAAGAGGCTCTATGTCTGGTTTTTTCTGAATGGCAAAAGTTAGTTTAATGTCCAAAAGGATATGAAAGCATACTTTCCCTTTTGGACAACTAATTCATGTGTTATACTGCATTAAAAAAAAAGACATAATTGCCTTTTAAAAAGACATAATTTTATAAGTGTCAAACAGACGTCCAAAGAAGATTAATTAAATCCGATCCTTTGTGGATTGGCCTGTTTTTAAAAAGACAAGTGTATGTAAATTTCTTTTTTCCCCCCCAAGATTTTATCTATTTGAGAGAGCAAGCGAACGATTAAGGGAAGGAGCAGAACGACAAAATATCCAAGCAGACTCCTGCTGAGAGTGGAGCCTGATGCAGGGCTCGATCCCTTGACCCATGAGATCAGGACCTGAGCCAAAACCAAAAGTCAGTCACTTAACCAACTGAGTCACCCAGGCACCCCTGGGTGTATGTAAATTTCTGAGATGGCTCTGAGGAGGAGGGAGAAGGGAGGGAGGGAGAGGAATGGAGAGGAAAGGGAGGGTGAAAATGAATGAATAAATTATATCAACCTAGAAGTACAGAATTTCATTAGTGATAAATCTCCAGGGACCTCTTAGGAATCTGATTATTAAGTAGTATTATGAAAATATTAGGCTTAGGGCTAGCTCATGAAATATTTAATAACTTAAAACTAGTATGTACAAATATGATGACAATGCTTTGACATGTTATATACTTCATCAATGAGGACACCACACCCATGTAAAATGCCACTAAAAATCTATCAATTTTTAAGGCCACAAGTATTCCTCTAACTTTTTGCAGTATAATTACTTTATAAAATAGGCAGTTGCTTTGACCTATTAAAACTTGGGTAAACTGCCAGGTTGCTTTTGTGTAGCCAAGTAGGCCAAGCAAGTTCACAACCATCTGAAAACTAGTTCAAATATGTTTAGATGCATCCTGAACCACAGATTATTCAGAAAACTACCATACAGCATTTCTTCACTAAAATAATCATTATATCCACACTTTAGGATAAAATTTACTCCCTTTACATTGTAAGATTTTGCAGTATCAATCATATATATCCATTTCCACTTTTCTGTCTTATCCCTATTTACTTTCAAAACTTTAAAATAAATATATGTGGGTCTCATAATTGACTATTAACTATTTTTTAAACCTGATTAAACTGATTTTTTTTAAGATTTTATTTATTTATTTGGCAGAGAGGGACACAGCGAAAGAGGGAACACAAGCAAGGGGAGTGGGAGAGGGAGAAGCAGGCTTCCTGCAGAGCCGGGAGCCAGATGCAGGGCTCGATCCCAGGACCCTGTGATCATGACCTGAGCCAAAGTTAGACGCTTAATGACTGATCCACCCAGGCGCCCGATTAAACTGATTTAAACTGACTGCCGAATCCTCACCTGAAATGCTGAAGTCTTAGAAAATGGCAGATCAAGACACTATCTGAATCTGTGGAATAGGAAGGGAAATGGGGCTCACACTGCACAGACAAATCTTCTCAGTAGCATGCAAGTAGGAGTAATTAAGGACAAAAGAGGATGTGTGAGTGGCACACTAATTAACAGCCAGAAGGCCTATGACCAGGTTTCACAAAGTGCAACCTGGACTTGAGAAGTATTACAGAACAGAGACATACCCTTGATACAGAAGACACAGGATTTGAGATTTCTATTGATTTATCTTTATGTCTGCTACTGAGCCCAGAGAGTGAATTTGTATTTCATATATTGTATTTTTTGGTTCTGAAATTTCCATTTCATTCTTTTACATGGTTTCTATTTTTCAGAGGAGAACCATTCATTTCAAGAGTGTTCACTTTTACCTCAAGGAGCACAGATATAACAGGTGCTTTAAAGTCTTTTTCTAAAAACTCCATCACTGGATCATCTCAGGTTTGGCATCTATTATCTCTTCCCTTAAAAAGTGGTCAGATTTTCCTGTTTCTTGGGATGTCAAGTAATTTTGGATTGTATCCTAGACATTCTGAATATTAGGTTATAAAATTCCAGATTCTATTAACCCCTTCTGGATAATTTGATTTTTTTAGTGAAGTTTACTGTAAGTCTGTATTGCCTTCTATGGGTGGTAATTCGAATGTCAGTTCAGTTTTTAAAGCCTTTACTTTTACTATATTATTTGGGTTTATCCTTTGTATGAAACACTAGGACGCAAGTCTGGATCTGAATAGTGGTTTATAACATAGTTCAGTTCTCTAAGTCTTTGCTGTGTTTCTTTGGGTCTGTTCTGTGCATGTGTAACTCACGAGTAAGGTAGGACCTTTGTGAGTTCACACTCACAATTAGGGAATCTCCTCTCAGCTCTCTTCTCCCTGAGCTTTTCCCAGCATGCTCCAGTTTCCAGCAGCCCCTTTCCCAATTCCTCTGGCCAGGGAAATTATTTTCTCTCAGAGTTTTAAGTGGTAGTGCTGCCATGGCAGTGCAATTTAGAAGTGGAGATAGTCTTAGGGCAAGTTTGACAGAGAAAAAGGGAAATAAGGGGACCCCTCTTCCTTATTCTCTAGCTAGAAATGGGGGTTTCTTTTGAACTTTTTGCTAACTGCTACACCCACTGTGCAGTTCCACAATTCAGCCTGCCATTTGGTCAAAGCTGGGTCATGGAAAGAAAAAACTGATAAACTCACAATTATACAAGCTACCCTTCAAATTATGACTTCCCTTCTCAATTTGCCTGTTATTAATTTTCAGTCTTCAAATACTTGGTTTTTTTATTTCATTAGCAGTTCCTAGTTCTAATCAGTCGGGAGAATTAGGCTTACTCCAACTTGGAGTAAGTAAGTAAGTAAGTAAGTAACTGTATTATATCCATGTCCCAACAGACTTTTCACCTAGTGGCTTCAGTAGTCATTGACTGATCATTATCTAGATCCATTATTTCATTAGAAGTTGCACTGTGGTGACTTTCATAATCCTATTATTTTCTCAGCATTTCTTATCAGCTGTGATTCTTCTATAAAGGTAAACTTCCCTCTTAACTATTTGGTTATGCTGGAATAGAATCTGTGCAGAAAAACATTAAATGGTTGATTTTTTCATTTACAAATGATTCTTTCATTACAAATGACCTGATACCTGTGAGAATTTTTTTTCAAATATTATGATAAACTTCTGGAATCTTATGTATTTGTGTATCAACCTACTGTAGTCATTACATTTTTTTAAACACATTTTTTATGAAAATTTTCAAACACACACAAAAGTAAAAAGAATAATATAATTATTAACCCACATATTGCCTATTTTCAACAATTATCAAATCATGGCCAATCTGGTTACATCTATACTGCCCCTTCTCCATTCCTTCCCATCCTCCTTTGCATTAGTAAAAGTAAACCCCCAAAACTGTATCATTGCATCTGTAAACACCCTAGTATGAATCTACAAATTACAAGGACTAATAAAAAACATAACCACAATATCATTATCCTACCCTAAAAAGTTAACAGACATGTTTAAGACCTCCACACACAAAATTCTGAGAGAAATTGTAAAAGGCCTAAATATATCAAGGTACTACCATAGTTAAGGTATTGAAACTCTCAATATTGAAAGATGTTCAATATATCTAATATGATCTACAGATTTCATATTAAGCTAGTCAATAATAATATTAAATAATATTAAACTTGCTTACTATTTTTTTTAAACTTGCTTACTATAAAGCAGGTTATCTATTTAGGAAACTGACAGGTTGAATATAAAATTTTTATTGAAATTCAAAGGACCAATAAAAACCAAGGCAATTGTGAAGAATGTAATTGGAGGATTTAAAGCTACAGTCATTAGAAGGGTATGGCACTGGCACAACAACAGCCCAATGGAACAGAAAAGTCTAAAAATAGACCCATGAATAAACACTCACCTGAAGTACAACAAAGGCACTAGTGTATTACTATAGGGAAAGGCTAGTCTTTTCAATAAATATGTTTGACAAAATGGGTTTCCATATGAAAAATAAAATGTACCAGGAAACTTATCATATACCATATGCATAAACCTAAAGGTAAAGGTTAAAACAATCATGTTTATAAGAGAAAACATATAAGAATACCTTCTTGACTTTGGGATAGACAAAAATTTCTTAAAACACAAAAAGCACCAACCATAAAAGAACAGTTTGGTAAGATGGACTTTAATAAATTGAAGAAATATTCTTAATAAAGACACACTATTAAAAGAGTAAAGAAGCAGGACAGATATCTTCAGTACTTAATCCAACAAAACACTTATCCTAGAAATAGGAACTCCTACCAATCCATAAGATACAACTCAACAGAAAAATGGTCAAATGACATGAACAGGCATTTCTCAAAAGAGGATATCCAAATGGTCAACAGCATATAAATATGTGCTAAATCTTTAAAGTTAGCAAGGAATTACAAATTAAAACTCCGATAATTTTTCACTATATATACGGCAAAGAAGCTACTATTTAAAAACACTAATAATCTTAAGTGTTGGTGAGGATGTAGAGCAATGAGAACCGTTGTACACTGCTGGTATTTATAAACTGATTCAACCACTTTCAAAAACTAGGGGCATCTACTAAAGCTAAACAGCAAAATACCATGATCAACAATTTCACTCTTAGATATTTACTCAAAAAAAAAAACTACATGCATATGTGCACCAAAAGACATGCTCAAGAATATTCATAGCAGCATTGTTTGTAATAGCCAAAACCTGATAATGATCCAAATATTCACCAACAATAAAATGGATAAACTGGGGCAATATACAATGAAGTATTACAAAGCAATGAAAAAGAATAAATTAATGTTATATGAATCATCATGCATGACTCACATAAACAATATGTTGATCAAAAAAGATAGTCAAAAGATGTTTAAAAATAGACAATACTAATTAGACAATACTAATGAATAGTAAATGAAGTGAGAATAATAGTTACCTTTGGAAATGTGTGTTGACTGTCAGGGGGGCATGAAGGAGGCTCCTGGGTTGATGAAAATATTCTATCTCTTGATCTTGGTATTGGTTAAACGGGTGTTGACTTCATAAAATTTCATCAAAAGGATATTCAAGACTTATCCACTTTATAAAAACCATGGTTTAATTCAATGCAAAAAGTTTTAAAAGTTAGCAATACTATACCAGTCCCTTAATTTTTAAATTTTTAACTTTTTGGTTATTTTACTTAGTAAAATTCAAGTCTAGGAAAACTACATTTCCATTACCAGTTTGCTTCTTAACTGGATACTAAAAGTCATATTTACTTCCTTTTTCAGTACAATTACTGAAGAATGATCTTGATATATGGATCCTTCCCAAATTATGAAGGCAACAGAAAGTCTAGGCTGCAGTTAGACCCGTCCCATTATTTACAACCTAAAAAGTCTAAAATGGCTTTTTTTTTTCTTCACAGATAATGTGCGTGCACAAGTGGAGGGAGGCAGAGGGAGATGGGGAAAGAATCCTCAAGCAGACTCCCCTTGAAGCACGGAGCCCAATGCCAGGCTCAATCCCAGAACCCTGAGACCATGATCTGAGCCAACACCAAGAGATGGATGCCCAACTGACTGAACCACCCAGGTGCCCCTACTGATCAATTTTTCTATATTAAGTTCCAAATCCTTAGTTTCCATATTTTGTATTTGTCCAAAAAAAAAAAAAATAAGAGGTAAGAAAACTTAAGACTCTGAGGCTTAGCAGCAGTTTTAGCTAGAATTGAATAGCAAATCAAGGCTGTTGTGAAAATGAAGTAAATTACTAAATGTAGAATGCTTAGAATATAATGTCTGGCACTAAATAAAAAGCTCAAAAAGGTCATCAATTATTAATACCAGTTTGAGAAACACTATAATAGATCCTAACTCTTGAATTTCCTTCAAAATGTAATAAATTTAAGGTCAAAATATAATGTGAGATAGTAAAACCAGATCTACTTTTAAAAACCAAGCATATTTATGAAGCTAAGGGAACACAATAGTTTAATAAAATAAGCTATAGTGGATATTAAAGAAAAGTAGTAGGCAGAAGAAAATTTAACGCATTATACTTAAGATTTTTTTGAAGTTCTAAATTCTACCAATTGGTATTTAACTATGACCTTATGACTGAAAAAACTGATGAGATAATCAGCAAGAATACTTCTAATATACAGACTTTATCTTTGCATACAAGTTTTTACATTTGCAAAGTTCTATTTCATTTTATCTCCACATTACTATAAAATAATTTTATAAAATATTTAGAAGTCAAACTTATTAAATCCAGTAAAGAATCATAGAACAGAGTATCTGCACTGACGACCACAAATTAATCATAAACCACCGAACAAACAAATACTGTTCAGAATAGTACCAACATGTAAACAGATTATGTGTGAAAGCACTTTGAAAAAAAGTACAAGCATTCTAAGTGTATTATTAATGAAAGTAAATAGTAATTTAAAAGCAACAGTATTTGGACATAATCTCTAGGTTTTTTGATAATTGCTAATGGCATTTCTTTAAACTTTCTACTTGGAAATACTTTCAAACTTTCAGAAAAGTGTACAAATAGTTAAAAAAACTCCTATGTATATTTTATCCAGATTTATCAATTAACATTCGCATTTTTTTATCAGATATGGATAAACATTTGCTGAACCATTTGAGAATAAGTTGTATATATCATACCCTTTTACCCCTAAATACATCAACATATGCCTCTTAAGAACAAAGACATTCCCTTAAATAGCCATAATATAGTTACTAACTTTAGGAAATTTATTATACAAAATTTTTACTTAATGTCTATTTTCCAATTTTTTTTTTTTAACTGAGCATATGAAGTCCTCTAAGGCTTTCTTCCTCCTCCAATACAGGATCCAGTCCAGAGTCATGTATTGATTGCATTTAGCTGTCCGATCTCCACAGACTCCTTTAATCTGGAATAGTTTTCCTCAACTAAATGCCATTTAAACTATCTGATCTTTACAAGGTGTTCTTCAGGATAATATTTTAAAAGCTGGGCTCTTGAGCAAACTATACAAGGAAGGTTCATTTAAAAGAGATTCAGTGGATAAGTTGGGGAAGTTTCAGAAGATTTAGATGAGAATATATGAATTTTCCTATCTAATACTAGCTTTTAGTACATTTTAAAGCTTTATAAGAAGGAGGCTTCTAAGTTTCTTTGAAATTGGTAATTTTTGGATTAGTGGTTTATCCTAAGATTTCAAAAAATAAGAATATATAATCAACTCTGACAAATAAATCTGGCCAATGATTTGATGGCTATCTGTAAAGAATAGATCCAGAGAAAATTACTGTTTTCATCAAAATAATCTCCTACAGTTTTTTTTGTTTTTAAATTCTCTCCTACAGTTAACAAAAAACACCCAGCCCCAATAAGCAAACCTTTATAGAAACTAGAATTATTGTGATCATACATACATAAAATAGGTACTAGAGCTACAACAGATCTTATTCTCTTACTCAACACCGACTGTGTGCCAACCATGTGTCAGGCCTACAATAGCTATGGTGGCATCCATTGTTTAAAAAACAGGCCTGGTATCTACCCTTAGGAAACTTGTAATTTAGTAAACCCAAGACTCTTGCTTTCAGAGAGAAATGGTATTATTTTTCCCTATTTTGAAAATGAAGCTATAGCACTCAACCTATAAATACTTCTCCAACCATGAAGAGTGTTAAGTCAGCTAACTTATTCTGTAAAAGGTTACACAGTAAATACTTTTGGCTTTCTGGGCCCTAAGGTCTCTGATGCAACTACTGTACTTAAATTAACTCTGCCACTAAAACATGAAAACAGCCATACACAATATGTGTAAAAAAAAAAAAAAAAAAAAAAAAGAATGGCTGTGTTCCAATAAAGCTTTATTCACAGATGCTGAAATATGAATTTCATATCATTTTCACGTCACAAAATAGTATTCTTTTGAGATTTTCTTTTCCTTTAATCATTTCAAAATGTAAACACTATTCTTAGCTCATAGGTCATAGAAAAACAAGCAACAGGCTGGATTTGGTATTTTGCAGACTCCTGATAGACTTGCTTATAAGCTGGAGCTGCAGTGGGTGACTGCCCTTTCTTTACCTCATTAACTAATTCTTTATCGCTACACTTAAAATATAACAGGAAATAATTCTTATTTTATTTTTCAGTCATTTGCAAATCACCTTCATCTCAGAAAAAGATGTTATAAATCTTACTTCTGAGTAGTAACTGAAGAATTTTAAGAATTAGTGAAAATATATCTCCATATCAATTATCTTACCAATCAATAAGTCTTTACTCCTCAAAAAATTAAAATTCTAAAGACAAATTAAGGCTATCAAAACAAGTAGCAGATCATGCTCTAAATATTTTTATAATACTTTGTCCTATGCTTCTTGCCGGGAGAGTGCAAACCTCACTATGTCCAATAATTATGAATTACGCAGAAAAAAAAAAGAAAGAACACGGCATATCCCTGAGCTCAAAATGAAAACTGAAGGTATCTAGTGAAACTCACCAAGTTCTAAAGATTCATCTAAGAAGAATGCAGAATTTTCCAAAGGCATCTTAAACTGTGACAGAATCAGCTTCTAAGTTTCAGTGGCTTTACAGGAAAAAATAAAAAATACTGTAAAACAAGGGCAGCTGTGGAGATGTTAGCCAAAGTCTAAGAAACAATATCTCTGGTAATTTTTTTCCATGCATGTATACAGCATTAACTGGGGCCTCCTATGTGCCAGGAACTGGGGATGAAGCAATGAACATGTCAGATCCCATCAACCCCTGTGGGACCTCACTATGTAGGGCAACTCCAAATGGGATGAAAGGCTTTAAGAATCATGATGTTGTGAGGGGAAAGCATGGCAGAAATACAAACCAGTCTGGTGGGAATTGGTTAGGAATGGTCTCCTAATGGAGGGGCATTTAATGTAAGCATGAATAGGATCTAGCCAGATAAAGGCAGGAAGGAAAAGAAAGTGTTTCATCCAAAGTGAACAGCATGTTCAAACGGCCAGATATAAGAGAGAACATGGTATTTGTATGGAAGTAAAATAAGTGCAGTGTGGCTGCTCAGAGTAAGAAACGAGATAAAAAGAACATTCTCTGAGAGGAGATAGATAAAGTAGGAAATAGGTGAAGCAATTTGCCCTGAGTCACAGAGTCACATAGGGGTAAAAGGCAGAGCCCATTTTAAACCCTCATAACCTGACTGCAATATACTACCCATCCTGAAGTTCTTCCAGCCCACTGGCCTCAAGGGTTCAGAGGGGGGCCCTTGGGAAGGAAGCTGAGGAAAAAATGCTTGTGGAGGATGATCCTTCTAGGGGGCTTTTGCAAGGGCCTGAGGGAAGACTGCCTTGGGCCAAAACAGCCAGCCTCCCTATGAATGAACTGGACAACTAACCATTAAGAAATCTCCCTGCAGAATGATGGGAAAGAAGTCAGTCTCAGCATCATTCTTTTTTTTTTTTTAAGATTTTATTTATTTATTTGAGAGAGAGAGAGAGAGCGCAAACATGAACAGGGGGAGAGGGAGAAGAGGACTCCCCGCTGAGCAGGGAGCCCAACATTCTTAATTACTAACAGTTACCAAGCACTTTACTATGTGTGAAGCCTTGTTATAAGTGATTTACGTATGTATTAACTAACTCAATCCTCACATCCCTATGAAGTAGGTACTTTTATGACCCTGTATTTCCAGTATGATTTTATTAAACTATCCAATCATGGCCATTAATTCTTATTAACAATTAAAGTTAAAATGATGAGAAACATTAAAATTTCTCACCACAATACTAAAAGCATTTTCATTACCCTTCTACCAGAAAAGTATCATTTTAAATATCAATTAACAAAAATAATTTTTTTTTTTAAACTAGCAGTTCTACTAAGGAAAGAGTTCGGGAAATCCTGTTCTTACTCATTCACTCACTATGTTATGTTCTACATATCCAGTGGTAAGAAAAACACACCAAATTCCTGCCCTCATGGAGTTTTAGGCATTGAAATACAATGATGTCTGACACTCCTGGGCAATTACATTTTTGCAACATATCCTAAGTTTTTTTGAATGAATGAAGAACCAACAACCAGACAAAATCTGATGCAACAGAAGGGAATCAAAACTTGAGGGAAGTGGACGGTGAGTAAAAATATACACATGTTAAAAGAGGGAGAGAGAAAATAAGTAACTGTTCCACTGAGGAGTATACTCAGGAAGAATGAAAAAGAATCCTCACTCAAAGACAGCACAGAGAAATAGTAATAATCAGTGCACAGTGATAAAGGTCCTTAAGGAAATTAACAGTAATGAAAATAAAATGTATATGAATATTATGCAGCATTAGATTCAAGACTATAATCTAGTGATAAAAGATTAAACCTTAATCCAGCAGTCTTCACACTGGGGACCAGATGGTTTTAAGGGAATCAATTTCCAGATCCTTAATTTCCAGAATTACCAACCATTTACTAGAATTAATATCAAGGTCAGAACATTAGTTGTTTCTCCTTTCCTACACTCTACATTTCCTACACTCTACATTTTATAATCCTCCTCCTTCCAGTTCACAAGAGAAAGATCTCTCACACATCTAACATCTCACTACAATGCATTTCCTTGAATTCTAAAAACATCCAGAACACCAAAGAAGTAATTTGAAATACTGATATCAGGGGAACACCCTTAATGAAAGCAGCATATACCTAAGGTGGTTTTGTCTTTCCCTCTCCCTTACACTTCTGTTAAGGATAATACCTGACATTAAAAAGGAGGTATTTTGGCCCAAATGGGCTGCTACAACTTTGGGAGGTGAGAATAAGAAAAACTTTTGATTAAGAAGCTCACATGAGAGAGAATCCAATGAAAACAGTGATGATAAATATTGAAGAGTGTTATAGTTTAGTTCATTCAGGTAAAAAGCTTAGGACTAGACTCCTTACATAACTTATCTAGAATTATTCAGAATTCAAGATCTGGAAAGCATCTTGAATTAGAATTCAAGATCTGTACTTTCACTATTCTCCAAAAAACGACAGAAATTAGTACATTCTGTCAGCCACCTGTCTTATATCTGTGAACTGAAGATACTTTACATGGATTTAATGAGTTGAAAAGAGCACTCATCAAAAGAAAAGAAAAAAAAAAAAGAAAGAGAGCTCTTACTTCTGCCAAATCAATAGCATGTTTTCAAGTAAAAGTAGCAAACACCAAAGTTAGTGTTTTATATTTTTTATTGAGAAACAGTTTTATTAACTTTTGTCAAAAGAATACTGGACACAATAAATCCTTTTTTTTTTTTAAGATTTTATTTATTTGACAGAGAGACACAGCGAGAGAGGGACACAAGCGGGGGAGTGGGAGAGGGAGAAGCAGGCTTCCTGCCCGATGTGGGGCTTGATCCCAGGACCCTGGGACCATGACCTGAGCCAAAGGCAGACACTTAAGGACTGTGCCACCCAGGCACCCCCATTTTTTTTTTTCTAATCTGGACAAGCCTTCATACTGTCACATATCAACCAATTCTTTGCTCAGTTTTTCATCCCTATGTGAACTTATTAGATACACATTAATTTATCAGGAATATGCTGTATATTCTATTATAAATGATATACTTAATAAAAAGTTATCAATAATCTTTTGTAAACCTCATAATATCCTAGTATCTTTTCTTTTTATTATTAATTTCCACAAAAACCAGTCTCATTCTAACATAAGTAATATTTATCCATGGATACATAAATTCCATGAAAAGAGAATCCCCTCTAAAGAGATGCATTTTTTTATGTTTAAAAAGAGATTCATGTTGTTTTTATGTTTAAAAACTATTTAATAAACAAAATCAAGAATAAATTTATATCATAATCATAGTAATTATAATTTAGAAGAAAATTCTTTCTTTAACACTTAGACCACTATGGTAAAGTTAATAAACATTTTAAATTTCAATTTACATTCATATTTTTGATGCCCAGAAACACTTTTCAAGTGCTGAAAAAAAAAGAACTGCCAACCCAGAATCCTGTATCCAGACAAAATATGCTTCAGGAGAGAGAGGGAAATTAAAACACCCACAAATGAAGGAAAACTAAGGAAATCTGTCACCAGTAGACCTACCCTAGAACAATAGCTACAGGAGGTTCTTCAAACATAAAAAAAATGATAAAAGGGAGTACTGGAAAATCAGGAAGAATGAAAAGAACAGAATGTGGGTAAATACAATAGACTTTCCTTCTCTTGTATTATTTTTGATGGCTTAAGCAAAAATGATGACACTGTGTGATATGATTCTCAAAATATGCAGAAAAAATATAAAAGGCAATATATTAGAAATGGAGGGGAGATAAAGGGACTTAACCAGCAGGCCACAATAAATTATGTATACATAAAATAATATCTAGAGCAACCACAAAAAAGCTATTCAAAGAGATACAATCAAAACATGATAGATCAATCAAGATGGAATCCCAAAAGTTCAACTAACCCACAGGTTTCTTTCTTTGTCCTTCTTCTACTACTACTACGACTACTACTACTACTACTGTAGTTAAAGCACAAGATACTCTATCCTGAAGCAGGATGGGTGTCCATCAAGTTTGAGAATACTGATGAGTCACATCCTCTAGGGGTAGAATTTTGAAAGCACTTATCAGCTTTGACATTACTCTCATACATTGCTGGTGGGAGTATAAATTGGTACAAACTTAGAACAATAGATCAGTACCTTAGCAAAATTACAAATGTCTAACCCTTTGGTCCAGCAATATAGTGGGTTATAAACAACATCTTTAAAATAAAACAGGATAAGGAAAAAAAAGTTAAAATATAAGACTCCAAGTAATGGTAAGGGTACTTCCCAAAACTTTTGTTTCAGATATGTTTATGAGTATGTATGTGTGTACACACACACACACAAGGTCATAAAATAAAATATATTTCTTATTATAGGTTGTGGCCAAACAAGTTTAGAAGCCATTGTTTCAGCTCAAAAAAGACAGCTATGGGGCACCTGGGTGGCTCAGTCCTTAAGTGTCTGCCTTCCACTCGGGTCATGATCCCAGGGTCCTGGGATCAAGCCCTGCATCCGGCTCCCTGCTCTGCGGGAAGTCTGCTTCTCCCTCTCCCACTCCCCCTGCTTGTGTTCCCTCTTTCACTGTGTCTCTGTCAAATAAATAAAATCTTAAAAAAAAAAAAAAAAAAGACAGCCTTGGGCAAAGGTACAAGCTGACACTTTGGGAAGAAAGGGTTCATGCCAGAATATGAAGAAGTTAAAGGGAAGTAAGGCATATAAGGAGACAAAGCAAACACAAGCCAGTACATTAACAAGCTATATAGAGCCATGAGAAAACTTGGCTTGTTCAGGGTGAATGCATGGGAGAAGAGGAAAGGAGAGAATTTATCTGACCAAAGAAGAGACAGAAGAATCCAGCAAAGTTGTCCCATGGGTGTTAATTTTTAAACAGAATTCCAAGTATTTCTTATTTTCCTCAATGACATTATTTTCTTTGTTAACTTTTATAAAGCAAATTTTAAATTATCTATGTGGCTTACATTTGTGGTTCACATTGTATTTCTCTCAGACAATGTTGGTTTGGACCTGAAGAGCTATTTTTCTCTTTGCATTCATCTGCTGATTTGTCAAAGGGATGTGAGACATCTTCCACTGTCATTTTTCTTCTCAACTATTTTGGACAGAAATGAAAACTTCTGAATTCTCAACTGCATTCAATGAAAACTAAAAGGGAGCCTACAAAGGATGGTGTGTCTCCAGGCTTCTTTTATAACTTGTTGAAATATGATGCAATAACTTGGGTAATACAAAAAAATTAAAATAAAAACTGAAAAAATGACAATTTTCCCTCATATTCTATCATCCAATGTGATTCCACCATTCTGATATTTTTCATATCTTTTTAGGAGAAATGGAAATAGCTGATGAGTCATGATGAAATAATAAATGTTTAAATATAAATGAATATAATACAAGATAGAATAAGTTCTAGTCAACTTAAAAACAGTAAATTTTGCCTTTGTTCTTTGGAAGACGTCTAAGAATAACACTCATGAAATACTAGTCCTTACAAATAGCTAGAAATGCTATTTAAAAAAGTATAAAATTAAAGCCAATGGATATTGGTGATATACTAAAGGCCAATCAAAAATTGGTAAATAAAAGAGAATTAATCATGCACTTCTCTTGCCTGTCCTGTCAAACCAAATCTCAAGGTAGCCAAAGAGACCTAACTGGTGAGAGGGCTAGTCCTTCAAAGAATTTCAGCCAGTAAGAACAAAAGAAATGACACAAATAGATGGGCAATAATCATGAATAGATTTTAAACAATTAGGAGAAAAAGTGATAATGAATTTCACAATGGGTCATAGTGTCACCAACTGCATGCACTAATCAAACTTAGCATCTCCAAAAGTGAAACAACCAAATATTAAGTACCTCCTGATGTAATATGTAACACATAGTACTACTTATAAAATATTCTTGTTGAAAAAGAGTCAAAATAGGATATTCTTAACTGGAGCAATATCACACCCAACAGGTAAAAAGATCTTAAATAATAAATTAAAACAGTTTCTTACCCTCCAAAGCACAACACTATGATCTGTCCCCTGGGTCTCAGGAGCTAGACAATTAAAAAAAAAAAAAAATTCTAAAAAGGCCCTTTTAAAGGGACAATAATGAAAAAAGAAAACAAAAAGTTTATAAACACTGCTGTGGATCAAACTTCCAGTTTACATTAATACTGGAAGAAAATAAATAAAATGCATCAGGAAAAAGCAATCAGACAAATCTAGAATGTGAAATATTCTACAGAACAACTGATCCAGTTCCTTCAACATGGAGGGAAAAAAGGTAAAGGCAGGGGGAGGAGAGGGCCCAACCATTGTTCTAAAATTTAAAAAGACTCAAAGTCTTTAGTTTTAGAAATATACTTAGAGGGTGCATGGGTGGCTCAGTTGGTTAAGGAACTGCCTTCGGCTCAGGTCATGATCCTGGAGTCCTGGGATCGAGTCCCACATCGGGCTCCCCGCTCAGCGGGGAGTCTGCTTCTCCCTCTGACCCTCTTCCCTCTTGTGCTCTCTATCTCTCATTCTCTCTCTCTCAAATAAATAAAATCTTTAAAAAAAAAATCCTAAAAAAAAAAAGAAATATACTTAGAAATACTTACAGATCAATGACACATGGAATATGCTTCAAAAAAATATTAGGAAAGAAGTGAGAGTATAGACGAAAAAAGACCCAATTATTAAAGCTGGGTGACACAGTTCCATCTGTCACTTCATTATTCTATTCTGTATACTGTTGTATAGTTTAAAATATTCCATTAAAACAAAATCATGAATTATTTGAGGAAGATTTTACTTTCTTAAGAAATTAGAGAACTATATATACACAATAAAAAACAGCAGCTTTTAAAAGAACATAATAAGTAAGTATATCAATTAACCCTGGAAGAATCAGATGATTTAGGGTACAGAAGAAAAGTCAAAAACAAAACAAAATATCCTCAAGACACTCCTGAATAAACTGCACTGCGTGATACAAAACCAGGATGCTATATATTGAACAAACAATAATACAGATTTTGCTACACCAATAACTGTTATAAATGCTTTACAAAAATAAACTCCTTTACCCACAAACTAATTATCTTCATTTTGATCACATTAAGTGACCTAAGATTATTAACTGGTGGAGCTGGGATCTAAACCCACACAGTCTGGCAGTCTGGTTCTACTGCATAAGCTTGTAACTAACTACTCTACCATGTTGCCTTTTGAAATGATACAAGCAGAAAATAAAGTTACTGGAGTATTAACAATGTGTTTACAGACATTCACAGAAAGGCAGAAAGATATAGTTGAAGCAATCTGTCAGGATACATAATAAAAAAGAGGTAGAAAACATGAGAAGAGATGAAAGATGTAAAATCAATCCAGAAAGCCAACATTCTATTGGCAGGCATTTCAAAAGGGGAGAACATAGAAAACCAAGAAATATTACCAAAGAAGTAACAAAAGAACATTTCCCACCTGAAGGAAGACACACGCATTTCAACCACAAAGGGCCCACCAACTCCAAAGAGTCCAGTGGAAGGACAAAAATCATTCACACCTAGACAAATAACTAAGATTCCAGAACTACAAAGATAAGATACTGAAGCTTCCAAAGAGAGAGGAAAGGAGTCCTTTAGAAAGTAACAAGTCTCAGAACAACATCAGACTTCTCACCATCACCCAGAGAAACAGAACAAAACCCTCAAGGTCTGAGGGAAAATTAATCTGAATCTAAATTTCTACACCCAGCCAAACTATCAAGCAATTATGAGCCAGGCCAAAGCCATTTGAAGACAGCAAGAATTTAGAACCTTGTACACTGAAGTTAATTTTAAGTACCCTGGATACAGAAGGTAATTTAGGATACATTCCAGCAAGAGGGAGAGTGCCATGAAAGAGACATATGTGGGATATAAGAAACAGCAAATCTAACCCAGAATGCAGAAATACCTTTGAATGAAAGATATACAGACTTCCAAACCTATCAAGACTAAAGCAGGCAGGCAGGAGGGCTCTAAAAGAGATGTCTCTAGGACAACTAGAGATTCCATCCAACAAATAATATTATGATTCAAAGCAGGAAACATGTGAGGATATGGTAAAGGTATCTTTTTCTCTATCAAGGAAAAACACAATTAAAGATAAAAATGGCAGAAGATGAACAATATAAAGCAAACTAGTAAGAATATAAAGTCAGATTATAAAGCAAACTAGTAGTATGATTTCGAAAAACTTACTATTTACAAGTAAAGATAATCAATCTAACATAGATATCAAATATTTTATTTTTTGAGTTCCATTAGCATCGTGACCTTGGACCCACTGAGAACAAAAATTAACCCTATCTCAATAGTTAACTGCAGCTTACTGTATTTAAAATCAACCTGACAAGGCTGAATTCTTCTCATTACAAAACAGAACATAAATGTTACATTATAAACCTACCCAAATATAAAAGATAAGAATGGAAATGAAGGAGCAGAAGACACAAGATGAAGAAAAGGATAAAAGTCCTGATGTCCTTTTTCATTATTATTTAAAGATTTTATTTTTAAGTAATCTCTACACCCCATATGGGGCTCAAAATCACAACCTGCAAGAGTCACACGCTCTACCAACTGAGCCAGCCAGGTACCCCAGAAGTCCTAATGTTCTTATCTTACATAGTAGGGATTTAAAATACATATCTAAGGAATTCAAATATTTTATTTAGTTGCAAAAATAATAAAAGAACTAAATATAGTAAGTTTTAAACTTTGGAATACAGAAAGAAAAGAGAAGATTAAAGACAGTATAAATAAGCTAAATCCTCATCTTTTTTAGCAGGAAGTGAAGAGACACAACTGAAAGTTAATTAATCAAGAAATAAAATTAGATCCCAAAGGAAGAAAAGCCCAGGACCACATGGCTTCACAGGAAAATTCTCTAAAGCATTTAAAGATCTTCCTCAAACTCTTCCAAAGAATTAAATAGGAGGCAACATTTCCAAACTCCTTCTATGAGGCCAGCATTACCCTGAACACCAAAACCAGAAAAAGACACAAGAAAATTACAGAGTAATATCCCTGATGAATACAGATGTAAAAATCCTCAACAAAATACTAAGAAACCAAATTCAACAGCACATTAAAAGGATTATGTACTATGATCAAGTGGTATGTATACCTAGAATGCAAGGATGGTTCAACATATGAAAATCTATCAGTATAATACACATTAAAAGAATGAAGGGGAAAACACACATGAACATCTCAAATGATGCAGAAAAAGCATCCAACAAAATTACCCTTTCCCAATAAAAACACTTAGTAAGCCAGGAATAGAACTACCTCAACATAATAAAGGCCTAATATGAAATGTCCATAGCTAACATCATATTCAACAATGAAAAACTGAAAGCTTTTCCTCTAAGATTAGGAACAAGGCATCCCTTCTATTCAACACAGTGCTGGAAGTCCTAGCTACAGCAATTATTAGGCAAGAAAAGAAATAAAAGGCATCTAAATAGGGAAGGAAAAAATAAAAATTTACCTCTTTTCACAGTAACATATATGTACAAAACCCAATGATCCTATACCCACTAGAAAACTGCTAAAAGCAATAAATGATTTCAGCAAAGCTGCAAAATATAAAATTGACAAAAATCAGTTATGTTTCTACACACTACAATGAGCAATTTGAAAATTGGAAATTAAGAAAGCAACTACATTTACAATAGCATCAAAACAAAATACTTAGAAATAAACTTAACCCAACTTGGTGAAAAACTTGTACACTGAAAACTACAAAATACAGCTAAAAGAAATCAAAGATACAAATAAATGGAAAGATACTCTAAATATTTATGAATTGCTTCCTATGACTAGTGGCTACTATTGTTCAGCACTGTTATGGTACTTCCATCACCACAGAAAGTGCTATAAAACAAGCCCGGTAGGAATTATAGTGTAACAAAACTAGAAAATTAACAGTAAAAATTTTTAAAAGGCTACCTTATAAATTATTATGTCTGTTTTCGTTTTCTATTTTCATATTCCTTACTATTTCTTTGTTGCTATACTGTTTGTGTTTATTGAGTGCAAAGTATATTTTGTCTATAAAGTTTTCCATTTACTAAAATAAGTTTTATTCTGACTCATCTGCCCTTTCCATGTTACTTTTCTGTTTATTTTTTGGCAGTTTTAATTGAGGCCTGTGCCAATTTTTTTTTTCAATTTTAATTTCACATCACTTTTTTTAATAGGAACTTGCATTAGTTTCCTAGGGCTGCCAAAACTAAGGACTACAAACCGGGTGGCTTAAAACAAATACTTATTCTCTCACAGATGAGGTATGTGCCTTCTATACCCAATTTGTTGAGAGTTTTTATCTTGAAAGAATGTTTAACTTTATCAAATGCTTTTCCTGTATCTATTCAATAATAATCGTGATTTTTATCTTTCATCCTATTAATGTTGTGTATCTCATTCATTGACTTGTATTATGTTGAATCTTTTTTTTTTAAGATTTTAGTTATTTATTTGACAGAGAGAGACACAGTGAGAGAGGGAACACAAGCAGAGGGAGGGGCAGAGGGAGAACAGGCTTCCCGCAGAGCAGGGAGCCCAATGCGGGGCTCAATCCCAGGACCCTGGGATCATGACCTGAGCCAAAGGCAGACGCTTAATGACTGAGCCACCCAGGCGCCCCTGTTGAATCATTCTTGTACCCCAAGGATATATCCCACTTGAAGATGGCATACGAACCTCTTATGTGCCACTGAATTCAGTTTGCTAGGATTCTGCTGAGAATTTTTGCATCTATATTCCTCAAGAATATTGGTTTTCTTGTAGTATCCTAATCCAGCTTTGTTATCAGGATAATGCTTGTCTTATGAGTTTTGGAGCACTCTCCTATTTTTTGGAAGAGTGTTAAGACTGGTGTTAATTATTCTTCAAATATTTGGTAGAACACACCAGTGAAACCTGATCCTGGGATTTTCTTTATTGGCAGATTTTTGATTACTATTTCAGTCTCCCTACTTTCTACTTCATGATTCAATCTTGGTAGGTTATATGTTTCTAGGAATTTAACCATTTCTTCTAGGCTAACTGATTTGTTGGCATATAATTGTTCATAGTAGGCTCACGATCCTTTCCATTTCTGTTGTATCAGTTGTAATGTTTCCTCTTTGATTTCTGATTTTGAGTCTTTTTTTCTTAGTCTAGCTAAAGGTCTATCAAGTCTATCTTTTCAAAAAATCAGCTATTAGTTTCCTTCATCTTTTATATTGTTGTCCCAGTCTCTAGTTCATTTATCTCTGCTCTCAACTTTTGTTTTCTTCCTTCTGCTAACTTTGGGCCTAGTGTGTTCTTTTTCTAGTTCCTTGAAGTGTAGTTATGTTTGTGTTTCTTAATCTAAGGTATTTATCACTATGAACTTCCCTATTAAAACTACTTTTGCTACATTCCATGTGTTTTGGTGTGTTTCCATTTTTAAGGGATACAGTTTACTCTTGAACACCAAAGATTTGAATTGCACAGGTCTATTTACACATGGGGGTATATACATATATATAACTATAAATTTTCCATATAATTTTCTTAATATTTTTTCTTTAGCTTACTTTATTGTAATATAGTATATAACAAACAAGACATACAAAATGTTTAATTTTATTATGTTAGTCACCATACCAGCACATCAGTTTTTGATGTCGTGTTCCATGATTCATTGTTTTCGTATAACACCCAGTGTTCCATGCAATACATGCCTTCTTTAATCTATACCTTCAAAGCCATCCCGATCAAAATTCCAAAGACATTTTTCCAAGTGCTGGAACAAACAATCCTAAAATTTGTATAGAATCATAAAAGACCCCGAATCGCCAAGGAAATGTTGAAAAGGAAAAACAAAGCTGGGGGCATCGTGCTGCCTGATTTCAAGCTATATTACAAAGTCGTGATTGCTAAGACAAAATATGTTTTAATCAAGTGCTTATGTTGACCAGAAGGTTTCTTTTTGGTCAACAGTAGGCTATTAGTAATGTTTTTAGGAAGCCAAAAGTTATACCTGGATTTTGGACTATGCGGGATTTTTGACCCTGTGTTGTTCAAGGATCAACTGTATTTTGATTTCTCTTTTACTTTCTTTAACCCATTGATTGTTCAGGTGCGTGTTATTTCCACACAACTGTGAATTTTCCAGTTTTCCTCCTGTTGTTTCTAATTTTATTCCACTGTGGTCGGAAAAGATACTTGATATGAAATTAATCTTCCTACATTTGCTAAGGCTTATTTTGTGACTTAAGATACGCTCTATCCTAAAGAGTGTTCCATGTACACTTGAGAAAAATGTGTATCCTGCTGCTGTTGGGTGGAATGTTCTATGTGTAAGGTATATTTCATGTCCAGTGTTTCCTTATTTTGTGTCAAGATGATCTATCCACTGTTGAAAGTGGAGTATTGAAGTCCCCTACTATTTTTGTATTGCTATTTCTCCCTTAATTATGTTATTTTCTTAATATGTTTAGATGCTCAAATATTGGGAACATATTGTGATACCCTCTTAATGAATTAACCCTTTTCATTTTATGACTTTGTCTCTTGATACAGTTTTTGACTTAAAATCTATTTTGCCTGATAAAAGTATAGCTACCCCTGCTTTCTTTGGTTTCCATTTGCATAGATTATCTTTTTCCATCCCTTCAATTTGAGCCTACATGTGTCCTTAAAGCCAAAATTGAGTCTCTCGTAGGCAGCCTATAGTTGGGTCTTGTTTTTTAATCCAGTCAGCCACTCTATGCCTTTTGATTGGGAAATTTAATCCATTTGTATTAAATTACTGATAGGTTAAGAACTTACTAATGCCATTTTATTGTTTTCTGGCTGTTTTGTGTAGTCCCCTCATTCCTTTCTTCCTCTTTTGCTGTCTTTGCGAAGTGATTTTCTGTAGTGCTATGTTTTGAATCCCTTCTCTAGCTTCTGTGAATGTACTGCAAGTTTTGCTTTGTGGTTGCCACAAGGCTTACATAAAACATCTTATAGGCATAACAGTCTATTTTAAGCTAACAATTTCGGTCACATACAAAAAATCCATTCTTTCATGCCCCCTCCCATATTTTATTTTTGATGTTGAATTTACTTTTTATGTGTCCATATAAATTGCTGCAGCTATAATTTTTAATTTTGCCCTCTAAATCTTTATACTAGTTTAATGATTAACACACTATTTTAGGGGCGCCTGGGTGGCTCAGTCGTTAAGCATCTGCCTTTGGCTCAGGTCATGATCTCCGGGTCCTGGGATGGAGTCCCACATTGGGCTCCCTGCTTGGAGGGGAGTCTGCTTCTCCCTCTCCCACTCCCCATGCTTGTGTTCCCTCTCTCTCTGTCTCTCTGTCAAATAAATAAAATCTTTTTTAAAAAAAAATTTTATTGTAAGAATACTCTGAATTTGAGTATATACTTACTTTACCAACATGTTCTGTAATTCTCTAAGTTTTTACATTACTAAGTAGCATCCTTTCATTTCAGCTTGAAGAACTCTCAGCATTTCTTATAAGTCAGGTCTAGTGGTGACACCAACTTTTTGTCTTTTTGGGAAAGTCTTTAGCTCTCCTTCAATCCTGAACAATTTTGCTAGGTAGTTTTCTTGGTTGGCAGGTTTTCCCTTCTGGCACTTTGAATAGATCATCCCACTTTGTCCTGGTCTGCAAAGTTTCTGCTGAGAAATCTGCTGACAGCCTCTGCAAGCTCCCTTACATGGAAGCAATTTTTTTCCCCTTGATGCTTCTAAATTTTTATGTTTGACTTTAGACAGTCTTATAATGTCTTGGAGAAGATGATTCTTGGTTTGAAATTTTGGGGAACCTATTAGCTTCGTGAACTTGGATGGCCAATCTCTCCCTAGTTTTGGGAAGTTCTTAGCCATTATTTCTTTAAAAATTAGCATGCTGCTCCTTTCTTCCTCTCTTCCTCCAGGACTTCAATAATGAATAGTTTAATAGTATCTCATCATTCCACAGGCTTTCTTCACTCATTTTCATTCCCCTTTACTTTTGCTCTATCAAGTGACCTGTCATCATCTTTCTTCTGCTTGGCTGAATCTACTGTTGAATCTATTGAAATCTTCAGTTCAATCACTGTATTTTTCAACTCTAGAATTTGTTTACTTTAATGGTTTCTATTTCCTTTTTGAATTTTCTTTTTCAGAATTTGTTGGGTAATACTGTTTCTCTAAGCTAAGTGTTTATATTTAATCCCTATACGTTTAATTTTCTTATTTAAGTGTAAAGCTTACTTGAATTGTCAAACTACAATATATTGATAATTTCAGACTGTCAAGCTGTAAAAACTGGCTTAGCCAGTCTATCTGGGAAATTGGGAAACAAATACTGTACCCATTCAACAAGTGACACCATCTTGATACAGTCTGCCTATATGTTTTCAAGTAATATTCTCAGATTACAAGGCAAAACTTCTTTTATTTTTCACCCTAACCCTTACCTATTATTTCTTCTCTCATAGTGACTTCATAAAAAGATGTTATATTTTGAAAAAACAGAATAACTACAACAGTTGTGAATAAATTATACAATACAAAGTGGTACCTTAAATAATAACCAGTACCTTCATTTTACAAATTCTAAAAATTTCATAATTATTTGTCCTGTGTCCTTATTAAAGATGTCACTCCTTATATTTAAAATATTCCCTAGAAATTCTAAGAGAAAAATGCCTTTGAAATACATCATAGATCTTTAGCGGCTATGAGTACCTTTTGATTTTTATTTACTAATCCATTTAAGTGTGCTTTTATTGTTTGAAAGGTATTTATTTAAATTAAAAGTCTTAAGGTGCTCCCAATCTTTTATTGACTACTGAAATCAAAATTAAGTATTCTTGTCATGTAAAGATAAGCTGTATATGCCCATCACAGAGAACTACTTGCTATCCTCATAAGTAGAAGAGAAGACTAGGCTACTGGTACCTGAAAAAAAATTTGTACTTTCAGTGTAAATTAGCTGTAATCAACTCTTAAGAGAACTAGAGTATTTTTCACTTTATACAAAGTAATGAAATCATATTTATTGTTTAATGGATAAAAAACTATTGTACAAGACAGTTTCTAGAGTGCTTTTATTTATCCTACCAGTTTCTCAAAATTTACATGACTGATGTAATACATACACATGATTTAAAAATAGTACAAAAAGGCTTTTAATGGAAAGGCAGCCAGCCTATCTGTTTCTTACCTGCAGTCCTGCTGCCTAGAAACAATCACTTTCACCTACTTTTTGTATTTCACTTTTTATATTTACCTCCATAATTATAGGTAACATATCCTTGTCTTTATTACCAAATTACGTCTGTTGACTCCCTGCCATGCAAGTGAATTATTTAGTTCACTTACATCACCTTCAATCTGAATTCTTTTCTCCTCATTCCAAAGTCAATCCATCCTATTGACATGTAAGACTAAGAGCAGAATTTAACTTTCATTTCATGTTAATTAAATTGCTAGATGTAGCTAGTAGCTACCACATTAGGTGGACAGCTCTATACTACTCCTATCTTCTGGCATGTATTAAAGTTTTCTTTACCATCTAGTATTAGAATCAATTTTTGTGTATGTTCTATAGGTGCTTGAGAAGATATGGTGCCTATTTTCAAGGTAGAATTCAGTTTAACCTATAAATTTTGCTTACTAATTGTGGTACTTAGGTGTTCTATTGCCTTAAGGTTTTGTTCATTTAATACACTATGGTCTTCTATCAGTTATGGTTTTTCTGAATAAATCTCTAGTATGCTTTTTGCCTTCTGAATAATTTTTTAATTATTTTTGTACAGATATCTGGTACTTCATTAAAAATGAAATGTTACAATTAGAGTACTCATCTTTGTATTGCTTAATTCCATCCTCTTTGTATTTTACAGGATATTTTTGTTACTTTTAATAAGGTTTTTATTATTGTACTAATGGACATCTTTATAATCCTATCCATATATAATGAACTTAGTCCTCTATTTCTTTATATGTTACCTTTTAGTTCTCTACTACAAGCTATGATTCAATGTGTTTATTTTTCCTCCTCCCTTTCTCATCACTATATTTCAACCAAACACATTAGCTTTCTTACTGTTTACCTTTCTACTGTTAGGTATACTATTACTACACTTACTAACTTTAAATGCTATTGACTCCTAGTTATTTCATAGGCAGTAATTAGCATACTTGGCACACTTACTCAAGCTCCCACATTCTTTCCCCTTTTCCTTCTGAAATTGATAGTTATTTCATTATTCATGTATGTAGCAGACTAAGGTCTGCTCAAATACTGACTTCTCAATGAAGACTTCTCTGTTCACCCAATTTAAAATTGTAAACCCTGCCTACCCCCCTCACATTCATATACTATGACCCCCTACAGCCTGATGGGTTTTTCTCAATAGTACTAATGACCATCTAACATACTTAATGGTTTCTCATTTAGCTTCCTCCAGTTGGAATATAAGTTCCCCAAAGGCAGGGCATTTTGCGTACTTTGTTCACTGCTATAACACCAGCAACTAGAACAGTACCTGGCACACAGCAGATGCTCAATAAATGTTTGCTGAACGAACAAGATAAAGTCCACTACTAAAAGTATACTAAAAACTATAAAAGCAATGCTGAGAGAAATTACAGGCCTAAATGAATGGAGAGGTTATACTGTGTTTGTGGATCAAAAGACCTGCTATTAAGATATCATTTCTAAAATGATCCACAGAGTCAATATAACCAATCACAATCCCAGTAGCCATTTTTATATGAGTGGCCAAGTTATTCTTAAAATTCATATGAAATGAAAGGAATCTAAACAAAACAATTTTGAAAAAGCACAGTGCTAGAGAACTTCCATTACTAGACTTAAAGAGACAATCATCAAGACATTAAGATACTGATAATAAGGATAAACATATAGATCCCTACATAAAACAAATTTCATAAAGACCCACACATATATGGTTAGTTGATTTCCGACAAAAGCAGAAAGGTAATTCAGCGGAGAAAGGATGATCTTTTCTCAACAAATGGTGCTAGAACAACTGTGTATGTGGGGGGAAAATTTTTTTAAAGAATCTCAACCCTTTCTTCATACTATAAAAAAATAACTTGAAATGAATCAGACTTAAACACAAAAGCTAGAACTATAAAACTTCTATAAAAAGGGGCGCCTGGGTGGCTCAGTCATTAAGCGTCTGCCTTCGGTTCAGGTCATGATCCCAGCGTGCTGGGATGGAGCCCCGCATCGGGCTCCCTGCTCCGCAGGAGCCCTGCTTCTCCCTCTCCCACTCCCCCTGCTTGTGTTCCCTCTCTCGCTATCTCTCTCTCTTATCAAATAAATAAATAAAATCTTAAAAAAAAAACTTCTATAAGAAAACATGAGAAAAATCTTTGAGGTAGATAAATATCTCTTTGAACATAAAATCTGAATAAAAGAATTGATAAATTACATTTCATCAAAATTTAAAACTTTTCAAAGGCACCATCAAGAAAATAAAGGAAGGCACAGGTTGGGAGGTAACTTTCACAATTCTAACATCTGATAAGAACTTCATATCAAAATATATTAGAGAAAAAGAACCTTTTATGTTTCAATAAGCAAGCCATTTTTCTAAATGGGCAAAAGATTTGAGCAGACATTTCACAAAAGAAAACACAGGAAAGACCAATAAGCACATGAAAACATGCTCAATATCATTAGCTATTAGAAAAATGTAAATTGAAACCACAATGAGATATACCATCACACAATCACTAGAATGGCTAAAATTCAAAACAGTGACAATACCAAGTGTTCACAAAAATGTGGAGCAACAGAAACGCCTATTTCTGAGGAAGATATAAAGTTTCCCACTTGAGGAAACAGTTTGATGGTATCTTATAAAGTTAAACATACAACCCAGCAATTCCATTCCTAGATGTTTGCCCAGGTGAAAACCCATGTCCAAAAATGTTTAGCAGTTTTGTTCAAGGCCAAAGTTGGAAGCAATCCAAACGTCTACCAACTGACGTTATAAACAAATTTATGTCATATTCCATACAATGAAATAGTATTCAGCCATAAAAAGAAACAAACTATTGCCAAGAGAAGTATCAAAAGCATTATGCTAATGCAAGCCAGATCCAGAAGACAACATAAAGTATGACTTCTTTTATATTACGTTTGCAGAAAAGGCAAAAGTGCGTTAATAGAAAACAGATTAGTGGTTGCCAGTGGGGAGAGAATTTTTCAGGGTGACAGGAATTTTCTGTATCTTGATTGTGGTGGTGGATACAAGAATGCACATCAAAATTCATTAATACGTATACTTACATTGAGTAAACTTTACCATATATAAATAAACCCGAGTTTTAAGAAGTAAGCTAGGTCAAAAACTAAAATCCAACTACCTAACATATAATAAAATACTTAACACAAAATTGCTCATGGAAATTAAGTATTGTGTGTAGCTTTAAAAATAAGAAGTCCACATCCAGGTAAAATAGAATAGCTTACAGTAGGGTAATATTCTTGCCAAGAACAACTAGAAAAGCTAAATAAGTTACAAAAAACCCTATTCTGCAGAAAGGTGGAAAGAGAGAGAACAAGACAGTCTAAAATTCTAGAGAAGAGAGAATCTTTTAAGTGTTTAGATGATCTGCAGTTGTCACTGGGTATATTTCCTGATTATGAGCATGGGCTGGAGGCTGAAAACAGACTTGTCCTGTGCAGAACATTGATGCTAAAGAATCAAGAACTCAAAAGAGCTTTTTGTGTTCACACCGGGCTGGAGTAACAAAACTGGAAGACTGCAGGGACTTCAAGATCAAGGCTACTATCTCCACAAGGACATCTGCTTAATTTTAAAACTGTGTAGGGTAAGAAGGCTAAATAGTTAACTGAAAAAACTGAAAAACTTTGAAAAACAAAGTGAAATTTCCCACCTTTGGCACTTCTAAGAGGACAAAGACCATCAGGCTTTGAAGTGAAAGTCCTGGAAGACCACACTGTACAAATAAGGCAAATAAGAGGAAGAGTATCATCAAACTACTAAAATAGCAATCTAGCCTACATATAAATTAAGATGATTGGCTCCCCATTCTACCTGCCTAGAAGAAAAAGGGGACCCTGTCTGGCAAAACATACTCAGTAATGCTTACTTTATTTTGTTTTTAATCACAACGTCTGGTATTCAATAAAAGATTATAAAATAATCAACCAACTTGGATCTAATTGACATTTACATAACATCAGCCAATAACAACAGAATATATATTCTTTTTCAAATGTACATATAACATTTACCAAGACAGACCGTATTCTGGGCCCATAAAACAAATCAATATAATTAAAAGGATCCAAGTCATATAAAGTATGTTCTGTTAAAAATAACAGACCTCTGGAAAATCCTCAAATATCTAGAAACTAACACACTTCTAAATAACGTATTGGTAAAAGACACCAAAAAGCAAATTAGAGACTATTTTGAGCTGAATGAAAATGGAAAAATATATATATACATAAAAATTACTAAGCAGTACTTAGAGGGAAGTTTATAGCACACAGGGCACGGGGGAGGTGGAGAGGGAATCAGTGACCTCAGTTTGTACCCTAAGAAACTAGAAAAAGAAAACAGACTAAAACCAAAATTAAAGAAAGAAAATAATGAAGTTCAGAGCAGAAGTAGGAAATAAACAACAAAATAAAGAAAATTGGCTAAACCAAAAGCAGATTCTCTGAGAACCTTTTTTTTTTTTTTAAGATTTTATTTATTTATTTGAGAGAGAGAATGAGAGATAGAGAGCACGAGAGGGAAGAGGGTCAGAGGGAGAAGCAGACTCCCTGCTGAGCAGGGAGCCCGATGTGGGACTCGATCCTGGGACTCCAGGATCATGACCTGAGCTGAAGGCAGTCGCTTAACGAAGTGAGCCACCCAGGCACCCAGATTCTTTGAGAACCTTAATAAAATTAATAAATCTCTAGCTAGACTGATCAAGTGAAAAAGACACAGTATTAAGTCCGACTGAATATGGATTATATATTTAATTCACTATAGATTCTATAGATATTTAAAGGATATTAAGATCATAAACAACTTTACCAATAAATTCTACAACAGAGATGAAATGGATAGGTTCCCTCAGAAATTTAGCATGGGGGGGGGGCGCCTGGGTGCCTCTGTCGGTTAAGCATCTGCCTTCAGCTCAGGTCATGATCCCAGGGTCCTAGGATCGAGCCCCGCGTCAGGCTCCCTGCTTAGCAGAGAGCCTGCTTCTCCCTCTCCCTCTGCTTGCTGCTCTGCCTAACTGTGCTCTCTCGAACTCTGTCAAATAAATAAATAAAATCTTTAAAAAAAGAAAAAGAAACTTAGCATGCATGTGAAGAGCTACATAAAACAACACGACCAATAACCAACAGAAAAACAAACCATATAAGCAGACCGGGAGAAGATGCAAATACTAGAATCAATAGACAAGCATTTAAGTAACTAATCAATATATTCAAGAGAATTGGGAGTATTAAAAATCTATAAAATAGGATTAAATTAATGCTCTAGCACTCAAAATCACAATGTAAAATTAAGAATACAATAGATCTGTTTCAACAAAAGAGAAAATAGTTTTACTAATGGAATAAGGGTCAATAGAAGATACCCAAGTAAAATACTGAGAAAAAAAAAATTAAGAGATGTGTGGAACACAATCATTGACTTGTAATATGTCTAAATTGGAATCTGAAAAGAGGGAAACAGAAGCAATATTTGAAGAGGAATAACAGAACATCCTCAAATGAAAAGGCATCAAGCCATTAATTCCAAAAGCTCTACGAACATAAAGCAAAATACGATACAAAGCACACCTCAACACATTATAGTCAAACAGCTAAAACACTAAGAAAAAAGAGAAAGTCTTAAAAGTAGTCAAAGAAAAATAAGAAGACACATTATTCTCAGCCAGACTATAAGGTGATAATTACCTTCAATAAGACTGGCAGCCGACTTCAACAAAAAGCCAGAAGACAAAACATTTTTTTAATAAAGAAAAAAAAAAACTACCAACTTATTCAGTAAAAAAATTCTTCAAAAAAGAATGTGAAATTAAGACAGTCTCAAATAAAAATGGAAAAAAATCACTGTCAGTAGGTAGTATTGCCAGTATTAAAATATATACTAAAGGAAGCTATTCAGACAGAAGGAAAATGATCTCAGAAACACAAAAAGACAGGAAAGAAGAAACCTAGAAAGGGTAAATATTAAAAAAAAAATTGGCTGCTTGAAATAATACTAATAATGCCTTCTGCAGTTTAAAATATGTACAAAAAAATACAGAACAATAATAATGCAAAAAGGTTGGAGGAGTTAAGTGTAAGAAACTTGCGTTATTGGGGAATGACAGAAGTAGTCATTTGTACCATAATAAGTATACTTGTTATAATCTCTGGAATAACCACTAAAGATACAATGAAAAAAATATATAACTCGCAAATAGGAGGAAAAAACAATAAAATAACTCAAAAGAAAGCAAAACAGAAAGGATAAAAAAGAATGCAAAGCAGATGATTCAAAGAAGTCAAAGTTGATATAAGCAGCAAACTTAGCTGTAAAAAAGTAAATGAACTATTCAAAGTAAAAGACTAACATTTGATTAAAATAAATATAATCTGTATTCAAAGACATCCAGAAAACATGAAAGTTTAAAAAACTGCACATATCCCACTTACCATAAAACTGCAACAGGTACACACACACACACACACACACACACACACACACACACACACACACAAATGCCTCAGAAAATACTGAAAAAAAAATTTTACTGGGCTCATCCCTGAGGTTTTAGGTGATTTTTTCCATCATAGATTTTCTTTGTAGTTTTGGGCACTTTAATTCTTTTCTAAGGAGCAAGACCCATTTTCATAAAAACCACAACTTTTCAAAAGAAAAAAAAAATCAGTTTACAAATGTTAATGATGAGCTCCAAGAAAGTACCAGACTTACAGAAAAAGAACATGATCAAGCCTAAAAAGTTAAACGATATAAACTTATTTCACACAATGAACTCTAATCTTGAAACTAAAAAACTTTTACACCTTTATAATTATAAATACATCATATCATCACCATCTCTGATGGAGACAAAAATTATCAGGTAAGAGCTGGAAATAGGTTTTCCCATTAACTAATGGTTCCCTCACTTCTCTTGCTTCTAATAAAAATCTCTGATATTTCCACTGTACTATATATGTTAAAACTTGTAAAATAAAATTTAAGTCCTAACACTTTTCATTTTAATTTGTGGGTTGTTTCCTAAATAACTTTTTCTAATATTACCTCAACTAAAATTTAAGTTTCAACACAGAAGAAAACCAGTTACCAGTTTCATGAATCAAAACTTGACAAAGGACGTCAAAGAAAAATATACAACACCATGCATCTTAGAACCATGCTCTAGTAACTTTATTATTCTAAGTCACATAAAAAGATCAAATATTCCCAAACGCTCTATATAAAAACAAAACTCTAAGCAACTTATTTAAATATATTTAAATTGGAAGGGAAAAAAAAGGTAAAAGAGTCCTGTCTGGTATACACTATGAAAATAACAAAACCAGAATAACAACTAACATTTATTGACCACTTCACTATGGGATGCTCTTTGTTCTAAGTAATTTGCATGTGTTGTCTCATTTAATCCTCACATATTATAAACTAGTATTATCTTCCTTTTACAGATGAGAAATTGAAGTAACATTTGTCCAAGGTCATACAACCACCTAGCAGTAAAGCCAGGATTTGAATGCCAAGCAAGCTAGCTCTAGAACCTTGCACTCTTACACACCATGCTATCGATGTTAGTAATTAAGATCTTGTTAAAGTAGTATGCTTTCTTTGTTATTTTCAGGCCATAAATAAGCTTTATTTAGAATAAAACCAGATATTTTAACCAACTCGTCATGTCACTGAGACAATACTCTCTAAAAACTTCCTACTTTCATGACAGAAAAAAGTAAAAAAGCAGTCACTATCAAAAGTATATTTATTAAACCCGAGAAACTTCCAAAAATAGACAATAGAAGGCACACTAAAAACTACTGCATTAAACTGTCTGTAAGATCTTATCTATTTTCTCTTGAAAGTAATTTAACTTAGTTTTTGTCCCCGACTTAAACTAGAAGATCCAGATACCTAGGAGTAGAATAAAATGTCACAGAAATCCTATATAAAGCTAATGTCAATTTTTTGGGTGATGAAGGAGTCTTTCTTAGTATTTACATTTCCCTTTTAAGGAAATGTTTTGGAGCAAACAAAAAAACCTCTCTGTTGAACTTCATTTTAATCGTGTGTATGGACTGCTTCATAGATTCCCACCCTACTTAGAAGGCTTGTTATCCAGAAGAAGATAATTGTTATCCAAATGATTTATGCTCATGAAATGCAAAGTTAGTTTAATACAATTCAAAGTAAAACATACTTTAGAAATAAACATAAAAATCTTGGCTTCACTATTATGGATCATTATTAGATAATTATATACTTATGGTATATTTTTTCAACAAAAAGCACAAAAGTTTGGTTTAATCTGGATACTAATACAAATTCAGTATCAACCTACTGAAATTCTTTTTTTTTTAAAGGAGAAAAAAAATCTCATTTTTATTATTAGAAAATAGAAGAAAGCTTGCTATTCCTGATTTTTGTAGAGTCCCATTTACACATGACATATTTAAATACACATGACTACTTAAATTCTAATTCAAAAGTGACACCATTTTAAAAATTGTTAAGTGTCCGACTGAAAAACATCAGTTAGTAAATTTTTACACAAACATAGATGAGAGTACTCCACACCCATTAAAAATAATCATGCTGTAGAAAAATACTGACATAAAAATGTTCGGGATTCATTGTTAAGTGAACAGAATAATTTGTACTACAGTAGATGCATTATGAGCCCATTCTGTAAATATCATATGTCTTTAAGTACATTTATATTTATATAATGGCTAAACAAAATGCAGGAAGAAGATATTCCAGGTTAACAATGGCACCTCTTTGTAGTAGGATTTCCAGTGATAATGTTAAAAATTTAATTCATGCTTTTTCGTGTCTCCCAAATTTTCTACATTAGGGATGTGCTATTTTTATAACTGGGGAGAGAGATTAAGAAAAAGACAAAGACATTATTTACATTAAAGCCGTATTTTAATACAAATAAATTCTTAACTAGAGATATGGCTTAACTCTTACTAGTAAAGCCCCCATCTGTGGTTTATTTTGTTTTGTTTTTAAATACAAAACCTCTTAACATGAACCAAACTGTATTCTCGTTTTCCACTATTCTGGATGAGAATTTAAAAATTAAAGTACCTGATTAAATGTGAACTCTGAAAAAAGATGGGAATTTCTGTCTTACTATTTGACCTCATAACTGTAGAAATTAAAATACTTCTGAAAAATAAATGTAAGTCACATCCTAAGCAATATAAGTCAAAAGCAAGTCACAAAAATTTATTTTTTTACAAGTGATTTCTTCTTGCTGATTTCTAAGACTTAAAATAATAAGCAGAATTACATCTTTGTGAAATACACACCTAAAACAGGTAACAAAAGTAAGTCGACACTAGAGAGGATGGGTTTAGGTACTTTGAAATTTGCATAACCAAAAACATGGAGAAAAACAGGAATCCTAATTCACAGAAGTTACACTAACAGAGCTATATAAATGACTAACAAGTGGTTGTAAAGCAACCTATAAATATAAATGCCATAATAATTATAGTTAATTAGTAAGAAATAAATTGCTCTGACATTTTATTCTTTAAGTAATTCATACAACTCCATCTAGAATTTTAGACTTGGTAAAAGGGAAAATGCAATCTTTATTAGTACAGTGTCTATAAGAAATTACACATAAAAAAATTTATGCATCTGCAAAGAACTGGAAGGAAACAGACACAAAACAATAAAAGGTAATTTTTCTGTAATACGGAACTTCAATTTTTTACAATGTTGTTTGCTTTCATAGTTTAAAATATTTGCAGCAAACATATTTTAATTGACATAGCACTAGAAGTAAAAACGTGGGGGAGAGGGTACATTAAATATGTGCTTTGAGAAAAGGAAACAAGAAGTAATCTACTCTTAATACTAACACTGCCTGACATACTAGATGATAGATAAGTTAAATGAGAGAATTAAATTTCCTAATATTTCTAACAATCCTGAAATCTAAGAGAGGTTGTATTATAATTATCAAATTAAACATTAAGTGGCTCTTTCCTGTGGACTGTTCTAAAAACAAACAAAAAAAGCAACTATCAATTAGTCTTATAAACGTCTGCTATAATGATACAACTTAACTCCTCACTTACTCGTTAAAAGCTAAGATTTGAGCTTTCTAAATTTGTTCTATCCTTTAACTATTTAAATAGAAACTCTTCCTCCAAACGCCATGCCTGTAAAAATAAAAAGCTGGAAACAGTCTCACCCTTATAAACCTTATATATATTTTTCTCCTGGAATCTATCATTTCCTACCTTGTGTTATAATCATTACATACGTGCTCTTTTAACTACACTAGATTTCAAACCCACAGAAAGCAGGGTCAGTCGTACTGCATCTTTCTATGTATCTCACATAACTTAGTAAAGACTAAAGAGTAAAGATTTAGTGTTGATTGATCCTCTGAACTTTCTGCACACTCTATCACCTAAAAGAATTATTAGAAAGGTAGCGTTCTCTTGCAGGGGGAGAGAGGAGGTGGGTGAAGGTGTGCATACTCCTTGTCTGCTGTCAGGTAAGCACAAACCAGACCAAAAGGCCTTTTCTCTTCCTTTCCCCTTCAAAGGCTAGATTCCATCTAAGTCAATCAGCATCTCTTAGTTAAGGACAGAGTCAGCCTTCAGAGGACCTGGAGAGGTTGATGTAATCTAGGGAGTTTCTCGTGGTCTCCAAGACCACGTCAAAACCCAAAGAAAACCCTACAATGGGGACTCTAAAGAGTCCTATAAAACCCAAGGAATCCAACTCTTTCACATGAATACATTCTACAAACAGATAAATCTCACACCAGTATGATCTAACTGCAAATTGTAAAGGTACCCCAAGCTGACAGGCCCCTCACAAGTGAAAAGATGAGTATGTTCTAAGGAGTATACCATATGTTAAACTTTCTGACATACTCCAAGTTGTCTTCCTGTCCCGTGAGTAGTAACAGAGCCCATAGAGGCAAACTGACAGAAGTGACAATTCAATTTTCAATATTAAAAAGTCTATGTTTGCAAATGCACAGAAAAAGATGTAGAAGGTTAAACAACAGTGTTAACAGCAGTTATCTCTGGGGAGGGATGTGAAATAAAAGTTTAAGTGTGGAAAGGAGGTTTTCATTATATACATATTATATTGTTTTCATCTTTCATGAGCAATTTACTTCTGTAATTTTGAAAATAATATTAAGTAAAATGCTAAAATGGGATTCTATTTTTTTCAAAAAAAGGATTAATAAGCCCAATGAATTCAAATGAAAAATAAATGTCATTTTGCAGAAGCTTGGCTACTACAGACCTACAGATCAAACAGAAATAATGCAATTATCCTATCCTACAAAATAAAAAGGAATACTGGTAACATAACAAAAATGCCCATAGCAACTGTCACCCACTACTCAACATTCACTACTTTGATTATACAGTATTAGCCACCAGAGGGAGTTTCAGTACCCTCCCCTCAAAATTACATCCACTCTACATTAAAGCCCTTTTTCAATTTTAACCTAATTAAAAAGGTTACGCTAACAGAAAAAAGAAATCTTAATACAATTTTTACAGCCATCCGTAAATCATAAAAAGTTTTTATTTATTGCACCATAGAACACTGCTTCTCAATTTTATTTTAATTTTTCATAAGAACTATATTTACAAATTGACATTTCATTGAGGTTCATGTCTGATTTCCTTAAGAGAAAAGTTTCCTAGTCTAAAAAGCAAACTACCTGGACAATCAAGTCTATCATCACTTTAATGGGGTGTTCATATTCTCCAATTATCACAACTTTGTGGTTAAAAAGTAAAATTTTATACAACTATGACTCCTAAAAAGAGGAAAAGGGACACAAAACTAGCCTCTGAGAACAGCATAATCCAGCCATAATGCCCAGTATAAATAATGCCATTATATATTTTAGCAAAGCAAAATACAACTAAGCATCTTTATGAGTTAGTCTGTGATGTCAGCATCTTAAAAATTAAAGTAGAAGAGCCCAGCCTATCTTAAACTTTCTTTCAATGTTAGTTCATTTTTCTTAAAAAACATTAAGATAAATCATACTGAAAATGGCCAAAATCACAAGTAATGGAACAGAGACAGGCAGACGGGGCAAAACCCACATAGCAAATTACTTTGGAGAGAAGGATTGTTTAATCTAGTTTATGAGTCTGTAACATAGTCACAAAAAAATTTTTAATACAAAGACATATACAGTGTACATCTCATTTCCCACCTCCTTTCATCAGGCTACTACTTCTCCCTCTCTCCCACTGTTATTAATTTCCCAGTATCCTCCCAGTTTCTTTATAATTGAAGAGCAGACACAAGTTCATATTCTTATTCCTCCCCCACATCTTTCTTAACACAAAGTAGCACATTATTCACACTGTCCTACACCTTGGGGTTTTTTTTTTCCTCTTTATAACATACTTTGGAGATCTTTCCATGCCAGTGCACAAAAAGCTTCCTCATTCTTTTTCTCATAGCTGATCATGACTAATTCTACCACAACTTTCATCTGTCTTCTGGCTAACCTTTAATGACATTCTATTCATTCAAATACGTAATACCTGAATTAGTTTCCTTCCACCAACAAGATTTTAAAACAAATCAGATTTGAGGTGTCCCAGGGGATAACTTTCAAGAAAGCAACTCACTAGCTAAATTATATCCTTTTCAGAACGTTTGCTTTTGAAGCAGGTGAAGGGGCAAACATACCACAACTCTCTTAACACCAAAAATAAAACTACAAATTAGAATGCAATCTTCAAGTGAAATTACCTTTTTTTTGATTTGGGGGATCAGCATAATAGTCATATCAACAGTGACTGTAAAACTTTCTTCTTGTGCTTTTCTTTCACTGTAAAAGAAAACATTGATTTTTTTTTTTTAAGGCTAGTAAGCCTTGAATTCAGCCCTATAGCTTGGCATCCTAACAGCAAGAAAACGACCACCTGATTCGATCTTTCATCCGCCAGGTCAGAGGCCGAGGCATTCATCTTTCAGGATCCTGCTATTACCAACAGGACGACTTCTACATCAACGAAAACACTTCGAAGAACATAAGCTCTGCGGCGCTACGTGTTGGAAATTACACACCAGGGGCCAGAGCGCCAGGACAGACTCCAGCTTCGCGGGCGGAAAGAGATCTAGAACAGCCAGCCGCGGTGGTGACAGCGCGGGGAGGCGCGAGTCGCCAGAAGGAAGACCCGGCGCAGCGCCGCGAGCCCTCGAACCCGCGCAGTCGCCCGAGCTGGGCGCGCCGAGCGGCGCGTTCCCCGGGAACCGAGCCCCGGAACCACGACCACTAACGGAACCAGCCCACGGGCGGCGGCCGCCGCTCGGACAGCGGACCGCGGCGCGCGGGCCGGGCGCCGGGAGGGTGGGGGTTCCCCGGAGGAGCTGGCCGCCCCGGCGCCCCATTGGGCGCCGCTCCAAACGTGCCCGAGTTGTGACAGGAATAAAGTGGGTCACAAGGCCTAGCGGGTCCCCAGCGAAAGCCCTCTCGGCACCGCGTCTCTGGCTTTCCCGGCCGCTGGAATGGCCCCAGCCCGGAGGCGCGCTCCGGCCACCGGCCCCTCCGTGCACCCCAATCCCGCCCCTGCCCCGCAGGTAACCCCAGGAGCCCCGGAGGGCCCCTCAACAAGGGCGCGACTCCACCCCAACTCCCGGGAAAGGGCACACTAGGACGATAGACAAAACTTGGGCTTCAGCTCCCGCCTTCCCCTCCCTCGGCCGCCGCCCCCCGGCCCCACACACACACCGCCCACCGCTCCCTCCCCTTCCCCGCGCCCTCACCGTGTGGCTTGCGGCGGCTCCGGCTTCTTCCCTCCCCCACCCTGGAGTCTGGCTGCGGTGACTCGGAACCACTAACCCGGAGCGTCCAGGAGACACCGCGGCTCCCAGCACAAGCAGCACCTGGGGCTGAGTGGCGCCCCCCACCCACTTCCAAAAAAATTCACCGCTACTGCCGCCCGCTGCTCCCCCTCCCTTCCCTTCCCCTCCTCCACCGGCACCGGGAGCACGCATGCGCCGCCGAGGCAAGCCTACCGGCAGACTTCAAGCCCCAGGCCCACCCGGTGGGGCTCCACTCACCGGGAGCGCGCACGCGTCGGCGGCCAGATTTCCTTCGCGCTCTCGCTCTCGGGGGTTTCCTTTTTAAGCCGGTAGCCGCAAGCCTAGTCTGTGATTGCGCTCCCTGCTGGCGCATGCGTCGTCAGTGACCCCCGCGGGCTCCGACGGCCGGCGCTCTGCATTTGCCCCTCCCCTCACTCTCCCTTTCCCTGGCGCAACCGGGTGCGCATGCGACTTGCCCCGTTAGGCAGCGCGGAGTCGCGGAGGGGATCCCGGGCGCCGAAGAGACTCCGGCTCCCTCGGGCCGTGCGTCTGCGCCGTCCGCGGAGGGAAACCGGGATCTCCCCGGCGCCCCCTTCCTCGCACTCATTACTGGGGAGGCGGGGCCTGGTCGGGTAGAGGGTACGCCGGTCGGGGTAGCGTTGGCGTTGGGTCCGGGGAGCGAGGAGGAGGAGGGAGAGCTTCTCGCCGGGTGAGGCATCCGGGGGCCCGAAAGGGGACCCTCTCTCCTTTGAAAAGCAAATCACTTTGCCAGCACGCCAGGGAAGATTTTCCGGGTGTTGGCAGGCGGAAGGCTTTTTTCATTCTCTAGCGGCATCACTCGTGTATCCTCTCTTGGGGCTGGGAGAGGTTATTTGCGAAGGTGGATGGACGTCCCGAGACATTTTTCCTTCTCTCTGGAAGGAGCACGGCTCCGGTCGCTTCTTATTGGTTGGGTGGGTCTGCGGAGACCGGATATGCGCCCCGGGCTGGAGGAGGGAGGCAAAAGAGGGTCAGGATGTGTTCGTTTGGAGTTTTTCCCCTGGCCTTAAAGGTTTGGTGACAGTATAGTGGAAGATGGGGGATGAAGCAACGGGGATACACCAGGACTTGATTTGCACGGCTTCCCTTGTTAGAAAAATGTATGAATACTTTCTACTTTCGTTAGGGGAAATTACTTCCCTTGATGCTTAAAACACACTTGATCCGCATGGGAAAGCACGTTTCAGTAGTTGTAAATGATTGGAACGGAGGTCTCTACAGTCCTAATTCCTAGTAGTTGTCATGTTTTAATGAATGTCCTTTGGATTTAAAATAGAAGCCATCTTGTTTCAAAAAATAAACAACTGTTTGGGCTATAAATTGCTCCTTTTGAGGTAACATTCACCTCAGTAAGCATTTAAAATTCTTGTTGGGGACGCCTGGATGGCTCAGTTAAGCGTCTGCCTTCGGCTCAGGTCATAATCCCAGGGTCCTGGGATTGAGTCCCACGTGGGGATTCTTGCTCAGCGGGGAACCTGCTTCTCCTGCCTGCTGTCCGCCCCCCCCCCCCCCCCGCTTGTGTGCGCTCTCTCTCTGACAAATAATTTAAAAAATAAAATAAAATTCTTCCTGAATGCTCAGAGAAAATATCAAAATTGAGGAACTGAGGATTTTTCCGTCAAGAGTGGGAAAAGAAGGATTTGTTAAGCTACTCCATTATAGAGCAGAAGGGATTTTAGTAGACATTTTTGTCCAGCATTCATTCCCTATTCTGATAATTTCCTTTGGAAAACTATTCACTCAGTGCACGTGGCTGCAGCAGGACTCCAGGGGGAAAGCATATTTGAGTTAATCCTCTGCCTTAGGCTGGGTTTACCAAGAAGTGTGCTCTGTCTTTGACAATGGATTTAAATCTGGAAAAAGGATAGGCCCAAAGCCATCTCTTCACTCGTGGATTATCTTGAGAAAGAAGGTAACATGGAAAAAAGCAGATTGAAAGATGGAGATTTGGCCTGGAAACATGTCTGATGCCCTGAATCCAATGTGGACTAAATAACTGGAAACAGTTAAATTAGTCAGTTCTTTCATGTATTTGTTTTATTGTTTAAACCAGTGAGAGGTTTTCTGTCACTTGCTACCATGAATCCTAAGGGATGCTGGTAAGCAGGAGAGGAGACAAGGTTAATAATAAGGATAAGGTAGATTGCAGCCAGACCAGAGAGTTTGAATGCTTCCCTTATGACATGGATGTTTATATTCTGTTCTAGAGAAAGTGATCCTTCCTCAGTTCTACATCATCTAGACTTCGTATCTTCAAAAATACCTTTGCCCCTTTTAATGGTTCCATTGTCCTCTTGGTCACTACTCTCAACGTTCATCTTTGACTCCTTCCTCTCTCACTTTCTTTATTTAATCATTTACCAAGCCCTGTTGATAATCCTGTTTCTCTGCTCAGTGATCTGCCACTGCTTGAGTATTTCCCACAGTTTGGCTCACATTTTATCTGTTCCTCCCATATTCTCTCCAAGAAGAAAACTATCAGATGTTTCTAATAACTTTTCCAACTTCCAGATTCTACTTTTCCCTTAAAATAGACATTCTGCCTCATAGTTTCGCGGATCCTAAATTTATTTCCCCAGCCTAAACACAGTTTATATATATAATTTAAATATTCTGTTAATTCCTTCTCATACACCTTGCTGTTACTTAAACTGGGCATTTCCAATGCTCTTTCAAACTGATTCTCCTAGCTGATGTCTTGATAGAGACAATATAGCTTAGTTGTTAAGAGTACAAAATTGGAAACTAAACTGCCTGGATTGAAATCCCACCTCTTAATATTTGCATGACTTTGAGCAAGTTATTTCTCTGTTCATTTTTCTCATCTGTAAAATGAGAATAGCAAACCTATCTCATGGGATAATTGAGGTATAGAAAATAGATGTAGTTGTGTACGTGTGTGTGTGTAAGTAATAGTACATAAGAGATCCCATGTAAGTGTTGGCTAGTATTTTTAAGTAGGCTCCACACCCAACGTGGGGCTCAACCTCATGATTCTAAGATCAAGAGTCACACGCTGTAACGACTCAGCCAGCCAGTTGCTCCTAAGTGTTGGCTATTATTAATGATATCCCTTTTGTGTAATTCTTATGTCTCTTGCTCAAATTCTTCCCCTAGTTCCTGGGTCCCATCAGTTACAAAATCCTGTGTGTCCTTTCATAATACCTCTCTTATCCATCCTTTCATTAACATTACTAGTTTCACCATTATAAAGTAAATTGGAACATAGGAAATTTAAGATATGTATAATAGGGAATATAAGGAAAGTTTGTGGGGTTTTTTTATTTTTTTAAAGATTTTTATTTATTTGACAGAGAGCACAGTAGAGCAGCAGGCAGAGGGAGAGGGAGAAGCAGGCTCTCCACTGAGCAGGGAGCCCGACATGGGGCTTGACCCCAGGACCCTGGGATCATGACCTGAGTAGAAGGCAGCCGCCCAACTGGCTGAGCCACCCAGGCGCCCCTGTGGGGGTTTGTTTTGTTTTGTTTTGTTTAAGAAATCTCCATGGTTTAGCCAATTACTAATACTGTTTCTAGACCCTTTAAAATAGAGGGAAGTACAATAATATGAGGTGGTATTACAGACTTTGTAGTCAAAGGTCTGGGCTTAAATCCTGGCTAATAATAAACTAAGAGACACTGAACAAGTTAAATAATTTCTCTGAGCTTCAGAGCATTTATCTGTAAAGGTAGAAGAATAAGCATCTCAGAATTGTGATGATCAAATGTAAATTATAAACTGCTACATAAAGGTTATGTGGTAAGGAATGGTGGTTTTAGATGTTTACAATTCGTTGTTGGAACCTAGGAATGGTTGAAATGACTCATAAATTTTAACTCCAGCCTACACCTCTCATTTGGGCTCCATACATGTATGTCCAGTTGCCTACCTGATGTCTCCTCTTGGGTATCTCAAATATCTTGCATGTCCCCTTCAATCTTTTCTCTACAGAGCAGCATGAATATTCTTTTGGAAATATGAATGAAATCACATGTTCCTACTTGAAACCCTTTTGTTCCCCATTTCATTCAAATTCCTAATCATGGTCACGATACTGTTTCATCTAGCCCTTGCTCTCTCTCCAATCTCATGTTCTCCATTTTCTCCTTTTCCCATAACACTCCCACCTAGAAATTTCCTTCAATTCCTTGCTAATCTCTTTATTCTCTGGCATTGGCACATGTTGTGCCCTTGCCTGAACCACCTTCCTACAATTTCTCATGGCTGGCTCCTCAGTCTTCATGTCTCAAAGTTCTAACTACCCGATTTTTAAGTAGGTCTCTCTCCTACCTCTCTGCTGCCCCGCCCCCCCCAGAGTACCCACAGTTACTGCATATTGTTGTGCCCACTGTTTCCTCCATAATATTTACTAAGTTTAAGTTACATGTATATTTGTTTGACACTTGTTTTCTTATTAACTAACATCCCCACCATCACATGGTAAACTCCAAGAGGCAAGAACTATGTGTTTTGTCCACCACTGAATTTGCAGCATCTGTTTCAGTGCCTGAGGTGAATGAATGAATGGATGAATGAATACATGAAAGGTAAAACATGCTAGAAAGAAGATTTTTAGGATTATCTTTATATCCTAGATTATGAATGCAGGTGGCAGATTATAATCCTATCAAAGCATTAGCCTTAATAATGTGTTTTAAAGTACAAAAGGGAGATAAACAAATCAAATAGTGAAATACGATAACTCTTAATAACCAAGAGTGTGGAGGAAGAGTTAAAGAATGCATACAAGATATCTTTAAGGGGTTTGATATTGAGTGCTGCCCAATCACCTAAGGATCTCATTAAAACAAAAATTCTAATTCAGTTAGTCTGGGATGGGGCCTGAGATTCTGCATTTCTAAGCAGCCTCCAGGGATGCTCCAAATTCCAGGACCATACTTTGACAAACAAGGCACTGTAAAGTAGGGAAGGAAATTGCATGGTTGGGCGGCAAGGAATAGAGAAAAATATTAGGTTGGGATATATGAAATATCCATTTTTAATAGGTCCAAAACTGTTGAATATTGGCAATTAAAAAAAACTTTTAAGTTTGTATACCATTAAATAAAAATTCAATAAAATGGAAAACAAATATTAAATAATTTCTCTGCATTCTGACGAATATTTATCCCTACTGAAATGGGAATGTGTAAATGAAATAACTATGGGAGTAATACTGACCTACAATGGCAGGTGTGAAGACTTGACGGAATAATGTGTGTGTTTGGGCATGTGTGCACACACATCGTTTGAAAAAGATTGGAATCACAGCCACTTAAAACATGCTATAATTTTATGATTTTTACAAATGTTAAAGTCTTCATGAACTGTTCTTGTGAATAAAAACTTACTGCCACCTGGTGGATTTGAGTTAAGAGTTAGAAGGGAAATACATATCTTTTTATTCAGGTATCTTAAATACTATGATACTTCCTCTGTTAATTTTAACTTAAAAAAAGAAAATAAATATGTATTTACTAAAAAAATTACAATTAGGGGGACTTTTTGCATTTGGTTTTAACGAGATATGATAATGTTTGTATTTATATGCATTACATGATATTAAAGTTACATTTTAACTTTATAATATGGCTTTTCATTTCCACAACTTTTATCCTATTTAGAAACATATCCATCCATTTGTTAAAGAGAACTTTAGGGGTTGGACCAGTATAGGTTATTATTTCTCTTACATGTGTCCATAATACTATAAAAAAAGACCATCTTATGCAACCCTCAACTTTCCCTCCCTTCATCCCAAGATGTATGTTACCCTTCTTAGCTATCTCAGAGGAAAGGGATCTTCCCAATCCTTTGCAAAGTTAGATCATTTGGTTTTATCTTACCTGGTTACCGTATTCAAATCTGTATTTAACTTTCCTCCCACTTCCTCATTGTCTGCCGCCTCTATGATTCCTACCCCCCCACCCCCAAGAGCAGCAGTCTTTTCTTGACTCCATGTTGACTGTCTCAGTTCTCACCAATTTATGTTTGTAATTTAATCATTTAAACGTAGTCTAGATTCTCTCACAAACATCAGTGAACATCTGCAATCAGAATGATGGGTCTTCAATACAAACAAAGTAGAAGAATAAAGTGTTATTGAGGGCGCCTGGGTGGCTCAGTTGGTTAAGCGACTGCCTTCGGCTCAGGTCATGATCCTGGAGTCCCGGGATCGAGTCCCACATCGGGCTCCCTGCTCAGCAGAGAGTCGGCTTCTCCTTCTCACCCTCCTCCCTCTCATGCTCTCTGTCTCTCATTCTCTCTCTCAAATAAATAAATAAAATCTTTAAAAAATAAAATAAAATGTTATTGAACTATTACATGCTGGATTTACCACCCCTTTCTCTAAAAGTGCTGTTCATTACTAAGCCAAAATAAAACATCCTGTAGGTCTTCTGCAATGTCCTAATATTGTATACTTTTTCTTTTTTTTTTAAAGATTTTATTTATTTGAGAGAGAGAGAATGAGAGACAGAGAGCACAAGAGGGAAGAGGGTCAGAGGGAGAAGCAGACTCCCCGCTGAGCAGGGAGCCCAATATGGGACTCGATCCCGGGACTCCAGGATCATGACCTGAGCCGAAGGCAGTCGCTTAACCAACTGAGCCACCCAGGCGCCCTATTGTATACTTTTTCATGATGAATTCCTCTGTGATTAGTATTAAAACATAGGTAAGCCTCACAATATATCACTTCTGATTTAGAAACTTCACATGTCAGGTGCCTTTTATTTAAAAAAATAAAAAAAAGAACTATTAAAAACAATAATAATGAGTACAGGTGTTTCTTTTTTTTAAAGATTTTATTTATTTATTTGAGAGAGAATGAGAGATAGAGAGCACGAGAGGGAAGAGGGTCAGAGGGAGAAGCAGACTCCCCGCTGAGCAGGGAGCCCGATGTGGGACTCGATCCTGGGACTCCAGGATCATGACCCGAGCCGAAGGCAGTCGCTTAACCAACTGAGCCACCCAGGCGCCCAGTACAGGTGTTTCTTATGTACTTTTCAGAATCCTTAAATTGTATTTTTCTATTGAGTGGTTAATTTTTTTTTTAAAGATTTTATTTATTTATTCATGAGAGACAGAGTGGAGGGGAGAGAGAGAGAGAAGCAGAGGGAGAAGCAGGCTCCCAAGGAGCAGGGAGCCCGATGCGGGACTCGATCCCAGGACCTCGGGATCATGACCCGAGCCGAAGGCAGATGCTTAACCATCTGAGCCACCCAGGCGCCCCGAGTGGTTAATTTTTTTTTTAACAGGTAAGAGGTTTCCAGGAAAAAATGTATGGTCATAAATTTAAGTATTTTCACTCAAGGCCCCTAAATAATAGAATTTAAAATCTATTGATATAGTGGCACCTGACTGGTTTAGTCAGTAGAGCATGTGACTTAATCTCAGGGTCATGAGTTCAAACCCCCCATGGGGTGTGGAGCCTACTTAAAAAATAATAATAATAGGAGCATCTGGGTGGCTCAGTCAGTTAAGCGGCTGCTTTTGGCTCAGGTCATGTGGGATCAAGCCCCGCATCTGGCTCTCTGATCAGCAGGAAGCCTGCTTCTCCCTCTCTCTCTGTCAAATAAATAAATAAATAAAATCTTTTAAAAAAAATAAGAAAAAGAAGAAAATAAAAATAAAATCTATTGATGTAAATGAAATGAAATTTCATGGTCATCTTTCATTATATTCATTCATAGGCCTCTTTGGGAGTAAGCAACACAGAGGACTTGTAATATTGGTGCTCTTATCCAACATGGGTCAAAAAGAGGATAAACCACAGAAAAATATTAAGGGTTCAGTACAAACTCGGCTTTCGTTGGAGGCAATAAATATTCTGAAATACGTGAAAGTTTTTTAAATGATATATAAGCTATCATTCTAATATAAATATGAAAATAAATCCATAAATTTTCTGATCTCTGATTACAAAGGCAGTGAAAAACATTCAGTAAGTAATTTGCAGCTATTTATTAAATATTTCTATTTGGTATCATCATTATCACTGTTTGAACTACTAGTGTCATCATAAAAAGAAGTGTTTCTAATTGAAGATACCATCACATCTACAATGCCTTTTTTGGGGTTTTCTTCTAAATCAGTCTGTATTGCTCCAACTTCTGCTAGTTTCCATTCAAGTTCTGCAATAAATAACCCATCATTAAATCAGATAAAAATCTTGGAAAATGAAAATAACTCCTCATCTATGTGAAATAGTAATTGATGCTAATAAAATTAATGTGTAAATGAGGATATATTTAGAACTGAGTGACAATGAAAGTACTGCAATATCAAAACACATATTGGATACAACAAAGTTATACTTAAAGGGAGAAATTATGGCTAAAATGTTTATTTTAAATTGACTAAAAATAAGTGGCTTAAAAGTTCAAATCAAGAAGCTAGGAAAAGAACAATAAAGTATACCCAAGAAAAGCTGAAAGAGGAATATAATGAAGAAAAGACTTATTAGCAAAAATAGAAAAACAAAATCAGTATAGGTGACCGACAAAATCAAAAGCTCATTCTTTGAAGAAACTAATAGACATACCTCAGCAAAAATGATCACAAAAGGAAAGAAATCAATTCATATAAAGAATTTACATGGGACGTAACCAAGGTAAAGATTCTAATATGGCTATGACACTATGAAAAAGTTATACCAAGACATGTGAAAACTTCAATGGGAAAATTTTAACAAAAATATAAATTACCAAAATATATCTGAGAGAGAAACCAAAAGAATTGAACTGATAATCCAAAACCCCAGTCCCTATAAATTCATAATTTTGTTAAATTTATTCCTAAGTACCGTATGGATGAACAGAACATTTATGAGGCAAATTACAAAACACACTTCTGAGAAAAATTATAAAATATGTTACAAAATGTAATATATGTATCTCTGAGGAAAATTACAAAAAACAAAAGACCAAGATAAGTGATGAGATGTATCTCATTCATGGATTGGAACTTCCACTGTTATTGGATATCAAGGCTCCAACAAATCATCTATAAATATGATTCTAATAATCAACAGGATTTTTCATGTAAGTGGACTAATTCCAACATTCACATGAAATTCTGAAAAAGATTTGCCCTGCTGGAGACAACTGTAGATTTGTTATAAAGCTGTAGTAATAAATGCAGTGCTGTATTGATTCAGGGACAGACAAATAGTAAAGACTTCAGAAATAAATTGAAGCATTTGTGGAACCATGAGAAATGACATTAGGAAACATTAAAAATCAGTGGGGAAAACACCTCACATACATTAGGATTGTTACTATACAAAACACACACACACAGAGTAAACAAGTGTTGGTGAGGATGTAGAGAAACTGGCACTTCTGTGCACTGTTGGTGGGAGTGTAAAATGGGGCAGCCACTATGCAAAACTGTATGCTGTTTCTCAAAAACTTAAAATAGAATTACTATATGATCCAGCAATTCTACTTCCAAATACATACCCAAAAGACTGGGACTAGAACAGATTATTTGTACACCTATGTTCATAGCAGCATGATTTACAAAAGCCTAAAGGTAGAAGCAACCCAAGTGTCCATGGACAGATGAATGGATAAACAAAATGTGGTCCAAACATAAAATGGAATATTATTCAGTCTTAAAAAGGAAGGAAATTCTGGGCGCCTGGGTGGCTCCGTTGGTTAAGTGACTGCCTTCGGCTCAGGTCATGATCCTGGAGTCCCTGGATCGAGTCCCGCATCGGGCTCCCCACTCAGCGGGGAGTCTTCTTCTCCCTCTGGCCCTCCCCTCCCTCATGTACTCTCTCTCTCAAATAAATAAATAAAATCTTTAAAAAAAGGAAGGAAATTCTGACAGATGCTATAAAATGAATGAAACTTAAGAACATTATACTAAGTGAAATAAGCCAGTCACAAAAGAATACTGTATGATTCACTTATATGAGGTATTGAGTGTAGTCAGATTCATGGAATCAGAAACCTTGCCAAGACTGGAGGAGAAGGGAATGGGGAGCTATCATTCAGTGAGTATAGAGTTGCAGTTATGCAAGACGGAAAGAGTTCTAGAGATGGATAGTGGTGATGCTTGCACAACAATGTGAATGTGCTTAATGCAACTGAACTATATACTTAAAAATGGTTAAATAAATAAGTCCTGGGTATGTAATGTACAGCATGGTAACTATAGTTCAAAATAGTTAAGATGATAAATTTCATATTATGTGTATTTTACAACAATTTAAAAAATTGTTTAAATATACAAAAAAACACCAACCCCCCCCAAAACATGGACCAGGTAATACACTATTCATCATAGTGATTGTCTGTAAGGAGACAGGAAGGGGAATGGGACTAGGAATGAAACTATACATAACTTCAACCATATCTGTAATGTTTATTTGAACAACAAACAAATAGCTCAAGCAAATGAATAAATGTTCACATTTGTTATTTTTGGCAGTAATCAATTACATGAATGTTTGCTATATTATTGTTTGTACTCTTATGTATTAATTTTTTTAATTAAAAGGATGAGGTTCAATGGCTTTCACATGATGGTGTGAGAAGAAGATTTTAATAATATAGATTAAAGCCGTTCCAAGAAATGACTAGATCAAGGATATGGCCTTAGAAGTAGGTTAGCAAGTAAAAATTATTAAAGAAGTTAAAATTATAAATACTGTGCTATGAAAAAAGAAAATAAAGGGAATTAACTGACAAAATCAGATAGTACGTGGACAAGTGAAAAATAAATTGTATAGAGAAAATATGCTATAGAAATTTAGTAGAGAAGAGGAAGACAAGATTATGAACTGGTCCAAAATGACATAATGAGAGAAATGGAAACCTAGGAGAACCACAAAAAAATAGGGTATGAGAGAGAGAATAAAGAATGGTAGAGTATTTTGGGTACAGGGAACAAGTACGAGACAAAGAATAAAGGCATAAGTGAATAAGGGGTTTCTGCAGTAGTGGTTGAAGAACAGCTTGGCTGGAGCAGAAACTAGAAAGCATTGAGTAATATAGTTGGATAGGTGGGCTGAAATTTTCAAGCAGAAGATTCTGTATTTTTAACTTATTTCACACAAGGAACCATTAAGGATTTAAGCAAGTAGATGTTGTAATAAGAGTACTATTATTAGGAAAATTAATCTGGAGGCATACAAGAAGAGACTAGAAGGGAGGGAAAACACTTTATGTTTTATCGAAATAAACTTTCATGATACTTGTTAATTTATGGAAGTCTTCACCTGTTTTTTTAAATAAACATTTTAAAAATAATATCATTACCTTCCAGCTTGAGATTTATCCCTCCACATTCTATAATTCCAATGAATTTGCCTTCTATCTGACCGTTTTTATAAACAAAAATTGTTGGTAAACAATTGTCATGGTAGTGTTGAATACAGCTATTCACGATGGCTTTAACAAATTTAGTTTCTGGAAACTTTCTTGCTAGGAGACTAAGATGCTGGTTAACCAACAAACACATTGGGATGCTAAAAAGAGAAACAGTACACAATATCTTTAAAAGCAGACTACTTATCTCAGTCTAATGAAGTAAGTGAAACATCCCCATGACAAAAAAATGTATCTTTGGATATGGGTTTGTTTTTTTTTTAATTTTATTTGAGAAAGAGAAAGAGGGTGTGTGAGGGGCGGGAGGGGCAGAGGGAGAGAATCTTCAAGCAGACTCCCTGCTGAGTGCAGAGTCCAATCCCTTGACCCATAATATCAAGACCTGGGTGGAAACCAAGAGTCCCGAAGCTTAACCAACTGAGCCACCCAGGTGCCCCTCTTCGGATATTCTTTTGATATAACAGCTTATCAGCTCTCATCCTCTCTTGTTACCTTTAGTAATGATAAACTTCAGAGTCCTCCCATATTTATTGTAAACACTATTATAGCCTGGGAGTGAAGCTTGCTATCATGGGAATTTGATGCCTAACTAAGGCTATCTACATCTGACTTAGCATCAATTTAATCAAGTTAGTTCCCAGTTTATAGGACCCAGGAAAAACAAAACAACACAGCACACTTCTAGGGAATCCTTGGCAGTTCTGAGTTGAAACAAGGGATTCCAACTCTTTCCATCACCCCACCACCTTGGCCTTATTTCCACATGAGAATATGACATCCAAAGTGTCTCATCTCAAACTTCCTTGAATTTTTTTTTAAGATTTTATTTTATTTATTTGACAGAGAGAGAGAGAGACAGCGAGAGAGGGAATACAAGCAGGAGGAGTGGTAGAGGGAGAAGCAGGCTTCCCACCGAGCAGGGAGCCTGATGCGGGGCTTGATCCCAGGATCCTGGGATCATGACTGAGCTGAAGACAGATGCTTAACCACTGAGCAACCCAGGTGCCCCACAAACATCCTTGAATTTCTTGACTCTGACATACTTCACCCACACTTTTCTTTGACATCCCAGTCCATGCAGCATCTTGTTCCCAATTATCCAGAACTATTCCCCATCAGATATTTAAGGGGCATCGGACTGGCTCAGTTGGAAGAGCATGTGACTCTTGATCTTGGGGTCATAAGTTTGAGCCCCATGTTGTGTATAGAGATTACTAACAATAAATAAACTGAAAAAAATTGATTGGAAGTGTGACCAGAACCTATAATTCTTCCTGCTCTCTGTCAGTTTCACTCCCAATATACCCACTCTTCAATTAGTTCCTTTTCTCTATCATTCATTCACAGCCTTATCAAACTGTTTCAGAGCCAATCCTTTATTTCATCCCATACTCATTTCACATGGGACCTTTCTCTGTTATTTTGCTCTTTTCCTGTTTTTTTTTTCAATCTTCTCCACTTTCTATAACTATATTTAAGTTACTAAATTTTTTAAAAGTTCTTTACAACTCTGTGTCTCCTTCAAATAACTACTCTCCTGTTCATAGCCCAAATAAAAAGGGAAATAATCTCTATGTTCCATTCACTTCCTTTATTGAAAGGTTTTCCCTTTTTTTGGCTTTTTTGATTATACTTTTTTTCTCCCCCAGTGCAAAAAAAAAAGGAGGTTTTATTAAAGCACAGGGACAGGACCCGTGGGCAGGAAGAGCTGCTGCGATAGCACTTTCTATTAATTTCCTTTTTAGTTCTTTGACTGCCTTCTTCTATGACTCAAATGTAGATGTTCTATGTGATTGTGTCCTTCTCACACTAGACACATTCACTGTGCAATCTTATCCATTCTGACATTAACACTGATGAATTTCATCTCCTCTCCTCCCTCAAAGGAAAAAAATGTATATCTGTATATGTTATACATTTCTTCTGTATTTTCTTAGTTTGGCACTGAGGCCAAAAATCTCCCTATTCTCTACAACATCTAATCGGTAATCACATCATATTGCTTCTACTTCCTTATCTCATACCTAACCTCTCCTCTTTTTCTCCATTACCTTACTCCTTTCCTTTCTTATCTGAGCTTCATCAGATTATCCTAAGGGTCTGTTTCCAGTCTTGGTTTCCCAAATTCATCCTTGATCCTGTTGACAAAGGGAGCTCAAAATGAAAATCTCACCAGGTAACAACTGCCCTTCCTTCAAGCTTAAAATTCCTCAAGGGCTCCTTGCTGCCCTCAGGATAAAGTCTGGGCTCTTCAGTATAGCTTTCAAGGTTCTCTGCGGTCTCTCTAGCATTATTCTCTGCCTGCTACCATATTACTTAAAGCTCTCCAAAGCAAAATGCCGTCTTATTTCTGTATCTTTCTTCAGCTGGACACTCCATCTAACATACTCCATTAATCCTGTCTACTTCCTCTTTGGGGAATCTTATTTTTTGAGGCCAAGACCAAGAATTACATACTCTGTAGAAAGTTCCATACTTCCTTCCTCCAAGCATAAAACTTACTACTCCCTCTTCAGTGCTTCCACGCTGTGTACATAATTCAACTGTAGCACCTAAGAGACTTTATTATTATGTCTAGTTGTCTCTCTACTATATTGATGGCATAGACAGATGTTTTATAGCCTTTGCATCTCCAGCATCTATAAAATCCTCAGAAATCCTCTTAATAGTAGACAATGTTATATATCAATTCATAGAGCAAGAAATTTAATGCATTATACATTTAACTTATATTTCAGAATATATAACATCATTTATTTTCATAATTACAACCAACTATAAATCTAGATACTGCTTTATTTTAGTGGGTGACCTACTTTAATATTAGAAAAGTATGTACTGCCTAACTTAAATATCAATTTTCCACACAAAGCAATTAACATAAATTGACTTTATAAGTTTCAATTTTCCTCAAATAGTGAAATGAATCCACTAATATCTAACTTAAAGGAATTTTATCATACTGTCAGAATGAGAGCTGAGTCAGTGGTATGATGGACACTTACAGGGTACGTGGGGTGAATGGCAGAAGGTAGGTGGACATTGATGGTGATAGTGAAAAGTGTAGAATTAAGAGAGTATGGTGTAACAGATTATGTGATTAGTGCAGAGACAAAGTGGTTGCCTGAAGACAATCTGACAGCAAGTGGTAAGGGAACAAATTTGGTGTTGGGGTTCAGGGGCCAGAATTTAACTCCAGAAGAACTATAAAATATAAGGGAGACCTCTGCATCAGAACATGAGATAAGGGCCTAGTTATGGTATTCAAGGCTCAAAATATACATTTGGCATAGGAATGATGTAAAAACCCAAAATTGGAATTTGGGCACAGGTGTAAGACTGAATAAAATCAGAATCAAGCCTGCCTGGAAGCTTAGCCACTAAGCTCACTGGCCCAGGATGATTCGATCCCTCTAGGGGACACTAGGCCAGCTGAGCCTTCACTTGGATGAAAAGTTGGCCAAGTTCTATAATTTTAACGGCAAAAAGACATTAAAATTACAGAACATAGGAACCGAGTTAAAAAACAAACTCTTGGAGCACCTGGTTGGCTCAGTCCGTTAAGCATCTGCCTTGGGCTCAGGTCATGATCCTGGGATCCTGGGTTGGAGCCCTGCCTCAGGCTGCCTGTTCAGTGGGGAGCCTGCTTCTCCCTCTGCCTCTGCATCTCCCCCCTCTTTATGCTCTCTCACGCTCTCTTTCAAATAAATAAAATCTTAAAAAAAAAACTCTTTTGTTCCTATAAAATTTATAGAAGGCAGCTAGAAACACAAATATATTTAACAGTTATATTCTACTCTACAATATGAAAAGTTATGAGTCAATCCATTATTAAAAACTAGACTTTTCTAAGGACTATTTGTCACACAAGTAATTATTTTCTGTTGTATAAATTTTATTATAAATTTTCTTAAAATGTGTGTTTTATACCAACACATAAATGCATTTTCTTAATGTCAAGAGAATGAATATTTTATGTAACTATCTTAGATTGACTGCCCCTCAGAAAATCTTCTGGGGTCACAAATACTTAAAATATTATTTAGAAGATTCTTATTCTTCGAGTCCATCAGAGGAAATGAGAGTTTGAAACAGCCTAGCTGAAACTATAACACATTCGATCTCTTTCATGAATTTTTGGAAAATTATTTGTCCAACCTAATCCTTTCTCTAGAAATAACCATTAAAGTAAGTAATTTTGTGCTGTGGTATGGGCATTCAGAACCAACATCTATTCTGCCAATCACACTGGCTCCCAGAAAAAGATATTCAGTGAATCACTTCAGTATACAACATTTCTCACACACAAATCCCATTATTGTAAATGTCAGTGTCTCTCATACTTACTTGTGAGGAACCAAAATCAGCAGCATTTACCAATTGGTTTAACCAGATAAGTGGTATAGGAAAAATGGGAAATGATTCTTTTTAAGGCTTTAAACTACTCAAAAATTAGTTTCCAAGCATTTTAGTTACAATAACAGTAATGTCTTCTTTAATGGGACATGGTGTCCTCTCAAAATTTGTCTGAGGAACTGGTGAGCTGGTAAACAGCGGGGCTCTAATTTGCATAAATTGCTCTGTGCAGAGTTTCTGTGAGGACCTGAAGAGAGAAGAAGTTTTTTATTCAGAGAACGAGATGAACACAAGGAGGAAACTGGCATGGCCTCTGTTCCTGGAGTGGCGTGGAGCCCAGGCAGAGTAGCTGGGACCTAATGCTAGAGAGATTTGTGAAACCCTGGGAGCTTGCAGTGTGTCTGTGGCACAGAGTTGGGGAAAAGTCCACTCTACCCAATTATCATATACCAGGCTGGTAAGGTCTGAGGACATTTGGGTTACGCTTAGTACAAGTAGGCACTATAAATTGTTTTAGGAGCATAGGGGAGTACAAGGGAATTGTTCTGTTAAAAGAGACTTAAAAGACATGATCTATCCAAATGCACTGCATGACCCTTGACTGGATCCTTCGTCAATTATTATTAATTTTGGAATTATTACTAATTTTGTTAGTTGAGAAAACAGTATTATGGTTATATAGAAAATGCCCTTATATTTTGAAGATGCATGCTGAAGTACTCAGGAATAAAGGTGTATTCTGTGTATAATTTGAAATGATTCTGCAAATATATATACATGCACATAGCTACATACAAATAAAAACATATAAAAGTGGCAAAATGTTCATTATTGAATCTACCCAGCTGGTATTTAGGGTGTTCATCTTATCATTATTTCTACTTTTTTGAATGTTTGAAATTTCCATAATAAGTTAAAAAAAATTAATGGCCAAAAAGTGTTTTTTTTTCTCTTTAAAGTTTATTTATTTAAATAATCTCTACCCCCAACATGGGGCTCGAATTCACAACCCTGAGATCAAGAGTTGAATGCTCTTTTGACTGAGTCAGTCAGGCACCCTGAAAGAATGCTACTTTTCTAAAAAGTGTGACAAGTTCTTTAAATTAGACATGAAAACCTAATAAAAAACCGAACTTAATCCCTGAAGCCCATTACTCTCTACATGTATGTATATGTTAAAAAGAAAGCCACAAGGCCCAAGGTGGAGTTACTTGCTCCCAGGACAGCAAAGACTTAATTTCAGTTTCAACCTCTCCAGGAGTGATATTTTAAGTCAATCAATCTGGAATTTTCTGGTCAGTACCAAATGAGGTAATCTGTCCCATGAGCTCTCCATTGAGATGAGGTAATGAATCTAATAAGAACTCCCCTCCCATTCCCCCTAAGAGAAGGTGACCTTGCCTGAATAATCCTTTCTTTTCTTTCACTAATAACTTCCTGTCCCACCCTCCTTGCTATAAAAACCTTCCATTTTGTACAACTCATTGGAACTTCCCTCTACCTGGATAGGATGCTGCCTGATTCATTAATCACTTAATAAAGCCAATTAGGTCTTCAAATTTACTTGGTTGGATTCTGTTTTTTAACATTATATATGTATATATGTATGTGTGTGTATATATATATATATATATGCTTTCTTTTCTTGAATAATCTTTGTTATATGCTTTATAAAACCTCAAAACCATACATAAATATCTTAAAACATTAGTATAATAACATTTTGCAAAAACGCTATGGTAATTACCTTGATCTGTATAAATGAATTATAACTGATACATCTTTTTCTGCATTTGTGACTTCATTCACATACTGATTTCCAGAAATTTCTCTTAATTCCCCAAATTTTTGTTTTTTCCTAAGAGCTTTCCATTCTTGTAACCGCTTTTCTCTAATTAAAAAAATGAAATAAAAAAAAGAAAATTGTCATAGTCTTCAGGTCATCCCTATATATAGTAACAATTTAGGGCAATGAATGTAATGCTAGAACATATTAGACACTTTAAAGAATGATAGAATAACTATTAATGGTCTTATAATGCTAATTTCTTTTTTTTAAGATTCTATTTATTTATTTGAGAGGGAGAGAGAGAGAGAGAGAGCACAAGTGGGGGAGGGGGAGGCAGAGGGAGAGGGAGAAGCAGACTCCCCACTGAGCAGGGAGCCTGACACAGAGCTCCACCCCAAGACCTGAGATCATGACATGAGCCACAGGCAGACACTTAACCAACTGAGCCACCCAGGCGCCCCCCAATTTCTCTTTTCATACAGGCATTTGTGTTACAGGTATTGCAAAGAATAAGGAGTTAGCTATTGATTTTTTGTTTTCATAATATTTTATTTATTTGCGAGAGAATGAGAGAGAGAGAGCACAAGCAGGGTGAGGGGCAGAGGAAGACGCAGACTCCCTGCTTAGCAGGGAGCCTTATGTAGGGCTCAATCCCAGGACTCTGGGATCATGACCTGAGCCGAAGGCAGATGCTTAACCGACTGAGCCACCCAGGAGCCTCAGCTATTGACTTTTAAATTTATTTTTATTTAAGACTAGGTCTTAATCATAGCTATAGAGTTTATTTAGACATTGAGCTAACAAATTCTCATACACAGGTTAAACACTTACTAAGGAATACACATAATAATAGCTAATATTTATTGAGTGCTTACTATGGTACCAAGCACGGTTTTAAGTGCATTATATTAACTAATTTAACTTTATCAAGTTAGTACTATTATTATCCTGTTTACATGCTCTTAACTATCATGCTAAGCTGACCTTCAGTCCAAAGCCTTTGCAAATATGTGTAATTACTTGTTATAAATTTATTGCAGGAAGAGAAGTGGTAGAGAAGAGTGATTACTTAATAGTGTGACGGTCAACACTTCTCTTCCTCCTCTACTCGCACATTCTCCTCAGTTTTCTTTGTTATTTCAGTGGGTTGGGCAGGGAGAGTCACACCTAGTTTTGCCATCAGAAGGAGACCTCATGTTCAACGGCCAGCATTTTTCACCTAGCAATCACATCAATTGGGATTCAGTCACAAAAACAGAAAGCCCTCCAGCTATCTTAAACAGACTTAATCTGGGGGATTAAGTGCTTAACACACTTGATGTAAAAATGAAGACTATAGGCTGAGCTACCAGGAATGACTCCCAAAACAACATTGAAAACTGGTCTGCCAAGGGAAGAGCTTTCTCTGCTGCAATCCAGAAACTGGGGAATCTGGACCTACTGTTTCAATGTGCCCTACTATCAGCCTACACTGGGCATCAATCAGAAAGCCACTGCAGCAACTGTTGTCTGTAGGGACCTATCTCCTTTGCAAAGACTGGAAGAAAATATTTGCAGAAGACACATTGGATGAAGAACTATTATCCAAAATATACAAAGAACTCTAAAACCTCAACAATAACAAAACAAATAACCTGCTTTGAAATGGGACAAAGACCTTAACAGACAACTTACCAAAGAATATATTGATGACAAATAAGTGTATGAAAAGATGCTCTACATCCATGTCATCAGGAAAATGCAAAATGAAAGAAGAGACAACTACGTATCTATTAAAAGGGCCAAAATCCAGAACACTGATACCAAATGATTGAGAGGATGTGGAGTAACAGGAACTCTCATTCACTGCAGTGGGAATACAAAATGTATACCTTTTGGAAGATAGTTTGGAGTTTTCTTGTATAATTAAACATACTCTTACCATATGATCCAGCTATCATGCTCCTTGGTATTTATGCAAAGAAGCGAAAACTATGTCTACACAGAAACCTGCACACAGGTGTTTATAACAGGTCTAATATTTATCACTGCCAAAACATGGAAGCAATCAAGATGTCCTTCAGTAAGTAAATGGATAAACTGTGGTATATCCAGATAATGTAGTAGTAGTCAGTGCCAAAAAGAAATGAGCTATCAAGCCATGAAAAGACACAGAGGAACCTTAAATGCATATTACTAAGTGAAAGAAGCCAATCTGAGAAGGCTACATGCTGTATGACCCCAACTATATGACAATCTGGAAAAGGCAAGACTATGGAGACAAGACTATGCTTGCCAGGGATAGGGGGAGGGGCAGAGGCTGGCAAATAGGCAGACCATAGAGAATTTTTAGGGCAGTGAAAATACTTTGTATGATACTATAATGATGGTTACATGTCATGCATTTGTCCAAGCTCATAGAAAATATAACACTAAGGATGAACTGTAATGTACACTCTGGACTTTGGATGATTACGATGTATTGATGTGGGATCATCAATTATAGTAAATCTATCACTCTGGTGGGAGATGTTGATAATGGGGGAGACTATGCATGTGCTGGGGCAGGAGGTATATTGGAAATCTCTGTACCTTCCACTCAGTTTTGCTGTGAATGTAAAACTGCTTTAAAAAAAGTCTTAAGTGTGCCTGGATGGGTCAGTTGGTTAAGCGTCTGCCTTTGGCTCAGGTCATGAACTCAGGGTCCTGGGATCGAGCCCATACTGGGCTCCCTACTCAGTGGGGAGGCTGCTTCTCCCTCTCCTCCTTCCCCTGCTTTCTCTCTCTCTCTCTATCAAATAAATGGATAAATAATAAAAACTAAAAGAAAAAAGTATAAAATTTTTTGTTGTTTTGTTTTGGCTGTAAATGAGGAATTTGCTTTAAATCACCACTATCAGGATGACTACAGAATTTTCCCTTGTTAATAACTTTTGAAAGGTTACAGTTTCCTGTTTCCTTAGATTCAAAGTGACAACAGAGATATGAAAGTAATGCCATAAGTTGGTGGCAATTAGAGTTGGAGTTCTGATACGGAATATGGGAGTGAGAGAACTTCCCCATAGAGTACTCCCTTTAATCTCTGTGGCAGAGATTGGTTGGGCGGTCATTGGTATATTTTCCTCTTCCAGGGTTCACGGGAAAACTACATTAGTCAGCTTCCCTTGCAATTAGATTAGGCCCAGGAGCTTGGATTGTGGCCAATAGAACAAGAGTGAAAGTGTTACGTGCATTTCTGTGACTCAGCCCTGAAATCTCCTATACTATCACTCACTCTATCTCCCTAGTCCCCAAGCCTGGAGGGAAAGGATTCTGACATGATGAAGACAACCTAACGAAAAGAGCCCAGATTCCTAGTCATCACCCAGAGGAGAGTTGCTCAGGAGAATTGTAGGACCCACACCACCTGTGAGTGAGCAACTGTCCCGCCTGAAACCATTGAGATTCTGTAGTTGCTTGTTAGAGCCGCATTAATCATCTCAATTCTCATCTCAAATTCTGCTGACACAAACGGTTACATTAGTAGGACTGCTATCTTTGAACAATCCTTGCATTCCTTGAATAACTAATTATTCATTATATGTGATTATTTTAATACACTATTTGCCAATACGGTATTTAAGGTTTTGGCATCTATGTGTCAAAAGAGAGACTGGTCTAAAGCAATGTTTTTCAAGTTAAGGCATGTGGACATCCTATATGAGAATCACTTAGGTATAGCAGGTTCCACAGATGGGCATATTCCTGAGATCCAACCCAAATTTACTGAATATTACCTCTTGGTGCTGGTCTCAGGAATGAGCATTTTTATTTATTTTTTATTTTTTTTTAAGATTTTATTTATTTATTTGAGAGAGAGAGAATGAGAGATAGAGAGCACGAGAGGGAAGAGGGTCAGAGGGAGAAGCAGACTCCCTGCTGAGCAGGGATCCCGATGTGGGACTCGATCCCGGGACTCCAGGATCATGACCTGAGCCGAAGGCAGTCGCTTAACCAACTGAGCCACCCAGGCGCCCAGGAATGAGCATTTTTAAACTTTATATTATGGACAGTTACTAACATATACAAGGTGAAGAGACCCCAGATGTATGCATGGCCAATCTTCTTGCATCTTACCCCCATTATCTTCTTACCTCAAGGGCTATTCTGAAGCAAATATAAGACATCATATAATTTCATCTGCAAATATTTCATTACATATCTCCAAAAGATGAGAATACTTTAAAAAATGTAACTCACATGGCACAATCACACCAAAAACAGTAATTCCTTAATATATTCAGATATTTTTTAAATAATCCTATTCTAAAATACATAAAATATCCATAAAATTTACCATGTTAACCATTTTCGAGTGTTCAGTGGCATTGAGTACTGTATCCATTTTTAAAAGTTTGTTTATTCAAATGAGGATCCAAATTAGATTTATAAAAATGGTTGTTATATATCTTAAATCTCATTTAATCTACAGATTCCTTTCCATCTATTTTTTTTTCCCTAGCAATTTCTTTGCTTTTGAAGGAAACCAGATTGTTTGTCCAAGGTTTCCCACAGTTTGAATTTTGCTGGTTGCATTATCAAAGTCAATTCACATGAGAAATATACATTTTTTTAAAAGATTTTATTTATTTATTTGACAGAGAGAGACAGTGAGAGAGGGAACACAAGCAGGGGGAGTGGGAAAGGGAGAAGCAGGTTTCCCGCTGAGCAGGGAGCCTGATGCTGGGCTCGATCCCAGGACCCTGAGATCATGACCTGAGCCAAAGGCAGTCGCTTAACCAACTGAGCCACCCAGGCGCCCGAGAAATATACATTTTTATTAACAATGTTGGGTGATTGTTTTGACCAACCAACCTAAGAATCATGAATCTTATTTCCTTTCTTATGAGGCTTGTCTGATTGTGACAGTCAGGTTATATTATCAATTAATATAACAATGTTTTATGCAGTAAGTAAGCTTTCCATCTTTATAAAAACATAGGTTACATGTACCTTGAAAATAGAGAAGAATCACCTAGAAAACAAATTTTAGGAAGCAGTCTAGCTTCTCTCTTATTCTTTTCTCCTATTGAGTCAATTTTGGAAATTTATATTTTCATCAAAAAATCATATTTTTTAAATGATGCATATGCTCATATATCAAATATTCTGTTGGTCTGGCTTTTTCATTTAGTATAATGCTTTTGAATTTCACCAAAGTTATTGTGTATATCAGTAGTTTGCTTTCTATTCTTACAGAGTAGTATTCCATTTCATGAATATACTACAATTTGTTTATTCATTCACTTTGCATGTATTCATCATATCAATGGACTTTTAGGTTGTTTTGTTTTTAGCTATTATGAATATTCATGTACAATTCTTTGTATTGACATATATCTTCAATTCTCTCAGGAATGTGATTGGTGGGTTATATGTTAAATGTATATGTAACTTTGTAAGAAATTGTCAAACTGTTTTCCAGAGTGGTCATATGAAGATTTCAGTTCCTTCATGATATTTACATTTTAATTGTCATATAATTCATATATTAGCATGCCTTTAAGATATTGTGAGTTCGGTTCCAGACCATGGCAACAAAGCCAATATCACAATAAAGTGAGTCAAATGAATTTTTCGGTTTCCCAGTGTGTATAAAAGTTATGTTTACACTATACTGTAGTCTGTCAAGAGTGCAATAGCATTATGTCTAAAAACAACAATGTAGGGCAGCACCTGGGTGGCTCAGTTGGTTAAACGTCTGCCTTCAGCTCAGATCATGAGCCCAAGGTCCTGGGATTGAACTCTTGACTTTGGCTCAGATCATGGTCTTAGGGTTGTGAGATGGAGCCCCACATTGGGCTCTGCTCTGCACTCAGTGGGGAGCCTGTTTCTCCCTCTCCCTCTGTTGCTCCCCCTGCTTGTACTCACTGTCTCTCTCTCTCTGTCAAATAAATAAATAAACACACAAATAAATAAAATCTTTTTAAAAATCTCAATCCTATCTTAAAAAAATAAAAATAAAAACAATAATGTACATAAAATACAAATAGCAAATAAAAAATATTTTATTACTAAAAAATGTTAACCATCATCTGAGCTTTCAGAGAGTCATACTCACTGAACATAGATCCCATAACAAATTTAATAGTAATAAAAAAGCTTAAAATATTGTGAGAATTACAAAAATGTGAAAGTCCTGAAGTGAGCAAATGCTTTAGAAAAATGGCACCAAAGCCTTGCTCAAGGCAGGGTTGCCACAAACTTCCAATTTGTAGAAAGCACAATATTTGCAAAATGCAATAAAGTGAAGTACAATAAAGTGAGGCATGTCTGCACAATAAAATTCAACTATTTAAAGTTTACAAGTCAGTGATTTTTTTAAAAATAAAGATTGATTGATTTTAGAGAGAGAGAGAGAAAGCACAAGCAGGGGAAAGGGCAGAGGGAGAGGGAGATGGAGAAGAAGACTCCCCACTGAGTGCAGAGCAGAGCCCCAAACGGGTCTCCATCTCACCATCCTAAGACCATGATCTGAGCCAAAGTCAAGAGTCAGACGCTCAACAGACTGAGCCACCCAGGCGCCCCCAATTCAGTGATTTTTAAAATATTCAGAAAGTTGTGCCTCCCTCACGACTATCTAATTCTAGAATATTTTTGCTGCCCCAAAGAAATCCCATCTGCAGTCGTTCCCTATTCCCCCATCATAGGCCCTAGTAATTAATAATCTACTTTCTGTCTCTATAGATTTTCCTATTCTGGGACACTTCGTATAAATGGAATCATATAAAATGTGGCCTTCTGTCACTGGTTAATTTCACTTGGCATAGTATTTTCAAGGTTCAATCATGTTGTAGCATGTATTAGTACCACAATTCTTTACATGGCTGAATAAAATTCCATTGTTCCGATACACCACACTTTGTTTATCTACTACCCAGTTAGTTGATGGACATTCACATTCTTTGTACTTTTTGGCTATTATAAATAATGCTACTATGAACATTCATGTACATGTACATGTACATGTTTTGTATACATATCTATCTCAGAGTAATTTCTGGATCATGTGGTAATTCTATGTTTAACATTTGAGGAAATTCCAGACTATTTTTCTTTTTTTTTTTTTAAGATTTTATTTATTTGACAGAGAGAGACACAGCGAGAGAAGGAACACAAGCAGGGGGAGCAGGAGAGGGAGAAGCAGGCTTCTCACTGAGCAGGGAGCCCAATGTGGGGCTTGATCCCAGGACACTGGGATCATGACCTGAGCCGAAGGCAGACGCTTAACGACTGAGCCACCCAGGCGCCCCCCAGACTGTTTTTCAAAGCAATGAATCATTTTACATTCCCACCAGCAATGTCTGAGGGTTCCAATTTCTCCACATGCTCACCAACTCTTACTGTCTGTCTTCTTTATTATAACTACCCTAGTGAGAATTAAGTGGAATCTCATGGTTTTGATTTGCATTTCCCTAATGACTAATTAAGTTGATCATCTTTTCATGTACTTATTTTCCATTTGTATACCTGCTCTGGAGAAATGTCTATTTAAGTCCTTTGCATGTTTTTATATTGGGTTGTCTTTTATTGTTGAGTTCTAGGAATACTTTATATATTCTGGTTAGTAATCCCATATTATATATATAATTTGCAAATATTTTCTCCCATTCTGGGGGTTATCTTTTCACTCTCTTGACAGTGTCCTTTGAACAAAAGTTTTCAATTTTGATAAAGTCCAGTTTATCTATTTTTTCTTTTGTTGCCTGCGCTTTTGGTGTCATTTCCAAGAAATCATTGCCAAATCCAATGCCATGGACACTACTCCCCCTCCATGTTTTCTTCAAGGAGTTTTATAGTTTTAATTCTTACATTTAGGTCTTTCATCCACTTTATTTTTTGTTTATGATATGAGGTAGAAGTCCAACTTTATTCTTCTACGTGTAGAAATCCAGTTTTCCCAGTATCATTTGTTGAAAAGATCGAATGGTCTTGGCACCTTGTTGAAAATCATTTGACTATATATGTGAGGGTTTCTTTCTAGGCTTTCTATTCTATTCTATTCTATTCTATTCTATTCTATTCTATTCTATTCTATTGTCTGTGTGTCTATCCTTATGTCACTGCTACATTGTTTTGATTACTGTCACTTTATAGTAAGTTCAGGAAGTTTGAGTCCTCCAACTTTGTTCTTCCTCAAGATATCTTTGGTTTTCAGGACATGGATTATGTTTCTTTGTATTCATTTTGCCAATTTCTGCTCTTAACTGGAGATCAATTAGATTAATTTAAAATACACTTAAACTATGCAATGTTAAGTGCCTGACATGAAGCTTAATTTTAGTGTAAGTGCCTGACATTAAGCTTTTGATTGCTGAGGCATCCATTTCAAAAGATACACATCTTGGAAAACGCATCGCCACCTGTATGACACAGCTACTAGCAAAACGACCAGATAAGGAATTAGGCTGCCCCCATCCATGAAGATCCCTCTTTCAGACTTACTTCTGCCATTTAACTCTTTGCATTTCTTACGCGCTTTTTTCCCCTTAATTCTCCCATCACTGTTTCTTTGTGTTGAGTTGATTTTTATACTGTGCCATTTTAATTTGCTTCTTTTCTTTTATTCTTTTAGTTTTTTCTTAGTGGTTACCTTAAGGATTAAAATTAATATCTTATAATGACCTACCTCGAATAATACCAACTTAGTTTCAATACCACACACACTCTACTGGAATACACCTCCATCCTTCCCCTTTTATACTGTTATTGTTACAGACTACATTGTTATATATTGTCTGTCCATTAACATCAACTTATAATTGTTGTTTTATATATTTGCCTTTTAAACCATACAGGTAAAAATAGAGTTAAGAACCAAAGTTGAGTAATGCTTTTATATTTACTTATGTAGTTTTTACCTATGTTACTTACTTCTTCAGAAGGCTTTGAGTCACTGTCTAGTGCTCTTTAATTTCAGCATGAAGGACCCCTTTAGCTACTTTTTTAGGGCAGTTCTAGTAGTAACAAACTCACTTAGCTTTTATCTAGGAATATCTTCATTTCTCCTTTATTCTTATAGCACAGTTTTGCCAAATGAATAATTCTCAGTTGACAGTTGTGTGTGTTGTTGTTGTTGTTGTTTTGCAGCACTTAAAATGTATCAACTCACTGCCTTCTGGCCTCCAAGATTTCTGATGAGAAATTGACTGACACTTATTAAATGTCCCTCGTATGTGATAAGTTGTTTCTCTCTCACTGATTTCAACTTTCTGTTTTTATTTTTTCATAGTTGATTATGATGTGTCTTTATGTGGTTCTCTTTGAGTTTATCCTACCTGAATTCATTGAGCATCTTCGATTTACAGATTTATGTCTCTTCTCAAATTTGGGAAGCTTTCAGACATTATTTCTTCAAAATATTCTCTCTGCTTCTTTCTCTTTTCTTCTGCTGAGATTCTTACACTATATTAGTTAGCTCACTTAGTGTATCATAAGGCCAATTAGGTTCTGTTCACTTTTCTTCATTCTTTTACCTTCTGTTCCTCAGACTCAATAATTTCAATTGTCTTATCTTCAAATTTGAATTTTTCTTCAGCTTGTTCAAATCTGTTTTTGAAGCCCTCATATATATTTCACTTCCATTTTTATTGTACTTTTTAGTTTCAGAATATTTTTTTCATTCTTTTTTATAATTTCTATCTCTTTATTGCTATTCTCACTTTGTTCATATGATCCTTTCCTGTCTTTGACCATGTCTTCCTTTATCTCTTTAAGCAACTTTAACTTAGTTGGCTTAATGTTTTTGTCTAATAAGTGTGACATCTGGGCTTCCTCAGGTATATTTTGTATCAATTTATTTTGTTCTTTGAATGGGCCATACTTTTTTGTTTCTTTGTATGTCTTGTGATTTTTTTGTTGAAAAGAACAATGGATTCTTATAATGTGGTAACCCTAGAAATCAGACCCCCTCCTCTATGATTTATTTTATTATTGTATGGTGTCTCTGTGTCAGGGATCAGCCTGAGGTAAAAGCATTAAGGTCATCTCAGGTCTTTTTCTGAGCTTTCATCTTTCCCAAGCCTTTCTAAATTCCCTCATTTATTTGGTAGTTCTTGAATGTCCAAAAAACAAACAAACAAATGAACAGATGTGGCTCCTTTAAATCCTCCGGAAGCCACCTGAGCCAGTGAAAGTTGATACCATGGCAACCACTTTTTGGGCCTATACCTCCACATTTAGAAGCAACAATTCATAATCAGAACATTAAATGATATTGAGGACAAAGTCTTCATTGTCCACTCTGGCTCCAGCAAGCTGTGCCAGAAACACAGGTTGCTGTCCAAACAGTTGCCTACCGTGGGGCTGGGGATAAGGGATGGGTAGCTATTACCACACTGAGGGCTGAAATCAACCAATACTAAAGACAACTTACCAGCTAAACTTTATCTTAGAAGCTGCAAGCGTTCAAATAGACTCCAGAGTTCCAAAGCTGTTGCTTGAGACAGTTTCTGTCAGTACAATAGTTATCTAGGTGGACAGATGGATTCCTGGAGCTTTCTACTCTGCCATCTTTCTTTTCTTTTCTTTTCTTTTTTTAAGATTTTAATTATTTATTTGACAGAGAGAGAGACAGCAAGAGCAGGAACACAAGCAGGGGGAGTGGGAGGGGGAGAAGCAGGCTTCCTGCCGAGCAGGGAGCCCGATGTGGGACTCGATCCCAGGACCCTGGGATCATGACCTGAGCCCAAGGCAGACGCTTAATGACTGAACCACCCAGGCGCCCCTCTGCCATCTTCCTTTCTTTTTTTTTTTTTTTTAAAGATTTTATTTATTTATTCATGAGAGACAGAGAGAGAGTGAGGCAGAGGGAGAAGCAGGCTCCCAGGGAGCAGGGAGCCTGATGCGGGACTCGATCCCAGGACCCTCAGGATCACCTGAGCCGAAGGCAGACGCTTAACCATCTGAGCCACCCAGGCGCCCCTCTCTGCCATCTTTCTTGATGTCAACCTACTCAGTTGTTTTTTGAAAGTCTCTCAAATTTGGGTTTCTTGCATGTATTTTTATAATTTGACAGAGATTATGAATTATTGACAAGGATACTACATAGGTAATGTGTCCTCCTCAGTGCATCCTATCAGGAGTTACTTGATGTCAATATATATTATTGGTGTTGTTAACCTTGGTCACTTCCATAAAATGGGGTCTGCCAAAACTCTACACTGTAGACTTACTATTTCCTCCCTTATCATTACTAAATATTTTGAGGGAGACACTTTGAGATTATGAAAATATCGTTTCTATTTAAGCTTCCCCACTCATTTCAGCATCTGTCAGCAGGGCTGGCCCATGGAGATTATTACTCTGGTGTTTGATGGTGATTTTTCTCTTTCTTTTTTTTTTTAAGATTTTATTTATTTGAGAGCGAGAAAGAGAGAGCATGAGTGGGGGAGGGGAGAGGCAGAAGGAGAGAGAGAGTGAGGAGCAGACTCCCCAGTGAGCAGGGAACCCAATGAGGGGCTTGATCCCAGGACCCTGAGATCATGACCTGAGCCAAAGGCAGACACTTAACCAACTGAGCCACCCAGGTGCCCTTGATGGTGATTTTTCTATTTTCCTCATCCTATCTAACACTTATATATTGGAATTTTCAGTGAGGAAGAGGTGTTACTTTCTCTGAATTTGTTCATGTATTAAGTTATTGATTTATATCACTAGGGACTCCTGGATATTTATTTTGTCATCCAGTATTATGATTATTTATTTTGTTGTTCAAGTTGTTCCAACTCTGGCCATTTTCCAATCTTTAGTTTGGCTCCTATACCTTTAAAAGATATTTTTTCCTTAGCATTTCTTTACTTTCTGGTACCACAAGATGCTCCAGACTCATATTGTAATTACTCAACTCACACAGTCTTCTCCAAAGAACACTGGTTCCTGTTATTAAAGAATAGCATTTATAAAACAAGAGCTAAGATCTAGGTATATTCATGCTACCAGACTATTGCTGCTTCTAACCCAATTCACTATTAGGTTTTTTTTCATTTTCATGTTAAACAAAGCATTCTTGGGGCCAATCTCATTTGATCAGGATGTATTGTTCTTTTTTAATTGCTGGCCCTAATTTGCTAATATTTTGTTTAAAAATTTTGTGCCTATGTTCATAAGAGATATTTTTCTGTGATATTCTGTTTTTAAAATTTATCTGGCTTCAATATCAGGATAAGTTGGGAAATATATGTACCTGTTCTAATTTCTGAAATTTATTTATGACTGGTATTTAATTATATGATAGACATTATCTTAGAAGGAAAACTGTGGCTCTTATTGGTCTTTTATGGATATTTTCCACTTTACTTATATGTAACTTGATGAAGTTCCACTGTATATTATTGGATAGTTTTTTACTTAAGCAAAGGCAAAAATATTCAAGAAAAAAATTACTCTTATATAAAGTGAGTTGGTTTTAAAATGTTCTTAAAAGTACCTCACTGTTTCAGTTGGTAGAGCATGTGACTTTTGTTTTTTGTCGTTTTTGTCTTTTTTTAAAAGATTGTATTTATTTATTTATTTGAGAGAGGGAGAGAGAGAGAAACAACATGAGAGGGGAGAGGGTCAGAGGGAGAAGCAGGCTCCCTGCTCAGCCGGGAGCCCGATGTGGGACTTGATCCCAGGACTCCGGAATCATGACCTGAGCCTAAGGCAGTCGCTTAACCAACTGAGCCACCCAGGCACCCAAGCATGTGACTTTTGATCTTGAGGTTGTGAGTTCAGGCCTCATGTTGGGTGTAGAGCTTACTTTAAAAAAAAAAGAACCTAAAATGTTCCTGGGGGCCTGCGTGGCTCAGTCAGTTAAGCATCTGCCTTTGGCTCGGGTCATAATCCCGGGGTCCTTGAATCAAGGACCATCAGGCTCCCCGCACACTGGGGAGTCTGTTTCTCCCTCTTCCTCTGACCGCCCCTGCTCGTGTTCTCTCTCTCTCTCTCTCAAATAAATGAATAAAATCTTTTAAAAAAACTAAAATGTTCTTAAAAACTAGTTTTGTTCTCTTAAAATCTATTCTGTAGGAAAAAATAGGGCTTTTTTTGTTTCATTCTTATACTTCTCCATTCAAAAACTCATAAGTTGCCCAAATAAATCACTGTACCTATATATTTCAATAGCTCTCATATCTTCTTCATCAAATTCATCTTCAGCTTCCTTCAACTGTGCAAGAGTCATCTTTTCATATGGTTTAACTAAAACAAAATAAATTTTAGATAATTGAATTTAAAAACCATTTTTTACTTTATAGTCACATGGCTAGAAAAAACAATGTATAGATAAATGGAGATAAAGATATCTTTAATGTTGCAGGTTCTCCAATATATAAATCTATTCTGTGGCTGACTACTTCAGGTTTGTTTAAAGTGTGAATTTCCCTCCAAGTTCGCAGAGCTACCAAGCTACATTTAAAGTAGATGTGAACATCAATTAGACCCCATAAATTTAGATTTTCCAAGTACTTGAAAATCTTGACAAATGAAACATACTATTTACATGATCAAAATAGAAGGTAATCACGAGCTAGAGGAATATGGCAGAGAAAAGTCTCACTAGGTTAGATACCAGGTCATTTCAGCTCTGTTACTAACTAGCTTGTGACATTCAACACATCAGTTAAAATTTTTACGTGTCAGTATCCTAACTTCAAAAGTATGGGTGAGATTTCTAATGTCCTTTCTCCCTCTAAGTTTATGGAATACATTTTCACTATCATTATCTCCTTCATCCAGCCCACCAAATGCATAACTGTACCCATTGCTTCTTTCTGTAAACGTAAAACCATTTCTTCAATTTCATCTTTTGGCTCTTCTTTTGGAGGAAGAATGCCAAAATCTCTTAAAATTTCATTCCATTCTGTATCTTCATTTGGATCCTATTAAAAAAATAGAAAATCTATTAACACAATTGTGCATTTTAATATGTGTATGTGAAATTGATATATAGCATTTTTAATTACACAATTGTTCATGAGCTCTATGATAACTAGATAATTAGTTTCAAAGACTAGAACAAAGTGGCCTACTTTTTCCTCATTTCCCAGCACTAGCGGTACCACATACTTCAATAAATAGGATACATCCTCTACCCTCAAAGTTACCCTGAAATGTTTAATAAAAAATCAATTTGGAACACATATATCAAATATTAATGAAGTAAACTCATAAATCATGGAAAATTCTCTGATGACTATAGAAGGCAAAACCAATTCACATCATGCACAAATACAGTTTTGTTTTTCTACATAGGCATTTAAGACCTCCAGGTGAACATGTTTCTCTTTTCAACTATATAGCTTCAAGGGGCTCTTACTCCCAAGCTAAATGTTAAAAGAGGCTAGGAATTTTTCCATAGTTTAAATTCTGTCTAATCATAGTTTCTTTCTATGAAAGTTAACCTTGTTTTCCTTGTAAATTAGACTTTGATATTTTATTTGCTTCTTTTCCAAAAGTTGTAATATATTAATTCTTTTCTTTCTAGTCTGCTGTCCATTTTCTCTAATATTTCCAGAAGAAGAGAGAACTTTACATACATAAAGGAATACTGTAGGAAAGTATTTGATAACCTTGAATGATCTCCACATTCTGGTATTCACATCCCTCCACAGCCCCCTCTCCTTGATTATGGGTGGGAACTGTGACATGCTTCTAACCAAAAGAACATGGCAAAGATGAAGAAATGCCATTTCTGTGATTATACTCCATAATATTATAACTCCATCTTGCCAACACTCTTCTCACTGACTGGCTTTGATAAAGCAAGCTGCCATGTTGTGAGGTGCCCTATGTGACTGTGCATAACCCACAATCAGCTAGAAATTGAGGTCCTTAGTCAAATAGCCCCAAAAGAACTGAATTCTGCCAAATACCATGTAAGTGAACTTAGAAGTGGATCCTTCCTCTGTTGTACCTTCAAATGAGACCCCAGCTTTGGCTGACCCCAGCCACCAAATTTGTGGTGCTTTGTCATGCAACAATAAATTACAAATACAAGTATCACCTTCTCCTCTTCATTCTATTCTTTGGCCAAAGTTTTGTTTTTCTATACACTCTTTGTCTTTTACTGGTTTCTCTATCCATGAGATCTTCCAATCCCATTCTTTCTTCTGTATGTCTCACAACAATAAAAAATCAGCATCAGTAGGAGTTCTGCACTTGGTAATGGTAGACTAGATAATTTGAATCAAGCCTTTTTCTGAGAACATCTAATAAAATTTGAAAGCATTGGAGAATCAACAAGGCAGTGAAGAGAATTATCAGGAGAACATCTTAGATGAGAAAGAGAACTAGATAAGAGTTCTATGTTTGGGGCAATTCCCCTTGGATCCACTACCAGTTCTGCAAGAGGCCAAGAAGCTGAGAAATCAAATAAAGGCTCACAGATTTGAGCACAGTGACCAGAGACAGAAATCATTAAGAAAATGATAACTAGTAGATCACTGTATATTTGGAATTTAAGAAAACACTTTCTAAATAATTCATGGGTCAGAGAAAAAAATCACAACGGGAATTAAAAAGCATTAGGAATTGAATGATAACAATAAAGCCACATATCAAAAATATGTACACTTCAACTAAAGCAATTCATAAAAGAAATTTTATACCCTTAATTTGATATTTATATAAAATAAAAAAAGATTTAACTATTAAGAATCCAACCAAGGAAGTTGGAAAGTTTCAGAAAATCAAGATAAAAATCAAAACAAAGATAGACTGAAAGTAGAAAATGATGCAATGAAAAGTGAATATATAATAAGATTAACAATGAGAAAAATTGATTCTTAAAGATTAATGAAATTGATAAACACTTATAAACACTTACCAAGACTGATCAAAAAACAAAAAGTGAGAAGGCACAAAACCCCAATACCCAGCAATGTAAAAGGGGAACTCTTGACAGGTGATACATTTTATACAAGGTCCTCTCTATTGTATTTTGCTCTTTTTTTTTTCCTACTTTAAGGTGGAAGCTTAGATCATTGACTATGAACCTTTCTTTTCTAATATAACCACTTATATTTCCCCTTTATATATTCCCAATATATATATTTTGGTATATATATTGAAAATATATATATATTTGTATATATTGTATATATATAAATATATATTGTGTGTATATATATATATATATATATATATATATATTTGGCAATATATTTCCCCTTTACAAATTCTTTAGCTCCACCCTACAAATTTTGGTTTGCTGTACCTTTATTATTACCCAATTAAAAATATTTCTAACTCTTTTGTAATTTTTTACAGACATTTAATTATTTGGAAGGATGCTGCTTAATTTTTAAATAATTTGAACTTTTCTAGATATCTTATTAATAATTTATAATTTAATTCTCTTTGGTTAGAGAACATACTTTGTTAAGATCTTGATTTTTTGAAATGTATTGACTTGTTTTATAACCCAGTATATGATGTATCTTTGTGAATGCTTGAAAAAAGTGTGCATTCTGCCACTGATGGGCTTTCTCTAAAAATCAAAGGATGGTTGACAGGTTTGTTCAAGTCTTCTATTTTGTTAGCAATTTTTATATCTAGTTGTTCTATCAATTACTAAGAGGAGAGGTGTTAAAATCTCAAATTATGACTGTGGATTTGTCTATTTATCCCTTGAATTTGGTCAGATTTTGCTTTATGTATTAAAAGTCTAATTATGCAAATACACAGCTATATTTGTAATATCTTCCAGATGAATTTCTCCTTCTATCATTATAAAATCTTCCTATTTCTAGTAGTAATCCTCTTTGTCTTCTCTTAAAATGTGAACAATTTTGTCCATTATTTCTTTCAATTTTTTCTCCCTTCTTTCTTCACCTTCTAGGATTCCAGTTACATGTATGTTAACCCATTTAATAATGTCTCCTCTGTTCATTAAATCTCTATTCACTTTTCTTTAATGTTTTTTTCTGTTTTTCAAATGGGCACTTTCTACTGATGCGTCTTCAAGTTCCCCGACTCTTCTGCTGACTCTGGTTTGTTGTTAAGCCTATTCAGTGAATTTTTTTATTTCACTTGTTAATCTTCTCAGTTCTAGAATTTCCACTTGAGTATTTTATTGCCCTATTTCTCTGCTAAGGTTCTCCATCTGTTAATTCATTTTTCTTTAATTCCTTAATGATATTTACAATAGTTGTTTTAAATTCTTTGTTAACCTCAGTATCTGGACAATCTCAGAATCAGTTTCTATTGATTGCTTTGCTTTTGAATATAGATTGTATTTTCATGTTCACTTCCTTTTGCTTGTCTAATGTTATTGTATACTAGACATTGAGGATGATAGAGATTCATGATTCTGTTGTGTTGTTCCTTGTAAGCGTGTTGATTTTTATACTTTCAGGCAGTTAACTTGGCTGGGCTCAAATACCAAACTATTTCAACTGAAATAATCAGCAGCTGGAAACTCAGATCTGTTCAGTTCTTTCACCTTCCAGTGGCTACTTTTTATAGGCTCCTTAAAGTCTCCTACATACATATGGAGTTTAGCTGACAAAGAGCTGGGTGGATTTTATACATAGAATTTAAGGATCCTTTCTATATTACTTTCCTTTCTGAGACTTCCCCACAATTCTCTCACCACTCTAGTAGCCCAGAACTTTGCCCTCCAACAACTCAATCTATTAAGATGGTGATTTTCTATCCCCCTATATCAATGATTGTGGAATGCCCTCAGGTACTCAACTGTATGTGATCTTTTTAACCTACTGTGATAGTTTTAAAATAATCCACAAATTCACTCTCCTCTTTGGAGAGGTTAAGTTTCATACCCCTCCCATTGATTAGGCTGGACCCAGTGTCTCAATTCTAATAAACTGAAAACATGATGGAAGTGATACCACATGATTTCTGAGACTAATTCATAAAAGGCATTGCTGCTGGGTTGTTTTTTTTTTTGTCAATCTCTTTCATCCCTTGCTCTGGGGAAAGCCAGTTGCTACGTTGTAAAGATGCTCAAGCAGACTAAGTCTGCTTGTGCTGCCACAACAGAATATAAGACTGGGTGGCTTAAATAGAATTTTATTTTCTCATAGTTCTGGAGACTGCAGGTCCCAGATCAAGGTACCAGGAAGGGTTAGTTTCTAGTGAGAAACCTGGCTTGCAGGTGGCCACCTTCTTGCTGTACTCTCACATGAACTTTTCCTCTGTGCACAGAGAAAGATTGGGGAGTTGGGGAGGAGGAGAGAATGCTCTGGTGTCCCTTACTCATCTTATAAGGACACCAGACCTTTTGGATTGGGAACCTACCTTTATGACTTCATTTAACCTTAATTACCTCTTTTTTTTTAAGATTTTATTTTGTTTAAGATTTTATTTATTTATTTGACAGAGAGAGTGAGAGAGCACAAGTGGGGGAGCAGCAGAGGGAGAGGGAGAAGCAGGCTCCCCAATGAGCAAGAAGCCCACTGTGGGGCTCGATTCCAGAACCCTGGGATCGTGACCCCAGCTGAAGGCAGTCGTTTAACCAACTGAGCCACCCAGGCGCCCCCCCTTAATTACCTCCTTAAGCATCCTATTTCCAAGTATAGTTACATTTGAGGTTAGGGTCTCAACATATGAATTTCAGGGAGACACAATTCATTCCATAAAACAGCCCTATTGAAAAGTCCAAATGGGGCGCCTGGGTGGCTCAGTTGGTTGAGTGACTGCCTTCGGCTTGGGTCATGATCCTGGAGTCCCTGGATCAAGTCCTGCATTGGGCTCCCTGCTCTGCAGGGAGTCTGCTTCTCCCTCTGACCCTCCCCCCCCATGTGCTCTCTCTCTCTCTCTTTCTCTCTCTCAAATAAATAATATCTTAAAAAAAAAAAAGTCCAAATGGTGAGAAACTGAGGCCTCCTGCCAACAGTCATGTGAGTGAGCCATGTTGGAAGCAGATCCTGCAACCCCAGCTGATGTCTTAATGATGTACTCTCATTAGATATTTCGAGCCAGAGCCACCTGGCTAGACAACTTACAAACTTCTGACCCCCAGCAACTTTGAGATAATAAATATTTGTTGTATTAAGCTGCTAGATTTTGGGCTATTTAGTTACACCATAATAGATGACTAATATGCCTATCCATTCAGGGGCTTTTGTCTTAGTTTTTTTTTTTTTTAAGGTCTAGAAACCTTAATTAAAAAAAATAATCAGAGATGTAAAATAATATTCCTGTTCCCCTATTTACCACAGCAGTATTCATAATAGCAAAATTTAGAAATTTTAGTATTCAGCAAAGAAATTAGAGGTCCATTCAACTTTTTACTTCAATGATTATAGTTTCTATTTCTAGAGGTTCTTTTCCATTCCTTTATCTGTTCATTCTTTTTTTTTTTGGTATTTTAATCAAAGTATTTCATTTATATTTTTGTTCATTCATTCATTCATTTAAAATTTGAATTTCAGTATAGTTAATATATAGTGTTATATTAATTTCAGGAATACAATATAGTGATTCAACAATTCTATGTTTACTCACACTGCTCATCATGATAAGTATATATTTTTTTAAATATTTTATTTATTTATTTGACAGAGAGAGAGAGAGCACAAGCAGGGAGAGCAGGAGAGGGAGAAGGAGGCTGAGCAAGGAGCCTGATGTGGGACTCAATCCCAGGACCCTAGGATCATGACCTGAGCTGAAGGCAGATGCTTAACCGACTGAGCCACCCAGGTGCCCCATGATAAGTGTATTCTTAATCCCCATCACCCATTTCACTCATCTTCCCACTGAACTCCCCTTCACTTCCCACTGACCACCAGTTTGTTCTCTATAGTTTAAAGTCTGTTTTTTTTATTTGTCTTTTTTTCTTTGCTTCTAACTTCCACATATGAGTGAAATCATATTCTTTCTCTGACATATTTCACTTAGCACTATACTCTAGATCCATCCATGTTGTTGCAAATGGCATGATTTCATTCTTTTTTATGGCTGAGTAATATTATATAATTATATTAATTATATATAAGTAATATTAATATACATCAACTCCATTTACCCTTTTTCCAACTTATATGTTACTGTCTTAGTTCAGGCTGCCGTACCAAATTACTGTTCACTGGGTGGCTAATAAACAACAGAAATTTATTTCTCACAGTTCTAAAGGCTGTAAATCTGAGATCAGGATGCTAGCACAGTTGGGTCCTGGTAAAAGCCCTCTTCTGGGTTGCAGATGGCTGCCTTCTCCTTGCAGTACTTCATGGCTGAAAGACCACAAGCTAGCTCTCTGGCCTCTTCTCTTCTTACGTGGGCAGTAATCCCATTCATGAGGGCCCCACCCTCATGACCTGATTACCTCCCAAAGACTCCACCTCCAAATGCCACCACGTTGGGGATATTTCAACATGAATTTTGGGGGAGGGGCCATAAGTTACTCTTATGTAACTCATTTTATTTCCATATTTTTTCTTAACAATACATTATCATTATTAATATTGCTGTTATATTTAGCCAACATTTCCTCAGATTTACTCACATTATTTACCACTTTTTTCTTCATTCCTTGTTGAATCTCAGACCATCCATCTGGAAATACTCTTTCAGCCTGAAGTACAACCTTGAGAATTCCCCTTAGTCAGGACTTGCTAGGGCATTATTCTCTCAAATACCTAAAGCATGTTTTTATTTTGCTCTCTTCATAAAAATAATTTTTCTTTGCTCAGCAATAAAAAAGAATGAGATCTTGCCATTTGCAACAACACAGATGGACCTAAAGGCTATAATACTAAGTGAAATAAGTCAATCAGAGAGACAAATACCCTATTATTTTATTCGTATGTGGAATTTAAGAAACAGAACAAATAAACAAAGAAAAAAGAGACAAACAAAGAAAAAAACCCAGACTCTTAAATACAGATAACAAACTGGTGGTTGCCAGAGGGGTGGGGGGTGAGGGTTTGGGTGAAATAGTTAAAGGGGATTGAGAGTACACTTATCTTGATGAGCACTGAAAAAATGTATAGAACTGTTGGATTATATTGTACACCAGAAGCTAATATAACACTGTATACTTATTATACTTCAATAAAAAATGATAGAATAGAATCCAACAAATCTGGAAGCCTAAAAAATAATTTTTGAGTATAGTTTTTTTTCTTTCAACACATTGTTCACTACTTTTTAGATCCACTGTTGAGAAATAGTTGTCAATCTCTTACACTTTTGAAGATAATCTGTCTTTTCTTTGCCTGTCTGCATTTGAGATTTTCTTTGTAGTTCTCTGCAGTTTTGCATGATGTATTTAGTTGTGTATGTAGGGCCCAAGGGCAGGCTGCCTCAAGACGGGCCACTTTGGCACACTGGTTATTTTATTTTTTTAATTTTTTTATTTTTTAAAGATTTTATTTATTTATTTGAGATAGAGAATGAGAGATAGAGAGCACGAGAGGGAAAAAGGTCAGAGGGAGAGGCAGACTCCCTGCTGAGCAGGGAGCCCGATGTGGGACTTGATCCCAGGACTCCAGAATCATGACCTGAGCCAAAGGCAGTCGCTTAACCAACTGAGCCACCCAGGCACCCTGGTACACTGGTTATTTTAAAGTTACTTAAGAGACAGCCTTATGCAAGAAGAACACTCAGACTCTCTTCTGGCCTCCTGAATGCAGGAAATAAATCTTCCATGTGAAAAGTACCCTCCCTGCACGAGGAGGTAAAGAGACATCCTTACCACCAGAGATGGAAAATTTAGAGCCCAGAAGCCTGTATTAATAATAACCCTTGTTCCTGTTTACTAATTTACTACCACAGCCCGAACTCTGTTTAGAATTTCTTACTAACTGAAGCTCCCAAAGTTTTCTTTGATTTGTCAATTCCTCACAGATTTATTCTCTATCTAAAGTGTGCAAGAACTGTCGGCCTTCGTCATTTCTTTAAATCTCAATATCATCATTGGGTTTCCATATGCACATAATAAAACTTTAGTTTTTTTTCTGTTACTATATCTCATGTAAATTTAATTTAGTCCAGCTGGAAGACCTTGAGGGTAGAGAAGAATTTTTCCTTCCCTTCACGTATTTCTTTCATTTATCCTGTGTGGATTCACTGGGCTTTTAGAAATTGTAGAATGGTATCCTTTAAAAGTTCTGGAAAATTCACCTCTACAACTGAAGTCAAACTTGGAATGCTAGATTTTTCCTACTTTATTAATTTTTGTATCTTTCCATATTTCTATACTGACCTGATAAACCTATCCACCTATATTTTTTCTTTTATTGCACATTTTCATTTCAAGAAGTTTCATTTAGCTCTTTACCAAAAATTTTTACTGTGGTAAATGTAAATAATATAAAATTTACTACCTTAACCATTTTTTAAGGGTACAGTTCAGTGGCATTAAGTACCTTCACACTGCGGTACAACCATCACCATTATTCATCTCCAGAATGTTTCATCATCCCAAACTAAAATTCTGTACCTATTAAACAATAACTCCCCACTCTTGAGCTGTACCCTTAGCCTTGGTAACCACTATTTTACTTTCTGTCTCTATGAATTTGACTGTTCTAGCTACCTCATACGTGTGGAATTGTACATTATCTATCCTCTTGTGACTGGTGTATTTCACTTGGCATGTTTTCAAAGATCACGCATGTGGAAACATGTATCAGAATTCCCTTCCCTTGTAAGGCTGAATAATACTCCATTTTAAGTATACACCACAGTTTGTTTATCCCTTCATTCACTGATGGACAGTTGGGTTGTTTCCACCTTTTGGCTAATGTGAATAATGCTGCTATAAATATCGATGTACAAATATGTTTGAGTCCCTGCTTTCGAAACTTCTGACTATATACCTAGGAGTGAAATTGCTGGATCATATGATAATTCTATGCGTAACTTTTTGAGGAAGTACTGTAATGTTTTCCACAGCAGTTGCACTATTTTACATTTCCACCAGCAATGCACAAGGGTTTCAATTTCTCCATATCCTCATCAACCAACATTTGTCATTTTCTGTTTTGGTAATTGTTATCCTATGAGTGTGGTCTCTCATTGTGATTTTGATTTATTTATTTTTATTTTTTTCAAAGATTTATTTATTTTAGAGAGAGAGAGAGCACAAGTAGGAGGGGTAGAGGGAGAGGGAGAGAAAATCCCAGGCAGACTCTGCGCTGAGCATGAAGCTTGGTATGGGGCTTAATCTCATGACTCTGAGATCATGACCTGAGCTGAAACCAAGATTCGGATGCTTAACTTACTATGCCACCCAGGTGCCCCTATTTATTTTTATTTTTAAAATTTTTTATGTATTTTTTTTTTACATAAGCTCTACACCCAGTGTGGGGCTTGAACTCACAACCCCAAGATCAAGAGTCACAGGTTCTACCGACTGAGCTAGCTAGGTGCCCTTGTGATTTTGATTTATAGTTCTCTAACAATTAATGATATTGAGCAGCTTCTTATGTGCTTATTGGCCATTTGTGTATCTTCTTTGAAGACATATATATTAAAATTCTTTGCTCGTTTTTAAAAGTCTTAATTTTTTTATGAAGACAATTGTTTAAGAGCAGTTTTAGGTTTACAACAAAACTGAGAGGAAGGTACAGAGATTTCCCATATACCCTTGTCCCCCACATATGCATAAACTCTCCCATTATCAACATCCTCCACCAGAGTCTTACCTTTTTTTTTTTAAGATTTTATTTATTTATTTGACAGAGAGAGACACAGTGAGAGAGGGAACACAAGCAGGGGGAGTGGGAGAGGGAGAAGCAGGCTTCCCGCCAAGCAGGGAGCCTCATGCAGGGCTCGATCCCAGGATCCTGGGATCATGACCTGAGCCGAAGGCAGACGCCCAACAACTGAGCCACCCAGGAGCCCCTGTTACCTTTGTTTAAAGCAAATTCTTCATTTAAAGCCAAAATAAGGGGCACCTGGCTGGTTCAGTTGACTGGACGTCTGCCTTTGGCTTGGGTCATGATCCCAGGGTCCTGGGATCAAGCCCTGAGTCAGGCTCCCTGCTTAGCAGGAAGTCTGCTTGTCCCTCTCCCTCTGTCGCTCCCCCTGCTTATGCTCTCTCTCTCACTCTCATTCTCCCAAATAAATAAAATCTTTAATAAATAAATAAGTAAATAAAATGTTGTTTCAACATTTTTTAAAAAGCCAAAATAAAACAGCAACTATTTTTTTTATTAAGACTTTATTTTTTAAGCAGTTTTAAGTTCACGGCAAAACTGAATGGAAGATACAGTGATTTCCAATATACCTTCTGCCCCACACATGCACAGCCTCCACCATTACCAACATCCTCCACTGAAATGACACATTTGTTACATCAGCACATCATAATCACCTGAAATCTATAGTGTACATTATGGTTCCCTCTGGGTGTATATTCTCTGAGTTTGGGAAAATGCATGATGACATGTATTCATCATTATGGTATCATACAGTGTATTTTCCCTGCACTAAAAATCCTCTGTGCTCTGCCTATTCATCCCTTCCCTGCTTTCAATCAGTGACCTTTTGAAAGTCTCCATAGTTTTCCAAAATGGTATATAGTTGGGTTCATACAGTTTGTGGCCTTCTCAGATAGGCTTCTTTCACTTAGTAATATGCATTTAAGGTTCCTCTGTGTCTTTTCGTGGCTTGATAACTCATTTCCTTTTAAGCACTAAATAATGTTCTATTTTCTGGATATACCACATTTGTTTATTTATCCATTCACCTACTGAAGGACATCTTGGTTTGCTTCCAAGTTTTGGCAATGATGAATAAAGCTGTTATTTTTTTTTAATTTTTTTAAGATTTTATTTATTTATTTGAGAGAGAGAATGAGATAGAGAGAGAGCATGAGAGGGGGGGAGGGTCCAAGGGAGAAGCAGACTCCCTGCTGAGCAGGGAGCCCGATGCGGGACTCGATCCCGGGACTCCAGGATCATGACCTGAGCCGAAGGCAGTCGCTTAACCAACTGAACCACTCAGGCGCCCGAATAAAGCTGTTACTAACACCCAAGTGCAAGTTTTTGTGTGGACATAACTTTTCAGCTCTTTTGGGTAAACATCAAGGAATGTGATTGCTGGATTGAATGGTAAGAGTATGTATAATTTTATAAGAAACTGTATTCCAAAGGCTATATCACTTTGCATTCCCACCAGCCATAAATGAGAGTCCCTGTTGCTCCAAATCTTTGCCAGCATTTAGTGTTGTCAGTGCTCCAGATTTTGGCCATTCTAATAGGTGTGTAGTGGTCTCTTATTTTAATTTACATTTCCTTGATGACATAGATGTGGAGCATCCTTTCATATGATTATTTTTAATTGGCTTGTCCTTTTGATATTGAATTTTAAGAGTTCTTTATATATTCTGGATATTAATCTTTTATCGAATATATAATTTACAAATATTTTCTCCATTCTGTGGTTTATATTTTTGCTCAATTGAGAGAGCAATGTCCTCTGATGCATAAAAGTTTTAAATTTTTATGAAGTCCAATTTATCTATTTTTTTCTTTGTTTTGCCTGTTTTTGGTGTCATATCCAAGAAATCATTGCCAATCCAATTTCACGGCATGTTCATTATTTCCCCCTATGTTTTCTTCTAAGTGTTCTATAATTTTAGTTCTTACATCTAGGTCTTTGATCCTTTTTCAGTTAATTTTTGTTTATAATGTGAGTTAGAAGCCCAACTTCATTCGTTTGCATGTGGATATCCAGTTTTCCCAGCACCATTTGTCAAAAGACTATCCTTTCACTTGAATGATCTTAGCATTGTTGCAAATCATTTGACCAGTGAGGGTTTCTGTCTGGGCTAATTTATTCCATTGGTCTATGTGTCTGTCTTCTGTCAGTACCACATGGTTTTGATTACTGCTGCTTTGCAGTATATTTTGAAATCAGAAATTGGGTCCTCCAACTTTGTTCACCGTTTAAAAGACTGTTTCAGTTATTCCAGGTCTCCTAAGATTTCATATGAATTTTAAGATGGGTTTTGACAAAAAATATCATTGGGATTTTGGTAGGGATGGCACTGAATCTGTAGACTGTTTGGGGAAGTATTGACACATTAACAATTTAAATCTTCCAATCCATTAAAATGGATTGTTTTCTACTTATTTATGTCTTCTTTAATTTCTTTTAGCAGTGTTTTGTAGTTTTCAGTGTACAAGTCTTTTGCCTTCTTGGTTACATTTATTCCTAAGTATTTTATTTTTTTAAAGATTTTTTTATTTATTTGTCAGAGAGAGAGAGAGAGTACATAAACAGGGGGAGCAGCAGAGGGAGAGGGAGAAACAGGCTCCCAGCTAAGCAAGGAGCCCAATGTGGGACTTGATCCCAGAATCTTGGGATCATGATCTAAGCCAAAGGCAGACGCTTAACAGACTGAGCCACCCAGGTGTCCCTATTCCTAAGTATTTTATTCCTTTTGATGCAAATATATAGGGAATTGCTTTCTTAATTTTTTTTTTGATTATTCATTGTAGTGTATAGATATGTCTTCATCAAATTTTTAAGCTCACTACCCCCTGCAGGTAATTTCAACCTAGTCTTTTACTTTTTTAAACTAAGACACATAATTTTTTTATAACCTGTTTCTGATCATTCTAACAAAAGTCTTCTGTTGGTTCATGTTCATGGTGCCCCGTTTCCTTTGTGTGCTTGGTTACTTTTGATTGATTTCTGAGAACTTACCTGAGGGAATTCTTTGAGGCCTAAGATAAAGATATCTCCTACACAGAGGATTTTTTATTTCTTCCAGGCATTTATAGGCACTAAGTATATAACTAATATATATATATCAAATTCATAATTTGAGGCTTGCTAGACCACCCAGACAATATGCCTTAGGTTATAATCTACGTGAGAGTTGCCTTGGGCCACAACTTCTTGGGGACAGGTATTATTCCTTTTCTTTTTCTCCCCTGTTCCACTAAGCATCAAGACAACCTTCCCTGAGTTCCCGTAGACGTGAGTTTATCTCTTGTTCCTACTCCTATTAGTCTACCATCCTTTGGTGGACCATACCCCTTTGATTCCTTCTTACCCTGTGACTCTACTCAGGATCAAAACACAGACTGCTAATGCCTTCAGGGTAAAAGTGGCTTTGGGACTGTGGAAATCCATTTACCTCATTTTCCAATTTCCCTTCAGTTTTGGTCTCATAGTTTCTTACTATCATGTCATCCCTTTGATGCTTTTAAGGAAGTATGTTTTACATGTTAGTGAGCATTTTTACTTGTATACAGCAGGAGCAGCTCACTATCATCAAAAATTCCAGCACTACCTTTTTAAAAAACTCCCTCTGCACTTGACATCCCCTACCATCTTCTCTTTTCTCCTTCATGGTTAAACTTCTTGAAACAACTGTCTACATAAGCTGTAACCACTTCCACCTTCCATTAACTCTTCAACCCACTCCAAAGTTCGCTTCCAATACTTTCAAAAGTGCTCTAGCTAATGTCACCTACAAGCTCCATGTTGTTCATTTCAATGGATATTCATTGTATTTGATCTCTTAAGCAGAATTGGAGAGACTCTGTCATCCCTTTCTTGTTAAAATGGTCTTTCTTGATATTCTTGATGCCACATTCTTACGGTTTTATATCTTCTCTGCTCTTCCTTAACTGATCTAGGAGTTCATTGCAATGGAATTTAACAGTAAATGCTCTATAGTCTATTTTTTCCTTCACTTTTAGAAATTATCTATGAAATTTTATCAGATAGAAGTAAGTACCAGGGTGCCTGGGTGGCTCAGTCAGTTAAGCGTCTGCCTTCGGCTCAGGTCATGATCCCAGGGTCCTGGGATGGAGCCTTGCATGGGGCTCTCTGCTCAGCAGGGAGCCTGCTTCTCCCTCTGCCTCGGCTGCTCCCCCTGCTTGTGCTCTCTCCCCCTCTCTCTCAGATAAACAAATAAAATCTTAAAAAAAAAAAAGAAATAGGTACCACAATCTATTTAAAACTATTATGGCTTTTATCATACTACAAATAGTTAACATCTGTCTCCCTTTTATTCCCTCATAGTAAACTCTTTTAGGATAAGTCCATAACTAAACATAAACACTGAATAACTGGCTGTTGAATAAATCAATGAATAAATGAAGAAAGGTTAACGTGCTGTTAACTTCACTCTCAATTATATGTTGGTCTATTTCTTGAAGAGCAGGTATAAATCCAGATAAATTTGCAGCGTTTTCACAGACTGGATAAAATGTACTTGCTAGGAATCTATTATTAACACAAAAGGACTATCCATTAAAAATTCTATGTAATTTATGTTCAAATATTCTAGTAAATTATACAGTATATGCAAATAGAAAATAAATATGTAAAACAAGAAAAATCACAGTGGTTTTAATTTGGGGGAGCAGGTGGGAAGAAGCTGTTTCTGAAAGTCGAAAGAGAATTTTACTCTGACAAAAGAAGAAACAAAGGCACAGGCTTTTCTGGTTAATAAGGAAGCTTTAGACAGAGGAGCCTCCTCCTAAGGAATAAATGGAAGTCTAACAGAGCTTTTGCAATCAGGTAGGACAAACTCCAGGGCAGTTGGTCTCTCTCAAGACAATGCAACTACTGGGTTTCCGTTCTGATCTTTTTTTTTTTTTTAAGGTAAGGGAGCAGAGTATTTAAATTGAATAACACTTGGGCTAAAGTTGCGGTCTATTTCTCAAGTCAGAAATAGTGCAGCAGTCCAGCGCCAAGGACACAGGTGTGAAACACAATCCTCAACAACTCTGAATGCTTCCCCCAGAGACAAACCGAAGTCTCGAATGTTGAAAAATGGTGTTCTCCTGGAGTGAATCCGGACTTCCCTCAAACCTCAACAGAGACGCACGCAAAATTTAGCTCGTACCAGAACAAATGTTAGAAGCCACCCATTGTGGGCCACCCCCCACCTTGGTGCTCACTGGACTCCCCTGGGTGCCCACCTGCATGGTGTTCCCCTTCGCCCTCGTGTGCCGTCGTCGTCCTGCCACTGGTGAAGGACCCCTGACTCACACCAAAGTCTCCTTCAAAGTGGAGGCCAGCCAGGCCTAGCGGTTGCCACCACCCAAGGGGAGGGGGAGGGGCGAACAAGGGCCTCCTACGCATGCGCGCTGCCGAGTGCAGCTTTGTTGCCAGGCAACGTGGAGGCGCGGCCGGGGTGGGGGCATTGCTGTGGGTACAGATGCACCAGGTCCAGGGCATCTATCCCTAAGCAGTGCCTCACCTGTTTGCAGTCTAGTACTGGTGCTCGTATTCTTCCTACCCTTCCTTCCACCACCACCAAATCAGCAAGTTGTTTCAGAGTTGTTTCAGAACCTCTGGCACCCTTCCAACCCCCGAGTCCTATCTTCATGGAGAAATAACAAAATCCTGGGGAGAGAACCCTCCAGAGGAGGGCTTCCTAACCTGGAGCCCATAGCCTATATTTGGATGGATTTTAAGGGATCCCTAGCCCACAGCCCCCAATTGTACATAATTTTGTTGTATGTATACATTTGTTGGTTGGGGGAGGGGGGAGGAATTGGGGGTTTAGGACCAGAACTTTCATCAGATGCTCAATGGCTTTCCACCCCCGTATTAAAAACCCACTCACTGCCTTAGAAGACAGGAACTCCGGCTTTAGGTAGGAAACCTAGACAGTCGGGTTCCTTGGCAGTTAGGTTAAGGAAAGGGTGTTTACTGGGAGCTGCCAGAAATGGGAGGAAAACATTTGATATTATCACCAAATAAGGTTATATACATGGTCACAGAGATCTACTGATAGGATTTGGAAAAGAAGAAAAAAGTGTTTTTAGTGACACAATTTTAATCTTGGGTTCAGTATTGGACCACTTCATGTGTAGCGCCCAGTTAATATTTAATACAAATCCTGTACTCCTGGGAGCCTATATATTTTGTTGTGTTTGTATATAAAATATTAATTTGTTTAATATAAAATATTTTAAAACAACCCACAGTTTTTGTAACGATGTTTTGGTATTTTTTCTTCCTTTATTTTTTTAAATATCCTGGGAGCCCTGAAAAATGTAAATGACTTAAGTCTCTCTGTATTTCTTTCTTTTTTTTTTTAAGTTTTTATTTATTTGACTTTGACAGAGAAAGACACAGCAAGAGAGGGAACATAAGCAGGGGGAGTGGGGGAGGGAGAAGCAGGTTCCTGGCTGAGCAGGGAGTCTGATGCGGGGCTCGATCCCAGGACCCTGGGATCATGACCTGAGCTGAAGGCAGATGCTTAACGACTGAGCCACCCAGGTGCCCCAGTCTCTCTGTATTTGTAAGAGGCTCTGGGAACTGCTTAAATTAATATTTGATTCCCTTTTATTTTGACAATCCAAAATCCACACTAGTTGAATTACTACTGTGTGTAGCACTAACTAATGTTGCCCTATATATTTGTGGCTTTAGAGCAGGAGGCCCTCGAGCCTCTCAAGTCACCAACTTTAAAAGCAATTCCTTTTTAAAATTTTTTGTCTTTTCTTCCTTACATTCTTTGCATGGGTTGACAAGAAGTGAAATTCAGGGACTTTGTTAGTAAAAGGAATAATTTAAGCTGTAATTATTGGTCGGCATTAGACGATAAAGCTTTGTGAGGGTCTCTACCCTGAAGAATTTAAGACAATCCTACCCACTCTAGAGCCAACCCCCTCTAATCAGCCAGCCTCCTTGGTGGTGGAGGAGGTTATCCAAGAGGGGGGTCAGAAGGGAAAAATCCAGAGGAATCTGAAGGGAGATAACTAAGCATCCATCTGAGGTTAATTCTGTGTCCAATAAACACTGATTTTGATGTAAAAAGTTTTCCAAGTGTGTTCATGATCCTCTACTAGTGAGATTTTCTTTCTGGCAATGGACAAGACCGGTTGCCTTTCAGATATTGCAAGGTAAAGTGACTTTTTTTTTAAGATAAATTGAACACTACTAGGTGATAGAAAAAGCTAAACCCTGATATTTTTGTAGCAATCAGACATCTCTTGGTAGATAAATCAGAACTTGCTTATTGGACTATTTTGATGGATAATGACCAAATTCTCCAAATAGTGTAGTTTTAGTTGGTAGTCACATTCTAAGATAGTTAACTACTAGACACTATGGTATTTATAAGAGCTGGTGATTTTGTCACTGATGAAATCCAAATAGGATGAACTAAAATAGCTCATTAAAACTCAACTCTCTTCTGAGTGCCTTTAATAAAAATAACAAAAGAGCATGTGTGTCAGTACAGTTGACCCTGAACCACACAGGGGTTAGGAGGACCCCCTGCACAGTTAAAATCTCCCAGACTTAACTGCTAATAGCCTACTGTTGACCAGAAACCTTACAAATAACATAGTCAATGAGCACATATTTTGTATATATATTATATGCCATATTCTTACAATAAAGTAAGCTAGAGAAAAGAAAATGTTATTAACAAAATAATAAGAGGAAATAGGGGCACCTGGGTGGCTCAGTCAGTTGAGTGTTCCTTCGACTCTTGATTTTGGCTTAGGTCATGATCTCAGGGTTGTGGGTTTGAGCCCCAAGTTGGGCTCCCCACTCAGCAGGGAGTCGGCTTGAGATACTCTCTCTCCCTCCCCCTCCCCCCACTTGTGTGCATGCTCTCTCTCTCTCTCAAAATAAATAAATAAAATATTTTTAAAAAAGAGGAAATACACTTACTGTACTGTACTGTATTTTTTGAAAAAAGTCCATGTATAGGTGGATCTTGCAGTTCAAACCTGTGTTGTTCAAGGGTCAACTGTACTGTCAAAAGCTGCAGGGATCTAAGGAACATCATTATTTAGAGCTTTATTACATAAGAAAAAAATATTTTAAGATGCTTTTAAAATTGTCAACAAATTAAACATTTATAATCTCAACCAACTTTTATTGAGAATGTTTACAACACAGGGATTCTCAAACATGATAAGTTTAACAAGAATTGTTTCTGAGAAGAAAAAAAAATGTTAACATTTTGCATCCCCTGGTGCCGCTTCTGTGGAAAATAGTTGGTATCCTGTATAAAAAGAAAAATTAAATTTAGAGTCAAGTATAAGTGAATATGTGAAGGTGTGTATGTAATGTTAGTATACAGACGTTTCTCAGCTATTCTTCAGTCTGTATATTTTTAGCTATTAATCTCTCTCTGATAGAACACTTATTCTACATGTCTGTATTTTCCAAAATTTTACAGTATTTAACTATATAAAAGTGGTTTCCTAAAGTTCATTGATGCCAATAAGATTTATGAATAAAGGGTGCCTGGGTGGCTCAGTTGGTTAAGCGACTGCCTTCGGCTCAGGTCATGATCCTGGAGTCCCGGGATCGAGTCCCACATCGGGCTCCCTGCTCTGCAGGGAGTCTGCTTCTCCCTCTGACCCTCTTCCCTCTCATGCTCTCTCTCTCTCATTATCTCTCTCAATAATAAAAAAAAAATCTTAAAAAAAAGATTTATGAATAAAATATTTCAAAAGTTGCAGTTACTCCTCATGTATTTATTTCCTTTTGTGCAATTAAATCACCCTATTTTATGTCTAACCATTTTCTAAGTAAGTATAAATCCTCAGGACGGAGTAAGACCTCAGATAATCAGATGAGAAAAACAAAGAAAAAATGATTATTGAACTGTTTCGCTACTGACAAAATAAAATGAAATCTTAAGTGAGCTAGTCTGTGTAAGCCCTAATCCTTGAAAAAAATCCAAATAAAGCTATTTTCCTCAAAGAGAAGTTTTTACTAAATTAACCAAATCGTGGATTAAATTCCATTTCACATTTGTGAGCACTCTACCACTTGATTTGGTGTTACAAGCACAGACATTTTTTCCATTTAGTATTAAACTATTTTTTGGTTTCACATTTTATAAATGTCTCTACTTTGTAATATTATAAAAGATAGCTTCTTTTCCATTATCCTTTTGTTCTTAGTTCCTTAAAAAAAGGAAAAAAATTAAAAAACAAATAAAAAAAGGAAAAAATTAAGAATATATTTGCTCATATTTCTGATGTGAACAGGCCTTTGCTGAAACAGGAATTAATGCCAAATATAGTCTGAAAATTTAAGTTCCTAATTATGTCCCATGAACACATTAAATTTTTTCTCCACTTTTTCAATATATTTGTCTCTTTTATTTCTGTCTTACCTGAGTTGGCTAATGTATAAGAACTGCATTAAATAAAAGGTGACAGATTATTTTTGTTTTGTTCCTGACAACAGAAATTCTCCAAAGTGTTTTACTATCAAGACTGCTACTGACTTTGAGACCATTATATAAATAATGTTAATAAAGATTCATCTCTTTCTATAAGAAGTTTTTTTAAAACAGCAGACATTGATATGGAATTTTGAGATGATTAAATAATTTTTCTTCTAATAGTGAAAATATTTTAATAGATCTCCTAATGTTGAACCATCCTGAGTTGTTAGAACAAACTTCACTTCTATGGAGTTACATGATTTTAAAAATATACTGCTGAATACAATTTACTAATATTTCTTTAACATTTTTGTATTGATATTTATAAATAGGATTACTTACAGTTTCCTTTTTTATACTACTTTTATAAGGTTTTGGTATTAGTATTGACTTCATAAAAAATATTTTGAGATTTTTCTTCCATGTCTGAGCTATAAAAATTTAAAATCTATTGGGCTAGTACTTTTGAGGGGGTAGTTTCTAGATATGTTTACAATTTTTTTCCATGGTCATTAGTCTGTTCAGAGGGGTTTTTTTTTTCTTTCTCCTGACATCAATTTTGGTAGCACCAAAATTTACTTTACTAGACAATCCTCCATTTTATTCAGGTTTTCAAAGTGATAGGCACAGAGATTTGCAAAGTACTGTTTTATGATTTCCATTTCTTCTATATCCGTTTTAATTTCCTTACTTTCATTTGTATGTTTGTATATTTATGGTTTCTCTTTTTTTTTCTTAAGGTAGGCTAATTAGATTATTTTATTTTTTGCAAATAAATGGATTTTGCTTTACCAGCTCTTCTATTTTACTATTTTATAATGTATTAATTTCATTTTTCATTTTATAGTTTTCTTCCTTTTGCTTTACTGAGGTTCACCTTGTTCTTTTTTAACTTTTTGAATTAAATCCTTAATTCACTCATTCTTTCTTGCTTGATAGCATTTAAAGCCTTGAATTTGCTACTGAATATGGCTTTGGCAGAGTCCCATAAGTTTTAACATGCAATATTTTTATTATCTGTTTTCTGGATATTGTATAATTTTTGGTATTACCTTCATTAGAAATAGAGCATTTTGATTTTTGTTTCTATGAGAAAATACTAAGAATTTTAACATTCTTTTTTTTCTTTTTTATTGTTATGTTAATCACCATACATTACATCATTAGTTTTCGATGTAGTGTTCCATGATTCATTGTTTGTGCATAACACCCATTGCTCCACGCAGAACGTGCCCTCTTTAATACCCATCACCAGGCTAACCCATCCCCCCACCCTCCTCCCCTCTAGAACCCTCAGTTTGTTTTTCAGAGTCCATCGTCTCTCATGGTTCGTCTCCCCCTCCGACTTACTCCCCTTCATTCTTCCCCTCCTGCTATCTGCTTTTCTTTTTTCTTAACATATGTTGCATTATCTGTTTCAGAAGTACAGATCTGTGATTCAACAGTCTTGCACAATTCACAGCGCTCACCATAGCACATACCCTCCCCAATGTCTATCACCCAGCCACCCCATCCCTCCCACCCCCCACCACTCCAGCAACTCAGTTTGTTTCCTGAGATTAAGAATTCCTCATATCAGTGAGATCATATGATACATGTCTTTCTCTGATTGACTTATTTCACTCAGCATAACACCCTCCAGTTCCATCCACGTCGTTGCAAATGGCAAGATCTCATTCCTTTGGATGGCTGCATAATATTCCATTGTGTATATAAACCACATCTTCTTTATCCATTCATCTGTCGATGGACATCTTGGCTCTTCCACAGTTTGGCTATTGTGGACATTGCTGCTATAAACATTGGGGTGCACGTACCCCTTCGGATCCCTACATTTGTATCTTTGTGGTAAATACCCAGTAGTGCAATTGCTGGATTGTATGGTAGCTCTATTTTCAACTGTTTGAGGAAACTCCATACTGTGTTCCAGAGTTCTTTATAGATTTTGGATACTAGCCCTTTATCTGATATGTCATTTGCAAATATTTTCTCCCATTCTGTGGGTTGTCTTTTGGTTTTGTGGACTGTTTCTTTTGCTGTGCAAAAGCTTTTTATCTTGATGAAATCCCAATAGTTCATTTTTGCCCTGGCTTCCCTTGCCTTTGGCAATGTTTCTAGGAAGAAGTTGCTGCGGCTGAGGTCGAAGAGGTTGCTGCCTGTGTTCTCCTTTAGGATTTTGATGGACTCCTGTCTCACATTTAGGTCTTTCAACCATTTGGAGTCTATTTTTGTGTGTGGTGTATGGAAATGGCCCAGTTTCATTCTTCTGCATGTGGCTGTCCAATTTTCCCAACACCATTTGTTGAAGAGACTGTCTTTTTTCCATTGGATATTCTTTCCTGCTTTGTCAAAGATGAGTTGACCATAGAGTTGAGGGTCCATTTCTGGGCTCTCTATTCTGTTCCATTGATCTATGTGTCTGTTTTTGTGCCAGTACCATACTGTCTTGATGATGACAGCTTTGTAATAGAGCTGGAAGTCCGGCATTGTGATGCCACCAGCTTTGCTTTGCTTTTTCATTATTCCTCTGGCTATTCGGGGTCTCTTCTGGTTCCAGAATTTTAACATTCTTAAGCTAACTATGTATTTAAGGGTTGAGATAGTGATATGAAAAAAATATTTGCAAAAATATGTTAAGCATAGAATCTGCATTTAAGATTACATGAAGTTAATAGAATATTCTTTTATTTGTGTGGTATAAATTTATCAATCTGCATTTGGGTTTAATTTCAAAATTCACTGGCTAATAAGATATTAGGAGTAACATATTTATTAAATATGTAGGGCCACCCATATATCTACTATATCTCCAGCCTTGATGTGGAAACTCTGTGAGTCCCCAAGTAGAAGTCATGTTCCTATATCTTTCCACATTTTCTTAGTTCTCTACAAGTGGTAAATCACAGCTTTTATAAAGAATCTTGGGATACAGGTCACTTGGAAAGCAGAAATGCATTCAATCTGTAAGTTCTGCCCATTATTGTGGACACTGATTACCACAGTAAGAACACAATCCCTGACATATTACTTGCACGATAAATGATGATAAGGTCAATGTCTACAAAACCAGTGAGGACTATTGTGGCATAGTCTGAGGAACATGGGCAAAGAAAATCTGGCCCTAAAATACTGACATTTTTCATCATATAAAGCCCCCATTGCCCCTATAACAGTAGTATGTATATAGAATATTAATGTACACATGCAATCAAGTAATAGAAATATACTGAGCATAGTTTAATTTGTGAATATCTGAAAATGATAGAAATTTTCAAACTGGGTTGAACTGAGAAGTACATACCATTTTAAATGTAACCTTCTGACCTTCTTCCATTGCGTGGCTAGAAAATAATAAATAAGAAATAAATCAGTGTAACTAAGGAGTGAAGTTAACTTTCATACAAAGCAACCTAATGATTTTGATGGGTGTTATTATTTCTTCTTTTAATGAGTTTTGTTCTTCCTTCCATCCATTCTCCAATTTGTTGTTAGATTTAGTTTCCAAAATGCAAACCTTACCGTATGGCTCTTCTTAGCCTAACAATAAAGTTGAGATTCCTTAGTTAACTATTTCACTGGCTAATTCCTGTTGATTCTTCAAATTCAGCCCTTAAAGCCTTCTCTGTACCTCCTCTACTCTCTGGCCCGGGTTAAATACCTTTCTTTTAGAAACCTCAGCCCCTGGAATGAAGGTGCATTTAACATAGTATTTTGTATTTGTTTATTTATCAATTTTCTCTATTAGGCTGTAAACTCTTAGAGCATAAGAATGGAATCCTATCTATCTGTATGCTTCTAGTCTTTGCAACACTGCCTAGCACCCAGTAGAAATTCAAAAAAGTTGCTAAATGACTGAATAAAAAATCTCTGGTAATATAGTAAGGATACAAACATTTTAGAAAGTAAAGCTCCTTAGAAAGAAACTCATATTTTGTACACAATTTGGACAAGCAAAATACCAAATGCAATTACAAAGTTTTTTCTACTTACAACCTCTAGTATAGTTGATTCTTTTACTTTTAAAAACTTATGAAAATAGTATAACTCTTCCAGTCTCCTGAATCAAATATTTAGTAAATGATTCTTTGGAACTTAAGGAGTAATGCATCCTTAAGACCCTCATTTCCTACACATGAAATTTCATAGAACTAAACTGTTTAATAGGTGAATGTCAACTGGGGTATTTACAAACATGAGTGGATTAGAGAAAAGATCAGAGATACCATAATATTAAAACAATACAGTGGGGGAAGAAGTGAATCTCAGACTAGAACACCTGATTTCAAATACCTATAAACAAACTTAAAAGCTTAATGTAAATGAATGCACAGTCAGGGTATTTTTTCAATTTTAATGTTGAGTGATTTTTTTTTTTAAATACGGTATTTGCATACCCTGAACAAAAACTGTCTTCGAACTTGGATAGGACCTTGGAATTCTTCCTGGAAGAGAAAACGAGGGCATTACACATCAACTAACAGTAAAAATAAGTGCAAATTCTTAGTGAATTCTTAGTGAAGCTCCAAGTTATTTTCATCTACCATAGTTTAAAAGGAGGGAATCAAGGACTTAAGTATATAATTCCTATCAATAAGGAATCTTTGAATGTATACCTGAGGAATTTTCACCTAGCAATATCACCAGAATGTTGTATTTTAAAATAATTTCCTAAGGGCAGCTGGCTGACTCAGCCGGTAGAGCATGCAACTCTTGATCTCAGGGTCATGAGTTCGAGCCCCATGTTAGGGGTAGAGTTCACTTAAAAATCTTTTTTTAAATAAAATAATAAAATAATTTCCTTATCAACATAACAGCTTCTAGGAAGTTTGTCAGTTGTATGTATATTCAACAGTAAGTAGAATGAGAAATGACAGTTCATAGATAATTAGCTATATCTAAAATCTCCTCTCAGCATTTTGTTACAATGAAATAGTTTCCTTAAGATACATATTGTATGTGCTACCACATGAACAGGGAAAAATATAAAATGGAATCATGCCAGAGCTAAAACACATCTAAAACACTTCCTATATTTCTATAGGAATTGAAATTGAAATTGAGGGACAACTTTGGTAAACTATATTCAGGGAGACTTGAGTAGATTTTCCCAGTATTCCCCATATTCACAGAAATGATAATGAAAAAAATACCAAATAAGAACAAACCAATTTCTCATAATGGGTATATTTTGAAGTGGTTCTTTTCTTAAAACATTTCATTTTAAACAATGGAAAGATTTGACATTTTATGGTTTCCATAAAATAGGTTCTTAGAGCTTCCTATTTTCAACAACTACTTCTTATAGAAGTATCAGGTTGGTGGGGTGCCTGGGTGGCTCAGTCGTTAAGCAACTGCCTTCGGCTCGGGTCATGATCCCAGGGTCCTGGGATCGAGCCCCACATCGGGCTCTCTGCTCAGAGGGAGGCCTGCTTCTCCCTCTCCCACTCCCCCTGCTTGTGTTCCCTCTCTGGCTGTGTCTCTCTCTGTCAAATAAATAAATAAACAAATCTTTAAAAAAAAAACCCAAGGTATCAGGATGGCAATCACTATGAAATTTATCATCAAGGCCTTTTGAAATTATTCCATAAGTATAATAAAATTTTTAAATTCTAAGAAATGGCTCTGACATCTATAAAATTCTGAAATTCCATATTAATTTGGGGTGCCTGGTCGGCTCAGTTGGAACAGCATGTGACTTGATCTCAGGGTCATGAGTTCGAGCCCCGCATTAGGTGTAGAGATTACCTAAATAAATAAACTTAAAAAAAAAACTTCAAAATCCTTGCTTTACAAGTAATATATCTTAAATTCTCAATATTTGTACCTAATTCTCATCCTGACTATAAACTCCCCAAATTACATAATATTTTAAAATGTGCACATAGAAACTATATATTTATATGCTTATATAAGAAAAGGTATATATGTTATAGTAAACAGGAAAAAAAGGCAGGGAAAAATGTAACTGAAATAGTGTCCAATTTTAAAACTTTCAAGCCCAAACATACAGGTCTTTTTAGTCTTCTTAGTGGAGAAAGAATTTGGGAAGTAGAAATAAAAAAGCTGTGGGGAGGGAAGTGAGGATGTCTAGCAAAGAACGTTTAAGAAAAGTGTTTGAATGCACTAAGATCTGAAAACTCATTTTCTTTAAGAACACAAAACATTTCACTATCAAAAATATGTTTTAAAATTAGGTGACCTAGGGGCGCCTGGGTGGCTCAGTTGGTTAATCGACTGCCTTCGGCTCGGGTCATGATCCTGGAGTCCTAGGATCGAGTCCCACATCGGGCTCCCTGCTCAGCGGGGAGTCTGCTTCTCCCTCTGACCCTCCCCCCTCTCATGTGCTCTCACTGTCTCTCAAATAAATAAATAAAATCTTTAAAAAAAATTAGTTGGCTTAGGCCCGTCAAAGCTAACACTCTACTGTAATTTTTTTCTATTCTTGTCTTACATTCTTTTCTTTCATCGGTTCCTATGAAACGCAGCTTGTTGCAAAATACTTTTAGGAGTTGTTTGTCCAACAGGATAGACTGCTAAGTCAGAGGTTATATATTCAGCTAGTTTTCTGGAAATACAGTCTCACTCAAAGTGGAACATTCAGACAAAGACCCAAACAGGCCACAATACTGAGTGTTTAGCTCTAGTAAATAATGACACTGGAGTGATATAGTAAACTAATAATTTGTTGGTGTGTTTTAAGAAACTGGATCTTTAAATTGAAATCTTACACTTTTCATCAGTCAAGCAAAGTCTTCGGAAAGTAAAAGTTAATTCCAAAAAGCATATATTACTTCTAGGATGTTTGTTGACAACGAATTTTTTTTTCATACTGAAAATCCTAAAATTTTAAGAGGCTATTACAGTTCCTCCTACATTTCTTCTTCAAGTTGGCAGCAGGTTTTGTCTTCCCTGATGGAAGCTTAGTTTAAGAATGTGAAGAATTTAGTAAGGAAATAGTGACCATAAAAATAAATTTTGAGGAATTTATTTGCCTAAACTGTATGCATTTTTTAAAAGTATTTGAAGACCATTGGTAGTATTTTAAGAATAAAATTAACATGGTACTTAAATTAAGGGAAAATCTAACAATAAAATAAGAGGAGCCTGGCTGGCTCAGTAAGTGGAGTGTGCCACTCTTGATTTCGGGGTTGTAAGCCCCATTGTGTGTAGAGATCACTTAAAATCTTTTAAAGAAATAATAGAAGTATCCTAGATTAGACAATAAAAAGACAGCATAGTGAAGAAAGTATTTGCCTAGACTAGAAGTCAGAAAACTGCTGTAATAATCTAATCTCACTTACTAGCATATTCTTGGGAAACACCTTTATTCTGAGTTGTTTCCCTTTTAGCAAACTGAGGATAACAACACTTGTTTGTTTGTTTGAAGATTTTATTTATTTATTTGACACAGAGAGAGAGAGCAAGCACAAGCAGGGGGAGCAGCAGGCAGAGGGAGAAGCAGGCTTCCCGCTGAGCAGGGAGCCCGATGCGGGGCTCGATCCCAGGACCCTGGGATCATGACCTGAGCTGAAGGCAGACGCTTAACCAGCTGAGCCACCCAGGCACCCCTGGGGATAACAATAGTTGTATAAGTACTAACAGAGCTGCCAAAAGAATAAACTGAGGTAATGTAAGACTTAAAACTATAATGCATTACAACAATGTAAGGCATTACTTAAAAATAATACCTAGAAACTTTCATCAATGAAAGAGTTAAAAATTATTTTTAAATGACAATAAAAACTCCACAATCTCTAGTTAAAAACGTGTTAAAACCCAGTTGTATTCCTCTTAAACAGATACTGGATTTGGGCCCTATTTCTGTTTAATTGTGAAAAACCCAAAATGCCTGAGTTTAGTTTCTGATTTATTTACTTCACAAGCCTTACTCTTCCTAACATTTTAGTACTTGGATAGAAAGCTTACCATCCTAGCAAACAGCCAACCTGTTCACCGAGGGGCAGTAAATTGTCCTTCATCTTTTCTCCTGTTCCTACCTAAGGACTAGGCATGCTGCTCTGTCCTTTCCTTAAGCCAAGAATAGGTTTCCTCACTGGGAGGGTCACGGCCCTTAGAAGGGAATGTAGCCCCAGCTTCCCTCATTGCCCTCAGCTTGGATCTGAGGGGATGTAATCTGGGGAGGGGGAACAAGATTCTCTTTTCTTCCTGCGTGAAAACACTTTTGCAAACAGATGCTCTTCTTTAGGGTGTTTATGTCAGGCTTATCCTGAAAAAGACTGTCTTCTGCATCACCACAACTGGGAATTAACGGTCCCACAAAGAGTGGCAAAGCAAGCATGCAGTTTGGGTTACATACGTCCAGTCTGAATCTCTTCATTCTTCTCTCATGCAGTTGAGGAACAAGCTGCAGTAACGGATGCACGACAGATGACTGAGAGACACGAACACACACACACGTGATGAGCACAAAAGCTTCTCAGCATTGGGCATAAAGACAGTTTCCTATTTGGTTTTGGTTTTGGTTTTACCCACTCTACTTGCTCCAGACAAAAAACAACAAGAAAGATGTTATGTAATGTAGCCCTTTGAGAACACTTCAAAGAACATGGAGAATAAGCCAAGAGATTGAATAAAATGTGGTAGCTCTATGCTAGGATCCTTGTCATTATGCTGAAGAAACACTTTCCTTAGGGCCTCAGCCCCATCACCAGCCGCCAGCAAGTAAATCAACCGCCTGCATCTCTCTGAGAGGCAAAAGGCTGTCTGCTTCCAGACTTACGCAAAATGGTTTGGACAGATGAAACCAACTCTGTGAGAATCAGTTTTCTGCTATGAAAATGTTTGTCTGGAAGATTATCCTGTACATACAACTGGGAATCTCCTTCACAAAATATATATTGTATTTAAAACTGAACATATGGAACAAGACAACAGGGGACACAAAAAGTGACAAATGTGTCATTGATCGTGAAAAATGTGACTAAGATACATTTTCTCAAAATGTAAAGATGTCAAGCAGAAGAAAATGAAAGTACATTTGAGACATGTGGATACCTGATACAGTTGCATTTTAAAGGCATGGCTTGAATTGAATCTTCTAACAAATATTAAATTCAAATTTATCAAATGGATTACTTTAAGTCTTATATGATGGTTATTTGTTAACCAATTCATCCTAACATTCAACTCCTCATACATAAGAATATTCAATATGACAAACATTTAAAACTGAGTTTATATTACAGTTACCTTTTCATATGTACATGTATATTTAAAATACACTATGCTCCTCATTCCCTAAATTGGTCCATGGGAGTGAGTCACAAGCACAGAAGGAATATTATAGTTGAATAATTACTAAGCATTCCAGACTGAAACAACAAAACAGCATTTTAAAAATCCATGCATATAAAAAGAAAAACCACCACTAAAACCACACAATTTAGGAGTGAACTGAATTCACGTTACTGGTATCTGGCTAATCTTAGTAAATTCTCACATTAAAAGCCTAATTACAAATAAGGAGAGCTGAAGAATAGAAGTGGATATTTCTAGTTATATTTAATGACATTTTTTGGCAATCATCTTTCTTTTAAGATAATTCTTAAAATGACTTTGGTTAAATCTGTTTTCTCCTTGTACTAATTGATATCTAAAACAGTATGTTTTACTTAATCATTTGTGCTTTTTTTTTTTGCACCTAGAATGTAAATTTCATAACTGGAGGGATTTCTTTTTTAATTTTCTATTTCATTTACTGCTATATTACTAGTACCTAGACTTGTGCTTGGCACATAATAGGTACCCAGTAAATAACTGTTGAATGAACGAATAAACTTAATGTACATGTAGTTATTAAGATATAAAATAAATTAAATGCATAATAAATATTGAATTCCATTTATTTATCCACATATAAACTTTTAAAGGAAAAAGCATGAATTCTGATCTAGCTCTATTAAACTGCAAAAACAGATTTAAAAAAATACTAGTGATTACTAATAAGAAGTAATTCTACACCTTACCACAACATTTGAATTGCCCAACTTCCGTGTCTTTGAATAATGAAATAAGAACTGTTAAAAAAAAAAAAAGTAGTGAGATTTACTATAGATGGTTACTGGTTTCATTTACTATTTTTTAGTGTATGTATTTATGGAAATCACCTTACCCTTTTGGTATTATCTTTTTCATCTGTTTCCTGTTGAAAAAAGAGAAATAAATATCATATATATAACATATTATAAAATTATAATATATAATATATAAAATACTATATTATTATATTATTGTAGTATATTATAATCATATACTATATGTAGTATAAAGTTTATAACATTATAAAGTTTTTAAAACTGAAATTGGTTAAGCATATCTTGCCCTAAAAATAAATGGGAAATTAAATATTATTTATAAGTAAACAATAAAATTAGAAACATCCTAATAGTTCAACAGTGGTGAAACAGGAAATTATGATACGATCACATAATAAAATCCTGAGAGAAAAACACTATAAGGAATCACATCAAAATCCTCGTAGTTGTTACCACTAAATAATAAGATTATGAGTTATTTTTGTCTTTTCCATAAATTTTTCTATATTCCTCTCTCGACCCAAAAATCTGTTTTATTAAGAATGAGTCATATCATTCCTTTTTGTTGTTCTTTTTTGTTCTTATTTGCTTTTAATACAAAAAGAAACTCATGGGTGAACACCATTGTCATTTCTTTTATCTTATTAAGGAAAAAAAGTCAATTAAGTATTTTGGAAATAACACCACTAAAAACACTACAAAAATACAGTTGTAAACACTTATTTTAGTTTCAGAAACATTTATACTTTTAAAATAGCAACGTTTCTTTGAGTTATTAAATGTGAAAGGTGTGTAAGTCAGAATGCACCAATGATCATTTAGATTAGAATTATTAATGAAAAATGTAATTCTAAACCTGTGGCTCTTTCCCTTAATAAAGTAATTTGAAAATAAGTTCATCTATAGGATACAGAATACAATCTAAGGTAGAGTGCATTATGCTATTTTTCAAGTTCTCACTTATCCTCATTCCAGGACAAAAAGTTCTCATAGATGAATCGAATAATTTTAATAAGAAACCAAGGCATCACAGTAAGAATAAAATTTTCTTTTTTTCTCTTTCTCTCTTTTTCTTTCTTTCTTTCTTTCTTTCTTCTTTCTTTCTTTCTTTCGGGAGAGAGAGTGCAGGGAGGGTGCAGGAGGGACAGGGAGAGAGAAAATTTTAAGCAGGCTCCATGCCCAGCGAGGAGTCCGAGGAGCCCGATGCAGGGCTCAATATCACAACCCTGAGATCATGACCTGGGCTGAAATCAAGAGTCCAAAGCTTAACTGACTGAGCCACCCAGGAGCCCCAGTAAGAATATAATTTTCAAACTGATGTTGACAATATAGTTTGCTTTTTTCATATTCTCTCTAACAAAGTACAATGTTTTAACCTCTAAGCTGCGACAGATCAGTTCTCCAATTGTAGTATAAATTAGGAAGAGAAAAAGAGCCAAAATGATCCCAAATTTCTCTCACCAGAACTAGAATATGTCTTATGAGGGGAGCATATGATTTTCCAATTAGATGATTGTAAACTCCATTATTATTGACGTGAAATTCTCAAACATCTGAGAAGCTGAAGTATTTGTTTCTTATCCAAAATCAACTTAGGCCCTTTTAGCTCTTTATGAAATGCTTCCTAAATTGGGTATATTTTCTTCCAGAAGGAATTCCAAGGTATCACTGAGCAATTTTTTGCCTACAAATAAAATACTATTTCAACCTTACCTGGGGTTTTCGTAGAATCCCCATAATTGTAATGCAAAGCTCCTCCAATGCACTGGATGCCTAATGAAAACGAGAAGATATATAGGCCAAGCTTTTGCTTTCACAACATTTACATTGAAGATAGAACTGTCGAATGTTAGGAGTGCAAGGATATTCCAAAAACCCAGAATAGAATCCTTCTTGTGTCCCATTAAAACTCTGTAGGAATGCCTTGGTTTCTCTCATGACAAAAACTTGGCTCCTAAAAGTAAAACCTTCCTTGCAACCGGCAGGGGAGAATGTTGTATGCGGGACATATGCGCAGATCAAGGCTTGGGTCCAGATACATAGTTCTCAGTACTTGCTAAGTGTCCATGATATTATATGACTGAGAGAAACTAGAACAGGGCCAAAAAAGGGATTATTCTTCCCTGCTTGTAGCAGAGTCTGAATCTACATGCCAAAGCTGTGAGCCTCACTGAATATTACTCATTGGCCAATTTGAAAATCCTGCGATGGCTCGCAAACAATGGCAGTTGGAGCAGAAGAAGCCGCACACCGTGCACCTAATCTGAGTTACCACCCTTCCAGGCTGCTGACTGCACACCCCAGGATCAGGTTTTTCAAAGCATCTGAGCACAGAAGTAGGGCAGGGCTCCCTGTGGTTAGAAGCCAGCTGGGTGTGGTGAGGAGTAACACAAATGGACAAGCAGGGGCGAAACCTGCTTTGCACAGAATTCAGCACACTAGCACCATGAACAATTGATTACTGAATAAATGCATAGTAGAAGTACCGAGGGGCTGGAACAGTGCTGGGGGGTGGGGAGCCATATAATTCGTAGTTAAAAACATGGGTTATGGAGCTGAATAGCGTGCAACTCTAAAGCAGTGCAAGTCCCAGTTCTGCTCTTCAGCTGTGGCACCCTGGGCTGGTTACCTAACCTCTCTAAACTTCAGTGTCTTCAGCTGCAAGGTGGGGTTGACAACATCACTTCGGAGAGTTCTTGGAAGGATTAAGTGTAGGTAGAGCTCTTAGCACAGTGCCAGGTACATGGCAGTTAATTAACAATAATAGCAATAAAGAATGTGTGGTCTGTAAAGCTGGATTTACAGCTGCAGTTACTCTTAATTTCGAAGACATGCCATAAAGGATTGTTCAGGGCCGCCTAGGGTCTAACCCTTGCAACAACAGTGCATGTTGACAGGGTGGCTTATAGCTAGGGATCCAGATGGAGTCCTGAACCGGCTTCTCTGAGCATCCTCCCTAGTGCATCAGAGGTCTGTTTTGTTCTCTTCCATTTGTTTGCCTGCCGTGCACACTGTGGGAATATTTAGGAATAATATGATCTGGCTCCTATTTATGTAGTGCTTCAATAAATTGCAAAATATTTTCATATACCTAATTCGCATTCTGTCCTCAAAACACAGCTGTGTGATATACAGGACAGGAAGGGTTGTTCCCATGTGTGAAGGAAGTGGCCAACAGTTGGTCCAGTGTAGACCTGGGAGCTTGGCCATCGACGTCCCTGTATTTCCTTGGCATTGACTGTTGAGCCTATGGCCAGGGAGTTCGATGAGAGAAAGAGTAACACTGTGATACACTCCTTCCCACTTTTTCCCTTCAGGGTTGGGTACATAAGTCACCCCATAAAAATCTGGAAACAAATTCCTGAAACCTCCTTTTATGGCCCATCTAGAAATGCTGTAAAACACAAAACAATAAAAAGAAAGTATCTAGTGATGTCATGTGTCTCTTAACACACAGAAGAATAAATTTAGTGTTTCCTGAGAACACAGCTTTGAAGCCAGACAAGGCTTGGCAACAAGACTGAAGTTTGATGGAAAAAGTTTCAAAACATGTTGCATTTTCTCCAGCTACTCTTCTCAGGCAGCCATTATTCTCTGCGCTACAACTAACTTTTCTTTAAGGATGTTTCTTATGCGGGGCGCCTGGGTGGCTCAGTTGGTTAAGCAACTGCCTTCCCCTCCGGTCGCGGTCCCAGGGTCCTGGGATCGAGCCCCGCATCGGGCTCCCTGCTCGGCGGGAAGCCTGCTTCTCCCTCTCCCACTCCCCCCGCTTGTGTTCCCTCTCTCTCTGTCTCTGTCAATTAAATAAATAAAATCTTAAAAAAAAAAAAGGATTTTTCTTACGCTAAGTTTTTAATATATATTTTTTTAAATTTGTGGACCTTAAAGATCCTTTCTTCCCTATTCGGTAAAAATGTTTTGAATGTGAATGCTCTGTATGTGAATGTTCGCATAATCACATAAGTAATAAAATTACAGTTAATGCGAAAAGTAATGATTTTAAAAGTTGTATCAGTAAATGTAAACGATTCCAGAGTAAATTTACCAAAGCTCTCCTCAAAAGGTACACAGTCTCCAAATTTGGAAAAAGCTTTGTCTGGCTTCATGGTGTCTAGATGAGTGTTTTAAATTCATCCTTTTAGTACTGAAGACATAAAATGATTCTGAGGGTGTTCCTGAATTTTAAATACAATGCAGAAGCTTCTATGCTGATTAACAGCCATCCTACGTTCCATAGCCATCAGTGCTCCTCCAGTGACTTGAAATATTGTTCAGAAATGTCATCTGTTGTGATCCTGGTCTTGCTTTTCCACCTAAGGCCACGAGCTCCCTGCGATGGCTCGCCTGCAGACTGGGGAATGGGTTGAGGCAGGAGGATGTAGCACTGCCCAAGGCTGCTTCTCCACAAGGGCCGTGATGGCACTCGGGGAGGACCACATGACCGTGGCATGGCGTGGCTCCTCGGCCAGACCACATAGGGCTTACGCCCCAGGCACACCGCCGACTGCTCTGAAAGAGGCTAAGCGGAGAGCCTCTCCGGAGCCCTCCTCTCGGTCCAGGAAACTTGTGATACCGATGAAGAAAGGCAACCCACAGACACTGACTCTGTGCCACCCACACCAGGAAGTAGAGCAGCAGAGGTGGCGTCCAGAGGGCACGCTTACTGTCAATGCCTCACCCTTCCACGTACAGGAGCTAGATGAACAGTCCTAACTTCCCAACCCTCTTCGAACTCTTTCCTGGGGGAAGAGGAGGGAGTCCCCTGACCGATGACCGGGAGGAGGCAACCGGGCATGCTCCGTTCAGCCCTTTCCTCCTAGGGAGCCAGCTCTCTGGCTGGCTGTTCTTGTTGGGTCTCCGCCCTGGGCCGGAAAACCTGACTGGCTGTGAGGCCTCGAATCACCCTCTAAGCCCAGGTTAAATTCTGGGAGTAGTTTTAGCAAACACACTTGGTATCCGATCGAAGGCCACATTCATAAAATGACTTTTCAGTTACAGTGATACTTTGATCTCCATAAGTCTGACTCCATGTTTCACTCTCTATGGGTTTCAAACTCAATCAAGGGAGAGGATATTAGCCTCCAAATGCAACAACAGATACATTATTTTTAATCTAACACAGAATTTGATTCTGAAATTAGCATTTTCATTTCCAAAATATGTGCATATTATCTGCAAACCTATTACCCTTAGAGAGAAAGGCCCTAGCACAACCTTACAACATAAACTCACAGCACGGATTATTACCTGCTGATGATGTAATAATTTCTAATGTGTTGACATGTTTTAATGAGTCCATAAAGTCATGACAGGTCCGGAGGGAGAAATGGAGTGACACCTACTTATGTTACTACAAAACACCTCCAATTGGAATTACCTGAGGCTGAGAATCAAGGGACAGCAAGGCCAAACAAGCGTCATCTATCTGTAGAAAATAAAAATGCCAGTTACATCTTAGAAATAGAAAGAATATCCTCAAAATTAAGGGGCACCCTGTTATCATGTGGTTCTTTATTACATAAATCCGATCACATCATCTAAATTAACATGATAATAGCATAAGTGCTAAATGATAAACAGCACACAGAAAAAACTCTACACAACAGCAGTCTACCAGTTCTCTAGCAAGGAGCCAGCATTAGGAAAGGGTTCTAGTTCAGTGAAGGTTTACTGGGGAATCAGTAAAGGTTTTGCCACACTCTTCACATCTGTAAGTTTTCTCTCCAGTTCAGGTTGTCTTCCGTCTATTTAGACGTGGCCACTGACTAAAGACTTTCCCAGATTTATTACATCTCTACGGGTTTTTCCAACATGAATTCTCTGATGTTCAGCGAGATTGAAGGACTGGTTAAAAGTTTTCCCCACATTCATTACATTTATAAGCATTCTCTCCAATACGGGTACTCTGATGTATAATAAGATCTGAGCTTTCAGAAAAGACCTTCCCACATTTATTACATTTATAATGGTTCTCTGGAAAGTGAGTCCTCAGATGTTTAAGAGCATTTGAGCCTTGCTTAAACTTTTTTTCAGATTCATTGCATTGATCTATTCTCTCTCCATTATAAAGGCTCTGGTAGTTGTTTTAAAATTTTTTATTTAAAGTCAATTAATTAACATATACTATATTATTAGTTTCAGAGGTAGAATTCAGTGATTCATCAGTTGCATTCAACACCCAGTGCTTTTTATTTCAAGTGCCCTCCTTAATGTCCATCACCCAGCCACCCCATCCCTCCCATCCCCCTCCACTCCAGCAACCCTCAGTTTGTTTCCTATGGTTAAGAGTCTCTTATGGTTTGTTTCTCTCTCTGATTTCATCTTATTTTATTTTTCCTTCCCTTCCCCTATGGGCTCTGGTATTTTTTTGTGTTTGACTCCTCTGTCATAATGGCCTTTCTAATTTTACTACACAGGTAAAGTTCTTCTCGATGATTGATACTCTGATACATATTGAGCACCAATGGACGGTTAAGCATCCTCCCACATTTATCAAGTTTATAGATTTCTGAATTCTTTGCTGTTGAGTAAGGCATGAGTGCCAGTTAAAGAATGTGGCAAGCCTTTAAACAATGCTAGTCCCTGACTTGTTATCAGAGAACTTATACTAGAGAGAAATTTTACAAATATAAAGAATTTGGAAGCCCTTTAATCAGTGGTGAAGGCTTATTCAATATCGTGGAATTCATACTAGAGAGAAGCCTTATTAATGTAAAGAATGTGGTAAAATCTTTAAGGACTTCTCAACCCTTATTCACCAACACTGAGTTCATACTGAGGAGAAAGCTTACCAATAGAAAGAATGTGGCAAGTCTCTCACTGGAACTCACAACTGACTCACCATCATAGATCTTATACAGGAGAGAAACATAACATGTAAAGAAAGTGGCAAAGCCTTTAACTGGAATTCAGTCATTACTCAGTATCCCCAAAGTCACACTAGATTCAAAGTCTAGAAATGTAATGAAAGAGGAAAGACCTTGGTTTTAAAAAACACACCTCAGAAATCACCAGGGAGTGCACTGTTTTTTGTAACGGCAATAGTTAGAAGTAGGGAATATTAGCTCTTGTGGTTGAAATAAAGAAATCTTTACAGATTAAAAAAAATAAAGGTTTATTGAACTACAGTTGACAGCAGTTTTCAGCCTTTATCCTAAAGAGAAAAACTTAAAGACTTTAAACTGTAGTATAAGAGATTTATATCAATCATTGAAAAACTGCTGCAAAGTTAAGCACTAAAGCTGGATGTCTGGAGTAGTTTATGGCATTTATTTCTTTGGTGGCCTTTTAAAATGGGACTGGAATAAATAGTCCTGATTTCTTGTCTGTCGGGGGTGATTTAAGTTGAGTCCTGTTTATTCTTTGTTGATTAGTTTAATTTAGTTTCCATTCTTACACTCTACCGAAGAGGGGATAATCATACTCTTTGGTCATAATTCCTCATGCTCCTTATTGATTCCAAGATGAACACGTACTATAACATATGATTCTCCAATTTAGAGAATAACGAAGGTATACAATATTATCCAAGACCAAAGGCTTAATGTCTCTTTCATTTCTATCCTCACAGAGGCTGTCATGTTCTCCGTATGTCACAAACAGTTAGGGAGTTTTTTTTTTTAATTCCTCTCACCCCTTGTGCCCACCCACCTGCCCCTCCTCCAGGCCATACAAATCCAGAATCACGACTACAAAGACACACACACATATATATGCACACAGGGCAGGGGCTATGCCATATCTGACTTGCCCAGAATCAGTGCTCAATAAATATTCTTTAAATTAAATTGCATCGAACTTGTGGAAAGAAAATAAAAAGAGAAGTCAATTGAGAGGGGAAAGGCAAAAAGATACCTTTCTAAAGCTTTGAATGGTGACCAATGTTTTAATATATCACCCCTAAGTGTTACTTAGTTTGCACCAGTAGGGTGGGAGGAAGCTGGTTCCTCCCATAAGGTTTTTGTGGTCCTTAGGTATCTGAAGATACCACATGCTCAAAGGCAAAGCTGTCCACCTGCAGACCAGGCTGCCTGCCGAGGTGAGGTGGCCTCGTCCAAGAACAGCGAACCCTTGAATCTAAGGGCTAACTAATCAGTGCATCAATATTGTTTGAATAAAAATATCAGAATAAGAAAAAACACCAATTAATCAAATTAGGAGATAATTGCAAAGCTCTTCAGTCTTTGTTCTCTTTTCTTTAAAAGGCACAGCAACACTGCTCACCCACTTTTCCATTTGGATAAGCATTTGTTCATTTTACTCAGCTGGTAGCCCTAATGGTTTTAAGTGCCCCTAATTGCTTCTGAGAACTCTGGAGAGCCTGTTGATGAATCTGTTTGAAAACGGTTAGGTCTCTGTACAAGGTCTGAAAAAGATGTGTTTCTAGTGTCTGAATAGCTCAGTCATTTTTAAAACCTCCAGCAGAAAAGTACATGTTTTAGCATCTTAATTTCTTTTTTTTTTTTAGATTTTATTTATTCATTTGACAGAGAGAGAGAGACACAGCACGAGAGGGACACAAGCAGGAGGAGCGGGAGAGGGAGAAGCAGGCTTCCCGCCGAGCAGGGAGCCCGATGTGGGGCTCGATCCCAGGACCCTGGGATCATGATCTGAGCGGAAGGCAGCCGCTTAACAACTGAGCCACCCAGGCGCCCCTAGCGTCTTAATTTCTTTAAGTCTCTTTTTCTGTAAAATAATTTATAGTGTTTTACAACTATAGTTTTTTCCCAGCTTTATCATCTAAAATATTTCTTCAAAGATTTTCTACAGAAATATAGATAATTTCAAGCTAAAATAAATGTTTCTGAATTATACATTAATGTCTGTTGTCTAAATTACTCTTCTTGTATATATACCTCTAGCATGTATTGTGATATACCAAGGCAGAGAACCTTATAACAGACTTTATGAATTTCTATGCCATTAGAGATTGTGTAGTACTTGGCACTTACTGTTCATCTTAACTCTTCCTTTATGTATTTTGTTAGAGGTGGCTTAGGTACACAGAATATTCTCCTCAGCTCCTAGTTCATGATTGTCATTGAACTGGCTTTATTTATTCTTTTATATTTCAATTTCCTACTCCTAGTTCATCCTCCCACGGGCAACTCTTCTAATTTATTTGATGAGTAGTCTCCATTTATTTATGTTCTTGTAAAATTTCTATTGCTATTTGGTGTGCATGTATGGTACTTTCTTACCTTTTTTCACCTAACACTATACTTTGAGATCTCTTCCATGTTACTGGGGACATCTGGTATGTTGCTCCTAACTGCTATAGAATACTCTAAAATGTGCACCTACTCTATGTCTGCTGCCTACCCATTCCCCAGTGATAGACAGCTGGGTTTCCTCCAATTCCATTAAAAGCAAAGCTGTAATCAATCTCCCTGTTTCTATCCTCCACTTATGGATCCACAGAAGGACATCTTGGAGCTACATGCCCAGGAGAGGGAATGCTAGATCAGGGATATCTAGGTTGCTTTCCAGATAGCTCCACCAGTTGACACTCTCACCAGCAATGAGTGAGGTTTGTACATCCCACATCCTTGCTAACACTTGCCATTATCTAGATTCCATTTTTTTTTTTTGCCAATCTAATGGGTAGAGAGTCACACTTTGTTGTTGTCTTAATTTTCATTTCATTATTACTAATGAATCTGAGCATCTTGTTAGATGCTTGTTGGCCTTTAGGTTTCTTCTTTGTAAATCTTTTTGTCTACTTTTGCCTTGGATCCCTATCTTTATCCATTTGGTTTCATGGAATATCTTAGAGATTCTAGAAATTAATCCTTTGTCAGTTTTAGACACAACCAACAACATTCAAAGGCTCTTACTTTTTAAATGTAATCCTTTTGAAAGAAATCTTTACTTTTCATGTAATTCAATCCATCATCTTTTTGGCCTTATGATTTCTATTTGAAATTTTGTTTTAGAAGTCATTCCCTGCTCCTAGCTCACAAAGATATTTTCCTAATAGAAAAGATAGATTCTGTAATTTACCCTTTATATTTAGATCTTTAATCAACTTGGAGCCCACCTGTTAGTTTTTTTATTGAAGAATAATTGGCACATATTAGTTTCAGGTGCACAACATAGTGATTTGATATTTACATACATTACAAAATGGTCAGTAGAGTGTTAGCTTTATTTCTCTCCATACAGCGAGCCAGTTTCTCAACCTTCACTTGCCAAACAATCTGTGCTTTTCCCTATGATTTTTAATGTTACTTTTATTGTAAGTTGTGCATTTCTGCCTTAGTTTGGGTTCTCCCAGGAACAGACCTTGAGATAGTGATGTGGATATGAGTAGATTATTAGGGAGATGATCCAAGAAGCACTGGCAGAATAGTGAAGAAGACAAACAGGGAAGAGAAGGAATCCCATAAAGTATATGTTATCAAGCAGATTACCACCACGAGTAACTGGGATCAATCTAGGGAATTCTAGGAGTCAATGCAGAATACATCTGTTATCCCAACTGAGGGATGAGGCAGCTGAGGTATTTATCTACCAATTCCCTTGGGTCACCAACAGAGGGTTATTTTCGGTGGTGGGAGCATTTACTCTCAGGCACTTCTAGTCCAACTACACCCTACATGGGGCTTGAACTCACGACCCTGAGATCAAGAGTTGCATGCTCTACTGACTGAGCCAGCCAGGCGCCCCCAAATTTTGATTTATAATGTTTTTATGTCATTTAATTCTACACTTGATCTTAGCCAAAAGGCCAAGAAGCGATTGTCATTTAATTCTAACTATTCTATAATTTCCTCTTTAGCCTGGGATTATTTACCAAAATATTACTTGTTTTTCAAACAGATGGGATATTGAAGTTATACTTTTGTTGTTAATTTCTCATTTTACTGCATTATGATCGGAAAACACTTAAAATGCTTCCTTTTTAACTTATGGAAATTTTCTTTGTGTCCTAACACATGGTCTATTTTTGTTTAATGTTCCAATTATACTCAAAAAGGAATGTGTATACTATTTAGTGTAGATTTCAAAAAATATTTCTAATAGACCAAACTTATTAATTGTATGGTTAAATCTTTGCTATATCTACTGATGTTATTTGTTTTAACTATCAGTTTTGAGAGCAGTGTATCAAATTCTCTAACTACAAATGTTCCCTGAAGTTCTATCAGTTATTAAGTAAATTTTGAGTTTTTAAAAATACATATTAATAATGGCTGTATCATTTACCCTGCTATTCTTTTATCAGCATAAGACACTGAGCATAATTTAAGATCTGAGCATACTGAGATACTTAGCATAATTTAATAAAAACATAAAACAAGGTCCCTCTTTGCCAAGATGGTTTGTTTAATTGAATTCTTTTTTATCAGATATTGAGACTGCTCCAATTTTCTTACAGTTCATATTTGCTTGGTATGTCCTTTTCCATACTTTTTGCTTAGCCTTTGTTTTCTTTTTCAAGTGTGACTTTTATAGACAACCTATTGCTGGGTCTTTAAAAGAAAATCCAATCTGAGAATCTCTGTCCTTACGTGGTATTTTTGGTACATTCACATTATTGTAATTACTCTATTATTAGGGCTTATTTCTGCCATCTTACTTTACCATTTGCTGTAATTGTTTTGTTTCTTTTCGTCTCTCTTTTTGTTTCAAAAGAATAATAATTCTGAATATTATGATATCAGAATGTTAGTAAAATCATAGTTGTCCCAAAACTCGATTATCTTATTTCATTTGATAATTTCAAAGAAGGAAAAGTTTCCACTAATTTGTATAAGGACAATGCTTTACCTCATTCCACAGCTGTAGTTCTTCTTCAGGCTGTAATCCTTGAGATAATACTGGAGCACCTGAAAATAAAGTTATATGTACATGTTATTTTTATAGTATTTGTTCTAAAGTTAACCATTTATATATATAATTCAGTTTGGGATGACACTTTTCATTTTCATTGTACATCATTACCCTCCTATTTCAACTAGATATTTCAGCATTTGACTTAGTATAAGAATACATAATTATTAAATAAACCTTAATAACACTTCAAAGACATTACTCTAAGAATGAATTTCTTTTTTTTTTCTACACAAAAACATGTACATGAATGTGCATAGCAGCATTATCCTAAGAGCCCCAGAGTGGAAACAATCCAAATGTCTTTTATCTGTAAATAGATAAACAAAATGTGTGTGCACATAATGGAATACTATTTGGCAATAAAAAGGAATGAAGTACTGATATATGCTGCATCAAAGAGGAATCTCAGACATATTATGTTAAATCGAATACGCCAGACGCAAAAGACCAAGTATTGTATGATTCCATTTATATGGAATGTCCAGAAAAGGCAAGTATATAACAATGGAGACATTAGTGGTTTCCTGGAGCTGGGGGTAAGAATGGAGACTGACTGCAAGTGGACCTAACAGATTTTGGGGGGGGGTCATGCAAAATTGTATTATTGTGATAGCTGCACAGTTCTTGAAGTCTACTTAAAAGCCACTGAGTTGGGGCGCCTGGGTGGCTCAGTCGGTTAAGTGTCCAACTCTTGGTTTCTACTCAGGTCATCATCGAGGGGTCCTGGGATCGAGCCCTATGTCAGCCTCTGCACTCAGCGTGGAGACTGCTGGAGATGATCTCTCTCTCTCCCTCTCCCTCTGCTCTTCCCCCTGCTCTTGCACTCTCCGTCTCTTTCTATTTTTTTTTAAGATTTTATTCATTTATTTGAGAGAGAGAGCACAAGAGAGGGGAGGGTCAGAGGGAGAACTGACTCCCCGCTCCCCAGCAGGGAGCCCGATGCGGGGCTCGATCCCAGGACTCTGGGATCATGACCTGAGCCAAAGGCAGACACTTAACCAACTGAGCCACCCAGGTGCCCCTCTCCATCTCTTTCTAAAATAAATGAATGAAATCTTTAAACAAACCCCACCGAGTTGCATATAAAGTATATTTCAATAAAGGTCTTTAAAAAAAGAATTACTTGTTAGGCCTTTAATTATTATTGAAGTAAAATGTTAACTAGCTTACATCCTCCAAAATAATATTTTCTCCATAGATTCAATTTTCTAATTCATGCTATGTAAATTATCTCAGTAAAAACACTGAGAAAATATTTATTAATATTAAATGTAATTACTACTTATTTTCTTATATGTATACATTTATCTTCCATTGAAGATAAGAAAGAAAGAAAGAAAGAAAGAAAGAAAGAAAGAAAACATCCTGTAGTAAAAGACTAAATTTTTCTAAGATCTCAAATGCAGCAAAATTAAATACTTAAAAGAATAGGCTTAAAGAAAAGAACTTTTAAAAAATAATAAGATAGCACCTACTAACACCGCTTAACCTGCTAAGCACCCAGGTGCCCCTTAACCAGACTTTTGAAGTAGCTATTATACCTACTCCCATTTTAAGATGAGGAAACTGAAGGAAGGGAGGATGAAGTCATTTGTCTCAGGTCACCAAAATAGATACATAACAAAGACTGATTTCAAACTAGGTCTGGCAGATTCCAAATCCTGACAGATTTTTTTTCCTAATTTTGCCACTTTTCAGTCAAGTCTTGCCTTGAGTTCACACAAATTTATACTATTATTTAAGTTCTAATAATATTAGAATGGTTATCAGCTACATTTTCTGTGGCACCAAGTGTTAGAAGTAACTTACAGGACTCAGGTGGTCCATAATAGAGAGTTGATTTATCTCAGAACCTAATTGAATCCCCTTTCATAGGACAGCTGTTCAAGGGGGTAAACTTCTCAATTACATATTTCTCACCATAGCAACATACAAACGTGTATCCCAAAGTTTCTGTTGTCTGGTGGACATTACTCTGAGCTGATTCTGTTTTTAAGAAGGGATAAATCGGCGCTTTTCAACTTTTCATACAAATCACCTGGTGGGTCTTACTAAATGAGATTCTAATCCAGTCAGTCATGGACAAGCCCAAGAGTCTGCATGTCTAGCAAGCTCCCTGATGCTGATGCTGCTGGTCCGTGGATAACACTGAATATCCAGGGGGATAGAGCACTGCACTGTAGGAAGAAACCGAGGGTGCCTCTCTATTCAACAGAACTAAGCGGCTCCAACAAACATTCTGGGTCTAAGCTTCTCTTTAACAAGTCTGAACGTTTCCTAAAGGGGGATATGAATGTTCTCATGAAAAGAGTCTAAAAGGCCATTGGCCCTTTCCTCACAACTTGGATGCGCAGCTTGTCTACAGTTACTTAGACTAAATAATAGGAAGGTGAGAGGAAGAGAAATGGAGGGAGAGAGCAGGAGTTGACTGAAAAGAACAGAACCAGAGCCAACAACTGATGCAAAGGGGAAAACACAAAGATTTCCTGTCTTTGGATTCAGTCTTCACCGGCATGTACTGCTGATTTCTCCACCCACTCTACTGCTGTTCTGTTTGGCAGGGTGTTCCCGCGTAAAGAATACAATTTTATATTCTTTCTACATCTGCCTGTCTCCCACCCTCCTACCTCCACACTGCCTTACCAGCAACCGTGAGCTTGACTCCTTCCATGCCCCCATGCCTGCCTGGGCCACACAGAAATTGCTATTATATCTAACTTAGTCCCAAGCACTTATATAATCAAAAAGGGGTACTTGGTGGCTCTTACACAACACATGTAAACGTAGTCTCAGAATAAAAAGGTTAGAGGAGCCAACATCTTAAAATGCTTTTAACTTTAGAAACCCACTAATATCCTAGTACCAAACCCAAATCTTAAGGGGAATTATTTTTCTCTCCTTTGTCTATCTGTTAACCAAAGTTGATGTGATTCCCCCCCTCCAAGATACCCTGGACGTGAACTTTCTATTGTGAAATAGCAGTACTAGATACTTTCTCAAATATAATCAGAAACATTGCCCTTATCTTCTAGATCATGAAAACAGCACTGTTTTTGATCAGTTTTGAGATATTTATACTTATGTACTATCTAGTGAAGTGACACCTTTAGTCTTATATTGTACAGTCTAACTAACTAATGCAAATAATATGGGTAGACAACTTTTACATCTGTAAATACATCATCTGTAAGAGAAAGAAAAACTGACTTTTTATTGGGGTATAACTGACATGCAACATTATATTAGTTTCAGGTGAACAACACAATGATCTTAAATTTGTATATATTGTGAAATGATCACCACAAAAAGTCTAGTTAACACCCATCACCATATATAGTTACAGATTTTTCCTGTGATGAGAACTTTTAAGATTTACTCTTAGCAGCTTTCAAATATACCATATACTCACCATGCTATACATTACATGCCCATGGCTTATCTATTTCATAACTGGAAGTTTGTACGTTTTGACTCCCTTTACCCATTTCACACACCCTCACCTCCCACCTCTGTGAACCACCTATCTGTTCTCTGTATTCACATGCTTGGCTTGACTTTGTTTCGTTGGGGTTTTTTTGTTTTTGTTTTTGTAGATTCCACATATAGGTCAGATCATATAGTATTTATCTTTCTCTGAAAAACAGACTTTAAAAGTGGTGCTAATTTTCTTTTCTCATTGCTAGCACTTAAATAGTGTAGGGTTTGAAAGTGAGAAATTGTTCCTGCTGACTGAATTTTAAGAATTATTCAGTGAGTAGGGTCTGAGTAGGAAAAAACACTTCTTTTTTTAAAGATTTTATTTACTTATCAAAGAGAGAGAGAGCATGAGCAGGGAGAGGGGCAGAGGAAGAAGCAGGCTCCCCCACTGAGCAAAGAGCCTGATGCGGGACTCCATCCCAGGACTCTGAGATCATGACCTGAGCTGAAGGCAGACACTTAACCGACTGAGCCACCCAGGTGTCCTGAAAAAAAACACTTCTTAATTTAGTCTCGGGCATTTTGATCACTTACTATCACAAGCCAAATCAAGGTCTGTTGCAATTATCCAAAATGTGCCCTCTTTTAGGAAATTTCCTTTTTTATTTTAATAATGTTCTCTGAGGAGTAAACCATTTCCATCCACCAAACCTGTGGCTGGCTCTTCACCTTCTCATTGCTGTTGCATGTTCTGCTAACTCGTTTTGCCAAGGATGCTCCACTTACTGGCACTATTTTATTTTCTTTTGGCTTTGTGACATATGTTTTGCTACTTTTTAGATACATCCAGCTGCATCCTGCATAATGATTAATCTTGGTAGAGTATCTCCCATGTTTGGTTATATATGTCATGCTTCCCCTCCAGTACCATTTTTAGGAACTCAGGACTAGGGAACATCACACTATATGTCTCCCCTCTTCCCTTTCCTCTCACATCTTTAGAGAGATAAGATTAGGTTTTTTTAATATCAAGAGCAGGTCTACAGGGGAAAAAGATACAAAATGGTAGTCTAGGGGTCTCTGTGTAGTGAAAAAGGCATCTTGTCCCTTTGCTTGAGAAATATTGGGGATACTTATGAGATAATTGGTCAGCAAGCAGATATGCTCTTTTTTGAAATAAAACCCAAGACTTGTCTTTTTTAGAAAGCAGCCTTCCAGAGTTTCTGCTTAATCACCAGCAGCCTGAAAATAACCCACTTCCCAACTAATGCAAATATCACTGTAAGCATATAACATGTAACATGCTTGGCAAGTACATTTGTTTAATGGAGAAAAAGACACCTTTAAAACTATAATTATCTGCTTCCTTAATAAGGTAGATAAAGACTGCCATCCTAATTCTACCATAACAAATTTAAAACAGAAAAATATTAACATTACTTTGCATAAGTTATGCTGTATCACTGCTGGCTATGCGATGGAGAAGGTTTAGGTCTAGCTAGCCTCTGACTGCTTAGATTCCATAGCCAAATGACCTCATTTTTCAAGCAGGAGAGCTCCCCCACCCGCCCCCTTCTCCAATGCCCCAGGAAAGGGGGGAAAAAAATGAAAAGACAGCAATAAAAATAAATACATTGGAAAAGAAGACTAGCTTTAGTTTCTCCACCTCTAATTGAGGGCTGGCCTGCATGCTCTGAAAGGTCCCTGCAGTTACGGATTCAAGTCCCCAGTGTTCTGAACAATGATGAGATGGTCTGCCCACCTTTGCCTCACTGACAGGAGAGCAGAAGGAAGCTAAGAGAAGCTGCTGTGGAGTTAGAAAATTTGTGGTCTTAGCAGGGTATTGGTTGGCCCTGGAGGGGACTCTGGGTTCAGAGGTGGGAGGTAAAGGATGGATCCCTCAAGGGGATCTGGTACCTGGAAGGTACCTGGAAACATAACCTTTAGGGAATAGGGAAGGGATCTCCCCCATTGGAACATCCTGGGCTCAGCTCTACCTTGTCTTCCAAGCTTCAGACATCCCTCCGTGACCTCGCTTTTGCTTTTGCCACTTCTTTTCTCTAAGCCAAGCACAGGAAGTCTCTATTTTATCAAATCACATCTGCCTTCACTGGCTTTAGCTGTGGCGTGGACTGAAAGCCCGGCTTGTGCACTTGCCTCTCCAGCTCTATGATTAAAAAAAAAAAAAAAGTCTCCATTCTTTTTCTTGATCTGGTGCGTCAAAACCTAAAAGGCACAGAGCCCACCATGTCCCCTTCTAAATGGCTAGAATGGGGCCTGTCAGGGTTGTCTGGACGAAACACGCGCTCACTCACTAAAGAAGATGCGTCCTCTCCAAGTTTACCTGGCATCAGCAGGTGAAGTATCAAACTCTCGTTTTACTTTAGCCATCAATCCCTCTAGTAATTGCAATGAAAGGGAACGCATTTTAATTTTCACTATTTTTTAAAAGATAGATTTATTTACTTATTTATTTGACAGAGACACAGCGAGAGAGGGAACACAGCCAGGGGCAAAGGGAGAGGGAGAAGCAGACTCCCCGCGAGGCCAGAGCCCGATGCGGGGCTCGATCCCAGGACCCTGGAATCATGTCCTGAGCCGAAGGCAGACGCTTAACGACTGAGCCACCCAGGCGCCACTAATTTTCACTATGTTAATTTATGGAAGTTTTCACGGCCACGGGCCAGGGACATCCCGAGTGTGAGGGAGCCCTACAAGTTTCCGCCCACCGCAGGCTGCCCGGGGCCTGGGGATTTGGGCCGGGCAGGGACTGCGCTCCAGCCGGGCCACTCGGCCTGCGCCGCTCGCGGGTCGTCAAAGGCGAGAATCTGGGGAGCCCCACAGCACGAGGGGAAGGAGAGAACCAGAAGCCAACAGAAGAGGAAAGGGAGGGAAGAGAGCGCGGCAGGTGGCCAGGGGAAAGGCGCAAGAAGCGGCGGGCGCGGGGCGGGGCGGAGCGGTGGCGCGGGAGCCCGGGAGGCGCGCGGGGCCCGCTTACCTAGGCAGGTGCCCGCGCAGCCGGCGAGCAGCAGCAGCAGCAGCAGCAGCAGCAGCGGCCGGGACGCGGCGGCCACCTGTGCGGGGGCCCGCGCGGGGCGGCGGTTGACTGCTCGCGGCATCTCGGCGCTGGCGGGCGGCTCGGGGCCTCGGACTCTGCGCTGCGTGGGCCAGCACTGCACGCGGGGCCCTGGCAGTGCCTCTGTGTCCCGGGCGCGCCGCTCGCGGGGCTCCGCAGCCAAGCTGACCTCCCCGCGCGCCTCCAACTTTTAAATCTCGCGGACACGTGGGCTGGGGCGGCGCGGTCCTCTCGCAGCCCACCGCCCCCGGCCTCCGTCGCGTCATTCGCTACCCGCTGCCCGCCCCCGGCCCCCCCACCGCAGCGGGATCCGCCCCCGCTCATAGTTCTGACTCAGGGCACCGCGCGTTTTCTCTCTGCCCGTCCTTGCGGCTCTGAGATGAGCAGGGAAACAAAACAGTGCGGGTCCGTTCGCTTCTTGGCAAGAATTTGATTGGGAGCCGAGGAGGATGGCAAACCAGGAGGTCCGGAGAGGCTGGGATCGGAGGTTTTTAAGCTTGGCGGTGGCTACGCTCTCTCGTTTCTCACGTCTGCCTGGGACGCCCCTTCTTCACCCGCTCGGGAAATCTTTCTGTGCGCCACCGACTGTGCATGGCTCCACTTCTGTAGAAGCACCTCTGTCCGGCTCACTCGTTCATCCCCAGCTCTCAACACCAGCTCGGTGCATATCAGAGCAGTGGTGTTGTTGGTGTGCCCCAAATTCCTGCAAGGTCTGAGATCATTTAGGGAAATGCAGTTATCTGTTGAAGAAGGTCGAGAAGAGGGGATTGCTGAGATTTGACCACACATACATTTCCAATAGGTCTGGAAGTTCTCTGGCTGTCCTGTGGATTTCCAAGTCCAAGGTTACTTTTTTCTATGCGTTTCTCCTGCTGTCACTCCCTGGCCGTTGCCTTTTGATTTCTAGGGTGATCGGAGCTCTGCAATCCTCCTCCATACTTTCCTTCACTTCCTGAGTGGAAATGTCCAGGAAGCAGCCTCTTCCAGGAATACTGGCTGATACTGTTTTAATTTCCTTCTACAGAAAGAGGGAAGACTGATCTCATTTGACTTCCTTTCGAAAGGAACACAGAGGAAAGGGTAGAAAGGACGTACATTAACATTTCTTAAGGGACAACTTCCCATGCTTTTTAATTTAACACTCATGGCATCTCTGGGATGTAAAAGTATTATGACTCTCATTTGATGATGCTTGGAGATATTAAACTGTCTGCCCAATGATATCAGCTTGTGAGGGAGGCCCCTCTGTGAAGACGTTTCTTTTCTAAGTCGGGGATTTTAATGCATTAGATATGCACTGTACAACCCACTATAGGCAAAGCATGGCCTTCAAGACTAGAACATTTAGTAACGGGAGGAACTTCCCTAGAGGAAATTAGAACTTGGTGAAGGACCCCAAATCCATACTCAAATAGCAGTATTACATGGCAGGTTGGGATAGTGCTCTGTCAGAAATGGAGTGAGGGGCGCCTGGGTGGCTCAGTGGTTAAGCGACTGCCTTCGGCTGGGGTCATGATCCCAGGATCCTGGGATCGAGTCCCACCTCAGGCTCCCCTTGCTCTGCAGGGAGCCTGCTTCTCCCTCTGCCTCTGCCTGCTTGTGCTCTCTCTCTCTCTCTGTCAAATAAATAAATAAAATCTTTAAAAAAAGAAAGAAATGGAGTGAGGAAGGCATGTGATCCTGACAGGTAATGTGAAAAAAATAATCACTACCTTTTTTAAGTTCTTTATATTCATGCAGCATGGGAGCAAGTCATGGTTCCGAATCAAGGATGGATGAGAGTAGATTTGATTCAAGATTGCTTATGCTTTGATTTATTCCCAAAGTAGTAAAAAGGTAGTGCAAAGGATGTCAGTGGGTGGGGGTGGCTCTGATTCCCCACTGCCTTCTTTAGGTTTCCTGGAAGTGCACTGAAGGATGTCTAGCCTCAGCAGCGTGTGGGGAGTGAGGTGTCAGTGAGAACAGAGAACCCTGAAAATAGTGGCCTCAATGCTTTTTATACCCCTAGTAGGTCAGCAAAAGGAACAACTCATGCATTACAAGTGTTTTTCTGCATGAACCTGGCAGCTCTGAATGTCCCTGTACATGTCCCTCCGTGCACATGCACAGGAGTTTTCAGAGGTATATACTTAGAAGTAGAGGTATCATGGGAGAAAATCTGATTAAACTCCACTTTAAATTGTTTTCCAGTATGTTATACCAATTTACACTCCACCAGCAGTGCATGAAATTTCCTTACAAAAAGCTTTGCCAGTCTGGTGGGTGTGGCATCTCATTATGGATTTGATTTACAGTTTCCAGCATTAATGAGAGTGAGTGTCTTTCCACAAATGTATTGGCCATCATTGTTTTCTCTTCAGTGAAATACACATTTGTTACTTGTCCTCATTGGGTTGTTAGGTTTTTGTTTTTGTTTTGTTTTTTTTAATTACCCATTATAGGAATGCTTTCTGGAACTTTTATTGGTTAAATGTTCAGCAAATATTGTCTCCTTATTTATGGCTTATCCTCTACTCTCTGTATATGAGTTATTTTTGAAAAAATGCCTAAGACAAAATGTGCAGTAATGGTCATGCCGTTATGTGGCTTGGATGATAAGAGAAGACAGATGGGAGAATGAGGGAAGATAGGTACTTTATTTATCCAGGAGCAAAGATTGGGGGTTCCACGATTGACTAAACGAAATGAAGCTGATTCCACAGGTCCCCCTTTGTCTGAAGAAGTTAGATCCCAGAATCTCTGCAGGGGAGACTTAACAATTCAGTTACAAACATTCCAATCTGTACCTAGAAGTTCACATTCATTTAAACTGAGCTTGTAGTATATCGGGTGTAGTATATAGCATCTAAAGCACTCTTACTGTATTCAATACTGAAAGTTTGACTCTGGGTACCATGCTCATTCCTCTCACCCATTATCTCTGGCATTCTTGATTGCAAATGGGCAACTGAACTTTGCTTTCTGCCTACAACCTGTAAGAATGAAGGTTCAGTTTGATCATGGACCCACAGGTTAACAAGACCTGCTATCCTGTGATAGGGATGTCCAGAAAAGTCATCATGGAGGGTGTTAGGGAAGGGTTGAATGTCAGACAATGAAAAAGCCCGCAATAGAGACAAATCCAGTGAAGCAGTAGTTGGCAATAGCAGTCTAGAAATAGGTAAAGAGACCCAGCTTTAGGAACTGAGAATCGGGCAAGATCTAGAAGCTTTCTGAGCTCTAGGCAAGACAGTCATGCAATCCTTCAAATATTAATTGAGCACCTTCTAGGCTCCCTTTTAGAAGCTTGGGATCCAGCAATGACTAAATCAGTTAAAGTCTCTGCCTTTATGAAGTTGACAGATTTGCAAGGAGATAAAGATGATAATATGACAAAACAAAACAATTTCAGATAGTAGTAAATACTATAAAGAAATTAAAACAGGATAATGCAATAATAGGTGATTGGGAATTGAGGGAAAGATACCTGAGACAGGTTTATCTAGCCTTGCTTCTCTGAGGAGATGCTATGGGAGGCCTTAAAGATGAGAAGAAACCAGTTGTGGGAAGAATTGTGAGAGAAGAGCCCCAGGTGAAGGGAGCATCAGGTACAGAGGCCCTGAGGCAGAAACAAGCCGGAGAGGTTAAAGAAGCAGGAGTAACTGGCACAGAGTGAGTGGGGTGTGGGAAGCTGAGGTCAGATAAGTAGACAGAATCAGATCCTGATCACTGAAGACTCTTGGAGCCCATGGCAAGGAGTTTGAATTTTTCTCTAAATAAAATAGAAAACCTTTGGAGGATTTTGAGTAACGGAGTGAGGTGATGTGATTTTACATTTGAAAAAGATCACTCTAGCTTCAATGGTGAGCAGGTTCTTGAGGACCCTAGTAAATGCAGGCAGGGTGACCAGGTGGGAGGACATTGCAGAAGTCCACACCAGCACCATACAAAGGGATGAAGGACTGATACTTGCTACAACCTGGATGAACCTTGAAAATGCTTTGCTAAGTCAAAGAAGCCAGTCACAAAAGGCTACATATTGTATGAGGCAAGAAAAAAGATGAGTGGTTTCCAGGGCCTGGGGAGAGACAGGAGTGGTAGCTAATAAGTAAGGGGTTTCCTTTCAGGGTGATGAAAATGTTCTGGAATTAGACAACAGTGACGGCTTTACAATCTTGTAAATACTAAAAACCACTGAATTCCATACCTTAAGAGGATAAATTTTATGGTATGTGAATTATACCTCAATTTTCAAAGAAGAAAGAAGTCCAGGTCAGATATGATGATGGTGACCTGTTGGACTAGATGGTGGCAGTGTTTGCTAAAAATTTAGCACAGGGAAATTTTACCTGTTTTTGGCATGAAATATCCAACATTTGCTATTTAATTCCTGGATGTTCTTGGCAACTATAAGATCCTCCTCCCCAACTTGGTGAAGACATTAACCTAAGCCATGTTTGCATCAATGACTATGCTATAGGCACGAGCTTTGATTTTTTTTCAGGTCAGGAAATACTTCATTCCACCCACATAGAGAACCTTTGTCTTCATGGTCACTTTGATATAACTGTTAACTATGAATATCATCATTATTTAAAACATGGAAAGTGGATACTATTTGTGAAATAATGATAACTTGAATGCTTTATAGGATGTTCATTGATTCATTCATTCATTCATTCAGTGAGCATTTATTAAGCCAGTGTCAGCTGTAAGAGTTTACACTCACAAAATGCTGAAAAGTCTGTGTCCTGTTTTGTCTTCTCTAAGACCACTTCTCTAAGACCACCTGTCATCCATCTTCTTTACTTCCTGTTACTTACTGCCTATATCATGTAGGATGAATCTTTTAGAAATACCAACCTAATATCAAATTTAAAATGTAGAGAAAAGTTTTTGCTTAAGAGTTTCTAATACCTAAGAGTCAAAGCTCTATGGAGGTTATGGAAGTTGACAGGCAAAAATTCCGGGAGCACCTGGCTGACTCAGTTGGTAGAGGATGTGACTCTTGATCTCGGGTTGGTGAGTTCAAGCCCCGTTTTGGGCGTTAGAGCTTACTTAAAAATAAATAAATAAAAATTTTTGAAAAAGTAGATAAATAAGGGAAACTGGGTGGCTCAGTCAGTTAGGCATCTGACTCTTGATCTCAGCGCAGGTCTCAATCTCTGGGTCATGAGTTTGGGCCCTGCACTGGGGTCCACACTGGGCATATAGCCCACTTAAAAGAAAAAGAAAAAAGTAAATAGATAGTTTACTAAAATTTTTTTAAATTAATAAATAAAACAGCCAGTGACTCCAAAGACCCAATTTAGCCTACGGTCTTCAAGTAGGAATCAGGGTAGAAGCCAGTTGTGGAGCTACAGAGCTGAGGCTCAAGAGGAGATGGTCATTTGCAGCAGGAAAATGACTAAGTGACTGTGGATCTATTTGGTTCAGAAGATGGTTATTTATTATTTAGTGACAAGGATACCTTTCAGCTCTTTCCACAAACATCTTTGGCATCCGGATGAAATTCCCATTTTATAACTGAGTTTGCCTTCTCTTTGAGCACTAATATTGAATAAGCTTTATGGTAACTCCAATAATCCTAATTATTCCTTTTCCCATCTATCTCTTCAAACTATGTAGATATCAACCTCTCTGCTTCCAGGAAAATCTCTTGACTCAGAAGGACTTTTGGATAGACCATATTGTACTGAGAAATCACTCTAGGAGAAACTTCTCTAGAAGACAACAGAAGAACAATGAATACAAAAAAATGGAGGACGAGAGACCAAATATATCTACATTTCTTAAGACTTTCTGTTGTAGGATAATTAACTGCCTTGATAATGACACAGCAGCTCACATAATTGTAAGAAATACAACATCTTTTACAAGAGAAGGAAGCTTTTTAAAATTTTCTCTAATTACTTGATAAAATTAATTTAATTTAATTTTTTGATGAAATGAAATTCATTTTAAACAGTTTCAGAAATAATAAGCAACCTTATTATAAGTCCCTCCCCTTAAAGGTGTTTTCCAAAGCACATAGTGACTGATATGGACTTATGGCCAATAAAAAATATTTGTATGTCCAAGAGACATTCTTGCTAATGTTTTGGGGTTTTCTGTTTTCTGTTTTTGTTTTTGTTTTTTGCACAAGGAACTAGGTTTCATCTCTTTAACCTCTTGAGGTCAGGAGGCACTGTGGGTGGAAATATTGTCTATGAATTCTCCCAGCACAATCCAGGGAAGGTTAACATGCAGACCGCAAGCAGCTCAGGCTTATCTCAAATACTTTAGAGATAAATTCCTTTCGAGAAAAGTAATAAGAGAATTTTTTAAAAAGCAAAAGTCAATAACTTTTTGCAGTTACATCAATGCCCACAGGGCTAGATTTTTCACATGATAGATGTTCCGAGGGCAAAGCCATTACAGAAAAGCAGCTAATTTGTCACTGCTCATTTGAAACATGATGATAAAAAAATTTCAATCAGTTGAAGGCAGAATCTTTTCTTTGTTCCTTAAATTGCAATTAAATATTAATACATACTAATGAGAGATTTATTAGATTTTCTTGACATATTTATGAATCACACCAGGGCAAAGCTGGCAGAAAAACAAACACTTCCAGACATTTGAGGCTTTACAAAAACAGAACCTACAATTAAATGATAGCTATAAAAATAAAAGGGCAGATAAAATAAATTTTATTATTTCTACACAGTAAACTGTAAAACCATTTTTTAATCACTAGATGGTTTTCAGTCTATTTAAAAATGAATTAAAACATTATTATATTTTCTAAAGATACCTGGTACTTATGAAAAGATACATAATTTCCTTACATAGACATGTTCAAATAAAAAATCTTATTGCTTCTCAAAGGTAATTGAAAGAAAGAAAGAGAGGAAAATGGTATAATTTGATCTTTCTAAAAAATGTTAAAATAATCAAAAGAGACCTGGAGTAAGTTTCTGAATATAAAAATAAGTGACATTTCAGTTAGTCTCATAAAAGGAGTAATCACTACTCATTTTTATCTTTAGTGTCTCATATAATTTTAGCTCTGATTTTTATTTATTTATTTTTAAAGATTTTATTTATTTATTTGAGAGAGAGAGAATGAGAGACAGAGGGCACGAGAGGGAAGAGGGTCAGAGGGAGAAGCAGACTCCCTGCCGAGCAGGGAGCCCGATGCGGGACTCGATTCCGGGACTCCAGGATCATGACCTGAGCCGAAGGCAGTCGCTTAACCAACTGAGCCACCCAGGCGCCCAATTTAAGAGTTTTTAAACAGCTGAAGGGAAAAAGCAGAAATAGACAAGATAATGTATTTACTTCTTGGAGAAAACTGCAAAATAAAGTGAAAGCAATCACTGCCTTAACTGAGTAGGTTTTTAAGCAGGTCACCCTAGTATTCTCTGTCATGACATCTATATGTTTAATGTCTATTGCTCCAATTGCCAACAGTTGATTTGTGGCAATTGTCATTGGCCAATCAAAATCAATCTGAACTCCTTTTTCTCACCCTTCTATCTCCTTGTACTTTCATTCTCTTAAAAATATATCAAGGGAATTGCCTCCAACTCTTGACCTATCCCACCACATCATCAATTCTATACTGGACAAAACATTGGAGGTGGATAAGATGCTGCCTAATTGATGTTTTCCTTCTCTGATCACTTGATAATAAATAGCACACTTCTTCCTCTCAGCACTTCCTACCTCCTTTACACAGCTTGACTGTTTCTCCTTAGCACTTACTACCATACTATCACCTGGACCATACTAGATAACTGGGTCAATATAGTTGTTTTGTTTATTATCAGTCTCCCATTATGGGAGAGAGAACTCCAAGTCAGGATTTTAATCTCCTTTATCGTTTTAAAAAGACTTATTTTAGGGACACCTGGGTGTCTCAGTTGGTTAAGCATCCATCTCTTTTTTTTTTTAAGATTTTATTTATTTATTTGACAGAGAGAGACACAGCGAGAGAGGGAACACAAGCAGGCAGAGTGGGAGAGAGAGAAGCTCGGCTTCCTGCCGAGCAAGGAGCCTGATGTGGGGCTCAATCCCAGGACCCTGGGATCATGACCTGAGCCAAAGGCAGACGCTCAATGACTGAGCCACCCAGGCGCCCCTCAAATGCATAAATTCTTATAACCACTACCAGAATCAAGACAGGACAACTCCATCACCACAAGGCTCCCTATACTACCATTGTATAGTCAAACCCAGCCCACTGGCCTCATTCTTAATCTGAGCAACCATTTGCTCTCCCTCTATATTATTTTGTTATTTTAAACATGGTATGTAAGGGGAATCAAATAGTTTGTTACCTTTGGAGACTAGCCTTTTAAAAACTAAATAATTGGGACGCCTGGGTGGCTCAGTCGGTTGGGCATCTGCCTTTGGCTCAGGTCATGATCCCGGGGTCCTGGGATCGAGTCCCGCATCGGGCTCCCTGCTCGGTGGGAAGCCTGCTTCTCTCTCTGCCTCTGCCTTTCTCTCTCTGTCTCTCATGAATAAATAAAATCTTTAAAAAAAATAAAAAAATAAAAATAAAAACTAAATAATTCCCCTGAGATCCTTCCAAGTTGTATCATTAGTTTGCTTCTTTTATTATATTCTATTTAACCATTCAACTGTTGAAGGGCATCCAGTTTTTGGTTATTATGAATAAAGCTGCTATGAACATTTATGTCCAAGTTTTTGTGTTGACATAACTTTTCACTTCTCTGGGATAAATGCCCAAGAATGCAGTTGCTGGGTCATATGGTAAGTGCTTGTTTGAGTTTTGTAAGAGATTGACAAACTATTTTCTAGAATGGCTGGACCATATTACTTCCCCATCAGCAGATGGTGATACAGTTTCTCTGTATCCTTTCTAGCATTTGGTGTCATCATTATGTTTTATTTTAGCTATGGTGAATAGTGATATCTTCTTCTGGTTTTAATGTGCAATTCCCTAAGAGCTATTGATGTTGAGTGTCTTTTCATTTGCCTATTTGCCATCTGTATGTCCTCTTCAGTGAAATGTATGTTCATGTCTTTTGCCTGTTTTCTAATAAATTTTTTTTACTGTTGGGTTGTAAGTGTTTTTTATATATTCGAGATACAGGGTCTTAGGTTGAATATGTGATTCACAAATATTTTCTTTCAGTCTGTAGCTTGGCTTCTCAGCCTCTTCACAAGATCCTTCACAGAGAATAAGTTTTAATTAAAAAAAAAATTTAAGTAAACTCTACACCACAGGTGGGGCTAAACTCACAACCCCAAGATCAAAAGTTGCATGCTCTACTGAGTATCCCAGCCAGCTGCCCCACAAAAGTTTTAATTTTGATGAGGTCCAATTTATCACATTTTTTCCTTTTATGGATCATGCTTTTGGTGTCACATATGGAAGAAAGTTTTTCACCTACTCTAGGTTTTGAATGTTTTCTCCTATGTTTTTTCCTAAAAGTTTTGTAGTTTGATGTTTTATATTTAAGTCTGTGATTAATTTTAAATTAAATTTTACATAAGGTATAAGGTTTAAGTCAAGGTTTTGTCCAATTGCATGGACTGATGGATGTTCAATTGCTCCTGCACCATTTTTTGAAAAGTCTCCCATAAACATTTTTTTAAATTTTTAATAAGATTTTATTTACTTGTTGGAGATGGAGAAAGTGAGTACGTATGAGCTTGGGAGGAGGAAGACAGAGGGAGAGGCAGACGCAGACTCCCAGCCGAGCATAGCCCGATACTGGGATCATGACCTGAGCTGAAGGAAGATGCTTAACCGACTGGGCCACCCAGGCGCCCAGCTCTCGTAAACTTTTAAAAACATTAAGTTACCTATAAATGTGTTTTCATCCTTTTGGTATTATTTTCAAAGCTACTTAGAAAGTAGGATAACCACTTTTATTCAAAAGTCACTTTCGGATAATCTTGTTTGTGTTGATTTGATTTTACTGTAGCCTCTGAAAGTCATTTTTGTTGACAGATCAATTGCATCTCATTACATTTCAGGAAAAGGAACAGCAGTGTCCCAGTCCCTCCCCCACCCTCGCCCCACAAGAGCACACTTAGAAAAGCGATGACCTTTTCCAAACCAGGAAAAACTGCTGCTTGTAAAAGTAACACCCAAACCTCAAGGTTCCCATCATTTAACATAGTTTCTTCTTCCTCAGCAAAACGTGGCATTTACATGGGGAGTTAATGAAATTGCAGAAAGATCAATGCTTCAAGTGCTACATGGAAACTATTTTCAAAAAAGCCCATGTATGGAGTAAGTCAGCTTAAAATAAGAGATCAAGATATATGCTGGGACATGACTTCATTTTCAAGAAAACAGACTCAGTTGAGAACCTGAAAATGTCAAAGGAAAGACCTGTACATTCATTCCTTCTACTGGAAAGTGAATATGGGCCTGTGTATGGGATAATTCAGTATCTTTTCCCCTGACACTAACACAAAGACCTTTGCAATCCTCAGGAAAATTTCAGCAGGTTGTGTATACCCTAGAGAAAGAAATGCATCCCTTGGAAGACAGGTGATGGTACGTAATACTGCTGCACACAAGTATATACTTTTCCTAATTACCTCTTAGATATGACCATGATGGGGTAGCATTGATAGTGGCCTGGAATTCCGAATTCAATATGGTTGCATTACTAAGATTTTTTTTTTTACAAGTTAGCATTTAGTACCCATTTATAATTTACCGTTCAGACTTCAGCAAAACTTGTTTTATAGAATAAAGGGGATGAAAAGAGTACTGAGCTTTCACTAAAATTCTCTATGTCAACCAGATTTCCTTTAGAGAAGGCCACATCTGTGCGCATGGGCTAGCAAATCAACGTCAGCTTTGCACTATAAGTCTATTAATAAATCCATCATTGGACTTTGATGGATGTTTAGATTCTTTCTCAGAAAACGTATTTGCATTTCTAGAAGTAACATTTTTTTATATTTCCAAATTACATGTAATTTCAATTAAGACCAGTCCTTACAGAATAAATGCACGATTGAAATTATCCCTTTATAATTATAATCATTTTTTATCCTTGAGAATGATTACAATCTCTTGTCAAGCACATTGCTCTAATCAAGTGTATAGGATACATATAGAGGATTATCGCTACTTTTTAAAAAAAATAATTAAAAGTATTTGTTTTACATGGGTTGAATAGTAATTTCAGTTAGTGTCTCCAGCCAGAATTTGATACACATATAATGTCCAAAAAACCTTTAATTCCAACAGTTAAACTCACTGCATTCAGTTTATAAATTTGATAAATGGGGGAGAGCAAATTTATGGTACTATAGATAAGAAGAATGCATTAAATGGGATTAATATTAAAACCTATAATCACTTGTCAAATCTCAAAAATTTATATTCCCATCTTGTAATGCAACCCATGTTATAAGTTAAAAATTGTGTTTTATACATATTTTGATTTATTACACTTGAAAGTATAATTACAAAACATGACTAATTCTAATGTGAAATAATAAAGTTATGGTTAATTAAAATATTGATAGTTGAAGTTTAAGGATTGAAGGACTAAAAGTGAAATGAGCTTGGATAGAGGGGTTTTTTAATTATTATGTAAATTTTTAAAATTTTATTTTATTATGTTATGTTAATCACCATACAGTACATCATTAGTTTTTGATGTAGTGTTCCATGATTCATTGTTTGTGCATAACACCCAGTGCTCCATGCAGAACGTGCCCTCTTTAATACCCATCACCAGGCTAACCCATCCCCCCACCCCCCTCCCCTCTAGAACCCTGTTTGTTTTTCAGAGTCCATCGTCTCTCATGGTTCGTCTCCCCCTCTGATTTCCCCCCTTCATTCTTCCCCTCCTTCTATCTTCTTCTTCTTTTTTTTTTTAACATATAATGTATTATTTGTTTCAGAAGTACAGGTCTGTGATTCTTACCCATTACTAAGATTTATAGCTAGAAATTTGACCATTTCCTCAGGAATATATGCCTGTGGAAGGAATAATAATAATAATAATAATAATAGATACTGTATTTTACATATTTCACAGAAGAAGAGGTAGCTGCATAAAAAGATAGAAATAAACCACAATGGTAATTACGGATGTTTTTATTTTCTCTCATTTTCATATATTGCACAATGTGGTTAAATTACTTTTCTAATTAGAAGTACATGTACATATTATAAGGTCATCAAGCTACATACCCTGAGCACTTTGGGTTTTTTTTAAAGATTTTATTTATTTATTTGACAGAGAGAGAGAGAGAGAGCACACGCAGGGGGAGCGGCAGGCAGAGGGAGAGCGAGAAGCAGGCTCCCCGCTGAGCAGAAAGCCCACCCCGTGGGGCTCCATCTCAGGGTCCTGGGATCACAACCCTAGGGGAAGGCAGACACTTAACCAGCTGAGCCATCCAGGCACCCCTATGCTGAACACTTTGATTTTTATTATATATAATTTCCCAAAAAATGTACTAAAAATAGAGTAAATGAAATGTATGTGCAAAACACACTACCAATAAATTAATTTTGTTATATTTCTTTTTCTTTTTAAGATTTTATTTTTAAGTAATCTCTATACCCAATGTGGGGCTTGAATTTACAACCCTGAGATCAAAAGTCTCCAGCCAGGCACCCCTTGTTATTTTTCTTGCAGAAAAAAAAAAAAAAAAACACTTGAGAAACACACCAATTAAAGGTAATGTGTGGAATTTGTTTAATACTAATTTTAAAAAAATCACGTATATATAAATAAACAATTGGGGATTCAAAACTGGATATTTGGTAGTATTAAGGAATTATTGTTATACTTTTAATGAATATATAACTTGCATACAACAAAACACACAGATCTAAAGTGCTCAGTGCGTCATGTTTTAACAATTGTATCCCCTTTAACAATTTGGATATCCACCACCCAAAACAAGATGTAGATGTAGAACATTCTCATCACTGCAGAAAATTCCCTTCTGTTCCTTTCCAGTCAATAGTCCCCCAGTCTTACCTCAGGGCAACCAATTTCTGGCTCCTCATACATTGACTAATTTTGCCTATTCTTAAACTTCATATAAAAGGAATCATACATGAATATACTCTTCTACATCTGGCTTCTTTTACATATCATTACATTTACCCATTCAGAGTGTACAGTTGAATGACTTTCAGTAAATTTACCCAGATGAGCAATTATATAATCTAGTTTTAGAATACTTTAGAATATTTTTTAAATTTAATTTTATTATATTATGTTAGTCACCATACAGTACATCATTAATTTTTGATGTAGTGTTCCATGACTCATTGTTTTCGTATAATACTCAGTGCTCCATGCAGTACGTGCCCTCCTTAATACCCATCACCAGGCTAACCCACCCCCACCCCCTCCCCTCTAAAACCCTGTTTGTTTCTCGGAGTCCACAGTCTCTCATGGTTCATCTCTCCCTCCCATTTTCCCCCCTTCATTTTCCCCTTCCTTCTCCTAATGTCCTCCCTGCTATTCCTTATGTTCCACAAATAAGTGAAACCATATGGTAATTGACTTTCTCTGCTTGACTTACTTCACTTAGCATAATCTCCTCCCCCATAATCTCACTTAGCATAATTTGGGTATTCATCCTTTCTGATGGCTGAGTAATATTCCATTGTATATATGGACCACATTTTCTTTATCCATTCGTCTGCTGAAGGGCATCTTGGCTCTTTCCACAGTTTGGCTATTGTGGACACTGCTGCTCATCTCAATAAGATCCTTCATGTTCATTTTTGAGTAATTCCCAAACCCACACCCAAGCCAGGCAACTCTTAATGTATTTTCTGTCTTCACACATTTGCTTTTTCTGGAAAATCGGTGTAAACTGAATCTTACAATATGTGGCCCTTTGTGTCTGGCTTCTTTCCCTTATCACAGTATTTTTGAGTTTCATTAATATTGTAGCATAGATCTGTACCTCATTCCCTTTTATTGGCTAAATAATAGTCCATTGTGTGGACATGCTTTAATTTGTTTATTCATTCATTTTATCAATCCATTCATTTGTTGATGAGCATTTGGGTTGTTTCTGTTTTTTGACTAGCATGAAAAATGCTGCTATGAATACTCATATGTAAGTCTATGTTTTCACACATGTTTTGATTTATCTTGGGTAGAGAAGTAAAAGATGAAAATCCTGGCTCATATGGTACATTTATGTTTAACTTTTTAAGAAACAGTCAAACTATTTTCCAAAGTGGTTATATAATTTTACATTCCCACCAGCAATGTATGAGGGTTTTAGTTTCTTGATATCCTTGCCAACATTTGTTTCTGTCTTTTGATTACAGCCTTTCTAGTGGGCACTTTGATTATCCCAGGAGCATGGAAAACTCCTTAAGGACACTATAATCAAATTTTATTAAATCAGTATTATTTTCAATCTCTTAAGGAGAATAAATAACTTGCCCAGATAATAGATGAATAAACAAGAAAGAAACATTATCTTTGGATATAGACTTCTAATGTATTATTTTTTTTTAATAAAGATTTTATTTATTTATTTGAGAGAGAGAGAAAGTGAGAGAGAGCATGAGAGGGGAGAGGGTCAGAGGGAGAAGGAGACTCCCCGCTGAGCGGGGAGCCCGATGCGGGACTCGATCCCAGGACTCCAGGATCATGACCTGAGCCGAAGGCAGTCGCTTAACCAACTGAGCCACCCAGGCGCCCTCTAATGTATTATTTTTGTTCTCATTTGTTAGAAATTAGTTTTTATATTTATTAGTTATACCACAACTGCCAACTATTAGCATTCTCATCTATAATGGTTGCCATTTTTAAAAACCACAGTAAGGACACTCCAGAAAAAAGGACATCATCTAGACCCAGTCACACAAGATAACGGATCATTTTTATTATGTCAGAGGACAGTCCAGAGAAAATAGTTCATTCTAAGTATCTTCTCTCAGAATTATTAACATTCTCTTGGGACAGAGAAGGGTCCCATTGCCTGTCAGTAGCTTTGATAGCCAGATTTTCATTTCCAGGTACACATAGTACTCATTTAAAACTTACAAAGATTTCAAGTGGATAAAGTCTCTTTTCTTCCCAAGGTTTGATTGATTATTTAATTCTGTGACTTCCTACTTTGTGAGGATATGATTTCATGAGAGTCATTTTAATTCCCTAAGTCTGAATTAGAATTGAAGTGTTGCTTTTTTTTTTGTTATTAATTGCAAAATCTTGAAATTAGTTTGACTCATTTCTGAATTGTATATACCAAAAATGATACACTCCAGGCATCCTGAATTATTTAACTTTATCCTGTACAACTCTAGATTTATGAACTGTACTTAAGCTCAGCTGAATTGTAAGTGATTATGATAAATGTAAATGGCCCTAGACAGTCCCCAGATCCTGTATCTCCTTAAATGAAAGATTCTTAAACAACACAAAAGTACCTGAAATTACATACCTGTCATGCATTATATTAAAAATAACAACATCAGTGAAATGTCTATTTCCAGATGTCTTTTTTGTACAAGAAATACAAGTAACTTAAAAGGGAAATTTTTAAGTTTTTGAAGGTTTGTTTTATGAATAAGCTTTCTGCAAATTTAAGTATTTAAATTTCCCTTGTTTTGGTAGCCATTATCTAAAAATTATTTACTATTTTTCCTCCATCTCTTGGGGGAAATTTTAAGTTCAAATTATTGAATTACTACATGTCAATGACTATTCTTTTCAAAACTTTCCATACATTTTTTTTTTCAAGTAGAGACCTTCAAAAGCACTTTCTTTTTATGGTTCCAGAAGTTTCAGATGGGGCACCTGGGTGGGGCTCAGTTGGCTAAGCATCTGACTCGTAGTTTCAACTCAGGTCATGATCTCGGGGTCATGAGATCAAGCCCCACGCTGGGCTCTGTGCCTGGAGCCTGCTTATGATTCTCTCTCCCTCTCTTTCTGCCCCCACCCCCCACTCACATGTACTCGCTCTCTCAAAATAAAATAAAATGAAAAAAAAATAAAACATTTTAAAAAGTCCTAGTTAAGCCTCACATTTTATTTTCATATTTGGATGTTTCTCATGGATGTGTCATTCCCAAGGCAAGATTCAGCTACATATAAAGAATAAAGCATGCCTCCATATAAATGATTCAGAGATGTTGTATGTGAGGTAGTGAAACAAACCAACAACAGTAATTTTTTTCCAACTGCTTTTTTGAATATTCATTTCTTAAAGTTCTATTTAGACTGTCTCACTACTTCTAAGTGGCAACAGATTAGCTAGTGGATAAGCAACTGGGTTCACTAAACATAGGTTGAATTTTGTGAGGGAATTATCTAGTGAGATTCACAAGTTTGTAGTTTTATAACATCTCAAGATACATACTGTGGAATGTCAAGGGTCCACAGAGTTACTATGCACATTTTATAGATGAGCAAAATGAAGTTCAGGGAAGGTAAGTGATTTTCTCAAATCTGATTCAAACCAGGACAGTCTAACAAAAAACCTATTTCCTTTCCGCCATATGTGGGGCTTTAAGCACTGACACTGAGCAAACATTCTGGGCACAGGTGATATTTGCCCTTTTCAATCCAAGCTTGAGCTATAAAATGAAAATAATGGAAGAATCCACAAACTCGTAACTGCAATTTTAAAATCCAAAAAGTCCCAAGCTAGGTTTCATAACTCATTTGGCAGTGAAACCTGAAGTAAGCTAAATTAATTTGGTAGCAAAACTTGGCCTGAAATGTAAAGACTACTCATAGCTATTTATTTATATCATTTATACCATTTAGTGTGAATCCCCAACATTTTGTAGCATAAATATTTGTTCATTATAGGATTCTTTCCCAGACCAAATGGCAGTTGTTTTGTAATACACTATAAATATATGTATTACTTTTCAAAAGTCTAAAAAATTTTGAACTGACATACATCCAGCTTCAAGGGTTTTAGACAAGGAATTATAGACCTGAATAATGAATAATAATAATAATAATGATAATAATGATAGTAAAGGTTAAGTTCTATAGTTTTATCTCACCTTATGGGTTTTTTTTTTTTAAGATTTTATTTATTTATTTTTTAAGTCATCTCTACACCCATCATGGGGCTCAAATTTACAACCCTGAGATCAAGAGTAGCATGCTCTACCGACTGAGCCAGCTGGCTACCCCTCACCTTATGTTTTTTTACAAAATGATTATATATACATATGTATATATGATCGTTATATATATAAGATTACATATATATAATTATATATAGCATTTGTCATCATAATGTGAATTACTTCCTAACTTCTTTAAATAGGTTTGCCCTGATTATCTATTTAGAAGGAAGGAAAAACATGACTAAACTCTTGACTTCATGATGTTTTTTGGATAAATGTATATCTGACATCAAACTGAGTTTTAACTTCTTAAATAGGAAATTAGATGAAACAGAAATAGAGAATGCTGTTTTGTATATATGGGTGTCTGTGTTTCTTTTTTCTGAGCTTTTCTTAAATCTAAGCCTCTCTGGTGATTTGATTTAAATAAAGATGGCATTAAATTTTTATTTTGTTGTCTAATACAATTAGACTACTGTAATAAATTAAGGACCTTAGTGACCAGTGTTATGAAACAGCATTCCAGCAGAATATGTATATGTATATATATGTATATGTATATGTATATGTATATGTATATGTATGTGTATATGTATATATTGTTCCCCCAAGTGAATACATACTTTGTTGTCCCTTTGCCATTTTCCTAAGAAAATGACAAGGTATAATTCTCATATAAGCATAGAAAGTGTTTCTTTGTCTCATAGATTATGGATGATCAGTTGTACATATTTAATCTCTAGAAAATTTTAAATTTAAATCAAGTTTTCAAATATTAGCTGTTGTAAAAAAATATATTAGCTGTTGTCTAGTAGTTTTTCTATCTCCTTTTTCCACCTCAGAACACATTGAGGATACAGCATATTCCCTTCAGTAACAGCAATTCACAAAATAAATTATTATTTATATAACCAGCAACCATTCCCATGCATGGCATCCAGCGGAATGAGACAGTGTATCGGTTTGAGTTTTAATAATCATCCAACAGATTTTATATATTTCCTTTTCAATGTTCTGGGTGCTTCTTACAGCTTGTACTTTGCTGGCCTCGGTTGCAGGCCTAAGGTGAGGGAAATCTAGAATGGACAACAGAGGAGGTAGTTCATAAATATCAGGTGTAGCCTTGAGACCGTTTGCAGCAGCAGTGACTTAGTTTGTTTGTTCCATTAACCTTCCTGAACTGAATCTTTTTTTTTCATTTCTGAACTGAATCTTTTATAGATTGTGGCCTGCCACTATCTTGAGGGCTCTGGACCAGACTTAACACAGGGCAACAAGTGGATCTTGTGGCACAAAGGGTGGACTGTCATAAACAGTTCTTATGTTCAGTCTCACATGCTTTCTGCCATCTTTTACTCCAGCCATTACCATGGCAACCAGCTCTGCACAGCTCTGATAAGACCCTGCCTAGGCTCTGCCAACTACCTCCTGCTTTCTGCTCTGGAGCCTCTTTGATGCCTCAGAGTGGGACCTACTCAGGAGTTTACAATCTAAGTGGTCAAAATTTAAAGGAGCCATTAGCCTTCTGAAAAAAAAATCATTGTTGGGGAGTGGGATGGATAAATGCTCCCACCATGCTTTAGGAAGAGTTCTGAGAGAGATTTTATAGCTCCTTGGAATGTTCCAGGAACATCAAGCCATAGGCACTTAACAATGATGATCAATGCCATAACATGTACTTGATTTCCTTCTTTCTCTTTGGTTCTCTGGATCACCTCCCAAATAAACTTCCTCATGGGGAGATCCAGGGTTAGTCTTGCCTGTTCCATGTTTTATCAATGGTTCCTAAGACCACACTCAAGCTTGATGATTTGCAAGAAAGACTCAAGAGAACTCAGAAAAACTGTTATCCCATGGTTACGGTTATTACAGTGAGAGGCTACAGATTAAAATCAGCAAATGAGAAAGGTGCATGCGATGAAGTCCAGGAGAAATCAGGCACAACTTTTCGGGTGTTTCTTCCTAATGGAGTTGCATGAGGATGCACTTCATTCTCTATGCAAGGATATATGACAAAAAATGGGAAGTATTGCCAGCTAGAGAAACTCGGTCAAGCCTTGGTATCCAGGATTATTACTGTAAATCAGTCATGTAGGCATGCACTGCCCACAGGACAAACCTAAACTACTCAGACTGCAGCTCCCCAGAGGTGAAACTGATACAACATGGTCCAGGGCCTCAGGCATACAAAAATAGGCTTATCAGGGCTGGATATTCTAAAGGCTCAGAGATTATCATCCAGGAGCTAGCCCAGGGCCAGTCTTATAAAGATAGGCTTTCTTTGGGTTTGAGCAACCCAGACCTGCTGAGTTAACCCTTTACTACACACATGTAGGTTTTTATTTCCCTAACTAGAGCACTAGAGCATAAGGTCCTCAAAGAAAAGGATCATATATATATATATATATCATTCCCCCAAGTGAATACATACTTTGTTGTTCCTTTGCCAGAGTCAGAGCAAATTAGCATTCCTGAATCCCTGGACCTAGTTTTCTCCCCAAAACATGTTTTAGTATTATATTTTAAAAAACCATTCTGGGGCTGCAGTATTAAAATGGTTTGACACCATACTGACTACGTGCAGTGTTATTCATCTCCACAAAAAGCTCAAGGGTTCCCACTCTTACTGACTCCCTACTCCAAGTCTGGATCAGGGTCAAGGGCAAGGTTATTTTATTAGATCACAATGCCAAGGGAGAATTTCACTGTTAATGCAGAGGGATGAAAAGTCCAAGCTTTCACAGAATCATCTCTTTTTGACTCTTCCTTTTTGGCTCTCTTCCATCCATGAACCCCAAACCAATTAGATTAGAACATCTGGAGGTGGGGACGAGGATCCCAGGTGACTGTAATGTGCAACTGGGACTGAGAACCACTAATGTAGAGAGTCAAGATTCGGGTGGGGGCTCAGGCAGGCAGTTGCAGAAGAATCCTTTTGACTTACTTAGATGTAACCAGTTACAGCCTAATCCTCACTCAAAGCATGGTCCATGGACCAGCAGCATTGACTTCACCTGGGAGCTTGTTAGAAATGTAGAATCTCGGGCCCTACCCAGCTATCTCAGGCCCTACTCAGAATCTGCATTTTAACAAGATGTTTGGGTGATTTATTTGTATATTTTCAGAAGCAGTGACCTACACAGTAGGATTTCTCCTTGTACTCTAGGGCTCCATGTTAGGGTTAGAGCCCAAATCTCTTGCTGGTAAGTGTTCCTTGGCCTGGCACATTTCTTTCTTATAGATGATTGGTGAAGGATGGAATCAGGTTCCTGTCATTTCCATTTCACTCAGTCTAATATCTTAATACTTAAGTTATTTGCAGTGGGTAAAGAGAGGAATGGTGCCAGAATCAATTCCATCAATGACATCAATTTGTATAATAAGAAAATATATGAACAGTGGGCTTTCACTATACTCAAGAAGTTTGTTTTCTTGCCAAGTAGAGATAATAAGGTTTCAGGGAATTGGCTAAAAAATCTGTCACTTTTAATGAATGGAATTTAGGGAAAGAGAGGTCAGTACTTAATATCCCATAGTCATTACGCTTGGGCACTAAGCTATTAAATAGTAGTCTCATGCCAGACCTAGACCTGTCCTAAAGGAGTTACAGACAAATCTGCTTACCTCAGGTTCTCCCAGCAGACCAGCATTGTCTCTGGACCATTTGGCCAGGAGCCTTAAAGTAGGACCTGCGGTTTTGAGATAATGGCTTACAAAACTCAGACCTTGATAATGATGTTAATGAATCTTTTTTGAACACTTACTATGGGCTAAGCACTATTCTAAAAGGATTTTTATTATTATTATTATTTTTAAGTAGGCTCTATGCCCAGCATAGCCCAGGGCAGGGCTTGAACTCCCCACCCTGAGATCAAGACCTGAGCCAAGATCAAGAGTCAGACACTTAACCAACTGAGCCACCTAGGAGCCCCATAAGAGTTTTAAAAGTATTAACTTATTTAATCCTCACAACTATTTGAGATACTGTTATTGTTCATTTTATACAGGTGGGAAAATTGAGGTACAGAGAGGTTATACGAATGGTAAAGGCAGGATTCAACCCAAGGTAGTCTGCTATCTTCTACATGAAACAGTAGACCTTACTGCATAGAGAATCAATATTGGAAAGGAAAAGAGACCATCTGACTTTCTCTTTTGCCCATCTGGGGAGCATTTGTAAGTTCTACAATTAGATGGGAGAAAAAAATACTCTTTAGTATATATTTTACCTCCCAATGCAATGCCTTTAAAACTTTAATGTGCATACAAATGAGTCAGGGGTCTTGTTAAAATGCATATTTGGACCTGAAGATCTAGAGTAGAGCCCAAGATTCTGAATTTCTAACAAGCTCCCAAGTAATACTGATGCTACTGGTCCAGAATCCACACTTTAAGGGGCAAGGCCATAGGATGCATAAATATTTTTTTTAATGCATAAACTCAGGGTCACCTCTTGTTAAATAGATTTTGTAAGAAGCATTTCACTCCAGAGGCCTGTGAGGCTGCTCCTATCTACTTGTTCATAGGATTTAGAAATGCTTTCCAGATGGGCAGAAGGAGAGTCAGATGGTTCCTGATGCTGTGTGCTGATAATTGGAATCTTTTTTATTCTTGTAATTTAGTATCGCTGATATGTTTAGGATGGAGGTATTCCAAAGTACGTTTCTTACCTCACTGATGATAATAGTTGCTAATATTATTTCCTTGGTTGGTACCTAAACTGCTTAATGTTTCAGATTTTACGTTAAATAATATAAACATATTAGCCAAATGGGTAGTAAAGAACAGTAATTTAATTTAATTTCTCTGTAGACACAAGTAAATTTTATTGTTCTCTGTTATAAGGAAAACAAACAATAACAATATTAATATTTTATAACATTATTTTGAACAGATGCTGAGGTTTGGATTTAAAAGGTAGGACTACAGCATGTAGATTAAATACTATTTATTGCCTACACGGCACAAGAAAGCACATGTTGCAAAGTAATATCCTTTTTAAAATTAAAATTTAGTGAACATCAAAGGTATTTTTGTAATCTGATGTTTTATTTTAAAAAAAAAAGAGGGAGGGCACCTGGGTGGCTCAGTTGGTTAAGCGACTGCCCTCGGCTCAGATCATGATCCTGGAGTCCCTGGATCGAGTCCTGCATTGGGCTCCCTGCTCGGCGGGGAGTCTGCTTCTCCCTCTGACCCTCTTCCCTCTTGTGCTCTCTATCTCTCATTCTCTGTCTCTCAAATAAATAAATAAAATCTTTAAAAAAATTAAAAAAAAAGAGGGGTGCCTGAGTGGCTCAGTCGGTTAAGCATCCAACTCTTGATTTCCACTCAGGTCATGATCTCAGGGTCATGCAATTGAGCCTCTAGCTGCGCTCTGGGCTGGGTGTGGAGCCTGCTTAAGATTCTCTCTTTCCCATCCCCCCTCCGGTCCCAACCCTCGCTCGTGCTCTCTCTCTTAAAAAAAAAAAAAGTGAACAGGTTTCACATCAGCATATATAATATGATGTCAATAATACACACACAAGAAAGAGACAAGGATATGTACTGAGATTATCAATAATTATATATGGACAGTAGGGTTATGGATTATGGATTTCTATAATGTAATCTGTAGAAACTTTTTTTCTACAACAAACATATAATCAAGGAAAAATATTAAATTTAATTTTAAAGAAAATAATGTGATCTAAAATCTTTTTATTTTAGTAAGCCAAGAAAAATATGTATATTCTGGCCAATAAGACTGACTTAGTTAACATCAGCAAATCAGTAGTAGAGTTTTTTTTCCCCCAACAATAACTCATTTGTCATCAAGCTAAAGATTTTTAAATTGTTCTTAGCAAAATCATAGCACCTCAAATTTATTTTCAAATTCCATAGTTAATTCTGTGCTGCCATATTTTGCTTTTATTATGAAGCTTAAAAATTCCCCAACACCTTAAAATTTCCTGGGGAGGAGGGGAATATACCAACATAGATACAGACCATTAGCTGATTAACTTCTTTACTCTCCAATAGAGAGGCGTGAACATGAGATAGAAAATACTTATGATCAGGACACCTGGGTGGCTCAGTCAGTTAAGCGTCTGTCTTTGGCTCAGGTCATGATCCCAGGGTCCTGGGATAGAGTCCCACATTGGGCTCCCGGCTCAGCAGGGAGTCTGCTTCTCCCTCTGCCTGCCACTCCCCCTGCTTTGTACTCTCTCTCTGACAAATAAATAAATAAAATCTTTAAAAAAAATACTTATGGGCGCCTGGGTGGCTCAGTTGGTTAAGTGACTGCCTTCGGCTCAGGTCATGATCCTGGAGTCCCGGGATCGAGTCCCACATCCGGCTCCCTGCTCGGCAGGGAGTCTGCTCCTCCCTCTGACCCTCTTCCCTCTCGTGTTCTCTATCTCTCATTCTCTCTCTCTCAAATAAATGAATAAAAAATCTTAAAAAAAAAATTAAAAAAAATACTTATGACCAACTTTATTACTTGTGAGAGTAAGAATTTTGAAGCCAATATAAAATAAATACTTTGTACATACTTATGGAAATTAACATTGGCCCTTTGTGTGTGGGTGCTAAACATTTATTTTTTTTTTAATTAGAACATTTAGTCCACTTATTTAATGTAATTACTGAATATTTGTGGGGTTTTGGAGGTTTTTTTTGGCGTTTACACTCTTTTTCCCCCAAATTTTTATTTAAATTCTAGTTAATTAACATATAGAATAATATTGGTTTCAGGATAGAATTTAAGTGATTCATCACTTACATATAACACCCAATGCTTATCATAACAAGTGCCCTCCATAATACACATATGGGTGTTAAACATACCACTTTGTTCCAACTTTTTTTTTTTTTTGAGAACTGGGAAAAGCCTAGATTGATATGAAAAGGTGGTCATTGGTTCTTGATCTCTTCAATATTTAAATATTCCTAGTGAAAACTGCATAGGTCAAAATCCATTTGTAGAGACAGAATTCACTCTAGCTAGACTAAGCAGAATGAGATATATTACAGGGTATTTATTGGCTCATGGAATTGTTGGGAGGGCTGAAATAACAGACTTCAGTAACATCCTGGGTCATCTCCTGAAGGCACATCACAAGAACTGGGCTGTCAAGGCAGCTGCTGCCCCTGACACAATCAGGGAGCTGCCTGTTGAATTGGGCAGTCTGATCCATGCATCTCTAGTACAGTAGACACCATCCAATGGGTACTAGATATTATTCCAATCCAAACTAGATATCTCCATTCCAATCCAAGTCTCTTTGAAAATGCGTCTGCATGGCAGAATCCAACTCACACCCAAATCCTCAGATGCAAGGAACTCTTAGGAATGTAGTTCATAACTTCTGAGCCTCTTCAGGGCAGGAAGACACACTAAAAAGATGTCAGAATGGATGGTGAGTTAGCCAATTGGGCTCTTTTACAGAATTTATACAGTCACCTACAACTGGGTTATACATAGTAATGAGACATCAAGTGTATTTGCTTTTGGCTATAATTGCATCAATTCTGTCTCCTTCATTTTAGATTTCTTTCCTCTGATCCATTAGGCATTCATTTCAGATTCATTTTCCTTATTTCTAAATTCTTAGGATCCCTTACTATAATTCTCATGAACCAACAATTATTATTTCTCAGTAGAAGCAGTTTGTTTGCTAGGCAAAATTTTCAAAACATGGAATCTGTGGAGGAAGGAGGATACAACAATAAAAGTTTTCCTTGATCTAAATTAAAGAACCATTGGTATAAACACATCCAATAAAATAGATAAATGGCCCAATTGATGGTAGTTTTCTCCCATTGTTTTAAAGAAACCAGAAAATGGCCCATCAGCTCCTTGTGAATATAACATTTCTTTTTTTTTCCTAAGAGAGAGAGAGCTGGGGGGGAGAGGCAGAGGGAGAAAGAGAGAGAGAATTTTTTTTTTAAGATTTTATTTATTTATTTGATAGAGAGAGACACAGTGAGAAAGGGAACACAAGCAGGGGGGTTGGGGGAGGGAGAAGTAGGCTTCCCGCCAAGCAGGGAGCCCGATGTGGGCTCAATTCCAGGACCCCGGGACCATAACCTGAGCCGAAGGCAGAGGTTTAAAGACTGAGCCACCCAGGCACCCCGGAGAGAGAGAATCTTAAGCAGGCTCCAAGCTGATGCAGAGCCCAATGTGAGGCTCATCGCAGGGCTCAATCTCACGATCTGGAGATCATGACCTGAGCCAAAATCAAGAATCAGTCACTTAACCAACTGAGCCACCCAGGCACCCCATGAACATGAAATTTCTTAAGATTCAAGTTCATCATGTTAATTGAGAAAGTTGAGTTCCACCCCTTCGACTTGCCTCAGGGTGGAAGAATTTAGTGAAAAGGACAAAATTAGGAAGGATACATACAAGCAAGCAACATGGTCATGCAATGCTTTTCCAAGAAAGTTAAAATTAGTTCAACTTATAAATATATAAAAACTAAATCACAATATCAGTGCACCTCTCTTTTTGCAAACCTCATTTGTTTCTAGAAATTTGAAAGCCAAGTTCTAATCCAAAATTATCGTGGGTACCTAGAGCCCACATTCATAATTATGACTCTCAAATTTCATAAGATGTCTGGGTAAGAAGCTTAATAACTTGTTACTCCATAGTCTCCATTGTCCCTCAAGATGTCATCCCTGATTCATTTGGGGCATTTAGAACTATAACTGAAGCTTCAGGAGTAAGGTCCTTGCAGAAGGAAACTCTCTGCAGCCCTCTTCATAATCAAAGCTTGTGAATCTTCTCAGGGCTGGGCCACTTACTAGTTGCTCACTGGAGGCTCTACAGACAGCTCCACAGACAATAGAGCAGAAGCTCCTTGAAATCAAACAAAGACAGACACTGCTCCAGGTTCTGATCCTGGAACTGACTTTCAATTTCATGCTTCTTTTATCTCCTAGATTCCAAAACCTAGAACACTGCTCACGTGCCTTGGCTGTTGAAAAACTTACTCTAACTCCTTCAGCACCTCCACTAATGGACAGCTCTCCAAAGGCTCTGATGTAGGACGTATGCCAACTATCTGGTAGACAAAAATTCTTAGAACTGTGTAAGAAAAGTAAGGCTATGTAACATTGCACCATATCATTCTCCTACCTGTTCTTTAAGTGGGGCATGTGCCTACCAGGGATACTATTCAGTAATGTCGGAACTCACATGTAGGGGAACTTAGCAAAGCAATGGATTCCCCTTAATATGAGCTCTTCTGCGAGCAGAGGGGCACATATAATAATAACATAGCATTTATTAATCATATGCTACCTGCTATGTACCAGGCACTGGTCTAAGAGTTTTACACAAGTAAACTTATTTATGTAACTACTCTGCCAGACAGCCACGTACAATATTGTCATTGAAATAATATCTCCATAGTATAGATGAGGAATCTGAAGGAAAAATTACTTAATAATTTTATATGTAAAGTACCTAAAACTGTGCCAAGCACTCAGTAGAATCAATAAAGATTAGTTATTTTTATCACACAATTACCAAGTGGCAGAGCTGGGATTCAAACAAAAGCACTCCACATGTTTAACCACTTAACTTCTACTGTCCCATCTATGTAAACAGAGAACCAAGAACAGTCTTAAGCCCCACAGTTACTCCATAGATATCTGGAAGTAGGATTTTCTAATGCAAAGATCTGATCATAGTGCTCCTTTGCTTCATAACCTTTGATGTCTCACTATCACTTTCAGAAAGAGGCTGACTCCCCTTAGCATGACATTTGAAGCCTCTCCCCATCTCATCTCACTCACGGTTCCCCAAACACCCTGTGCTTCAGCCCCACTATTCCCTTTACCATGGCAGTACTCCCAGCTTGTTTAAATCTCTCTCTCTCTCTCTCTGTTCATGCTCTTCCTTTTGAAATGTTCTTTTCCAACTTCCCTACCTAATGTCACCCCATCAATAAAACTTTCTTTGAAACCCCTCCTCCAGTCCCAATCCCATCCTGCTGAACTGTTGATTCATCTCTATTCTCCCACAGGAGGTTTCTCACACCTCCCTTATAGCACTAACTACATTGTATTAAAGTCTCATAGTTTATATGTCAACCTCTCCCAGTGGGTTGGGTGCTCCTTGAAGGAGGACCACAAGCAATGATTGTTTGAAGAGTATGCATAAAAGTTATTATTATATACCAGGGACCATGTCCATTATAGTTCATCAGCTGTGACTTGTGAATATTAATTTGATTGGTCCTACAGCTAGGGAGTTTTCTTTTCTCCATTATATCATGCCTCAGTTTGGGCTCAGAAGCAAACCCTGAGACAATGATTCAAGTGAAAGTAGTTTATATGTAAAGTGCAGGAAGCACTGGTAGGGGATGAGGAAGTGAGACAGGGAAAGGAAGGAAGCAATAAAGGGTATGTTATCAAGCTACCTATCATTGTGGACAACGGGAGCTTAGTGCTGCTAGGAATGCAGTGAAATGGTGTAATATACACACCTCAAAGTTGTCCACTCTAGAAGAAGCATTATGTTGAGTATTTGTACACCATGTCCTATTAGTCCTTGGTTGAGGGAGCTCAGGTATTTTAATTCCCCATTCCTTCCTTTTAGACTGTGCCTTTTTATCTGGGCAGAGCCCTCAAAGAGGTGGAGATACCAGCAGCTGGAAGTGGGCTAGGGTGTGCTGAAGTGGCAGGAGGAATCTGGGCAAGACACTGACAGACTGACAGCATGTGCAGCAATGCCACTCTGAAACTCCCTAGGGTTGTGCAGGGGGAACCTGAGTTAGAATTTTGGAAGGTTTTAAGTCATTCTCACTTGATAGTAAAGTTTCTTAACTCCTAGAACAGAACACAAATTCCCTGTCTATGGAGCTAGAGAACGTAGGTGGTTGGAAGCCTGAAAGTAATATGAGACTGAACCAGTGGATAGAATCTAATATGAATTGGTACTGGTATTGTTTGCATTATAGATGAGGTTATAACATCAAGGAATAGGTGAATATCTACTACAAATCAAGAAATTTTTAAAAAAGGTTTTAGTTAAAGAGCACAAATTGCAAATGGAGAGCATGGCCTTTAATCATAGATATAAGCCAAATAAATATAAAGACATTTAAAGATCAGGTTAATAAAGGAGTTAGCAGATAGGATCTGGGAGAGTACACTCCAAAGGAAAAAAGTATTAAGAACTTGACTAGCCATCCGACACAACTGTGCTTGTGGCTTAAATATCTCTTCTGGGTTTTGATAAGGGAGTTTTATGGAGAACAAACCAATATAGGAGCAAAATATAAATGGCTGGAATCTGTAATAATAGCTTAGGGGGAATAGTAGTGCTATGCTGTTTCTTTAATGTTCCCAGCAGTGTTCTTACAAGTATTTTACTAAGCAAAATGCAAGTTTTAAAAATAACTTCTTGCATGGAGCTCTCTGATTTACTCTGTTCAGAGCATGCCATGTCTGTGCAGGCCATACAGTGCAGACAGGTAGAGGGGGTAAAGAACTGAGTTGACTGAAAATATCAACCCATATGTAAAGGGTAGCCAAATTTTAAAAAAGGAGTCTAGCCCCCACAGGATATTTGTGATATAAACATCTCATAATAAAGAATGTTGCAGCAAGAGAGGGTAGTCTACATGAAAATATGAAAATAGGGGTCAGAACAACAGAGTTGGCAGTGTCCTATCTAACATTGTCCAGGGGAACAAACACTGATGCTGGGGAAAGTAAATATGCTTACTAAAGACAGTACCCAGCTCTGAGTCAGAAATGATTCATTTAGCTTCCTGATATACCTGGCCATACTATCAACCTTCCTTTGTTCCGACTTTGTGCTCACAAAACCACCAACTGATTTGTATTCACACAGGCTTGAAGGTATCTTGAAATCAGGAAGAGCTTCGTGGAGGACGGTCGTGAACGTGTTGCTATAAAGAACAGCCCGCAGCATAAAATGATAATTTGGTGAGCATTGTGGTTGGTCTAAGTAAGATCACTTGAGTCAGCTGGCTTTTTTGGTGGGCTGGCAAAGTAAAGTTCCTGGGTCACAAAGCTAAGAACCAGACTTGGAAGGCTGGTAATTTCACCAAGATAGGGCCAATCTACAAGGTCTTCCTCACAGATTGGAAAACCAGCCAATCAACCCCTACTCAGATGACCTCCGTACCTTCAAACTGGACAATATTACCCACACTGGCAGTAAATGTGGAAAAACATATACAAAAGAAAACTTTCTCAAAACACAGAGGCAAAGAGGGCCAGTACAGTATTAAGAGCCCACACTTTGGAGTGAGGATTCCAGGATACTCTGTACCTCTACCTCCACTGTAGAATGGAAATAGTTATAGTATCTGCTCCTGCCAGGGCACCAGAATTTATACAGACAAATAAACATTGTCTTCCAAGGTCATCCTAAGAATCTATATATTCTTTCCAAAAAAAAAAAAAGTTACTGTTCAAAATATTTTTTGGCGGGGGGGGACACCTGGGTGGCTCAGTCAGTTAAGCATCTGACTCTTTTGATTTCAGCATAGGTCTTGATCTCAGGGTTTTGAGTTCAAGCCCCACACTAGGGTTCACATTAGGCATGGAGCCTACTTAAAAACAACAACAAAAAACAAAAACAAAAAAACTTTTTGGAACTTTACTTTGGCAATTTCCCTCAGAATCATTTTCCAAGCCACAAAACAAAATCTGTCTCACTTACCAGGATTCCACCTCAGTTTGCAGCAAGAAATAACCTTTCCCTGTCTAGTCACCCACTTTGGCCATCATACTATGCTGTAAATGACAACTGTGTACAGTTTATAACTGCAAAACGAATCTCCCCGACTCATGGCTCCTTTCCCACAGCCCATGAACATGGCTAGATTCTCTGAACTTCATTGCACCTAGCTCTAGCTCCATTATTTCTATACTGCGACAAAGCTAGAAAGAGTAGTCTGCATTTCTGCTTCTTTATTCCTCCTTAACTATTGACTATCTGCAACCTGACTTCCAATTCCTCTACTCTACTTGATTCCTTTGTCAAAGTTCACCAATGGCTTTCTAAAAACTAAACCCAACAGCTTCTTCTCACACTTCATTCTGCATCTCTGGAGCATTTGATCCAATGACCAGCCCCTCCTGACACACCTTTCTTGGTATCTCTGCCAATCATTTCTTCTGATTCTCCTCCTCTTTCCCTGATTACAACTTGATATGTTCTGATTCTTTTTCCTTGAATGCATACTTTCTCAGAGTTCTGTTTTGGGGTCTCTTTTCACTTTATACTCTTTTCCTGGGAATATTCAGTCATCCCATGGCTTAACATAGTTGCCTCTTGAATCAATCTCTGTAGCCCTAATTCCTCTGGGTTTGAAAGTCAACAGCTTTCAGGACATCTAAATGTAGCTGTACTTAGACATTTCAAATACCATGTGTCAAAACCTAAACCTATTGTCTCATCTCTCTACCTAGACCTTGGCCAGGGCTATTGGCTAGAACATCTAAATGTGGCCTCTCCATGTGATGACTCTTCTTCACAGCTTGGTGACTTAGTTCCAAAAGGGAGTGTCCAAAGAGGACCAAGTGGAAGCTGTATGCCTCTTATGACATAGGTTCAAAAGTTAGATAGTGTCACCTCTGGTATTCACAGGCCCACCCAAATTCGAAGGAAAGGGAACACAGAGCCTACCTTTGGATGGGAGAAACATTACCATCACATTCTAAGAAGACCACTGGGTCTGACTGATCTTGTCACAGCCATCTAAAAAAAATGCAGTTTGCCATATTACCTTTCTGCTCCTCCCACAGTATTATACAGCTCTCAGGGATATCATTTACCTGGCAGGGTTTTGGGGAGCTACTCACATAAAATACATTTTTGTGGTTCAGGCCCTCCTCATCTCTCATCTGGATATTGTTCTCTATGCTTTTGCTTTTTCATTTCTAATCCACCCTTCTTACCATTCTCAACCCAAAATTCTTCCTAAAATCAAATCATCATAATTATAGCTAAATTTTATTGAATACTTACTATCAGACACTATGTTCAACTCCATATAAGCATTAACTCATATAATCTTTAGAGCAATGCTAAAAGTTAGGCCTTATTATCACTCCATTCCACAAATGAGGAAAATAAGAACTTGAAAGTTAAAGTAACTTGCTTAAGAGTCTACACTTAAATAATGGTGGATCTAGGGTTGGTACCAGAAAATCTAACTTCAGTGCATAAAATCTTAGCACCTATATTGGCTTCCCCAATTCCAATTATGTAATTTCTTGGGGTACCTGGCTGGCTCAGTCGGTGGAGCAGGAGACTCTTGGTCTCTGATTTGTGAGTTTGAACCCCACATTGTGTGTAGAGATTACTCAAAAATAAAAAAATCTTAAAAAAAAAAAAACTTCTCTAGATCTACATTGCCTTCATTAACATTTTTTTATGTTGGTCCCTCCCCTCCCGGCCTAGTCATTCACCTTAGCTTTTTTGTCCCTTACAATCTGGTCATGCTTGACTTTTTCTTATTCCTCAGATATTCAGCTTAATGCCCTTTGATTTTGCTCATCCTTATGCCTCTTCCTAAAAGGCTATTATCCCATTTTTATGGCTTTTCAAGACCATCATAAGCCTTACCCCTACTATGAAGACTTCATTCATCCCCCAATGCTAACACTCTGCCTTGTGCAAAGCAGGTGTTCAGTGGAAGCTTGTTAGGCTGAAGAGTATTATATACATGCTTCTACATAGGAGATATTTTTTGCAAATAAACTAAAAAAGTATTTTTTGGACTTTTACTATCAAAAACTAGAGAACAGCAATTACTTGGCACCAGAGCTGGGATCTGGATCTGATTCTTCTGTAGAAGTACTCAACACCCTGTCCATTGAATCATTCAGATGTTGTGCCCATTTCATAGAGGCAAACAAAAATAGAGTAAGTTAGATGTTTCAATAAATTATAATGTTTTGTATTATATAAAGTACAAGGGAATGAAGGGAATGATTATTTTTGCTCTAGTGGGATCACTTCAGGAGAGCAAAGTAAAACAAATTTCAAGCAGAGGAAGAAGCAGGAGAGACAGTATAATGGTGAGAATGTGCACAGGATGTCCAGGTAAATGACAGTGAGAGATATGGGGAAGCATGTATGTAGGCAAGTCTGGAGAAATGAGCTCAGCAAAACTGTAAAGGGCTTTTTTATTTTAAAACTGTGTTAAGATGTATAGACTTCATTCAGAGGGCAAAGAGAAGCCATCAAGAGTTTCAAGTGGGTAGATGCCATGGTAAGATCTGCGTTTTAGAAAGATTACTGTAATGTAGTGTGGGAGGTTGAATGGGAGAAGAATGAGCCAGGAGATAGGAACTGCTGGGCTGATTCAGGCAGTGGGTGTGGAGAAGAGTTGGATGTGAGAGACAGTCTAACAGAACCTAGTAGCCTTATTACTCAGAGAGATTATGGTGACAAAATACAAGAGAAAAGGAATAGAATGCAAGAGTGAATGCATATTTGCCCATCCATGTACTCAGTTTGTTACTTATTCTTTAAGCATAGTACCTTGAGAAACTGCAGATTATTTGAATTTTATCCAAATTGCTCATGTTTTGTGATTACTCATTATTTTAGACTAGTTCAGAACTTGTAATGAAGATAATTGCTGGGTAAAATTTAACTTGGCACCATCTTTTAAAAAGAAAGGACAGAAGGAAGGGAAGGAGATACATTTGCTAGGCAAATTAGTATTATAAATCGGACTGTAAGAAAAATTTCTTCTGAAAATAGCAGTTTTGAGCCTTTCAAAATCCATATAAATACAAAGAAATACGACTCAGTTCACTTCCCGTCCACACAAGGAGCCACATTGCTATGTTCCACCCTCTGTTCCTCACCCAAATATCTCTTCTGTGGTTGCCTAAGAACTGGGAATAATCTTAGAGTTATTAAAAAACTATGGGGCTGGAAGGAAAGAAAAAGAAGGAGCAGCGATAAGCAATAACAGGGTGAGGAGCGGCCAACTCCTCATTGCAGTCTGCAAAACCTTAAACTCTTTCTCCCTCACTATCTGGATCTTTAAAAATTGCTTTGTCATCTAGCCAGAAATTCTACCAATTAGCAGTTCTTTTGGGCTCATAAATATCTGTTTAAAAAAATCCAAATACTGCGGGGATTATTAAAGTCACGTTAGTCATCCTTGGATTACTGAGAAAGGTGGGAATTTGGCACAGATCCTTTAACAGGGCAGAAGTAGAACACAGTAGGACTGGTGAGGAGATGCATTAGAAAAAAGAGTAAGAGGCAAAAGACAGGCCAGAACTTTGTACTTTATTGCTCAGATAAGAGCAAGAAAACATCCTTTCTCTCCCTCTTCACTTCAGCATCTCATTTTTGTTCCTAGAACCAAAATTAGGATGAGGCTTCTTAGTATAAATTTGGGCACATTATAACTTAAGTATGCTGCCATAATCAAGAATTATGGATTTCATCTTAAATGCCACTTCTTAGACCCTTTATTTGGGGTCTCAGAAGTAGAAGAGAGAAAGGTGTAGAAAAATTATTTGAAGAAATAATAGCTGAAACTTTCCTATCCTGGGGAAGCAAACAGACATCTAGGTTCAGAAAGCACTTAAACAATGAACCCACGGAGGTCCACATCAAAACATATAATAATTAAAATGTTGAAGATAAAGGGTGCCTGGGCAGCTCAGTTGGATAAGCAACTGACTCTTGGTTTTGGCTCAGGTCATGATCTCTGGGTCATGGGATTGAGCCCTGCGTCGGGCTCCGCACTCAGTGGGGAGTCCATTTGAAGATTTTTCTCCCTCTGCCCCTCCCCCCCCACTCACATGCATGTGTGCTCTCTCTCAAATAAATAAATCTTCAAAAAAATTTAAAAATTAAATGTTGAAAATTAAAGATAAGGAGAGAATCTTAAAAGCAGTAAGAGAGAAGCAACTACTTAAGTACAAGGGAAAACGCATAAGGCTATCAGCTGATTTTTTAGCAGAAACTTTGCAAGCTAGAAGAAAGGGGCATGATATATTTAAAGTGCTGAAAGGAAAAAGTCTACAACCAGGAAGGCCCTACCCAGCAAGGTTATCATTCAGAATTGAAGGAGAGATAAAATTTCCCAGAAAAATAAAAGTTAAAGGAACTCATCACCACTAAACCAGCCTTATTTAAAGGGTCTTCTTTAAGCAGAAAAGACCATAATTAGAAGAAAATTATGAAAGGAAAAAAATGTCATAAGTAAAAGCAAGCATATAGAGTAAAGGTAGTAGATAACTTATAATGCCAGTAAGAAGGTTAAAAAACAAAAGTGGTAAAATCAATCAGACCTCAGAAAATTATAAAGAAGATGTGGTCCATATATTCAATGGAATATTACTCAGCCATCAGAAAGGATGAATACCCAACTTCTACATCAACATGGATGGAACTGGAGGAGATGATGCTAAGTGAAATAAGTCAAGCAGAGAAAGTCAATTATCATATGGTTTCACTTATTTGTGGAACATGAGGAATAGCAGGGAGGTCATTAGGAGAAGGAAGGGAAAAATGAGGGGGGGGGAATCAGAGGGAGAGATGAACCATGAGAGACTATGGACTCTGAGAAACAAACTGAGGATTTTAGAGGGGAGGGGCCTAGGGGGGATGGGTTAGCCTGGTGATGGGTATTAAGGAGGGCACGTACTGCATGGAGCACTGGGTGTTATACGAAAACAATGAATCATGGATCACTACATCAAAAACTAATGATGTATTATATGGTGACTAACACAACATAATAAAATAAAGGAAAATTAGTTAAGAAGACTCACAGAATAAAAAGATGTAAAATATGACAACACATACATAAAACATGAAGGGGGGCAGTAAAAAATGAAGTTCTTTTAGAATGTGTTCAAACTTAAGTGACCATCAACTTAATAGAGCCTGCTAAATACTTAGGATGTTATATATGAACCTCAAGGAAACCACAAACAAAAACCCTATAATAGATGGATAAAAAGAGAGAGAGAGAGAGAGAGAGAGAGAGAGAGAAAGGAATCCAAGCATAAAACTAAAGAAAGTCACCAGTCACTAGGAAAGAAAGAAGACAAAAAGAAAGGAACAGAGAAGTACAAAACAACCAGAAAACAATTAACAAAATGGCAATAAGTACATACTTATCAATAATTACTTTAAATGTAAATGGTCTAAATGCTCCAATAAAAAGATAGAGGGTGATGGAATGGTTTAAAAAACAAGACCCATCTATATGCTGCCTACAACGGACTCATTTCACGCCTAAAGACACATACAGACTGATAGTAAAGGAATGGAAAAACATGTAAATAAAGTGAAAAAAAAAAAGCTGGAGTAGCAATATTTATATCAGACAAAATAAACTTTAAAACAAAGCCTGTAATAGGAGACAAACAAGGGCATTACATGATAAAGGGATCAATCCAACAGGAAGATATAATAATTATAAGTATCTATGCACCCAACATAGGAGCACCTAAATACATAAATCAAATATTAACAGACATAAAGGGAGAAATTGACAGTAATACAGTAATAGGAGGGGAATTTTACACTCCACTTACATCATTGATCACCTAGAGAGACAATGAATAAGGAAATAGTGGCTTTAAATGACACATTGGACCAGATGAACTTAACAGATATATACAGAACATTCCACCCAAAACCAACAGAACACACATTCATTTCAAGCACACATGGAACATTTTCCAGGATAGTTCATATGTTAGGTCACAAAATAAATCTTGATAAATTTAAGAAGATTGAAATCATATCAAGCTTCTTTTCTGACCACAACAGTATGAAAGTTAGAAATCAACTACAAGAAAGAAAAAAATGGGAAAAACACAAAAACGTAGAAGCTAAACAACATGCTACTACACAACAACCACTGGGTCAAAGAAGAAATCAAAGAATACATGGAGGCTAATGAAAATGAAAACACAACACTCTAAAATCTTTGGGACACAGCAAAAGCAGTTCTAAAGTGGAAGTTTATAGCAATATAGGCCTACCTCAAGAAGTAAGAAAAATCTCAAATAAACAATCTAACCATATACCTAAAGAAACTAGAAAAAGAACAAACAAAATCCAAAACCAATAGAATGAAGGAAATAAGAAAGATCAGACCTCAAATAAATGAAATAGAGACTAAAAATATAATAGAAAAAACCCAATGAAACCAAGAGTAGCTTCTTTGAAAAGACAAACCAAGTTGATAAACCTTTAGCTGGATTCATCAAGAAATAAAGAGAAGACTCAAATAAATAAAATCAGAAATGAAAGAGAAGTAAAAGCTGATACCACAGAAATACAAAGGGCTGTAAGAGACTACTACAAAAAATTACATGCCAGAAAATTGCTGGAAACCTAGAAGAAATGAATAAACTTCTAGAAACATACAGTCTTCCAAAACTGAATCAGGGAGAAATAACAAATCTGAACATACTGACTACTAGTAATAAAATTGAATGGGTAGTCAAAAACTCCTTAAAACAAAAGTTTAGGATCAGATGGATTCACAGATGAATTCTACCAAACATTTTTTAAAGAAGCATTAATACCTATTCTTAAACTATTCCAAAAAATAGGAGAGGAAGTAAAGCTTCCAAATTCATTCTATGAGGCCAGAATTACCTTGATTCTAAACCATCCAAAGACACTACCAAAAAAAAAACAAACAAAAAAACTACAAGCCAATATTCCTGATGAACATAGATGAAAAAAATCCTCAAAATATCAGCAAACTGAATTTAATAATACATTAAAAGGATCATTCACCAAGATCAATTGGGATTTATTCCAGGGATGCAAGAATGGTTCAATATCTGCAAATCAATGTGATATATCACATCAACAAAATGAAAGATAAAAATCATATGATCATCTCAAAAGCTTTTGATAAAATTCAACATCTGATATGATAAGAAAAATCTCAACGAAATTAGTTTAGAGAGAACATACCTCAACACAGTTAAGGCCACATCTGACAAACCCGCAGCTAACATCATACTTAATGGAGAAAAACAAAACTTTTTCCTCTAAGATCAGGAACAAGAAAAGGATGTCTGTTCTTGCCACTTTTATTCAACATAGTACTGGATGTCCTAGCCACAGCAATCAGGCAACAAAAATAAAAGAAAGGCATCCAAATTGGTTAAAAAAAAAAGTAAAACTGTCATTATTTGCAGATGATATACCATATATAGAAAACCCTAAAGACTCCACCAAAAAAATTTAGAACTAACAAATGAATTCAGTAAAGTCACAGGACACAAAAGTAATACACAGAAATCTGCTGCATTTCCGTACACTAATAAAAGTAGCAAGAATGAAAAATTAAGAAAACAATTCTATTTACAATTGCACCAAAAAGAATAAAATACCTAGGTATTCCTTAATACATAGGTATTAAACTTAACCAAGGAGATGAAAGACCTGTACTCTGAAAACTATAAAATATTAATGAAAGAAATTGAAGAGGACACAAACAAATGAAAAGATATTTTATGCTCATGGGTTGGAAGAATTAATATTGTCAAAATGTCTATACCACTCAAAGCAATCTACAGATTCAATGAATCGCTATCAAAATACCAATAGTACTTTTTACAGAACTAGAACAAATAATCTTAGAATTTGTATGGAACCGCAAAAGACACCAAATAGCCAAAGAAATCTTAAAAAAAAAGAACAAAGTAGGAGGTATCACAATCCCAGATTTGAAGATATACTGCAAAGCTATAGAAATCAAAAACAGTATTATACTGCCAAAAAATAGACATAAATCAATGGAACAGGATAGAAAACCCAGAAATAAACCCACACTTATATAATCAATTAATCTATGACAAAGGAGGCAAGAATATCCAATGGGAAAAAGAGTCTCTTCAAGAATATCCAGTCTCTTCAAAAAGTGGTGTTGGGAAAACTGGATAGTGACATGCAAAATAATGAAACTGATCACTTTCTTAAACCACACAAAAATGAACTCAAAATGAATAAAGAACTAAATGTGAGACCTGAACCATAAAGCTCTTAGAAGAAAACATAGGCAGTAATCTCTTGAGCATCAACTAAGCAACATTTTTCTAACTACGTCTTCTCAGGTAAGGGAAACAAAAGCAAAAATAAACCATTGGGACTATATCAGAATAAAATCTTCCCCATGGTGAAGGAAACAATCAACAAAACTAAAAGGCAACCTACAGAATGAGAGAAGATATTTTCAAATGATATCCATGATAAGGGGTTAATATAAAAATATGTAAAGAGGGGTGCCTGGGTGGCTCAGTTGTTAAGTGTCTGCCTTTGGCTCAGGTCATGATACCAGGGTCCTGAGATCGAGCCCCGCATCAGGCTCCTCAACTCAACACATACACACAAACCAGTCTAAAAAGAGGCAGAGGACCTGAATAGACATTTTTCTAGAGAAGACATACAGATGGCCAACAGACAAGTGAAAAGCGCTCAACATTACTCATCCCCAGGGAAATGCAAATCAAAACCACAATGAGATATCACCTCATATCTGTCAGAAAGGCAAATATGTCAGAGGGGGAGAGGAACCATGAGAGATGATGGACTCTGAAAAACAAACTGAGGGTTCTAGAGGGGAGGGGGGTAGGGGGATGGGTTAGCCTGGTGATGGGTATTGAGGAGGGCACATTCTGCATGGAGCACTGGGTATTATGAACAAACAATGAATCATGGAACACTGCACCAAAAACTAATGATGTAATATATGGTGATTAACATAACAATAAAAAATTAAAAAAAAAAAGAAAAAAAAAGAAAGGCAAATACGAAAAAGACAAGAAATAACAAGTGTTGGTGAGGATGTGGAGAAAAGGGAACACTTCATGCACTGTTGGTAGGAATGTGAACTGGTGCAGCCCCTGTGGAAAACAGTGTGGAGGTTCCTCAAAAACCTAAAAATAGAATTACCATACAACCCAGTAATTCCAGGACTGGGTATTTATCCAAAGAAAATGAAAACACTAATTCAAAAACACATATGTATCCCTACGGAAAGCATTGTATACAATAGTCAAGATATGGAAGCAATGCAAGTGTCAAAACCTACAGATGAATGCATAAAGACGATGTGGTGTATACACACACACATACACACACACACACACACAGTGGAATATTATTCAGCCATAAAAAAGAATGTGATCTTGCCATTTGCAACAACATGCATGGATCTAGAGAATACAATGCTAAATGAAGTAAGTCAGGCAGAGAAAGACAAATGCTGTATGATTTCACTTATATGTGGAATCTAAAAAAACAAAACGAATGAACAAACAAAACAAAAACAATAATATAGAGAACAAACTGGTGATTGCCAGAGGGGAGGGCGTTGGGAAGATGGGAGAAATGGTAAGTGGATTAAGAGGTCCAAACTTCCAGTTATAAAATAAATAAATCAGTAGGATGAAAAATACAGCATGGGGAATGTAATCAATATTGTTGTAATAATGTTGGAGGAAAAAAAAAGAAAATGCCAAACTACAGACTAACATAACTGGGGATCCAAAATATAAGACCTATGAAATATGAAGATCATATAGATTAAATCTTTCATGAATTACTAAAATTAAGTGTGCATATGGGCACACATATATGCAGGCACACACACACACCCACACACACACCCCATACTCCTATAAATGTATTCCTTTTAATTTTATGGTGACAGAAATTCAGGATTATCATTTGCTACTTTTACTTTTTGGTGACTATTTAACTTAAAAGAATAGACTATAAATTATCTTCAATGCAACAATATAGCATATAGCTAGTTTTAAACAATTTCAGATTAGTTATAGTCTAACCAATAATACAATCACACAGAAATGGCAAATATATGAACTGCCTATGGCCTTAATTTCAGGTGGAATTACTATGGAATTTGGATAAGATAAAAAACTTATCCCCATCATCATTATCACTAATATTTAACAAGTATATCAAGTTTGCCAGGAACTGTTCACTATCTCATTTAAACATCATTATCACTCTGTGAAGAAGTATCTTGCAAACCCTTATCACAGATGCAATAACCAAGACCTGTGGATTATAGCAGATGCTTGTGAAGGACCATGCTACATGTCCTGGTATGCTTGATTTCAGTGCATTTTGGATGCATTGTTGCATGCATGTTGGCAAGGTCCCACATCAGTTCTGGGCCTCAGCATTTCTCTGCTTTGCTGCCTCAGGAGCTTCTTTGAAGCCTTGAGAAGCGGCTCAGCCACCCAGCAATCTAGAAGGAGGAGGGGTCAAGACAATGACCTTAGGGTCTACTCGCAACCAATGGGGGCAGGAATCAGTAGGTAAATGCACCAGTATCCCCATCTTGTAATGAGACAGTTCTTACACAGGTCCTCAGAAGGTCCCGAGCACAAGTGAGTCTCATTTGCCCACAACAGCAACCAAATCATTAATATACCTCTCGTATATTAATTATCTCATATTTTTTCTCCTTACCAAATCTCAATTTTCCTACCTTTGCTTCCTGGGATCACTTCTGAAGTAAATTGTCTTCACCCAAGTTCTTATTTCAGGCTCTGCTTTCAGGAGAACCCAAAATAAGGCAAGTTGATTAAGTAATTTGCCCTAAACCAAACAGCAATCGGTAGAGCCAGGAATGAAAGCTCATAGTCTAATACCTACGGTCTTAGAGCCATTCCTACTATGCATTAATATTGTATCTATAAAACCAAGTAAAGAGAGAAAAAAGAGGTGGATATCAAATACATTCTCCATTCTCTTAAAAAAAAATCAGATATGGTTTTGCTATTCCACATTAAATGTCATGCTGAAAGAACAGCATTAGCATGCACTTGGCCCCTGACCTGGCAAAGCTGGGATCTAATGCCCATAAGCCCTGTGTTATGGACATCAGTGAACAATATGAAGAGACAATTTACTAGGAGCACTGAGTCTAGTGATGAATGTGTGATATTCACATCTGTATCAGGGTCATAAATAAGAACCCATTCAGGCTGGAAGATAATACATAATTGGAGCGGCCAGGGAATCAGAGGAAATTTTAGACAATTTTAGACAATATTTTCAGGCCTGTGTTCTGGTTCCATTACTAAATATACCGTGTGGTTTAGGACACATTATTAACCCTTCTTTTTTTTTTTAAAGATTTTATTTATTTATTTGACAGAGAGAGAGAGAGAGAGCACGAGAGCAGGAACACAAGCAGGGGGAGTGGAAGAGGGAGAAGCAGGCTTCCTGCAGAGCAGGGAGCCTGATATGGGACTCGATCCCAGAACCCCAGGATCATGACCTGAGCCAAAGGCAGACGCTTAACGACTGAGCCACCCAGGCACCCCATTATTAACGCTTCTGAGCCAGTTTCCTCATTTGTTAAATGAAGACAATACTTCTTACCCTGTTTCTTCCACAGGGCTGCTGGCAAACCCGAGTGAGATACTGTACCTGAGACTTCTTTGAATCACATAAAGCAGTTGGCAAATGTAAACTACTGTTACTAACAATTTGACACACCATCATCACCAATGTATAGGATTAGTTCTGCATTTATTGCATGACAAGCACCATGGACAAACTTTTCAGAGGACGTGTCATATGTGCAGCATATGACCTTCTATGACATTAGTTACAACAGAGTGGAATTATATGCAGAACATATCTGATTTTGAGCCTCCGAAAGAAATGGTCTTTCACTAATGAGAGCTTCCATATTAGTGTAATATGGCATTGAGAATAATGCTGTGGCAACGTTTCAGCATACTGCTTTCTTTCTCTTGAATGTATTCCAGGGTCAACATCACTTAGTTGCAGTTAGCTAATTGGTTAAAGACATGAGTTAACTCCTCCAGACCACTGGGTACCAATTAGTGCTAATTTTGGCTGTAGTGAAGAACAGGCTGGAACCAACCTAAAGACATTTAATGGGATAAATGCAAAGTCCTGTTTTTAGAGACAAGGAATTTTAGAAAATGAACATTGGTTATCTTCTCATTGTTTGGGAGGGCCCAATAAATAGCACTGTATCTGAACCAACTGAGAAATAGAACAATGACATAAGGCAGTTGGGGAAAGAACTGTTATTTTATTACTGTTGAAGTTCATGATGAAATAACTGGCTTAAATCTGCAGGCAAGTGGGCCTCCCAATACAGAACCCCACTGGACTGCTGAGGCCTCCCTGGGGACTCACACTCCTTGTAAAACTTTTAGCACAGGGTAGCAGGCCAGGGCACATCATTTCTGTGGGCCAGCTTGCTCCCAAAGAAAGAGGAGATAGAAAGGCATGAGCTATGGGTGTCCATGTTCTCCTTCCAAACTCACCTATCCGATTAAGTCACTCTTCTGGAGAGATTGAGTGAGAAGGATGGATACAGCCCAAGACCTCGTTCAGGAACGGGGTTTGTACCACCAGAATAATACATCAGGATTGGGGAGAGAAGTTCTCTGCTCTGTAAAGCAGAGAGGCCTGGAGAGACTATGTGACCTTTCCAGGATTATACAGCAAGTTGATGGCAGTGTCAGAGCTGAACCCCAGAGCTACTGTATTTATTTGTACTAAAAAAATGGAGCAAAAACAGAGTGAGAGAGACCCTCTGATTTATAAGCTTTGCATCTTGAAAGGCTGAGGGTTGGGGTTGCTTGGTAAACTACAAACTTAATATGAAACAGTTGGTGATGAATGTATCTCTGGAATAGTGTCCTGATCACAGAAACGTATTTATTATTCTCCAAAACTTTCTGGAGGACTGTATTCAACTCTATGAGCCCCATTTCATTAGGAAGATTGATAATATAGAAAATAAAGAAGAATGTGATCAGGATAGTAAGCCACTGAAACAGAACTGCAGTTTGAAAAGGCATCACTGAGAAGAGGGAGCGGATTTGTTTCTGGAGAGCTCCAGAAGAGAGACAGAACCAAGACCAGTGAGGCAAAGTTATATGGAAGCAGTTTTAAGTCAGTAGAGGGAAGAACTTTGTAACACACACACACACACACACACACACACACACACACACACACACGTAGCCTTGAGAGGGATGCCAACTTGATCATGTCACCCCCTTGTAAAAACCACTGGATGGTTTCCCAGTGCTCTTAGGAAGAAGTCCAAGTTCCTTAGGAGAGTTTACAAGGCCTTTTGTGGCAGGCCCTCCTGTTGGTGCCCAGCCCCAGCTTGTCCCTGCTCCCCCCTTATTCAGCTGGCTGCAGCCACACTGGCCTTCTTTCAGTCCCAGTACACAATAAGGTCCTCCCCACCTCCCAGTCTCGAACATTCAGGTTCTTCTGCCTGGGTGGTCTTCCTGCTTTTCTATACCAAACCACCCGCCATATATCTTTCAGGTCTCAATTCTCCCATCTTCATGGAATCCTTCCTGACCTCCTGGAGGAGGCCACTTTGTCCTCTGTGCTCTCCATCTTAGCATTTATCTTTACTTTTCTCACTTGACCTTTTAATAAATGTTTGTCTTGGGCGCCTGGTTGGCTCAGTCGGTTAAGCGTCTGCCTTCGACTCAGGTCATGACCTCAGGGTGCTGGGATCGAACCCCGCATCGGGCTCCCTGCTCAGTGGGGAGTCTGCTTCTCCCTCTCCCTCTGCCCCTCCCCCCTGCTTGTGTTCTCTCTCAAATAAATAAATAAAATCTTAAAAAATAGATTTTATTTATTTATTTGAAAGAGAGTGACACAGCGAGAGAGGGAACACGAGCAGGGGGAGTGGGAGAGGGAGAAGCAGGCCTCCCGTGGAGCAGGGAGCCCGATGCAGGGTTCGATCCCAGGACCCTGGGATCATGACCTGAGCCGAAGGCAGACGCTTAATGACTGAGCCACCCAGATACCCCAATAAATAAAATCTTTTAAAAAATATTTGTCTTCCCTACTCATCTGTGAATTCCATGAGGGCAAGAAGCATATTTACACTGTTAATATTCCAGAGCCCAACACAGTGCCCAGCACACATTTACTTAACATAGATGTCCTGAGAGAGGAGGGAGTAGAGGTGGGAAGGAAGGAGAAAGGAAGAGACTCCCTGGAACCAGAAAGGTTCAAGCAGAAGGAAAATGGTTGAAAATATTCCTGCACTGAGTGGGAAGATGGACCCAGATAAAGCTATTCAGCAAATATTTGCTAGGCACATACGGTGTTCCAGATGCTATGTGCAGATGATACAGTACTGAATCAATCCCGACTCTGATGTATAAGGAACATTTAGATTCTAAGAGCTGGTGATTAAATGAAGCAAATCCATTTAGTACAGTAAGATGGAAAAAAGCAAGAAAAAAGGAAAATGTATGGCATTCTGCACCAGGTTTCCATCCCAAACTACAGTCATATCTAATTTCATTAAATCCATATGACTGACTTTGAATATTGGAATTACTTATTTCTGGCAAGCCATAGCTATAGTTAACAGAGAACAGAGAGGGAGAACTAAGTTAACATCTTGTGGAAAACGACTGTGAGGAAGAAAATAAGGACCATCCCAGGGATTCAAACTAACCTTTCTTAGTAACCACTGAATACACACTTAAAACCCAACTGAATTTGTTTCCATGGAGTCCTTCCAAAGAGTTCAAATACGTAAGGACAGAGATGAAAAAAATTTAAATTCCCCTTTTCCAGGATGTCATCAGCAGTGAAAGTCATCATTTAGAATCCATTGCTTTTTTAAAATATCACTTTCATGTTCTTCTGATGAAAGAATGAAGTTAGACTTGCAGCTCCTTCTATGAGCAGGGCTAGGCAGAGCAGATCAGGGAGGTCGAGGCCAGAGCTGGTTCTGGGCTTAAAGAGGAAAAATTGAACCCTATGCTGATATTTCTTTGCGCAATTTGTTATTTTATTCTTTACTTGCTGGCCTATTCAGAGTTGCTTGGGAGCCTCATGTGATGTTATGAAACACCTATCTGCTCTTATTTACCCTGGAACAAGCTGCCCAAAAATGGCCTTATGAGGAGCAGCTTGAAGGAACCAGTGCCACAATTCATGTCCTCTGCCCTTGGGACACTGAGCAGCCACTGATTTCTCTGTCCACAATGTCTTAACACCTACAGCACATACTCTTGTCCTCTTCTGGCGCATCAACAAGAGTTTGGTGCCTGGGAAGAGTCTTGTTGTATTTCAAGATAAGGAATACCAGACTAGACTAGTCCACACAACCACAATAAGTAAGAACATGGAGAGAGACTGAAGAATCAGTTTAGGGAGGAGATAATTAATGGAGCAAGATTTTGGAGAAGGTGGGAAGAGTGGAACACTACGTGTGTTCATCTAAAAAGTCATTTTCATACCGAGTTCAAGAGGTTCACTAAAAATACTCAGGGATATCTAACTTGGAAACTATTCAAGTTTACAACTTCTCTCTTGTTTATATTTGTTTCTTTTTATCCAAGTAGTAAAGCAAAATGATAATTCAAAAAAATTTTGCTGTTTGACTCTCAGAATACAGCCACCATAACACAAATTTAAACCATACCAGCTTCATTGCATGGAAGATGTTTGGGTTTCCATTGATTAGGGCCTAAATTAATTAGTAGATTTAAGAATCATATTTATAAATGCCTATGTAATGAAATAAACCTGATATAAATAAACAATTTACCATTCAGGCATAGCCTATGGGTAAAATGCTTAGACATAATTTGTGCCAAAGCTCAATACTAAAATAATGTGGAAAACTGGCTGTCAAATTAATGGTGCAGGTATATGAAGCCAACTTCTGTGGCCGTCAGAAGCCAAAGATTCATTGTCTCATTTTACTATTTTTCAAACCAATTAAATGACCCAACTCTGAGAAAATGTGACATTCACTAGGTATTTGAGAGTGGTTAATTTGATTTGTATGTCTGTGTCTTTGTACTTTTTTTTTCTAACTTTGTATTATGGAAAATTTCAAACACATACAAGAAAGAAGATAATATAATGAAACCTTATGTACCCATCATCCAGCTTCAAAATCTTGTTTCATCTACAACCCTACCCATTCTTCCTGCAAATTATTTTGAAGCAAAACTCCAATAGCAATTTATTTCATCTGTGTCAACGTACTATAATTTTAACTCTTATTACCAGTGCTTACCTCCTGGGATTGAATTATTTATCAGTTATCAAAGATGCAAAACAAGAACAATAGCAACAACTTTCTCAATAAATATTTGTTAATAAAAATGAATGAATGAAAAGTTAATATTTGTTGAGTGCCTACTGTGTGCCAGATCCTGGGCTGAGTGTTTTGTGTGCACTAGCTCACTTAACCCTTATAACAACCCTAACTCGAAAATGTTATTATCTTCACATTTCAGATGAGAAAAACAAATGTAAGGAGATGAGGGGACTTCCCCTGAGAAAGACACAAAATAAATGAAAATTAAATCATATTTTGAATATAGAATAAAAGCAAAGCATGAATGACACTTGATATTTGACGTGGGTTTAAAATGTAGGCCTTTCAGAATAAAGATAAACGTGGCAAAACATAAAAACTCTGGAATCTGGGTGAAGATATATGGAGGCTCATTATACCATTACTGCAACTTGATGTTTTAAATTATTTCCAAATAAAAAGTTAAAAATTTGAAGTGAGGCCATTTTTTTCTAAACTAACAAAATTCAAGGAAGATCTTGACCAACATTTTGCATAATGGGCCGAGATTTCTCCTATTTGGGGTCCCTCTGAAATGAGAACCTGAGTCAGACTTAGGTTTAGGTCAGTTTTTGGGGGGTCTTGCTTAGGGGGGAGGATGATCTCAGGAAGCAGAAGGGAGGGAATGAGGAGGGTGACATGGAAGAAGAAAAAGACAACCCAGCAATGCATTACCTATTGATCTCTCAGTCCTGTTGGGACCTGTGGTAGCCAGCCTCCAAGATGGCCCCTGATGATACCTACCTCTTTGTAGTCACCCCTGGGTGTGTCTTCCCAGATTCTACCAGGGTTGGTCTGAGTAACCAATAGCAAAAAATAGAAGTGATGGTGTGTCGGGCGCCTGGGTGGCTCAGATGGTTAAGCATCTGCCTTCGGCTCAGGTTGTGATCCCGGGATCCTGGGATCGAGTCCCGCATCGGGCTCCCTGCTCCTTGGGAGCCTGCTTCTCCCTCTGCTTCTCTCTCTCTCTCCCTCTGTCTCTCATGAATAAATAAATAAAATCTTAAAAAAAAAAAAAAGAAGTGATGGTGTGTCACTTCTGAGATTAGGTCATAAAAAATGCTATGGCTTCCATTTTGGGCACTGGCCCTTATTCTTTCAGACCACTCACTCTGGGGGAAGCCATGTGGTGAGGAACCCCAAGAATAGGTCCATATGGCCACGTGAAGCCTCCTGCCAACAGCCAAACATGAGTGTGTTGGAAGTGAATCCTTCAGACCCATGCCTCAGATGACTGCAGCCTTGGCGGACACATTGATTGCAGCCTTCTGAAAGACTGAACCAGAACCATCCAGCTAAGCTGCTCCCTGATTCCTGACCTATAGAAATTATGAAATAAGAAATGTTTATTATTTTAAACCAAGTTTAAGGCAATTTGTCACACAGCAACAGGTAACTAATATAGAACTCTTTGAGGAATACCTCAAAAACCTCCCACCAAAGATTGGGAGGCTAAGGCATTTATCTGCAAAATCCCAATACCAGAGTGGGCACTGGAGGTAGGATGCTGTCAACATGCCAGAGCTAACAGCTGAAATCGGGTGGGCTAGAGGTGGGGGCACCAATAAGCATCTACTAAAGTGTCTTATGATAGTAACATTTTTAACTTTGCCAGGTGTCATATAAGAGGAAGCTCCCCTTAGGAACTTTTCCTCTTTATTTACTATGTTAGTCTTCCAAATTCTGCAAAGTTCATCTTTCAGAAACATTAACATAGGCAGAACTGCAATCTCTAAAGATGTTTTTCTGATTAAAAAAGTCATCTGTTTTTAAAATATTTTTGAAAATACAAGAATACTCAAAGAATAAAACTTAAAAACACCAAAAAAATACATCATTCATAGATGATCATTGTTAAAATTTTGTGCCATTTACTATGCTGTAAAAATGCATATACATCTTTATTGAAAACATATTAGTCAGTTTTATAGACTGCTTTTATCACTAACAAATATATTGAGAACAATCTCTAATGTGAAGTGATATACCGCTTTACTAATTAAATCTTAAATACACAATTCAATGAAAAACAATGTATCTTATCAAGTTTCAATTATGTTTTTCAGTATGAGGAAGTTACCAGTTGGAGCTTTGAGCAAGTTAGGATGTGGTATCATTTATTTAAGCAAACATTAAATAAACCCCATGCCTTGACCCCTACCAAGGCACTCCTAAGTATATACTGAAATACCTTCTAATCATGTTTTTCAATCTCTTTTAGGATTTTTCATTAAAAATAAAAATGACCTGAGCCAGTGGGTCAACTTCCTATCTTCATTTGCTGAGCCGAGAGCCTGGCCTTATACTCGTTCCATACTTGTTTCTTGACCAGGTGCTCCCTAATGGCCACCTCTGTGGGGTAGGCACATACCAGCTCTAAAGCAGTTCTCTTGAATTCAGTGCTGGCTTTCGCTAGAAACAAATTTTGGGGAATAAAAATGCATTATACTTCACTAATCCAGGAGAGAGGAATAAATACAGTGATGTTTAGTTGTTTAATTCACAAAGGAAATGTATTTAAGGTCAAACATGATTTTAAAGGGTTAGTGTGCCCCTCCATCCAAGGGTCTAATCAATCAACATGGGTGTAGTGGGTTTATGACTGGTCTACCCAATCTGGGAACCAGGATGGCAAGTGTAAAAGTCATTTGGGTCCATGCAGTCCTGACATCCCTCCTTATCAAGACCTTAAGGGAATGTGTATAAGGACTATATATGAAAGGATTAGTTAAGAAAATATGAACTCTAAATGGGACAAACCATACACAATTCATATGTAAGACAGGTAGTTAAACGAAAATTTTCAAGCAGCAAAGAATGTGGGTCTGATGTTAACTGTCCTGTTAACAGAGGACATAGTGCTCTGTGCTTCTGTTCTGCTCCAAGTCCAAATCTTCCTTTTTTTCTACTGGGTCAGTTTCTATGCCTCTGACTTCAGTTGTACACTTCTATATTCTAGATGGGTCCATATATACTAGGAATAGAACTGTGAGTATGAAACGTTCTCATAGTAGACTTCATTCTCACTTCAATTATTCAGAATTTCTGTCTCCCCAAGATTCATCAGGGTTATTTCTTTTGGTTTTGCAATTTGTGTTTTTCAAAATATTACTATTGCCCAATACCAATGTATCAGACTTTAGAGCCTCTTAAATAGTTTCTGTAGCATGGTAGGAGTGAATTAGAATCCTCTAAGATTTTAAAAGAAGTAAAGAGAATATTCTAGGTTGGATATGTCTGGAATGTAGTCTCTTATTATTTAAGTGGCTTTTCTTCTAGCATTTTCCCTTTGTTCCAATACAAATTCTCCTATTGCAAATGACTGCTCAAGAGGACAGAGGTCAACCTCATAGTGAATAGTTCTGTAGGCTAACTCTGTATGGATTCTACAGGCAAGGCTCTGGTTATGTGAGTTTCAAAACTTTCTTGAGTGCTCTTAATTTATACTGTTTGAAAACTTTTGTGGATCTCAAAAAGTAAGAAAAAATCCCAAGACTTTTTAAGGTTTCAGTTAACACAGGATAAATCTCGAATATGTATATAGCATGGAAAATGTCAGATGAAAAAGAAGATACTCTTTTTTTTTAGATTTTATTTATTCATTTGAGACACAGAGATACAGAGAGAGAGAGAGAGAGAGAGGGCATGAGCAGGGAGACTGGCAGAGGGAGAAGGAGAAGCAGGCTCCCCGCTGAGCCAGGGGCCTGATGTGGTCCTTGATCCCAGGACCCTGGGATCATGACCTCAGCTAAAGGCAGATGCTTAACCATCTGAGCCACCCAGGTGCCCAAGATATTTACTCTTGACAAAAAAAAAAAAGTAAGACTAAACAAAATTCCAAGGCAAATTAAAAATTTTTAAGTCTATTTAAATTGCTTCAATAATTCTGAAACTAAAGGTTTGATTCTCACAAGGTCATCCTCCTCTTTGGATTTGTACATTATGGAATGCTGCTAAAAACTCCATCTTGTCTGTGAGCTCCTATGAACTGACCACGTGGACTAAGCATATGATTTTTCTAAGAATGATCAGAGGCTCCTTTGGAAAAAGCCATGCTCATTTGTGCTTGAACCAAGCACAAATGAAGATAACACGAAGTGTCCACTGTTTCTGCCAAGCCCCCAAATTGTAAGAGAACCCAAGTCACTAAAATTAAAGGTATCTCTTTATCAATTAAATTAAGCAAGAGACAAGGAAAGTCAAATCAGAAACACGGATTTTGGATTAATTCTACTGTAGCAACAGAATTGCACATGGTTCTCCAGGAGTCAAACAAAATGGAAATCTAAACTATGTTGCCAGTACTCTAAAATCCACAGAAAGCTGAGAATCATATGTTCCCAAGAAATGAGCCATACCACCAATTAAAACCTAATGTATCCAAAGCAGATAATCTATCTTTGTTAACTTTAAGAATTTCTTCCTAATGGCAAAAATGAATGATTATTACTTTTGGGCATAGGGACGCTTGAGCTAGAACTGGCAAGTCTGAATAGTTTTTTTTCAGGAGGGCAGATGATCTAAATTAATTCCCATGTACCTAGTAACCAATATACATGAGTCTTATTTACCACCCACACATGATTCTCATTGCTTAACACATGAGACAAACACATTCCTCTTAAGTTAGGGAACCCAGAACAAGACCGTTTATTGGTAAACATCTGATCAATACTGAACTTCCACTTCCACACAGGAAAGTAAACATTTGAAGTACGTAGGAAACTGCAAATCAATTTGAGGAGCCAGCCCCCAGCAGTGAGGTGTCCCTAATGTCTCTGAAGGAAATTTCTGTGGAGGGAAAAATAGAACCTTTCAAAGTGCAAGTGTATGTCACTATACAACAAACAGTTTGGCTAATCTAATGCAGCTATTATTAATTAAAACATCTTGACCTTTTTCAACATTTCCAAATTATTAAAGAATATTCTTCTGATAAAATCTAGGTTCTGCAAAGGAGGAGGAGCAAGATGGTGGAGGAGTAGGAGACCTAAATTTCGTCTGGTCCCAGGAATTCAGCCAGATAGGGATCAAACCATTCTGAACACCTATGAACTCAACAGGAGATCAAAGAAAAGCATAGCAACAACTCTGAACAGAAAAGCGACCACTTTCTGGAAGGTAGGACGTTTGGAGAAGTGAATCCAAGGTGATATTCGGGAGGACAGATGGCGGGGGAGGGGGCCTCCATCAGCCGCTTCTGGCAAGTGATAGAGCAGCAGAGCACAAAATCGGACCTTTTAGAAGTCGGCTCCGCTGAGAGATGTCGCTCCAGTGGCTAAGCGGGGGGGTGGAACCCTCGCGGGGACACTGTGGTCTGAGGATCCTCGGGGTCACAAAAAGACCGGGGGCGCCTGAGTGCTGCAGGGCTCCCAGGTATCAGACCGGGGAAGCCAGCTGTAGAGACAGAGCCGAAGAGCGGGCTCTCAGCTCGGGGTTGCCATAAACCGTGATCCGCGGCACAGTCAGGCCACTGCTCTTCCATCAGGGACCCAACAAGCGGCAGATCCGGGGAGACTCCCTTTCCTCCCGGGGGAGGAATGGAGGGGCACAGGAGCGCACTGCAGAGATCTGCTGGGTTTGGAGATCCACCCGGGTTGTGAGCCAGAGATAGAAACGCTCGATCACAGGCCGGGTGAGCACGGAGTGCAGCCAGAGACCGGGGAGACGGGAGTGACTGACTGCTTTTCTCTGGGGGCTCACTGAGGAGTGGAGACCCAAGTTCTTGACTCCTCCGGGCAGAGATTGGGGGGCCACCATTTCACTCTTGTCCTCCAAAGCTATAGGGAAAGCTTGCAGGGAACAAAAGCTCCCGAGAGCAAACCCGAGCCGATTACTTAACCCGTCCCCCAGCAGGGGGGGCAATTCTGCCTCCAGCAAAGACATTTGGGAACCACAACAGGCCGCTCCCCAAGAAGATCAGCAAGAACAGCCAGCCAAGACCACGTTTGCCAATCAATGAGAACGGCATATGCCAGCACTAGGAGAATACAGCACATAGAATTCATGGCTTTTTCCCCCTGATTCTTTAGTCTTTCAAAGTTAATTTTTTTTAGTTTTCTTTTTCTACTTTTTTAAAAATTTTTTTCCCTTTTTCAACCAACATCTTATCAATCCATCTTTTAAAAATCTTTTTTATTTTTCATTTTTAGAGTCATATTCTATCCCTTCACTGTAGTTGCCCATATTTTTGGTATATATATATATATATATATAAGTTGTTATCTCTTTAAAATTTTGGGATACAGTTGCTTCTAACAGACCAAAATGTACCCTAAATCTCTAGTGTATGGCTTTGTTCTAGTCTCCTGCCTGATCACATTCTGTCCCCTTTTTTTTTAAATTTCTCTTCTTTCTTTTCTCAACCAACTTCTTATCAATTCCTTTTATAAAATCTTTTATAATTTTCATCTTTACAGTCGTATTCCATCCTTTCATTTTATTTACCCTTATTTTTGTACATATATAACTTTTTCATTCTTTAAAATTTTGGGAGGCAGTTTTTTTCTAACAGACCAAAATATGCCCAAAATCTAGTGTGTGGCACTGATCTATTCACCAACCTGATCATATTTGATCATATTTTTTTATCTTTTTCTTTTTTTTTCTTTTTTCTTTCTTTCCCTTTGTTTTCCCCTGGTTTCAGGTCTCCTCTGATTTGTTTAGTGTATATTTTTCTGGGGTCGTTGTTACCGTGTTAGCATTTTTTTCTCTCATTCATCTATTCTCCTCTGGACAAAATGACAAGACAGAAAAACTCACCTCAAAAAAAAGAACAAGAGGCAGTACTGACTGCCAGGGACCTAATCAATAACGGACATTAGTAAGATGTCAGAACTAGAGTTCAAAATGACGATTATAAAGATACTAGCTGGGCTTGAAAAAAGCACGGAAGATACTAGGGAATCCCTTTCTGGAGAAATAAAAGAACTAAAATCTAACCAAGTCGAAATCAAAAAGGCTATTAATGAGGTGGAATCAAAAATGGAGGCTCTAACTGTTGGATAAATGAGGCAGAACACAGAATTAGTGATATAGAAGACCAAATGATGGAAAATAAAGAAGCTGAGAAAAAGAGAGATAAACAACTAATGGATCACAAGGGCAGAATTCAAGAGATAAGTGATACCATAAGATGAAACAATATTAGAATAATTGGGATCCCAGAAGAAGAAGAAAGAGAGAGAGGGGCAGAAGGAGCAAATTATAGCAGAGAACTTCCCTAATTTGAGGAAGGAAACAGACATCAAAATCCAGGAGGCACAGAGAACCCCCCTCAAAATCAATAAAAAGAGGTCAACACCCTGACATCTAATAGTAAAACTTACAAGTCTCAGAGACAAAGAGAAAATCCTGAAAGCTGCTCAGGACAAGAGGTCTGTAACCTACAATGGTAGAACATTAGATTGGCAACAGACCTATCCACAGAGACCTGGCAGGCCAGAAAGGACTGGCATGATATATTCAGAGCACTAAATGAGAAAAATATGCAGCCAAGAATATTATATCCAGCTAGGCTGTCATTGAAAATAGAAGGAGAGATAAAAAGCTTCCAGGACAAACAAAAACTAAAGGAATTTGCAAACACAAAACCAGCCCGACAAGAAATATTGAAAGGGGTCCTCTAAGCAAAGAGAGAGCCTAAAAGTAACATAGACCAGAAAGGAACACAGACAATAAACAGGAACAGTCACCTTACAGGCAATACAATGGCACTAAATTCATATCTTTCAATAGTTACCCTGAATGTAAATGGGCTAAATGCCCCAATCAAAAGACACAGGCTATCAGATTGGATAAAAAACAAGACCCATCAATATGCTCTCTGCAAGAGACTCATTTTAGACCCAAAGACACCTCCAGATTGAAAGTGAGGGGGTGGGAGACCATTTACCATGCTAATGGACACCAAAAGAAAGCTGGGATGGCAATCCTTATATCAGAAAAATTACATTTTAACCCAAAGACTATAATAAGATGAGGAAGGACACTATATCATACTTAAAGGGTTTATCCAACAAGATCTAACAATTGTAAATATCTATGCCCCAACACGGGAGCAGCCAATTATATAACCCAATTAATAACAAAATCAAAGAAACACATCACAACAATACAATAATAGTAGGGGACTTTAACACCCCCCTTACTGAAATGGACAGATCAACTAAGCAAAAGATCAGCAAGGAAATACAGACTTTAAATGACACACTGGACCAAATGGACTTCACAGATATATTCAGAACATTCCATTCCAAAGCAACAGAATATACATTCTTCTCTAGTGCCCATGGAACATTCTCCAGAGTAGATCACATCCTAGGTCAAAAATCAGGTTTCAATTGGTACCAAAAGATTAGTATCATTCCCTGCATATTTTCGGACCACAATGCTGTGAAACTAGAACTAAATCACAAGAGGAAAGTCGGAAAGAACTCAAATACATGGAGACTAAATAGCATCCTACTAAAGAATGAATGGGTCAACCAGAAATTAAAGAAGAATTTTAAAAATTCATGGAAACAAATGAAAATGAAAACACAAATGTTCAAAATCTTTGGGATGCGGCAAAGGCAGTCCTAAGAGGAAATACATAGCAATACAAGCCTTTCTCAAGAAACAAGAAAGGTCTCAAATACACAACCTAACCCTACACCTAAAGGAGCTGGAGAAAGAACAGCAAGTAAAGACTAAACCCAGCAGGAGAAGAGAAATAATAAAGATCAGAGCAGAAATCAATGAAGTAGAAACCAAAAGAACAGTAGAACAGAGCAACGAAACTAGGAGCTGGTTCTTTGAGAGAATTAACAAGATTGATAAACCCCTGGCCAGACTTATCAAAAAGAAAAGAGAAAGGACCCAAATAAATAAAATCATGAATGAATGACGAGAGATCACAACGAACACCAAAGAAATACAAACAATTATAAGAACACATTATGAGAAACTATATGCCAGCAAATTAGATAATCTGGAAGAAATGGATGCATTTCTAGAGATGTATAAACTACCAAAACTGAATCAGGAAGAACTAGAAAACCTGAACAGACCTATAATGAGCAAGGAAATTGAAGCAGTAATCAAAAATCTCCCAACAAACAAGAGCCCAGGGCCAGATGGCTTCCCAGAGGAATTCTACCAAACATTTAAAGAAAAATTAATACCTATGCTTCTGAAACTGTTCCAAAAAATAGAAATGGAAGGAAAACTTCCAAACCCTTTCTATGAGTCCAGCATTACCTTGATACCAAAATCAGACAAAGATCCCATCAAAAAGGAGAATTACACACCAATATCCCTGATGAACATGGATGCCAAAATTCTCACTTAAGATACTAGCCAATAGGATCTAACAGTACATTAAAACAATTATTCACCATGACCAAGTGGGATTTATTCCTGGGCTGCAAGCGTGGTTCAACATCCGCAAATCAATCAATGTGATACAGTACATTATTAAAGAAAGAACAAGAACCATATGATCCTCTCAATAGATGCAGAAAAAGCATTTGACAAAGTACAGCATCCTTTCTTGATCAAAACTCTTCAGAGTGTAGGGATAGAGGGTACATACTTCAATATCATAAAAGCCATATGTGAAAAGCCCACAGCGAATATCATTCTCAATGGGGAAAAAACTGAGAGCTTTCCCCCTAAGGTCAGGAACATGGCAGGGACGTCCACTATCACCACTGCTATTCAGCATAGCACTAGAAGTCCTAGCCAGAGCAATCAGACAACAAAAGGAAATCAAAGGCATCCGAATCGGCAAAGAAGAAGTCAAACTCTCACTCTTTGCAGATGATATGATACTTTATGTGGAAAACCCAAAAGACTCCACCCCAAAACTGCTAGAACTCATACAGGAATTCAGTAAAGTGGCAGGATAGAAAATCAATGCACAGAAATCAGTGGCATTCCTATACACCAACAACAAGACAGAAGAAAGAGAAATTAAGGAGTTGATCCCATTTACAATTGCACCCAAAATCATAAGATACTTAGGAATAAATCTAACCAAAGAGGCAAAGAATCTGTACTCAGAAAACTATAAAATACTCATGAAAGAAATTGAGAAAGACACAAAGAAATGGAAAAACGTTCCATGCTCATGGATTGGAAGAACAAATATTGTGAAGATGTCAATGCTACCTAGAGCAATCTACACATTTAATGCAATCCCTATCAAAATACCACCCACTTTTTTCAAAGAAATGGAACAAATAATCCTAAAATTTGTACAGAACCAGAAAAGACCCTGAATAGCCAGAGGAATGTTGAAAAAGAAAAGCAAAGCTAGCGGCATCACAATGCCGGACTTCCAGCTCTATTACAAAGCTGTCATCATCAAGACAGTATGGTACTGGCACAAAAACAGACACATAGATCAGTGGGACAGAACAGAAAACGCAGAAATGGACCCTCAACTCTATGGTCAACTCATCTTCGACAAAGCAGGAAAGAATGTCCAATGGAAAAAAGAATCTCTTCAACAAATGGTGTTGGGAAAACTGGATAGCCACATGTAGAAGAATGAAACTGGACCATTTCCATACACCACACACAAAAATAGACTCAAAATGGTTGAAAGACCTAAATGTGAGACAGGAGTCCAACAAAATCCTAGAGGAGAACACAGGCAGCAATCTCTTCGACCTCAGCCGCAGCAACTACTTCCTAGAAACATCCCCAAAGGCAAGGGAAGCAAGGGCAACCATTTGGGACTTCATCAAGATAAGAAGCTTTTGCACAGTGAAAGAAACAGTCAACAAAACCAAAAGACAATCAACAGAATGGGAGAAGATACTTGCAAATGACAAAAAGATAAAGGGCTAGTATCCAAAATCTCTAAGGAACTTATCAAACTCAACACCCAAAGAAGAAATGATCCAATCAAGAAATGGGCAGAAGACATGAACAGACATTTTTCCAAAGAAGACATCAAAATGGCCAAAAGACACATGAAAAAGAGCTCAACATCGCTCGGCATCAGGGAAATCAAATCAAAACCTCAATGAGACACCACCTCACACCAGTCAGAATGGCTAAAATTAACAAGTCAGGAAACAACACATGTTGGTGGGGATGCGCAGAAAGGGGAACCCTCCTACACTGTTGGTGGGAATGCAAGCTGGTGCAGCCACTCTGGAAAACAGTAGGGAGGTTCCTCAGAAAGTTGGAACTAGAGCTACCATATGACCCAGCAATTGCACTACTGGGTATTTACCCCAAAGATACAAATGTAGGGATCCGAAGGGGTACGTGCACCCTAATGTTAATAGCAGCAATGTCCACAATAGCCAAACTATGGAAAGAGCCAAGATGTCCATCAACAGTTGAATGTATAAAGAAGATGTGGTATATATATATACACAATGGAATATCATGCAGCCATCAAAAAAACAAAATCTTGCCATTTGCAATGACGTGGATGGAACTAGAGGGTATTAGGCAAAGCAAAATAAGTCAATTAGAGAAAGACATGTATCATATGATCTCACTGATAGGAGGAATTCTTAATCTCAGGAAACAAACTGAGGGTTGCTGGAGTGGTGGGGGGTGGGAGGGATGAGGTGGCTTAGTGACAGACACTGGGGAGGGTATGTGCTATGGTGAGCACTGTGAATTGTGTAAGACTGTTGAATCACAGATCTGTACCTCTGAAACAATTAATACATAGTATGTTAAAAAAAAAAAAAAGAAGAAGATAGTAGGAAGGGAAAAATGAAGGGGGAGAAATCAAAGGGGGAGATGAACCATGAGAGACTATGGACTCTGAGAAACAAACTGAGGGTTCTAGAGGGGAGCGGGTGGGGGGATAGGTTAGCCTGGTGATGGGTATTAAAGACGGCACGTATTGAATGGAGCTCTGGGTGTTATACGCAAACAATGAATCATGGAACACTACATCAAAAACTAATGATGTAATGTATGGTGATTAACATAACATAATAAAATAAAAGTAAAAAAATAAATCTAGGTTTTGCCAAAAAGAAAGTTTTATAATTATTCTCTTCCACAAGGAACACTCCATCTTTCTGCAACATATATCTGAATTTGTTCAGTGATGTTTTACACTATGTCTGTCTATGATGGACCTTGTTCTTATTTATGTTTATGCACATCATCCCAGCTTATTTCTTTCTGTATTCTTATTTTTTGTCTCTTCAGTGGAAAATATTGGTGTCCTTACAAGAGTAGGAGTTTTAGAATCAGATAGATAGATCTTGCTTTCAGTCCTGCAACTTACTACCTAAGGGACCCTGAGCCAAATCCTTAACTTCATGGAGCCTATTTTTTTTTTTTAATTTGTAAAATGGGGATAATAATGAGCTTACAGTGTCATTGTAAGGATCAAATGAGAAAACATACATGAAACCTCTAATGGTTTCAAATATCCTTGTCTTAGTTACTCAACGAACAGGAGATTTTCCGTTTGTATGAGGTAGCTCAGACATCCTCAATCTAAAAATTAACAGTTGTCTAGACCATGAAGGAACATGTAAATATTCATTGGAAAATGACTGTTTTAATTATATCTATGGAAAGTACGGGCACCTGGGTGGCTCAGATGGTTAAGCGTCTGCCTTCAGCTCAGGTCATGATCCCAGGGTCCTGGGATCGAGTCCTGCATCAGGCTCCCTGCTCCTTGGGAGCCTGCTTCTCCCTCTGCCTCTCTCTCTCTCTCTCTCTCTCTCTGTCTCTTATGAATAAATAAATAAAATCTTTAAAAAAATCATATATATGCAAACTAAAAATTAAATATATTAGACTTCTAATAGCAGGGTCTGAGAAGACTGTAATTTAATTTAAGCCTCATTTCTCCACAGCTTATCAAAAATGGAGTCAGTATAAAAGCCAGATAATGTGAGGCCAAATGAGTTTTATTTCTGATTCTCTGCCTGAGCCCCATCCAGAAAGACATAGCATGGTGACAACATACAAAGGTCATAATCTGTCATCTTCCTTCACTGGTCACCACCTGAAGTTCTAGGAAAAGGTGTTTCTTCTTTTGAAGCATACAGTGAATGGTAATCCATAAAAGTTACTGAAAGTATTTTATAAACATACATGCCTGATGAAAATGATCAGCAATCGGGAAATATTTATTTAGCATGTATGAGAGACTGTAGGAAAGACGATGAGATGTGATTTTTGCCTTGAAGAAACTTCAGTCTGCCTTGGAAGACAAAACTCAGTTTGCTCTTCAAATTCATCTCATTGCATTCTGAAAAATACAATGATCTATTTTTTTTTTTTAATGAACTAAATTCATGTAAGGAGGTGACTGACATGTTTTGCATACTTAATATGTGTCAGGTAATGGGCATATACTATCTCACTTAATCTTCACAGCAGTGCTACGAAGTCGATATCATTCTTCTCATATTGGAAGTAAGGAAAGGAAGGCAATACAGGCAAGATGACTTGGATAAGGTCATATAATCAGAAAGTGTCTCAAGAAGCCAGTACAGACCAATGACTCTGCGTCCAATGTCTGTGCTATTTTCATTACCACTGGGATGGAAAATGGGAGAAAAGAAATTGTGAGATCACTTTGAAAGAAAAAAGAATTTGCAAATGTTTATAACTGCTTGGATATGGATGATATTCAAGTCAAGACTTTATTAACAAGACCATATAGTGCCTTTACTAAATTTTAATGAAATCTTCCATAAATGAGACAAAGTAGGAGCATCAGGAAACAGAGATCCAATTAAATGTGTTGAAAGAATCAGATTAGTTTATCCACTTACTTAAAAAGGCTTAATAATTGGAATAAATGTATTACTCTTCTTTTATACAATGTTTTTAATGTTGGCATTTTATATTTTGAAGGCCACACTGTGGGGGGAAAAAGCATTAGGCTAGAAGATATGGATTTGATTTGTAGCCCCCAAATTACTGTGGTATGATCTTGGGCAACTCATTAATCACTTTGAATCTTATATGAATATTATTACCTACCTACTTCATAGAGCCAGCTACTCACCACCCATCCATCCTTTAATTCAGTTATTCATTCAATATACATTTATTGAACATTTACTAAGTGCCAGTCACTGGAGACACTTCAGAGTTAAATTAGACTCAGCCTCCACCTTCAAGAAACCCACAGTCTTGAAAGAGAGACTGAGAGGAGTATAAAGGAATGTAGTAAAATGTGGGTCCTGTAAAGAAAACCTATCTGGCCACATTGGGCAGAAAAGAGAGGTCACTTCTACTTGGTAAGAGATGGACTGTAAGGACATCTCACATCAGCACACTGAGAAATCATGAAAGAGGGGACACTTGAGCTGAGTATTGATAAAGTACAAGTAATTTTTCCCAGTGAATCCATGGTTTAATGTTGGGAAGGGTGTTCCAGCCACAGGGAACCACATAATGAAATACTCAAAAATATGATATAGTGTGGTATTCAGCAAACTACATGCAGTTTGTTTTCACTGAAATGTAGGGTGGGAAGACGACGCAACTAGAGATGGGGCTAGAGAGGATAATTAGCCATGCTGAGAAGGTTTATTTTTATTCTATGGGTATTAGGAAATCTTTAGAAATCTACCAATTAGAGTGAAATGATCAGATTTGCATTTGAGAAAGACTACAGCTTTAAAGAATCAGTACGAAAATATTGTAAGAAAACACATGAAGACCCATTGTAAACTGCAGATCACTATGTAAATCACTTTATAAATATTTGACTATATTCTTAGTTCAATAAAAGTCATGATTTGCTATATTATGGACCATGTGTGATTGATAAAAGATGAATGCTATGAAACTATGTGTTTATTTAAATAGATAAACCTATGAAACAAAGTCTTTTTCTTTAATCAGAAATGATTCATAATAAACAACTAAGGAAACTTACAAAAATTCTACCTTGTTCTAGAACACTTATTTCAACAAAACATGTTACTTGTGAAAGTCTCTAAAAAGAATAAATCAAAATATTGATGATTTTTGAAAATAACTAGTGTTGGTAAGGATATGGAGAAATTGGAACGCTTGGGGTGCCTGGGTGGCTCAGTCAGTTGAGCAACCAACTCTTGATTTCAGCTCGGGTCATGATCTCACGGTCCTAGGATGGAGTCCCACATTGGGTTCTGCACTCAGCAGGGAGTCTGCTTGGGATTCTCTCTCCCTCTCATTCTGCCCTCCCCCTGCTTGTGCTCTCTCTCTCTCTCTCCCTCTCTCTAAAATAAAAGAATAAATCTTTTTTTTTAAAGATTTTTAAATTTATTTTGACAGAGAGAGACACAGCGAGAGAGGGAACACAAGCAGGGGGAGTGGGAAATGGAGAAGCAGGCTTCCCGTGGAGCAGGGAGCCAGATGCGGGGCTTAATACCAGAACTCTGGGATCACGACCTGAGCCAAAGGCAGACGCTTAATGAGTGAGCCACCCAGATGCCCCAATAAATGAATAAATCTTAAAAAAAAAAAAAAGAAAGAAATTGGAACCTTTAAGCAATGTTGGTAGGAATGTAAGATAGTGCAACCACTATGGGAAACATTAAGGCAGTTCCTCAGAAAATTAAAAATATAATTATCATATGATCTAGCAATTCTACTTCAGGGTATACATCCAAAAAATTTGAAAGCAGGGTCTTGTAGAAATAGTTGTACACCCACATTCATAGGAGCATTACTGACAATAGCCAAAAAGTAGAAGCAGTCAAAGTGTCCATCAATGATTGAATAGATAAAGTGTGGTGTATCCATACAATGAACTATTATTCACTTCCTTAAAAAAAAAAAAAGAAATTTTGACACATGCTACAATATGGACAAACTTTGAGGACATTATGTTAAATGAAATAAGGCAGTCACAAAAAGACAAATACTGTATGAATTCACTTATATGAGGTATATAGAGAAGTCAAATTCACGGAAACAGAAAGTAGAATGGCGTTGCCAGGTGCTACAGGGAGGGAGAAATAAGGAGTTGTTGTTTAATGGGCATAGAGTTTTAGTTTTACAAGATGAAAAATTTCTGGAGATTGGTTATACAACAATGTGAATATATTTACAACAACTATACACTTAAAATAGTTAAGATGGTAAGTTTTATCTTAAGCATATTTACCATAATTAAAAAATATATTGATGATTGTTAATAGGTTAAAAATGCATTAAAGAGATGTATGAATAATGATCATCATATGAATGAGTTAGTTTAAAAACATTTATAGTGTGAAGAGTTTCTACTTCTGTGTTTTTTGGTTGGGGGAGATAGTGGTTTATAGTTAAAGAAAACATTATACACTATATTGCCACTAGATATTACATTAAACTAGTATGTACTTTTGAAACATTAAGAAGGGAATAAAATGATTTTATCTATTGCCCTGAATTAAATAGCAGCTTTAAGCAGAAATACCACAAATCCTTTGTGTATTCACAATCACCTGAAAATAAATTCAAGAACAGAAATTAAAGAGAAAGATATTCAAATGAAATTATGTAAGGATTATATTACAAGACAAATCAGCCGGTTACATAGGTCAAGCTCATTTCCTTTCAGTATAATGATGTAGGATTTGCCCTAATAAGTTGTGTAGATCTACCTTGCTTCTACACTTTTAGCAGGATAGTTAGAGAGGAATTATTTCCAACTTATCAACACAATGGCTTCCAAACCTGAATGTGAATAAGTATCACCTGGAGAATTTATGAAACTTGCAGGTCCCTGGGCACCATCTCCTTCCACCAGATTCTGATTTAGCAGGTCTGAGGTGAGGCCAGAGAATTTGCATGTTAGCCACACTGTAGGTGGCAGGGGGAGATTGTGATGCTTGAAATTCACAAACCATAATTTGAGATAAACTGCATTGCATATGATTAGTAAAAACAACCTATCCTACATGTAGCTTAAATGTTCAGACACACCTGATAACTGGTCAATTTTAATAGGCAGATTCTTTTTAACGTCAAAAGGAAAATCCGTATCTTGTGATGTTTATCCTCTAAGCAAGGTCTCCAACAAATTGACCATGAGCAGCAGGTCAGACTTGAGGTCTCAGATGGCTGTGACTGTGACATGAATTTGAAGAGATTCCCAGCAGGCAGCAGTATTGCCTATCAGCTCTTTTTCTGGAAACTTCTCTACTCTCCCCCCAAACCAATCACAGATCATTTTAAGAAATTTAAATTAGTTTGGGGGTGTCTAGTGGTGTCCTCTGAAATGACCAAAGGAGATGGAAAAAAGAAGCGAGACCTGTCAATGAATTTCAGAGCTAGAAGTTGATGCTTAGGGAGTCTAACCTCTAAATTTACAGATAAGAAAACGGGTGGCAAAAGTAAACAAAAATATAAGAAACTTACTAAAAACCACATTAGTGGATTGCCCTGGACCCTACATCAAATAACAGTCTCACATCTTTTAATTCCTTCTATAATGTTGGATTGATCTCTTTCCACACACAATTATTTGCAAGAAGCAAACCAATTATATACATCTTTACTAATGGCAAAAGGAATTTTCACAGGGATCTGGCAATCTGGGATCTGGCAATCTGCCTTATAATTACATCATTTAATATTTTTAATCTGACTTCTCTTTTTCCATGACTTCACTGGTCATGAATAATGACAGAGATGCAAATTTTCTTTCTTTTCTTTTTTTAAGATTTTTATTTATTTAGTTATTTGAGAGAGAGAGCGCACGAGCAGGGGGGAAGGGTAGAGGGAGAGGGAGAGGGAGAAGCAGACTCCCTGCTGAGCAGGGAGCCCAGTGTGGGACTGGATCCCAGGACCCTGGGAACATGACCTGAGCCAAAAGGCAGACGCTTAACAGACTGAGCTACCCAGGTGCCCAAATAGATGTAAATTTTCTAACTAAAATTTCACATATTATGGAAATAAGTCTGGCAGGTGAACAACAACAAAATATTGAGAAAATATTCTCACATTTGAAGGAAATTCATTGATCTTTTAAAATTTAAATTCAATTAATTAACATATAATGTATTATTCGTTTCAGAGGTAGAGGTCAGTGATTCATCAGTCTTATATAATATCCAGTGCTCATTATGTCATATGCCCTTCTTAATGACCATTGCCCAGTTACCTCATTTCCCTACCCTCCTCCCCTCCAGCAACTCTCAGTTTGTTTCCTATGATTAAGAGTCTCTTATGGTTTGTCTCCTTCTCTGATTTCATCTTGTTTTATTTTTTTCTCTTTTCCCCTATGATCCTGTTTTGTTTCTTAAATTCCTCATATCAGTGAGATCATATGATACTTGTCTTTCTCTGATTGACTTATTTTGCTTAGCATAATACACTCTAGTTCCATCCACGTCATTGCAAATAGCAAGATTTCATGTTTCTGATGGCTGAGTAGTATTTCATTGTATTTATATACCACACCTTCTTTATCCATTCATCTGTCAATGGACATCTGGGCTCTTTCCATAGTTTGGCTATTATGGACATGGCGGCTATAAACATTGGGAAGCAGGTGCCCCTTCAGATCACTACATTTGTATCTTTGGGGTAAATACCCAGTAGTGCAATTGCTAAGTCATAAGGTAGCTCTATTTTCAATTTTTTGAGGAACTTCCATACTGTTTTCCAGAGCACTGTGCTATCTTGCATTTCCACCAACAGTGTAAGAGGGTTCTCCTTTTTCCACATCCTGGCCAATATCTGTCATTTCCTGACTTGTTAATTTTAGCCATTCTGACTGGCGTGAGGTGGTACCTCATTGTGGTTTTGATTTGTATATCCCCGATGCCGAGTGATGTTGAGCATTGTTTTATGTGTCTGTTGGCTATTCGGATGTCTTCTTTGGAGAAATATCTGTTCATGTTTTCTGCCCATTTCTCGATTGGATTATTTGCTCTTTGGGTGTTGAGTTTGATAAGTTCTTTATAGGTTTTGGAGACTAGCCCTTTATCTGATAAGACATTTACAAATATCTTCTCCCATTCATTTGGTTGTCTTTTGGTTTTGCCAACTGTTTCCTTTGCTGTGCAAAAGCTTTTTATCTTGATGAAGTCCCAATAGTTCATTTTGCCTTGCCTTTGGCAATGTGTCTCCGAAGAAGTTGCTGCAGCTGAGGTCGAAGAGGTTGCTGCCTGTGTTCTCCTTTAGGATTTTGATGGATTCCTGTCTTACATTTAGGTCTTTCATCCATTTTGTGTCTATTTTTGTGTGTGGTGTAAGGAAATGGTCCAGTTTCATTCTTCTACATGTGGCTGTCCAATTTTCCTAACCATTTGTTGAAGAAACTGTCTTTTCTCCATTGGATATTCTTTCCTGCTTTGTCGAAGATTACTTGACCATAGAGTTGAGGGTCCATTTCTGGGTTCTCTATTCTGTTCTATTGATCTATATGTCTGTTTTTGTGCCAGTATCATACTGTCTTGATGATTACAGCTTTCTAGTAGAGCTTGAATTCCAGAAATGTGATGCCTCCAGCTTTGGTTTTCTTTTTCAACGTTCCTTTGGCTATTCAGGGTCTTTTCTGGTTCCGTACAAATTTTAGGATTATTTGTTCCAGCTCTGTGAAAAAAGTTGATGGTATTGACAGGAATTGCACTGAATATATAGATTACTCTAGGTAGCATAGACTTTTTAACAATATTTCTTCTTCCAATCCAGGAACATGGAACGTTTTTCCATTTCTTTATGTCTTCCTCTATTTCTTTCCAGAGTATTCTATAGTTTTCTAAGTACAGATCCCTTGCCTCTTTGGTTAGGTTTATTCCTAGGTATCTTATGGTTTTGGTGCAATTGTAAATGAGATTGACTCTTTAAATTCTCTTTCTTCTGTCTCATTGTTAGTGTATAGAAATGCAACTGATTTCTGTGCATTGATTTTCTATCCTGCCACTTTACTGAATTCCTGTATGAGTTCTAGCAGTTTTGGGGTGGAGTCTTTTGGGTTTTCCACATAAAGTATCATATCATCTGCAGAGAGTAAGAATTTGACTTCTTTGCCAATTCAGATGCCTTTTATTTCTTTTTGTTGTCTGAGTGCTGAGGCTAGGATTTCTAGTACTATGCTGAACAACAATGGTGAGAATGGACATCCCTGCTGTGTTCCTGACCTTAGGGGAAAACTCTCAGTTTTTCCCCATTGAGAATGATATTCACTGTGGGCTTTTCGCATATGGCTTTTACGATATTGAAGTATGTTGCCTCTATCCCTACACTGTGAAGAGTTTTAATCTAGAAAGGACACTGTACTTTGTCAAATGCTTTTTCTGCATCTATTGAGAGGATCATATGATTCTTGTCCTTTCTTTTATTAATGTGGTGTATCACATTGATTGGTTTGTGGATGTTGAACCACCCTTGCAGCCCAGGAATAAATCCCACTTGGTCATGGTTAATAACCATTTTAATGTACTGTTAGATCCTACTGGCTAGTGTCTTAGTGAGAATTTTGGCATCCATGTTCATCAGGGATATTGGTTTGTAATTCTCCTTTTTGGTGGGGTCTTTGTCTGGTTTTGGGGTCGAGGTAATGCTGGACTCATAGACAGGATTTAGAAGTTTTCCTTCCATTTCTATTTTTTAGAACAGTTTCAGAAGAATAGGTATTAATTCTTCTTTAAATGTTTGGTAGAATTCCTCTGGGAAGCCATTCTGGCCCTGGACTGGTGTTTGTTGGGAGATTTTTGATTTCTGCTTCAATTTCCTTGCTGGTTATGGGTCTGTTCAGGTTTTTTTATTTCTTCCTGTTTCAGAAGGAAATTCCCCGCTGAGCAGGGAGCACAATGTGGGACTCAATCCGAGGATCCTGAGATAATGACCTGAGCTGAAGGCAGACACTTGACCAACTGAGCCCCCTAGGTGACCTGAGCCTCCATTTTTTATTGTATCTCATTAATAGCCTTTATATTTTGATTTGATTAGATTTTAGTTCTTTTATTTCTCCAGAAAGGAATTCTCTAGTGTCTTCTATGATTTTTTCAAGCCCAGCTAGTATCTTTATAGTCATTATTCTGAACTCTATTTCCAATATCTTACTCATATCCATACTGATTAGGTCCCTGTTAGTCAGTACTGCCTCTTGTTCTCTTTTTTGAGGTGAGTTTTTCTGTCCTGTCATTCTGTCCAGAGAAGAATAGATGAACAAGAGAACAAAACACTAAAATGGCAACAACGACCCCAGAGAAATATACACTAAACAAGTCAGAAGAGACCCAAAACCAGAAAAAAAAAAAAAAAAAAAGAGAGAGAGCGAGAGAGAATATAATCAGAAAGGTGAACAGAATACAGCAATACACTGGATCCTGTGTGTATTTTGGTCTGTTTGTTAGAAAATTAGATCCCAAATTTGTAAAGAAAGAAAAACTTACATATGTACAAAAATAAAATTAAATACAATGAAAGGATCGTGAGAAGAAAAACCATGAATTCTATATACTATTTTCCCCTAGTACTGGAGTTTTGCAGTTCTCTATGATTGGTAAACTTGGTCTTAGCAGGATATTCTTGCTGATCTTCTGGGGGAGGGGCCTGTTGCTCTGATTCTCAAGTGTCTTTGCCCCAAGTGGAACTGCACTGCCCTTGCCAGGGAGCCAAGTTAAGTAAGCAGCTCCGGATTGCTCTATGTGGCTTTTGTTCCCTGAAGGCTTTCCGTACTGCTTTAGAGGATGAGAATGAAAATGAAGGCCTCCCAATCTCCAGCCCCTGAACTACATGCTCTGGGGCCCCTCTCCTCATTGCACCCTCAGGGAAAAACAGCCAATCATTCCTGTCTCCCTGGTCTCTGGCTGCACTCTGTGCTCACCGGGCCTGTGACTGAGCATTTCTATCTCAGGCACATGACCCTGTTTGGAGTCTCCAAACCCTGCAGACTCCTGTGGCATGGGTGGGCGCATACCGGCACCATTCCTCCTTGGGGGTAAGGGGGAGCTTGCTGGTTCTGCTGCTTGCTGGGCCCCTGTTTGGAGAGTGGTCGCCTGACCTTCCCTCGGTTTGCGGTATATGGCAAACCCGAGCTGAGAGCCCACTCCTGGGCTTGCTGACTGCAGCCGGCTTTCCCACTCCAATGCCTGGGAGCTCTGCTGCACTCAGGCACCCCCAGTCTCCTGTGACCCTGAGGATCCTGAGACACACGATCCCACCTAGGAATCTGCCCTGCTTGCCACCTGAACACCTTTCAGACAGGGATGTCCCTCACTGAAGCCAACTTCTAAAAGTTCTGATTTTGTGCTCTGCTATTATATCAGTTTCCGGTAGCCAGCTGACAGAGGCTCCCTCCCCCCATGGTTTACCTTCCTATATACCTCCTGGTATTCACTTCTCCACACCTCCTACCTTGCAGAAAGTGGTCACTTTTCTATTTGTAGAGTTGTAGCTATTCTGTTCTTAGACCTCTGATTGAGTTCACAGGTGTTCAGAATGATTTGATAGCTGTCTAGCTAAATTTCTGGGACCAGACGAAACTGAGGGTCCCCTACTCCTCCACCATCTTGGACTATCCTCTCTTTGATCTTTTTGTTGATAAAGCATATCATTTGTTTTTAGTTGCTCCTAGATTTTTATTTTTATATTTTTTAAAGATTTTATTTATTTGAGAGAGAGCAGGAGAGTACAAGCAGGGGGAGTGGCAGAGGGAGCAGCAAAGGGAGAAGGAGAAGCAGGCTCCCCATAGGGCTCCATCCCAGGACCCTGGGATCATGACCTGAGCTGAAGGCAGACGCTTAATGACTGAGCCACCCAGGTGCCCCTAGTTGTTCCTAGATTTTTATACTGTATCAATCAGTGGCTGATTTGATAAATAACTCAATTGTAGCAATAGGTTAATAACAGTATGACAGGAAGAAAAGACACAGCCATTTTATATAGTCAGTGAGGACCAGAAAATGAAATCTATGCCTTTTATTGCAATTGAATAAGCAGATCACAGTGAAAATGGCATAAGTATCAATAAGATGAAAAATCAGTTGATTCCTAGATTCAAAGCTGGGTGCTTCTTGTAAGCCACTTCCTACCCTTTCATCAAATAAGTCAAAACATAAATAACTGCATGTACACACATACACATGTATATAATTATTTGTCTCTTTCATTTCACTATCATTCATCCAATTAATTCAATAAACATTTACTGAGTGTCTACCAAGTGCCAGGCCCTAGTGTGAGTAACAGGAGCCAGCAAGACACATCAGGTTTTTGGCCTGCAAAGCTGATAACCCAGAGGGAGCAAGACAGACAATGGCAAGAAAGCAAATAGATACACAAGATAATGTCAGAAAGTAATAAGCTCTCTGAAAGGTTTGATAAAATCATGGGAGGGACTGGGTGGAACGAGGTCATTTCGATGGGAGGGCCTCCCTGAAGAGGTGGTATGTGAGCCTGAGCTAGGAACAAAGAGAAAGGGCCTGCCAGCATAAAGTGTGTGGGAAGAACATCCAGGCAGAGCGAACAGTGAGTACAGTGGTGAGCCCAGAAACAAGAATCAACTAGCCAGTGAGCACGGAGTGGGCCAAGTAAGTGGGGGGTGAGGTTGGCAAGGGAGGCAGCTGCCAGATCATGCTGGGTTCTAGGGATTATTCTGAAGCTACATAAAAGGGTCAGAGCTTGGATCTTACATTTCAAAGTCCCTTTGTTCTCCCCCTTGCCACTCTGCTTCAGTGGGGAGCATGGGAGGGAAGAGCCACTCATCCACATAAAACACAGGCTGACTGAGCTCTGGAAGGCATGGAAGAGATGACCATGCCCCAACTCTCACTCTGCCTTCCTGGATGTGGCTGCTTCCTGGGGTTCTCTCGCTCTGATTTCTATGATTCCCATCTTGTCCAAGTCCTTAAAGTATGGTGGTCCATTCATGGACAAAAAAGTATTCCTCCCTTTGTTTCTTTTTAGCAAATACTTCTGTCCTTATATGAGAAGAGCAAACATTTTTAAAGGAAAAATTTACTAAATGTGAAGAGTAAAATAGATTTCTAAAGAACAGGTTTCTGAACACAAGATCCATCTATGCTCACTTACCCAGCCTCAATGAACTGGCACAGATCCTCAGATATCTTGCCCAGCTTTTCTTCTGACCCAAGTTCTACCTGTCATTTGGCATTGGGTAATGGGGACCTGTCTGGTTTCCTGATCCTGGAAGGTGGTCTAACTATTCAGTCTGTGTCATCCTGAGACAAGTTCCCAAAAGAGTTTAATTAAACTTTAATTATTTAGTAAAGGAAACTATTTCCTTCTAATATATAAAAGAAGAAATGCACCTACCCTTCAAGGTTTACTGTGGCGATAATAAATTAGATTAACTCCACAGACCTCTCAGGAAGATTGATCTCATTGCGTTATACTCAATTTTCATATTTATTGAGAAAACCTCTCCACCCCAGATGATGCAGTGACATGCAAACCCATCTGCTTCAAAGACCCTTGACTCAATAAAAATCAAAAACCATTAGGTTCCAGGGGAAGAAAAGGAAACATTCCATCTCATGATCCCAGACAAAGACCCGCTGCCACTGGAAAAGAAATAGGAAATCTTCCAACCCCCCACAGTCCAGGGGCATGCTCTCTACCACTAAGGAAGAGGGAGAAATACAGGCTTTCTGCTGTTGGAAAAGTGGAAGAAAACTTACTCAGGCCCAGGATCCTGCACTGATATAAAGCAAAGGTCTTCAGCTATTGGAGGTGAGGTGAGAAATTTGCTCCTACCAAAGTTCCTCACAAATACAAAGCAAAGTACCTTGCCATGAAAGGGCAGAAAGACTGAGAAAGCCTTAGCATGGAGGCCCAGGCACACAGCATGTATCCCTCACTGTAAACAGAGCAGGAGAACTGAGGAAACCCATGTCCCCATCAGAACTATTGCACTAAGCAACAAGCAGTATCAGTATGCCACTTTGTGGGGAGTAGGGAAATAAGAGCATGAAGAGAAAACTTTGTGGCACAAGTGTGCAGGGCCCACTGAAGGCTGAGGGTGGAGCAGGAAAATTAAGAAAAACCGTTTTTTCATGCCAGGTTATATACCAAGTACAAGCATCAGTCCTCTTCTGATGGAAGAATTTGAAGTCTATGTTGTACTTAAGGTAAGCAGAGCAATAATAAACCCAGCTAAACTACTGACTAACCTGACAGAAGAGGAAAACATGTCCATTTCCAGAGGCAACTACTTTTGACCTTAGTGTCTGATGTTGTTTTACACATTTCTGACATTCAATTAAAAAATAAGAGATGCAAAAAGCAACTAACCCAGTCATTGTCAAGAGCTAAAGCAGCCAAAAGAGGTAGAAACAGCTGTTGAAACTAACAGAGACTTAAATAATTATGATTAGTATGTTAAATCCCTAGTAGAAACAATAGACCGCTTGAATGATAGATGGAGAATTTTAGAAAAGAGATGGAATATATATATAAAACAATCAAATAGAAATTCTAGAAATATGAGGTACCTGGGTGGCTCAGTTGGTTAAACATCCAACTCTTGATTTCAGCTCAGGTCATGATCTCAGAGTTGTGATATTGAGCCCTGTGTCTGGCTCCTTGCTGAGCATGGACCCTGCTTAAGACTGTCTCTCTCCTTCTCCCTCTACTCCTCCACCCATTAGTCATGCACACACATGCTCTTCTCTAAAAAAAAAAAAGAAAGAAAGAAAGAAAGAAAGAAAGAAAGAAAGAAAGAAAAAAATTCTAGAAATAAAAAAAAGCACAACAACAGAATTGAAGAATTCTCTCAATAGACTTATATGCAACAGGATGTAACAGAGAAAAGGATCAATGAACTTGAAAATAAATCAGCAGAAATTATCCCAACTGAAACACAAAGTGAAAACAAAGTGGGGGAAAAACAAACAACAATAACAAAAATAATAAAAACCCAAACATCTAAGAATTTGGGGGAAAATATCAAATGGTTTAATATGGATGTAATTGGCACACCAGAAGGAGAAGGAAGAGAGAACAGTTCAATAGAAATATCTGAAGGGATAATGGCTGAGAATTTTTCCGAGATTAATAACAACAACAAACACAAATCCAAAAAGTTCAGAAGAATCCCAAGTGAGAAAAATTGGGAAAAAAATATATCTGATCATATTACAGTCAAACTGCTGAAAACCAAAGGGGGAAAAAAATCTTGAACTGAGGAAGAAAAAAAAAGCATTACATACAGAGAACAGAGATATGAATGACAGCAGGCTGTCAGAAACTATGTAAGCCAAAATACAATATAGAAATGTCTTTAAAATGCTTAAAGAAACAAATAACAATAACAAAAGTCAACCCAGAATTCCAGAATTTTCTATCCAGTGAAATATATTTCAAAATGAGCGTGAGAAGTGGGACTTCTGGAATGATGGAGTAAGGAGCTCAACGGACTCTTTAGCAAAGCAATTCAACTAGTGAAAAATAATTTTTACTTATTTAAAGTCTCTAGAAATTGTCCTAAGGGCATAGAGTAAATGGAGAAACATTCATTCAAGAAAATCTACTAAATATCAGTAAAAATAGTAGTATTTGAACCATAACCTACTTCACTATTCCCCCAGCTCTTCATTACAGAAACTCTATTCGTGTGCAGCCAAGAAAATGGGAGTTTCATCTCCCTGCCAGCTCCCAGGCTGGGACTATAGTTTCAGGCCAAGATGGGCAGGGTGCAGATGTTTCTCATCTTTTCTAGGAAGCTCTATTCTAGGCAAGTTCAGCTAAGAGGATCAGGTCTCTCCTCCTCCACCCAGCCCTCTATTCACAAGGCAGAAGCTCTACCCCAGACACAAAAGGCCGAATGTGACTGGGGCCCCAATCACCACCACTCCAGCTCACTCATAGGGTGGAGGGTCTATGCCTGGAGGGGCAAGTTGAGAAGACCAGGGGCTGCCAACTCCTTCCCTCTCCTACCTCAGTGCATACTCATAGAGCAGGGGTGTCATTCCAGGGAAAGCATGTCCTCACATCCAAATATGGTAGAGTCGGGCAGGGGCTCTGCCCTGGAGGAAAGGCAGGCCATCGGGACAAAGAGCTTTGCAGCTCTGAGAAAACTGACTTTATTTGGAACTGACAGTGAAGAATTCCATGCCTAAGGGCATTGTTGAAAAACAATACAGATTTTAGGGGAGGGCAATTAAGAAGTGGCTGGCAGCTCCTTGATATAGAAAAACAGCAGAGCAGCTAGAAGTTTGATGGAGAGAATAAAGGAAAGAGGCAGTCGTCAAGAGGTGTCCTGGGTCAGAGTCAACTCTGGGGATCAGGAAGGCTGTGCAAATACACTCGGCTGCCCCCAGTCAGAGCCATCTGGACATGGGGCAATGTTGAAAGCACTCCCCAAGCTGGACACAGATTCATCAACACAGAAGAGAAGACTCACTGGCCCAAGGGGCTTAAATCCAACCTCTGACCAAACAGAATGAAAAATGAGCTGCTCTAAGGGGCAACTCCTAGGAAAACAGGCTTAAAAATAACATCACAGTCATCCTTGACAACCTGTGCATGCCAAAGTTTGCATCCCTGTAAGAGCAAATGCAATTAGAAATAAGAGGCTTAATTCTTCCTGTTGAAAACAAGGGAAGAGATTTCCCTTGCTTCTTTTTTCTCAGGTCATTTACTTTAGAAAACTTTTTTTTTTTTAAAGATTTTATTTATTTATTCGAGAGAGAGAGAATGAGAAATAGCACGAGAGGGAAGAGGGTCAGAGGGAGAGGCAGACTCCCTGCTGAGCAGGGAGCCCGACATGGGACTCGATCCCGGGACTCCAGGATCATGACCTGAGCCGAAGGCAGTCGCTTAACCAACTGAGCCACCCAGGCGCCCTACTTTAGAAAACTTTTAAGTGTAAGTATTTTCTCTTCTCTTTGAAAGGTATATAAATCCCTTTGGAGACTAAATCAGCCTTTTTTTCTCTGTGACCCAGTAATGTCTAGAAAGACCTGGGAGTCATCAAGGGAGAGACCACTCCTGTCTCCCAGTTTCTGGGGGAAGGTAGGAGTCTAAATTCAGTGGGGCCTTGTTCCAGGTTGCAAAACTACATCCTGTCATAAAGAGAAGTTTGTTTTCCTCCTGGATAAAGTCAACACAGATGGCCACTCCAATTACCAGGTAAAATGAGTATGAACTGTGTGTGTCAAAGGGGCTGCCGAGTCCTCTTACTTGACAAGACATTGTTTATCGAAAACATGCACATAATTTGTTGTATCTGCTTGGTTATACGTCAGGGTGAGATTTCTTTCAGTCTTTGCCATGTCTTAGCAGATTGCCTGTGATACACGTGACATTCTGGTTTAATGCTTATTCAATAACAAAACTGTTTTCTCTCTCTACTACATCTGTGGTGAGGTTTTCTGGGTTGGGAGAAGAGTTTGCTTTTAATTATATTTCCCCAGCACCTCACAGGAGCCATGAGGGTAGGAAGCTCCAAGCTACCAGCTCCGGGCTGAAAAGGTACAACAACAAAAGTTAACTCCCTGAACTCGAAGCCACATCCCCCCATTGGTAAAAGTTCAACCTCTAAGTGATTAAGAAGGCTTAAGCACAAACTTTGACCAACTTTGTTCTTTTTCAAGATTGTTTTGGCTATTCTGAGTCCTTGGAATCTCTCAAGGAGATTTTGAAAACAACCCTAAGCAAAGCACCTATATTAGGGGATGATCTTATAACCTCAAACCTAACAGGACATCAGCAAACACAGTTAGCACAGTAAATTTTAAAAGTTTTAAAAACTACTTGCTTTGCTTATGAATGAGAAAACATTTACTCTCCCAGGAAGCTCTCTCTTTCTTCACTGCCTGTTCAAACCTTTTCCATTCATTACAATTCAGGGCGCCTGGGTGGCTCAGTTGGTTGGGCGGCTGCCTTATGGCTCAGGTCATGATCCTGGAGTCCCTGGATCGAGTCCCGCATCAGGCTCCCTGCTCGGCGGGGAGTCTGCTTCTCCCTCTGACCCTTCCCCCCCCTCATGTGCTTTCTCTCTCTCCCATTCTCTCTCTCAAATAAATAAATAAAATCTTTAAAAAAAAAAAAGATTCAGTTCACATTCTATCTGACCACTCCAGGTCACATTACTGCCCTTCCCTAAACAGTTACTTATCTACCATTTATATGAGGCAACAGAGTACTTATTTACATGTGGTTTTATTCTCAAATTGTGGCAGCAAAATTCCTCAAGGGTAGAGACAATGTCATAATCTTTTTTTTTTTAATTCTTACCTGCTTTAATTTGAAACATCAATCTACATTTATTGGATTGAATACTACTCTTTAAAGTTTTTCTCACACCTTGAGATACATTTATACCTTAAATAAATTAAAGAAAAAATACATTTTCTTAGTTAGACAATCTATTATAATGTTGGGCACAATGGTATGCAACTGACATCTTTGTTAAATTTAATTAGGAGGTGAGGGGTTGCAGCCTAATATCCTGAACATTTTTCCTTGTGCCAGGCAAATGACCTTCGTGCTTTGCATGAAAAATTTTATGTAATTAAATGTAATAAAATATGAATCACATGTAAACATTATTACACATTTGGGAGGTGAAAATAAGATATTATTTTTATCAGCTTATAAATGTTGGTTAAACTGATTTAACTACGTAAGAGTCTATTCCTCAGAGTCCTAAATTGCTGTCCTGGCCCACCCCATCACCATAAAAATCTCAAACTTAAAATATTCAATATTTTTTATAATATTGCTAAGAATTTCTCCAATAATTTATAGTGATAATTATTTTTTAAATATGCTTACAAAAATTATCATAAGCATCTAAAAATGCTTTCATTTTATGCATTTAAATTATGCCATGGAATAAATAATAATTTACTGCAAAATAGTTATTTTATCTCTTTCTGTGGTGTCTTCCCTTGTACCTGAGAGTTTGCTTTATTCATATTAGATTCACATGACTGTCAAAATATTTAACTGTGGATGCCAGAAATATTTTTCAGATCAGGGCAAATAGAATTTTTTTTATTATTTTTCTACAAAAATAGTTACTGGAAAATATTTGCTAAAAATATTCATTGTGAAATGTGGTAGAATGATTTAATGTCGGAACCACAGCTTTAACTCAAATACCATTGGCATCAGTAAGTACATGAGTCATTAAGTGGAATACAAAAGGTATAGCACTTATCATTCTTGAATTATTAAAAAGATTTTAGAAAGATACAAATTTAAACAAAGTAGCTTATAGTATACTGGCATGCCTCATAATATTTGGCACATTGTAACAATTAAGTGGAAACTTTTTTTTAATTCACATTACTGTATGACTGTCAACATTTCCAATGGTGAGATTTAATGAGTGATGGGGATAAGTTACTTGTATGTTAGTCTTTTGTAACAGGCTCAACTATCACATATTTTAAATATTGACTCATGCATCTACCTGTCATCTGGGTCTCTGCCTTTACGTTCACATGGCATTCTCCCTGTGTGAGTGCCTGTCTCCAAATTTCCCTTTTCACAAGGACACCAGTCATATTGAATTAGGGCCCACTCTAATAATCTCATTTTAACTTGAATACCATTATAAAGACTCTATATCCAAATAAGGTCATATTCTGAGATACTGGGGGTTAGGACTTCAATGTATAAATTGGAGGGGACCACCATTCAACCAATAACACTAGGATTATTGCCACTAGTAAAGCTTTCTGGATTTCCCAAATATCCTTGAATTTCATAAATGTCTTTCATACCAAGTATCTTTCATGCCAAGTCTATAAAATATTTTCATTAGTAATACCTCTAATTAAAGATAAGTATCTTAATTCAATAAGTAAACAATGGAGATTTAGCATATCAATTCAAGGAGATAGGTATTAATCTAGTATAATTACTTTATGGGCACTAGTGGGGATAAATGCTCGTACAAGCTGTGGCATTGTGGAAAGACTTGTGGGCTGGAAGTTAGGAAATACAGAACCAGGTCCTAACTCTGACATTCACTCACCAAGGGACCATTTACCATCTACACTGCCACTGCCTCTTCTCATGGAGTTTATATGGTCTCTAAATTCCAGAACATTCTCTGATTCCTATTCTATTTGTACTGTTCTTTCCTATCTCCCCACACCAATATGAGCAACAGAGAGGTAATGACATAAACAGACAAGCAAATTTGCAGCATCCGCTGACAGACAGATTTTTAGAAGTGGAAGACTTTTATCTACTGCCCTCATTTAACAGACAAGAAAATGGAAGCCTCAGGAGGTTAAGTGACTAGTCCTAAGGCACTTATAACATCATTCCTAACTTGAATAACTTCAAAGGGGCAGCGGTCCTTAAATTGAATCCACAGACCTAGGGGTCCCCATGGATGAACTACAAACGTCTATATACCTCTTGAGAGTTTGTGTGCAAAACCTGGTGTGAATATGCATGTATATATTTCTTTCTTTTTTTTTTTTTTTTTTCTGTTGGAAGGAGTCCTTAGCCTTCACCAAATTCTCAAAAGGATCTACTTTGTTCAAATAAATCCTTAGCTCCTATGCCTTCAATGCTCGGCATATAAGAGGTAATTGGTAAACATTAGTTGACTTATGTATATTGAATTCTTAAGCAAGAAAAAGTTAATAACCACTGAAATAGAATAAAATAGAATACAGTCATTCTCTGGAAATGATCCTCACTGTCTCCTGTTCTCATAATGTTCTCATAATGCTCTACCTGTGTGAGTCTTTCATCGCCCTGCAGTTCCAAGTCCTAGATGAATTAGGCAATATGTGCTTGTCTACTAAACCAATTAAGAAAGATATTTAAATCACAATTTCATCTCCTTTAGGAAATATCCATTTTTTATTTAACTTTACTATTCTATTTAATTAACAAGGGTTTAATGGTGGTTAATAAATGATATATTAATTAATTTAGGGAATTACTTTATTTCAATTAATCTTAATTAATTAATTAATCTTAATTCAAATTTTTAAATGCCTGTAATTTTCATTGGTTCCATCAAGTAAGACATACTACATTCAATTAAATCTGAGTTACCTTACTTTGCCATTAGTCCAAGTACTAGAGAAAATCCCCAAAGTATTCAGGACATGGGCTGGAACAATTATCAAAACAGGACTTTGAAAAAGGCAGGGTAATGCCTTAGGCACAAGGCGTGTGGTATGATAAGCAGAGAGCAGCAACACCATAGATGAGTAAATATTTGACAAATCAATGAAAGAAAGAAGAAGTAGCTAGTGCTCCCAAAAGGACAGAAGACCCTCTTGAACAGGTGATAGGACATCCATCAGTGGATGATGGAGGGTGATGTAATGGTTGAATCTCCATCAGAAAGAGCATGTGGTATTGTGGGACATTAATAAATGGCACCAAGTTAATGATGATCAATGTGGACATCAAATGCAACTATCTGTATATAGTTATTAAACATTTCTTTTTGATGATTTATTACTAAGAACTTGCAAATATGGAAGCAACCCAAAGTTCCAGAATGGGGCCTCAAGACAGAAGAAGTGTAATACTCTGCAAGAAGCAGGCCAAGCCATTTGTGCCACAGATGTGTATGATAACGAATTACATTTTTCTTAAAAACCTACAAATGTTATTTGCAATAATTTATACTCTTCAGAAGCAATTATAAGTGATGATTCACTTTGTCAATGAAGATTAAAAGCTCTCTTCTTTACAAAATTAGGTCTTACTCATACTTGTTCCCCAATTCCAACAAAGAGTAGCTGCTTAAGAAATGACTGGATTTAGGGGCGCCTGGGTGGCTCAGTTGTTAAGCGTCTGCCTTCGGCTCAGGTCATGATCCCAGGGTCCTGGGATCGAGCCCCGCGTCGGGCTCCCTGCTCAGCAGGGAGCCTGCTTCTCCCTCTCCCACTCCCCCTGCTTGTATTCCCTCTCTCGCTGTGTCTCTCTCTGTCAAATAAATAAATAAAATCTTTAAAAAAAATGACTGGATTTACACTTATAAATTTATTTATACTTATTTATTTATATACTTATAAACACTCTTTATTAAATATACTTACTTATACTTTATTAAATATACTTATTTAATAAAGAGTGTTATTAAATATAATCAAGAAAGATCCTACAAAGTCATGCTATTCATCTGATCTCGCTTGCTAGACTACCCTGTATTACAGAGTGGATTTCTCATCTTAGAAATTTCCCAAAAGAGTAAATTATCAGTTTAACATCTAGGTACCATCTAAAAATTAAAGAAATTAACACAGGAATTCTAGGTACTCCCTTGGTGAGTGCCAAGACAATAAGGATCTTCCTGTCTTTATACCCCCCGGAACAAAGATTCTTGATATTTTAGAGAGAAAAGAATCAGACTTTCAATGAGACATCAAATTTAAACCATTTATCTTATCTGAAGCTGACATTTCTTTGTTGAGTGTTATTTTCCTAGCAGCTGAGAATGAAGTCTTGGCAGAAACTGTGGATGCTCAAATAAGGTATTTTGTTGTTGCAAATTCTATTTTAAACTTATTCACATTATGATCCATTCCTTAGGTGGAAGACAAGGCACTTCTTGAAATGATGTTGTAGAAGGATATTTAATAAAAAAAGAAATGCCTGTTTTAATTTTTTCTTTTTTATGGAATATTGAAAAATATTTTATGTAATTAACAAAAACAAATATAATATGGTAGATATAAATTGCAGAATTGGACTGCAATTCAGAAATACATTCCAGTATTTGTGCAACATTATTACACAGAAGTATTCTTACTTTCTAAACTTCTTCCAGCTACATCAAGAGTTGTCCTTGGTGGAAGAACAGTATGGAAATTTTTCAGGGTGGAAGAACCAGTCTTAATGACCAGGAACGTATGGATATTTCCTCATAGTTAATCCGAGCAATTGCCAACAACAACCCTAAAAAAAGACTATGGATAGCTGAGTATGAAAAAACGTGAGTTCTTAAATGCACCATCTTCTATATTAACATATAAAGATTATTTAACTTACAACTTCAAAAAGGAGTTGATACTACTGAATCATTTCAGGTCACTGGGTAACCTGTGGTCAGGTTCAACTAGCCCCCTAGCTCTAGAGTCAATCACAAATATGAAAGTCATTTAGAGTATTTAATCATCGATTGTAGCTCTCTGCCGGAATTTTAACTGAAAAAGTTAATGCTTCTGTAGTGTACTTACACATGTGATGAATACAAGGAAATGAGAATTTAAGCTGCCAGAGATGATAGTTTTCCGGGCCCTGAAAGAAAAGAGGGTGTGGAATTCAGAGACCACTGAGAAAATTTATTTATTCATATAAAAATTATGACTATTGTGTGCTAGGCTAAAGATAAAATGAGCAAGACAGAGATAAGTGCTAATTGTATGGCGTGATATATTTTCTCCCCACAGGTAATTTCTGAGCATCTTCTATGTATCAACATTGTAGATCTGGTGGTGGTGGGAGAGTGGGGGAGGGGGGACCCATAGTGCCTAGTCTTGAAAAGCAACAATAAAATCTATTTGCGGTAGAGATATTGAGGACACACAGCATTAAAAAAATGAAAGGAGACAACTACAAGATATTATTATTTTTTTTAAGATTTATTTATTTATTTCAGAGAGCGAGAATGAGAGAGAGAGAGTGTACATGAGAGGGGGAAGGGTCAGAGGGAGAAGCAGGCTACTCGCTGAGCGGGGAGCCTGATGCGGGACTCGATCCCGGGACTCCAGGATCATGACCTGAGCCGAAGGCAGTCACTCAACCAACTGAGCCACCCAGGCGCCCCAAGATATTATTAAGTAAACATTGCAGTGGTCTAGGCCGAATCACTTGAAGTAAGATTATTTAAGTAGAGAAGTTTGACTTCAGTGCTCTGATACATATTTCCTTTCCATGGGTGTCTGTGAGGCTCCCCGGCACCTCCTGAGGTCTCCCTTTGACATTCACCATCCACTGCCTTAGAGTCAATCCAAGGCCAAATAACTACAGCAATTTGATAAACTAATTTCTACTAAAGTGTCACGGGAAATCATTTAGGGTATTCTCCTAAATAAAAAATAAGAATTTTAACTTCAGCCCTGTGGAAACACGGAATAACAACAATGCCTTGTATTCTCATTGTGCTAAGTTATTCAAACATCAGTGCATGTTAGTGTGTCAGGCAGTAAAGGGCTATGAAGGTGAGTAAGATGTGAACCCCATCTATGGGGGGCCTCATTGCTGTCCTCAGCTATTCATATCTGAAACCAACACCTCTATAACTAACTTGTATTAATGTTAATTTGCTTGTTTCCATTTATTCTACTTTAAATGTGTTATATTTGGTTGTTTCACTGTTACATTCCAACTTCTTTAGGAGCATTCCATCTCCTTAAAATCAGAAACCATGTCCTCCAGTCTTTTAGTCTTTTTTTTTTTTTTAATTCTCTTTATTCCATCTCCCCAGTCCCCAAGATGGTATGTTTTAAGCTATGGCTTTCTATCAACTAACAGATCATGAAAGCAATTTGTAAATCTATCGACATCTTTATTTAATTTTTTAAAAGATTTTTTACTTTTAAGTAATCTCTATACCCAACGTGGGGCTCGAACCCATAACCCCAAGATCAAGAACCACTTGCTCCACTGACCAAGCCAGCCAGGCGCCCATTCTATCAACATCTTTAAATGAAATAGAATAGAACCTAAGAGAAATGAAAATTTCAGAGTGCCTCACCCAAGGTGAAGGTAAAGATCTTTGTAGAACTCTGACACAGTGAGGGCTGTGTGTCAGTGTGTGTTAGGCTAAGATATAAAATGTAGTTCTTACTAAATTGTGGTTGGAACACTTGGGAAACATGGTCAAGTATTTAATAAATATTTGCCTGAAACCTTTTACAAATTTATTTGGATCCCCCTAGCAGTTACTCCCAGGTTCCTGGCTTATTTCCCTTTGGCTTTGGCTGGTGGTTTCCCATGTTGGTTCCAAGCATCACCTGATGACCTCCCAGTTTTGACTCTGCCTGCTCCTTGGATCATAGGCTGACCCCTGCACACTCTCATCCACATCAACCCAGCATGCCTGGATGCCTCTTGACACCCTTCCTCTACCCTGCACTATACCACATGCAACCTTGCCCCAAGAAAAAGCCCCAAAATGATGCTGGCAAAGCTCCTGGTATACATAAATGCATACACTTGACTCTTTTGGGGGGCAGGGTCTAATATCTTCTTGCTATGTTAAAATAAAGCCTTTACTATATATAGGGGAAAAGACTCAGGAAATTAACAGTTTTTAGAGCTGCCTAGGAGTAAAACTCTAACTCATGGAGGAGCACTTAAACTTATGATCTTAAATTAGCAACTCAGTCAAATTTTGAAACTAGAGCAGCAAAAAAATCAGCATTTTTGAAGAAATAAGTCCTGTGAGAAAAAAATTCTAATTACTAGTTATTCCCTGAGGTGATAGTTACTATAATAAAAATACTATTTTAAAAGGTCAATTAGAATCAAAATTATACTGCAATTATACTTTTCCTTATTCTTGCTTCACACATAAAGATATAAATTGAAAATTAAATTAAGTATTCTTATATTTTTAAAAAAATTCCTAATGCAAATGCTTTGCTTTTAAAATGGCCTAGAAGGGACTTTCCTCTACAATTATTTTGGTCAAAATACAGAAACTAGGTACTGATTTGGGGGAAATCTGTAGCTTTTTACATTGCTATGATAATAATCTACATTTTCACATATTTGTACAGTCATAACATTCTACCCATAGTTTGCCCTAGAGCCATAAATGACTATGTTGGTGCCATCAGTTGCTCTTATGACATTTGGAAAATGATCATTATCTTATTTGTTGCCATTTACCCAATGTAGAGAAAAAAACTTATAAATGCTGTTTCTTTTACAAGAGGCAGCTGTCACTTGATGAAAAACTGCCAAGGATTCCTTTTACTGGATAATCTGTATTAAGTACACACAAGTTGGAATGGAGATTCCATGGAAAAATTGAGGGATACCCTGTCTCCCCAGCATAACTATATGAAGGGTCCTACTTAAACCACTGAAACTTGGCTTGGAAACCACTGAACCTTGAAGAAAGCTTGGTGAAGAGCTACCAAGGTATCTATGAAGACAGAAAGGAAGTCCTTGAATAAAAAATACTAGCACAGTTGAGAATACACTGTTGTCCATTTTCTAGCATCAACACTAGTAAGAATGTGTAAATCGGTGAGACAATAGGTAGGTAGGGGGCTAACTTACTAATACCAAACCTCTAGTGATGGTTTGAAGCTGATCCCTGAGTGCTTCTGAGGGTTGAACTGGTCCATAAGTCACAGCTCTGTCCTGACTCAGTTCTGCATTCCAGGAGAGCAGAGACTAGCATGTGAGACATGGCAAGTATCCACTAAATGTAACAGTTGGCTTCATCTTATAGACCTATCTTTGTTCTCCTTTCATTACCATTTTCTCATTTATTTCCTATTTCTTCTATAGGTTTCCTTCATGGAAGAGATAGGAAGGGTTATAAATAAATACTACATAAAGAGAAGTGAAATGCTGTTAAAGATAAAAGGAAGAATGTAAATAGTGAGTGCCATAGAGGACTTATAAACCAATGTAGTATTGGGTCTCAAAGGATGTAGAAGTCAAACACAGATGGAGCATCCAGGTGAGGTTTCATGGAAGAAGTGATTTTGACATGGTTATAAGCAATACCAAGGAGAATGACTGGCAGAGAGGATTCTAAAAGATGAAGACAGCCAAGTGTAGTTCATTCAATAAATTTTACTCAGTTATTTACTGATTCTAAAAGAGAAGCTTAGAATGCAAACCATGACAATATAACCTGTAGTATCGGCATAAACAACAGTGAACCAGAAAGTCTATCTTTTCTTTTGGCCATGAAGAGAATAATGAGAGATTCCTGTTGAGAGAGGAAAATAAATTTATCAGAATTTAGAAAGATACTCCAGGCTATTATTTGAATTTTTAAAAAGCATCTGTAATTTCTATTATTCATCTTACAGTTGTCTTAGTCTATTCAGGCTGCTATAACAGAGTATCATAGACTGGTTGGCTTATAAACAACACAAATTATTTCTCACAGTCTGGAGCCTGGAAAGTCCAAGATCAAGGTGCCAGTAGATTCAGTGTTTGGTAAGGACCCACTACCTTGCTCACAGAGGCCATATTTTTTGCCGTGTGGAATGGGGAAACTCTGATCTCTTGAGCACCTTATAAGGGTACCATTTCTATCCATGAGGACTCTACTCTCATGACCTAATACCTCCCAAAGGCCTGTACACACCATCACATTAGGGATTAGGTTTCAACATATGAATTTGGAGGGAGGGGAGAGACACAAACATTCAGTCTATAAAAATGATCAAAGTCAAACTGTATTACTTTCCAGTCTAATAGTTACTAGTCTTGGTCCAATAGAACCCACTTATCATCTCCTTATATCTCATGCTCACCTCCATCTGACTGCTTGAACCTCACCTGAAAGTAATGCCCACTTCTAGGACATCCTCTGAGGTTGCAGAAAACTAAGGCTATCTTGGGAGAAGGATTTCCTAGGCCTCACAGCACTACTCAAGTCCTCTGAGATTTGCCTTTACCTTATGGAGATCTGGCACATGATTATACCTCCCATGACCCTGATGAACTCCAGAGGGTGAAGCTTCAAGGATCTTCACCAGAAGCTTCACCAGACACTTTTATGTGTACACCCAAAGAATAAGGCCTTGAGGAAAAACTGGAGTCCCTTCACTGCCTGTCCAGCCTCCTTGGTGAAATTTGGTTTCCTGAGGACCATTCATTTGGCCCAGTGGCCACCATACAGTACAAGATCCTTCTCAAGAGAGCCATCCTGCTGCTGGTAGAGCCATCACTACCCCACGAGGGTATGGCCATACCCCACGACTTCCACAGGCTGTCAGACAGGTATACCACACAAACCTAAATCTTTCATTTGCATTGAGAGGATGGGAGTTAACCACCACACTCATCTGTGGTCAGGGCACTTGATTGATATCTTTTCTCTCAAGATCTCACCTCCTCTAGTTTCCCACAAGCACTAGAGCCTTGCTTTTAATGGTGCAGTTCACTGGAGCCCTAATTTCCATACCTAGAACATGGCAGTCTTATTTCTCAAGACAGCACCTTGCTTCCTGGATCCCTTCCTGATACACTTTTTATACAACCCTTCTAAATTCTAAAAGTCCTACTTCCCAGTCTTGTCCTGCCTCTTGAGTAAGAAAATTTTAATTCTGATTCCAGACTGGGTTGCACTAAAGCAGTCTTTTCTTTTTTTTTTTTTTTTTTTTTTTTTTTCTGTGAGAATCAATTGGCTTTATGAAATAAAGCAGTCTTTTCTAAAATTACTTAATCATAAAGAGCCATCAGGTGCATTCATTAAAAATACAGAATTCCAAGCCATCTCCTAGAAGTTCTGGTTCAGGACATCTGGGGTAGGGCCTGACAATGTATTTTTAACAAGTACCCTAGATGATCCCTAGGAATTTTTTTGGCATTTGGGAAAATACTGAATCGGAGTTTGCTGTGCTTTTGTAGACCTGATAATTTCTAGTTTCTTTCTAGAGGGCCTGTCAACACTTTTGTCCCAATTAATTTCTCTGGTCCCAACCCCAGCCAGCCTCAGTCACACCCTTCTTTTTTACATACTCCCAGCATCTCTCACAGCCAGGGTCACCCTGACCAGGACACTTCTTTTACCCAGAATGACCTCCTTGGCCTATGATTCTGTCACTTGCCTGAGAACCATCCCTACCAGAGAGCTCCTACCCATACCTCCCCAACCCCTTGGGTCAGTTTCCTTGGACAGTGTTACAGGGCCATAGCAGAAAGGAATTTTCCACACTTAATGGACATGGTGATTTTTATCTCTTCACCTTCCTCAGAGGGCACCAGCTCTTTATACCCATTACCTTCTTTTGGCCCTTGTTGGCAACTTCCTCTTTTCTGGACAGCCTGTGATGCAAGCAGCCTCTTTATAATTCTTACACTTCAATAAGAACAAAAATGCTAATTCAAAAAGATATATGCAGATATGGTGGAGTAGGAGGATCCTGAGCTCCCCTCAACCCACAGATACAATGCGATAACACCCACATCAGTGTAAATAACCCAGAAAATGGCCCAAAGACTGGCAGAACAGACTCTCCACAGCTAACTGTAGAAAAGAAGGCACTCCAAAGACGGTAGGAAGGGCAGAGACACAGTTGGGAGCCAAACTGTCCACAGGAGGGATATCGAGAGGGGACAGGAACAGATCCCATACTGGGCACCCCAGGCACAGGGGATCAACACTGGGAGGATGAATTCCCATAACATTTGGCTTTGAAAACCAGAATGACCTAACTTCAGGAGTTCTGACAATCAATGGGGCTTAACACCTGGAACTTTAAAAAATCAGTGGGCTTGGCTCTGGGAGAACCAGAGGGCAATAGGAAAGTGAGTCCCCCCGCCCCCCTTAAAGAGGTAGCACAACAAGTAGCCTTGCCAAGATACAGCACAGAAGCAGCAAACTGAAAACCACCTGGGTATATGGGAGGGAGATTTGTTTACTAATATCAGAGCATGTGCTGGAGGGGCAGGGATCTTTGGGAGACTTCTCCAGAAACAAAGGAGTTGGTGGGCACCATTTCCCTCCCTGCCTGCCGCCTAGACAAACAGACACTTGCAGGAACCAGAACAGCCCAAATACTCTCCACCTAGCTTACCAACAGCATACCTTGACCTGTCCTTCTCTTGCAGCCCCACCTCCTCCAATATACCCTTGGCAAGAGTCTATCCAAAGTAATGCCACAAGCCTGGCAGTGTGCAAGACTCCCAACAGGGACCAGCACCATTACAAAATGATTACTACCCTGGGGAGAGGGAAGATAACCACACACACCAGTCTGACTGCAGCCCCAGCAGTGGGCTGGGGCAGACATCTGGTCTGACGGCAGGCCCCCCTACTAATGAAAACATCTCAGAGGATAATATAGGGAGAGTGATTCAGTGCTTCCACAGCTCTGACAAATGCCTGGTCTGACCCAACTCAAGTCCAGCATGGCCCCAAACTGGCCCACTAACAACATAAGGACAAAACCCTACCCACAACAGGCAAAGACAGCAATTGCAGATGACTGAAGGCAAACGTGGTTCAGCCACAATAGTACGGTGCACATAAGATACACAGGAGATACCTCTGAAGTACCAGGTTCTGGTGAACAGAGGATATTGCATTGCAGGGCACTACAGGACCTCTTCTTCATAAGGCCACTACTTTTAAGAGCAGGAGACATAGCTGATGTTCCTAAGCATAGAAGCAGACACACAGAGAGTTAGACAAAATGAAAAGACAAACGAATACATCCCAAATAAAAGAATAGGACAAAATCACAAGAGAGCTAAATGAAATGTAGATAAGTAATATGCCTGATAGAGAATTTAAAGTAATGGCCATAAAGATGCTCACTGGACTAGAGAAAAGAGTGGAGGACCTCTTTTGACACCCTCAACAAAGAAAATGTTGAAAAGAACCAGAGATGAAGAATTCAATAACTGAAATTAAAAATACACTGGAGGGTATAAACAGTAGACTAGAGGAAGTAGAACAGCTCAGCAACCTGGGGACAGAGTAATGGAAAGCAACCAAACTGAACAGGAGAGAGTAAAAAGAATAATAAAAAATGGAAATAGATAAAGGGAAATCAACAAAACCATCAACTGAAATAACATATGCATTATAGGGAGGAGAGAGAAAAGGGGGCAGAAAATGTATTTGAAGAAATAATACCTGAAAACTTACTGAATCTGGAGAAAGAAACAGAAACCCAGATCTAGGAAGCACAGAGATTCCTCAACAGAATCAACCCAAGGAGGTCCATACCAAGACATATAGTAACTAAAATGGCAAAAAGCAGTGATAAAGAGAGAATTTTAAAGGCAGCAAGAGAAAATAAAACAGTTACACACAAGGGAAATACCATAAGGCTGTCAGTTGATTTTTCAGCAGGAACTTTGCAGGCCAGAAGATAATGGCAATGATATATTCAAAGTGCTCAAAGAAAAAAACTACAATCAAAAATGCTCTATCCAGCAAGGCTATCATTCAGAATAGAAGGAGAGATAGCATTTCCCAGACAAATAAAAGTTAAATGAATTCATGAGTACTAAACCAGCCCTACAAGAAATGTTAAAGAGGACTCTGACTGGAAAGGAAAGACCATAAGCAGGAGTAAAAAAAAAAGTGGGAAGCACAAAAGCAGTAAAATTAAGTATATATATAAAAATGAGTCAAGGAATTCACAAAATAAAAGGATGCTAAACTATGATACCATATACCCAAACTGTGGCAGAGAGAGGAATAAAAATTTACTATTTTTTGAATTTCAAACTTAAGCAGCCATCAACTTAATACAGACTGCTATTATGCATAAGATATTGTATATAAACCTAATGGTAACTACAAACCATTTGAGAGGAGAACAAAAGAAAGGAACAGAGAAGAACTACAAAAATAACCATAAAACAACTAACACGATGGCAAAAAAAAATACATACCTATCAATAATTACTTTGAATATAAATAGACTAAATGCTCCAATCAAAAGACACAGGGTGATGGAATGGATAAAAAAAGCCAGACCTATCTATATGGACCCAAATAGATAAAATCACAAATGAGAGAGAAAAAATAAAAACCAACAGCACAGAAATACAATTTATAAGAGAATATTATGAAAAACTATATGCCAACAAATTGGAAAACCTAGAAGAAATGGATAAATTCCTAGAAACATATAAACTACCAAAACTGAAACAAGAACTAACAACTAACACGGTGGCAATAAATACATACTTATCAATAATTACTTTGAATGTAAATGGACTAAATGCTCCAATCAAAAGACACAGGGTGATGGAATGGATAAAAAGCAAGACCTATCTATATGCTCCCAGAAGAGACTTGTTTCAGACCTGAAGATACAAGCAGATTGAAAGTGAAGGGATGGAAAAGGGAAGTGAGAATAAAGCTGGGGTAGGAATATTTATATCAGACAAAATAGATTTTAAAACAAAGACTATACAAAATAAAAAGAAGGACACTATGTAATAATAAAGGGGACAATCCAACAAGAAGATATAACAATTGTAAATATTTATGCACCCAACATAGGAGCACCCAAATACATAAAACAACCAATAACAAACATAAAGGAAATAATCAATAGTAATACAATTAATAGTAGGGGACTTTAGCACCCCACTTACATTAATGGATAGATCAGACAAACAGAAAATCAACAAGAAACAGTGGCTTTGAATGATACATTGGACCAAATGGATCTAACAGATATATTTACAAATTCTATCCTAAAACAGCAGAATATACATTTCTGTTCAAGTGCACATGGAACATTCTCTAGACTGTATCACATGTTAGGCCACAAAACAAGTCCTAACAAATTCAAAAAGATCAAAGCCATACCATGCATCTTTTCTAACCACAACACTATGAAACTAGAAATCAACCACAAGAAAAAATCTGGAAAGACCACAAATACATGGAAGTTAAATAACATGCTACTAAACAATGAATGGGTCAACCAATAAAACAAAGAAGAAATAAAAAAAAGATGGAGACAAATGAAAATGAAAACACAATGGTCCCAAATCTTTGGGATTCAGCAAAAGCTGTTCTTAGAGGGAAGCATATCACAATACAGGCCTACCTCAAGAAGCAAGAAAAATCTCAAATAAACTACTTAACCTTAACACCTAAGTTAGAGGCATTAGAAAAAGAATGAACAAAATTTCAAACCAGTAGAAGGAAGTAAATAGTAAAGATTAGAGCACAAGTAAATGAAATATAAACTAAAAAAAAAAAAAAAAAAACTAATAGGACAGATCAATGAAACCAGGAGCTGCTTCTTTGAAAAAATTACCAAAATTGATAAAACTCTAGTAAGACTTATAAAAAATAAAAAAGAAAAGACCCAAATAAATAAAATCACAAATGAGAGAGGAAAAGTAACAGCCAACACCACAGAAATACAAACAGTTTATAAGAGAATATTATGAAAAACTATATGCCAACAAATTGGACAACTTAGAAGAAATGGACAAATTCCTAGAAACATATAAACTACCAAAACTGAAACAGGAAGAAACAGAAAGCTTGAACAGACCAGCAAAGAAACTAAATAACCAGCAAAGAAACTAAAGCAGTAAATAAAAATCTCTCAACAAATGAAAGTCCAGGGCCAGATGACTTCACAGGCAAATTCTACCAAACATTTAGAGAAGAGTTAATACCTTTTCTTCTCAAACTATTCCACAAAATAGAAGAGGAAGGAAACCTTCCAAATTCATTCTATGAGGGCAGCATTTACCGATACCAAAACCAACTAAAAAACTACAAAAAGAGAGAGAGAGAGAGAGAGAGAGAACTACAGAACAATATCCCTCATGAACATAGATGCAAAAATCCTCAACAAAAATTAGCAAACCAAATCCAACAATACATTTTAAAAAGCATTCATCACAATCAAGTGGGATTTATTTCTGGGATGCAACTGTGGTTCAATATTCACAAATCAATCAGTGTGATACATCAAGTCAATAAGAGAATGGATACAACGCATATGATCATCTCAATAGATGCAGAAAAAGCATATGACAAAGTGCAACATCCATTCATGATAAAAACTCTCAGTAAAGTGGGTTTAGAGGGAACGTTCCTCAATATAATAAAGGTCTTATATGAAAAACACACAGCTAACATCATACTCAATGGTGAAAAACTGAGAGCTTTTCCCCCCAAGGTCAGCAACAAGACAAGATGTCCACTCTCACCACTTTCATTCAACATAGCACTGGAAGTCTTAGCCACAGCAATTAGCCAAGAAAAAGAAATAAAATGCATCCAATTTGGTAAGGAAGAAGCAAAACTTTCACCATTTGCAGATGACATGATACTATGTATAGAAAACCCTTAAAGACCTAACAAAAAACTACTAGAACTGATACATGAATTCAGTAAAGTCGCAGGATACAAAATCAAAAGGCAGAAATCCATTGCATTTCTATACACTAATAATGAAGTAGAAGAAAGAGAAATTAAGAAAACAGTCTCATCTGTAATTGCACCAAAACAAAACAAAACAAAACAAAAAACCTAGGAATAAACTTTACCAAGGAGGTGAAAGTCCTGTGCTCTGAAAGCCATAAAACATTAATGAAACAAATTGAAGATGACAAAAACAAATGGAAAGATACTCCATACTCATGGATTGGGAGAACATTTTTAAAATGTCCATAGTACTCAAAGCAATCTACAGATTTAATGAAACCCCTATCAAAATACAAAGAGCATTTTTCACAGAACTACAACAAATAATCCTAAAATTTGTATGGAACCACAAAACCCCGAATAGCCAAAGCAAACTTGAAAAAGAACAAAACTGAAGGTATCACAATCCCAGATTGCAAGATATACCACAAGGCTGTAGTAATGAAAATAGTATGGTCCTGGCACAAAAACAGACACATAGATCAGTAGAACAGAATAGAGAGCCCAGAAATAAACTCACAATCATATGGTCATTTTAGACAAAGGAGGCAAGATTCTGAATTGGGAAAAAGACAGTCTCTTCAACAAATGGTGTTGGGAAAATGGAACAGTTACATGCAAAAGAATGAAACTGGACCACTTTCTTATGCCATATACAAAAATAAACTCAAAATGGATTAAGGACCTAAATGTTAGAGCATAAAAAGCCTAGAAGAGAGCACAGGCAGTAATTTCTCTGACATCAGCCATAAAAACATTTTTCTAGATATATTTCTGCAGACAAGGGAAAACAAAAGCAAACAAACTATTGGGACTACATCAAAATAAAAAGCTCTTCACAGCAAAGGAAACAACCAACAAAACTAAAAGACAGCCTACTGAATAGGAGATCTTTGCAAATGACATATCTGATAAGGGGTTAATATCCAAAATATATAAAAAGGTGATACAACTCAACAACAACAACAACAACAAAATAATCTAGTTAAAAAATGGGCAGAAGACACGAATAGGCATTTCTCCAAAGAAGACAAACAGACAGCCAACAGGCACATGAAAAGATGTTCAACATCACTCATCATCAGGGAAATGCAAATCAAAACCACAATGAGATATCACCTCACACCTGTCAGAATGGCTAAAATTAACAACACAAGAAACAATAGGTGTTGGCAAGGATGTGGAGAAAAGGGAACCCTCCTCACTGTTGGTGGGAATGCAAACTGGTGTAGCCACTATGGAAAACAGTATAGAGGTTTCTCAAAAACTTATTAATAGAACTACCATATGATCCAATAATTCCACTACTGGGTATTTACCCAAAGAATATGAAAATATTAATTTGAAAAGATGTATGCACCCCTATGTTTATTGCAGTATTATTTACAATAGCCAAATTATGGAAATAGCTCGTGTTCATTGATAAATGAATGGAACAAGAAGATATCTGCATAAATGATATCTGCATATCATTTGCAACAACATCAATGGATTGAGAGGGTATAATACTAAGTGAATAAGTCAGTCAGAGAAAGTCAAATACCATATGATTTCACAAGTGTGGAATTTAAGAAACAAATGAACAAAGAAAAAAAGAGACAAACAAGAAAACAGACTCTTAACTCTAGAGAACAAACAGCTGGTCACCAGAGGGGAGGTGGGTGGGGGGAGGGGTGAAACAGGTGATGGGGATTCAGAGGACACATACCATGGAGAGCACTGAGTAATGTACAGAGTTGTTGGGTCACTATATTGTACACCTGGAGCTAATATAACACTACACATTAAATTAAAATAAAAATTAAATTAAAAAACATATACGCATTCCATTTTTATTGCAGCATTATTTACAATAGCCACCTAAGTGTCCATTAATAGATAAAATGATAAAGAAGATGTGGTGTGTGTGTATATACATATATAATGGAATATTACTCAGCCATCAAAAAGAATGAGAGCTTGCCATTTGTGACAACAGGGATGGACCTAGAGAGTATTATTTTAAGTGAAATAAGTCAGAAAAAGACAAATGCCATATGATTTCACTTATATGTGGAATCTCAAAAATAGAACAAGTTAACCAACAAACAGAAAGAGACTCATAAATACAGAGAGCAAACTGGTATTGCCACAGGGGAGACGGTGAGGGGATGGGCTAGGTAGATAAAGGGGAAGAAGTATAAACTTTCCGTTATAAAATAAATAAGTCACAGAGATGAAAAGTTGCAGTAATGTTGTATGGTGTTTGGTAACTACATTTATTGTGGTGAGCAATATATAACATACAGACTTATCAAATCACTATTGATTTGAAACTACATATGTATGATATACATACGTCTGATATATTCGAAACTACATATGTATGATATACATACATATGATATATTTGTGTCAACTATACTTCAATAATTTAAACTTTTTAAAAACAATATATGTAAGGGACACCTTGGTGGCAGTCAGTGATCCACCAACCCTTGGTTTCAGCTGGGGTCGTGAGATCAAGTCCCACCTCCACTCTGAGATCAGCCCAGAGTCTGCTTGGGATTCTTTCTCCTTCTCCCCCTGTCCCTCCTACTCATGCTCTCTCTGTCTCTCTCAAATAAATAAATAAATCTTTAAAAAAAAGCCCAACAGTATATAAATATATGCTCTACCACACTGTTAAGCATTTGCCTATATTCCCAAATAATTTTCCTAGTTGTCTAATGTATACAAGATTTGTCTTTTCAGCTTAACTACATTGAGTAATTATAATAATAATAACTTACCTGTATTTATGCAATCCATTCTATAAACACATATAATACAATAAATATATTTAAATTTTTCTTTATAGCCATTTTTTCCCTGAGAATAGATCCCACACCCTCAATTTGTTTCTTATTTTTAGTTATTCCTCACAGCACTAGAATGCACAGATACACAGTGAGGGATTTAAGGTATACCACAACTGAATGATAGTGAGAACTTGTGATCAACCTAAAAGACAAGAATGCTTGGAAGTCACCTGTTTGAGGAATTTAATTATGTCAACCATGAAATGTCAAAGGAGAAGAATGTTCTGCATTTTTAGCTCCTTGGGTCATCCTAGACATCCAAGAGGTCCATTCATCAACCTACTCGATAAGTGGAAAATAAAATAGAATAAACAACTATACCCAAATTTCCCCTCCTGCCTGAAAATAACAAATGTGAAGGTTGATGAAAATCTAGAATGTGATGTGATGTTTTCCATGTTTACACTGGCACAGATCCAAAGTGGAAGTGGCTAGTTGATTTGGGTTAGTAAAGCAAAGGAAATCAAGAAGGAATAAGTTCCTCTACCCAGAATTCAGCTTCTGGAGACTCCTTTTAGAAATCATGATGGTCTTCTCTGACATGCTTCCTTTTGAATCAATTGTGTTCTGAAAAATAGAAAGCTCTAACAGAAAAAGTAAGGGATGGATGTGAGTTAATGAGGGAACAATCATCCACTAAGCACCTAGTACTTCCCAAGCTCTGTGCTCAATACTTTGTGCATGCTATCTTGATTCGTCTCGACAGCACCTTATACACAAGAAAACTGAAGCTCTGGGAAGTGAGGTAACTTGTTTCAGGTCACCCAGTGGCAGAGTCAGGCTCCTAACCAAGGGAGGTCTGAGTGGAGAGACAAAGTTCTTTTCCCAATATTAAGTTACCAATTCAACTCAACCAAAGGCTATTGAGCACTTGTGTCAGGCACTGTTCCAGCACTGGGGACATGGCATAGAACACAAATAAAGTCACTGCTTGAGTGTAGAAAGTCTACATTCCAGGTGTTCCCAAATCATCATTCAGGATATTTAAGATTATTTAAGATATCTCTAGAATGTCTAAAGAGACACTGAGAAAGGAATGACAATGCTAGCCAAGTTTTAAGTCAATGAGAACCCCACCCAGAGATTTTTGTATGCATTTTTATAAGGCTCTCTAGAACCAGGGTAATTTTTTTTCTTTATTTCAAAATCAATGAAGGGCAGAGAAGATATGCAGACACTGATGATATTTGAAAGGATGTGACTGATACCCATAAATGTTAATTTCATGATTCATCTGCTCCTACAATTACTCCACAACACCAAACTGTATTATATACCACTAGACCCCAGAGTCCACTTTGGTAATTATTTCTTGGGTCATATTTAATAAAAGAAGTCATCTTCTCCATCCCACAGAGACATTCCATGTAGCTGCAATTGTAATTCTTATTCTGGCCTTCCTTTGACCCCCAAATTTCCAAAGACTTTGGAGAAGAGTTTAGACTGGCCAAAACTATAAAGAAAATTGAATTTAGCAAGTCATTTCCAAGAATCTCTAAAGTTTGTTTACATAATTGAGCAATGTAGAATCATTCTTGAATATCAAACAGAAAACTTCTGCACCCACAATTTTTCCCCTTTAAAGATAGAATAAAAATCTACTACAGATTATTGTCTTGAGATTTGGTATCATATTGACTTAAAGATTCAGGTAAACATGAACACTAAAACAGTTCCGGAAAATCTACTTTGACCTCAGCAGGACCAAGAAGTTTTGCATTGGAATGAGAAAATGAGCAATTTTGAGTGTGACCTTATATTGCCAATATTTTGACCAAGGCCAGTGTTACAGAGAATATTATCATCTTATTTCTTGTTTATTCCAGTCCCTTCCCAGGTACCTCCTAAAGAACATTCCTAAAAGTGAGCTATATAGGGACTTGGGGGCAGCCGGATGTACCTTTACTCACTTACAGTTTTATTTTTTTTTAATCTAGACACATTCTTGCCATGCAAAAAAAAATTAACTCAGGTTTAAATACTGAGGTTCTTACCCTTAGTAAAGTTTAAATAAAGAGAAATTCTCTTCTCTGCCCTACGACACCAGCTAGTCAAGATTCTTCCAACACCTCATCCTCTCTCCAGAAATACACATAGACTAGGGACCAAATTCATAACTATAAATGGAAGTTATTGATCTGGATTTGAGTTTTGTAGGATAATAAGGAGATTACATTTTGCATAAGGAATAGAAGATGGTGGGAGAGAGGGAAGCACAGGGTTTTCATGTGTTACAAAGGAGCATAGGAAATTGACAAAAATTGGACGAACAGGAGGGAGAGAAGAAACTATCACTAGAAGGAAACACTATTTAAGAAATCATTATTGGGAAATCGTTATGAATTATTGCAAACCTTCCTTTTTCCCTAAAGCATTTAGTGTCACTACCTTGTATGATTATTCTAAGAACTTACATGCTGGCATGAAGAAAAAGGAAAGGAAAGGAAAGAAAAGAAAAGAAAGGAAAGGAAAGGAAAGGAAAGGAAGAAAGGAAGGAAGGAAGAAGAAAGAAAGAAAGAAAGAAAGAAAGAAAGAAAGAAAGAAAGAAAGAAAGAAAGAAAGAAAGAAAGAAAGAAAGAAAGAAAGAAAGAAAGAAAGAAAGAAGGGAGAGAGGGAGGGAGGAAGGAAGGAAAAGAGAGAGGGAGGGAGGGGGAGGGGAGAGGAGAGAAGGAAGGAAGGAAGGACAGAAGGAAAAACTTCACCTATCTAATTACTTTTTTCCACTGATTTTTTAAAAAATAATCTTTATCTCTGAAATAGTTTAAGGGTGATAAGAAACTGTAGAAGTAGTAGAGCTCCCATGTACCCTTCACCCATCTTCCCCCAATAAGATGTTATATGGCCTTAGCACATTGTCAAAAACAGGACATTGATGTTGTTCAATGTTATTAACTCAGCTATAGACCTTACTCAGATTTCACAGATTTTATATACACTTTTTTCTTTTTTTTCCTTTCCTTTTCTTTTTCTGGTCTATGAAGTTTTATCGTATGTGTAGATTTGAGTAATCAATACTTCGATCAAGATTTAGAATGGTTCAGGGGCGCCTGGGTGGCTCAGTTGGTTAAGCATCTGCCTTTTGCTCAGGTCATGATCCCAGGGTCCTGGGATCAAGCCCCACATTGGGCTCCCTGCTCTGTGGGAAGCCTGCTTCTCCCTCTCCCACTCCCCCTGCTTGTGCTCTCTGTCAAATAAATCAATAAAAATCTTAAAAAAAAAAAAAGATTTAGAATGGTTCCATCACTATGGAGAAACTTCCCAGTGTTAATCCTTAATTGTCAAATCCTTTCCCCAGCGCTAGACCCAGCACTAGCCCCAGCAACCACTGGTCTGTTCCTCCAGTACTATAACTTTGTCATTTGGAGGCTGTTATATAATCACACAATATATAACCATTTGAGATTGGCTTTTGAAGCTTGCCCTTGAGATCCATCCTTTACATTGATTTTTAAAGTTCCTGTTAAGCAAAATTTAAAGTAAACCAACACCACCTTATGATCAAAACAGGATCAGGGAGTAAAAAGCATTCAGAATAATCAGGGTTTTTGTTTTTGTTTTTTGTTTTTTTTTATAGAGAGAATGGTTGCATGTACTATTTGGAATAAACTGCAGAGCTGCCAATGGTGTTACTTTTCGGAGGAGATAAAGAAGAAATGGCTTTGAAAACTTGAAGCATCTTATTTCGGCCTCCTTAAAACTATGACATTAGGTTCACAGGGACCATACGCATTTTGGGTTATTGCTCAAACAGTGTTATTGTTTGTGGAGAGCAGACTAAAGTTTTGGAGATAAAATTTGCATTAAGAACCAATTTCAAAGAATCCTGAGCTTGCCCAAATGCCAATTACTAGACTATTTCTGTGTCTGTAATTAGGAACACCATGAAAACTAGCAGATTCTCACAACCATTTCCACCATTAATAAAGTGGCACATTTGCAGAGTTTCTACTAAAATATGTTTATTACTTCTCTCAGAATCTTAAATGCTTGGATTTTAAGCATTGAATGTAAAACTCTGCATGAGGCTAAATTTTATATAAGTTGAGTCAATTCCTCATAGCAGAAAAAGCATTGGTGTTATTATACCAGTTTGGGGAATAAAAAATAATTCAGATAAATGGACTTTCTAAAGGGCATTTTTTAGCATAAAAACAGTTGCAGAAGTATGATAGAAAGTTACATCCAGGAATTACCGGGTTGGTATGTATGTAAATAGTGCCCTGCTAAGCAGCGAGAGTAAGAGAACATATGTCCTAATGGGTCTTCCCAGCTGGCAGCTTTGCGTTCCACAGGCTCCTGTAACTCATCCTGTCAGTGTATTTGGTCTTGGGCCTGAACCACCTGTTCTGAGGACAGCTTCTGAGGTCTTTAACTGGTCTTCTGCTGATGACCTCACTTCGTCTTTCAGACTTCCTATTACAACCTTGGCATTGCTGCCTGGGGCAACCCCAGGTGGACTCCTGTCTTGAAAGGACCCAGGCTTTATGATGATATAACACCCCAGGTGAAACTTTTGCAGATCCTCATGCTGTCCTAGCAGAGGCCAGCCCTCCCTGTCAGGACAGACAGACCATCTTCCATGTCCAATTTAAAAATCACCACCTGGGCGCCTGGGTGGCTCAGTTGGTTAAGTAACTTCCTTCAGCTCAGGTCATGATCCCGGAGTCCCTGGATCGAGCCCCACATCGGGCTTCCTGCTCAGTGGGGAGTCTGCTTCTCCCTCTGACCCTCTCTCCTCTCATGCTCCCTCTCACTCTCTCTCTCAAATAAAGAAATGAAACCTTCAACAAAATAAATAAATAAAAATCACCACCTTTCTGCATGTGCCCAGGTAGCAAAGATGCTGCACCCAGTGCAGCTGGGCAAGACTTTTCCTCAGTCATCAAGCCCGGTGATTTAAAGAGGGCCTTCACGATAGGGCAGTTATTAGGAGGTTAACCTGGCAGTCGGAATGGGGATCTTGCTGGGACACTACAGGAGTGGAGGATATACCCAGATAGCAGGCTGTTAGGGAGAACAGCCATTCTAGAAGGCAGGCAGGCCACGGAGAGGTACAGCAAACCACATCAGGCGGTTGTTCCAGCAGCACAGAGCTCGAGGCCATGAGGAACTGGAAGTAGCAAGATGGTGGAGATCCAGGCAGTGGTCACATGAGGAAAATTTGGAAACCGATTACCAAGGCAAGAGCAAGGCTTAGGGGAGCGTAGAAGTACCCCTGTTACTGGCACTGAACAAATTTTGAGTTGGAACACAGGAATAAGGTAAGAAAGGGAAAGGAAAGGGCACTGAAATTGGTAGACAGCCCACTAAACTAGATGCCTTAAGTCTGAGATTTCATTTAATCCCCACAACAACTAAGCAAAATAAGCATCATTATTCCCATTATACAGAAGAGAAAAATGAGATTCAAAGTTTTGCTGTAATCACACAGGTGACACGTGGAGCAGTCAGGATTTGAACTCAGGACAGTCTGACTCCAAATATATTGTTGCTATATTCACAATGTCATGTGTCATAATTATTATTTAATGCCAAATATTTGAGAACATAGCCCCCAGTGCATATCTCCTCTTATCATTTATTTTTTCCTCTTTAAATTATATTGTGCCTTAGAGACTTTGAAAAAATAGCCTAAATTCACCTCCAGTGGCTATGCAAGGGGGAGTAGAGTCAGACCTATCTGGGAATTTGTGTTTGGAGGCAGCCAAGAGGAAACCAGGATACCGGATAAACAAGCTGGACCTCAGCTTCTGCGGGGTCCCCACAAGACAGAGGTGTACCAAAAGAAGAGACCAAAAACCTGGAGTATGGGGCCAGTGTGTTTGGTGATTCCAGATGGAATGCAGAAAATCAGACCCCTCTAATGAAATTTTCTCAGCATCCCACAACATCTACAGACACAATGGGGACTGAATGCTCTAAGGGGGCCAAATTCAGCCCTATGAAACTGGGAGGAGAATAGGTAAACATATAGAATTCGGGGGGTACAAATATCCATTGCAATTCTTTTGATTTTCTTAAATTTATATTTTATAAAGTATAAAGACATTTTTCAGAAAAATGAAAATAATTTAAATGAATCTTTCATTTTTCTCCTAAATTTCATCTTTCTAGTAAGAATATTTTATATATTTATACGATAGAAATATTTTCAAATAAAGAGTAATCAGACATGTGTTTTTTTCAGTTTTGATAAATGTCAACACTAGAAGGTCCAGGCAACATATATTTTTAATTTAAGGACTCAAGTTTATTTGGTATTTCAGAGCACCACCTGGTGGATTAATTAACAATAACACTCCAAAACAAAAGTGAATCAAAATGGCCCTGAAACAACAGGTAATGGAAACTCTGAGGCTCATCCCTTTTCTTTCCTTCCTATTTTGGCTAGCGTTCCTTCTTTTCCTCGCCCTTTTTTCACTTTCCATCCAATCTCTCCTGCCTCTGTTTACTTTCAGGTTGTCCATGCCACCTAGCTGTACTGCTGAGTCTTCAGAGTGGCTAAGAAGCTCGCTTACTTACGCCTGATTTAATAAAATCTCCGAAGTTTCTAAAATTCAAGTAGAAAGGCAAATTTATTTGAAGTTGCAAAACTGGATTTTCTTCCAGAGACTGAATCTTTCTGCCCAGGGATAGGTTTGTGTTTCCCCAGGAGGGGTTTTTGTTTGATTGATTTAGACAGAAACAATCATTCTAATGAAACCCCTCTTTTATAATTTATGTGTACATAATGAGTAAAGTTGACTCATTCACAGTGTTTTAGCCTATTGTTCTGATCCAGCAGCCAATGGCTTCTGAGAAAGAGGTGGGTGTAGAGCAACCTTCTCAAAGGTCTCTGATCTCAAATGACCCATAATATGAATGGGTGGAAAAGACAGGTCAAAGACATCAAGAAGTCATAAAGACTGGGGACCTGGAGACATCATGACTCGTCTACAGTGATATATTATAATAATGCATAATAATATACATTATTCAGATCCAGTCAGTTCTTCCAGTTTTTAAAAACAAGCCAAGAAGCTTGATTTTTATGAGAGATCTTCATGCGTTTAAGTATTAGCAAATTTTCATTAAAATGCCCACAGGCCAACCTCTGATTAAAAGTTGTAGTATAGGGGCGCCTGAGTGGCTCAGTCGTTAAGCATCTGCCTTCAGCTCAGGTCATGATCCCAGTGTCCTGGGATCAAGCTCCCACATCGGGCTCCCTGCTCAGCGGGAAGCCTGCTTCTCCCTCTCCCACTCCCCCTGCTTGTGTTCCCTCTCTCACTGTGTCCCTCTCTGTCAAATAAATAAATAAGATCTTAAATAAATAAATAAAAATAAAAAATAAAAGTTGTAGGATGGGGTGCCTGGGTGGCTCAATCGGTTAAGTGTTTAACCCCTGATCTCAGCTCAGGTCTTAATCTCAGGGTCATGAGTTTAAGCCCCATGTTGGGCTCCGTGCTCGGTTGGGCTCTGTGGGTGTGGAGCCTACTTAAAAAAAAAGTCATGGGAATTTGCAATATAATGCTGCAATAAACATAGGGGTGCATATATCTTTTCAAATTCATTTCATTTCATTTCATTTTCTTTGATGAATGGATAAAGAAGATGCAGTACACACACACACACACACACACACACACACACACACACACACACAGAGGAATATTACTCAGCCATAAAAAAGAATGAAACCTTGCCATTTGCAACAACATGGATGGGTCTAGAGACCATAATGCTAAGTGAAATAAGTCAGTCAGAGAAAGACAAGTACCATATTATTTCACTCATATATGGAATTTAGGGAATAAGACAAACGAACAAAGGAAAAAGAGACCAACAAAAAAATAGGCTCTTAAATACAGAGAACAAACTGATGGTTGCCAGAGGGGAAGTTGACAAGGGGGGGGGGGATGGGTGAAACAGGTGAAGGGGATTAAGAATACACTTCTTGTGATGAGCACTGAATAATGTATAGAATTGCTGAATCGTTATATTGTACACCTAAAACTAATATAACACTGTCTATTAATTATATCTGAATTTTAAAAATAAATTTTAAAAAAAGGTGTGGGAATTTGGACTTCTTTCACTGGATGATAGGATATGAATAAGTAAGCAGTCTGCAGCTAAAATCCGCCCCAGGTCCCCAACAAGTCACTTTTGCCATGCCGCAGGACTTCTAACCACCTCTCAATCAGCAAGTCTATGTCATTACCCCCTGTTACTTCACACAGTCAGATTATAGGATCATGGAGAGTTAGGATGGCCTGGAAGTAGCCTTGCAATCCTGTGACTGTCCACATGCCTTCAAATAACCCAGGTTCAGACTTTGGCTCCAACTAGAAACCATTTAGCAGAGCTAAGAAAAACAGCTGTGGGGCTTAGGGGCTTGAAGTTTGCATTACATTTCCAAACAAATTCATATGTAAGTTCTAAAATATATTTAAGTTAAAAATACCTTAACTCACATTTTGGCCATCTTCATCTCTACACGCCCTACTGGGGCAACCAGGGGCACTTTACTGCTAATTGATTTGTGAAAGATGCTGATACCATTTCCATATTTTATTTTTTTAATTTTTTTTATTTAGATAATTTTTTATTTAGATAAAAACATCTTCATTTATAAAATACAAGTAATTCTTATGGTGGTATGCCAATATGGCAATATTTATAAGGTGATACTGAAATGCTTGGATTTTTTTAAAATTTTTTTATTGTTATGTTAACCACCATATTTTACATCATTAGTTTTTGATGTAGTGTTCCATGATTCATTGTTTGTGCATAACACCCAGTGCTCCATGCAGAACGTGCCCTCTTGAATACCCATCACCAGGCTAACCCATCCCCCCACCCTCCTCCCCTCTAGAACCCTCAGTTTGTTTTTCAGAGTCCATTGTCTCTCATGGTTCGTCTCCCCCTCTGACTTACTCCCCTTCATTCTTCCCCTCCTGCTATCTTCTTCTTTTTCTTTTTTCTTAACATATGTTGCATTATTTGTTGCAGAACCATTTCCATATTTTAAAGAGAAAAATATTAAAGCTTCCTTCCTCAGAATTCTCCGGGAACCAGTGCAAGATTTTTTGGGTTTTGTTTCAGCATGGTAAAAACTCAGAGGATGTAACAGTGATATTTTAATAATAAATGTCATGGCCAAAAAGACTTGAAGGATGTCTGTCTGCTCAGGCTTTCATGATAGACGACCATAGATGGGGTCTATGGGTCTAAATAAAAAGAAATTTATTTCTGGGATGCCTGGGTGGCTTAGTTGGTTAAGTGACTGCCTTCGGCTCAGGTCATGATCCCAGGGTCCTGAAATCGAGTCCCGCATCGGGCTCCTTGCTTATCGGGGAGCCTGCTTCTCCCTCTGCTCCTCCCCTCTGCTTGTGTTCTCTTTCAAATAAATAAATAAAATCTTTTTTTTTTAATTTATTTCTTCACAGTGTCGGAGGTTAGAAGTCCAAGACCATGGTGCCGGCTGCCTCAGGCGCTGGTGAGGACTCTCGTCCTGCCTTGCTGACCGCCACCACCTCACCTGTCCTCCTGTGGCTTTTCCTTGTTGCATGAATGCAGAGAGAGAGGGAGCATAAGCAAGCTCTCCTCTGTCATTTCTTGTAGGACACTATTGCTGTTGGATCAGGGCCCCACCCTTAAGACTTGGTTTAGCTTTCCTTCTATGAAACCCTGTCTTCAAATACAGGCGTGCCGGGGGTTCGGGCCAACATAGAAATTGGGGGAGGGGGGACACAAGCCTTCAGTCCGTAACAAAGAAGCTGTACTGTACTTCTTTATCATTTGCATAGTATCTCTTGAAACTAAAATAATCAAAGCATCTGCTTTTTAAAAATTGTAAGTCTTTATTTTATTGGATTTATTTTAACCAAATTACTTTAAACCCCATACCCTGACCTACAGTCCTTTTAAACTCTAATAAGCACACTCAATGTTTAATTTTTACATTTACTAGCCTTTCGTAATGTCTCAAATTAGTCTCTGAAACAATTATTCCTTTATTGTTAAATAATTTCCAAGTTTTGGCTTTCCACAGAACTCCAAGGCATCACTTACAATGTGAACAACAGGTACAGCTTTTATCAGCATTTCCTTTAGAACTCTGAGGAGTCATCAGTTGATCATTTCTGCTAGGAGACTGGGCTCAGTCACATTGCAGACCTCTCGATTTCACCTTTGTGCTTTGGGAAATGAGCTACCTGACTAAACAAATCTGGTTTTGAAGACCAACTTGTAATATTTTCAGTTATTTGTAATTTTTAAAATAGAATCCCTTTCTTTACATTTTTGAAATAATACTGAGAGATGCCCTCAGGTCCTGGGCGTTAGTCCACGATCTTGTTCCTCCCACTTCCCCTCTGAAAGCCTTGCAGCCATGTCTGTCCTATCCACCGGTGGCAGCTCGTTCATGGGCAGCTTATTTAAGGCTGTACTGGCCTGATCAGATTTTTTTTTTTCCTCACAAGAATTCAGAAGAGAGACAGAGAAAGCTTCAGGCAGTTAAGATATGGATGTTGGACTTGAACAGACTTGTCACCCAAGGGCACCACTGCAGCGGACTCGGATGAGTCCTCACCCGACAGCACACGAAGCCAGCCCTCAGAAAGCAAGCAGAATGGAGCAGGTGTACAGAGCAAGGCCCCTGTAACCTGCAAAGACTTTCTCCACGGTTCCCCGCTCTCATCCTTCTGAGCCCCCACTATAGTTAGGCAGACTTACAGTGGAATCAGTTCTTTACTATTCTAAAATATAGTGCATTGTTGGGGCACCTGGGTGGCTCTGTCGGTTAAGCACCTGACTCTTGGTTTTGGCTCAGGTCATGATCTCGGGGTCGTGAGATCCAGCCCCACATCAGGCTCCGCACTCAGTGTGGGGTGTACTTATCCCTCTCCCTCTGCTCCTCCTCCCACTCACACACACACACACTCTCTCTCTCTCTAAAATAAATAAATAAAATCTTTAAAATAAAATAAAATATAGTGCATTAATAGAAAATCTGAGTCCAACAGATCAAGAGACAACTGCCACGGCAAAGCTAGTTTGTTACTCACGGTTCCCAAGAGGAGGGGGCCACATGAGGAAACACCAGGCTTGGTCGTGAAGAAGAAAGAAGGGGGAACTGTGGGCAAAAGCCTCTATTGTGTCTTCCATGGGAAGGAACGGGTGAAGCAGGCAAATAGGTTTAGGATTATCCATATAATTTCAGCAGGCTGTGGGGCACAGAAGCTGTCCCTAGTTGCCTAGTACTTGGCCCAGAGTGTAAGAACCTGATAAAGGAGATGGCTGGCATGTGGATTTTGCATCAGTTGGTGTATTGGAAAAACATGCCCCTGGAGGGAGGACTCCTGAGGAGGCTGGGGAGGGAATGAGGGAGGCAGGAGGCCCAGGCAAAGTGACCAAGGCATAGTATTGGGTTATCCAGAACAAGGCATGTCCAGCATATGCATGTAGGGCAGATGTTAAAGCATCAAATTTACAGAAACTAGGAACATGGTTAATACACTTACATCCGAACATGCTCTAAAATAGGTTCAGAAACTGGTCCAAAGTTGCAGGGCTAATCAGAGGCAACAGCAGGATGAAATAAGCCAAGTTCCTTGCTAACATGCCACACTGCCTCTGTTGTGCTTTGACTAAACCTGGGGCTGGCCTGGGGCCTCCAGTCTTTTTGCAGGATAATATGGGATGCGGGACCCTGACTCCACAGTAGCAAAAGCAAAACCCCACACAAAGAATTCTTTTGATCCTTCATGGAAGGGGAAATGTCACTTTGGGGAGCAAACTCCCAAGCTAAAATAGCACTCTTCCCTTTAAGCAATAACAGAATTCACACCTACCCAGAACATCAATGGTTCATTTTTCACATACCTGTCATTTGGAATTGATATTACATATCATGGTATGGTTAGTCTTTTGCAAAGATACATAGTGATTTTCCTGTTTCTAAGATGCTATTGAGATTGATCTGAGTATGCCACTGTAGGATCAATAGCCTGTACCTCAAGACTGATAGGTGAAGCCACTGCTGAAAATGCCCTTTCACCTCGGTTCTCCCCATGCTAACTTCCGAAGTTGGTGCACTTAGACACATTATGTTCCTTGTTATCTACTCTCATGCTCCCATTGTCTGTGCTACACATTTTGGGACTTTACATAGTGCCTTATTAGAGCACTGATTGGACAATACATTTCTTGTGTCTGGTCTCTCCTTTTAGATTACAAACTTCTTACTGGAAAAAGTATGCCAAATTTGCTTTTCTTCTCTTTCTCTGAGCCTTTATCCCCCATATAAATGTCCGGGCTGCAAGAGGGAGGCATGAGCATGAATGAGCCATCAGAATATTACTATATTGAAATTACTAATTTCAAAATAAATGAAATTTAAAAATCAATTGAGCTGCTTTTAAGCTATACGGCTTTCCGCGTTGGTGATTACTATCCTTGATTTTAAAAATGTTTACATCTTTTGTCTTACAGTCTAGTTTAATTCATGCATTTAATCGTAGGTAATGTAACATATGGCCAGTCTTACATCAGTTGTGGTGACTACATGAATCACATGTAAATTAAAAGCATGATGATGTATTTACCTCATTGGATGCATTTGTGTCACAAAATCTTAACATGAACAGTATTCTAAAGAACGCACATGTACACATACACAAACATATGCTACTGGTTTCTGATAGATGATTGCACTGCCTGATTTGGTGGTGTTCTAGAAATAGTGCAATAGAGAGAATAAAAGATCCAGAAATTGACACAAACTCATAAAGTTTATATACCTGTTTTAGTATTTTGACTCATGTTGTGCATTCATTCAATCATTCATTCAACAAGTATTTATTGAATATGTGGTACTGGTCACTGTTCTAAGTATCCAGGTGAAAACAAACAGATGCAACAAGAAAAGATAAGACAATCTCTCTTATTTTTTTAATCAATGGCATAGAGGACTATACTAATATGTCCATTTATATATTAAAAAACTAAGGGTAAAAGGGATATATGTACTTGCCCAAATACATATAAGTAGTAAGTGATAACATTAGGATTCAGATCCAGGTCTGTATGCCTTCTAGTCCCATATACTTTTCAACATACCCTGTTAATTTCAGCCCCAGTCAACATTTATAGATTATCCTAAATTTCAAATCGAAAATGTTAAACGAATCTATTAATGACTTTCCTTTAAACTGTAAGAATTGTCTACAGAAAATGTGTACCTTAGAGAACTGCGTGTTTCTTGATATTGTTCTTGTACTCTGTGCAATAATACAGCAAAAATCCTAAAAACAAAATTAAAAAGAATAAATCTTTCTCACCACTCACACACACATATATATACAATACATACACACTTATGAAGTAACCTTGTACAGTCATTTGCTCTGTCTCTCTCTGGTCAAGTCACATGACTATAATTTTTTTTTAAATATCATATACTTCTCCTGGAATAAAGATTAATTAAAAAGTAGTTCATTATTTATTTCATGAAATAAATTTCAATGGCAGTAATACTGTTAAAGTATTTCTCTTTTCACTTAAAAACAAATGCCTGATATGAAATCTTGCCGTTTGCAATAACATGGATGCAACTGGAGGGTATTATCCTGAGCGAAATAAGTCAATCAGAGAAAGACATGTATCATACGACCTCACTGATACGAGGAATTCTTAATCTCAGGAAACAAACTGAGGGTTGCTGGAGTGGTGGGGGGTGGGAGGGATGGGGTGGCTGGGTGATAGACATTGGGGAGTGTATGTGCTATGGTGAGTGCTGTGAAATCTGTAAGACTGTTGAATCACAGACCTGTACCTTTGAAACAAATAATACATTATATGTTAAAAAAAAAAAAAAAAGATAGTAGGAAGGGAAAAATGAAAGGGGGGAAATCGGAGGGGGAGACGAACCATGAGAGACTATGGACTCTGAGAAACAAACTGAGGGCTCTAGAGGGGAGGGGGGGATGGGTTAGCCTGGTGATGGGTATTAAAGAGGGCACGTTCTGCATGGAGCACTGGGTGTTATACGCAAACAATCAATCATGGAACACTACATCAAAAACTAATGATGTAATGTATGGTAATTAACATAACATAACAAATAAATAAATAAATAAATAAATAAAGGCCTGATAGTTTCAGGTAGACTTAATTTTTTAAAAATAGACCATTTCTTAATTTTTCAATCATATAATTTTTGTCAGTGGTGACATTACTAAGTACCCTTCAAACGGGCTGCTCTATTTCATAGATGATATTTTTCAACAAGCTGCACAATGCTACATAAAAAGATAGTGAAGTTCAAATATATAAAATGATTTTTAAGTCAATAAACAGTTTTACCATATCTCCTAACACTAGTATAAACCAAATTTGTGCATTGAAGGTAAAGAAATACACTGTACATATGGTATTTTCAGCACACTGGGATATATATATGGATATGCCAGTTAAAAATTGAACTCCAGCTAAAGACCAAAGTGCAAGATATGAAGAAAAATTTTAAAATATAACAATGAGTAAAAAGGAGTCTTTCTCTTCTGTTCAAACTGAAACCAAGGATTTTTCCTCAGCTTTTTCCTAAGTGTTTCAATCTTGGTTATAAATAGTAGTTTTACATTTCCAGTAGCTAATTTCCAGAAACATCCTAAGACTTCCAGGGTTTAGCTATGTATCATTTGGGCAAGGCGAGGATATTCTGCAGCATCAAACAACCTGAGAACTCTCAGCAGTTTAAAACAGCGTTTATTCCTCACTCATGGGCATGCCCTGGGTCAGCAGTGGGCTTTGCCTGCTCTTGGAATCACTGCTAAGCTGACAAGCTTAGCGTCCCGACAAATGCAGAGGAGGGAAAGAGAATGTGGAGAACCACGTGCTAGTTCTTAAAACTTCTACCCAGAAATGACATACATCACTTCTGCTCACAGGCAACTGGCCAAAGCAAATCATAGGACCAAGCCGTAGGGATGAACAATTCTTCCACCAAGGGATACACCGAATGTTTATAAATAATACAGCTTGCCACAAGTTCTAAAAGTACCCTATGCCTAGGACCATAGTTTATTAAATACGCTCTCTGCATTATTTCATTTGATTCTGATGACAACCCCTTGTGATATAAGGTGCAGGAAAGGTAGGGGTGGTGTACTGCAAAACCTTTCAGCAGAACCAACTCATCAATGTTCACTGCTTCTACTATTTCTGGTCTTCCACATCAGCCAATCAGACTGGCGCAAAGGGTGGGAGAAGGCCAAATCAAGACCCCTTCTAAATGGCTCTGCTGCCCACCAGCTTCATGCATCCTACTTCCTGCCTTGGAGTGCTCCCAGTTCCTTGTATTCTCTGCTATTCCCTGGAATGGAGTGGGTGGGTGAGGCTAGAGGGGCGATGACCAACAGGACAGAGCTGCCATGGGACACGAGGAGGCGCACCAAGATAGGGAAGCCTGGTCATCTGATCTGAGGACAGGGAGCCACCACCAGAGTGCAGCTACATCCCTGGAGAGTGATCAGAGTGTTACATATCGAGAACACAGGGTGCCTGCTCCAGGTGAACCCTTCTGGATAAATGCTAATAAAGAACATGTTGAGAAAGGTAATAGTGTACGCGAGCTTCATAGCTGATGAAACTCAAAGGGCTTTCAAGGGTGTTAAATTCTTTGGTCTCCAACAGGGGCCCTGGGTGACCCATAGATTGTTCCTGACCCAGATGTCAATATGCTCACTGCTTCTGCCACAGTCATGGGTAGATCCTCACTTCTGGTCACTGCAGTCACAACACCGTTCCCTCCCACCGTGGGTGAAATGCAGACAGTGGCAGCTTGTAGATGGCGTCCCTTGGTTCCTATGGGGCTTCTTACCTGGACTTTATGCCCTCTGCTCTGGGCAGGATGGTAGAGCGGTAAAGCACACGGGTGCCACCATCAGGCAGACCTGAGCATAAATCTGACTGTATCACTTGTCAGTCGAATGCCCTTCGAGAACTCTGCTCCTCCATTACCTCATCTTTAAAATGGAAATGATAATAGTACTTATTGCCCAGAGCTATTATTGTAAGGGTCAAATAGGTTCAGGTATAAAGCATTCCTCATATTCTCTGACCTGCAGAAAGCCCCCAATTATGCTAGCTACTATTATGTTAATCATGACTGTGATGATGATGTGCTGCTCAGCTGTGCAGGACAGACACACACACACACACACACACACACACACACACACACACACACACACACACACACACACACACACACACACTTACCCACCTACCTACCTACCTACCTCTGCTATTGGTCCCGGATCCGCCCAGTGCTGCTGTAAACCATCCCCTTTCCTTCACCGGGAAGGTGGCTGCTTTCCCTAAGCCAGCAGAATAAGGAGGCAGCATGCCTTGTCCCCCAGGTCCCAAACCCCTCTCCTTTCTTTCTTCTCTCAGAAACACAAATTACAACACCTTGAATTCCACCTCCATGAGGCCTTTCCATCCATGAAACTGCACCGAAGCGCCTCTGGGGCCAGCCCCAGCCCCAATCCTTCCATCCCTGAGGACTCCTCTCCTCAGGGTCACACAACACCCCACAAGCTGCCTGGTAGGCCCACTAGCATCAAAATGACTGCTAAAGATGTGGTAATGTGAATAAAGAAAATCAAAATTAGCTTACGAATGCTGAGAAAATCGCATCTGTGAAATTCAGGGGCTCACAAAATCCAAGTCCTCTCAACTCCCAAAATCTAAAGGTCCACTAGATTTGCTTTTTCCTCAGACTTTTACCTACGGCCCACTACTCCTGTTTAGCAAATGGAGAGCAAATTAATTTGGTTTTCGTCTTTTGGCAGGTTTCACGGTATTAGAGGAAAAGAAAAGTGTTTTATTGACTTGATAGTGAATCTGAAAGGCTTTCAGATCTATCCTCATCAATGAATGCTCTAAGGGTATAGATCATCAAAAATAAAATTAAGGGCTTAAAAAGATGAAGAAAAGGAATAGCTGTCATGTCGCTGGAATCCTCTGGAAAGCAAACTTTAATGCCAAAGCAACCAGTAAATTTATAGCACAGTGTAACATAGTGCAGATAGCTCTAGAATGGGAAAGAATTTGTTGTGTTTGAGGAACAGAAAAGGCCCCATAAAGCTGGAGCACTGTGGGTGAGGAGGTCACTGGTGTGAGATATCAGAGAATGGTGTGGTAAAATGAGATATTAGCTCCAATGTCTCCCTCCCTCTCCCTTTCTCTCTCTCTAACACACACACACATACATACATCCATGTCCTTTCCTTTGACATATCACTGCAATTCCTCTCAAAGAGGAAGTAGATCTCCCTACCCTTGGAACTTGCCCTGAAATTGTCTTTGGTTGATGGGATCTCAGTTGCGCTAAGTGCTTAGGTCTGCCCTCTTGTGCCTCCATTACCTGTTGGTGACGGGAGAAGGAGAGGCCCGTGGAGCAGAATGTCCCCAAGCAAGCCTGCAACATGAAGCAGAGCTGCCCCGTCCATGCAGCCCGGATCAGCCAGCCCCCAGCCAACCTGCACATGTGTGAGTCAACCAGCCGGATCAGCAGAACGGTCCTAGCTGACTAGCAGATCGATGAGAAAAAGAGTTGTTTTAAGACAGATGTTTTAGGGTGGTTCATTCCTCAGTATCGCCCTGGCAATATCTAACCCATACTGATGGTGTAGGGCTTTGTTTGCCAGAAAAAGTGTCCGTTTTATTCCTGGGAGAGGCTTCTAAGGAGTGCAGTGGAATTACCTGATTTACAATGAATGGATCATAAAACCGTGGCAGCCATCCAGGTAAGAGAGGCTTGGACTAAAGTAAGACAACTGAAGGAAAAGAGAAGTGGATGGAATTGAGAAACTTTGTTGTTTGCAGGAGCAGAGAAACAGCGAGGTAGTGGGTGGGGCTGGGGAAAGGTGAAGAGAAGAGAAGGTTCTGTTTATCTGTCTGTTGAAGACCCGAAATTACTAGAACGTGTCTGCTTGTTGAAGGGAAGGATCCAGGAGAGGGAGGGGCTGGCCAGGGGCAGCGGGCACAGACAGAGCCCTCGCTGGGAGCCTCACCTTGTCCTAAGCGGGTCACCGAATCCTCCCTTTTAACCTGCATGACACTGTGAAGTCGATAACATTAACACCGCATGTTACAGATGGGGCAACTGAGGTACACCTGGGAGGTGGCAGAGCCAAGATTCACACTCAGGCAGTCTGACTCATGGCCCATGTACTTAGCCAAGAAGGCAAACTACTGCAGGAGCCCTGGCCCCCAAGCAGTGCGAGAGGATGGGGAGCCCGGTACCAGAGGAGAGGCTGGTGTGCAATATGCTCAGGGATGCTTCATCCGCAGAGACAGGAGTGAAAGGGACACTCTGGTTACAGATAGAGAGAAGCTGTCTGCTGGCCTGGCGATGAGGAGGAGGGCGCTCCTGCTTTCTTTTGTATCTTTATTAAGCTGTACATAAGGCAAGATTATCAAATGAATGTAAGTGAGAAGAATCTAGGAGAAAGGAAAGGAAGTGAAATAGTCACGTTAGGGAGGGAGGAAGCTAATATACTGAGGAAATAAAGTACATTACAGCACAGTAGCCAAGAATTTAAAGAGAGTCTGGCTAACACGCTTGAGTGCTTTTTCTCCATATGATTCAGCTGTTTGGGTTCAGGCTTGAGAGAGGGAGGGAGACAGGAGAGGGAGAGGATATTTGCAGGGGTGTGATTGTAGTGAGAACGAAGGACCTAAGCTGGATATGGAGGGAACCAACATTAAAAGCAGGAAGAATAGTAGTAAAAGAAAAAAAAATGAGAGAAAATTCAGTGAATTAAAGGGCCAAATGCATCTGAAGGACTGCTGGATGGGGAGGACTAAAACAGGCAGGCTGGAACCACAGGAGATGCTGGTCAAGAGACAGAAACTTGGAAGTCAAGATGTGGACACAGTCCAGTTATGGGCACCAGGAATGTCAAGGTAAGACAGCAGGAGTGGTGGCTGAGGTAGAAAGAATAATCCAGGATCAAAGAAGCCAAGGTGCTAGAGGCCAAACCTCCAGAAAAGATGCCAGGGACTTGTGACAGGAAGACAGCGCTGGCCAGCCGTGATTGAGGAGGGTCTATGGACCATAAATACAGCAACAGAGAGGGGTGGTAAAGTCTGAAGGCATAAAATCCAAAGGAGCTGGGTGTTTGAAGGAAGAAGGAAATGAGTGGGGTGCTAGAAGGACACTCACCCCAATCTCCAGGGCCTGTAGTACTTGCACTATGAATAATAATGATGATGATGATAGAACAGCGATAGTAAGCTGCTTCCACTGGAGACCACTGCAGGGGAGGTGATGTCCATAGCAAGCACCCAGGTTCAGTCCAGTCAAGCAAGTGATGAGGACATTCGGAGCAGCAGTTAGGGATCTGGAGGGTTTGCTGTGATAGCCCTACATTCCAAATGGCCTGGAAAAAGTGTGGGAGGTTGGGGAAGAGCAGGAAATTGGGTCATATGAGTGGAGGTAGAGAACAGTAGCAGAGGGTACAGGCAATGTGGAAGCCTGGGGGATGTGGCCTTCTGAGGGTATGTGAGGCATGATGGGATTAGTCCTGATAAACCCACAGGGAGGCCTGGAGACCACATCAGACCAAACAGCATACGGTTACAGGGCCACATGCCTCTCCTGCTGACCGCAGTGATGGTGGCCCATGTTGGAAGCCAGAGTGTGAGACCTTTTTCATCTGTCCAGAGTTAGGGAGGGGCTAGCAGTACAGGCACAACAGAGTGGGGAAAAAATAATTAGAAAATTAATTCATCATAGTTCTTCTATTGTGTAAGAAAGAATAATCATTTACCTGCTTAAATAGGACAGTGATTTAAAATAGTAGTTTTTAAAAAAAAATTATTTTTTTATTTTTTATTTTTATTTATTTATTTGACAGAGACACAGAGAGAGAGGGAACACAAGCAGGGGGAGTGGGAGAGGGAGAAGCAGGCTTCTCGTGGAGCAGGGAGCCTGATGCGGGGCTCAATCCCAGGACCCTGGGATTATGACCTGAGCTGAAGGCAGACACTTAACAACTGAGCCACGCAGGTGCCCCTAAAATAGTAGTTATTAGAAAGTATTGAATCGGCCTCTCTCTTGCTATGAATTGTAAACTTGCAAAATCCCAAGCAAGCTTTTGAAATGAACTTATGCTCTCGACTACACTTGAACACTAATGACTTAGTGAATCCAGACTTAAAACACACAAATGATTTACTTAGATGGAATAAGCATAAACAAGGTCCTTCTTCAGAGTTCTTTCCTGCTGTGAACATTGATGAGTATCATCAGAACAGAAAGTATTCAGACTTGATTCTGCCAAAAAATGCACTGTGACATTGGTGGGCATTCAGGTGTTATTTATGACAGCTAATCTTGTGACATATTGTTTGGTTTCTAAATATAATATTTCTAATTCAAGTGTCCACAAATGAGTGGCTAGTTGATGAGATTATAATACCCCTACATAATGTATCATACAATATAGCTATAAAAAATAAGGTATATCTCTATATGCCAGTAAAGTGAGAAAAAGGAAGATCTCTTACACAACATACAGAATGACTGCATGTGTGTGTTCGGAGAGAGACAGAAAGAATATACACAGGAAAAAGAGTTACTTCTTTAGAGTAGAAATATTGAATGTTTTGCTTTTAAGTTTCTTCCATCTTTATCTTTTTTACATTTTCAGCTGTAGCACAGAGGAACAGGGAATAAACAAATAAGGGTCTATCTATCATGGCCAGCAGAAAACCTCAAAGGTCAATCAAAAGGTACTTGTATTCCTCAGAACATGTTCCTGTTTGTCAGTGAAGCTTGTCTGAACATTCACTATTGCACCGACTAGTGTTCTTCCATAGCTCTTACATTTCCTGTTTTTTAAGTAAAACTGCATTTGCAGCAGGGTGTCCTGTATCCAAACTAGGTGGTCTGTAATCTAGTTTCCAGAACTGGTGACCCAGAGATCTGTGTGAAAATCATCAGCACCAAGTCAGTCATCAAAAAGATCATTCTCTGACGGAAGAAAAAGCCCTTCTTTTCCAGGTTAGGAGGGGTGCCCAGAAGAGGAAGACAAGGACATGAATGGAATGGAATAGAGTCTGCTGCCTTCATAGTCCGTGGCTCTGGTTTTGAACTGTGATGAAGAGAAGGTCTAACCATGAACCCGAAGGGCATGGAGAGGAAGCCCTCCGCATCCCACAACAGACTGAGAGACCGCGTGTAGAATCAGCCCTGTGCCCAGCAACATTCCCAGGGCAGCAGAAGGAGCTTGGTGAGGAAGCAAGAGAAAAATGTGAGTGCATAAATTTCTGAACACAAGCAGATACCACCTTGGGGATGCCTGAAATAAGGAGAAACATTTCAGGGAGGGAATAAAACGGAGGCCAAGATTTCCCATGATTTGGGCAACAATGTTAATAGGGCTGCATTTGCACTCAAGCCCTGCGGGAGCTCCAGTATATGAGTTTCTTATTTCCATGCTCCTGGTGCCATAGAAAACTATGGCCTACAGGACTACATTTGAATTTAGGTCATAACTTCTTTAGCCTATTGCTGAAGACTGCCAAAATACTTGGTTTCTCTTTTTAAACTCAAATTACTCTGTGCCCAGATCATAAAAATTCATGGAATCGTCAATTTACCTTTGAGCTCTAATTTTTTATGACACATCTCCATTTGACATTGTGATGAAAACTGTCCTCTGAACATTTAATCAAACACTAATCACGTAAGGGTTCCTTACTTGAAGAACAGCCCTATGAAATCAGAATCCTTGAAGATGTATTTAATTTTAAGTTAAATCACTGAGTATTCCTCAATAAGAATAGCAGGGTAAAAAAAAAAAAAAGAAAAAAGTAGAGACTCCATGGCATTTGCCACATGCCTTTATTGAGGGCCTAGTACTTTTAGCAAAGCTGTCTTTAAGAATGTGCCGTAGGCTCCATCGGAAAGAATATAAGTAATGGAAAGTGGAGGCTGGACAATGGCAAGCTGGCTCAACTTCTCGGAGCATCCTTCGTTAGATCCAGCTGATAGCTATAAAAAATGTATGCAGGACTTCTTTTTAAGCATTAACACACCGCTACTTTAAATGTTGGTTCTGACTGAGAAATTCCTCTCTGCAGGTGCTTTTACCGCCATAACCTCTGCAAGCTGCCAGGGCCTCAGGAGACTAAACAAATTGCTAACTTAAAAATTCATTATAGTATCTATTCCCTTTCCAAGACATAAAATGTACTCTATAATTTGCTCTTCTGAATCCCCTGAGACCTTGGTCTTCAAGGCCCTGTGTGCTTGTATGACGCCATCTCTTGTCCATTATTAATATACTGGATAGGGTTTTTAAAAACACATCACACCCAAAAGTCCTAAAATGGGAAGTGAAAATGTCACTAGCCAGTACATTAATTTCCCTGAAGTAAGCAAAAGCAAAAGTGATGACAAAGGTGATACCAACACACTAGGTTCCTGGCAGGGAAGTGTGAACAGTTCAACTCTATAGCTTGCATTTACCAACAGCTGGGGGCAAATGGATGATGAGGTCCAGGTACAGGGAGTCACTGTTAGAAGTCCATGAACAAAAGAAGTTCAATTCCGTGCAGCTATGAAAAGTAATATAAAATTATCAGGGATATAATATAAAGGTAGGAAGTTTAAATAGGCATTATTTTAAAAATATAAAGATTAGCCACATAACCAAAGGCCAAGACTTAGTACAGGTAAAGCAGATAGCTGCTTACCTTCTCACATTTCAAAGACTCTCACAAAAAGAGCACATAAATCCAAGATGGTTACAACTCAAAAAGGCCGAGTCAAGATGCTTCTAGAATGGACCCATGGGGAAAGACGGGAGACTAGAATCCAGAACCAGGGAAACAGACCCAGTCACAGAGCACAGTGAGATCCCTGAGAAATTGAGGAAAAGAGTGAAAAGTGGGTGTTTTGGATATTATTCCAAACTAAGCTGTTGGAGATTTTCTTTCTTGAAAAGCTTGGGTCTGCATTCAGTTCAAAGGACTTCCTAAAATTTAGTCAACTGGCAAACATGGTAGATAGACATGGATTAAACACATGAAAGAATGGAAAGGCCTAGCTGAAGAAAAACCCATGGATTATTTAAAGATAATGTTTCTTTTTTTGAAATAGAGCACCTTTTAGAATGCAGTGATAGATGGAGGCAAAGAGAACAATTTGATTAGACGGGGGTACAAGAAAAGTCCAAGAATGCTAAGAGTTTGGTCAGTCATCATAATCCATCACGGATGAGATCAGAGATAAGCAAAGTCAATCTTGATGATACTGGCATACATGATGAGAGAAGGTGTCCCTCAGAACCCAGCATCTGTGCGACACAACTGGTTCGCTCTAGAGGTGCTCTCAGCCACAGGACTTGGATTTATACCAGGCATCCCCTAGCCTGGATAAAATATCCCTCGAGACTATTTATATAACATTACTTCAATTTTGTCTTCACTTAGCATCCCTCTGACCGTGAATTCAGCCTTTCAGTCACCCTGATACAGGAAGGATTCAATAAATGATAAAAATGAATATTTTAGTGGCCAAAAAGGGATATTCCCCATCAAAATTAATAAATCAACATTCAGATATACACCATTCTCTTGTAAGTTAACATTGGTCTGTCCTCTTGTCTCAGGAGGCATATCATGAGGCACTGGCATGGAAACTTCTAGAACTGCAAATCAAACATCGGACCTGGACAACAGGCATTTTACCACCTTGTGGGGCAGCTTGGCAGCCAGCTGGTTAGCCTCCCCTTAAGTGGCTCTACCCCCACATGTAAAAAAAAAGGTAAGAATACATGATCTACTTAATATCCTGTGAATTTAGCACTAGTGACTATGTGAATCAGAAATCAACTATATAAATCAATAACCAATTAAACCTATTAGATTGTGTAAGAGTAGACACCATATCTATTTTGTTTGTTGTGGGCCCTAATGCACTTCCTGACATGTATGAGGAACTCAAGAGATATTGTTTTGAATAAATAAAAATTTAAGAAAGGAAGGGAGATAAGGGAGTGGGGGAAGAATTTAGGTTCTTTCCAGATTAAGCTGCTGAGTGAGATTGACGACTTTTCATATGACTATTAAGCCAAGTGCTTTCCATCCTTCGGAGCAGCTAATTCATAAAAATTTTTGGACGCAGAGAGAACTACGAATATGTGTCAGTCACGTGATTGGTCTGTTCATAATAATACGAAGCTGTGAAGATTCGAGTTGTTCCTGCTTTGTTGGGGGAGGTCACCGAGAAGACGTGACCTCTGAGCTAGACCACAGCAGTACAGAGACTCCTCATCAGTCCCCTGTCCTTGGAATGTGCATCCTGCTTGCCTTTCCTGCTTCCAGAAGCTGGCCCCAAGGACATAGCCTTGAGACAGTGATGTGGTGTTGAGTATTTGCGACTGAACTCAGTTAAGGCCTTTATGTAAACTTTTAAGACTTGGCAGGCAGGTATGGAGATCTACTCATCTTGAGACCACCCAAGACAGGTCTCGTATGTAAGTTCTCTTGCTTATTACACCTGCCACCTACTAATTTGGAGTGGACTGCCTCTTTCTTCAGTCTTTCTGCCCTCCGTGTATGGGGGCTAGTTTTGGATTACACCTGAGAAGCTCCAAGAAGCTTGCAAACTAACATGCTTTAATATAAAGATAAACAGAGATTATTTAAAAATCATTTCCTGTTTATATTTACTATCTAGCTTGAAGAAAAGAGACCCCTGAGTGTCCCTGAATGAATAGAAAGAGAGAATAACAACCCATGAAAAGATGGATAAACAACTACCTTTATGTTGTGCTTGTTATCTGAGGGAACAGAGTGTGATAAACCACAGCAGATAAGCCAGGACATATATGCCTTCGTCATGGGGGCTGGAAGGCCTTCTGCACACACTGTGGCATGTGGCTTTGTCATCTTCTATTATGCTGTGTTGAAATGTTATGAACTCCCTAACATCAAAACTATTTCTAGCTTTTAAAATGTCAGCGTGTAGGGGCGCCTGGGTGGCTCAATCGTTAAGTGTCTGCCTTCGGCTCAGGTCATGATCCCAGGGTCCTGGGATTGAGCCCCGCATCGGGCTCCCTGCTCCGCGGAAAGCCTGCTTCTCCCTCTCCCACTCCCCCTGCTTGTGTTCCCTCTCTGGCTCTCTCTCTCTCTCTGTCAAATAAATAAATAAAATCTTAAAAAAATAAAATAAAATGTCAGAGTTTAAGGTCCAAGCCAAAGACCCAAGGCCTTAGGAAAAGGAGGCTAAGACTTTTAAAATCTAGTGAGGACATTATGTGAGTGCAATAAGCCAGACACAAATATTGGACAAATATTGTATGATTCCACTTACAGGAGGAACCTGGAATAATCAAATTCATAGAGACAGGAAGTAGAACAGAGGGTGCCAGGGCTGTGGGAAGGAGGGGTGGGAATGGGGAGTTAGTGTTTAATGGTACAGAGTTGCATTTGAGGATGATGAAAAAGCTCTAAAGAAGGAGTGGCGATGGTTGCACAACAGAGTGAATGTACTTAATGCCACTGTACACTTAAAAATGGTTAAAATGATAAATTTTATGTTATGTATATGTCACCACACATACACACAAAAAAATTCAGGGAGAAATGAGTTACTCACTAGACTCTGAAGGCAAAATTCGAGCGGAGCAAAACCAGCAACCCAGACACGGCAACCTCTTCTTCCCACTCACGTGGCCAGTATATTAAAATGTTCTGAGAATTAATCTTCCATTAAGACCCTTGAGCGAACATAGTTAGAACGACCCTTGCCACCCCAGAAGTGAACGATTCTAAGCATCTGCTACTAATAGCCACCGTTACCATTTACTGAAGGCCTATTACACCGACCCCTTTACACCAGCCACTTAGTTCGAAGATACTTCAGAGACACTTGTGCTCTGGCCCCGCTGGACCCCTCCTGCCTTACTCCTCTTGGGCTCCATGTTCAACACACACAGAATTATTTGCATTTCCCCAGAAGGTATCACATTCTTTTACCCCTGCAGCTCTTCACATACATACACACACACAACCTTTTCTTGTTCTCCATGCGGTACACACACACACACACACACACACACACACACACACACACACCCTTTTCTTGTTCTCCATGCGGTTCACACACACACACACACACACACACACACACACACAACCTTTTCTTGTTCTCCATGTGGTACACACACACACACAACCTTTTCTTGTTCTCCATGTGGTACACACACACACACACACACACACACACACACACACACACAAACCTTTTCTTGTTCTCCATGCGGTTCACACACACACACACACACAAACCTTTTCTTGTTCTCCATGCGGTACACACACACACACACACACACACACACACACACACACACAACCTTCTCTTGTTCTCCATGCAGTTCCCTCCTCTCTACCCGTGGCCAACTCTGGATCATGCTGCTGGCTTCAGCCTCGAGACCTCAGCTTCCTCTAATAACCCCCCTGATCACAGCCTGACCCAGTGTTTCTCAAACCTGGTTCCACATTAGAATCACCTGGGGGATTTAAAAATTACTGGTTCCCAAGTTACACCCCTAGCAATTCTGATTTAAGTAGTCTATGGTGTGACCAGGGTATTGGTCTTTTTTTTTTTTTTTTAAAGAAAAACCTCTCCAGGGTGTCCCAATGAAGAGCCAATGCCGGGAACCACGGACCTAAAGTGAGTTACTTATTTTCCCCCCGAAGCACCTGAGGCCCCTCAAGCTCCTCAGTGTCTCAGCCAGCATCTTATTTTGCTGTAATCAGTGGTTAGCTTGGCTCTCTCCCTTTTGAACACAAGCTCCTTGAAGGGAAGCTCAAGTTCACCACTGTAGCCATAAAACTTAGACCAGTGCCTGGCACATGGTAAGGGCTCAATAACCACTGTAATTGCTTTCTTGAATTAATTTTGCACCCATATGACAAGCATTGTTATCCTCAACTTAAAAATTAGCCCATGGAGGCTTCAAGAGGCTAAGTCACTTATCCCAAGTTCACAGGAAGTGAGTGGCAGAGCCAGAATTAGAACTTTCACTCTCTCTGATGGCAAAACTATATTTACTGTACACTACAGTGCCTTCAAACTTCTTCAATAAGTTGCTCATATCAAATGAGTTGTTCCTGCTGAGCAAGTTAGAAATAAAGGCAAAACTGGAAACTGTAAGTGAGCTGTAAATAACTGTAAAATACAGCCAAAAATCGCTCAATTTGCTAAACTTGTTGGGAACAAGATTTTGCAAAATCTGGCCCTTGGATGAACAATCAGCAGTGCGCTGCTAGAGAGGCTTAATCACTGTTCTCGGAGGAACATCTATTTCTCAGTGATTAGAACCCTTTTTTCTAGGACTCCCATCCAACAAAACCTGAAATGGTTTTGATGTACCAAGTTCCCGCGCAAACAACAAACGAAACCAAACCAGTGAGAGAAAACTGTGAAATTGTAATGCCCACTGAAACTTTCTTAGGCAACCCCCCCGCCCAGGTACTACAGCTCAATTTGAGGGCCAACCTGTCATGCGTGTGCTCAAAATGCAAAGCGAGGACTTCAGACTTCTGGAGACTACACAGTCTCTGGCACGGTTTTTGTTTTCTCCTAACAGTGAACGCTGCTGGGCCCCCTCCACCACTTGGCTAGACCAGAGCACCCATCACCATGTCAGACGCACCCGCAGGGAATAATACACAGCAGTTGTTGACTTCTGAGGCTGCCTACTGTCCTGAGATGAACTTCCACTGTTCGGGGTTCCCTTACCACTCAGGAGAGGAGCTTAGCTGCCAAGTGCCAGGTGGCGTAGGAGTGCCACATGCTTACTTCTCCCTACCCAACATCACATTTTAGTATGGCAAATCTGAGGTATATACAATAGCAAGTCAACACTTCTACCCATGGTAGAAGTCAACCAGGCGGTAAGCACCGGGTGCACAAGTCTGGGATCGAGACGGTGAGTCAGGCCGCAAGGCTGGGTTTGTATACATGTTCCCATGGCATGTTTTAGAATGGGCCACTCCTCAGTCAATCTTGGCACAAATGAATAAAGTAACCTTTTTGATTATCCTGGAAGTCAGGGAGTTTCACAACTATCTCTCCAAACCTGCCAGGACAATGTTTGGGAACTTGATGGGAGGCCTCTGCCTTTCCTTGCATGGCTCCCTGGGATTAACAGCAGAAACCATGGCAGTTAGCAGGGGAAGTTCTAGGGTCAGGTCCTCTGGGTGTGAGAGCCACTTCTGTTATTAGTCTTGGTCCTTGGCACATCTTACTTCACATCTTTTAGCTTTCTTTCTTCAATCTGTGAAGGGGAAATAAAATAGCTAACGGAGTTATTGTGAAAATTAAATGAGATACTGCAAGGAAAATAGTACAAATCTGTTGTTTTTTTTTTTAAGGTGTTCAGTAAATATTAGAGTTTGATATTGTGAATGACAATAGTGTTGGTTCCTCTAATTCTATCTTGCTTGGTCTTGGCTCTATTGATGGCCTCTTTGTTCTTCGTTTGTTGGGTTTTTTTTTAAGATTGTATTTATTTGACAGAGAGAGAGAGAGAATACAAACAGGGGGAGTGGCAGGCAGAGGGAGAAGTAGGCTCCCCACTCAGCAGAGAGCCCAAAGTGGGGCTCGATCCCAGGCCCCTGAGACCATGACCTGAGCTGAAGGCAGACACATAACCAACTGAACCACTCAGGAACCCTATGGATGGCCTCTTTGGCAGCCAGCTCCCTGGAGCGCCTTAGTGCCTCATGGCCATAGCCACCTCCTCTAGATTCCCAGCTACAACATTCTAGAATTCTGTAAGTGGACAAGCGAGTTATGAAATCAAAGCAGCTCTGAAGTCAGAAGACCATGAAGTCACTTCGCCTGAAGAGGCATGTGAAGGCTTGGTGCATGAAATGGGACTTCTAGATTTAATCAATTAATTTATATCTTACCCCAATCCCAAATACTAGTGAGATATTTATTTATTTACTTATTTATACTTTTGGCATTATTGATTTATATTTTATACAAAAATTTCTCACAATATAACATATTGCACATTCTATTTAGCCAGTGATCTTCAAGTTTGAGTGTGCTTCAGTATTGCTTATTAGAAGTTGATTTCTGAGCCCCAACCCTAGAAGTGCTGAGTTTGTATATCCTCATATCTATACTGTGAGGAAGGTTGTATGATTATTTGGTGGGATTTTTTTTTAATGCATATAGTCAATGGAGAAAAAGAAAGAGCTGAGGAAGTCAAAGGGAAGAGAGATGACGGCCATATGATTTCAGTTGAACATGTCTTGGGCCAGATAGGGGCAAACCTTAAAAATATCCTGTTACCAAAACAAAGAAGAAAAATATGATCAATTGCAAAATTCATATATGCCAATATATGTCTTCTATGCCAGACACTGTGCTAAGCATTCAGTAGGTGTTAACTCACTTAATGGTTCCAGCACTTCCATAAATTGGTGCTTTGTTGTTGCCATTTACACAGATGGGAAACTGAGGCTCTGAAGGTCAAATAAATGGCAGTACTGAAACCAGAATGCTGGTTGCCTGGGTTCATCACCCAGGCTCTTAAGGACTAAGCAATGTTTTGAGAGACAACATAACAAAGAGTAGCAAATGAGCAGTTTAGAGGAAGCATTTCCTAACACTGAGATTGGAGCCTTCAAAATGACAAAACAGTTTGACAAAGAAATTAGTTTCCAGATTTGGGGATGTCCCAGGTGAGTTAAAAAAAATTTTTTTTTTAATTTTAAGGGTGGAGAAATCTGATGTACAGCTGACACCTTTTTTGTTTGTGCATGCCCAGTAAGAACATTAAAACAACAAGGACTGAGGATAGTGAACATCATTTCATGAAATATTGACACTTCGGCACCAAAAAAAAAGAAGGAAAGAAAGAAAGAGCACCAACTAAAACAGAGAGGACCTTGTTATAAAAATTTGAATAAATTCAGCTTTGTGAGAAAAATGTACACCATCTATATATTTCTCATTTGCCTCTGACAGCTGAAGAACAGTCACAGAATACCAGTGGTGCATGAACTAGCAGAAGATGTGATCCAATCAGAAAACACAAAAGGACATTCAACGCAATCCCCATCAAAATACCATCCACTTTTTTCAAAGAAATGGTACAAATAATCCTAAAATTTGTATGGAACCAGAAGAGACCCCGAATAGCCAGAGGAATATTGAAAAAGAAAAGCAAAGCTGGTGGCATCACAATTCCGGACTTCCAGCTCTATTACAAAGCTGTCATCATCAAGACAGTATGGTACTGGCACAAAAACAGACACATAGATCAATGGAACAGAATAGAGAGCCCAGAAATGGACCCTCAACTCTATGGTCAAGTAATCTTCGACAAAGCAGGAAAGAATGTCCAATGGAAAAAAGACAAGTCTCTTCAACAAATGGTGTTGGGAAAATTGGACAGCCACATGCGGAAGAATGAAATTGGACCATTTCCTTACACCACATACAAAAATAGACTCCAAATGGTTGAAAGACCTAAATGTAAGATAGGAGTCCATCAAAATCCTAAAGGAGAACACAGGCAGCAACCTCTTCGACCTCAGCTGCAGCAACTTCTTCCTAGAAACATCCCCAAAGGCAAGGGAAGCAAGGGCAAAAACGAACTATTGGGATTTCATCAAGATAAAAAGCTTTTGCACAGCAAAAGAAACAGTCCACAAAACCAAAAGACAACCGACAGAATGGGAGAAGATATTTGCAAATGACATATCAGATAAAGGGCTAGTATCCAAAGTCTATAAAGAACTTATCAAACTCAACACCCAAAGAACAAATAATCCAATCAAGAAATGGGCAGAAGACATGAACAGACATTTTTCCAAAGAAGACATCCAAATGGCTAACAGACACATGCAAAGTGCTCAACATCGCTCAGCATCAGGGAAATCCAAATCAAAACCTCAATGAGATACCACCTCACACCAGTCAGAATGGCTAAAATTAACAAGTCAGGAAACGACAGATGTTGGCGGGGATGCGGAGAAAGGGGAACCCTCCTACACTGTGGGTGGGAATGCAAGCTGGTGCAACCACTCTGGAAAACAGTATGGAGGTTCCTCAAACAGTTGAAAATAGAGCTACCATACGATCCAGCAATTGCACTACTGGGTATTTACCACAAAGATACAGATGTAGGGATCCGAAGGGGTACGTGCACCCCAATGTTTATAGCAGCAATGTCCATAATACCCAAACTGTGGAAAGAGCCAAGATGTCCATCGACAGATGAATGGATAAAGAAGATGTGGTATATATACACAATGGAATATTATGCAGCCATCAAAAGGAATGAGATCTTGCCATTTGCAACGACGTGGATGGAACTGGAGGGTGTTATGCTGAGTGAAATAAGTCAATCAGAGAAAGACAAGTATCATATGACCTCACTGATATGAGGAATTCTTAATCTCAGGAAACAAACTGAGGGTTGCTGGAGTGGTGGGGGGTGGGAGGGATGGGGTGGCTGGGTGATAGACATTGGGGAGGGTATGTGCTATGGTGAGTGCTGTGAATTGTGCAAGACTGTTGAATCACAGACCTGTACCTTTGAAACAAATAATGTAAAATATGTTAAGAAAAAAGAAAAAGAAGAAGATAGCAGGAGGGGAAGAATGAAGGGGAGTAAGCCGGAGGGGGAGACAAACCATGAGAGATGATGGACTCTGAAAAACAAACTGAGGGTTCTAGAGGGGAGGAGGGTGGGGGGATGGGTTAGCCTGGTGATGGGTGTTAAAGAGGGCACATTCTTCGTGGAGCACTGGGTGTTATGCACAAACAATGAATCATGGAACACTACATCAAGAACTAATGATGTAATGTATGGTGATTAACATAACAATAAAAAATTTTTTAAAAAAAGAAAGAAAACACAGAAGGTCTGTGGGAAGTGACCAGAGTGGGAGCCCTCAATTTACAATTTTCATGCAAGATGCACATAGCTCTCATACATATGAACACATCACTGCAATCTTTGAGAAACCCAAGTGACACTGTAAGGCTCTAATTTCAGTCTTGAGTGAAACTGATGACTATTACTTTAAAAAGAACATAATAGTTGTTAATATTATCCATTCTGACTGGTGTGATGTGGTATCTCATTGAGGTTTTGATTTGGATTTCCCTGATGGTAAGCGATGTTGAGCACTTTTTCACGTGTCTGTTGGCCATTTAGATGTCTTCTTTGGATAAATGTCTGTTCATGTCTTCTGCCTATTTCTTGATTGGATTATTTGTTCTTTGGGTGTTGAGTTTGATAAGTTCTTTAGAGATTTTGGACACTAGCCCTTTATCTGATATGTCATTTGCAAATATCTTCTCCCATTCTGTCGGTTGTCTTTTGGTTTTGTGGACTGTTTCTTTTGCTGTGCAAAAGCTTCTTATCTTGATGAAGTCCCAAAAGTTCATTTTCGCCCTTGCTTCCCTTGCCTTTGGCGATGTTTCTAGGAAGAAGTTGCTGCAGCTGAGGTCGAAGAGGTTGCTGCCTGTGTTCTCCTCTAAGATTTTGATGGACTCCTGTCTCACATTGAGGTCTTTCAACCATTTTGAGTCTATTTTTGTGTGTGGTGTAAGGAAATGGTCCAGTTTCATTCTTCTGCATGTGGCTGTCCAATTTTCCCAACACCATTTGTTGAAGAGACTGTTTTTTTTCCATTGGACATTCTTTCCTGCTTTGTCGAAGATTACTTGACCATAGAGTTGAGGGTCCATTTCTGGGCTCTCAATTCTGTTCCATTGATCTATGTGTCTGTTTTTGTGCCAGTACCATACTGTCTTGATGATGACAGCTTTGTAATAGAGCTGGAAGTCCGGAATTGTGATGCCACCAGCTTTGCTTTTCTTTTTCAATATTCCTCTGGCTATTCGGGATCTTTTCTGGTTCCATACAAGTCAGGAAATGACAGATGTTGGCGGGGATGCAGAGAAAGGGAAACCCTCCTACACTGTTGGTGGGAATGCAAGTTGGTGCAGCCACTCTGGAAAACAGTATGGAGGTTCCTCAAAAAGTTGAAAATAGAGCTACCATATGACCCAGCAATTGCACTGCTGGGTATTTACCCCAAAGATACAAATGTAGGGATCCGAAGGGGTTTGTGCACCCCAACGTTTATAGCAGCAATGTCCACAATAGCCAAACTATGGAAAGAGCCAAGATGTCCATCGACAGATGACTGGATAAAGAAGATGTGGTATATATATACAATGGAATATTATGCATCCATCAAAAGGAATGAACTCTTGCCATTTGCAACGACGTGGATGGAACTGGAGGGTATTATGCTGAGCGAAATAAGTCAATCAGAGAAAGACATGTATCATATGACCTCACTGATATGAGGAATTCTTAATCTCAGGAAACAAACTGAGGGTTGCTGGAGTGGTGGGGGGTGGGAGGGATGGGGTGGCTGGGTAATGGACATTGGGGAGGGTATGTGCTATGGTGAGTGCTGTGAATTGTGTAAGACTGTTGAATCACAGACCTGTACCTTTGAAACAAATAATACATTATATGTTAAAAAAAAAAGAAGAAGAAGAAGATAGTAGGAAGGGAAAAATGAAGGGGGGAAATTGGAGGGGGAGACAAACCATGAGAGACTATGGACGCTGAGAAACAAATTGAGGGTTCTAGAGGGGAGGGGGGTGAGGGGATGGGTTAGCCTGGTGATAGGTATTAGAGAGGGCACGTACTGAATGGAGCACTGGGTGTCATACCAAACAATGAATCATGGAACACTACATCAAAAACTAATCATGTAATATATGGTGATTAATATAACATAATAAAATTTAAAAAAAAGAACATAATAGGCTTGAAGAAAATATAAGATTAACACCAATGCTAACACATTTAGCGATATCATATTTTCCCAATGCTAACACATTTGGCAGTATTTTTCTACTTTGGTAAAAAATTTGATTTGCTTATAAATTTATACTGAGCCCCGCTGGATGCTTTCAAGAGGCTGAAGCAAGCAGCCCTGCTCTTTCAGAGAGTTGTGTTTATAATACCTACTGTTCCTACATTTCCATTAGAATGCAATTATTCTTCTTGGGGAAAAATAAAGGTCACTGGGTTAATGGAGCTCACCTCTCTTTTTTAGTCCATAAATAATAAATCAAATATAATATTTAAAAAGGAAACCACATCCTGCATATCACTGTATTGGTGATGCTTTTTTTTTCATAGGATGTTTGACTACATGGCACTATGGCCATAATCGTGGCTGTCCATCAAGTTCCCATAGTACTCGTTCAGTAAAGAAGTACACAGCATGCATCTATTAAATTGATATTCATCAATACTAAACCGTTGAAGAAATTTCCCATGACACTTTCAAATCCGATTACAGTACTTTCCACTCTGAATTTGAGAAGCATATCACAGAATGATTTATCCTAGCAAATATACAGAAAATCTCATGAGCTTTATCTGATAAGCATTGACAAAAGTATCCATTTAAAATATTCTAAATAAATACTGATTGAAGCACATTCCTCTGCTTCCAGAATGGCTTACCAACAGTACTTGTGAGGAGACAGTAGACAGTGCTTATGACCACACTAATAATAATAAATATCTCCAGGCAAGATTCTGCTGCCACCAGTTTCCCTAATGAAAAAAGAAAGACTTTCTGCCAGCAAAATAGCTGAATAGGGCTCTCAGCCCAAAGGAGCCTAATCAATGCTTTCACTTCAGGCTTCCCAAGGGATCAACTAAGCAATCGCTCCAGTACCTGGCACATCAAGATTTATAAGGCAGAGTAGGAACACATGGCCTAAATAGCTTTAGAAAGCCGTTTGTTTTGAGTAATAATAAATTTAAAAAAACAACTTAGGGCCACTAATGTTAAATCACCATCCCCCTGAAACTAAGGCTCTGTGACTCATGAGATTTACCTAAGAAATATGTTTTAAATAAAAAGGAAATTATAATACACACCTGAGCCTGCTATAAGAACTGCTAAATAGTTGTAAATCACATTCCCCCAAAATAATGAAAATGAAAAACTGCTTTCCACTTGACACAGGCTTATATGACAAAATGCCCTTCGATTGCTAACCAGTAGAACTACACACAGCTCCCGCCTCATCAAGAATTTCAGCAGCATCGCAGAACAGCCCTGTGAATAGGCGCTTTAACTTCAAATGATAAACCTAGCACTGAACAAGCCAACTGTTTTCCTAAGCAACACAGCACTTAGAGTCACAATTTTTTAAAAAGTTAATTTGAAGGGTGTGTATCCGTCAACAGCACATAATTATTTTTTATTATAATTAGCAACAATAAAAGTCAAGACCACCATGTAGTGATTGTTGCCCTGCCAGGCATGGATCTGGTAGTTTCATGAGGATTTTCTAATTTAATTCCTGAAAAGTTCCTCTGGTCTGTGATGGGTGACAGGATGTATCCCACTAAATATACCAAAATATACCACTTTGGCATAAAGATTATTTGGAGCTAGGGACACTTAAAAAAACAGGCAGAGGGTTAGAATGCAAGAAGAGCATTCTAACATCCCTTTTTCTTCCTGAAAATGGGAGATGAAAAACTCCCATGTGAACGATGCCCTCCCTGTACCAGGAACGAAGAAACAATCTGCAACAGGGATGCAAAGCCAAGAAATTCTGTACAAACAGAACTTGTTAAAATAATTCTTATCTTCCTTTAGCCTCACTCTATATTTTAGTGACTTTTCCACAACTTTGTGTCTCTGCCCAACCTCATAGAAAAGTACTTTACAGAAGTTTGCTACTTCTTTGGGTCTTCATGTCATGGTGAGGGCTCCTATGTCACACAAACCTTATACAAATTTCTGTGCTTTTTTCTAGGTAATCTGTTGTCAGTTTAATTTTCTGCCCCCAGATAAAAAAAAAATCCTAAGAAGGTAGAGAGAAAATTTTGCCTCCCCTACATCTGCGATCGTTTGTTAAGTAGTTAAGGCTACTGATCCATCAGCACCAAGTGTTCAGATCTAACATTTAAATATAGACACTTAATTTTCCCCAGTATTCATTCTCAACGTCAATATTTTGGGCTTTGAAATTTATTTAGGCTTCCCAAAAGGATTTTCTTAAAATAGTAGTCATTTTTATGAATATCATCAAATACTTCTTTATTCATTGCCAGAAATTTTACATCTGTTTTACATAAAATTGAAGTAGGCTGATTGGCATTAGTTAAAAGGCAGATTTCCTGAAAAATAAAAACAAATGCATCTCTTTTAGAATTATTTTAGCTCTGTGCGCCTGGGTGGCTCAGTTGGTTAGGCGACTGCCTTCGGCTCAGGTCATGATCCTGGAGTCCCGGGATCAAGTCCTGCATCGGGCTCCCTGCTCGGCAGGGAGTCTGCTTCTCCCTCTGACCCTCTTCCCTCTCGTGCTCTCTATCTCTCATTCTCTCTCTCTCTCAAATAAATAAATAAAATCTTTAAAAAAAAAAGAATTATTTTAGCTCTGACATTATTCTTACAATGAAATTCTAGGAACCTGTGAAATTATAAGTATGCACCATTTTAAGCAAATGATTTAAAAAAATAAATCTTAAGCTTACAGAATTAATAAATAAGGATTGGCCTTGACTTTCCTTTTGGATAATCTATCAGCTCCAGCAGGATTAATTTGTACCAACTATAGTCTCAAAACAGAACCCCAGGTCAAATGAGTCTTTAGTCTGGAGTAGTTCATGTGCTAAAATAGCAGCATGATCCATACACATACATAATATTGTGTCCTAGCTCCATCCAACAACTTAATACTAAGAAAAAAAGAATGCTTTAAGAAAAGGGGGAAGCTTCATTCTGAGGACAGTGGACTTGGAGTGGAGATGCTGACCTAGATCCCTGATGGTCAGTGAGGAAGGATGGTGTTAGTGTAAGTGTAAACAAAGCTGTAACACTATTTTGTGAATATAATATTGAAAAAGATGTAGCAATAAAGAGTTAAGGTAGAATTATCTTAGAGAAGGAAGAGTAGCATGATTTTAAAATTAAAATCTCTCTTTGCTTGAGCTAGGATATCAATCTTCTCCTGCCCTCAGACTTTGGCTCTCCTGGTTCTCAGGCCCTTTGACTTGGACTGAATTACACCACTAGCTTTCCTGGTTCTCCAGCTTGAAAGCAGCAGATTGTGGGACTTGTTGGCCTCCATAATAGCATGAGGCAATTCCTACAATAAATCTCTCATATATCTACATATATCCCGTTAGTCCTGTTTCTCTGGAGAACCCTGATGAATACAGACATTTTGAGAAACACCAGTACAGATAATCTGAGTTTCTTCTCTTCAGTTGAAAAACCAATGGCTCTATTTGATCCACACACAGTTGAGGCAGCAGGGTGAAATGAACAGGGCACTAAAATCAGGATTCTGCTCCCACTTCTGCCACTAACTGGCTGTGTCAACATGAGCAATCTGTTAGCTGACCTCTGAGGCTCCATCAGTGGAGTGGACTGACTAATAGTCACTCATCCGGGGGATGATCTTGGAGTCCACAGAGGGTCATAGGTTCTAAGAATGCCTCCAAAGCACCTCGAGCACTAGAATGTTCAGCCAGTCACTGGCAGGCTAACTCCTTGACCAAGGTTTAGTCTATCGAGAAATTTTTGACCCACCAATGATGATTCATAAATTTAACAGTGGGGATGCCATGCAAAAATAAAGTTTAATTTTTACTGAAAATTGTTGGAACTACATCTATTCTTTCTCCTTTGCCCTTCTTATTGACTTTATTGCCAGTAAAATACCTTGAATCCAACTCTTAATCGGTACGCCCATGGCCAGTGCTGCGGTCCAAGATCTGCTTGGCTGATCTCCCAACTGTTCTCCAAATCCATGTTGTCTTTTCTCTGCTAATACAGCTGCACATCATCACACCAGTCACCTATCTAAATGTGAATCTGATCTATCTCCCTCCTACTTAAAGACCATCAATGAGCTCTACTGCCTGTAGAACTAAGTCCAGATTCTTTAGCATTGTCTCCAGTGTCATATCTGACCTCAAATGACATTTCCAAAATCAATCCCAGCAACTATTCTCACCTCCCAAGACCTTTATATTTAGGGACTTTTAGATTCAAGAATCTTCAAATCCAGTCTGCCCTCAGCTAAAAAAAAAAAATGAAGCAAATTTTATTACTACACACAAACTGTTCTCTTGCCCTATATCCTATCCTTTTGCATAAAGTTTTTTGCAAGCATAGGATTTCTTTAAAGAATCAAAAGGAGCTCCTTTAATCAATAACTGTTTTGGCACGCTTTATTTATTAATACGACTCAGCCTCCAAAGCGACATCGTTTGTAACTCACTCATTTAGCTGGTGAATCATATAACATATAACATATATGTTATATATGTATATAACATATAACATAATCATATAACCACCACTTATGAATCTTGTGTGTCCCATATTTGACAAAATATACATTAGGCTATACGTTGGCTCTCCCTTAAGGAAAAACGGGATTTGTCTCAGCATTTCAATTACTGAAATATTTCATACTGGCCTAAATCTTAGAACCACACTTTCGGCTTCAAATCTTGAAAGAAAAAATATTAAAAAAAAAATGTCTCCTGCAAAATGGAAGTTTGGAGTCACCGATGGCAAAAAAATAATCCTTTTATCTTCTTCTGTAAAGAATTTTACTTTTTGTTCAGAAGCCATTATTATCCTCTTCTAGTATAGACCTTGAATGCAGGGACCCTAGCCAACTTGTCCACCACAGTAGCACCAGTGCCTAGAATGGCGCTTGGCTCAGAAGGTAGGCACTCAATGAATATATATCGAATGGATTTATGAATAGGCAAAAGGAGGTGTTGTACAACCACAGCACGGAAGATCTCCATACAAATGAATGCCTTAGATAAACCCTGCTATTTCACAAAATACAAGCGTTTTTCAAACCACTACCGCTAACTTCATGATGTGAGGGAAGATTTTTGGCTTTCTGAGAGACATAAATTGGTGTTGATTTGCATTCTTTTTATCAAGATTTTTCATAAGTACTATATTCAGAAACAGTTTTGTAAATCTGCTACTTTCCCCTATTTGTAGGTATTTAGCCAAAGGATGGTGGTTTGCCCACTCCTAGTTTATAGAAACAATCTCGCCCTGGTAGTGATGCATGGTAAACTTTAACGGCCATAAAAAAAAAAATTACCTGGGAGATTTGATTTAAAAAAAAGACACTCAAGATTCCTTTATACTCTAGAAATTCTAATGTGGTAGGTCTGGGGTACAACCTATATTCTTAAAAAGCTCTCCAGATTATTTGGATGAGGACTACACTGTGAGAAACACTGTATTTGAGGCTAAGAACAAACATTATTTATTTAGTTTTTTATATGAGGAATGTTTGTGAATGCTGGAACAGAATATGTTTTATGAAATATTAGGAAGTCTAAATAACCTCAGATTTTCAGTTAGTAATTATACTACCAAGAGTTCTTCCTTCCTGGAAGAATACCAGTTATAAATTCTATGTTCTAAATTAGATAGGTATCATTACAAAGAATGTTAGTGAGAAGGAAGAAGACAGTATTATATATTACGGACACCCCATCCCTGTGTGATCAGCGAGAAGGCCTAATTCTAGCATTTGATGTGTTATGAATTAATTAAGTGACCTTGAGAAAATCACTTAATCTCTACCTCTAATCCCTCATTTATAAAATGGGATTAACTTGTATCTACATACTTCATAAAAATGTTTTAGGGGAAAATAGAATATGTAACAGTGATTTGGATTGTTCAAAAGGAAGACATTTTATAAATAAAGTATTGGGAGTTCGCCCTAATAAGTTTGACGCCGTGAAGGAGAGTTAGAAGCAGGAAAGCTCCCACCAAAATAACTATTCAAACTAAGTAAGCCTGCCACAGTCTCACGGATACTGACAGAAGAGAGGAGACTCTTGAGTCAGAGACAAAGGACATTACTAGTGGCAGTAGAAGGAAAAAAGGAGAGGCAGTACGGTTGTACCAGTGCCCATGTCCCACAGGGCAACGTGGAGGGCCCAATGGAGCCTATATATCCAGAGGGGTGGGTCACAGGGGAGAACCTAAGCTTAAGGAATCTGCTGCTTTTACAAAAAGCAGTAAGCAAGCTTGCTTGTCTGGGAGAAGACCAGGTATAATACAAGAACTGCAATGTATTATCCCCTCAGGATTGCCAACTGTATAATCAATCCTGAAAAGTGGCCCAGGTGTAAGAACAGCCAAAGCCTTGGGATTTTGGCACGTTCAGCAAGACACATAGGAGCACGAGAGGCTCATATCTGACTGTATCTAACGTACAGGGCATAATAATACAAATGAATAAAATTTTAAAATAAAGTTCTATGTTTATTTAAAAAATTAGGATCCTAGGGGCGCCTGGGTGGCTCAGTCGTTAAGCGGCTGCCTTCGGCTCAGGTCAGGATCCCGGGGTCCTGGGATCGAGTCCCGCATCGGGCTTCCTGCTCCGCGGGAAGGCTGCTTCTCCCTCTCCCACTCCCCCTGCTTGTGTTCCCTCTCTCGCTGTGTCTCTCTCTGTGAAATAAATAAATAAAATCTTTAAAAAATAAATAAATAAATAAAGAGTTAGGATCCTAGTTCCAAAGGAAGAAAATGCAAGGAGGAAATTTTACCATATTTTTCACTGTCTTTGGAAAGAAAATCACAAGATTAAAATGTGAAGACTCAGGGGTGCCTGGGTGGCTCAGATGGTTAAGCATCTACCTTCGGTTCAGGTCATGATCCCAGGGTCCTAGGATCGAGGCCCACATCGGGCTTCCTGCTCAGTGGGGAGCCTGCTTTTCCCTCTCCCTCTCCCCCTGCTTGTGCTCTCTCTGCCTCTCTCTCTCACAAATGAATAAATAAAATCTTTAAAAATAAATAAATAAAATAAAATGTGAAGAGTCCTATCTTTCTATTGTTTATGTTAACAGGCAACAATTTGAAAAGCAACTACTTGAATCTATAGACTGGAAAAAATGATTAAAAATTGCTGAAGTAACTGCCAACTGCCACATCACAGAAATATCCTCAAGATAATGGTTAGTTTCTATGAACTAAAAAGGGGAGAAAGATCAACATGACCACCATGGAATCATGAAAGTGAAGCCAAGGATAAGTATGGGATAGAAAAGGAAGGAGAAGGCATGTGGAAGGGAGAAGTAATATATGGATGACAAGCGTTATAATAGAAAAGGTCTGGTTTTCAAGACTCAGACTTAAAGCAGCACAGAAAGAGCAGGAGGATTCCACATCCTGTTTTCTCTCCCTTATATTGTGAAAGTGTGGATGAGGGCCAGTCATTCTCAGCCAGGTTCTGAAGTGCATCATTTGGCTGCCAGATGCCCATTATACTAATTGGATCACCAGCCTCCTCTCTATCTCATTGACACAAGGATTCCAGAGCTACCCATTTCTTTTGCAGCATTAAAATTTAAGAATACCCACCCATACAATAAACTATAAAATATTCACATGGGCCTGTACTCTACTTCTGTATTATACAGTAACTCCAGAATGATTCTTCAGTAGCCTGCTTGAGTGATGTGAAGGAATGCCAATACTAAATAGGTTTCTCGTGCTAAAACATTTAATTTTATACTTCCAGAGCATATACTTGAAGCATTTATGAATATCTACAGTTTTACTGGAATCATCATCTTCCTTAAGAATTTTTTTCTTGTTAAGCCTACACGTACAACTGCTCTAACTCAACAAAAACAAAAATTAGAGTACTTTTGTTAGGAATATAAAAAGATTTAATACCTTCACACTCAGAAATCAAAATGTTTATAAAAATACACATATGGCCATATATGTATATTGTATTTTGCACTCTAAGAAGAATCTATGAACATCACAAACTAGTTATAGATACATTAATTCATTTTTTTGTTTTATTCCCCACTTAAAAGGATAAATTTGAATAAATATTAATATCAATCTTCATTGAATGAAATGGTGCTTAATGAAAGGAACTTTCCATAAAATTTTCTAAATATGCATGATTTATAAAATGAGACTTTCTGTTAATGTGACACTATTTAACTTTTTCCAAGAAAGACTCACACATACAATGGATCTTATATTAAACAGTGTTCTGGGTTGCAAACAGAATCCCCTTTTATTGGTTTAAGAATGAAAGGATTTACTACAGGTATTAGATAGTTTACAGAATCTTTGGAAAGGTTAGTGAAATAGTTCCTAAGCCAAACATCCAGGAACAACTTGGTGAAGATGCTGAACAGACCCCAGAACCATACTGTTCCCACCACATTCAGGAAATTGGAGCCACCACATCTGAACAAAGAATCATGTGGTTTTTGCCAATTATTGCAGCACCAAAATGGCTGCCCCATGCCCTACTTTTCCCCCCACATATATTAATTTCATGACAGTATATCTTTCAGAATCTAAATCATGTATCCATACCCTAAAAGAAAGGTGAGGGAAGGGGCTGGAAAAGGTAGATTTTTGTTTTATTGTTTTGTTTTGCTTTTATATTCCTCATTGAGATGGTGGGGTTTACATTATTGGGGGCTATAAAAATGTAGCCATTTCAAAATGTAGTCATGTTCAAAAGATTGTGGGCAACCTCAAATTGTAAATGTCAACTTCAGATCTTTATCACAAAACTTAGGGTACTTTACTTAATACATTTTGCATGTTTTTCTCATTCTAGATAAATAAGTGGACTGTTCCAGTGGTCCAGTCATTTTATTGTTTTGTTATTTTGTTTATAATAAATTTTGGTCTTCATCCTATTTTCAGTTTTAGTCTCCTTTAGATTGGTTTGAAAATTCAACATTATATTACAGAGTCCCAAGCACAAACCCCAAGCTATTACATATTTCTTTTGGTCAATATTGAATTTGTAACATGCCTTTTGTCTTTGAAGTTCTGTTAAACTCTACATACCATCTACCACCGTTTTTCTTAGGGGATTGCTAAGACCTAGATAGAACATTTGTGTGTCACTTACTCTTGATAGACAGTTGTCTGCCAAAGTTGGAACTGTACTTCATTTTGCAAACTATGAAATGACCTATTCTTCTTTATAGTTGAATCTTAAAAAAAAAGAAAAGAAAATAAATAATAGCTTAGAGAAGAGCTAAAAGAAAATGATTATGAGGTTCTGTATTAGCTCAGATCCCTTCAAAGTTTCTGATAACCAAAACCAGAGTAGATTTTATGTGTTCTCCAAATTCTAGCCATTTTTTATGTGGTAGATGTTGGTAGTTATAATCTTCCTTATGGGGGGGGGCCACCTGGGTGGCTCAGTCAGTTAAGCATCTGACTGTTGATTTCAGCTCGGGTCATGATCTCAGGGTTGTGGGATTGAGCCTCACATCAGGCTCTGAGCTCAGTGTGGAGTCTGGGATTCTCTCTCTCCCTTTACCCCTTCCCCCTCTCTAAAATAATAAATGAATAAACCTTTAAAAAGTAATCTTCGTTATCTGGATTCATGAGAACTTGGTATGATTCTAATAGAGAAAAACTTCTCCTAGGGAAGGGAAGGAGGAGACATTGATGGTGAGGAGATGGTCTTCCCGAACATTCATGAAATTGCATGCTGTTAGGCCCCCCACCTCTTTGATGAAATTGGTAAGGAACCCATCAGAATCTAGCTTGCTCAGCAAAGCAATCAGGATAAACTACAGGCCAGAAAAAATTAAATCTGATGGTGCCTGGCAGTCTTTCATTGGAAGATATTAGCAGTGAGAAATTCAAACATGCCTTTTTCCTCTCTTCTAAAATATTAGGTTTTAATATAGATTAATACTGCCATCTGTCTGCTATCTTTAAGAAAAAACTATGATGTGACTACTAAATCTTTAAAATACTTGCATTTTCAAAAGGTCTAAAAACAAAGATGTGCTCATACCACCTCATACCATATATGAAGATTAACTCAAAATGGATCAATGACCTAAATATAAGACATAAACATTATTAAACCAGAAAACAAAGGGCTAAACCTTGGGTGTGGTAATGGATTATTAGATAGAACACCAAAAGCACAAGCAGCAGAAAAAAAAAATTGGGCTTCATCAAAATTAAAAACTTTTTGTATCAAAGGACATTATCAAGAAAATGAAAAGACAACACATAGAATGGGGAAAAATGTTTGCAAATCATATATATCTGACAAGGGTTTAATATCCAGAATACATAAAGAATTCCTACAACAAGAAGATAAGCTAATTCAAAAATGGGTGAAGGACTTGAGTAGATATTTCCCCAAAGAAGATATGTAAATGGTGGCCAATAAGTATAGGAAAAGATGCTTTACATTCTTAGTCACTTGGGAAATGCAAATCAAAACCACAATGAGTTACTACATCATACCTACTAGGATGGCTGTAATTTAAAAAAGAAAAGAAAGAAAAACAAGTGTTTGTGAGGGTGTGAAGAAATTGCAACAACTGGAACCCTTGGGCATTGCTGGTAGGAATGTAAAACAGTGCTAGCTGCTGTGGAAAACAGTTCCGCAGTTACTCAAAAAGCTATAGAATTATCATATGACCCAGCAATCCCACTCGTAGGTAACCCATTCTCCAACTCCCAATTCTGGCAACTGATTTGTTTTCTTTCCCTATAGTTTTGCCTTCTACAATATCATACAAATAGAATCACAGAATCCATTACTTTTTGTGTCTGACTTAGCAAAATGCATTTCAGATCTCCCTGTCTCACGGGAGTCACCGGTTTCTTTCTTTTTATTGCCTAGTTGTATAGATGTATCAGTTTGTTTATCCACTCACCTGCTCATCTATAATTTTATGGATAAATAACTTTGCCTAATAGAGTTTTGATACTATAAGGCTAAAGACAAAACACTGGACTCTAGTTGGTAAATATGTAACCCACATGAGTCCAGTTCAGCAACTCTGAAACTACTTTCCACACAGAGTTGAATAAATAAGTAAATATATTGTAGATCATGACAGCCAGGTTTGTATCTATGAAAGAAAGAAATTACAAACAAGCAAAGGGGAATGCCAGAATATACCCTGTGGTAACAGGCTGGAGTTAAAGATACCAGTATGAACGAATGTTTTTGTTAGTATATATACAGATGGAGATATAAAGATAGCTCTACACACTGAGAAGGTCTAGAAACAATGACTCTCTAGTTGCAATAAGAACACTGAGATGCCAGATTTGGGTTTCTAAATAGCATTCTCCAATCAAAGGATCCACGATTCTTCAAAAATGACTAATTTGTGGGCTAGGGTACAAAAAATTTAAGATAAAAGCCAGGAAGAGCATCTTATACCTCCGGAAAGTAAGCAAGTGCATAAAAAGGAAACAAGAAAAGAAACAAAATATGGGTTCCTCGGAAGTGTCACAGGAACCAACTCTTAAGAGCTCCTGATGGCCAGAGCTGGGATAATTAGAGCAATACAATGAACAATGATAGTAATTAATTATAACCCCCCAATAAAATAAATATCCATGAGTCAATAAATATCTATGAGACCACACTGATATAAATACACAAATGAATGAATAAGTGAAAAGAGGCAATTCTTCCTACAGAAAAACCATAATCACAGGAAGAAACAGGAAAATGGAACATCATCATTAGAGTACTGTTGGCTTGAAAACAAACAAACAAAAAACCAGGCAGCCATTTTACCAGCAAAATGAGTTTATTCAAGAAGAGCTGAGAATTGCAATGCAGGACAAGCAAACTATGGAGAACCATAGGCAAGTCCAGAAAACAAAAGAGAGAGGTTTGTTTTTATGGAGAAAAGGAAGAAGTTGGGAGGGGCTATTTCAAAGAATTCAGGGTGGTGACAGCTTCTCATTGGCAGAGTGTGGCAGTTTCTCAATGACTGGGCTGTTGCTGGACAAGGTTCTTTGTTCCTCATACTGTGGTATGTAAAGTAAGTTTCCTCCTGTTTAGGGTCTGTAAGAGCTTCCCCTTCAGGATTTCTGGACTCCATCTTTAATGAGGTTTCCATTATTTGTTTTCACAGTACCAAAGTAAAAATTGCTATAGGCAACATCCATTGATGAATGCTAAAATTTGTTAGGGAAACTCACAGGGTATCCACATTGCCTCATAATATCTCTCATCAAATATTTCTTAATAACTGTGGTGTTTTTAACATATGTCTTCTATTTCTTAAATACTCCCTCCAGGAGATGAATCTCAGATTCCCTAGACTGGACTGAATAACTCCAGTGGTCTAGACTTAGTAATTTACCCCCAAAGAACAGAGTATGGAAAGAGGAAACTTGTAACTTTACATTGGGGAGACCTGGCACACAACCTAAACCAAGTGATCAAGGCTAAGATCACCATTAATAAGATCTATTGATCTCATGTACCCCAAATCTGCAACCTCAGTCTGATCTTGTGAAAAAAAAGGCAAACCCAGCCTGAAGAATATACTACAGAACATCTAACCAGTACTCTTCAAAAGTAATTAAAGACAGGGGCGCCTGGGTGGCTCAGATGGTTAAGCATCTGCCTTTGGCTCAGGTCATGATCCCAGAATCCTGGGATTGAGCCCTGCATTGGGCTCCCTGCTTGGCGGGGAGCCTGCTTCTCCCTCTCCCTCTATTGTTCCCCCTGCTTCTGCTCTCTTGCACTCTCTGTCAAATAAATAAATAAAATCTTTAGAAAAAAACTAATTAAAGACAAAAACCTGAGGAGCTGTCACAGATTGAAGGAGACTAAGGAAACATGACAACTAAAGGCAGTGTGGTATCCTGACCTGAATTGTGGAACAGGAAAAAAAAAAAAAAAGCCATTTAGTGGAAATACCAGGGAAACCTAAATAGTCTGTAGTTAATCGCATTTGTTGAACCAATCTTAATTTCTTAGTTTTGACTACATGAGATGTTAACATTCGGAGAAGCTGGGTAGACAGTATATAGGAACTATCAATACTATCTTTAAAACTCTTCTGTAAATCTAAAATTATCAAAATAAAAAGTTTAAAAAAATTTTTTTAGCTTCAGGTAAACTTAGGGCTTACACTCAGTAACTTGGAATTAGTGGGTCTCACTCCCAGATGACTCAAACCAAAATAAAAACATATCAGTAGTAACCAGTTATCACTATTCACCTGTGCAATTTGAATGTGCAAGTTGCCCAAACTGAAATCGCCCCGGAGTCAGGCTGGGGTGGCTGTCTGATGGTTGCTCTGTGAGGTGACCCTATTTCAGCCCACCCAGCTGCAGACCCCAGAGCACACTATGAAGAATCAATACCTCTCTCCTCCTAGCCGCAGCATCATGGATATAGATCAGCACTGGCGGGAGGATGGCTGAGGTGGGATGAAGCAAATGGAAGCTGGTAGTTGGCACTTTGTAGAAAGGTGGTTAAAGTATAAGGAATGTAGTTATGTTCACCTCAGTGCTTTCTCCTTACCTAAAATGCATGTAGCATTCAGGTATGCAGCTACCTTTAGGACAATGCAGAGGGTATTCTCTGGTTTACAATCACTTTTTTCCCTGAATTATTCCTATTTGATTACGTACAAATTACTCATCACTACCAGTGTCTTCCTGACAAGAGCCAGAACAGGGATTTCCAATGTGTCACTTCTAGAGCTAAAGAATTAAAAGGGGTCTAGGGGTAAGTAGGGATTTTCGAACTTCAAATATTTTCAAAAATCTAATGAGATCACTAATTTACCTGTAATAAAGCTGCCCAGAATAATATTACTTTTATTTGCTATACTGGAATCATGGCAACTCAGCATGAACCAAAGTCCTGATTGATAGTAAGACATATTTTTTATTTGGAAAAGCAGAGAGATAAATTAACTATTAATAAATGACTTTTGTTAGTAGGCAAAAAAACCCACAAAACCCACAGGGGGTTCATGGGTGGCCATGATGAGAAGCCAGTGTGCTACTTACTGCATAAGATACCCTGTCCTCAGCTCTTACCCCTACAAGCCCCCCACCATCAGAATCCTCAGCCTCTATCCCCCTAGCACTTCTTCCTACCCTGGAAAACCTTTTCTGGTGAGGTCTGCCAGTACATTACAAGTACTCTGCAATTTAATGCCATCTTGATTGCCCTATGCATACTCAAGAAACTGTATACTTCATAGTATGTCTATGATTCATAAAGAGTGGAGTAAATATAGTGCCTATTTTTATAGCTTCAGGAACATAATTCTCCACTTAAAATAGCTTCCATGAGAAAGATAAATTTAACTTCCATCATGTTTGTTTATGCTACTTTTTCCAAGTTACAAATTCACTGTTGAGGACTATCTCTACCCACACGAGAATTTCAGCTCTTAGTAACAAGAACTTCCATGGCTATGATATTTACCAGGGTTAGATCCTCCCAGGCTAAAATGGCATAGGTGAATTCAAGATAATTTGACAAGCACAGAAAATATTGACTTTTAGAACCGTCTGATGCCAAAGATGATGAATACTTATAATACAGCACTTTATTTTTTAGGATACTCCGAAATGCTTCATATCTTAAAATGTTTAAAAATCAATACCTCTTTTTAGTTTATAGCTGGTTTACAAAACATCCTTTAAAGGCTACAAAATGACAAATGTAAATCCAATTTACCTAAGTATATTAAAATTTTAAGAGAAGCAGAGAAGGTCCACCTAATCTCTTAGAGGCAGAAATCCATATCTATATAACAGATCACTGAAGTTTGTTCAAAGATTAGTAAGTTAAAATTACAGAAAACATTTTCATAGGCTTAAATAAATTGATTTATATTCAAAATCAATTATCTCAAATACAGACCTCAAACGTAACACACAGTAGCACCCCAATGATAAATATTTCTTTAATCAATGGATAAAATAAATGGAAGAAAAGAACAGCTTCACCAAACCAAAAGAAAATATAAATATTCCAACCCTCTTTATTTAATCCCATTTTGTTTTCTAAAACCCTAAAATTAAGACAAGGATTAGAAGAGCAGAAATATAAGAAAAATAATTTGGCATAATGTTTTTATAGTGTTAACCTGTATTTTCTTAAAATGATAGAAAAGCATAATGGATAAGATATTCGAATAATATATTTCAAATACTGAAATAATCATATATCAGGAAAATTCTATTTCTTTACCTCTCTGAGATTTTTCTTGGTTTCTTTGTTTAGGTTGCATGAACAACAGTGTTTTCAGCTTTTTGAAATCTTTGCTCTGTTAAGCAAAGTGTATTTACATTAATGCATTCTACCTGTCCCCATAGACACAATTTCTTCCAAAAATCTGGACAGGATTTATAGCCTAGGGAACATGTTATGCTTATGTAATTTTAACTTTACACATAAACTTTGTTGAAATAACTTTTAAAAACAGATTTACTTAAAAGAATTGAAGTACCAAGTATGGAATTCACTGGTCATAGACAGACAAGTTTGATTAAAACTAAGACAATAAAACCACTATAGCAAATTGAGAATTGCTTGCATGATGAAAAGCTATTGATATGAGTCATCCTATGAATGTAGTTGAATCTCATGTCAACTCAGTTAAATAGAGATCACAGTCCCCAAAAAGACTCCATGAACCTATTCAAGAGCATCAGTAGTCCTCTTCATCTAGGGAATTCAATTTCAAAATAGTTTTACAGACTAAGGGCTATGCTATAAGGTGAAATGCAACTCAGTTCAGTTGAGTTTATTTATCCCAATAGAGTATCTTTCTTTAACATTTTATTCCAGGTCTTAGGTATTAACATGAAATAGTATGACCACCCTCCAATATCTTGATAACAATTTACTCTTCACATCCCATACCCAATGATGAGAATCTGAATATAGATCTAAGATACTCCTAGACTTATTCTGATAACTTGTTTGCTCTTCTTAACAGTAGTAGTAATTATAATAATTTATTGAGGACTTATACTGTTTTAAGCCTTATTCCAAGCCTTTTGCATGTATTAACTCAGAAAAGCAGTTCACATTTTTAGGCTTCCTATATAAGGAGGAAACTCTCCTAGTTATTTAACATACCTATGAATGACAGAATTTGCTGACTTAATTCTTTCTTCTGGTTTTTAGCAGCTATTTTAAAAAAAGGAATCAGTGACAGCAGCACCATAGTCTACCAAAGCAGTACAGCAGGGATGATGCAATACATAATCTTTAAGTCAAGGAACTTTGCTCCATGATGCCTCCTGCCGACATTGGGAACTACATCCTACAATGTGAAACAAATTAACACTCCCACCTTGGCTGGCAATGTTCTAATGAGATCTCGTAATGTTATTCACATGAGCCCATAAAAAATGAAATTTCAACCAGTTTAATCCTATAATCTCAAATGAATGCCAGCAACCGGAATAAAAATGTTATTGATATGATTAACATATAATAATTTAATTGCATCAAATCTTTAAAAAAAAAAAACAGAGAAAAGTGGATTGTTTTACTTGATGTCAATATATTCCCCAAATACATATAGGAATTTAGCTCTATAAAGCACAATAAACTGTAATTTTCAGAATTAAATTTCACTCTGTAATAGAATACATATAAATAGTAAGCTCAAATTATTTTTGATATTATATTAAAATTTCAAACAGATCTATGAAATATGTATCATTGTGAAGAGAACCAATACATTCATATGTATATAAAGAATGGTAGAAAATATACCAAATTGTTACAACTGAACATCTGTCATCTTGGGGATGGAATTTTTAGTCATTTTATTTTCTTCTTTATAACCTTTCTGTAACTGCCAAATTTCCTACACTAAACTTGTATTATTTTATTTCAAATTTTTAAAAAGCTACAATTCTTTCTGATTATATAACTAATATATTTACATTTAAAAGTGAAAATCTAGTGAAATTCTACTTACCATTATTCACCGCCTCACCAAGTCTGCATTTAGTTCCCTTTATATGCACTTCAACCACAGTCTATACCGTTAGCACTGCAATGCTAATGTTAGTGAACGTTTAATTGGCTGTCTTCTTTCCTATATCATAAACTACATGAAGGCAGGGACCAACTATATCTGCTTAATTATTATAGCCCCGTACCTACTACAACGCCCAGCAGAGGTAGGCACCCAATAGTTGTTGAAATATGTTGTTCTCTAAAAATTATAAACTATAATAGGATCAACATTCCTGAACATATAAATTTGTGCACTTATCCAATTACTCTCATGGGGTAAATTTCTAAAACTAGAGTTGCAGAGACAAAGGTATGCACATTTTGAATTTGAATATACATTGTCAAATTGCCCTCCACAATCCCTGGAAATATTTACATTCCCACCAAAATGGATGAAAGTGTCCATTTCCCCATATCCTTGAGACACTGAGTATTGCCACCATAAAAACAAAACAAAGAAACAAACAAACAAAAACCCCACTTTTTTGAAGGAGATATCATTACTATCCATTACTTTTATGTTAGAAAAAAATTTTTTAAGATGGTACGGATTTTGCTATTCTTAAAACTAAATAGCTATTAAGATGCAGATAAAAAATACTAACCAAGAGGGGCGGAGCAAGATGGCAGAGGAGTAGGAGACCTGGATTTCGTCTGGTCTCAGGAATTCAGCTGAAGGGATCAAACCATTCTGAACACCTACAAACTCAACAGGAGATCGAAGAAGAGAGTAGCAACAACTCTCTGAACAGAGAAACAACCACTTACTGGAAGGTAGGACGTGCGGAGAAGTGAATCCGAGGCGATATTCGGGAGGATAGATGGCAGGGGAGGGGGCCTCCGTCGGCCGCTTCTGGCAAGTGATAGAGCCGCGGAGCACAAAATTGGAACTTTTAGAAGTCGGCTCCGCTGAGGGACGTCGCTCCAGTGGCTAAGCCAGGGGTGGAGCCCTCGCGGGACAGTGTGGTCTCAGGACCCTCGGGGTCACAGAAAGACCGGGGGTGCCTGAGTGCGGCAGAGCTCCCAGGTATCAGAGCGGGGAAGCCGGCTGCAGAGACGGAGCCGAGGCGCGGGCTCTCAGTTCGGGGTTGCCATAAACTTTGATCCGCAGCCCACTGGGGCCACTGCTCCTCCAGCAGGGACCCAACAAGCGGCAGATCTGGGGAGACTCCCCTTCTCACCCAGGAGGAGTGGCGCGGGAGTGCACCGCAGGGATCTGCTGGGTTTGGAGACTCCACACGGGGTCGGGAGCCAGAGATAGAAACGCTCGGTCACAGGCCGGGTGAGCACGGAGTGTGGCTGGAGAGCGGGGAGACGGGAGTGACTGACTGCTTTTCTCTGGGGGCGCACTGAGGAGCGAGGCCCCAAGTTCTCAGCTCCTCCCGGCAGAGATTGGGAGGCCACCATTTTCACTCTGGTCCTCCAAAGCTGTACCGAGAGCTTGCAGGGCACAAAAGCTCCTGAGAGCAAACCCGAGCAGATTACTTAGCCCCGACCGACAAGGGCGGGGCAAAGACATTTGGGAACCACAGCAACAGGCCCCTCCCCCAGAAGATCAGCACGAACAGCCAGCAAGCCAAGACCAAGTTTACCCATCAAGGAGAACGGGAGAACTCCAGCGCTAGGGGAATACTGCACATAGAATTCATGGCTTTTTTACCATGATTCATTAGTTTTTCAAAGTTAATTTTTTTAACTGTTTTTGGTTTTTTTGAATTTTTCTTTTTCCCTTTTTCAACCAACATCTTATCAATCCCTTTTTTAAAAAAAAAATTTTTTATTCTTCATTTTTAGAGTCATATTTTATCCTTTCATAGTAGTTACCCTTATTTTTGGCATATATATAAGTTGTTCTCTCTTTAAAATTTTGAGATACAGTTTCTTCTAACAGATCAAAATATACCCTAAATCACTAGTGTATGGCTTTGTTCTAGTCTCCTGCCTGATCACATTCTCTCCCTTTTTCTTTTTTAAATCTTCTTTCTTTTTTCAAACTTCTTATCTTATCAATTCCTTTTAGAAAAATCTTTTATAATTTTCATCTTTACAGTCATCTTCTATCCCTTCATTGTATCAACTCTTATTTTGTACATATATAAGTCTTTCGTCCTTTAAAATTTTAGGAGGCACTTTCTTCTAACAGGCCAAAATATGCCCAAAATCTAGTGTGTGGCACTGATCTATGCACTAGCCTGATCATATTTGATCATATTCTGTTTTTTTTGTTTTGTTCTGTTTTTATCTTTTTCTTTTTCTTTCTTTTTTTTTTCTCTTTCTTTTTTCTTTCTTTCCCTCTCTTTTCCCCTGGTTTCAGGTCTTTTCTGATTTGTTTAGAGTATATTTGCTGCAAACGGTGTTAACCTGTTAGCATTTTCTTCTCTCATTCATCTATTCTCCTCTGGACAAAATGACAAGACGAAAAAAATCACCTCAGCAAAAAGAACAAGAGGTAGTACCGTCTGCCAGGGACCTACTCAATACGGACATTAGTATGATGTCGGACCTAGAGTTCAGAATCATGACTTTAAAGATACTAGCTGGGCTTGAAAAAAGCGTGGAAGTTATTAGAGAAACCCTTTCTGGAGAAATAAAAGAACTAAAATCTAACCAAGTCGAAATCAAACAGGCTATTAATGAGGTACAATAAAAAATGGGGGCACTAACTGCTAGGATAAATGAGGCAGAAGAGAGAATCAGCAATATAGACCAAATACTGGAAAATAAAGAGGCTGAGAAAAAGAGAGATAAACAACTACAGGATCACGAGGGCAGAATTCAAGAAATAAGCAATATGATAAGACAAAACAACATTAGAATAATTGTGATCCCAGAAGAAGAAGAAAGAGGGAGAGGGGCAGAAGGTATATTGGAGCAAATTGTAGCAGAGAACTTCCCTAATGTGGGGAAGGAAACAGGCATCAAAATCCAGGAGGCACAGAGAAACCCTCTCAAAATCAATAAAAATATGTCAACACCCCGACATCTAATAGTAAAACTTACGAGTCCCAGAGACAAAGAGAAAATCCTGAAAGCAGCAAAGGGGAAGAGATATGTAACCTACAATGGTAGAAACATTAGACTGGCAACAGACCTATCCACAGAGACCTGGCAGGCCAGAAAGGAATGGTATGATATCTTTAGAGCACTAAACAAGAAAAATATGCAGCCAAGAATACTATCTCCAGCTAGGCTGTCATTGAAAATAGAAGGAGAGATAAAAAGCTTCCAGGACAAACAAAAACTAAAGGAATTTGCAAACACGAAACCAGCCCTACAAGAAATATTGAAAGGGGTCCTCTAAGCAAAGAGAGAGCCTAAAAGCAACATAGATCAGAAAGGAACACAGACAATAAACAGGAACAGTCACCTTACAGGCAATACAATGGCACTAAATTCATATCTTTCAATAGTTACCCTGAATGTAAATGGGCTAAATGCCCCAATCAAAAGACACAGGCTATCAGATTGGATTAAAAAACCAAGACCCATCAATATGTTGTCTGCAAGAGACTCATTTTAGACCCAAAGACACCCCCACATTGAAAGTGAGGGAGTGGAAAACGATTTACCATGCTAATGGACACCAAAAGAAAGCTGGGGTGGCAATCCTTATATCAGACAAATTATATTTTAAAACAAAGACTGTAATAAGAGATGAAGAAGGACACTATATCCTGCTTAAAGGGTCTATCCAACAAAAAAATCTAACAATTGTAAATATCTATGCCCCTAACATGGGAGCAGCCAATTATATAACCCAATTAATAACAAAAGCAAAGAAACACATTGACAACAATACAATAATAGTGGGGGACTTTAACACCCCCCTGACTGAAATGGACAGATCATCTAAGCAAAAGATCAACAAGGAAATAAAGACTTTAAATGACACACTGGATCAAATGGACTTCACAGACATATTCAGAACATTCCATCCCAAAGCAACAGAATACACATTCTTCTCTAGTGCCCATGGAACATTCTCCAGAATTGATCACATCCTAGGTCACAAATCAGGTCTCAAACGGTACCAAAAGATTGGGATCATTCCCTGCATATTTTCAGACCACAGTGCTTTGAAACTAGAACTCAATCACAAGAGGAAAGTCAGAAAGAACTCAAATACATGGAGGCTAAAGAGCATCCTACTAAAGAATGAATGGGTCAACCAGGAAATTAAAGAAGAATTAAAAAAATACATGGAAACCAATGAAAATGAAAACACAACTGTTCAAAATCTTTGGGATGCAGCAAAGGCACTCCTAAGAGGAAAGTATATAGCAATACAAGCCTTTCTCAGGAAACAAGAAAGGTCTCAAATACACAACCTAACTCTACACCTAAAAGAGCTAGAGAAAAAACAGCAAATGAAGCCAAAACCCAGCAGAAAAAGAGAAATAATAAAGATCAGAGCAGAAATCAATGAAATAGAAACCAAAAGAACAGTAGAACAGATCAATGAAACTAGGAGCTGGTTCTTTGAGAGAATTAACAAGATTGATAAACCCCTGGCCAGACTTATCAAAAAGGAAAGAAAAATGACGCAAATCAACAAAGTCATGAATGAAAGAGGAGAGATCACAACCAACACCAAAGAAATACAAACAATTATAAGAACATATCATGAGCAACTATATGTCAGCAAATTAGATAATCTGGAAGAAATGAATGCATTCCTAGAGATGTATCAACTACCAAAACTGAACCAGGAAGAACTAGAAAACTTGAACAGACCTATAACCACTAAGGAAATTGAAGCAGTCATCAAAAATCTCCCAACAAACAAGAGCCCAGGGCCAGATGGCTTCCCAGGGGAATTCTACCAAACATTTAAAGAATTAATACCTATTCTTCTGAAACTGTTCCAAAAAATAGAAATGGAAGGAAAACTTCCAAAACTTCCAAACCCTTTCTATGAGTCCAGCATTACCTTGATCCCCAAATCAGACAAAGACTCCATCAAAAAGGAGAATTACAGACCAATATCCCTGATGAACACGGATGCAAAAATTCTCACTAAGATACTAGCCAATAGGATCTAACAGTACATTAAAACGATTATTCCCCACAACCAAGTGGGATTTATTCCTGGGCCGCAAGAGTGGTTCAACATCCGCAAATCAATTAACATGATACAATACATTAACAAAAGAAAGAACAAGAAACATATGATCCTCTCAATAGATGCAGAAAAAGCATTTGACAAAGTACAGCATCCTTTCTTGATCAAAACTCTTCAGAGTGTAGGGATAGAGGGTACATACTTCAATATCATAAAAGCCATATGCGAAAAACCCACAGCGAATATCATTCTCAATGGGGAAAAGCTGAGAGCTTTCCCCCTAAGGTCAGGAACGAGGCAGGGATGTCCACTATCACCACTGCTATTCAACATAGCACTAGAAGCCCTAGCCACAGCAATCAGACAACGAAAGGAAATCAAAGGCATCCGAATCGGCAAAGAAGAAGTCAAACTCTCACTCTTTGCAGATGATATGATACTGTATGTGGAAAACCCAAAAGACTCCACCCCAAAACTGCTAGAACTCATACAGGAATTCAGTAAAGTGGCAGGATAGAAAATCAATGCACAGAAATCAGTGGCATTCCTATACACCACCAACAAGACAGAAGAAAGAGAAATTAAGGAGTCGATTCCATTTACAATTGCACCCAAAACCATAAGATACCTAGGAATAAATTTAACCAAAGAGGCAAAGAATCTGTACTCAGAAAACTATAAAATACTCATGAAAGAAATTGAAGAAGGCACAAAGAAATGGAAAAACGTTCCATGCTCATGGATTGGAAGAACAAATATTGTGAAGATGTCAATGCTATCTAGAGCAATCTACACATTTAATGCAATCCCTATCAAAATACCATCCACTTTTTTCAAAGAAATGGAACAAATAATCCTAAAATTTGTATGGAACCAGAAAAGACCCCGAATAGCCAGAGGAATCTTGAAAAAGAAAAGCAAAGCTGGCGGCATCACAATTCCAGACTTCCAGCTCTATTACAAAGCTGTCATCATCAAGACAATATGGTACTGGCACAAAAACAGACACATAGATCAATGGAACAGAATAGAGAGCCCAGAAATGGACCCTCAACTCTACGGTCAAGTAATCTTCGACAAAGCAGGAAAGAATGTCCAATGGAAAAAAGACAGTCTCTTCAACATATGGTGTTGGGAAAATTGGACAGCCACATACAGAAGAATGAAACTGGACCATTTCCTTACACCACATACAAAAATAGACTCAAAATGGTTGAAAGACCTCAATGTCAGACAGGAGTCCATCAAAATCTTAGAGGGGAACACAGGCAGCAATCTCTTCCACCTCAGCCACAGCAACTTCTTCCTAGAAACATTGCCAAAGGCAAGGGAAGCAAGGGCGAAAATGAACTATTGGGACTTCATCAAGATAAAAAGCATTTCTACAGCAAAAGAAACAGTCAACAAAACCAAAAGACACTGACAGAATGGGAGAAGATATTTGCAAATGACATATCAGATAAAGGACTAGTCTCCAAAATCTATAAAGAACTTATCAAACTCAACACCCAAAGAAGAAATGATCCAATCAAGAAATGAGCAGAAAACATGAACAGACATTTTTCCAAAGAAGACATCCAAATGGCCAACAGACACATGAAAAAGTGCTCAACATCGCACGGCATCAGGGAAATCCATATCAAAACCTCAATGAGATACCACCTCACACCAGTCAGAATGGCTAAAATTAACAAGTCAGGAAATGACAGATGTTGGCGGGGATGTGGAAAAAGGGGAACCCTCCTACACTGTGGGTGGGAATGCAAGCTGGTGCAACCACTCTGGAAAACAGTAGGGAGGTTCCTCAAAAAGTTGGAACTAGAGCTACCATATGACCCAGCAATTGCACTACTGGGTATTTACCCCAAAGATACAAATGTAAGGATCCGAAGGGGTATGTGCACCCCGATGTTTATAGCAGCAATGTCCACAATAGTCAAACTATGGAAAGAGCCAAGATGTTCATCAACAGATGAGTGGATAAAGAAGATGTGGTATATATACACAGTGGAATATTATGCAGCCATCAAAGGGAATGAAATCTTGCCATTTGCAACAACGTGGATGGAACTGGAGGGTATTATGCTGAGCGAAATAAGTCAATCAGAGAAAGACATGTATCATATGACCTCACTGATACGAGGAATTCTTAATCTCAGGAAACAAACTGAGGGTTGCTGGAGTGGTGGGGGGTGGGAGGGATGGGGTGGCTGGGTGATAGACATTGGGGAGGGCATGTGAAATCTGTAAGACTGTTGAATCACAGACCTGTACCTTTGAAACAAATAATACCTTATATGTTAAAAAAAAAAAGAAGATAGCAGGAAGGGAAAAATGAAAGGGGGGAAATCAGAGGGGGAGACGAACCATGAGAGACGATGGACTCTGAGAAACAAACTGAGGGTTCTAGAGGGAGGGGGGTGAGGGGATGGGTTAGCCTGGTGATGGGTATTAACGAGGGCACATATTGAATGGAGCACTGGGTGTTTTACGCAAACAATGAATCATGGAACACTACATCGAAAACTAATGATGTAATGTATGGTGATTAACAACATAATAAAAAAAATAACATAAAATGGGTAACTTACTGTGAAGGGGGTACATGTTGCTCTGACAAAGGAAGTTGGAACATGCCCTGTCTTGCTGCTCTAGAACTGCATTTCCAAAAGCCTATTGTCACTGTTCACAGGAATGCTTACCCCCAAGTCAGTGTGTCCAGAATAAAACTCATATTCCTCCTCTATTCCCCAGAACACTTAGTTAATTTTGGATGCAGGCCATGATGCTATATCCAGACTGGCACGGTCCAAAATGTAAATAGGGCTAGTCCAAATTGAGGTGTGCTATAAGTGTAAAATACCCACTGGAATTCAAAGACTTAGTATAAAACAGAATGTAAAATACATCATCAGGGGCGCCTGGGTAGTTCCATCCTTAAGTGTCTGCCTTCAGCTCAGGTCATGATCCTAGGGTCCTGGGATCGAGCCCCGCATTAGGCTCCCTGCTCAGTGGGAAGCCTGCTTCTCCCTCTCCCACTCCCCCTGCTTGTGTTCCTGCTCTTGCTATCTCTCTGTCAAATAAATAAAATCTTTAAAAAATAATAAAAATAAAATATATCATCAATAATTTGTATGTAGATTACCTGTTGAAATGATCACATTTTAGAGATACAGGGTTGAAAATACGTTATTAAAAATAATTTCACCTATTTCTTTCCTCCCCTTTTTAAGTGTGTCTACTAGAAAATTTGAAATATATAAGTGGCGCCCATTTGCGGCTTGTGTTATATTTCTATTGGGCAGAAAGGGTCTAGACCATTGAGATCAGGGGCCAGATGAAGCTAAGCATCAATTGTGGAACCCTAAGAATCCTCCAGACAGTAGCAAAGAAGTGAGAGGAGAAAGATACCTGTGAATTGGGTCTGGCTTGGATCTCAAGGAATTGATGAAGGAGATTTCTAGGCATGGGAGACAGTGTAGAAGCTGAGCAGGAGCATAAAGCAAAGATGACAAAACTATGTTTTGAATGCCAGATCATCTAAAACTATTGCTCTCATTGTGTTCTCTCTGGGTTGCTTTTGCCAGAGCCTTCAGCCGTGCCTCCAAATATTCTAACCACGTCTAACTACACCACAAGGTAGCAAACTTAGGCTGAAGAGTTACGATGGGAAGGTGTGTCTCCGACAGTCAGGAGTGACCAAGAAGAGAACCAAGAGGATCATCACTATCCCAAGGCCTCCTTTAACCTGAAACAAAACCCCAGATTGCCCCAATCCCGAAGTTTACTTGAATCTCATCTGCATTCACCTCACACTTTGGAGTATGATGCCAAAGTTGTCATCAGAGTCCAGCTTTGTACTTTGTATCTGTTCCCTTTCCCAAGAGCAGAGGGCAGCCTGGACCCAGTTATTTCAACCTCCCTCGTGGTCTTATCCCATGGAAATCCTCATATGCCTCACGCCCAGGCAAGCTCAACGACTCAGTGACTGAAATGCATGGCTTCTAAGGTCTTTGTCAACCTTATATTGCTATAACTGAAGCAGATCAGTGATTGCGTAGGGGCGGGATAGGAGGTATTACAAAGGGGCTGAGGAAACTTTGAGGAGTAATGGATATTTTCATTATTTTGACTGTGATGATGGTTTATGGGTATATAATGGATCAACTTACCAAATGTACACTTTCATTATGTCAACTATACTTCTACAAAGCTGTTAAAAACAAAATTAACATGTTTCCTTCTCATAATCCTTTTCCTCAATCGTGAAACCAATGAACAAACACTTATCTAATCACCTACTCTGGCTATCTGCATCCCTGATAGGAATAAAGTATTCTTGGCCAAACAGCATCTCAGGGAAATCATTCTATCATTTCCTTTACACAAATGAAGCACTATTTTAGCAGCAAAGCTTCCATAATATATTTCTTTACATTAATCAAAAGAGAAGGTCATCTGATACATGTTTGAAACCAGTGGATTGTCCATCTTTCTAGAGAAAAACATTTCTCTAGTGAATAAAGAATAAAACTCTGAAAATTTCACAACCCAGTGTAGCAAAGTAGTTGTGTTAGGCTGGGTTTCACAGAAACAGCCTGAGAGCAAGTGATTTGAGGTTCTCAGGTGAAAACTCTTAAGTTGGGTAAGCAGAACAAGGAAAAGGGAAGAAGCAAGGGAAAGATGTGGGTCCAGCAGCAGTCCACCCCACAGGGAGCTGCAGAGCAGAAATGACATGGCAAAAGGATTCCTCTTTAAGGCAGGAGGTACTCCAATATCTGTCATCCTTTAGCTATAGGCCACACCTGAGAGTCTTGGGGTATAACCTCCTGGGCATTTCTTGGCAGGGCAGCTTCAATCAACAGGCAATTCTTTTTTTTTTTTTTTTTTTAGATTTTATTTATTTATTTGACAGAGAGACACAGCAAGAGAGGGAACACAAGCAGGGGGAATGGGAGAGGGAGGAGCAGGCTTCCTACAAAGCAGGGACCCTGATGCGGGGCTCGATCCAAGGACCCTGGAATCATGACCTGAGCCGAAGGCAGACGCTTAACAACTGAGCCACTCAGGCGCCCCTAACAGGCAATTCTTGAGAGAAGGTATAGCTGTGAGCTGTTGGCAGCCTATATTTACAGCACTGGGAGAATGGGGGCACCTACCTACCTGAAAAACTGTTTCAGTTTTCCTCCATAAAGTGGGACTAATGATAGCAGCTCTTTCATATGCTTGTCAAAACTAAGTAATAATGGATGAAAGCATTCAGAATAGCACTTTATATTACATATTATATGTAATTCACTTATAATCATGCACGGCACATTGTAAATGCTCAATAAATGTTATGTTACTGTTGTTGCTGTTATTGTGTCCTCAGAAGTACCCGTACCAGGTGTCTCATTGCCCAAGTGCTATTCAGGTGTCCACGAGTGAGATTTCTATTCAAACATTAATTAAGGGCAACCAAAAGATTCCACGCCTAGATAAATGTGTACATTATTTTTATCTGACATTTTCTCCAAGTTCAAAATCAACTAAGGGTAACCTTTTCTGTGTTTGTCATTAAAGAATAGGGATGGGTGTGGAAAAGAGAGAGCTTTTCCTCTAAGATCAGGAAAAAGACAAGGAGGTCTACTTTCACCACTTTTATTCAACATCACACTGGAAAGCCTACCTGTAGCAATCAGACAAGAAAAAGAAATAAATGGTAATAAGTTGGTAAGAAATAAGTAAAATTCACTATTTGCAGATAACATGATGCTATATGAGAAAACCCTAAAGACTCCACCAAAAAACTATTAGAACTGATAAACTCAGTAAAGTTATAGGACACAAAACTAATATACAGAAATCTGTTGCATTTCCATACACTAATATAGCAGAAAGTAGCAGAAAAAGAAATTTAGAAAACAATCCCATTTACAGTTTCCCCCAAAAGAACAAAATATCTAGGAAAAAACTTAATCAAATGAGGTGAAAGACTTATACTCCAAAAACTATAAAATGCCGATGAAAGAAATTGAAGATGACACAAACAAATGGACTGAGAGAACAAATATTGTTCATACTACTCAAAGCAATCTAGAGATTTAATGAAACCCCTATCAAAATGCCAACAGCATTTTCACAGGATCAGAGCAAATAATCCTAAAATTTGTATGGAACCACAAAAGACCTTGAATAGCCAAAGCAATTTGAGAAAGAGCAAAGCTGAAGGTATCACAATCCCAGATTTCAAACTATACTACAAAGCTGTAGTAATCAAAACAGTATGGTCCTGGCACAAAACTAGACACACAGAACAATGGAACACAATAGAGAGTCCAGAATTAAACCCACACTTATATGGCCTATTAATCCATGACAAAGGAGGCAAGAATATACAATAGGAAAAAGACAGTCTGTTCAACAAATGGTGTTGGGATAACTGGATGGTTATATGTAAAAGAATAAAACTGGACCACTTTCTTACACCATATACAAAAATGAACTCAAAATGGATTAGAGACCTAAATGTGAGGCCTGAATCCATAAAACTCCTAGAAAAAGGCATAGGCAGTCATTTCTTTGATGTCAGCTATAGAAACATTTTTCTAGGTATATCATCTCAGGCAAGGGAAACAAAAGCAAACATAAACTATTGGGTTACATCAAAATAGAAAGCTTTCACATAGAAAAGTAAACCATCAACCATCAAAAAGGCAATCTACTGAATGGGAGAAGATATTTGCAAATGATATGCCTGATAAGCAGTCAATATCAAAAATACATAAAGAACTTACACAACTCAACACCAAAAAAAAAAAAAATCTGATTTTAAGAATGGGCAGAGGAGCTGAATAGATATTTTTCCAAAGAAGATATACAGATGGTCAACAGACACATGAAAAGATGGTCAACATCATCAGGGAAATGAAAATAAAACCACACTAAGCTATCACCTTACACCTGTCACAATGGCTAGAATCAAAAAGACAAGAAAAAACAAGTGTCAGCAAGAATGTGGAGGAAAAGCAACGCTTGTGCACTATTGGTGGGAATGCAAGTTGGTGCAGCCATTGTAGAAAACAGTATAGAAGTTCCTCAAAAACCAAACACTTAAAAATAGAATTACCATACGATCCAGTAATCCCACTACTGGGTATTTACCCAAAGGAAAAAACCACTAATTCCAAAAGTTATATGCACCTCTATGTTTATTGCAGCATTATTTACAATAGCTAAGATATGGAAGCAAACCAAGTGTTCATCCATGGATGAATAAAGAAGTGGTATATCTATACAATGGAATAATACTCAGCCACAAAAAATGAGATCTTGCCTTTTGCAACAACATGGATGGACTTAGAGCATATAATGCTAAATGAAATAAGTGAGACAGAGAAAGACAAATACCATATGATTTCACTCATATGTGGAATTTAAGAAATAAAACAAAGAAGACAAAAAAAAAAAAAACAGGCTCTTAAATACAGAGAAAAACTTGGGGTTGCCAGAGGGGAGGGTAGGAGTGGGTATGGGTGAAATAGATAAAGGGGGTTAAGAGTACACTTACCTGGATGAGCACTGAGTGATGTACAGAATAGTTGAATTAGTATACTGTGCACCTGAAAGTAATATAACACTATATGTTAATTATACTTCATTTTTTTTTTAAAGGAAAGGGTAGCTGAATAAAACAAGAGTGGGTACTATCTCCACATTGGCTGAGATTTGCTTCTGCGGCAGACCCTCACTAGATGGATTCTTCACCTAGCTCCTGACAGAAAAACCAAAACCAAAAATAAAACCCCTCTCTCACCTATGCTGTGTGACCCCAATCACAAGACCAGAGTCTTCCTCAAGAGTTCCCACAAAGCTACAGCCCATACTTAGAGGGACACTTAAAATCAGCCCCAGGGGCCAAATCTCTGATTCCTGCATTCTCCAGAGGCAAATATAGAAAATTTAGACTCTTCCTCCTCTTCTATCTCCTAGTTTTGGAAACCAAATTGACCTCTTAGTCATAGCTGACTAAAGAGGGTGGGATGGGGTCAGTGGCGAGCAGACACGGTTCCAGCAGAGAGATGGCAGCGATTTTCCGGTCTAGGAATGCCAGCAAATTCGAGGAGGGGGCTGGCTTTCCCGCGATGGCTGCTTCACTCCCGGTCCTGGCGAAGGAGCCCCGCGGTCCCGCTGGCTTTCGGAACCCGCACACCAAGAGGAGCCCCCACGGGAGAGGTGGCCCTGGCCGCGGCGGGCGGGCGCCTGGGCCGCTGTTACCTTTTCGTGTGCCGGATCAGTCCGCAGAAGAGTGCTAGGGTCCCGCCGGCCCGCCCGCCGGAGCCTTCCCCTCGCCCCCGCAGGTTTGGGACCCGGCCATTGCCACCCGGGAGCCTCCAGCCTCGCCCTCCCCAAGGATGCAGGGGGCTCCGCTACCTCCCACGAGGCCCTGGGGGAAGGCGGGACGGGGGCGGGGCGCCGGGACGACCTGCCTTCGGCCCCGCCCCTCGGACTGAGCAACGCTTTGGGTTTCCTCCTTTCTAGGCTCCTCAGCTTAGGAAGCCCACCAGTTAGCCGGGGATGGTGAGGGAGGTGCCAGCGTGGCAATGTAGCGTGCATGGAGGTGGGGGTATTTGAACCTTTATTTTTATTTGGAAACTACTAAGGATAAGCTGTGGAGGTAGATCTAATATTTACATTCGTTCTTAAAATAATGTGACTCTAAAATAAATTTAGCGGGAGTGAGGGAGATCCTCAGGGTGGCGACCAGCGGGGAGGTGCCCTTAGGTGCAAGTTTAAGAAGCGCCGTTGTGTACGCGGGTGCTTCTCTTAAGCACGAGTGGCTCGCCTGGCCGGCTGCGCACAGGGTCGGGCTCTAGGACACGCCCCCGGCCTACGCTCCTCGTGGAGCCCCGCCCCCGCCCCGCCTCACAAGCCGACGTCTGGAGAGCACCGCGGACCCGCCCCACGTCAACCTCCTTTACTGGAGAAGTCTGAATCTCGCATCTGGGCCCTTATGGAAAACGCTGAAATAATGGGGGATAAAAAACCACAAGCAGAACTTTAGGGAAGTGGGCGGTGCAAGCCAGCGTCTCTACTTTGGCTCCAGGATGAATGGTACTGATGGCTCAAAGGGGCCTGGAAGTTCTTGTCCTAGGCTGATTTATAAGCTATTGCTTATAGTTTTGATGGGGGCAACTTAACAACAAAATAAACCCATTTGCTTTCCATTTCATGGGAAACGAAGCTAAATACACTTTGATTATTTTTAAGTACTTACAATGCCATCTAGCAAGCGTCGCATAATGAGCTGGTCCTCCGCAGTGTTCACGGGGTGTTCCATTAGAGAGGCCTCTAAATGGAATCATGCCAGAACTGTAGGGAATCGCGATGGCAATGTGCGTGACTGGGAGGAAATATAAATGTAGAAGGAGGTTGCCTTTGTATGTTCTCTTGGCAGAAAAGTGTAGCAAGTTTAAAGCTTCATGAAGAGGTAAGTTATCTTTTGGAAAACCCTCCAAATGTGAAGGGCCCTAGGAGAGAAACACAGTGAATTGGAAAAACCTATCAGTTCTCTTCCCGTGTCTTTCTCCTGTGCTTCTCCTTTGGGACTCACACAAAACACTTCATTTCTGGTCACCAAATGTACGGAAGTTTCTCTCCACATCAAACAATTCTCTGTGACGCCAGCTGAGAGACCTACAATTTAACTGGATTTGAACACTATGTGGACACGGTGTCAGATCCCACAGGTGAAGGGCTTGGTTCTACAAGACTACTCCCACCCTACTTCAGATGCCAATTGCAAATAGTAGGTTATCAACAACATCTGTCCAATCTGGCTGCAAACTGGAGTTTCCCATGATATTCTTGCCCTTGGATTTGATTATTTGCTAGAACAACTCACAGAATTCAGGGGGAAACTTATTTATTTTTACATTTACTAAAGGATATGGTAAAGGATACAGATAAACAGCCAGATGAAGAAGTACGGGGGTGGGGGGGGAGGTCTGGAAGGGTGCTGACCACAGCAGATTCTGTTCCCTTGGAGTTGGGGTGCATCACCTTCTCTGGAAGCTGTCCAAACCCCATGCTATTGGCATTTTTATGGAAGCTTCCTCATGTAGGCACAATCGATTATCAACTCCCATTTCTATCCCTCTCCCCTCTCTGGAGACATGGGGGTAAGACCTGAAAATTCCAAGCTTCTAATTATGGCTTGGTTTTTCTGGGGACCAGCCCCCATCCAGGAGCCATCTAAGAGCCTACTCAGGGTCACCTCAAAAAAACAAAAGATGCTTCTAGTGCTCTAAACACCTAAGAATGGACAGGTTTTTATGAGCCCTGTGTCAGGAATTGTTCTTCATTGGCCTAGGATAAACTCCTAACCTCTCATTAGATTTTAAAGGCTTTTTCTAGTTGGCCTCACTCCTTCCACTTTCTTCTTTAGCCTCTCCTCTTTTTACCCTCCCTGCTTCTCCGTCTCCTGCCGCATCTCCTTCCCAATGGCTCTTGTTAAAATACTGATTTCCTCTAGGTATAGGAATGCTTCTGTGGTCGCTCAGCCTGAAATGCTCTCTGGCCCTTTTTTTCCCCTGGCTGGCTCCTACTGTTCTATTGTGTCTCTGATTAGGTGATTTTCTCCAGGTAGTTTCCTGGGCTCCACTCCAGAGGTTCTTATAACCACACCGGACCTCCACCACAGCACCTAACACAGTATTGTAACTGCCTATTTCCCCCTATTTCACCACCAGACTAAACTACTAACCTGTGCCCAAAAGGAGGCTGCCCCTGTAAAGAGCCTGAGCTTTCAAGTTCAAGAACCTGGTTCCAACCCCAGTTCCTGCATTCCTAAGTTGTGTGCACTTTAGCAAGTTTCTTAACCTGTTTGGGTGTCAGTTTCCTATCCGTAGAGAAGGAGAATCACTATAAAGATTACTGAAATAATGCATGTGAAGCATTTGCATGTAGCCAGGCAATTAGTAGGTGCTCATAATAGTGGTTATAAATGGTAACAGTTCTGCCCTAAAGTATCCATCCTAGACTGAACTCATCTCAAAAGAGTGGACACCTTCTCATCACCACCAAGTGGAGAGAGGAGAAGAAAACTATGATTTTCCTGACCCCCCCAAAATCCTCATTAGCTATATATACTTAATGGAGATTATTTGGTCTTTCATTCCTCAGTTTCTTTATCTGAACATGCATAATTAATACATCATAGGATAGACATGAAAGTATTTTGAGCATTTTGAAACAACACCTTTCCCTATTTTTTTATTGAAAACAATGTGATTTTATTATTTTTTTAAAGGTTTTATTTATTTATTTGACAGAGACAGTGAGAGAGGGAACACAAGCAGGGGGAGTGGGAGAGGGAGAAGCAGGCTTCCCGCCGAGCAGGGAGCCCAACGCGGGGCTCAATCCCAGGACCCTGAGATCATGACCTGAGCTGAAGGCAGACGCTTAACGACTAAGCCACCCAGGTGCCCAGAAAACAATGTGATTTTAGAACATTAAAATAGTGAAACCAGTTGGGGGCTAAGAGACCATAAATAATGTAAAACAACAAACCCCCACTTTTAGCCATGACTCTTAACATTTTCCTTCCTGCATCCTTTTTACCAGAAAAGACAAGAAAAGTTGTAAAACAATTTGTTGGGAATTTCATCACATTTTCTGCCCCCACCTACCAAGACAGTAGTGAGTTGAGCCAAGCAAATGAGCAGCTCATATAAAAAGCCTCAATGGTCAGGAAAATGCATATCTTGCACAACACAGCCTTAGATCATTGAGATTAGATTTTTTTTTATAATTTATCATCCATCTTAGACAAACTATTAGAAGTGGAAAATGCATTAGCATTCTAAAAGAAAAGAGAAGATTAATCACACACATATCTAATTTTGCTTCTTGGAATTTCTATAAAAATCATGGTAAAAAGGTTGTTTTAAGATACACAGATAAAAGGAATAAGAGAGGAAACACCACAACAAGACATAAGGAGCTGGAGAACAGTGAATGAGTGATAATTGATTCCAAGAGCTGATCTAGACCTAACTACTAAGCCTGCAAAGGAAAAGCACAGAAGCAACATCCCAGTTCCACTACAGAATCCCAGAAAGATCTAGAATTGGCGACACCAGCTGCCTCTGAAAGTGGGGGCAAACATTGGGCTATCGAAGGACTGAGTATTGCCTGTTTCAGAAGCAGTTAGATCCTCAGATCACTTTCTCCCACTCTGTGCAGCAGATCAAATGTTTCTCCACCACTCCATCCAAATACTGGAAGTTTACTCTCTGAAGATAGAAAGCAGAGTTTCTGAATGAGGTGAGATTAGGCACAGATAAGGACAGAAGTATTGTACCAAAACTAGAAATATTAACAGGATATTTATATACTGAATATTGTAAAAAAAAAAAAAAAAAACCCTGTCCAATCTCTTTTTTTAGTGAGCTCTGGAATGAACAGAACCAGGGCTATATCTTTCAAGCAGGGAATTAGAAAATACTTCTTTAGGGAACATGAGTAATCCAGATCAATATATCTAAAGATACCGACAAAATTTCCCTGCCAAATCACCCTTCAGTGAATTCCATTGTCAAAAGCCCAGAGATTCCAATCAGTTCAGGGCTCTCAAATATGAGCAGATGGTCAAGGACCACCAGATACCTGAAAGAAAGCCCTGTATCATAAAAGTCAGATGAAAACAAAAAGGAGACAACTTGGAGAAGCAGAGTCCATGTAGGCAAAATAATGCCTTAAATAATTATTGTTAATGTGCTCAAATAAGAAAGTTATTTTACCCATACAGAAAGAACAAGACACTATTCCACTTCAAAACTTAGTATAAAGTTATAGTAATCAAGATAATGGGTATTGGCAAAAGAATAAACAGATATATCAATGGAACAAAATAGACAACTCAGAAATAGACCTCCATAAATGTAGTCAACCGATTTTTGACAAAGAAGCAAAGATAGTCCCTTCAACAAATAGTGCTAGAACAACTGGACACTCACAGGCAAAAAAAAATGAATCTAGATGGAGACTTATATATACCCTTCACAAAAATTAATTCAAAGTGGATCATAGGTCTAAATGTAAAAGACAAAACTATGAAAGTCCTAGAAGATAACATAGCAGAAAATCCAGATGACCTTGGGCAAGTAGAGGCCTTTTTAGGTACAACACCAAAGACACAATCCATGAAAGAAATAATTGATAAGCTAGGCTTCATTAAAATTAAAAACTTCTGCTCTGTGAAAGACATATCAAGAGAACAAAAAGACAAGACACAGACTGGGAGAAGATAATCTGCAAAAGACACATCTTATAAGGAACTGTTATACAAAACACTTTTTTAAAAACACTCTTAAAACTCAACAATAAGAAAACAAAAACTTGGGGCACCTGGGTGGCTCAGTTGGTTAAGTGTCTGCCTTCGGCTCAGGTCATGATCCCAGGGTCCTGGGATCAAGCCCTGTGTCGGGCTCCCTGCTCAGTGAGGAGTTTGCTTCTCACCCTTCTCCTACCTCTGTCCCTCTCCCCCTGCCCGTATTCTCTCTCTCTCTCTCAGATAGATAGATAAATAAGTAAGTAAGTAAATAAATAAATAAATAAATAAAATCTTTAGGAAAAAAACCTCAATTATAAAATAGGCCAAAGACCATAACAGACACTTCACCAAAGAAGATATGTAGATCACAAATAAGCACATGAAAAGATGCTCCACATCATATGTCATCAGGGAAATGTAAATTAAAACAAGATACTACTGCAAACCTATGACAATGGCCAAAATCCAGAACACTGACAACACCAAATGCTGACAAGAATGTGGAGCAACAGGAACCCTCATACATTGCAGGTGGGAATTCTCAATGGTACGGTCACTTTTGAAGACAGTTCAGCAGTTTCTAATAAAACTAAACATACTTTCACTATATAATCCAGCAATTGTGCTCCTTAGTATTTAAGCAAAGGGGTTGAAAACTTATGTCCACACAAAAACCTGCACATGGTGAGTATAGCAGTTTTATTCATACTGCTAAAACCTGGAAGCAACCAAGATGTCTTTCAGTAGGTGAGTGGGTAAATAAACTCTGGTACATCCAGACAATGGAATATTATTCAATGCTAAAAAGAAATGAGCTATCAAACCATGAAAAGACATGGAGGAATATTAAATGCACATTACTAAGTGAAAGAAGCCAATCTAAGAAGGCTATGTACTGTATGATTCCAATGACTTGACATTCTGGAAAAGGTAAAAATAAGGAGACAATTAAAAAATCAGTGGTTTGGGGTGGGTGGAGGTTGGGGTGGGTGGGGAGAGGAATAGGCAGACTACAGAGAATTTTTAGGATAGTGAAAATACTGTGTATGATATTACAGTGATGGATACATGTTATATATTTGTTCAGACCCATAGAATGCACAGCACCAAGACTGAATTCTAAGGTAAACTATGGACTTTTGGTGATTATGATGTGTCAATGTAGGTTCATCCTTGGTAAAAAAATTAAAAAAAAAAAGGGCACCATTGTGGTGAGTGGTGTTGATAATGAGAAAAACTGTGCAGGTGTGGGAGCAGGAGTTATATGGGAAATCTCTGTACCTCCCTCTCCATTTTGTCATAGACCTAAAATTGCCTTAAAAAATAAAATCTTTGAAAAAAAGCAGTCCTTAAAAAAAAGAATAAGGTGTTTTTAAAAAAGAACATTCAGAAAACCAAAAGTTCTTGGAAACTACATGTGTAAGAGCAGAAATTAAAACTCAATAGAAGAATTGGAAGATAAAATTAAAGAAATCTTCCACAAAGTATAAAAAGCAAAAACACATAGAGTGCTCATTTCAGCAACACATATGTTAAAAGTGTTTAAATTTAAATATAGGGAAGATCAGCACGGCCCCTCCAAACATGACAATACACAAATTCACAAAGTATTCCAAATAATAATAATAATAATAATAATAATGGCAACAAGTACTAGTGAGGAGGTAGAGAAATCAGAACCCTTGTGCATTCCTGGCAGAAATTTTAAATGGTGCAGTCACTATGGAAAATAGTCTCACAGTTCCTCAAAAAAGTAGACACAGAGTTACCAAGGGGCACCTGGGGGCTCAGTCAGTTAAGCATCCGACTCCTGATTTTGGCTCAGGTCATAATCTCAGGATCGTGGGATCAAGCCCCGCATCAGGCTCCATGCTTAGCACAGAGTTTGCTTCTCCCTCTCCCTCTGCTCCTCCTCCCGCTTGTGTTCTCTCTCTTTCTCAAATAAATGAATAAAATCTTAAAAAAAAAAAGGTAGACACAGAGTTACTATATGATCCAGGAATTCTACCTCTGGGTATATATCCAAAAGAATTGAAAGCAAGGACTCCAACAGATATTTGTACACCTATGTTCATAGCAACTTTATTTACAATAGCCAAAATATAAAAGCAACCCGAATGCCTGTTGATGGATAAATGACAAAAAAAATGTTGTATGTGCATGCAATGGAGTATTATTCAGCCTTAAAAAGGAAAGAAATTCCGACACATGCTCCACCATGGATGAACCTTGAGGACATGTTACTAAGTGAAGTAAGCCAGACAAAAAGGACAAATATATTGTATGATTCCACTTACATGACGCACCTAGAGTAGTCAAATACCTAAAGACAGAAAGTGGAAGGGAGGTTACCAAGACCTGGGGATAGGTGGTAATAAGGAGTTATTGTTAATGAGCCACAGAGTTTCAGTTTGGGATGATGAAAAAATTCTGGAGATGGGTTGTGATGACAATTCCACAACAATATGAATATCAATATGAATAAAGGATTTTATTTATTTATTTGACAGAGAGACAGTGCACAAGCAGGGGGGGCAGCAGCAGAGGGAGAGGGAGAAGCAGGCTCCCCGCCAAGCAGAGAGCCCATCGCAGGGCTTGATCCCAGGACCCCAGGATCATGACCTGAGCCGAAGGCAGACGCTTAACCTACTGAGCCACCCAGGCTCCCAATATGAATATCTTTAATTCCACTTCACTGAATACTTAAAATGGTTAAAGTGGCAAATTTCATGTTATGTATATTTTACCACAATTTTTAAAACTGGCAATTCAAGCATATAACTTAGAGATACAGAGACAAATATTAAAAGTAACAACTCTGAGAGTTGGAAGTGTTTTCCTCTGATCATAGGAAAATGGTAGGGAATGGGACGCTGGTTGTCAAACAAGCTTTGTTAAACTTATCTCATTAAATTATGTGCATGTGAAATTTTGATAACACTATAAACAAATAACAATCAAAATAAGTTTGAAATAATTTTATTTAAGTCTCTCAATTTTATAGATAACCGAATCATAAAGTGGGTAGGACCATTGGCCAAGGTAATCTAAAACAGTAAGTAGCAGATTAAGAAGTTGAACGAACGTGTTCTAAATCAAAGTTCAGCATCTTACCACAACATATTGCACCCCATAATAGCATCTTCCTGAATGTCCTAAAATAAACTTCTGGGAGTCCTGCCTTAAGCCTTCTTAAATTACTTTTCTTCATGTTTTATTAAATGCCTAATAATACTACAGATTTTTCCATTTTGCCTAGCACTATTTGTTAAAAATGAACTTTTTTCTAGTCCAAACACACTTCTGAAGTAACCATACTTTTCCCAATTTTCTTCTCTATCTTCATAATTCAAAATGAAAGGAATTTTTGAGGCATGCACATAATGTCATTCCTTGAATAATTGGAGAGTCTTTGCTATTGATGAAGAAGACACTGTCCTTTATTTCTTGTGTGCAGTATTTCGTATTGAGTCTAAAAGCCTAACCATGGTAACCTTTATGGCAACAGAAAGCATTTCCATTTCAATTCAATGCAAGTCACCAATTTAATATTAATTTTAATGTTATTTTTTTCCTTTAGAAATATGATATCGTTATAAAGAGCCGTTAGACTAAGCAATGATATATAATTTACCATGCTTCAGACTTTAGAATAAAACCCTGTGTGGATATTTCTTCCAATAATACTCCATTAGTTATCAGTTGAACATACACTGGGCATCTATAAAATAATTTTTTAAAGAACTGTAAGGACCTGTCATAAGCATATTCTTCAACACTGACAAAGTGCTTTTTCCCAGAATAATGTGCTTGACAAGTCATCAATCTTAGAACTCTAAATGAGATTTATTATGCTTTTAAGATAGCACTCTCTAGTACAATAGTACAGATTACTATGTATGGATTCTAATCTATGTGACAGTCTCAACCAGGTTGTGTGCTTCCTGAGGTCAAAGCAGCACAGGACTACATACATAATACATGCTCATTAAGCATGGTAATAACTAAGTAATGAATCAGAGCATGGGATCATGGAATGTTAAAGCTGGAATGGGTCCCAGGGATCTATAGGTCTGACTACCCCTTTTTACAACTGAGGCAATACTAATCACTTGAGTGCGCACTTGGGTCAGACATTTCATGTGCATTTGCTCACAGCAACCCCTCTAGACAGATAAGGAAAGAGAATTAGAGACTTCAAGTTATGTGACCAGGATCACACACTTGGTCAGTGCTCACACTGGGATTCTAACCAAGGTGACAGGAGACCAGAGTTTCTGCTTTGATGAAGGGCAGAGACAGACATTGACTGACTTACATGGAATCATATGGCTGGCTGCTGACAGTCAGGCCTAGACTTCAGATTGGCTGACTGCCCAGTACAGTAGCTCATTGTCAGATCCACTAGTGTATATATTAAGTTGAAAATGAGTTTCTGTCTGCTGATGTTCTTGACTATAATTCTTCGTTTTTATATAGTGAAATCTGAGAAGACTGTACATGTATATTACTCCTGAAAATTGTTTCTTTGAAACGTATATCTTAGCATGGAAAAACATCAGCTTTCATTCTTTTCCATTTCTTAAATAAAGGAACAGAGCTCAGAGAGATGAAGAAACTAATCCAAAACCATGTCAAAATGCCACAGCTAAGGAGAGACAGGGAAGTGGGACCAGGTCTCCTTTCTCCTAACACAGGGCTGCACCTCATACACACTCTGGTTCCATGTGTTGACAGAGATCTCTGACTCCCATGATCTATAAATCCATATTCCAGACATATCCTTCTGGAACTTTCCATTTCTCCAATGATATTCATTTGTACTTACAAATATTTCCAATCTCCGATTTACTCTTTACCCAATACTCTCTGTACCAGATCTAATTTATGCTCATCCTCACATTAGTTCTTTGCCACTTGCCACTTACTCAGTGGAAAGTTCTGGCTACCTCCCCCACTGCCTCTCTTCCTCACACTGCTGAAGTTCTCCTTCTTCCAAGGGGGAGACTGGAGCTGGCATGGCCTCCATCATGCTGAGAATGGCAGCAGCCATGGCGGCTCCAATTCCAAATCCAGTCTTAGCAGATCCAAAGAGAAACTCTGTGCTGCAAAGCATGGAATATGAGTTCCCATCAGCTGTCCAAAGGGGTCAATTAACACAACAAAAATGGGGCAAACTTTTTACCAATGAGAGTCATAAGGCAGGAAGGAACCAAGTGATAAATTCATTTTCTTTCTTTCCTACAATGAATTGCCTCAGTGTACAGTGGTTCCCTAAATCCTATCTGGAGACATCCTATTTGACCAAGCAGAAGCTGTGTTTTCTTTTGAAGCTTTGTCCAGTGCAGTAATGTTCCACCCTCCATCTCTGCCTCACACTCCTTTCCCCCTCACTCTGGGTGCCCTGGGATTGCATTTCCCAAATAAAACATTCTCATGCACACTTTGTCTAGGGTTCTGTTTTCTATCCCACTCATATCATAAAAGCTTAATTTTTGGAGGAATAAAACTCTTACAAACTAAAAATATCCTTTCACAAATGCAGCTGGCAATTATTTAGATGAACACTTTTTTACTGAGGTCTCCTAAGTCCTGGCAACAGGGAGAGGAGACATACAGGAGGAAACAGAAGAAGTAGAAGGTGGTGGTAATGCTCATCTCAGGCCTCACTTTTCTCTCCACTTTAAAAGCAGTTAAACTTCTCTGCTATCAGCAGATATTTGATACTTATTAATGAACCTAGAGCCTTTAAGGTCTTCAAGTGAAGTGAGGAAATGAATGTGTACATTCCTCTAAAATATCTAGAATATCTAGGCTAGGGTAAGCTCTTTGGATTGTTGTTAAGTTCAGTGACAAGGGCCAGAAACTCCCTTCCCTTTGAAAGCTAGATGTTCGTTACCCCGTCTGAGCTTGGAGGAGGAAAGAAGTTTAATCTATGGGAAGAAAGGCCTGGGGAAGAAGCTGGTAACCCTCAGAACTCAAAAGCACCAGCCTAGCTGTATTAATCATGGTTTCTCTTTTCTCTATTTTATAATGTTTTGACATTGTGGGGACCTTGCAGACTTCCCTCCTAGGGTTAGCTGATTTCTAAGGACTCTTTTCAATTTTTTTTTAAAGATTTTATTTTTAAGGAATCTCTACATCCAACATGGGGCTCAAACTCACAACCCTGAGATGAACAATCACATGTTCCACCAACTGAGCCAGCCAGGTTCCCCCAGGTTAGCTAATTTTTTAAAGATAGCAAACAACTCATCCCTGAGCATGCCCTTATATGCAAACCAACCAACTCAAAGCCCACACCCCAATCACTTTCTTTATTAAACTTTCATTCACCAAGCCAATACTCCCCCTGCCCTAAATCACTCCAGGACCAGGTACTTGATAGCTAGAAACCACTTCCCACAGCCCAGAGCCCATAGAAACGATTCAAACTGTCTGATCCTAATAACATGCCCTGCCTTGCCTTTCCTGAAGATACCACAGCAAAGGCTTGTACCCATGCTTTCTCCTCCTCCTTCCACCTCCTGACCCACCCTGGTGCTTCCCATGTTGTCCTGCATGAAATGCTATGTCTCCTTTTTCCAGAGGTCTGTGAATATGAACTTCTTCCTTCACGAAAGTCATGTCTGTGTCTGTGTGCTTTACCTTACATGATTAAAAACAATCCCGAGTACATTTTTCAAGACACCAGCCAAACAGCGCTCCTCCTCAGAGACATGATTATCAGTTGCATGGGGCCTCTTCTATAAGTTTCTAGGTTTTAATAATTTCAACCTCCTTCCTTTGCTTCCCCAGTCCCAGAGGGTGGTGTTTGCTTTCTGCAGCTGCTACATCCAGGACACAGAGCTTCTTTTAGCTTTTCAGTTAAAGATTCTTCTTACCTAGTCAACAGTTCTTCATATTAAATCTTCTCTGTCAAAATTACTGTTGTGTTTTTCAGCCTCTTGACTAGACCCTGATGAATACACAATTTTATGGTTAATCCTGGCACTTGGGTTTGCATCAGAGCTTAATAATTTATCAATAGCTCATGAGATATTGCCAAGGTAGGGGGGAGGTGTGTGTGGAATAAGCCAGCCTAGCTGTATTAATCATGGAAATTATTAATCAGTGAAAATTCTGGGAAATCAAAGAGATTCAAATCAACTTATGATGTGTCATTCTCAAGAAAAGAATGCTAAATTCCTCATACTTGTCAATTCCTCATCTTAGGCAGCAATGATATTCTAAATCTTCACCTTTTATTAAATCAATACAGGAGACATATACAAGTCTCTGTTGTCAACAAAGATCATGATACATTTCTATTCTGAAAATCAAGAGGGTCTCAAAAACATATGTCTTTGTCATTGGGCCACTGTAACAAATTACTATAAACTGGGTGGTCTATCAACAATCACTTATTCTGTGCAGTTCTGGAGGCCGGAAGTGTGAGCTCAGAATGCCAGTGTGGTCAGGTTCTGGTGAGAGCCCTCTGCTGGGTTGCAGACTATAGACTTCTCTTTGTAGCCTCACATGGACGAAAGAGAGTAAACTATCTCTATAGCCTCCTCTTATACGGGCATTATTCCCATCATGAGGGCTCTACCCTCATGACCTAAATACCCCCAAACACCCCACCTCCAAATACCATCAGATTGGGAGTGAGTATTTAACATATGAATTTGGGACATAAGCATTCAGTCTACAACCATGTGTATAATAGAGAACAAGATCTTGCCCTGTGACAAACTTCTCAATGACATCCTTATGTTCCTAGCCAGTGAGAATCACTCAGTTATGCCACCTATTATTGTGATGGTGGGTAATGGGAAATTCAAGTATCCCCTGCTTATCAAAAGTTTGTATTAAGCCACTTTGCTTTTTATGAAAGACCTACATTATTGCCTGTTTTTGTTAACTGAGAGAAAGCCAAAGACCATTTTCACTTTTATGCAAAGGGGGTGAAAGACCTTTTATGCAAAGGGGGCAAAAGAAAAATAGCATTCAGCATTTTTTGCAGCAAGCCATTACAGGGGCAACTCACATCCCAAGCAGCAAAAGCGGAACCACCAAGCTCCTTCCCCAGGAAGTACACTCAACATCTCAGCTTCAAGCTGCGATGGTTTTGGACTGTGCCTGGGAGCATCTGTGCTTTATCTCGATTTGTTTTGTGTATCTGCCAGCAACATGTGTCCTAAAGTATGAGAATTCCTAAGAGAGGTTATTTTTGGGGTCTGAGAATGCTCAAAACTTTTTCCATATGAATTAAAAACTGTCTCATTGCTTCTCACCATTTTGGCTTATAAAAGTTTTCATAGGAATGTTCTACTTTCAGGTGGGGGAAAGGTATACTCTGGAGCAGGTGGCAAATACCTGGATTCTAATCCAGCTATACTACTGCGTACTGACTTGTAACCTTGGGAAAAGCATGAATTTCTCTGAGCTTCAGTTTCTTTATCTGTCAAATGGGATTATTAACACTAATTATTGCACCTACATTATAAGCTTACTCAATTCACTAAATATTTATAGATCATCTATAGATAAGATCTTATTCTAGGCATTCCATGACATACAGAGAAGTAAAAATGTTCCCTGTCCTCAAGGAGTTTATAATCCAGTATTTTTCTATCATTCAACAAACAGTTGTGAAATACCTCCTACCAGGCACTGTACTGGAGCTAAGAATATAAAGCTGTGTAAAATATGGTTCTTTCCTTCAAGGGGCTTAAAATCTGATAGAGAGATAAAATAAAAGGACAGATAACTAGAACAAGAGGTAGAGTGGGCAATGAAAGGTTGAAACAAATCAGCATGGCAGTTAAAGGAATCGAAGCTTACACCTAGTTGAGAAGGTCAGGAGAGGCTTGGTGGCTCTGGTGCCATTTGCACTGACCATGAACAAAAACCTGAAAGAAGAAAAGATGAAGGCAGGGACCAGCGGAGTGCCTAGTTAGCTGTTATAAGAGCCTGAAGTGGAGTGGAGGTGGTAGAAATCAGAGAGAAACAATGAATATGAGTGACACTTGTTGAACAATGCTTGGCAATCCACATAGGACAATTATAGTAGTAACTGAGAGTTATGGATGAGGATACAACCATGAATAAGGTGGGTGTGGGCTCTGTTTTCAAGGAACTTTAGATTGGTTGGGAATATAAAAAAAATTTTAAAGTTCCCCTAATACCGTCTTTGTTTTAAAATAGAGTTTAGAAATGGAACATTGGAAGTTCAGTAAGGCTGACAGATCAGGAAACAATTGTTATATTCACAGATGCCAAGAGGAGGGGCCATGCGTGCCACACCCCAGGGAGATGCACAGAGAAGCCCCGGGGTCTGTCAGGAGGCAGCGGAAGAAGGAGGATGCATGGGCAAGAGTCTTGACTCCAGTTTGCATGGGGAGAAATGGGTGAGGCAGGGTAAGCGGGTTGGGGATTGGCTAGTTTGATTAATTACAGTGGGCTCTGGGGCTGAGGAGCTGTCCCCAGATGCCTGGCACTTGGCCCTGGGTGAATTACGACAGGTGGCCTGATAAGGAAGGTGATGGGGTTATGACCCCTCCAGGGTCAGCAAGGCTCCGGATAACAATGTGTCAGAATACAGAAAATAAAACACACTGTTCATATAATCTCCTTAAAAGTAGGGAAGTTTATTTAGTTTTGTGTCCCTGCATCCACCACAGTACTTGGTATATAATAAGGAGACTCCATAAGTGTTTGTTGAATGATGAGGTTCATATAGCCCTTCTTTGACTCTTTAACTTTATTGAAGTTGGACAACTGTAACACATCCTTGGGCATCAGCTTTGTGATCACTTTGTCCCAGAGGTCCTCTTTAGATTCCTCGGACTCAGCTGGGCACCCCTGCAGTGGGTACTACAATGCATTGCCCCAATCCCCCTCCAGCGAAGGAGGGCCACTAGAGATTGCCCTCAGGAGATTGTGAATAAAAGTTAAATAAATAAATGATCCTTTTAAAAATTAAAGATACTATTAAAATCAAAAATGAAAAGTGAATAATATTTCTTTTGTGGCAAAGCTACTTTATATTCTGGTTAGTGCTCTTTCAATTTCAAAAAGACAGAAATCCAACTTGAACTTGCTTAAGAAAAAAAAGGGAATTTAGTGGTAATATGACTAGAAAACCGTCTTCAGTCATGGCTGTTCTCCACTTTCCCTTGTCTCTCATATCTATTTATCTCTATGTATGACCTCATCTTTTTTTTTTTTTAACTGAAAATAGCCTCTCTGTATTTGGGGACAATGGCCTCAAACAGCTCCAGCTTACTTTATGCTTATAGCGCTTGATCCAATAAGAGGAGAGAGAAACCATCTTTTTTTTTTCTTTTCAGAATCTCTATATAAATTTCAGAGGAAACTGTTGAATCTAGTCTGGAGATGGAAACCACACAGGTTCCTTAAACAGGGAACAGGTACAAAACAGCAGTTATTAACTTTAGAGTAAGGACAGGTAAACAATAAAATACTAAGGACTAAAGCAGTCCCCTCCCCATCAAGAATGAGATTCAGGCCTTTTGAAGGGGGCGTGGCTAACACAGGAACCAGAAACTTACTGGTGGTACAAGAGACTTGCCACAGAGTGCGGGAGGCCGGTCTCTGGAAGCACCTCTGTCGTTGGAGGGTGTGGACAGGCTGCAACTGGTCTGTACAAGCAATCCACTGCTGCCAGAGGGTATGGGCAGCTGCTGATGGGAAGAGCATGGCCTGAAGGTTTAGCTAGAACTCCCCTGTGTAACCACTAGGCTTCCACCTTGAATATCAGTAATAATGGAGGACCAGAACCTGGAAGGGACTTGCCTTCCAGCTGCTATTGCCTCGCAGGGTCACTCCATTGCCCTCTGCTAATGCACTTTAACATTCCACTAGCTAGCGGGTGAAAGAGATATGTTTACAGGGCCCACCTGCAAGATCACAAAGCAAGGCAAAGAAGGGTGGTGGATTTGAAGCTGAGAGACAATCAGTGAGGTTCTATCGTGCTTGGAGCATATGCACAGCCCTGCGCCAATCACTGTGACCAGGGCAAGGAGTGTTCTTATTAGCTAAGACGAGGCCGGGGTCATGTGCCTGTGCAGTGGTCAAGCACATGTCAGGGGGAGCAGCCCCACGGCCACACATGGAATGGCATCTCCATGGAAAAGATGGATTCTGCTACCAGAAGAAAGGAGAGTGTGAGGCAAAGAGGAAACAAGTAGGTATCCTTTGTATGTTATATGTTGACCTGTATATGTCCAGTTCCATTTGGAGTTGTTGGTATAGGCAAGAGGAAACCATGGCCTTTCCCTAAGACTGATAACTGCATTTAAATTCATTTAAGAGACATTTATTAAGCACCTACTATGAGAGGAGTCATCCTTCCTAGTCCCAAACTACTGGCATCTTTGTGGACACAGGCTGAATTGAAAGGCCTTAAAATGAAAAGGCAGTTAAAAACCAGGGTGAGACAAGAAAATAGTACCTTTATTTACAGATTAAAATGTCCTAAGAAGTAGATCTACAACTTCGTAGCGAAGTTTATCTACTCATGATCAAGTTGGACCAAGGCGGTATGGTCTAGTGGTTCAGAGCACAAATTATACAGCAAGACTGCCTGCATCCAAATCCAGCTCCACTACAGTGTGAGACTGGGCAAGTAACTGGCCACTGGTAGGAAAGTTTTCTCATACATAAAACTGGAATAACAATAATGCACACCTCCTAGGACTATGGGAAAGATTTTTAAAAAGCCAACATCTATAAAGTTTTTAGAACAGCACCTGGCACCTAGGAAGCACTATACAACTATTATGCACTTATTATGAATTGACTATTATTAGTTGGATATAAAGTAATGTGAGGTTTTTTTAAAAAGATTTTTTTATTTATTTGACAGAGAGAGATAGCGAGAGAGGGAACACAAGCAGGGGGAGTGGGAGAGGGAGAAGCAGGCTTCCCATTGAGCAGAGAGCCGGATGCAGTGCTTGATCCCAGGACCCTGGGATCATGAACTGAGCTGAAGGCAGACACTTAACGACTGAGCCACCCAGGTGCCCCAAGTAATGTGAGTTTAATGTGAGTTTCTCTCTATTAACTAATTGGAAATCCTCTTATCTCCAAAATACCAAAAAAAAAAAAAAAACTTGCTTAAAAACATCCAACTGCTACATATATATATACATATATATTAGCACCCATTCTATAGAAATAATTTTATTATTTTCACTACCTTACAACATGGAGGTATTCTCCTTATGAACGTAAGTCATATATTCCTGGGAACCAAATAAAGCCAAAAAAAAACTTGTTCTTGGTGTTATTCTGCAGCATACAAAGAAGATAGAAAACTTTTCTTTATAATCTTTCTTTAAATGTTTGTAAAAGTCTATGAAAAGATGAAATCTTCCCTGAAAATAAATTTGTATATATATATCTTGTCAAAAGAATATTTTTTATAAGAGTACTTTTAGAATTTCTTTTTCTTTTTCCCTTTTAATAGGAAACTGCTTTTATAAATCCAATGTTTTAAAATGACACTAGAACAGTCCGAGCAAGAAATGTACTCCATCTCTGGCTGAGTCAGAGAAACCCTTTCTTAATGAGGACTCTGGCACTGACTGTGAACCACTGAAGCCTTCCTATTGTGACATATTCTGCAATATTAGTGATAAACTGAAGTCCGAGATATCAAGTATCTCAGCAAGTCCTCATCAGTGAGTGTTAGAATGTCGGGGAATGGCGGGCACCAAAAGAAGGAATTGCATTTCTTTTCCTTTCAGGGATAGGGCTGTATTCTCTAATAACTCTTACAACAGAGCTATGGGACTATGTGGAGCAACCATAACTGGAAAAAAAATGGAAACCAGAGAAAACACTGGACAAAGTACATCTATTTGGAATTTATCATAAATCACCAAAGTGTATGTGTGTGTGTGTGTGCGCGCACACACACACACACACACACACACATACTATCTTAGTCCATCTGGGCCACTGTAACAGAATACCGTAGATTGGGTGGCTCAAACACAAAACATTTGTTTCTCACAGTTCTGGAGGCTTGGGAAGTCCAAGATCAAGGCACTAGCAGACTTGGTGTCTGGTGAGAGCCTGGTTCCTGGTTCTTTTCCCTGTGTCCTCCTCATGGAAGGAACAAGGGCGTTCTCTAGCCTCTCTTTTATAAAGATAATCCATTCTTGAGGACTCTACCCTCATGACCTAATCAACTCTCAAAGGCTGTACTTCCTAATTCTATCACATTGGGCGTTAGGATTTCAACATATGAATTTGCGGGGGAAGGACATACATTCTAGACCATTGCACACTCACATACATACACAGACACACACACACAGACATACACACACAATATTTCTAGACTAGAATTACCAAGAGCTACTTTGATTAAAGAACAAATATTTCTTGGATTAAGTAAAATATGATATGATACAGTAATAGAATTTTTTATGTGTAAAAAAGATTATTTTGATACCAACATTGTCCTGATTCCTACAAATAAAAGACTAAGAAATATAACACAGAACTGACAATTTTCAATCTGCATGTAAACTAACATAAAAAGGTATCATGTTCAGGACTCTCATAATGAAAAAGGTTTAGTTGCAATAACATATTATTACTAAAGACATTCTTACCAAAGGTAGAAGCAATAAATATGGGACAGAGATGCATTACCCTCCTTGTCAAGCATTAAGGAGGGCTACCGTGTTTCCACAGAATACCGTTTCCTCCTAGGGAAAATGGAGACAATCATATATCTACCTCTTAGCTTTATTGGAAGACTAAATTAAACAATGTATATTGCAATGGCTTATTGCAATGGATTAGTGCTGATAAACAGTATTTTCTCTTCTCTCCTGGAGGCCATTCTAGGACTTAGTGATATGAGGGCATACATAACCATGGCCTTTTGCTTAAGCAAAAGGATGTGGGTCTAGAAAGAAGGCACAGAGTTGGGGCCAAGCCTATATCCACAGTGTTTACCACCCTCTCATCATGCACCTGCAGAGCAGCATTGAGAAGAGTAGAACTCTGGTCTACAAACTCCCAATTAGGCCAACTCTGTAATTCCAAGGAAACAATTACCTTAGCCCCGAGCTCTGTGCAAGCCTACACTCCTATAATTTGTGAATGTGCAAAAGGGAGAATAATATTATCACTTGTACACATTATTATCTTGTTACTTATGGACAGGTAGAACACTTACTCCTAGATACCTTAAGCAAATAAATTCTATGGTTGCAAAAGAGTGTAAAATTTTTACAGACTAGGTTGGGGAAGTGATTAAAACAAAATTCCAAAACTGAAAATTGAAAGAAAAATAGTTCTTTGGTCTCTAAAAAAAAAATTGTAAGAATAAAATAGATCTGGACCTTTCACAGACTTAGAAATTACAGTACACTCTTCTAGTTGTGGGTCGTGTAGAATCCAGGCTTCAGTTCCTCAGTTAACACAAAAGTTAATCTGTGAGTTTACAGGACTCACAAGGAGGCCTTTTCTTCTGAGTAATTTGCCTCCCTATACACCAGCTGGGCTATATCTACATAGACAAAATCTTCATTATTTTACCCAGGATGGTAGACTGGCTGGACCTCATAATGAAGCAGTAGGTATTAAAAATTCCTTCTCTAGGGGCACCTGGGTGCTCAGTGACTCTTGATTTCAGCCTGGGTCATGATCTCAGGGTCATGGAATCGAGCTCTGCATCAGGCTCCACGTTTGGCATCGAGTCTGCTTGGGATTCTCTCTCCCTCTCCCTCTGCCCCTCCCCACCCCACTCTCTTTCTCTCTAAAATAAATAAATAAATCTTTAAAAAATGTTGCTTCTCTGTGGGAAATACATTTAGGGGATGTTGGAGTTTTAAATATAAGGGTTTCCAGAAAAACACCATTTTTTCCCAGTGGTTTCCTCATCATCATCCCCATTGACAATTCCATAGCATTTTAGAAAATAAATTTACAGACTAGAATAATCTTTGGCCATGAGGAAAGAATGTTTTTATAGCTCCATTAAACAACTTTTTTAAAGAAAATTTTAACTAATACCTACGCCCAGCATGGGGTTTGAACTCATGACCCCGAGATCAAGAGCCACATGCTCTACCAACTGAGCCAGCCAGGAACCCATTATAGTTCTCTTAAATATCTTAGTGAACACTTTTGGGGGTCTATTTGTTATTTTTCTATAACCTCTTCCATTGATGTTAGTTTCTAAAGGTTTAGTACTGTATTCCTCTTAATTAATAAAGAAATTAGGGTATCTAGAGATTTTCCTTGTTTCCATTTTTTGATGAATTGCCATTTGTAATTCTTTTAAGTTTGAATCCTTTGATTCTTTATAATTTAGATAATGTTTTGATAGATTGGTCTTATAGAATGATTTAGGATCTTAAAAAAGACATTTATTAGCACTTTAATATGACTTTTCCCCTAGGACTGTCAGACAAATTAATACAATAAGAATATTCAAACCAATTGGCAAATCATTCCTGAACACATTTGTTGATAGCAAACGTTTCAATTTGGAACTAAAAGGTCACTATGTCAGTTCCTGAACCTCTAATTTCAACATTACTTAAGACCATACCAGAATACATAGCCACTCTTAAGAACTTTCAGACAAAATTGTAGTAATTCCCTTCAGAAGTGCAGTTGAGACTCCCACAACTGAAGTGCATGCATTCATGGCAACAAGAGCAAATGGATATTGATACAGGATAAGTCACTGGTAAGACTAATAACTGTCAAGTCCATCTATAAGGATGTATAACAGTTATGAGGAAATATAAGCTGCAAAATCAGCTATTCAAAAAAAGAAAAAGTCATTATAAGACTGATTCACTTATTTGTTCTTTTGTAAATATTTACAAACAAAGTGAGTGAATAAATGAATGCAAGAATGTTGAGGATATGCTAGACACTGCATATCACATATCCTGGTTATATGGTGAGCAGGAAAAACATGGTTCTTGCCCTCATAAAACTTACAGTCTAGCAGGAGAGAAAAACATTTTAAAAAATCACATAAATAAGTATCTCATTAAATTTCTTTTTTTTTTAAGATTTTATTTATTTGACAGAGAGAGGCACAGCGAGAGAGGGAACACAAGCAGGGGCAGTGGGAGAGGGAGAAGCAGGCTTTCCTGCCGAGCAAGGAGCCCGATGCGGGACTCTATCCCAGGACCCTGGGACCATGACCTGAGCCTAAGGCAGACGCTTAAGGACTGAGCCACACAGGCGCCACTAAATTTCAATGACAATGCTGTTGATGAGAGTTCTGACTGTCATAGCAGTTTTTTTGTTCTCCATAAGAGGACTAAAACACCCAGGAAATAATTTTACAAGTGTAAAAGCTGGAAATAACATCTTCTATGAAAATCTCCCTCCTGTGATACGGGTCCATTATCTCATTCCCTCCGTGGAAGTGGAAAGTCTTTGTGTCACATTGACTCTACCTTCCACCTTTCATATCCAATTAGGTACCATGGCTTATTGATTTTATCATCTAAATATATCTTATATTCATGCCCTCTTCTCCATTTCTTTTTAGAGAAGGGGGAGAGAGGGGTGGGGGGTCAGAAGAAGAAGGAGAGAAAGAATCTTAAGCAGGCTCCACACCCAGCGTGGAGCCTAATGTGGGGCTCAATCTCACGACCCTGAGATCATGACCTAAGCTAAAACCAAGAGTTGGATGCTTAATCAACAGAGCACCCTGGCACCCCACCTTCTTCTCCATTTCCATATCCAAAAGCATAGTACTAGTTCTCTGGTACTCTACCCAAATTGTTTTATCTTGACTCCCAGAATAGGAGATATTAAAGTAGGAAAGGACCCTAGAGATCATTCTTCAGATGGGGAAACTGAGGCTCAGAAAGACAAATGTCTCACCCAGGACCCCACAATTCAGCCTAGCCACAACCATGCTAGTAATTTTTCTCTAGAGCAGCTAATATGGAAGTCATGGAACACCACTCATTGCCTGCTTCCAGTCATTCCCAGCCTCTTCTTCCTTGTTAGAAAATCCGCTTTCCCATGGTAGGTACCAAAAATGACATATACTTGTTTCCTAGGGATGGCCCTGCAACCCAGTTTTGGCCACCAAGATATAAAGGGAAGTCTCTGGCTGGTTTCTGAGAAAGAGTTTGCTTCTGACATAAAGTGAAATCAACTAGAGCTACCAACCCTCTGACCCCCTGTCTTCCTGTCCTTGGAGCTGAACAACAACAGCCTAAGGACAAAAAGCCAACAGCTGAGGATTGGAAGAATCAAAGCACTTGGGACCCTCATCTATGAGCCCTGAGTTAATCTTGAAACTGCCTACTTGCAGACCTTTTATAATGAGAGATTGTTTGAAGTCTTTCCTACCTACAACTTTATGTCATGTGTTCCGTTACTTGCAGCTGAGTGCACCCTGAATGGTCACTGGTTTATTTCTTTATTTTCCCTCTACCCCTCTAAGCTCTACAGGAGCAAGGAAATGACCTTTTTTTTTCATTGCGTGTTCCCAATTCCTAGAACAGAGCCTGGCACAAAATCAGCCCTTAGAAATATTTGTTGAGTGAATGAATGCCCAAAAATCTTCACTGGCTCTCTAATTCTACAGAATAAAGTCCAAAGGATTAATCTGGCATTCAACACCCTTCCTGATCTGGCCCCAATCCATCTTTCCAGCCTTATCTTTTACTTTCACACATGCTACCACTCAGGAAAACTGAATACTTCCTGTCCTCCCAAACACCCACTGAGCTTTCTGATGCAGGGCTTTGGCTCACAGATTCTGTCTGTGGAATAGGCTCCTTCCCCTCTTCCACTTTGATACTTTTCACTCATTCTTCAAGCTCCAGATAGATCTTCTATAGCACTTCCTCTGATACTTTTCGGGTACAAATATCTTTTCTATGTTCCCTTTTCTTCTGTGCCATTTATCACTTTTAAACATTCATGCTAATTATTATGGTGTACTCATCTCTATCAGATTATAAACTCCCCAGGGATAGAAAATTCACCCTCCCAAGAAACAAATAAAAAGCTTTGCCCCAGTGGATACCTAGTACATTTTTCTTTGTGAGTAGGAGCATAAACAACATCAAAGTGAGCCCATGTAAACAATAATTCGGACCCAGGAATTGGTGCTGACTTTCACGGAAGCAGAGGTCTGATGAATTGCAGGAGGGGAAAGAAGGAGGGCAAGAGACTTGTTGGAAGTGTCAGGAGCTAACACTGATGCTTTGTCTCCTGCCGATGATAGCAAAGTTTTTAATGGAAGATGATCCCAATCAATAGAACCAGACAGCTGATTTATATAATGGAGTCAAGCAGAAGCAGTGGTCTTCCCCTGCGGAGTGACGGAAAGGGAAAAGGCTACTAGGCTAGAATAACCAAGGGACTCCACAAGTAGAGCTGCCGGTGTTCAGAAATGTGTTCCCCATCAGCAAACCACAGGAGAGCTCCCGAGAGCAGCCTCCTTGAGCCTGGTTGCTGAGTGACGGTGGGGCGAGTGTCGCTGCTGGATTTTGGCCGCTGCAGCAGCTGCCACTGGGCACGCTGCGCAGTGAGGGGTCTGTCCGCGCACCGACAGCTCTCGGCTCTCAGCTCTCGGTTCTCGGCTCTCGGCTCTCAGGAGCCTGGGTCTGGCTGGGAATGAGAAGTTAAAGAGAGCCAGGGCTGGGAGGCGCAAACCCCAACAAGAAATCTAGGGAGCGAAAGGAGAGCGACGGTGATCTTGAGCCAAGACATCAGGCCAAGTGGACCTGGAGGAAATGTCATCGTTGGTAAAGGAGGACTTGGAGAAGAAACTGTTTAAGCCGCTCTCGCAGAATCTGTACGAGTTTATTGAGATCGAGTTCTCGGTCCAGGACAGGTATTACCTCTGTGTGTCAGGTAATCTGTTCTTTCTGTTATCACTTCAAAATGTAAATAACTCCAAGAGGCATGGGTAGTGGAAGGACATGTTTGTATGTATTTTCCGAAATAATAACAGCACATGTATCTTCTGGTGATAGAGCTTAACTATGCCAAGTTTAGGAATTTGGATTCCACAGGATTTTATTTTCAGTGCTAAAATGGAAGACAGAAAAATAATATCATAGTAAGAATATCTTGGTTGACCGTTCAGAATGAAACCGGGTATGTATTTTCCTGCTTTGATTATTTTGTCTCCCATCTTTTCTTTAATTCACTTGCATGGTATACAATCTTTATGTGTAAGAGCTTATTTTTAAAAAATTGAACAGAGAGCTTTCTTTATATTTTTAAATACATTGGAGAACTGAGTTATACAGCTCTATTTCCAACCAGTCTGGACAACTAGGAGATTCTCCTTTTTCATGCTAGGAAGGAAAAAAAGACCTTAGGTTTTCTTCTCAGGGCTTATTTAGGCTTCCTGGTGGTTTATTTTGAAAAAAGAAATGATCTTCTAAAAATTCTCTCTCTTCTAGGAAGTATGTTCACAGAAACAATACTTTAATCACAGAAATTAGTTCATGAAGATGGAACTTTAAGGATAAGGGGCTGCTCTACAAACTACTTAACTAAAATACAGCTTTTTCCCTCATGTTCTTAAAATTCACAAAAATTGTCCATACATGGGAATAAGCTTTTGAGCTTAATTATGATTTGCCTAACCTGCCATTTTTGTGAATTTAGACAGAAATGTTTGTGCCATTATTGAATTTAATATATAACATTCCCTTTTCCCAATCCATGCCTTTTGCTACTTCTCAGGGGCTTAGGAGGAAAGAGCTCAGAAACTCTAAGTGTTCATTGTGGACTTTCTTTTTAAGGCACACACCTCAACATTTTCAGAAAACAACTTATTATAATTTTCTTCCTGATAATTGCCTCAGAAGGAATCTCTAAACTTGTCAAGTTGGAGTACTATAATGGAAGTAGAACAGCCTTAAATAAAGTGCTAAGAATTTTTAAAAATTCTATCATTCCTAATAAGAACAATGTTTACTCAATAATAAGCATACTAATATTTATCTAACACTTTACCTAGCATATGTTGCTGTATATAAATACAAAGTATGAGGACTTGGCATATCAGCAAGGTAAAAAACTTAATTGGCCAGGAAAAAGAAAGAAATCAAATTATGGGAAAATGTCAAATGAAATAATTTTAGAAACTGTATTGTATCTTAACCGCGAAATCACTGTATGTTTAAGTATTTTGACTTAATATATTAAAGAAGATGTTTATTCCAACATTAATATTTAATCATTTTATTTGTATCATGATCCTCTTTATAAAGTTAATTACTCATCATGTAACATTAGTATACAAGTATTTTTAAGGAAAACTTATAAAAATAAAATAATCCAAACAATGTATATATCTAACTTACCACATATATTTTAATTCCTTTCTCCAATCACATAAATAACTAAACTTGTCCTATCTGGTATGAAAAAAAAAAGGTCCCCTAGAATTAAACTTTTGGAAATGGATAATGTCTTTTTTTCTGCTGTCCTTGAGTATCTAAGAAAGATACTGTGGGCTGGGGTTACCTGCTATCTTTTTTCATAAATGACCTGAATCCTTTTAACAATGATCAGAAGGTCAAGGGGTTAACATTTATAATATGTGTGAAGGCAGCCTCTTTAGGGTTCAATTTTCTCATCTGGAAAATGACAAGAGTAGGTGATCACTTTCATTAGTAAAATTCAATGATTCTCTTCTGTAAGAAGTAAGGAAGAAAAAAAAAAACAAGGTCCTCTCAGATGTGAAGAGAAAGCGAGATTGTGTTATTTCAGATAAAAGTTAACGTTATAAATCATATTTATTCCTAATTTTTCATAACTCTTCTCTATATCACATCCATCAGTTGGAGAGCACTTTCCCTAAATGTAACATCTCTTTATGACCCTTTCAAATACATTTAGGCAGAGTGGTAATTTAAAATAAAGTCAGTGTGATGATTGATAATCTTTAATCTTTGATGATTGTGCTTTACTCAGAAGATTTCTATTGATATGAATCAAACAGGTCATATCACAATTATTGAGGCAGGTAACTCTAAATTTTGAATGTTGGCCACCTTCACAGAATAGAGACTCATGATTATAATTTTCTCTTTATATCTTATAATCTAGCAGTTCTAAATTTGTAAGAATTGAAAGGCTAGACTAGCTGAATTCCATCAGGCACTTTTCAAACTAAAGAAGATATGTTCAGATAAGTTAAATTTTCTACTTATCTGATCAGAATCTGTCTTTTGTAGGGGTCTCACAACCAGATGATTCTGATTTACTGTTATCTTAATATTTTACCTGATTGATGTCAAAAATCAGATGTCATAAACCCAATCTCCCTCTCTGTATTTTGCTAGGATTTACATTGAGGATTTCCTGCCACCTCAGTCTCCTCCCAAGTCAGAGTTTGCATGGTCATTTCTCCTTGGGATTAGCTTCCCCTAGCCTAGAACATCATTATCTCTGTCAGTTAAAAGCAGCATCTTCTTATAGAGGATAGAGGAGCCCTATTTTATGCAGGCACTAGAAAGGGATAAGTCACTGTGCAATGATGAGTGCAAATGAATTAAAGAAATTCTGAAGGACTTGAAACAGTATATCCAGCATTCGCCGTAATTGAATGGAAAGTAGCAGGGCATGGAAGAATGGACCCTGGGATGCTCGCAATCAGGTCTGGTATAAAACGTGACTCTACTTTGTCCACCTGCCGGCTGTGAAATTTGGGGCAAGATAATTAACCTCTCTGGCCTCAGTGTTGGCATCTCTGAAATGGAAATAATAACACCTACATATGCACATAGTGCTCTCCTATTAAATCCTAACTAGGAAAAAAAAAAACAAACATGATAAATTATGTTCCAAAGAAATAAAATAAAAGATAGGGTTATATTTTTTAAATGTATAGAAAAATATATTTACTGTGAAAATATGCTGAAATATTTTTGTATAAATCGTATAGACCTTAAATATTTATAATAAAAATAAAATAGACACTAGATATATATTATATTTAATATATAATGAAAATTGAGATATTATATATTTTACAAATATAAATTGTATGCATATTCAGATACAGAGTATTCTCATATTTAGAAAAACATTCTTCATCATAAATATTAATTTTAAAATAAAAGGAATTGTCTAGAATTATGAAAACTGTGTGTATAAATTATCCATACATATTACATTTTAATGTCAGAACAGAACTTCTCTGTGAACCAGGGAATCTAACCATTTTGTCAAACCATTTACAGTAAGATTAGTAATAATAAGAGTTAAATAAGAATAAGAATAAATTAACAAGAAAAAGAAACAAAATATTAGAGACTGGGTGCCTTATAAACAACAAATATTTATTTCTCACAGTTTTGGAAACTGGGAAGTCCCAGATCATGGCACCAGTAGATTCAGTGTCTGGTGAGGACCACTTCCTCAGAGACCACCATCTTCCTGTAACCTTACATGGTGGAAAGGGCAAGGGATTTCTCTGGAGTCGTTACATAAGGGGACTAATGCCACATCACCTCCCAGGGTCCCCACCTCCTAATACCATCACCATGGGGGTTAGGATTTCAAAAATGAATTTTTGGGGGGGAACACAAACATTCAATCTATGGTGCTCAGTATAGCCCCAAAATTGATTTTATAAAAATATTTCTAGAAAAAAATATGATTTGAAAATTGTTTTTTTAATGAAATCAATACCAGCATTCTCAATGACCCCAAGACATCACCGATACATTGAAACATTTTCACTGAGGCTTCCTATCTTTGATATCTTATGGTGATTTTTTCATATTATTTCATTTCAATGATGAAAACAATTATGTAATACTACGATTGTAAGATAGCAGTCATTTGTTTATTTAAAGCATTTCTGTGTAGCTTATTTGTGAGCTATTGTTTTTCCTCTACTCTGCAAAATTATATTGGTTCAATTAGCCAATCTTTTTTCCATTTAGTCTTATGAATTATAGTGACTATTTTACCATGATAACAGAGGCAGTTATTAATGAGTGTTTCTTTTGAAATTCAAAGTGAAAATAAATGGTTGGTGTGAAGTTAAGATTGTAATTCTGAAAATGCTAACGAAACCATTAATACTGGAGCAGGTTACTTTGAAATTCCCTGAGTCTATAGATATTATTCACTGAATCAGCATTATATTACGGCGCCTCTGATGTTACTGAAACCAACTCTCTAACACTTTGACTATATAAACACAGTTCTGTTTTAAGACAGTGTGATAAGTTTCCACTTCGCTGCTGCATTAATGTGGATATGGCCATTTAATTTCAGCTGGCAGCAGAGGGCAAGCGTGGAAATTAGGGATTGGGTCCACTCCAGCGTGAGTAGACTTCTTTGACTCTTGGCTAAAGACAATTCTTGGAGCCTCCTTGACTCCAGAGGAGGCTCCTTCTGCCAAATTAGAGTCTGCACTGTCTCTGTGCTGCATCATTGTATCAAAAGGTTGGCTTTTAAAGTGTGCTTGTTTCCTTAGTTTGGTGTTCATGGGACAGTAGCCATTAATGTAAGAAAACTTGATAACTGGTAGGTCCTACCTTCTTAACATCTCCTTCCATCCTTTATAGAACTGCTCAAGAAAACTTTCTAGAATTTAAAGCTCAGCCTATTAGTTAAAATCCTTCAGCGACAACCCTCCTCCCAAGGGACCCCTCTACACACACATAGCTTTTAGGATCGCATTTGAACTCCTTAGCCTAGCATTCTAGACCCATCAGGAACTACCTCCTGCCTTACCTGGTTCCTACCACCTATCCACCCTCACATTTCATGCTAACAATACCTAATACCTATCATGACTCAAAAGGGTCAAGTACTTCATGCTTTTGTACACACGCTGTTCCAGAACTCCTTCTTCTCCTTTCTTTATTCTGCTAACTCTCACTGCCCTTTACAACTCAGATTACCCTCTTCAAGAAGCTCTCCCTGACCCCACCTTCTCCATTTTCCTATATTACTCTGTCTGTGCCTCCCTCATTCCCGGCACTGTGATCATGTGTGTTCTTTCTGATCCCCTACTCCCCATAATCTCAGGGAGAGCAGGAATGGTGCCTTATGGGAATTCATTGTTTTCATGCCTAGCATAGGGCTTTGTACAAAAGGGGAACTCAAATATTTATCAAATTAATGAAATGAATCGGTGGGCCTATAAGCAATCAGCTAACTATCATAACATGGAGATGAGGCAGTGGAATTTGCTTCAGATTACATTTTCATATAGTATCCAGTTATTTCTCCCCATATCCATCCTCTCCCACACCCTAAGTAGTGAGTGAGACAGCGAGCCAGAACAAGAACATTGTTCTTTGGTTCTGAGGTAGAGTCTTTGTCTGAACAGACACAGCTGCCTCCTGATGGAAGGAACTGCCTCCAAGATCTTGTCCTTATTAAGTCTGACAGAATCAACTCGGCCTCCATGTCAACACGCCATCCTAATGGCTTCCATTCTAATCCTTTCCTCTTCCCAAAGCTAACATCTAGACCAGTAGAAATGGAGAAGTATACATAGGCAAAAACCCACCAATTTTTGGAGGCTCACAGACTCTGAGCCAGTTTGTTGATACTGAGTTAAGATCTTTTGTTCTGGGTTTTCTCAAGGACATGCTCTTCAGTCACTCCCTTCATCCCCCAGAATACACGATCCCTCCTCTTCCAAACTCGTGGAATGTGCGATCTAAATCATAGCCTTTGATCTCCTCCTGTTTCTTTTTCTAATCCTACCTAACTCGGGAACTGGAGCACACTATGCACTCAGTATTAGCTAGTGCATGGAGGAGTCCTCTGCAAGTTGTCTTCTGCCCTCACCATTCCAGAGAAACTGTCCTCTGCAGAGAAATCAATGATATTCCCCAAGTCAGATTCAGTGCCAGGTCTGAACCTGCTTTACCCAACAAAGTGACTTCACGGGATGGTCTCCAATTTTTTAAAATCCTCCGTCCTCTTGATTTCCATAGCATCGCCTTGTTGGGCTTATCTCTTCCTGCAGCACCTTCTCAGACTTCTCTGTTGGCACCTTTATCTTCTCTGCTCTGTCTCACCTCTTTCCTCTGCTCTTTTCCCTATAAACCTGGTCTTGGAAACCTGTCCACACAGAAAAATCCCAAGCCCATATTTCCACTCCTAAACTATAAGCTTCCGTCTCCTTCTTTTCTGAGATCGTTTATGGACACCTTGTCTAAATGTCAAAAACTAAACTCTTATTCTGCCCAACCAGCTCACCATCCCGACTTTCCTGTTTGGGTTTCCATCCAGTGTTGTCAATGCCTCGTTTGAAATCCTACTTAGATTTGCCACATCTGTTCCATTGCCCACATCCTGTGCCTAGATTACAACAACAGCCTCTTAAAACAAACAAAATAAACTACTTTACCCTTTACCACTATCCTACCTCATCTATATATTTTATCTTTAATCTTTACACCCTATGAATTTGTACAACTCTGATGTGCGCTTTACAACTTGAGCAAATGGAGATTTAATCTCTCTGGACATGAAGTAGTTTACTCAGACCACACTGTAAGAAGTGGTATCATGATTTGAATCCAAACTGTCTAAAGCCAGAGCCCACTAAGCCTCACTGCCTTTTCCAGGGATCTCCAGTCTTTCTTTCTTTTCTTCTCCAATGTATCTTGTGCATCACTGTTCCCAGAAAAATACTCCTTTAACAGGGCACCACTGTACTAGCCTCCAGTTCAAGAAGGAAAGAGACTTATTGAATATGTATAATTCTATGAGCTTTCACTGAACACCTGACAGAGAGCCCTCCTCTTAGATTTGTGAACCTGCTCAGACTCCCTCCTCTAGAGAGGATTGAAGTCACTGAGCAACTCTCAAGTTCGACTGGTTGCCTTAATTTCAGTCTCACTTGTACCTTCGGAGGGTAGTTACTCCCTTCACCAGCCCCAATTCTGGAGCCCTCACTGCCCAGGCCAGAATCCCATCCCTTTCACCAGAGGGAGGATTCGGGTATCACAGGTCCTCAGTGGTCTCTGTCCCTTTTCAAATCCAGAGGTTTTCAAAACATTTTCACAATCTTCTCAACCTAGTTAATCCTATTGCCCACCGTATCCTATCACCAACCAATCTACACAGTCCACTTGTTCTAATTCTATTGGTGAAGTTCAGCTTCTATTGTCATCCATTTCCTCATCCTGTCCTTCACCTAGAGATGCTTTCAGTATCATCCCTGCCTTCCCAAACAGGACTATTATATATCTATCTCAAATTCTATTTCTCCCATAATTCCTTCCTTAACTATTCCAATCCTCTCCATCCTCAGAAATCCTGTTGAACATATAATCTGCTGTACATTGCTTATCTAGCATTATGATTATATCTTAATGCATTGCTTTATATCTTCTTAACCGAGAGGACATGCCAAAGGGCACTTTCCAGAAGCAAAAGAAAGTTCCTCAAAGACAAATTCCAGTTTCACTCGTAGAGGACAGAACCAGTTTGCAACTCTCTAAGTGACATCATCCATCTTGAAAGAAGCTTTCAGAAATTAAATTCCTACTGCAACCTCTTTATGATATACCTACATACCATTGTATAATACACCTATATACCATTATGTACCATCACTATATATTTTGTGTGACTCATGTGTGTTAGCAACAAAACCATAGATTCTAGAGGGCATGGACTATGTCTCATACTTGTATCCCCTCTGGCATCTGTAATAGCTCCATCAGGTAAATAGCAGATATTCAGTAAATATACCTTTATTAATTCATTAATAATTTTCAATCCAAGAGCTCCAATATCAAATGTTGATTCCTCTGTTGTGTTCATATGAGACCAAAGATTTTAAGTCCAGGAAATTATTTCCCTCATTTTGTTCACATCAAATAAGCAATGATTTTTCCCATGCCTTTCAAGGTATAGTACTAAAGCTTTTTGTCTTGATGGCACATTTTGAATGCTAAAATTTAGAAACATGCTCAAGAAGTTTAAAAATCTCAAACAATACCAAACAAGTCAACAGTAGCTGCGATGCAAGCACTTCTACATCAAAAATCTCACGGCGACTTTAAAAGAAAGCATGCAGAGTAGTATTCATACGGTCACTCTTCAACACTGTGTTGCTGTGTGAGCAGAACTGTTTGCTTTCCTGACCTCACTTTCTATATTGTCATAAATTAAAATTCCAATTTGTTCTGGTAAATACTTTGGCACTGACTGCATGCCAATGCTAAGCCTCTTATTTCCTGCCATGAGTCGAACCCCATTCTCCACCACAAAGCTCATAGCTGAAAGCCCATAGCTCAGTGCACCATCCGACAGACATTACCAGGGCAGTATGTAACCACTGTTGTAGCAAAAAGTAGTTAACGTATGGAGAAAATTAGGGGGCATTGTCATGAAGGTTCAGATATATCAGGGTTCATCATTGGGGTACAGATACAATGAAGGCTCAAACTCGTTCTATGAAAAGGAGATACATAAATACCGAAAAGTATAAAAAGTATAACTTGATGAATAATTATTACCTTCTAAGAGTTTATGAAAACTAAATGTTTTTCTGCCCTCCAGTGACCAAAAATGAAGAAGTAAAAATAATCATGGTGAAACACTACAGAATAGGTTTAGATGAAAAATACGAAGTGACCAAAAAGTGGTCTTTGAACGATCTGCAGATGATTGATGGAAAAGAAGCAGATACCGTAAGTGTTATGTTTTGCAAGGGAGATTTGGGATCAATATGCTAGAAATCTTTGTGTTCAATATCCTACTTCATATTATTCTTGGCATATACTAAGTGTTAAGATGACATATTGTTCTTAAGTGCTATGGGTTTTCCTGCTGGGTTAATCCACGGGGTTTTTTGTCCGTTTTTCTGAGTTGGAGTTTGAATTTTTGTCCATTAAATTTAAAAGCATCTTTCCCAAGGGATTCTTAACAGGTTAAACACAATCTGCCAGTCAATCCTAAAACTTTATATGATGCTTCCACCACCGCCCTCTCCCCACCCCAAGTTCCTCCATTAAATTTGGGGGATTCCTTCCTCATCTTCTTGAAACTACTGTTAGTTAGCCACTTTATCCTCCAGAAAAACCAATAACTCTTGGAAATCCTACAACCTTAGAGTTGAAAGGTGGGGAGAGGGTGTATATGCCAATCTCTCCACATAACCTCTTGACAAGTGGTTTTCTCAGTCTTCCCTTGAACTTGTCCACTCATGGGGAACTCATTGTCATGTGAGGAAGTCCATTCAATTTCTGAATTGCCATACTTTATTTTTAAATTTCCTGCTATGTTTAACCAAAAATCTGCTTCACTCTAACATCCACCCATCAGTCCTGGTTTTGCCATTTGGAGCAACTTAGAAAAACTCCAATCCTTTCACATAGCAGCCTTTCCAATATTTGAAGATGATTATAATGTTCCCTCAAGTTCTCTCTTTTCTAGGTTAAATGTAACCATTTCATTCTTTAAATAACTTTCACATGAAGATCAAATAAGATAATGTGTTGGGACAATACAAATGTTAAGAGATAGTAGCATTGTTGTGATTTCTTTCCCATGACATTGCTTCAACACCCTTACTACCCTGTTTTCTCTCCCCTGGAATGCTCCAGCTTTTCCAGAATTAAATACAATAATTTAGAATTAGTGTGACTAGTTTGTATTTCCTTTGATCTGAATTCTTTATTGCCATTAAACACTTACCTGAAACCTCAGGTCTTTTGTCCCTGAATTACCATTTAACCTGATCTGCCATAGCCTCTACTTACATAGCATAAAATTTAAATTAGGGCTCTTGGTGATCTGGCTCCTTTATTTCTGGTCATTCCCCCTTAAACAGTATACATCCACAGTGCTGAACTACTGACTCTTGAGGTTTAAAATGCCCAGTCACCTCCATCTCTCACCCCCCTCCCAGATTCCCTATTGGGTAAAGTCCTACTCGTGTTTCCCTTTCCCGAAACCCCCATTGCATTGTGGATGTAAGTTACAGACATAATTCCAGAAACTGCAATTGTTGGCTTACTCTCTCTCTCCTCTGGATGGAAACCTCTTAAAAAACTGAGACCATGACTTTTGATCTTTTATGGTAGCCTTCTGCCTTATAGATATTAAGCATTCAATAAGTATTTGTGTTTTTGTTGGATCAATTAGAATTTAAGCTTATTTATTCTTTTTTTATTATTATGTTCGATTAGCCAACATATAGTGCATCATTAGTTTTCGATGTAGTGTTCAACGATTCATTAGTTGCAGATAACATCCAGTGCTCATCACCACACATGCCCTCCTTAATGTCCATCACCCGGTTACCCCATCCCCACCCCCTCCCTTCTGTAACCCTCAGTTTGGTTCCCGGAGTCCAAAGTCTCTCATGGTTTGTCTCCCTCTGATGTCTTCTCATTCAGTTTTCCCTCCCTTCCTCTGTGGTCCTCTGCTCTATTCCTTATGTTCCACATACGAGTGAAACCATATGATAATTGTCTTTCTCTGTTTGACTTATTTCACTTAGCATAATCCCCTCCAGTTCCCATCCATGTCGATGCATTTATTCTTAATCTTAGTGAATACCATATTCTTAGTTTAGCCTATTATTCCCACCTATCAAATCTTTTTTTTAAAGATTTTATTTATTTATTTGACAGAGAGAGACACAGCGAGAGATGGAACACAAGCAGGGGGAGTGGGATGGGGAGAAGCAGGCTTCCCGTGGAGCAGGGAGCCTGATGCGGGTCCTTGGGATCATGGCCTGAGCCGAAGGCAGACGCTTAATGACTAAGCCACCCAGGCATCCCTATCAAATCATTTAATACTTGATTTTTTAATATTCATTGTGTTATGATGCAGATTTAATGAGCACAACATATAGGACTTGATTCAAGTCAATAATAAAAATGATGAAGCAAGCAGAGCTAAGCGCCATCTGGGTAACCTCTAGGTAATTGATTGGTTACTATTACCACCACTTGTAATACCGATCCCTGCTACCATCTCACACTCAGTAAACTCTTATCAGACGCCAGGAACCACATGAAGCTCTTTTCATATATATTTCACATAATCATCACAAACCTTATAGAATTAGATTCTGTTATTACTTCCAATTCACAAATGAGGAAAACGAAACTCAAAGAGATTAATTGACTTCCCCAAGGTTAGAAAGCTATTCAGTAGTGGAACTAGACTTTGCCCAGAAACCTATTAATTTGCCTTCTTTGTACTGCTTGTTTAACATCTCTACAAATTCATATATTCATTCATTCATTCAGAATTTGTGGTATACCAGGTTCTACTAGGCTCTTAAGATACGGTGGTGGAATAGACAGACGTAAGCACTTAATCCTACCTGACTTACTTATTTACTTAATTACCTAGTCTGAATACCTGCATTTTGCCCTTATGATCTTTACTGAAATCAATATATGCTATCTGCTATTATCTTGACATTACCTAGGAATCAATCCTATTTTAAAAATTTGGTACGTTTGGCATGACTTCTTGGTGAAAGCATGCTGGATTTCATTGCTTTTTTTCCCTGAGTACTCACATAGCATTTTTCTGATAATATATTCAACCTAAAAGTTCAACACTTAGGAAATAGTTATTATTGCATATCAATACGGTGGAATGTTACATGTCATTAAAAATCATGTTTCCACAAGAATGACTCAGAACTCAATTGTTCACTACTTAACAAGTTTTTTAAAAGTCAGCCAAATACAAAATTTTTCTACTGTTATCTCATTTTGCATACTTAGAATATTTCATATTATTGAAAACTGAAATCTGAACCTTAAATTCAAATACAAAAAATACATATAGGTATACGTATTTATGCATGTACATCTATGTATGAAAGAAAGCAGTATTTTAACAACAATTATCTCTGTGTGATAGGATTACATATTTTTAAACTATTATTTCTTCCTTATACTTCTATGTAATTGTCAAAATTTCTATACTGCATTGAATTTTATCAGAAATCAATCTCAAGGTGCTCCTGGGTGGCTCAGTCGGTTAAGCCTCTGACTCTTGATTTCAGCTCAGGTCATGATCTCGGGGTGTGAGATCGAGCCCTGTGTCAGGCTCTGCACTGAGTGTGGACCTGCTTAAGATTCTCTCCCTCTCCCTCTGCCCCTCTCCACCCCCCACTTGTGCACTCTCTTTCACTCTCTCCACTCTCTCTCTCTAAAAAGAAAAAAGAATCTTACTGTGCTATTTAATAAATAAAAGAAATATTTTTTAAAAAATCAGTGTCAAGTTCACTAATCTAGTTTCAGGAATTAACCATGTCTGCCTCTTTTTTGGCCCATTTTTCTTTTCTTATTTTTCTCTCAGGTTCTCAAATATTACTGATGTCCATAATGATTTCCCACAAGCTTGGTCAGTGGCTGGGGCTGTATTCAGCAAGCCTGTCAGCTTAGATTCCCCTGAAGCAGCTCACCATGCTCTATTTTCTCCTCACTTTCCTGGCCTTAATTCCATCCCAACCTTGTTGCTTCTTCCCTTTCCTGTTGAAGAGCATCATCTTTTATAGTGATCTAGATACAAAAGAGAAATTGAGTATTTCTAATTTTCTCATCACTTTAGGACCCAAAAATACTAAACTGCCAGAAAAAAAAAACCTATAATATCCAAAGAGCAGTTCTTTTTAAAGATTTATTTCCTGTGGATGAAACGAAAATATCCCAGTTGTTCTGGGAGTTTCTATGTCTCCTCTCTCTTGGAATTGAATCCTCAGAAGTCAGCATCTATTATATTTTTCTCAATAAAAACAATATGGTTTTAAAAAGAACAATTCTGAGCCAGAGAGTTGTCAACTTTAAAATGGAATGGAATTGAAATCAAAGTCAATCTATAAAGCAGAAATCAAAAGGACTGGGGTTTTGGAGAGTGATGTGGTTTGTATATCAGGAGGGCAGACGGTGTAGCAAAACATTAGGCTGGGTTGATTGAGATCTTTGTTCTTATCCTGGCTCTGCCAACAACTACGTGTGTGACCAGGGCTCTACCTTTCTGGAAACTATTATCCCAGACATAAACAAGAGGTCACTGAGTGATCCGTGAGACCCCCTTCTAGCTCTAGGATTCTCTGGAAAGAAAGAACGAGAGAAGGGAGAGGGAGAGAAAGAAGAGGAAGGAGGCACTTGTATTCTATGTGCATGCCTGCTCAGGCTTCAATTATTAGGCTAAAGTAGAAAAGTAATCTTCTGTGAGTATCTCAAAGGCATAACGGATATTATCTACAGGATAAGGAGCCAATGTTTTAGTGAGAAAACTATATAAAGAGCATGATTAGCATATGGTGATAGAAGGGTGTGAGAGATTTCCTACAGAAGTGTCTTTCAAGCTGCAATTATGACAGCCAGCAAAAATTTTGCAAGGTGTGGCTCAAGGGAACACTGCATTTAAAATCACATCACTTTTGAATCATGGAACACTACATCAAAAACTAATGATGTAATGTATGGTGATTAACATAACATAATAAAATAAAAAAATAAAAATAAATAAAATAAATCACATCACTTTTGTACATTCTTGTTTGAAAGCATTGTTGTTGGTTTTTTTTAATTTACTGGCATGAAGCAAGGCAGTATTCACACCAAGATCACAATCTTTGGGGGCAGATTTGGGGAAAAAGAGCTATTATTCATTAAACTCTACCCTTGCAGTTTTTTAAATGAATCTCATGTAAATTTCATAGCAACCATATCTAAAATGAGGAGAAGAGTGAAGGTCAGATCAGATAAGTACCTTGCCCATGGTTACATCAGAGATTCAAAATGGTTATCTAACTTCAAAACTCATGTTCTTTTTCCTGCATCCTGCAAGAATTTTCCTATTTAAAAGAGAAATTGCAAATGTATAGCTGTTTCTTTATAATGTTTACACACTACCTGGTAACAAATTATTAATAGTCTGGTTTGGTCTCTCTCCACCTCCTTGTCATTTAGAGCAACGTTTACCTCCACCTCTCTTTTTATAGGACTACTTCTGATCAGTCAACACACATTTGTTGAGAACTTAGTAGTTGCAAGGGATAAGCACTGGGAACACAGAGATAAATAATTCAAAACCTCTGCCCTCAAAAAGACTTAGGGGTTAGACAGTTAATGAATGTGGAAGCATTTTGTGAACTGAAAAGCATTTTATAAATGCAAAGCATTGTTGTTACTGCTCCTAGTAACAGCAATTATTATTATTTTAACATATAGGACCTAGATGAGGTTTGATGTCCACTTTTCCTCAAAACACCTCTGCTAGAAATATAGCAACAGCCTAGAGCAATCAATAGAGGCAGTCTTAAGTAATTTGACAATTTCAGTCAAATGATTTAATGATCCCAGCTGTTAACTTCAAAGGTAATTCCTTGCTATTAACTTCAAAGTCAGCAAGCTGGTGATTTGTAGCATGCTAAATGCTAATCTCGCCATCTTGTATTTCCCCCTTCTACCATTGGAGTAGCACAAGGGACCAACCTCCTAATAAAGAAAAGGAGAAATCTTTTCTCCCCTCCAGAACAGGGGTTTATTTCTCTTTTTCCACCCCAACTTATCCTCTCAAACTCACTACTGTGGGAAAACTTGATAACTGTGCATCCTGAGACATGTTTTGTTTGAATAATTGAAAAACCACAGAGGCTTCCAAAATAATCTTCTGTATTATTGTTCTCTTTAGAAGCAATATATTTAAAGCAGATAGCTTTGGAAAGCTCATTTGTAGGTTTTAGAAATATGTTTGATACTGATACTTTACAATCAATAAGCATATGTAAGAGACTATGAGAGAATCCCCAGGAAATCTAGCTACTTTCCTGGCTACAAGCAAAATCATGTCTCTCTTTTTCTTCTAGGACAATCCATTTTTTGATCTGCATTTCAAGAAAGTGTACAGTTTGGAAGCATACAGTTGTGCTTCTAAATATGCCTTTGCTCGAACTGTAAATAAGCTGAATCATGCATACCTTAAAAAGGACTTACGGATTGTGAACTTTGATTCTACTTACATTAATGATGATTCCATTTGGTCCTCCAACAACAAGGATTGCTTGGTTCTTATGAGAATATGCTTTTATGCTTTCAATCTAGTGTGCTTATCCCTGTGTCCTCTGCCACTCTGAGGATGTATACCATGTTCCTCCACCAGTGTTCTATGAAGATGGTTCCCTAGGTAAATACCGATAATCATGATTTTGTCTTTCCCCTTCATCAGTGACTATGATTTATATGAAAATGAAGTGATGCTTTGTGATTTGCCGTGAAATGTGTTCTAATGTAATCATTCAACATTTGGGACTTTTGCTTGTGCACTGCTTGGTAACTTTGAAGGACCTGGATGGTTTTGCCTCATTTGTATTCTACTAAAAAGTATCAAGAAGTATCTTGAAAGGCCTAAGTAAATGGAAAGACAACCATGTTCATGGATAAGAATTAATTTTGTCAAGATGTCTGTACTACCCAAAGCAATCTACAGATTCAATGCAATCTCTATTAAAATTTCAACAACATTTTTAGCAGAAATGGAAAAGTCGATCCTCAAAATCATATGGATTTGCAAAGGGGCCTGAATAGCCAAACAATCTTGAAACAGAAGTCCAAAGCTGAAGGACTCACATCTCCCAATTTCAAAACTTACTACAAAACTACAGTAATCAAAACAGTGTGGTACTGGCATAAGGATAGCCATATAGACCGGTGGGATAGAATTGAGAGTTCAGAAATAAATCCAAACATCTATGATCAGCAGGTTTTTGACAAGGGTGCCAAATACATTCAAAGAGGAAAGAATAATCTCTTCACCAAATGGTGCTGCAACAGCTGAATATCCCCAAGCAAAGGAATGAAGCCCCTGTCTTACACCATATACAAAAATCAACTTAAAATGGGTTAAAGACTTAAATATAAGACCTGACACCATAAAATTACTACAAGAAAATATAGTGGTAGATCATCAGGACCTTGGATTTGGCAATGGATTCTTATGAAGTCAAAAGTATGAGCAACAAAAGAAAAAATAGATTGGACTTCATCAACACTGCTTTTGTATCAAAGGACATTATCAAGAAAGTGAAAAACAAACCTACAGAGTGGGAGAAAATATTTGCAAGTCATATACCTGTTAAGAGTTTAATACCCAGAATATATAAATAACTCCTACAACTCAGTATCAAAAAAGACAACCCAATTAAAAAATGACTCAAATAGACATTTTTCCAAAGAAGATATACAATAAGCACAAGAAAAGATACTCAACATCTTTAGTCACAAGGAAATACAAGTTAAAGCCACAATGAGATACTACTTCACACCTCCTAGGATGGCTTTAAAAACAAAAACAAAACCAGAAAATAACAAGTATTATCCAAGACGTGGAGGATTGGAACCCTTATATGTTGTTGGTGGGAATGGAAAATGGCACAGTCACTGTAGAAAACAGTTTCACGTTTCTTCAAAAAGCTAAACACCAAATGACCCAGAAATTCCACTCCTACGTATATACTCAAAGGAATTGAAAGCAGGGGTTTGAATAGATGTTTGCACAGCAATGTTCTTTGCAGCATTATTCACAAAAGTCAAAAGATGGAAACACCCCAGGTATCCATAAACAGATGAATGGAGACACTAAATGCAGTTATCCATACAGTGGAATATTTTCCTGCTGTAAAAAGCAATGATGTTCTGATACATACTACAATATGGATGAATGTTGAAAATATGCTAAGTGAAATATCAGACACAAAAGAACAAATATTGTATGATTCTACTTACATGAAATATCTAGAATAGGCAAATTCAGAAACAGAAAGTAGGTAAGAGGTTATCAGGGACTGGAAGGAGGCAAAAATGGGGAGTTTGCTGCTAAATGGTTACAGAGTTTCTGTTTGGGATGAAGAAAAAGGTTTGAAATAGATGATGGTCATGGCTGTACAACACTGAGCATGTAATTAATACTGCTAAATTGTACATTTACAAGATGGTCAGAAAGGTAAATTTAATGTTATTTATATTTTACCATGAATAAAAAAGTAATAATGTAATATGCTAAAAGTCACTGAATTGTATACTTTATTTTTATTTTTTTAAATATTTTATTTATTTGAGAGAGAAAGAGAGTGAGAGAGAGAGAGAGAGCCCAAGAGGGGGTAGGGTCAGAGGGAGAAGCAGACTCCCTGCCGAGCAGGGAGCCCAATGTGGGACTCAATCCCGGGACTCCGGGATTATGACCTGAGCCGAAGGCAGTCGCTTAACCAACTGAGCCACCCAGGTGCCCCTGAATTATATAGTTTAAATGAGTGAATTGTATGGTATGTAAATTAAATCTCAATAAAGCTGTTTAAAAAAAGGACTATGTTTAGTCTATTAAAAGTCTACTAGAAGAAAACATGAGTGAATTTTTATTTTATAAACCGAGACTGAGAAAAACTGCTAGCTATCACTCAAATCCAGAAATAATAAAGAAAAAAGTGATTAACTACATAAATATAAGAAGGCTTTGCATGAAAAACTGCTATTAATAATCAACTAACAAATGACAAAGTTGGGAAAAATGCAAATTATAATAATATACTAATATTTTTCATAAATGAAATTCTCCTACACTCGAAGGGTTAAAAAGACCAACAATGCAAGGGCACTTGGGTGACTCAGTTGGTTCAGCATCTGACTTGGTATCAGCTCAGGTCATGATCTCAGGGTCATGGGATTGAGCCCCACATCCAGCTTCATGCTCAATGCTGAGTCTGCTTAAGTTTCTCTCCCTCTGCGCCCCCTACTCTCTCTCTCTCTAAAATAAATAAATCTTTTTTTCCTAAAGATTTTGTTTATTTATTTGACAGACACAGCGAGAGAAGGAACACAAGCAGGGGGAGTGAGAGAGGGAGAAGCAGGCTTCCCGCTGAGCAGGGAGCCCGATGTGGGGCTCAATCCAGGACCCTGGGACCATGACCTGAGCCGAAGGCAGACGCCCAATGACTGAGCCACCCAGGCGCCCCCTAAAATAAAGAAATCTTTTAAAAAAAGACCAACAGTGCAATTTGCTAAAAAATTAGAAAATAATATGAACAGACATTTCATTAAGAATTGCAAATGACACTTAAACATATGAAAAGATGATTGACCTTGCCCATAATAAGAGAAATTTAAATTAAATCTACAGTATGATCCTGTTTCTCACCTATTAGGTGGGCAAAAATCCAAAACTTTAACAATATTTCACTGGGAAAACAGGCTCTCTCATTCATTGCTGTTGGAAATGCAAAAGGGTACAAATCCTATAGGAGAGGAATTTGACAATGTCTTGCAAAACTACATATACATTTACTCTTTGGCCGAGCAATTTAATTTTTTCCTAGGACTCTATCCCAAAGATATTTTAGCAAAGATACAGAATGACACATGCACAGGCATGTGACACTGTTTACAAGAGCAAAATATTTCAAATAGCTCAACTAATCATCGTTAGAGGTTGAATGGAATAAACCGTGGTGCACACACACACAATACAGTACTGTGCAGCAGTACAAAGTGGGAAATAGTGAAGGCACCAGGTATGCCCTGAGTGGAGGCTGTTAGCATGGAAAGCTGCAGGTGGGCTCACTAGAAGCAGGTTATCCTAGGTGATTCGTTAAAGACACATATTTGGCTTTCTCCTGTAGGTCCTAAGTTAGAAGTGGGGACCAAAATTAAGGAAGTTGTCAATTATTAATCAAGTCCAGGCCACTTGGACCAGGCTATTTGACTTTCTAGGCTGATTGTTACAGATAGTAGTTTGACTTCCTGGACTGGTTATTGCACCTACTAGGTTGCTTCCTAAGCTGATTGCTGCAGGTTGTGGGTCAGAGTTCTATTCCTGCATGTAGTCTGGCCATGGCCCATTTGCATATTCAGAAATATCTTAATTATGGTGGTAGTCACATGACTGTATGCTTGTCAAAATCCACTGACTCTAAACCATATTCTGAAGTTTGTTACTCGTAATATTGGTAATGTTATTTTGAAACAATTATGAGAGTATTGAGTATTGTAAGATAAAGCATATGTTATCATGTTAATGTCATTAGAAACAGATTTCAAGCTTAAGAGAGAGAATACATAAGAATGAAATCAAAGAAATTAAAATCCTGAAGGAGGAATTTAACTGAAAATATTAATAGAAACTCGTCTTTTAAAAAATAAGCATGTATTTTCTAGATTTGTCCACCAAGACCTTGAAGCAAAGACATCATGAGCAATGAGCATCTTAGCTTTCAAGAGTTGTCTATAAATGCTATTCTTTACTGAAAAGGATGCAGATTGCTTAAAAAAAATTACTGATTCTACGTCTGGGGCAGAAAATGCACAAGATGAACATGGGACATCCTCATACACCAGGAAGAAAGGAAGCTATCAAAGTCTATTGGGATCAGTCAAAGGACAAAGGAGCCAATTTGAAGTAGCTCCCACCGGCCTAGGATGGAGAAATCTAAGTGTAACAAAGAAAATGACTATAATAGAATGAAACACAGCAAATATATATATAAGTCCATGAATTTCATAATATTAAAAATCTCATTTATCATCATTGGAATATCTGAAGATTGGTAGATAAAAGAAAGATTCAAGCATGTATCTTGCCTTTTCTGTAGGAACTGTATTCCAGGGAAGATTTAAAGAAGAATTCCAAATAATAAGTACAGGAGGAATGATAGAACTAGAAAGTTGCCGTTTTGCAATCTCTAATGAAATAATGGATTTAGGCAACAATTATCAGTGAATGCTAAAACTATTAGGGGAAAGTTTGCGGGGAACTTTATAATGAAGGGACCAGGCTGACACCACTTGAACCCAATGAGCCATCTTAGTATCACTAGAAGTGGGTCAGCCAACCTGAAGTACTCATGAGGCGATGAAGTAAGTACATGGCATCACCAATGAAGGAGTCTCACCTGAATCTAATCCATCTTCTAGGTTCTAGCCACAGGAAATATGGAGAATGAAGGAATGAGCTAAATGACACCCAAATACAGAATGTGAAATTCTACAGCACCAGTGACTCAGTTTCCCTAACAAATCAATTTTTTAAAGCATGGAGGGTGGGTAGGAGCACTGTTTACTATTATCTTATTTCATAAAAGAGACTTAAGAAATATAGTGTCCAGGGCACCTGGGTGGCTCAGTTGGTTAAGCGACTGCCTTCGGCTCAGGTCATGATCCTGGAGTCCCTGGATCGAGTCCCGCATTGGGCTCCCTGCTCGGCAGAGAGTCTGCTTCTCCCTCTGACCCTCCCCCCTCTCATGTGCTCTCTCTCTCATTCTCTCTCTCAAATAAATAAATAAAATCTTTAAAAAAATTAAAAAAAAAAGAAATATAGTGTCCAAATACTACATGTGGACCTGGTTTGGACCCTGATTTGAATACACCAAGTATAAAAAGATAGTTTTGAAATAGGGAAATATGAACTTATAGAGTATTAAATATCGAGGAATGGGTTGTTAATTTTGTTAAGTATGATAAGAATGTGGTGTGTTCGTTTTATTAAAAAATCCTTATACACTAGATAAGATAGTTAGATACTGGGATATTTATTGGTAATATGTCATGAAGCAGGGATTTATTTTCAAATACTCCAGGGAGGAAAAAATGGAAGACAATAAAAAATAGGATTGGCATAGTCATTATTGAAACTGAATGATGAATCCATGGGAGTTTATTATACCAGTCTCTCTACTTTTTTGTACATTTAAAATTTTCATAATAAAACATTTTTTTTTTTTAATTTTTTATTGTTATGTTAATCACCATATATTACATCATTAGTTTTTGGTGCAGTGTTCCATGATTCATTGTTTGTTCATAACACCCAGTGCTCCATGCAGAACGTGCCCTCCTCAATACCCATCACCAGGCTAACCCATCCCCCTACCCCCTCCCCTCTAGAACCCTCAGTTTGTTTTTCAGAGTCCATCATCTCTCATGGTTCGTCTCCCCCTCTGACATACTCCCCTTTTCTTCCTCTCCTGTTATCTTCTTCTTTTTCTTTTTTCTTAAAATATGTTGCATTATTTGTTTCAGAAGTACAGATCTGTGATTCAACAGTCTTGCACAATTCACAGCGCTCACCGTAGCACATACCCTCCCCAATATCTATCATCCAGCCACCCCATCCCTCCCACCCCCAACCACTCCAGTAACACTCAGTTTCTTTCCTGAGATTAAGAATTCCTCATATCAGTGAGGTCATGTGATACATGTCTTTCTCTGATTGACTTATTTCACTCAGCATAACACCCTCCAGTTCCATCCACGTCGTTGCAAATGGCAAGATCTCATTCCTTTTGATGGCTGCATAATATTCCATTGTGTATATATACCACATCTTCTTTATCCATTCATCTGTCGATGGGCATCTTGGCTCTTTCCACAGTTTGGCTATGGTGGACATTGCTGCTATAAACATTGGGGTACATGTACCCCTTCGGGTCCCTACATTTGTATCTTTGTGGTAAATACCCAGTAGTGCAATTGCTGGATCGAACGGTAGCTCTAATTTCAACTGTTTGAGGAACCTCCATACTGTTTTCCAGAGGGGTTGCACCAGCTTGCATTCCCACCAACAGTGTAGGAGGGTTCCCCTTTCTCCACATCCCCGCCAACATCTGTCGTTCCCTGACTTGTTAATTTTAGCCATTCTGACGGGTGTGAGGTGGTATCTCATTGAGGTTTTGATTTGGATTTCCCTGATGCCAAGCGATGTTGAGCACTTTTTCATGTGCCTGTTGGCCATTTGGATGTCTTCTTTGGAGAAATGTCTGTTCATGTCTTCTGCCCATTTCTTGATTGGATTATTTGTTCTTTGAGTGTTGAGTTTGATAAGTTCTTTATAGATTTTGGATACTAGCCCTTTATCTGATACGTCATTTGCAAATATTTTCTCCCATTCTGTCGGTTGTCTTTTGGTTTTGTGGACTGTTTCTTTTGCTGTGCAGAAGCTTTTTATCTTGATGAAATCCCAATAGTTCATTTTTGCCCTGGCTTCCCGTGCCTTTGGCGATGTTTCTAGGAAGAAGTTGCTGCGGCTAAGGTCGAAAAGGTTGCTACCTGTGTTCTCCTTTAGGATTTGGATGGACTCCTGTCTCACGTTTAAGTCTTTCAACCATTTGGAGTCTATTTTTGTGTGTGGTGTAAGGAAATGGTCCAGTTTCATTCTTCTGCATGTGGCTGTCCAATTTTCCCAACACCATTTGTTGAAGAGACTGTCTTTTTGCCATTGGACATTCTTTCCTGCTTTGTCAAAAATAAGTTGACCATAGAGTTGAGGGTCCATTTCTGGGCTCTCAATTCTGTTCCATTGATCTATGTGTCTGTTTTTGTGCCAGTACCATACTGTCTTGATGATGACAGCTTTGTAATAGAGCTGGAAGTCCGGAATTGTGATGCCACCAGCTTTGCTTTTCTTTTTCAGTATTCCTCTGGCTATTCTGGGTCTCTTCTGGTTCCATACAAATTTTAGGATTATTTGTTCCATTTCTTTGAAAAAAGTGGATGGTATTTTGATGGGGATTGCATTGAATGTGTAGATTGCTCTAGGTAGCATTGACATCTTCACAATGTTGATTCTCCCAATCCATGAGCATGGAACGTTTTTCCATTTCTTTGTGTCTTCTTCAATTTCTTTCCTGAGTATTTTATAGTTTTCTGAGTACAGATCCTTTGCCTCTTTGGTTAGATTTATTCCTAGGTATCTAATGGTTTTGGGTGCAATTGTAAATGGGATAGACTCCTTGATTTGTCTCTCTTCTGTCTTGTTGTTGGTGTATAGGAATGCCACTGATTTCTGTGCATTGATTTTATATCCTGCTACTTTACTGAATTCCTGTATGAGTTCTAGCAGTTTTGGGGTGGAGTCTTTTGGGTTTTCCACATACAGTATCATATCATCTGCAAAGAGTGAGAGTTTGACTTCCTCTTTGCCGATTTGGATGCCTTTGATTTCTTTTTGTTGTCTGATTGCTGTGGCTAGGACTTCTAATACTATGTTGAATAGCAGTGGTGAGAGTGGACATCCCTGCCGCGTTCCTGACCTTAGGGGAAAAGCTCTCAGCCTTTCCCCATTGAGAATGATATTCGCTGTAGGTTTTTCGTAGATGGCTTTTATGATATTGAGGTATGTACCCTCTATCCCTATACTCTGAAGAGTTTTGATCAAGAAAGGATGTTGTACTTTGTCAAATGCTTTTTCTGCATCTATTGAGAGGATCATATGATTCTTGTTCTTTCTTTTGTTAATGTATTGTATCACGTTGATTGATTTGCGGATGTTGAACCAGCCTTGCAGCCCAGGAATAAATCCCACTTGGTCGTGGTGAATAATCCTTTTAATGTACTGTTGGATCCTATTGGCTAGTATTTTGGTGAGAATTTTTGCATCCATGTTCATCAAGGATATTGGTCTGTAATTCTCTTTTTTGATGGGGTCTTTGTCTGGTTTTGGGATCAAGGTAATGCTGGCCTCATAAAATGAGTTTGGAAGTTTCCCTTCCATTTCTATTTTTTGGAACAGTTTCAGGAGAATAGGTATTAATTCTTCTTGAAATGTCTGATAGAATTCCCCTGGGAAGCCATCTGGCCCTGGGCTTTTGTTTCTTGGGAGATTTTTGATGACTGTTTCAATTTCCGTAGTGGTTATAGGTCTGTTCAGGTTTTCTATTTCTTCCTGGTTCTATTTTGGTAGTTGATACATCTCTAGGAATGCACCCATTTCTTCCAGGTTATCTAATTTGCTGGCATAGAGTTGCTCATAATATGTTCTTATAATTGTTTGTATTTCTTTGGTGTTGCTTGTGATCTCTCCTCTTTCATTCATGATTTTGTTGATTTGGGTCATTTCTCTTTTCTTTTTGATCAGTCTGGCCAGGGGTTTATCAATCTTGTTAATTCTTTCAAAGAACCAGCTCCTAGTTTCGTTGATCTGTTCTACTGTTCTTTTGGTTTCTAGTTCATTGATTTCTGCTCTGATCTTTATGATTTCTCTTCTCCTGCTGGGTTTAGGCTTTCTTTGCTGTTCTTTCTCCAGCTCCTTTAGATGTAGGGTTAGGTTGTGTATTTGAGACCTTTCTTGTTTCTTGAGAAAGGCTTGTATTGCTATATACTTTCCTCTCAGGACTGCCTTTGCTGTATCCCAAAGATTTTGAACAGTTGTGTTTTCATTTTCATTGGTTTCCATGAATTTTTTTAATTCTTCTTTAATTTCTTGGTTGACCCATTCATTCTTTAGTAGGATGCTCTTTAGCCTCCATGTATTTGAGTTCTTTCCGACTTTCCTCTTGTGGTTGAGTTCTAGTTTCAAAGCATTGTGGTCTGAAAATATGCAGGGAATGATCCCAATCTTTTGGTACCGATTGAGACCTGATTTGTGACCTAGGATGTGATCAATTCTGGAGAATGTTCCATGGGCACTAGAGAAGAATGTGTATTCCGTTGCTTTGGGATGGAATGTTCTGAATATGTCTGTGAAGTCCATTTGGTCCAGTGTGTCATTTAACATCTTTATTTCCTTGTTGATCTTTTGCTTAGATGATCTGTCCATTTCAGTCAGGGGGGTGTTAAAATCCCCCACTATTATTGTATTGTTGTCAATGTGTTTCTTTGCTTTTGTTATTAATTGGCTTATATAATTGGCTGCTCCCATGTTCGGGGCATAGATATTTACAATTGTTAGATCTTCTTGTTGGACAGACCCTTTAAGTAGGATATAGTGTCCTTCCTCATCTCTTATTACAGTCTTTGTTTTAAAATCTAGTTTGTCTGATATAAGGATTGCCACCCCAGCTTTCTTTTGGTGTCCATTAGCATGGTAAATGGTTTTCCACCCCCTCACTTTCAATCTGGGGGTGTCTTTGGGTGTAAAATGAGTCTCTTGCAGACAGCATATTGATGGGTCTTGTTTTTTAATCCAATCTGATAGCCTGTGTCTTTTGATTGGGGCATTTAGCCCATTTACATTCAGGGTAACTATTGAAAGGTATGAATTTACTGCCATTGTATTACCTGTAAGGTGACTGTTAACTGTCTGTTGTCTGTGTTCGTTTCTGCTCTTTGCTGCTTTTAGGTTCTCTCTTTGCTTAGAGGACCCCTCTCAATATTTCTTGGAGGGCTGGTTTCGTGTTTGCAAATTCCTTTAGTTTTTGTTTGTTCTGGAAGCTTTTGATCTCTCCTTCTATTTTCAATGATAGCCTAGCTGGATATAGTATTCTTGGCTGCATATTTTTCTCGTTTAGTGCTCTGAAGATATCTTGCCAGTCCTTTCTGGCCTGCCAGGTCTCTGTGGATAGGTCTGTTGCCAATCTAATGTTTCTACCATTGTAGGTTACATATCTCTTCTCCCGAGCTGCTTTCAGGATTTTCTCTTTGTCTCTGAGACTCGTAAGTTTTACTATTAGATGTCGGGGTGTTGACCTATTTTTATTGATTTTGAGAGGGGTTCTCTGTGCCTCCTGGATTTTAATGCCTGTTTCCTTCCTCACATTAGGGAAGTTCTCTGCTATAATTTGCTCCAATATACCTTCTGCCCCTCTCTCTCTCTCTTCTTCTTCTGGGATCCCAATTATTCTAATGTTGTTTCGTCTTATCGTATCACTTATCTCTCGAATTCTGCCCTCGTGATCCTGTAGTTGTTTCTCTCTCTTTTTCTCAGCCTCTTTATTTTCTATCATTTGGTCTTCTATATCGCTGATTCTCTCTTCTGCCTCATTTATCCTAGCATTTAGTGCCCCCATTTTTGATTGCACCTCATCAATAGCCTTTTTGATTTCGATTTGGTTAGATTTTAGTTCTTTTATTTCTCCAGAAAGGGTTTCTCTAATAACTTCCACGCTTTTTTCAAGCCCAGCTAGTATCTTTAAAGTCATGATTCTGAACTCTAGGTCCGACATCGTACTAATGTCCGTATTGAGTAGGTCCCTGGCTGACGGTACTACCTCTTGTTCTTTTTGCTGAGGTGATTTCTTTCGTCTTGTCATTTTGTCCAGAGGAGAATAGATGAATGAGAGAACAAAAGGCTAACAGGTTTACTACGTCCCCAGCAAATATACTGTATACAAATCAGAAAAGACCTGAAACCAGGGGAAAAGAAAGGGAAAGAAAGAAAAAAGAAAGAGAAAAAGAAAAAAAAAAGAAAAAAAAGATAAAAACAAAAACAAAACAATTCAAAAAAGGCAGAATATGATCAAATATGATCAGGCTAGTGCATAGATCAGTGCCACACACTAGATTTTGGGCGTATTTTGGTCTGTTAGAAAAAAGTGCCTCCTAAAATTTTAAAGGAAGAAAGACATATATGTACAAAATAAGGGTTGATACAATGAAGGGATGGAAGATGACTGTAAAGATGAAAATTATAAAAGATTTTATAAAAGGACTTGGTAAGATAAGTTGTTTGAAAAAAGAAAGAAGATTTAAGTAAAAAAAAAAAAAAAAAAAAAAAGGAAAAAGGGAGAGAATGTGATCAGGCAGGAGACTAGAACAAAGCCATACACTAGTGATTTAGGGTATATTTTGATCTGTTAGAAGAAACTGTACCTCAAAATTTTAAAGAGAGAACAACTTATATATATATGCCAAAAACAAGGATAACTACTATGAAGGGATAAAATATGACTCTAAAAATGAAAAAAAAAAAATTTTTTTTTTTTTTAAAAAAAGGGATTTATAAGATGTTGGTTGAAAAAGGGAAAAAGAAAAATAAAAAAAAGTCAACAAAAATTAACTTTGATGAAATAATGAATCATGGTAAAAAAAAAAAAAAAAAAAAAAAAAAAGAAGCCATGAATCTATGTGCAGTATTCCCCTAGCGCTGGATTTCTCCTATTCTCCTTGATCGATCAACTTGGTCTTGGCTTGCTGGCTGTTTGTGTTGATCTTCTGGGGGAGGGGCCTGTTGCTGTGGTTTCCAAATGTCTTTGCCGGAGGCGGAATTGCCCCGCCCTTGTCGGTCCGGGCTAAGGAAGCTGCTCCAGTTTGCTCTCAGGAGCTTTTGTTCCCTGCAAGCTCTCGGCACAGCTTTAGAGGACCAGGGCGAAAATGGCGGCCTCCCAGTCTCCGCCCGGAGGAGCCGAGAACTCAGGGCCCCACTCCTCAGTGCGCCCCCAGAGAAAAGCAGTCACTCCCGTGTCCCCGGTCTCCGGCCGCTCTCCATGCTCACCCGGCCTGTGATCGAGCGTTGCTATCTCTGGCACCCGACCCCGCTCGGAGTCTCCAAATCCAGCAGATCCCTGCAGTGCGTTCCCGCACCGCTCCTCCCCGGGAAGGAAGGGGAGTCTCCCCGGATCTGCTGCTTGTTGGGTCCTTGCTGGGGGAGCCGTGCCCCGACTGGGCCGCAGATCACAGTTTATGGCAACCCCGAGCTGAGAGCCCGTGACTCTGCTCCGTATCTGCAGCCGGCTTCCCCGCCCCGACACCTGGGAGCTCTGCCGCACTCAGGCACCCCCGGTCTCTCTGTGACCCCAAGGGTCCTGAGACCACACTGTCCCGGGAGGATTCCACCCCCCGCTTAGCCACTGCAGCGACGTCCCTCCGCCGAGCCAACTTTTAAAAGGTCCGATTTTGTGCTCCGCGGCTCTAGCACTTGCCAGAAGCGGCCGGCGGAGGCCCCTCCCCCGCCGTTTATCCTCCCGAATATCGCCTCGGATTCACTTCTCCGCACGTCCTACCTTCCAGTAAGTGGTCGCTTCTCTGTTCAGAGAGTTGTTGCTACTCTCCTGTTCGATCTCCTGTTGAGTTCGTAGGTGTTCAGAATGGTTTGATCCCTATTCAGCTGAATTCCTGAGACCAGACAAAATCTAGGTCTCCTACTCCTCCGCCATCTTGCTCTGCCCCCCCATAATAAAACATTTAAAAGTACCTTCATCTATTGTCCTGAAACAAAGATTGAAGATCATTTCGAAATACCATTGTCCTATAAAAGGAACCAGAATTCCTTGAGAAGGGGCCAGGCAGGGAAAATACTAGATAAGTCCAGAACATCTTGTGCCAGAGGATGAGGAAGTACTCAAAAAAAAAAAAAAAAAAAAAAATGGATGAGGAGAAAAGACTCAGGAGACAACTTGAAATAACTCCCAATGGCCAGGGCTGGAACAATTTGAGCAAAACTAATAATGGAAGTATTGGAACACAACCCAAAGAATAAATATAAAAAAAAAGAATAAAGTAAAGATGAGCACATACTGATGGAAATGAGTGAGTGAGGGGAGAAGGGAAAACTCTTCCTTACAGTACAATTCCAAATAATAAAAGCAGAAGGAATGAAGGAAATTAATAAACACAGAAAAATGAGAGAAATAGAAAATCACCAGTAAAACACCACACAGTAATAACTGTTACAGGCAAGATCAACAGATGAATGCTAAAATTAGCGAGTGAAAGTGTAAAGAGAAATAGGATGTTTTCATAGCCTCAGAGTGTTTCCCTTAAAATATTTGTTGACTAAAAAGGGGGGAAATAGTAACTTTACAGTGGCAGATACCTGATAGACACCCCCTTAACCAGGGGATCAAGGTTAATATCACCAGCAGTAAGGGGACGTATCAATGTTGTGTGCCCCATGACATGATGCACAGAGAAAGGCACATCACTTTTGTAGTATTCTTCCCCAAAATCCATAACCTTCTTCTAACCATGAGAAAACATCAGACAAATCCAAATTAAGAGTCATTCTACACAACACTCTTCCAAAGTGTCAAGGTCCTGAAAGATAAGGAAAGACTGAGTGTATTTGCTAGGGTTGCCATAACAGAGTACTACAAAATGGGAGAAGCAGCAGAAATGTATTATCTCACAGTTCTGGAGGTCAAGCTAGAAGTTGGAAGTTAGCAGGATGGGTTACTTCTGAGAGCTGTGAGGGAAGGATCTGTTCCAGGCTTCTCTCCTTGGGTTGTGGATGGCCACCTTCTCCTGTCTCCATATCATCTTCCCTCTGTACACATCTGGGTCCACATTTCCTCTTTTCATGAGAACAATAGTCATATTAGATTAAGTCCCTTCCTAATGAACTCATTTTAACTTGATTACCTCTAAAAGGACCCTATCTCCAAATAAAGTCACATTCTGAGGTGCTGAGGGTTTAGGGCTTCAACAAATGAATTTGGGGTACAAGGGGGGGACACAAATTCAACCCATAATAACACTGATAAACATATGGAGGAGGCTTAAGGGGATATGACAACCCAATGCATTATAGGATCTTAGAATGTATCCTGAAACAGAAAAGGGATATTGGTGGAAAAACTGGCAAAATCTGAATAAGATCTAAAATTTTAGTTAGTGATATTATCCTAAGGTTAATTTCTTAGTTTTGGTAATTGTACTATGGTTGTGTGAGATGTTAGCATTGGGAGAAGCTGGACAAGAAGTGTGGAGCTCCCTGTACTATCTTTACATTTGCTCAGGAAGGCTAAATTTTTTCCAAAATAAATTTTTTTATATCAGAGAGTTGATTTTTGATCAACTGTATGTGAGTTGATTTCTATGAAGTAGCTAAAAGATGAACAAGGCCGTCATATACAAACAGCATCAAAATGTGGAAAAATGAGTTAGTGGTGTCTCACTCCCTGAAACCAAGTTACCTAGTTATCTAGTTGCACTGAAAATGGAAATGCCCTCTAGTTGAGTACAACCTTGAGTACACCTTTTAATCAAAACAGGCAGTTCAAATGACGGTATGCTAGAAAAATCTCATATATTCCATGCCAAGTCTTACGTTGCCCTTTCCAACTAATAAAAACCAATCCATATAGCTCACATGTTTTCTTCTCAGGTAAGGAGTTCAGACTGTGGTTAGCAAAGTGACCACTTCCTGCATTGGAGTGATGTCTTTATAGAGAGAATAAAGATAGTATCTTATCACTTTTGGACTATACACAGGAGGCACTCAAGATATATGTATTTATTTTCTTGACATGTAATCCTTATAAAGGAAGTCTGACTCTTTAAGTACTCATTGAAAACCTCATCATATTACATTATTTTGTGTTTTTTCTCTCTTCCCTTTGCCTTTTCTGTGTTTTTTCCAACTTGTTTTTAGTTTAATTCCTCTGCAAGCCAAAATGTCCTATTTCTCTATATTCTGTTCTTAAATATGTTTTCTTGTACTCCTTTTTACCCTAGCCACTGTAAGCAGTTTGAAATTCCCAGAACCTAGTTACCAAGACCAGCAGAATCACCCATATAGGCATTCAGGTTGCACACTACACAAGAGCACCACATCTAAAGGGGAATTTTGGATCACCCAGCTGATTTCTGCAGCAGTGGGGGAGAGCTCCCTCCTCCGTAAACCCTCATCTGCACTCATGGAGATTACCTAGCACACACTCTACTCTTGACAACGTTCTGAGCAGCAGTTGGTAATAGCTATTTTCACAATAATGCCATATAACAAACAACTACAAATTGGAATGCCTTAAAAACAACAAGTATTCAGCTTTTGCTCATGTATCTTTAGGATTTACTGAAATATGGCTGATCTAGGCTAGGCCTGTCTGAACTGGGCTGAGGTGGCCTCCAAGCTTCAGACTGAGTTCAGATTTGCTCCACATGTCTCTTCCTCCTTGGACCAATGACTACCCAAACTTTTTTTTCTTATGGTCAAAGACAAGAAATTTTTGAAATTTTTTTAAAAAGGGCAAGTCCAATTGTGCAAGCACATTTCAAAGTTCTCCTTATATAATGTCCACTAGCAAACCACTGGTCAAAGCAAGTCACCAGACCAAGCCCAAAGTCAAAGTACAGTGAAGTATACTCCACTCACCATGAGATCGTCAGGAATGTAAATGTATAATAGGAATACAGGGGAGTAATAGAGACCAATTCCATAATCTAACAAACCCCTCATGTTACTTCTCTTGCTCACCTTCTTCTCTCAGAAGACTGAGCCATTCTGGCTTTGTTTCCTCATCTAGATGGATATTGGAAGGATGAATGGTAGCACAGTATGCATTCTGCCTGCCTGGACTCTGGAAATCTCTCTCAGGGGGAGTTATTCAGGTCATACAATAATATACTACCTAAAAAAAATTTTTTTTTTGAGAGAGAGAGAGAATGCGCAAAAGCAGGGAGTGGGGTGGGCAGAGGGAGAGGCAGAGAGAGAATCTCAAGCAGGCTCCATGCTCATTGTGGAGCCTGACACAGAGCTCGATCCCATGACCATGAGATCATGACCTGAGCCAAAATCAAGAGTCAGACACTTAACCAACTGAGCCATCCAGGCACCCCATATACTACTAATTAAAATTTATTTTTTTATTTTAAATTAAGTAAAGTAAAATAAATTTAATTAAGTTCATATCAAGGCATTGCATCGGTGAGAAAGTAATAACCTCACAGGGTAGATATGCCCAATGGTCATCAGTTTTCATTCCAAAGTCTTTGGAGACATGATAAAAACTGTTCATCTTTGGGTTCCTCATGGTACATAATACAGTGCCTGCCCCCAAGGACATTTTATAAATATAAAAGTGAGATTTTATTCTGACAACCAGATTTATTTTTATAATAAAGAGACCTAAAATTTAAAGATATTTACATGATTGATTGTTGTCATACTTCCCATTTGCAAATGATACACATTTTTTTTTATCCTTAAGCAAATGGCAAATAAGCCTATGATCTTGGAAGTCCATTAACATGTTACCACTGAAGGCTGATTGTGAAAGAAACTTGGAAACTCTCAGTTCCTGAGTAAGCGGAGCCAAGTCCTGATAAAAGAGAAGTTATGGACACTTCAGCCACTTGTTTCCACAGCCTCTGAGAGTAGCTTATTCATGATATAACAGCAGCCACTTTTCCCTTCTTGGGAAAGTCTGAGCCAGGAAATTGTTTATTAACATAATTGTTTCCCAGATATTATATGTATGGGTGCTTAAAGAGATACATTTTTTAATCTTATGTAATATTTTTAATCATCTAATTCTCTATTTTAAAAAATCTTTTTTAAATTTATCTTTTTTTAGGGGCGCCTGGGTGGCTCAGTTGGTTGAGCGACTGCCTTTGGCTCAGGTCATGATCCTGGAGTCCCGGGATCGAGTCCCACATCGGGCTCCCTGCTCAGTGGGGAGTCTGCCTCTCCCTCTGACCCTCTTCCCTCTCGTGCTCTCTATCTCTCATTCTTTCTCTCAAATAAATAATCTTTAAAAAAAGATAAATTTTTTTAAAGATTTTATTTATTTATTTGACAGTGAGAGAGACAGTGAGAGAGGGAACTCAGAAAGAGTGGGAGAGGGAGAAGCAGGCTCCCCACTGAGCAGGCGCCCCTATTTTAAAAAATCTTATTAAAAGAAAACATCAGTAAGAATAATGACGATTGGGGCATCTTGGTGGCTCAATCGGTTAAGCATCTACCTTCCCAGATTCCCCTATTTTAAAAAACTTATTAGAGGGCACCTGGGTGGCTCAGTCGTTAAGCGTCTGCCTTCGGCTCAGGTCATGACCGAGCCCCGCATCGGGCTCCCTGCTCAGCGGGAAGCCTGCTTCTCTCTCTCCCACTCCCCCTGCTTGTGTTCCCTCTCTCGCTGTCTCTCTCTGTCAAATAAATAAATAAAATCTTTAAAAAAAAAAACTTATTAGAAAACATCGAGGGCACCTGGGTGGCCCAGTTGTTAAGTGTAAAGACCAGACTTAAACCCAGTTCCGCATGACCCAGTGATGATATATATCCACCATTTTGTGTTGCAGAGGACTATAGTAACATAAAGAGATAGTCATTAAAATACTACTATGTGCTTACTATGCATTCTCGGGCTAAATAATTAATCTGTGCCTCCATTTTCTAGTCTTTAAAGTGAGGATCATAAAGATTCTTACCTCACAGGATTGTAGTGAAAACTAAATTAGTTAATACATGTAAAGTGCTTAGAATAGTATATAGAACAGGGGCGCCTGGGTGGCTCAGCTGTTTAGCATCTGCCTTCACCTCAGGTCATGATCCCAGGGTCCTGGGATCGAGCCCCACATTGGGCTCCTTGCTCAGCAGGAGGCCTGCTTCTCCCTCTCCCACTCTGCCTGCTTGTGTTCCCTCTCGCCGTGTCTCTCTCTCTCAAATAAATAAATAAAATCTTAAAAAAAAAAGAGAGAGAGCGAGAATAGTATATAGAACATGATAAGTGCATTGGTATGAGTTCCAGGAACTGAGAATACATCTGTGAACAAAACAGATAAAAGTCCTTGCCCTCATAAAGCTTCATTCTAGAGAAAGAGAAAGAGCAAGTAGACAAATACCATATACGTTGGGATGTAATGTCATAGTATTCCAGAATGTAATAAGAACCATGAAGAGAAAAACAAAGCAAAAATGGAAGATAAAGAATGCTAAGTTGGGACATTTATTTTATTTTTCATTATTTTTATTTTTATTTTTTTAAGTAATCTCTATACCCAATGTGGGGTTTGAACTCACAACCCTAAGATTAGGTGTCACGTGCTCTACTGACTGAGCCAGCCAGGCACCCCTGGGATACTACTTTAAATAGGGCTATCATGGGACCCCTCACCGAGATAACATTTGAGCAAACACTTGAAAAAGATGCAGTTGTGAGCCATGCAGATATTTAATGGAAAATCATTCCAAGCAGAAGGAAAGGCAAGTGCCAAGGTCCAATTTGCCTGGATTTTGAATGGAGTTTGTCTGGATTTTTCATGGAACAACAAGGAGGTCTAATGAACTAGACTAGAGTGATCAAGCAGAGTAGTGGAAGATGAAGTCTTGGTGGGTAGAGAAAGGAGCAAATTGTGTAGAGCCTTGTAGGTCATTGTATGACTTTTATTTTATTTTATTTTTAAAGATTTTATTTATTTATTTGACAGAGAGAGACACAGCGAGAGAGGGAACACAAGCAGGGGGAGTGGGAGAGGGAGAAGCAGGCTTCCCATGGAGCAGGGAGCCCGATGTGGGGCTCGATCCCAGGACCCTGGGATCATGACCTAAGCCGAAGGCAGACGCCTAACGACTGAGCCACCCAGGCACCCCATTGTATGACTTTTAGAGCTACTGGATGATTCTGAGCAAATGGTAACATAATTTGACTTATCTTTTTTAAAAGGATCACTCTGGAGGCTGTGTTAAGAATGGACTGTGAGGAGACAAGGGTAGAAAAGCAGAGCATAGGGGGCTGTAAGAGACAGTTTGGGCAGCAGTAATTCAGGAGAGACATGATACTGGCAATAATCAAGGAAAGGGTAACCATGGAGATGGTGAAAAGTGGTCAGATTCTGGATGTACTTTTGATGAGGGAAATCTGTGTTCTAAGGTGGCCAACCAACCCAGCAAGGGACTCCCAGTCCCAGCCCCAGGGTCGTTCCAGGTTTTCCCTCCTGCCCTGCCTGCCACACCTGCGTGAAAGTATATATATACATATATATGGTAAAAAAAAAAAAAAAAAAAAAAAAAAGTATAAATTACCCCCTTTGTTTGTGCCAGGGCTCAGACCTTTAGAGATCACTCTCCTCTGAGCCCACCGGCATTAAATAAAGCTCTTATCTTCCAAGATCTCTGAGTGCTGCTTGGTTCTTCCGTTGGGTGATCCAGTCCAGGTTCCCTAACATTTGGTTCCCTGACTGGGAAACCCAACCGCGCTGGCCCATCGTTGCCACCGGTTTGGGGGCAATGGCGGGGCAGTGACAGAACGAGGGATCGGGATCGTATCAGAGAAGGTGCGCCCTGCCTAATTTTTGGCAGTCTCCCGTCCGGGTCACCTCAGGCCTGCCCCGCTCTACTGTTCCTGCCCGACTGGAGGAGACTTGGCAGGTGAGGACCCGGTCCTGACGTCGGATTCCGGTAAGGCCTGGGGCCCCAGGACCCAGACAGGCCCACTGTCGGGGTGGAAGGGGAGCCTGATCTCCTCCCAGAGACCTCTTAGAGATCTCACAGGGAGGGAATGTAATAACTTCTGGAGTGAATGTGTGAGTGAATGTGCAGTCCGACCTGGCTTGCTCAAGCGGACTGATTCTGTGACTCCACAGGCGGGCACCCGTAAGGTCCCCAAAAGCCTACGGAGTCTGAGTGGGCCCATCTGCAATTCCGTGGTGAAAACCATACGGTCTATGGCAGCATCGGAATAGTTTTTGATTGTAAGTCACAACGCTGAGACCCCTACGGCTAAATCTCACCCAGGCTCCTTCAGGACACAGCCAGATGGGCATCTGATTGGTCTCCTCACCACAGGAGGTACCCACCCCCTCTTGTCTGTCTCTGCATCACCACACACAGGAACATCACCATGGGGTCAGGGCAGAGTAAACCTACGGTTCTAGAGACAATGACCAGTTTCCGTTCATTGACTCCTGGCTAGGAATTGCCCAGACTCTTACCCCCTGGGTGCGATTTGCTTGCAATAGGCAGGGACAGTCCAGGGTCTTAATCGCCTCATCCAAGTGACCTAAAGAAGATTGGCAAAAGCCCCAATCTCCACAAATCCTAGCCGGAGATCCCAAGGATGAACCGATCCTGCCCCCATCGTATGCACCCCCAAGACTGTCTACACCTGGCCCTTCAGCTCCAGACACTCCACCGCCAACAGTTTCACCAGCACCCCCAGGCCCAAAGGATCCACTTTTCCAGGACCAGAAGCCAGGCTGCATCCCAGGCTGGGTGCAAGCACCCTCCAAATGCCAGTAGGAGAGACGTGGGAACCCGAGAGACACGAAGAAGACTGGACGGTCCAACCCAGCCGTTGCATGATGTATTATCAGCCCTTCTCCAACACCGACCTCCTCAACTGGAAACATAACACTCCATCCTACTCTAAGAAACCACAGGCTATGGTAGACCTCATGGAATCCCTCTTCCAGACTCATCGGTCAACCTGGGAAGACTGCCAACAGTTACTCCGCACCCTGTTTAACAGAAAGAAAAGGGGGAGAATAATGGAAGGTGCACGGCAGTACCTGGAAGAGCATGCACCAGTGGGAGTCATTGACTCTGCTGCCTGGGCTAATACGGCCGCACCAGAAGAGCGCCCAGCATGGGACTTCACCACAACTGAGGGAAAGGCCCACATCTGCCGGTACCAGGAGGCCCTCCTCCAGGGAATCCGGGCAGGAGCTAAGAAACCCATGAACATGACTAAGGTATCCTCGGTCACTCAACCACCGGGGGACTCCCCTGGGGACTACTACGGAGAGATTATGTAAAGTCTACAGGACATACACTCCATTTGACCCTGAGGCACAGGAAAGACAACAGATGGTAAACACCTCCTTTGTGGCTCAGGCCACCCTAGACATCAGAAAAAACTTCAGAAACTAGAGGGTTTCACCAGGATAAACATCACCCAGCTAATAGAGATTACCAATAAGGTATACATGAACAGAGAGGTCACAGCCGAACGGGACCCTTGGCAAAAAGATGAAAAAAAAAAAAAAAAGCCTCCTCGCCACCGCCCTGAAAGAAAAGGATGACACAAAGGCTGGGAGACCCCAGCCACTGAAAGGAGGGAGACCCAGAACCCCCTTGGCAAGGGATCAATGTGCCTACTGTAAGGAGAAAGGGCATTGGAAAAACGAATGTCCCAACTGGGGAAAGGCTCAGAAGCCCGGCCACTACAAGGAAGAACCCCAAGAGGAGGACCTCATAGGCCTTGAGGGAATAAACTCAGACTGAGGGGGACCGGGTTCTTTCCTCCTGTTGGGCCAGTATCACCCTATAGGGACCGACCCCATGGCCAAGTTTATGATTAAGTCCGTGTTCACCCCAAGCCTTGCAGTCAAACCCCCAGAGTCAGACAGAAACTAACTCGCCTTGGCATATCCCTGGGTCCCCCATCCACATGCTGCAAGTATCTATAGCGCAACTGTTAGGTGTGATTAACGCCTACCACCAAGCGCTTAACCACTCAAATCCACCCCTAACGTCTGACTGCTGGATCTGTATGAACCCCGGTCCCGTCCATTGCCTAGGTATCATCCTCAACCAATCGACCATGTCACCTCCCACCTCGGCACCGGGGACCTCAGATTATCCCTTTCTGGCTCCAGTACTGCTGTATGGAAACTCTTCCTCTCCCGTCATGGGCCACAGTCAGGTCTGTGCGCCTAACAACACTTTTCTGGCTTGTGATCAAGGTCTATACATCTGCATCACCCCGCACAATCAATCATGCACGCTTGTCAGTCTCTTACCCGATCTTTCAGTCCTCCCTGGGAGAGACGCCCCACTTATATGGAGACCTCCTAGCTGCCCCCGGCGCTCCCCCAAGGCCATCCCTCTTCTCGTGACCCTACTGGCTGCTTCAGGTGCTGCCCTCAGCACCACCAGCGTGGGGATGTCACAGGTTCAGTACCAGGGGTTAACTCAACAACTCACAGCCAATTTTTCCACCCTCACTCAGTCGGCCCTGGCCCTGCAGTGCCAACTCGATTCACTGGCCTCAGTGGTCCTCCAAAACAGGCGCGGGGCCTTGCAAGAGGGGCTCTGCCTCTTCTTACAGGAGGAATGTTGTTTCTAAGCTAATGTGTCGGGGGTGGTCCAAGAAACTCTGACCAATTACAGGAACGAGTACATTGCCAGTGGGAAGCACACCAGCAGACAACTTGGTGGGATTCCCTCTCACAGTGGTTCCCTTGGTTCACGCCCTCTATTGGCCCCCTCCTAATGCTCCTCTCATAGTAGCATTTGGTCCTTGTATTCTTAATGCCCTTACTAGGTTTATCACTGCTCAAATTGCTAAGATCAGACTCCAGTTGCTCCTTACTCACTATCGCCCCTTAGAGAATGAAAATGATGCCCTCTAAACTAGGTGTTTTAAGGGCCATCAAAGGGGGGAATGATAAGGGAAATTTGTGTTCTAAGGTGGCCTACCGAGCCAGCAAGGGAATCCCAGTCCCGGCCCTAGGGCCGTTCCGGGTTTTCCCTCCAGCCCCACCTGCGCGCAAAAGTGCCACAGATATGGAAGTAAAAGTGTTTAAATTACCCCCTTTGTGTGTGCTCTGGGCTCAGACCTTTGGAGATCACTCTCCTCTGACCCCACCAGCATTAAATAAGCCTCCTATCCTCCAAGATCTCCAAATGCCGCTTGGTTCTTCCATTGGGCGATCCAGTCCAGGTTCCGTAACACTTTGAAGGATAAGATTTCTTGAAAGATTGGATGTGGAATGAGAGAGAGAGAGAGAGAGAAGAGAGAGATACCATTAACCCAAATAGACAAAACTGAGGGAGAAGCTGTGTCTTTCATGAATCACTTTAAATCCTTCAAGAAGGATTGCAGGAAGACTTTCATGCATCACTTTAAATGCTTCCAGCTTCACCTCCTATTCTAAGTGTTGGGCAGTGACCAATTCTGTGCAGGCATCAACCAGTACCATAAGATCAATCAAAGTGGCCCATGGCATAGGTCACCTCAATAAAGTACTCTTGTATTGGTTTTTCTCCCCTATTTTATTTCCCTTGTGCCCTCATTCTGTTCCCTGAATTCATATTCTCAAATAAACTACAAGCATGTAAGCCTTCATCTTGGGCTCTGCTTTCAGGGGAACCCTGGGCACTAAAACTGGCTCTAGAAAGGAAACCTTCAATATGGGATTTTGGATCCTACAACACTGATCACAAGACAGAAAGGACCCCTGCTGGTAGTAAGTGGTTGGCGGTAAATCACAAGTGGTGATAACCCCTGGCATATAGTAACGTCACAATTACCAAGACTCTCAACTCTAATAGATTAGAATGAGGGGCAGACAGAAGATGAACCATTGCATTACGTGGTACGTATGGTACTTCAGCATTATGGCAGCAATAATAATTATAAGATGGGCTGATGTCTGTTAACTGCTTTGGAGGTCTTAACAAAAGAAAATGACAGGCTGTGTTCAATCAATCATGGCACATTGTGAAAGCTATAAGGCCTCTAGGGCTGTGTAGCCACAGAGCAGACTGCTAAAAATCAGCTCCAACATATAATCATAAGGGTGGCAGAGCTACAAAGAAGTCTGAATCCACAGCCTTGAAACATCACCCATGTCAAAGCCAGGTCCCTAATAGGAAAATAATGGGATCTTGAGATCCAGAATGGGGACATTTGTGTAGACATGCCTTATACTCCTATGCCTTCAGATTTTTTGTTATCCTCTGTGCCAACAGTCTCTTTCCTCCTGATAAAGGAAAGCAACCTCTCCTTGTCCAGAAATTCTGCAAAAAAATATATCTGAGGCAAGCGCCTCCTAATTTAATCTTATTTCCCTCAATACCCACCCCTATTACTCTCATTACCTCAAGCCTATAACCACAGTCAGATCTCAGCACAACCTATGTGGGGGATTGCAATCCTTGCCCTAAGGTTAATTAGACCAGGATTTCTCAAACTCAGCACTTGTGATATTTGGGCTGGATAATTCTTTGTTGTGGAGGGCTGTCCTATGTATTGTAGGTTGTTTATAGCATCCCTGGCATCTACCACTACATTCTAGTAGAACCCCTCTGACAATGATGACCAAAAGTGTTTCCAGCCATTACTAAATGTCCCTTACGTGTCAAAATCACCCCTGGTATGGGCTACTGAACGAGACTAACTGATAAGGAATTTCAAGACTGCTACAACATACCAATATGAACCAGGGGAATATCTGTGAGAGTGAACATTTAGAGTGTTAAACCAGAGGGATCAGGTTATAAGGCTGTCCAGGGGAGAATTTATATCCTGGGGCCATTCGCCTGTGATTCTGGATTTAATGTTTTGGCAATGACATCTAGAGTCAGTTCTAATACAAAACCTTGATATCTACTTAAAGTTTGGATATGATGATGGCCTGTGCTAAATGAGATGTTAGAATAATTCTGAATGAGTATTGAAAAAGGAATCAGAAGACAGAAACAGGAATGTTAGAATGAATTTATCGAGGTGCCTAGGTGGCTCAGTCAATTAAGCGTCTGCCTTCGGCTCAGGTCATGAGGCCAGGGTCCTGGGATCAAGCCCCTCATCGGGCTCCCTGCTCAGCAGTGAGTCTGTTTCTCCCTCTCCCTCTGTGCCTCCAGCTGCTTGTGTGCTCTCTTTCTCTCAAATAAATAAATAAATAAATAAATAAATAAATAAAATCTTTAAAAAAAAAAAGAATGAATTTATCACATGAGACTAAAGAACCACCACTACAATGTGTTTCTCAGAAGTCAGGATGTTGGAATGAACTTGTGAAACCAAGTACCCATCACTTGGATATGCTCCCACAAGGGTTCTAATGCAAGTTACTTAATGCTCCGGTCATTTGTTTGAGCAGATCTAATGGTGCTAGAGGGATCTATGATAGATAAAAATCACTTTGACATTTCTGGAAAGCTCCCAGTAAGAGAGTTGCAGTACAGGTCCCTCATGTTCTGCAAGGCCATGCCTTCTGAGGCAGAGAACTAGTCACTGGGAAAACTAGAGCTATTTATCATGGGCTGCATAGGATCAGATCCATCAAGTCATAAGCACACAGATACAGCAGGAATGTATGAAGTATGGAAATGGTATAGGATTGAGGCTGAGCACATCCAGCAGACACAAGTAAACTTGTGGGTGGATCCAATTCCTGGCACTTACTTCTACAGCACAGACATCTGTTCATCAACTCATTCCTACGGCCTTTTGTGAGGTCCCCATGACCACCTAACACAGAGTGAAAAATTTAAACCTGGTTCACAGATGAGTTGACATATTAGGTTGGTAGGCAGGCAAAACTGGACCGCTGTTGCGCTATAGCTCCCCACAGGGATGGATCTAAAGAACAAAGGTGAAGGGGAATCTTCCCAGCTGGCAGAGCTTGGAGGAGTATTCTTCCTAGATTGCTTTATAAGGAGAGAGAAGTGGCCTGAAAAGAAATCTTTACAGATGTCTAGGTTTTTCTGTCTTGCCTGGAGTGACTCTGCGAACATCCATGATCACCGGAAGTATAACATTTGTGACCAACATTATCTCAACCAAGGAATCCATTTCACAGCCAAAAACCAAACCAACCACAAAGTGACAATTATACACATCACCATGGAATCCACTGATATTGAAATATTCCTCATCATGTAGAAGCAGCCAGGCTCATAAAAATAGTGGAGTGGCTTGCTACAAACCCAGTTAACAGAGTAGCTTGCTACAAACCCAGTTAATGTGCCTGCTTGGGATTGAGGTGTTGTCCTACAAGATGTGGTAAATGCTCAAAACCAACCAATAAAGAGTATCCCTGAACGGTTAAAGACATGGCTCCAGAAACCTAGGAACTGGAGAAGGATTGGCCCATCTTATCAGTGACTCACTTATAGATTTATGTTTCCTGACTCTCAAATTTGGGGTTTGCTAGATAATAATAATTAGTTCTCCAGGGGTTGGGTGGAGGGATATTTCCACCAGAATACACAGCATGGAATTCAGTGAACTTGAAACTCTATTACTTGGTCACCTTGGGCTTCGTTCTTGCCTTTAGTGGGCAATTTTGAGACATCTCATGAAACTTCTCAGAAGGTCTTAAGAGATCAAGAAAGCATTCAAATGTGGTGATGACCAACGAAATAAAACATCATTATATTGCCTCTCCCACTTCCTTATTTTACTTTTCCTCCCCCTTCTCTTACTCTTGCTCCCTGGGGTCAAAGTCCCAAATAAACTACTGCACATAAGACTTTGTTTCAGCCTCTACTCTGGGGAAACCCAAGAGGGGAGAGGTGAGAGAAGAATTTAATTTTGGACCTATAAGGTTGAGATGTCTGACGAGACATGCAAGTGGAAATGTTGGGGAGGCGGTCTATACACAAATCTGGAGTTTAAGGAAGAAGTCCAGACTTCTGAAATGCTGTTCACTTCACAGCTTTGAAGAGGGCCACAAACATACAGTTGCTAAAAAGAAAAAAAGAGCATAATAGGACAAAATAGCACATGCAATTGTCACATAAATGCGTCGACAGTAAGAGTTCTAGTACTGAGCACAAAGGGCCAAATGGGTCTTTTTAAAGATAGGACTAGATACAGATCCTGCTCTTAAAAGGAAGATCATTTAATGAAATTGAAAAGCATTCCGAATAGCATTAACTAGAGCATATTAATCTCAGTAGCAAATAGGTCCTTATTAATTCTGATTTTTTCCAACAAATTATATATTCAGATAAACACTGAAATACTTTACAGAGCTTATTTTTCTCTTCCATCCCTGACAAAATGAGTCACTTCTTCTTTTGCAGTCCCGTGGTAGTCTCTTTTGTCTACCTTTGTTGTTGGGATACACCTCACCAAACTATAATTTATCCCTGTATTTCATTCTTTCCCCAATGAGAGTGTGCCCTCTTCTGAATGGGATCCCTGCCTTTGTATCTCCAGCACCTGACACAATGCCTAGTATAGAAGTGGCACCGTTTGTCAAATAAATGAATGCACACTTGAATGGATCCCTGCAGAACGTCTGCAAAGGGCTGTGTTGAGCAGGAGCAAGTTGAGCACACCTTTGAATTCCCAGCACACTTATCTGACCTGTACATCTCTTTGGTCCCTTATTTTGTATCTTATTTTATATGTATTTGTACCTACCAACCTGTGAACTTGTCAGGGTAAGATTTGTGTCTGAATCACCTCTGCACTTGGGTGAAGGTACCTGGCATAAAACCAGCGACAAGAATATGGAATATGAATTATCTGTTTTGCAACCAGCAACCTCGGCATCATCTGTGCTTCTCAAACTTAAATGTGCATAGGCGTCATTTTGTTAAGATGCCGGTTCGGATTCAATAGATCTGAAGTGAGCCAGAGAGTCTGCAGTATCTAAAAAGCACCCCCTGATGCCCAGCATCTGGTCTGAGGACCACACTTTGGCTGTCAAGGTCACTACATCAATGGTTCTCAACCTGAGCTGCATTTTAGGATCTTCTCGGAAGATATTGAGAGTACTGAAGTCTGAGTCCCGCCCCTCAGAAATTCTGATTTAAGTCATTTAAACTCCCCATGCTAGAGTAGCAAGGACCTAGGGCTAACAGACCTTTACATATACAAAAAAAGAAAACACTTAATCGGATAGCTTCTTTTTTTTTGAGAGAGAGATATACAGAGAGACATAACATGAGCAAGGGGGAGAGGCAGGAAAGGGAGAAGCAGGCTCCCCGCTGAGCCAAGAGCCCAAAGTGGGGCTCGATCCCAGAACCTAGGATCATGACCTGAGCGGAAGGCAGATGTTTAACCTTCTGAGCCGCCCTGGTGCCGAAATCGGATAGCTTCTTAAATGAAATTGCGGAAAATATCTCAATAAATGACTCTTCTAAAGAAAGTAATAGCACGCAACACCAAATTCCCGGGTGCCAAGTCAGTCTTCGAGCGACAGAGGCCCCGCCCCTGCCTGTCCTTGACACGCCCCTCCAGCGAGACCTAGCCCGCTTCGCCACGCCCATCACCTCCTCTCCTTCCTTTTCTACGGGGTCGACTTCCGGCGTGGAGTCTGTCACGTGCCCGGAAATGGGAAGTGGTGGCTGAACGGCTCAATTGAGCTCATCCTACTAGCGGTGGCCGTTCCGGCCTTGTCCGGTCTCTGTCTTGGAGTACCCGCCTCGGCACAGCCGGGCTCGGTCCGGCCTTGCGGTAAGCCTTGGGTCGTGGCTGCCCAGTAGTTCCGGCGGCGGTGGACAGATTAGCAGACAGGCGGGCGCCAAGGTGAAGGGGCATCTTCCCAGCTTCCCAGCTTGGCTGCTGGCTCCGCGTCCGGGGTCGGGTACCTGTCTCTCCGCCGCCTGGCCTCCCTTCTTTTCCCCGCCTGTCTGGGTAAGGCGCAGAGGACGCTGGGAGCGTCCACCAATTCCTCGTTGTTCTAGGGGCTGGGAGACCAATTCTGACGCGTCCCTTCCCCGTTTCACCCATAAGAACCAGATTTCATTTGTGCAAAACGGCCCTGGTCATTTGCTCTTTGGCGTGGACCAGGAGAGGAGGGCGTGACAGTGCCTTCTTCTTTGTCCAAATCCACATTTTCTTCTAGATCTCTGAAGCGCATTCCCCTGTCTCTGTGCACAGTTTTCTCTTGTGGATGACAATGCTCCACTTGCTGAGTTGCCTCGATAGCATATAGGGCCCAACCCACGCGGACTCTCACAATGACAAGCTCTTTGTCACGCAGGGTAATGGTCCAACTGAGTTTAAGGTAACAAGAACCAGTACAGAAAACAGTGGCTGACTACTTCTGGAACGTGGTCAGACATGGATTCTTAAACCTGGAAAATAGTTTTAAAGGATCTCTATTTATCTCTGATTTATTCACTGACTTACACAAAAGTAAAGACTCAACTCTTAGAATGTAAATGCCACTGAGGCACGATGTTCTTGTCTTCCTGAACATGCCTGTCATATTCACCTCTAACGTAGAATAGTGCATGGCACTTAGTAGGCATCAGTATTTGCTGAATGAATAAGGGTCACATAGTGCTTTCCATTATGCCTAACTCCTTTATGAGGTATAACCAGTCCTCTCTTGCTTTACACTTCCCATACACTCACTGTTGCTTTCGACCGAAGAGGGACTGTGTGGTAAATGTTGGCCACTGTTCTTCATTTGACCAGTTTTTACTATTCAGTTCAGGTTATCTCAAGAGGTATTTGCTCAGTACCTGCTAAGAAAGAACACAGAACTATGCTGGAGCATCTTCTCCTCTCTCTCTCTCTCTCTCAAGGGAGTTCTTGAGGTCTACAAGCTTATGATAACCAATTGGACAGCAAGTGCTTGATTATGTGGGAAATACAAAAAGTGCTCTAGCAATTGAGAGGAGAGATCAGTTTGGATTAAGATCATTATTGAATCAATTCTCATAAACAGTGAAGTGTAATTAGGGTTTGGAAAGATGATATTCCCTGCATGGAAAAGCAACTAAGCAAAGATGCAAAGACTGCACCTAGAAGAGGGCTTGGACTGGAAGATCTGTATTTGGGAAACTTAGGAAAATGTTGAGCAGGGGCATGTGGTGATGAAAGCTATGTTTTAATATTATTTGTTTACCCAGGGTTTGGGGATTGTGGAAACTTGAAAAGAGATAACCAGATACTGAAGTGTTAAATGGATATAGTTGACGTGAACCTGGATTAGTGTGTTAGCAGTGGGGACAGAAAGGAAGGGTAAATTATATGTAGATGAGGGGAAATCAGAAGAATGTGGCAGCAGATTTCATGTTGACAATGGAGGAGGAGAATCAAATATGACAGATTTTGAACCCAGACATTTGCTTACAGATGTGAGAGTTGGAAAGGGGAGTCAGGGAAACTATAGTTGTCATGTCATTTGGTGCTATCATTTTGCTTAATTTTGAAATGCCTGATATGTCTTTGCCGAGTTCTAGGAATACAAAGATGAAGAAGGTATGGTTCTTTCCTACAAAGAGCTACTTTTAATGGGAGAGAGACTACAACTAGCTAGAAAATAGGATTTGTAAGTGCTATGTTAGCAGAGTAGAGGGAATGTTTGAGAAGTATAAAAGAATTATTCTTTATGTGTGTGACTACTTCACAGAAGAGGTGACATTTTAGCAGGATCCTGAAGAATGAGTTGGAATTTCCTGGGGGGAAAAGAATTACAGGAAAAGGAAATTGCATGAACAAAGCCCAGAGATAGAGAAGTAAAGTGGCCATTATCCAGTGTAGCTTGATCATAGGGTGGAGTAGAGCTTTTAAATCAGTGTCTAGGCCCTAGGACATACTAAGTGATTAGTAACATGGGCACAAAATTTTGCGATAGGTGGAATGGACATTAGGATGGGTGAAGATGTAAAGAGATGGAGAAGAAAGCAGTTGGGGAAAATTGTACTCCATGGCTTCTAAATCTTCTGCCGCATAGATGGTGACATCATTTGCTGACACTAGCGTTGGGGATTGAAGAAGATAAATAAGATTTGCAACACGCTGATGGGGAATAGGAAGAGGAGTCATCAAAGGAAATGTTAAAGGGTTGCTGAGCAACAGTGAAAGTCTAGCTTTGAACAGATTTAGCTATTTGTAATGAATGCAGTGAACATAGATACATGGCCTTCTTAAGTGGTATATGGTAGCCCATAAGAAGTGGAGAAATATACAGTTCATGGAGATTGATAAAACATGGTGAACAAGTCTACAAACCGAAAGATAATTGAAGGAGAGTGTAGGTGAACACTGCCTCCAGGCTAGGTTGGAAAAGAAATTAAGCTTGGAGAAGCCAGATAGATGATGAGAACAGGAAGGAGGGGGAGGTCAGAAGACTAGAGGCTAAGATGAGGTGGAAAAGGAATAGAAGTGGGAAGATGTGATTTTTTTGTGAGAAAAGCAATTTTTTGATTTGGAGCAGAGATCAAAATTTCACAGATTGAGTAAAATATAGGAGATCCCTGGTTTCCAAAAGTGTCATTGTATTATAAAAATTTATTCTATGTCATTTATTTAAAATTCATAATCTCTTAATTTTCCCATAGGAAGAGTGTTAGAAGTTAATTTCCTAAGCAAGGTCACATGTATGAAATACCACACATTTGCATTGGAAAATAGTAATATACATACATACAAATATATATATTTGAAAATAAAGTTGAAAAGAGATTTTAAAAAGTATTTAACTTAAGTTGGTATTTGAAAAAAGACATTGAATTTAGTGAGAAAAATGAAATAAGTGGAAACCTCTTTATAATAGCTTTATTGAGATATAATTCATATACTATAAAATTTACCCTCTCAAGTGTATAATTCAGTAGTCTTTAGTATATTCACAAGGTTATACAGCCATCACTACTATCTAATTCAAGGGCATTTTCATCACCCCAAAAGAAACCCCATACCCATTAACAGTCCTTCTTGCCCCTAGCCCCTGGCAGCCACAAATCATTTTGTCTTTATGCATTTGTCTACTCTGGACCTTTCATGTAAGCAGAATCATAAAATATGTGATCTTTTAACTGGCTTCTTTCACTTAACATAATGTTTTCAAGTTTCATCAATGTTGTAGCATATATCAGTAGTTCGTTCCTTTTTTTATGGCCAAATAATATTCCACAGTATAGATGTACTTCGTTTCGTTGTATCAGTTCATTAATTGGTGGATATTTGAGTTGTTTCTGTTTTTTTTGGCTATCAATAATACTGCTATGAACATTTATGTACCAAGTTTTTGTGTGGACATATATTTTCAGTTCTCTTGAGTATATATCCAGGAATGGAATTGGTGGGTCGTATGGTAATTTCATATTTAACTTTTTGAGGAACTGTCAAGCTTTTTCCAAAGTAGCCGCACCATTTTACAATCACCAACAATGTATGAAAGAGTTCTTTTTCTCCACATCTTTACCAACGCTTGTCTTTTTAATGTTAGCCATTCTAGTGAGTGTAAAGTGATAGCACATTTGGTTTTGGTTTGCATTTCCCTAGTGGTTAATGATGTTGAGCATCTTTTCGTGTGCTTATTGGCCATTTGTATATTTTCTTTGGAGAAATGTCTATTCAAATCCTTTGCTCAGTTTTTAATTGTGTTATTTGTTTTTTTATTGTTGAGTTGTAAGCGCTCCTTATATAGGAAATTTATATTTAAAGATTGAGCATGGGTTTTTATTTTTTTTCTTAAAATTTTTTTCGTATCATAATATTTGGTAAGCACTTCCAGATATTTTAGAGTTTAATAACGTTCGTTCTCTAATTTCTTTTCCAATCATATGACTTTTTATTTTTATGATGTTGGTATGTTGATATATGAAATCATTCTTCCTATACTTATCAGCCATTCTTCCTATACTTATTAGATAATTTTTTAAATCATAAATGGAACAATATGAGATAGAATGATTTCAAGAATGAGCTTAATATCTATACTCTCCATTTTTTTCAGCTGATTAAAAATGACAGCAATCAAGCATGCGTTACAAAGAGACATTTTTACACCAAATGATGAACGCCTGCTGAGTATTGTCAACGTCTGCAAAGCAGGAAAAAAGAAAAAGAACTGTTTTTTGTGTGCCACAGGTGGGTATTTAGTAAGAAAAAGCTCTTGTTTGGCATTCTTTTATTGTTTTATTCCCCAGGGGACTTTTCCCCCTTGTTTTTAATACTCTCATTGTCTTGGGATGCCTGAGTGGCTCAGTCAGTTAAGCATCTGCCTTCTGCTTAGGTCGTGATCCCAGGGTCGTGGGACCGGGCTCCTTGCTCAGCAGGGAGCCTGCTTCTCCCTCTGCCTGTCACTCCCCCTGCTTGTGCGCTCTCTCTCTCTCTCTCTCTGACAAAATATATAAATAAAATCTTTATATATTCTCATTGTCTTTATAATTGGAAAAACTCTTGCGCCAACAAATTCATTTTTAAAGTTGTCTTTAATTATATATTGAGTAGATACAACAGAATCTATAGTATATATAAGGTTCAAAGACTGACCAAACAGGAACACTCATGTGCTTACCACCCAGTGTAAGAATATTACCATTACCTTTGAGGTGTCCTGTGTATCCTTCCCTAATCCCATTCCCTTCCCTCATTCATTAAGAGGTAACTAGTATCCTGAATTTTGGTTCGGTCTTTCCTTGCTTTTCTTTATCATTTTGCTATATATGTTTGTAATCTCAAATAACTTATTATGTAGTTTTGCATGTCTTTGAAATTTACACAAATTGAATCATAGTGCATATATCCTTTTGTGACTTTTTCCATTCAACATTATGTTCATGTTCATGAGTTTTCTCTTTTTTCATATAACCATAATTCTTTCGTTTTCACTCCTATGGAGTGTTCTACTCTATGAGAGTACCAATTTACTTACGCATCCTACCAGTGGTGAACATTAGGTTTGTTTTCCACTTTTAATATTCAGACAGCAGTTCTGTGAACATGTTTGTCCTTGTGTCCTCGTGTATACAGGCAAGAATTTTCTAGGGTTGATACTAAATGTAAATTTAGTATCTGGGTCATAGGCATGTAAATGCTTAACACTAATACCAAATTATTTTCAAAAGTAGTTACACTGGTTTTCAATTCCACAAGCAGTGTGTGTTTGGAGTTCTTTCTCTACATCCTACTTAAAACTTGGTTTTGACACTTGGTTTTGACAGACTTAATTGATTCCTACGTGGTGGAAATGGTACATAAAATAGTATCTCTATGTGGTTTTAAATTTCACTTCCCTGTTGATGAAATTAAGCATCTTTTCATGAGTTTATTGGCCATTGAGTTTCCTTGTCTTAGAAATTTGCCTTAAAACCTTTTGCTCATTTCTCTGTTGTGTTGGTTGTCCTTTTACTGATTTGACAAGGTCTATATATTTACTAATCCTGTGTTGGTTATATGCATCCCAGTTTGTGGCTTGTGTAGTAGCTTTTTGATACTTTTTTTTTTAAAGATTTTATTTATTTATCTGACAGAGAGAGACACAGAGAGAGAGGGAACATAAGCAGGGGGAGTGGGAGAGGGAGAAGCAGGCTTCCCGCTGAGCAGGGAGCCCGATGTGGGCTCAATCCCAGGACCCCGGCATCATGACCTGAGCTGAAGGCAGACACTTAACGATTAAGTCACCCAGGCACCCCAGCTTTTGATACTTTTTAATGAAATTTCTAATTCTAATGAAATCACATTAATCAATCTGATCCTTTATGGCTTCCACTTTTTTATCTTATTTAAGATACACTTCCCTAGAAGGGCGCCTCTCGGTTGGTTGAGCATTCAACTCTTGATCTCAGCTCAGGTCTTGATCTCAGGGTTGTGAGTTCAAGCCCCACACTGGGCTCGATGCTGGGTGTGGAGCCTACTTAAAAAAAAAAAAAAAAAAAGATATACTTTCCTGAAGTAACAAAAGTATTCTCCTATACTATGTTCTAAAAGTTTTATAATTTTGCCATTCACATTCTAGTATTTAATTTACCTGTTTCCATGTTTGTAGTGATGAATGTGAATGTACCTATTTCTGGTCTCTCCTATATCTGGTTTTTATTTTGTCTTGTTTTGGTTCTTTTTTCTTCTACCTAAATTTTAGAATCCACTTTGCAAGTGCCAGATTTTGTTGGGATTTTAATTGGAATTGTTTTGAATATGTAGTTCAGTTCAAAGAGAACTTGCATTTTCATGATACTGAGTCTTCTTGTCCACGGACATGGTGTAGTTCTCCATTTACCTAGGTCTTCTTTAATGCCTTTCAGTAAGTTTTACAGTTTTAAAGGCTTTCATAAGTTATATAGTTTTAAAGGTTTTGCCCATATGTTGTATTTATTCCTAGATTTTTGATACTATCATAAATAATAACTTACTAGCACTAATACATTTTTAAGACTTTAATTTTTTTAAGATTTATTTATTTATTTGTCAGAGAGAGAGAGAGAGAGCACAAGCAGGGGGAGTGGCCGGTAGAGCAGGCAGAGGGAGAAGCAGGCTCCCAGCTGAGCAAGGAGCCTGATGTGGGCCTCAATCCCGGGACCCTGGAATCATGACCTAAGCCAAAGGCAGATGCTTAACCAACCGAGCCACCTAGGTGTCCAAGACTTTAATTTTTTAGAGCAGTTTAAGGTTTACAACAAAATTGAGGAAGGCGGTACACAGATTTCCCATATATCCCCTGCCCCCACATATGTGTAGTCTTCCCTTTTATCAGTACCACTGGCAACAGTGGCAACAGTTTGTTACCAAGAATGAACCTACATTGACACACTGCAATCATCCAAAGTCCATAGTTTACCTTAGGGTTTACTCTTGGTGTTGTACATTTGTATGGGTTTCGACAAATGTATAATGAAATATATCTACCATTGTAGTAGGAAAATACTCTGTAGGAAAATACAGAGTATTTTCACTGCCTTAAAAATCCTGCATGTTCTGCCTATTCATCTCTCCCCCAACCCCTGCCCTTTACAACCACAGTTCTTTTTACTGTTTGCATGGTTTAGCCTTTTCCAGGATGTCGTATAGTTGAAATCATAAAGTATGTAGCCTGCTCAGCTTGGCTTCTTTCACTTAGTAATATACATTTACGTGTCCTCCGTGCCTTTTCATGGCTTGATAGCTCATTTCTTTTTAGCACTGAATAATATTCCATGCCTAGATGTACCACAGTTTATCCACTCACCTAGTGAAGGACATGTCAGTTATCAATTTGAAAATTATGAATAAAGGTACTATAAACACCCATGTTTGAATTTTTGCATGGACATAAGTTTGCACCTCCTTTGGGTAAATACCAAGAGTGTAAGAGTGTCTTTGGTTTTGTAAGAAACCACCAAACTTTCTACCAAAGTGGCTGTATCATTTTGCAGTCCCACCAGCAATGTTTGAGAGTTCCTGTTGCTACACATTTCTGCCAGCATTTGGTGTTGTCATGTTCTGGAATTTGGCCAAACTAATAGGTGTATAGTGGTATCCCATTGTTGTTTTAATTTGCATTGCCTTGATGAAATAGGGTGTTGAGTATCTGTTCATATGCTTATTTGTTATCTATATATCTTCTTTGGGGAAGCATCTGTTAATGTCTTTGGCCATTTTTTAATCAGGTTTTTTGTTTTCTTGTTGAGTTTTAAGAGTCCTTTGTATAGGGGCACCTGGGTGACGCAGTCAGTTAAGCGTCCAACTCGGTTTTAGCTCAGGTTGCGATCTTAGGGTTGTGAGATGGAGCCCATGTCAGCTCAGCTCGCACTCAGCAGAGTCTGCTGAAGACTCTCTCTTCTTCTGCCCCTCCCCTACCATGTGCACAGGGGCTCTCTTGCAAATAAATGAATCTTAAAAAAAAAAAAAAGAGTCCTTTGTATATTTTGCATAACATTCCTTCATTAGATATGTCTTTGGCAAGTATTTTCTTGCAGTCTGGCATATCTTCTCATTCTCTTGATGTTGTCTTTTGCAGAGCAGGAGCTTTTTAATTTTATTGAACATTAATACATTTTAAAAATCATTTATTGTTAGAATCTAGAAATACAGTTTGTTTTTATGTGGATTTCTGTGTCAATCTTGCTAGACTTTCTTATTCTAATAATTTGTCCATAAGCTCTTTCTAAATAGTGACATTTTCTTCCTTCCTTTATAATCTTTATATTTTTTATTTATTTTTGTTGCTTTAGTCTGCTGGTTAGGACCATCAGTACAGTGTTGATCTCAAAGGGAATGGCTTTTTAGTATGATAATTGCTATTGTTTTTTTGTTTACAATGTAAAGGAAGCTCTCTTCTGTTCCTGACTTTTTTTTTTTTACGATTTTATTTATTTATTTGACAGAGAAAGAGATAGAGCAGGAACACAAGCAGGGGGAGTGGGAGGGGCGCCTGGGTGGCTTAGTCGTTAAGCGTCTGCCTTCGGCTCAGGTCATGATCCCAGGGTCCTGGGATAGAGCCCCTCATCAGGCTCCCTGCTCTGCGGGAAGCCTGCTTCTCCCTCTTCTACTCCCCCTGCTTGTGTTGCCTCTCTCGCTGTGTCTCTCTCTGTCAAATAAATAAATAAAATCTTAAAAAAAAACAAAAAAAAGCAGGGGGAGTGGGAGAGGGAGAAGCCGACTTCCCGCAGAGCAGGGAGCCCGATGTGGGACTGGATCCCAGGACCCTGGGATCATGACCTGAGCCGAAGGCAGACGCTTAACGACTGAGCCACCCAGGCGCCCTGTTCCTGACTTTTTACTTTTTTTTTCTTTTTGGTTTTTTATCACTGAATGGATGTTCAGTTTTATCAAATGCTTTTTCAAATCATTGAGATTATCATATATTTCCTTAATTTATTAGCGTGGTGAGTAATTGTACTTGACTTTTCAAATGATAAATTGAGTTCTTGGGATAACCTAACTCAATCATGATGTACCATATGCCATCAATTATATATTATTTTATGTACCACTTAAAAAAATGCTATGATACTGCATCAATTGTTAAGACATATTCTGATTTCAGAGATGTTAAAATGTGGGAAAAAAATGTACATCTCAGAATTGGTGAAATGAAATACTATCTTTTGTATATGGCCTTGGATTAAGTTTGCCATTGCAGTATTTGTTTGTAGTTATTTGTATATTTGTAGTTATAAGATTTTTCACTCGGGGGCGCCTGGGTGGCTCAGTTGGTTAATCAACTGCCTTCGGCTCAGGTCATGATCCTGGAGTCCCAGGATCGAGTCCCACATCGGGCTCCCTGCTGAGCAGGGAGTCTGCTTCTCCCTCTGAACCTCTTGCCTTTCGTGCTCTCTATCTCTCATTCTCTCTCTCTCTCAAATAAATAAATAAAATCTTTAAAAAAAAAAAATAAAAAAAAAATAAAAAAAAAAGATTTTTCACTCATGTTCATTAATGACATGGTCCTATAATTTTCTTTTGTACACTATCTTTGTCCTTACAACCAAAGCAATAAAGTAAGTTGGGAGTGTTTCCTTGTTTTCTGTACAGTGGAATAGTTATGTATGTTTGGAATGTTTCCTTGAAAACTTGGCAAAAGATACCAGTAAAACTGTGTTGGACTAGGTTTTGGGGAAGAGATTTTTCACTTACTAATGCAATTTCTTCTTCTTTTTTTTTTAAAGACTTTATTTGAGAGAGAGAATGAGAGAGAGAGAGCATGAGAGGGGGTAGGGTCAGAGGGAGAAGCAGACTCCCCGCTGAGCAGGGAGCCCGACGTGGGACTTGATCCTGGGACTCCAGGATCATGACCTGAGCTGAAGGCAGTCGCTTAACCAACTGAGCCACCCAGGCGCCCCACTAATGCGATTTCTTTAATGCTTATAGAATTTTCCATATTTTCTGTTCTTAAGTCAGTTTTGGTAAGTTACATTTTTTAGAGATTCAACCACTTCATCTAAATTTTTAAATGTACTGATGTTCACTCCAATCCATCCACTATTCTGCTGACAGAGTGATTTTTGGAAACAAATTAGAGCATGTCATTTCCCTAATTAAAATCCTCTAAGAGCACCTCCACAACCTCAAAGGCCCTTTGTGATCTGAACTTCATCTTTTTTTGTGACTTCATTTCCATCCACTTTATTGCAAGAACAATCCATACTGAACCACTTAGTGTGGTTCTGAAATGGTGTTAGGCTCTTTCAAGCCCCTTTGGCTTCACATATGTCAGTCATTCTTTAGAGCTCATACTGTTCTTTCAAAACTGGTCTGCAGCTTTACTTAACAAGGAACCTGCCTCTGACCCTGTTGTCTGACTTAGATGTTCCCTTTGATGCTCTGAGCATTCCTCAGTCATGGCAGATATTAGGAAATACTACTCCTGTTTTAGTGTCATGTACACGCACCTGACAGCTGTATTTGCAATGAGTGGATGAATGGATGAAGAATAAGTGAGTGAATATTTCTGATGAAAGTGTGTTTTACTCAACAGTGACAACTGAACGCCCTGTGCAGGTGAAGATGGTCAAAGTCAAGAAATCTGATAAAGGAGATTTCTACAAAAGGCAGATTGCCTGGGCCCTTCGAGACCTTGCTGTGGTAGATGCCAAGGATGCTATTAAAGTATGTTTTTCTTAGTTCTTTGACCTATGTTCAGAAAGTGTCTTTCATTTTCTAATGTAGTAGTATGTCTTCTAAGATGATCTAAACTTCTTGTTTTGTAACCGTCTCCTCTACCAACTCACCAAGAATTAGTCTAGAGTGTATTATTAAACCTTCCATTCTCCCACTCTTCAGTCTCAAGCTACTAAATAAATCTGTATGCATGTTGGTTCATTGTTTTTGCTTTTTTTGAGCTATAGTTATGTTTGTGGACAAGTTATGTACACTGGAGCAAAATAACTATATATTTTGGTATTTAGGTTAGGTATATTTAGTATAAAATCCACGTATTAGTACACATTTTAAAGTGTTGTGAGTAGTTTTTTAAAAGCCTTCATTGTTTTGGTAAAACCTAGTTCAACATCATGTGTGACACTATAACCAAAGGGAGTCTTCCTTATTTCGTCTTCATGAATTAATGTAGAATCATCAGCTGAGGCAACCAGGCTACCCTTTTGAGGCCATGGTTTCATATTTGTGGCTCAAGTAAAGGAAGTGATGGTGAGTTACACACCTTATTTTCAGGAACTTAAAGAATAAGATAAAAGAATGTAAATACTACACTTTTCACCGAAGCCACATTCAAACATTAAGAAAATTGAATAATGTAATAATCATGTTAAAGGACCACGTTTATTTCTGACAAGTCAAAGCTTGTCACAGCAATGCCCTTTTTTCAAAAAAATTAAGTAGAGCTCCTCTGGTGAAATTAAGTCCTCCTTCCCCCTCAGCCTCTCTAACCCTGCCCTGCATCTTCCTTCCTCAGGAATGTTTTGCATCACACCCACTTGTGATGGGGCTGATAGCAAGGCTTACATTAATGTAACTGCAGGTGCCCTTTGACTTAACCCTTCAAGTCTCATACATTTACTTAAAAGGCACAAAGAAATAGAAGCTACCTTTGTAGAGCAATCCAATAAAATAAAATTCTGACTTTACCATGGTACAGACCTCTGGGGAACTAAAGTCTAGACAAATTGACAGGCAGTTGACTGGAGTGTAAAATATTTTTTAAATGAAGCAAAAACAACTTTAGGAGAGCTTTGCTTGTCTAGAATATGCAGTTCAGGACTCAGATTTCTAACAAATGTGGCGAATGCCTTTCTATATATTTTTTTAAAGATTTTATTTGTTTATTTATTTATTTATTTATTTGACAGAGAAAGATACAGCGAGAGAGGGAACATAAGCAGGGGGAGCGGGAGAGGGAGAAGCAGGCTTCCCAGCCAGTAGGGAGCCCGATGCAGGGCTCAATCCCAGGACCCTGAGATCATGACCTGAGCCGAAGGCAGACGCTTAACAACTGAGCCACCCAGGCGCCCCTTTCTTTAAGTATTTTAGTCACACTGGGCTGCCGCTGCTTTATCCCTAAGGGGCACCCAAAACACTTTAATAAATTATTTAATAAATTCTGTTACCATGGGAAAAGATCAAGAGTAGAGACTTTTTTGGTAGGTTTCTGTTTGGGTTTTTTGTTTTGTTTTGTTTTTTAATTTTATTTTATTATGTTAATCACCAACATTACATCATTAGTTTTTGATGTAGGGTTCCTTGTTTGCATTGTTTGCATATAACACCCAGTGCTCCATTCAATACATGCCCTCTTTAATACCCATCACCAGGCTAACCCATCCCCGCACCCCCCTCCCCTCTGGAACCCTCAGTGTGTTTCTCAGAGTCCATAGTCTCTCATGGTTCGTCTCCCCCTGCGACTTCCCCTCTTCATTTTTCCCTTCCTACTTTTTTTTTTTTTAACATATAATGTATTATTTGTTTCAGAGGTGCGGGTCTGTGATTCATCAGTCTTACAGAATTCACAGCACTCACCATAGCACATACCCTCCCCAATGTCTGTCACCCAGCCACCCCATCCCTCCCACCCCCCACTACTCCAGCAACCCTCAGTGTGTTTCCTGAGATTAAGAATTCCTCCTATCAGTGAGATCATATGATACAAGTCTTTCTCTGATTGACTTATTTCGCTTAGCATAATACCCTCTAGTTCCATCCAGGTTGTTGGAAATGGCAAGATTTTTTCTATGGCTGCATAATATTCCGTTGTGTATATATACCACATCTTCTTTATCGATTTCATCTGTTGATGAACATCTTGGCTCTTTCCATAGTTTGGCTATTATGGACATTGCTGCTATAAACATTAGGGTGCATGTACCCCTTTGTATTCCTTCATTTGTATCTTTGGGATAAATACCCAGTAGTGCAATTGCTGGGTTGTATGGTAGCTCTATTTTCAACTTTTTGAGGAACCTCCCTACTGTTTTCCAGAGTGGCTGTACCAGCTTGCATTCCCACCAACAGTGTAGTAGGATTCCACTTTCTCTGCATCCCCGCCAACATCTGTCATTTCCTGACTTGTTAATTTTAGCCATTCTGACTGGTGTGAGGTGGTAACTCATTGAGATTTTGATTTTGGATTCCCTGATGCCGAGCGATGTTGAGCACTTTTTCATGTGTCTGTTGGCCATTTGGATGTCTTCTTTGGAAAAATGTCTGTTAATATCTTCTGCCCATTTCTTGACTGGATTATTTGTTCTTTGGGTGTTGAGTTTGATAAGTTCTTCATAGATTTTGGATACTAACCCTTTATCTAATATATATTTACAAATATCTTCTCCCATTCTGTCGGTTGTCTTTTGGTTTTGTGGACTGTTTCCTTTGCTGTGCAAAAGCTTTTTATCTTGATGAAGCCCCAATAGTTCATTTTTGCCCTTGCTTCCTTTGCCTTTGGCGATGTTTCTAGGAAGAAGTTCCTGCAGCTGAGGTCGAAGAGGTTGCTGCCTGTGTTCTCTAGGATTTTGATGGACTCCTGTCTGACATTGAGGTCTTTCAACCATTTTGAGTCTATTTTTGTGTGTGACGTAAGGAAATGGTCCAGTTTCATTTTTCTGCATATGGCTGTCCAGTTTTCCCAACACCATTTGTTGAGGAGACTGTCTTTTTTCCATTGGACATTCTTTCCTGCTTTGTCGAAGATTACTTGACCATAGAGTTGAGGGTCCATTTCTGGGCTCTCTATTCTGTTCCATTGATCTATGTGTCTGTTTTTGTGCCAGTACTATACTGTCTTGATGATGACAGCTTTGTAATAGATCTGGAAGTCCAGAATTGTGATGCCACCAGCTTTGCTTTTCTTTTTCAACATTCCTCTGGCTATTCAGGGTCTTTTTTGGTTTCATACAAATTTTAGGATTATTTGTTCCATTTCTTTGAAAATAGTTGTTGGTATTTTGATAGAGATTGCATTAAATGCGTAGATTGCTCTAGGTAGCATTGACATCGTCACAATATTTGTTCTTCCAGTCCATGACCATGGAACGTTTTTCCATTTCTTTGTGTCTTCCTCAATTTCTGTCGTGAGTATTCTATAGTTTTCTGAGTACAGATCCTTTGCCTCTTTGGTTGATTTATTCCTAGGTATCTTAATGTTTTGGATGCATTTGTAAATGGGATCGACTCCTTAATTTCTCTTTCTTCTGCCTTGTTGTTGGTGTATAGAAATGCAACTGATTTCTGTGCATTGATTTTATATCCTGCCACTTTACTGAATTCCTGTATGAGTTCTAGCAGTTTTGGGGTGGAGTCTTTTGTATGTAAAGTATCATATCGTATGCAAAAAGTGAGGGTTTCACTTCTTTGCCGATTTGGATGCCTTTTATTTCTTTTTGTTGTCTGATTGCTGTGGCTAGGACTTCTAGTACTATGTTGAATAGCAGTGGTGATAGTGGACACCCCTGCTATGTTCCTGACCTTAGGGGGAAAAGCTCTCAGTGTTTCCCCACTGAGGATGATATTCACTGTGAGCTTTTCACAAATGGCTTTTATGATATTGAGGTATGTACCCTCTATCCCTACACTCTGAAGAGTTTTAATCAAGAAGGGATGCTGTACTTTGTCAAATGCTTTTTCTGCATCTATTGAGAGGATCATTTGGTTCTTGTTCTTTCTTTTATTAATGTATTGTATCACATTGATTGATTTGTGGATGTTGAACCAACCTTGCAGCCCAGGAATAAATCCCACTTGGTTGTGGGGAATAATTGTTTTAATGTACTGTTGGATCCTATTGGCTAGTATTTTGGTGAGAATTTTTGCATCCATGTTGGGGATATTGGTCTGTAGTTCTCCTTTTTGATGGGGTCTTTGTCTGGTTTTGGGATCAAGGTAATGCTGGCTTCATTAAATGAGTTTGGAAGTTTTCCTTCCAATTCTATTCTTTGAAACAGCTTCAGAAGAATAGGTATTAATTCTTCTTTAAGTGTTTGGTAGAATTCCTCTGGGAAGCCATCTGGCCCTGGGCTCTTGTCTGTTGGGAGATTTTTGATTACTGCTTCAGTTTCCTTAGTGGTTATGGGTCTGTTCAGGTTTCCTGTTTCTTCCTGGTTCAGTTTTGGTAGTTGATAAATCTCTAGGAATGCATGCATTTCTTCCAGATTATCTAATTTGCTGGCCTATAGTTCCTCATAATATGTTCTTATAATTGTTTGTATTTCTTTGTTATTGGTTGTGATCTCTCCTCTTTCATTCGTGATTTTATTTATTTGGGTCCTTTCTTTTTTCTTTTTGATAAGTACTGGCCAGGGGTTTATCAATCTTGTTAATTCTTTCAAAGAACCAGCTCCTAGTTTCATTGATCTGTTCTGTTTTTTCGGTTTCTATTTCATTGATTTCTGCTCTGATCTTTACTATTTCTCTTCTCCTGCTGGGTTTAGGCTTTATTTGTTGTTCTTTCTCCAGCTCCTTTAGGTGTAGGGTTAGGTTGTGTATTTGAGACCTTTCTTTTTTCTTGAGAAAGGCTTGTATTGCTGTATACTTTCCTTTTAGGACCGCCTTTGCTGCATCCCAAAGAATTTGAACAGTTGTGTTTTCATTTTCATTTGTTTCCATGAATTTTTTTTTAAAGATTTTATTTATTTATTCATGAAAGACAGCGAGAGAGAGAGAGAGGCAGAGGGAGAAGCAGGCTCCCAAGGAGCAGGGAGCCTGAAGCAGGGCTCGATCCTGGGATCATGACCCGAGCCGAAGGCAGACGCTTAACCATCTGAGCCACCCAGGTGCCCGTCCATGAATTTTTTTAATTCTTCTTTAATTTCCTGGTTGACCCACTCATTCTTATTTGAGCTCTTTCCAATTTTCCTCCTGTGATTGAGCTCTAGTTTCAAAGCATTGTGGTCCGAAAATATGCAGGGAATGATCCCAATCTTTTGGTACCAGTTGAGACCTGATTTGTGACCTAGGATGTGATCTATTCTGGAACATGTTCCATGGGACTAGAGAAGAATGTTTATTCTGTTGCTTTGGGATGGAATGTTCTGAATATATCTGTGAAGGCCATTTGGTCCAGTGTGTCATTTAAAGTCTGTATTTCCTTGTTCATCTTTTGCTTAGATAATCTGTTCATTTCAGTGAGGGGGGTGTTAAAGTCCCCTACTATTATTTTTTTTAATTTTATTTATTTATTTTTAAAGATTTTATTTATTTGACAGAGAGAGACACAGCAAGAGAGGGAACACAAGCAGGGGAAGTGGGAGAGGGAGAAGCGGGCTTCCCGCAGAGCAGGGAGCCTGATGCGGGGCTCGATCCCAGGACCCTGGATCATGATCTGAGCCAAAGGCAGACACTTAACAACCGAGCCACCCAGGCACCCCAAATCCCCTACTATTATTGTATTGTTGTCGACGTGTTTCTTTGATTTTGTTATGAATTGGCTTATATAATTGGCTGCTCCCATGTTAGGGGCATAGATATTTACAATTGTTAGATCTTCTTGTTGGATAGACCCTTTAAGTAGGATATAGTGTCCTTCTTCATCTCTTATTACAGTCTTTGTTTTAAAATCTAATTTGTCTGATATAAGGATTGCCACCCCAGCTTTCTTTTGATGTCCATTAGCATGGTAAATGGTTTTCCACCCCTTCACTTTCAATATGGAGGTTTTTTTGGGTCTAAAATGAGTCTCTTGCAGACAGCATATCAGTGGGTCTTGTTTTTTTATCCAATCTGATACCCTGTGTCTTTTGATTGGGGCATTTAGCCCATTTACATTCAGGGTAACTATTGAAAGATATGAATTTAGTGCCATTGTATTGCCTGTAAGGTGACTGTTACTGTATATTGTCTCTGTTCCTTTCTGGTCTATGTTACTTTTAGGCTCTCTCTTTGCTTAGAGGACCTCTTTCAATATTTCTTGTAGGTCTGGTTTCGTGTTTGCAAATTCCTTTAGTTTTTGTTTGTCCTGGAAGCTTTTTATCTCTCCTATTTTCAGTGACAGCCTAGCTTGATATAATATTCTTGGCTGCATATTTTTCTCATTTAGTGCTCTGAATATATCATGCCAGTCCTTTCTGGCCTGCCGGGTCTCTGTGGATAGGTCTGTTGCCAATCTAATGTTCTACCATTGTAGGTTACAGACCTCTTGTCCCGAGCAGCTTTCAGGATTTTCTCTTTGTCTCTGAGACTTGTAAGTTTTACTGTTAGATGTCGGGGTGTTGACCTGTTTTTATTGATTTTGAGGGGGTTCTCTGTGCCTCCTGGATTTTGATGCCTGTTTCCTTCCCCAAATTAGGGCAGTTCTCTGCTATAATTTGCTCCACTATACCTTCTGCCCCTCTCTCTCTTCTTCTTCTGGGATCCCAATTATTCTAATATTGTTTCGTCTTTATGGTATCACTTATCTCTCGAATTCTACCCTCGTGATCCATTAGTTATCTTTTTCTCTGCTTCTTTATTTTCCATCATTTGATCTTCTATATCACTAATTGTCTCTTCTGCCTCATTTATCCTAATAGTTAGAGCCTCCATTTTTTATTGTACCTCATTAATAGGCTTTTTGATTTCGACTTGGTTAGATTTTAGTTCTTTTATTTCTCCAGAAAGGATTTCTCTAGTATTTCCATGCTTTTTTCAAGCCCAGCTAGTATCGTTATAATCGTCATTCTGAACTCTAGTTCCAGCATCTTACTAAGGTCCGTATTGATTAGGTCCCTGGCAGTCAGTACTGCCTCTTGTTCTTTTTTTTGAGGTGAGTTTTTCTGTCTTGTCATTTTGTCCAGAGGAGAATAGATAAATGAAAGAACAAAATGCTAACAGGGTAACAACGACCCGAGAAAAATATACGCTAAACAAATCAGAAGAGATCTGAAACTGGGGGCAAAGAAAGGGAAAGAAAAAAAAAGAGAGAATATGATCAAATATGATCAGGCTGGTGAATAGATCAGTGCCGCACACTAGATTTTGGGTGTATTTTGGTCTGTTAGAAGAAACTGCCTCCCAAAATTTTAAAGAAAAACTTATATATGTACAAAAATAAGGGTAAATACAATGAAGGGATGGCATATGACTGTAAAGATGAAAATTATAAAAGATTTTATAAAAGGAATTGATAAGTTGGTTGAAAAAAGAAAGAAGAAAAATTAAAAAAAAAGAAAAAAAGGGAGAGAATGTGATCAGGCAGGAGACTAGAACAAAGGCATACACTAGAGATTTAGGGTATATTTTGGTCTGTTAGAAGAAACTGTATCCCAAAATTTTAAAGAGAACAATACACACACACGCACGCACACCAAAAATAAGATTAACTACAATGAAGGGATAGAATATGACTCTAAAATTGAAAAATAAAAAAGATTTTTGAAAAACGGATTGATAAGATGTTGGTTGAAAAAGGGAAAAAGAAGAATTCAAAAAAAAATAGAAAAAGAAAAAATGAACTTTGAAAGACTAAAGAATCATGGGAAAAAAGCCATGAATTCTATATGCTGTATTCCTCTAGTGCTGGCGTTCTGCTGTTCTCATTGATCGGTAAACTTGGTCTTGGCCGGTTGTTCTTGCTGATCTTTTGGGGGAGGGGCCTGTTGCCATGGTTCCCAAATGTCTTTGTGGGAGGCGGAATTGCCCTGCCCTGGCCCTCCGGCTAAATCATCTGCTCCATTTTGCTCTCAGGAGCTTTTGTTACCTGCAAGCTTTCCGTACAGCTTTGGAGGACTAGAGTGAAATGGCCTCCCAATCTCTGCCCGGAGGAGCCGAGAACTCGGGGCCCCACTCCTCAGTGCGCCCCCAGAGAAAAGCAGTCAATCACTCCCTTCTCCCCGGTCTCCGCCACACTCCGTGCTCACCCGGCCTGTGACCGAGCGTTTCTATCTCTGGCACCCAACCCCGTGTGGAGTCTCCAAACCCAGCAGATCCCTGCGGTGCGTTCCCGCGCCGCTCCTCCCGGGGGAAGAAGGGGAGTCTCCCCGGATCTGCCGCTTGTTGGGTCCCTGCTGGAGGAGCAGTGGCCCAGCTGGGCCGCAGATCACAGTTTATGGCAACCCCGAGGTGAGAGCCCACGCCTCGGCTCCATCTCTGCAGCCAGCTTCCCCGCTTCGATACCTGGGAGCCCTGCCGCACTCAGGCACCCCCGGTCTTCCTGTGACCCTGAGGGTCCTGAGACCACACTGTCCCAGCAACGGTGCCACCCCCCGCTTAGCCACTGGAGCGACGTCCCTCAGCGGAGCCGACTTCTAAAAGTTCCAATTTTGTGCTCCATGGCTCTATCACTTGCGAGTAGCGGCTGATGGAGGCCCCCTCCCCCACCGTCTATCTTCCTGAATAGCACCTCAGATTCACTTCTCCGCACGTCCTACCTTCCAGAAAGTGGTCGCTTTTCTGTTCAGAGAGTTGCTGCTATTCTTTTCTTCCATCTCCTGTTGAGTTCGTAGGTGTTCAGAATGGTTTGATCTCTATCCAGCTGAATTCCTGGGACCAGACAAAATTTAGGTCTCCTACTCCTCTGCCATCTTGCTTCTCCTCCCTCAGTAGGTTTCTGTTTAAGAGAAAATACTGTAAGGGCTTTTTAGAAATGCGTCTTTATTAAAGAGCCTTTTTCCTTCAATAGTTTTGCACTTTATAACCCCATTGACTTGCATAATTCACTAACATTGCTGATATTTATTTGAATGCTTTCTCACAGCTGATGCTTCATTGCTGGCTTTCTTAATGAATGTTGTTGTTTTTTTCATTTTTCATTTTACGTAGGCACCTTGGCATGTGCACACTATATATGGATATAAAACATAAAATTTTTATACATAGCCTAACATTAGCCATTTAGTGTCACACATTGATTTGTGTGAGTGTTGCCACTGGAGCACTCAGCTTCTTTTATGGCATTATGGGAAATATTCCCAGGGAAGAGATCATTTCCCATCAAGTTTTAGATTAGTTGCCAATACTCTTAGATTTTTTTTATAAGTGATAATGCAATTACCTCTATTGGAAATACAGATTTTTAATCTTTTGATGTTTCAGTTCTGCTTATTGAGCTAATAAGCTTAGTTTCATGCTACCGTAACGTGATTATTATACCAGGTCAAATCATGATCCCTAAATTATCCCAACTGTTCAAAGTAAAAGTTTGATATCATCTCCCTTGCCTTTAAGGCATTTATTTACATTTTTCCCCCAAATGATACTTTGAATGAATCAGATATATTATTAGCCTTCCATTGGACATTAAGAACATTTTAATCTATTTTTAATTCCTTGGATGTGAAGAAAAGCATACAATACATCCATATGTTTTCATGTTTTAGATAGCAGTCCAGTGATTCTACATTCACATGGGAAATATTAGCCTGGTATGAAATCATGGCTGCAAGGTGGCTTAAGAAACAGAGAGCGTACTGCTCTTCTCCCACAGGTTGAGCCTCTTTGTCATTCGAAAGAACTTCAAGGCTAGCCGGCATTTTTTATTTTTGAGGCACCTTCGATCATTCTCTTTTCAGAATTGAAAACAGAATCAGTCCCTGCTTTCACCTCGTTTGTTCCTGGAAACCACAGCAGGATGTAGGTTGTATTTTTTCTCATATGTTATAATTAGAAGACATATTCTTTACTAAGGAGTTAGTGTCAGATCACAGTTACAAATAACAGTGCATTATCATCAAAGAATAGGTATAATTCTAAAATCCCATATGCAATTTAAAAAGAAAAATTAGGTCCACGTCAAAACTGGAAACCATTGTCATCTTATAGACTAGGAAGACAGGACACAAACCTTTTACCTAGACATCCTACACTTCTACTCATATACTTAAGGGGCATAGGAAAGAAATTACCAAAACACTGTGTTGTTTTTTTATCCAGCTTCCTTTGGGAGGTAAACAACGTTTTTCCTATAAATTGAATTCTCTGAACCATTCTCTGTAAGTCACTTAGCTGATTTTTAATGGAGATTTTTTTTTAAAGAACAGCTTCAACTTCTTTTCATTTTATTGAAATATAGACTTTATAGTACTGAAAAAGGGATATGATCTAAAACAATATCTTTTGTATATTTTTATTTCAGGAAAATCCTGAATTTGATTTACATTTTGAAAAAATATATAAATGGGTTGCCAGCAGCACCGCTGAAAAGAATGCATTTATTTCATGCATTTGGAAATTGAATCAGCGATATCTCCGGAAGAAAATTGATTTTGTCAATGTTAGCTCACAGCTCTTGGAAGGTAAAGTTAAATAGAAATGCTTATGTAAAATCAAGTATATCTACAAGTGAATATATAATTTGACATTACTCAAAATGATTAGCACACTGATTTACCTTATATTGCAAAGGAGTTGAAAAATAATTTTTCTTATTTTGAAGTGATACTTGTTCATTATAGAAGTTGATACATTAAACTAAATAAATAAAAATCACTTATAAATTTAATCCTCAGAGATAACTGCTGTTAATATTTTGTTAGTCTTCCAATCTTTTTTCTATGCATATTTAAATTCTTAAAATAAATTCACATTCTGTTTTCTAACATACTTTTTCTTATAATGAACATTTTTTCATGTTATTACTTACCCCAACATTTTTTTAGTGGTACCATAATATTTCATTAAATGAATATACCTTAATTTATTTAACTAATCATTTATTTTAAAATTTCGAATCTTTGCTTATTTTAAATAATTTTGACATGAATATCCTTGTAGTTGTATTTTTTTGCAGAGTGTAGGTATAGTGGTTAAAAACATAAGTCAGACTGCTTGGGTTCAAATCCTGGCTTTGTCACTTACCATTTATGTGACCTTGGATTATTCTATGGTTCAGTTTTCTTTATCTCAGAAATAGAGATAATTAGTAGTATCCACTCCATAGGGTTGTTGTGAGGATTAAATTACTTAATATATGAAAGTGATGAGATCAATGCCAGGTATATAGTAAATAATAAATATTAGCTCTTATTATATAATCAGGATAAAATCCTTAGATAAAAGTTAAATAGGGTATTTTTGATCCGTATATCTTCAGGGATGTTACTATGGATTATTTTGTGTTATAAGACGAAAACTGTTATTTATTAAAAATGTACAATATTTTATTCTTTAAAAATTTCTTTCATAAAGACATAAACATTGTAAGAAAATGGTTCTGTATGTCTTGTGGATACAATTTGTGTTGCATTCTTTATCTCAAAGAAAGCAGTTGAAATAATAGCTAGTATGCAAATGAAGAGTTGTTGCTCCTCTTATTAATTAAAAAACAGATTTATTCCAAATAATATATATTAGAAAGAAAACTGAGATTTGTCCTAAGTTGTATATTAGCATTTTAAAATAGGAGCTTCATTCTATTCTGTTAAAATGGAAATAGCCAATATTCAACCATTTTGACCTATAAAAATGGCCATTTCAGGTGCTTCAAACTATTCATTTACTTAGCCACTTGCCTCTGTCCTTTTTCTATTCTGTTTTACTTATTCCTTTTCTGTTTGCTTGTGGATATTTCCTTGAAATATAGTATTCCTTCCTAACACTTAGTAATCAGTAAGCCCTTTATTGGTTTCAGGTTTGATGCTTGAAACTGGCAGAGGCAAGTCACATCTGTCAGGCCCTGTGCTACTCCCCCCAGTGGAGTTCTTGAGTAGCCCTCAGGGTTGACATCTCACCAGTGTTAGACCCCAGTGTCTTGGCAATTGAGTATGTTGAGGGAATGACCTTCAAGAAATTGATGGTAATTTTTCATGCCTTGAATAGTGGTTTAATTTGTTTTGAACGGCTCTTATTTTATTTTACTTACTTTTTTTACCATTTCAGGGTTGAACATTTTGATGAGGGAATGATTGCTATTCTGTTTTTAAATATTGTGTATCTCCAGATGTTACTCGTTGCCTATGACGTGTTTTAAACCAATATATTTCATTGAGCCAACAGTATGGGAAAATACGTACTTCCCTCATTAGGAAATATTACCCTAATCAATGAGAAGAATATTGCTGTTTTTAGAATGCCTAGCTTCAAAAAAAAAAGGACATTTAATTTTATAAGGCCTAAAGCAGTGTGTAGACATTTTCATGTTTATAAAAGTTACCCCTAATTCAGATCAATTTTAGGAACACTGTGAAGATCCTTAGGGATCTCACTATGAAAATCATTTTCCATAAATCAATAACTGGTGCTTTGGTTTAGTGGAGTCCAGAGAATAGTTTTCTCAATATCTGCAAGTTTGTTTTAATGTTTTAATGGATTTTGAAATCATAGTCATTGATTCCCATTTAAAAAAACAATAAATGTGTCTAAGCTTTGGGTGATGTTAGAAAACAAATAAGAAATTATCCTTTTAAGAGATAAGTAATCGTCCCAGTAAGACTTCACTGTGAATGCTAACAGTGGCAACTTTAGTGGTTTTTATTGGTGACAACTGAATATTTACGCTAGTAAGTGGGGTTTCTCAGCAGAAGGCTTTTAAGGTTTTTAAAGGAGGATTTTGTTAGCAGTTGAAGTAGAGTCAGGTTTTTGTTTGGCTTTTTCTTTTTCATTCTTTTAACCAGATTTTAAAAAAGAAATCTTTGACTTAAATCCTTAAAAGTCAACTTGAACGGATAACTCGTGTGTTCTTTTTAAATTGTTTCAATCTCTTCGTTTCTAACAGTGTTTTATGACTAATCTATTGTGAGGGAATGTCTGGGTAAAGTTTTGGGGCCTTGAGTGAAAATAACTAGACTAAATGCATGAGTCACAGCTGACCTAAAAATAATTCTTAGGAAGTGATCTATTTCCCAGTTTTCTCCAAGGACTAGACAGTGCTGTTTCTTAAAAGAAAGAAAAAATAGAAAGATAAATGTGTTTTTAGTTATTGTTAGAAAAAGAATAAGAGAATTAACTCTGGAAATTTAGTTTCTGTGGATCTTTCCACTTTGTACTTGATTTGGACGTTGTCTTTTAAACTTTGATGTACCAGAAGTTCAAATGAGATATGGGTAGTATTTTAAAATTTTAAACCTGTATACTTTTCTACCCAGCTAATATTCTTTGCTTACTTTCCTCTGCTTTTTTCATACCTTTTTACTCTCCAGAACTGCCTAAAGTTACAGAAGGTGCGTAACACCTTTTCTTTTTATTCTATTCCATATATTTTTTATTACTTACCATTGTTATGTATTGTTGGTTGCATATTTTATGAAATTGTGCATAGGGACAAGTTTATTACCACAAAATCCATATAGTAATAAAATTAATGATAGGATTCATTATTGACTTCCAAAGGACTGTTTCATGGAAGAGAAAATACTTCTGAAGCAGTATGGTCGTTTAAAATATTTATTTATTTTAAATAATCTGCTTGTGTAAGGAGCTGTACAGAATGATTTGGGCAGTCCCTGCCCCCTAGTGGCTAAAGATGTGAGCTAAAATGGACTCGTTCAAAGGCCAGGGAGCTAGGTGATACCTGTCTATAAACTATTTATATACTGTAGTTCATAATTGCCTGTACCAAAAGTTTTGTTCCCCCTTTTTTTTTTCTGGGACATTATCTAAATCTGTCTAATTATCATTCTTAAGAGTAAATCATTTATTACTTTGAGTTAGTTGTTTTTTTCCTAGAACAAATTAACATATGTCCAGTCATGCTGAATGTAAGTATTTCATTTGCATACAAAATAATGAATATTTAAAGTGTCCAGAGGTGGTGATTTAAATCGTGTCCCATTAAGTTTATGAAAATCAATAACTTTATTTAGAGTTTTAGTTAGGGGGTAAAAAAAATTTTTTTTTTCACTTTACCTCTCCTAACCTCAAGCTTTATATAAAATCCCACAAGCTAAGTGTACTTTCTCAAAAAATTGAACTGAAATGTTTATCCAGAAGACACCTTACATTTGACCTCTTGGTCTTTTGTTAAGCATGAAGACTAGTTAAATTTTTGTAATTTCAAACAGCCATGTTATTGTTGCTCTTGTTACTGTAGACTTGTTGAGAAAACTTTTATACCTGATCTTTAGAAATTTTATTAATGCATGTGAAATTGTTTTAAACAAAGAAATGGAAAATTCATTTAATATTTTTAATACCCAAAATAAATTGTGAATACATTTTTCATTTCAACTAAAAGTTATTTGGAAAAAAAAAAACATAACAAGGACAAAAAAAGAACAGAAGAAAAATGTTACCTGGGGAAAAAAAGGAAAGCAAATTATTTTTTATGTGCCCTAAATTCATAGTCATTGTTTTGTTAGAGCAAAAACCACCTCAGATAGGAAAAAAAAGATTAGACTTGTTTCCACATGTTTTGTTTCTGGTTTTGCATTTGTTTTTGTAGTTTAATTATGTTTGGGAAATTGTTCTAAAGCCTATTTTAACACTTAAAAGTGAGCAAATTAGACTGCATGCTTTGTATTTGTTATAATAAATGTTACAGTAAACATATTAACATGCATTTTTTTTCATAAAAATAAGGGTTTTTTTTTAATATTCTGAACCATTCTTTCCTATTTTTCAGCCACTAAATGTGACCTGTGCTTATAACTGACTATAAGTACTGTGTTATTGTCCTCCTACTTTTTTACTACTTTATTTTTAATTTTTACCCTCTTTAAGAGTCTGTTCCAAGTGGAGAAAATCAGAGTGTGACAGGAGGTGATGAAGAAGTAGTAGATGTATACCAAGAGTTAAATGCAAGAGAAGAGCAGGATATTGAAATTATGATGGAAGGCTGTGAATGTGCAATCTCTAATGCTGAGGCCTTTGCAGAAAGGTTGTCCAGAGAGCTGCAGGTGCTGGATGGGGTAAGACCTTTTTATAATCTGTAAATGAATGATGTGTAGTGGATTGAGAAGACCGGTGATGTTCAGATTTTACTGCCTCAGCACCTAAGCCTTTATAGTGTGATTATTGCCGCCTCTATCTGTAAGCACATTACCAGATGCCTTATCTTTCACTGCTCTTGTTTAAAAGACAGAACCATTCCTGTTAATCAGGCCAGTGAAGGCAGTTGGCTGAGGTTGGGGATTTGGGGAGGTTCTTGACACAAAGCAATGGAAGTAAAAGTAGCCGACCAGAAACCATCTTGGGGTTGCTTTCCCCCAGCCTCTGAAACATCACAGAATAATTCAGTGCAAAAGAATAGCATTTTTGTGGTTTGAAGAAAAAAAAATAGGTACAAATCAGAAATAGAAAAATTAGTTTGAAATAAGTGAATCATTTACCCAAATGGAGCAGAGTAAGTATACTGAAAACAAGGAGCTGGGGGAAAAGGATGTTTGGCTCCCCTGCTCAGATGTTTTGGGATAGGCTCTTTTTAATTTGTATGCACAGTTTCTGAGTCTATAAACTAAATGCACATCTTTAGAAAGTAAAAAGCTAAAAAACATAACTAAAAATAACACCACTAGTGTGAGATCTAGTGAGAATCTAGGACAAGAATCTAGAACAAGAACATGTGATTTTTTTTTGTTTTGGTTAAACAAAGTAAGCATTTAAGAAAAACCCTCAGAGAATGAGGAATATTTTAAAGACAAAGAATTTTGAAATTTTATACATGAAAGGTGTAGAATGTATGAGGTTGAACTCAGGCCCAGTTTACAGGTCTATAAAACTCACTGGAAGCTAAGCTTAGAAGAAACTTCAAGTTGTTAAAGTGGAATTTGTCCTGGACAAGGTTGAGCCCCAGGTCTGCTACTTGAGAGATCTATTCAGTGGCCCAGGGGCCTGCTGACTCTTACAGTTGGGCTGCACTTACAGTTGACTTATTATGAATAGCATATAAAATAATATGTGAAATTATAGCATCAACTGTCCAATGAAATTCTTTTCATTCCTGGTCTGGCCCAGGTTTTTTCCTCATACCCTGTTACCTGCCTTCTTAGTGTGGCTTAGTGGTTTATATTTTCTTTTCTAATGAGTATTGCATGTATGTTACAAGTTATCACCTTGCTTCCCAGTTTTATGTTGGATTTGACAGCTTCCATATTTCAGGAAATTTAGAATCAATAGTCAGAATCACTTAGAAAACAATGATAAGGGGATGGTGGTTTGTTCCTGCTTTGCCTGGAAAAAAACATACAGTAGTTGCAAAAGAAAGAAAAGAAAGAAGACAATAGAAGGAGCTATCTTATGGATATATAGTCTGTGGCCCTGTGGTCTTATGGTCGTGGCTCTTCCACATCATGTAAGTACCAATTGTACTACAGTTATAAATTAGTTCAGTGTATCTTTCAAACACTGATATACCACTGCTACCCTCTTGACTAAGGTATTACACAGGTGGTTATACTTTTTTTAGCATTTTACAACAATGTTAAGAAGTAGAGAAAATTTTTGTAGCTGGTAGAATTGGAAGTGTCAGAAATGGGAGTATATCGGGGTGCCTGGGTGGCTCAGATGGTTAAGCATCTGCCTTTCAGCTCGGGTCATGGTCCCAGGGTCCTGGGATCGAGCCCCACATTGGGCTCCCTGCTTGGCGGGGAGCCTGCTTCTCCCTATTCCTTTACTGTTACCCCTGCTTGTGCTCTCTTGCTCTCTCTGTCAAATAAATAAATAAAATCTTTAAAAAAAAAAAAAAGAAATGGGAGTATATCAACACTAATGATACATTGTGGGACAGAACCCTACTTGTACAGTCTGGGAAAATATAAAACACTGAGGCATGGTCTGTAACCCTGATAGGGAGGCAAGTGTATCTTCTTGAAATACTGTGTAAAAACGGAACATAAACATAAAGTGATAAACTGAAATAAACGTTTAGATGTATACCAATCTTTGTTACTCAGGTGTCAAAGGGATTTAGCAATATTTCATCTTACGCTTCTTTTATACATTTAAATAATATGAAGAGTTACTTTTGTTTTTCACTTTGTAGGCCAACATCCAATCAATCATGGCCTCTGAAAAGCAAGTGAACATCCTGATGAAGTTGCTGGATGAGGCTCTAAAGGAGGTAGATCAGATTGAGTTGAAACTGAGCAGTTATGAGGAAATGCTCCAAAGTGTAAAAGAACAAATGGATCAGATCTCTGAAAGCAACCACCTAATTCATCTTAGTAACACTAATAATGTAAAACTCCTGTCTGAAATAGAGTTTCTTGTGGTAAGTATGTTGGTAAATTGCTACCACCAACAAAAAAAAAACAAAAAAAATATATAGTATATAAAACCCAGTTGTAAACATTTTCTAAATTCCTTCTGAGAGTAAGATTTAAAATAATTCCAAAGACCTTATGATACTATTGAGTAGCATCTTACCTGTAAATTTCCCAAAATTACATGTGCAAATGGTGTATTTATATATATTCCAGAACCACATGGACCTGGCCAAAGGTCACATAAAGGCCCTTCAGGAGGGAGATCTTGCTTCTTCTAGAGGCATCGAGGCCTGTACCAATGCCGCTGATGCCCTTCTGCAGTGCATGAACGTAGCTCTCCGTCCAGGTATGTTCATTAGAAATGATAAAATCTGACCAAGAATCTGAGACTAAGCCTGTAACTTGGTATAAAGCTTTTAACAAGAAATACATGGGGCAAGTGGTTTAGGGTGACTGTAGTATTAGCTCCTCAAACCAGTTTCACTTCTTTCCAAACGTGTTTCTGTTGGCACTAAGAACTTTTTCATTTTAGTTCCTGTGTTTGATCACCAGTGACTCTAGTTAACACCATGATTTTTCTCTGGTACAGTCTACAGAACCTAGCACAGAGTCGATGCTTTGATTAGACCAGAGAGCATGAGGTTTTGTTAGGCAAGTGGTTCCAAAACTTGAGTTTGCTCAGAATCATGGAGAGGGTTTGTTAAAACACATATTGCTAGGGCCCAGCCCCAGATTGAGTAGGTGTGGACCAAAGCTCCAGTATCCACATTTCCAGCAATTCCCAGATCATGCTGATGGAGGACCACACTTGGAGAACCACTGTACTATACTGTTTTCTTCTCTTGCTTACCTTTTATAAAGCAGATGAATAAACCAATAAAACTTTGGGGTCTTCAAAACATAAATGTGGATACTGATATAAATGTATTCATTGAAGATCAGAGAAATCTCTTTACCTATTAAATCAGTCAGGAACTGTTCTGGTTTCAGGCCATGACATGCTCCTGGCAGTCAGACAGCAACAGCAGCGTTTCAGTGATTTACGAGAGCAGTTTGCCCGCAGACTGGCCAGTCACCTCAACAACGTTTTTGTTCAACAGGTAATTTTATTTCATAATAAAACTGGCATGTTTCTGTAGCTTTTTGATATATATGTTTCCACAAAAATTGTAATGTGTTTAGTTGGGATCACAGTATATTCTTTCACATGTTTATTCAATTTTGAGATCTTTAAATAAGATTTTTAAGTATTTGCTCATAGGTGTATGTTGGACCTCAACTGTCTCCTTAGGTAGACAGTCTAGTTCCTTTTAGCTAAAACTCTGATTCTAGAAATCAAATAAATAACTATGCTTACTTATTACAGATACCATTTATATGTTCTTATTTAGAAAAGTCCAAACTTGTTACATGTTTGCTGCTTAGCCTATTTTATTTTTCAGTATTTTGAGGTGAGAACCAGGACTTGACTCAGGTGTTTTAAATGTATCATTGGCTGTGTGTATTTTTATATATGAGAAAAATAACTATGGCTGATTTGTAAATTCCATTTGATTTAATTTTATATAAACCCTTTGTCTACATTTTTATACGGAAAAGGAGGTTATAATTAATGTTGTGGCAATTATATTAATATTAATAATATTAAGAGTACCTTACAGGGATTTGAATAGAAGGCATTTTAATCTGGCATAAGAGATTAGGTTTCTTATGTTTTTCATCTCTTATTGTTATTGGACAAAAAAAAAATTGAGAGAAATTTTGTTCAAGAAATGCTGTCTGAAACATTGGATTCTTGTTTTCACTTTGCAGTATTCTAAAACAATTGTATTTACTATATTTTGTTTCTGATTAGTTTACTCAGGCCCTCCTTCAACTCTATAACAGGTCCTACTTTCTTTCGGTGCCTGTGAGTACATCAGATTTGGCTCAAGCTTTTCTGATTCCTTTTTTTTTTTTTTCCTGTAAAGTTTGCTAAACTTAACAGGAGCAGAATCTTAAAAGATTATAACTTTACTGACTTAAGCTGCCTGTTAACCATATTTATAGCAGTTTTTTAATGTCCCATAGCAAAATGTTTATTTTGGCCAGAAAGGCATTTCATCTCCTTCTGCTTGCCTCTTTTCCTGTTATTCTTTCACTCACTCACTCCTTCATTTATTTAGAAACCTTTTACCAGGTGATTGGGATGCATACCAGACATTTACTTGGGATAGGTGAGAGGCTGATCCTGTCCTCAAGTGGCGCACAGTCTAGAGGAGGGAGGTAGATACACTTAGGAAGGGTCAATGTTATTGTAGTGGTCACACCTGGGAGCATAAAGGAAACCCATCTAGCTAAGGGTGCAAGGGAGACATTGGGGAAGACTCTCTTAATGTTTCACTTGACCTGAAAAATATCAATAAAAAGGTAAATCTAGAAGTCACACAGGAAATACTAATCACACTTTTTTGCATTAGTATTTTAATATTTATTTCTGCCCAATTCCGTAGTTTTTAAAAATGACATTGTTGATAGTGATGTTATCCACATTTGTAGAGGGCATTGGAAACGTTGGAATGTTGGAATGTTACTGTAGGTAAACAGTAGTCCTTTCTGCACCCTTCATTGTTTGTTGTAACATGTAATTAATTTATGATTTTGCTTCCTTGCCTTGTAAACTAATGGCTTTGTTTACTATGAATGCTTCCAGTTCTGAAAATCTAATATGTATTGTTACATGTGAGTGATGCATGTTGAAAAACTAGAATGTTGCAACAACCTAGGATATGCTGAAGAAAGTGGAGGAGGGTGTCCCAAGTACAGAAAAGAGATTTTTCTGTGTGTTGAATTCAGTGCATCAGGCTATCTAGCGAAAGAGTTGGGAAACATGGGTATTTTCTATTCCTGGTTGTGGAACAAATGAGCGTGGGAAAAGTTGATTACCATATTATAGTATATCTCTTTGTCAATCAGCAGATTTTCATTGTGTGCCTCTTAAATACTTGTTTCCATATGTAAGAATAAGAAATGGCTTCTACACTCCAGATACTTCTAAGAAGGCTTTAAGACTAATGTGCTTAAAGCTCTACAGCAATGCATATATGAAACTATTAATTGTATGAGTACGTATACATAGTTTATATATGCATGTACAAGTGCTAAAAAGTTTTAATCAAAAGTAAGTTTACTGAGAATTTAGGTAGTCAAGTATGGCATCATGGATAAGATAAGACTTGAACAGAGTCTGCAATGCAGTTTTTGGCAAATGTATATATATTCAACATATGTAACTACTGTATAGAAGAATACAGTGGAAATAATCTGTTGATCACAACATAACAGTAATTTAAGAGCACTGATTCCCAGTCTTTTTAAAATTCACACATCAGTAAAATTAAAAGAAATAACATTTGGAGACTTACTAAGTCACCAGTTTTTTATTTTACCAAATAAAAACTTTAAAAAAGAAATCTTGCCATCTACTTTCACTATCTTTTTATCTTGGCACTAAACAAAAAGAATATAACTTCAGATTTCCAGATTAAATACATTTCCCTTTATGAGAAACTCTCTGCCATCATTTTATTTGTTTCTCAGTGCCATAGGCCAGTAAAAAACATCTTCACCTTTGGGAATCACTGATCCAGAGCGTGCTATGATACAGCTTTCATATTAGTCCTTCCACATAGCTATATTCCTTTAATGAAACTTGAAATGCATTTTTTTAATATTCACTTCTTACTATATATACATATAATAGAGTAATATTTTTAACAATTGACTAGATTCTTTTGACTCTTCTAGATCTTACACACTCAGCTTCCATTGAATTTATAGACTCTTACCTATAATTTTTACATTTACGAGGGATTTATATATCTAAGAAGATATTCAACTAGAGAATCAGGTCAGTTACACTAATTAGGATTCCAATACTGAAAACACGCAGTCAGATTAAGGCTAACGAAATTGAGGAAATACTTGCATAAAATGTATGTATTTAAAAAACTCTTTTGGTTGTCTTTTGAAAGATTCGGCTTGAAAGGATAACTCTTCTCTGCCTTTTTTGTCCCCCTTGGGTTCTTCAGAGACCTCATAATTCTGTACATTTTCTTTTGCAATATGATGAGAACTTATTATCCACCGAACTAAAAGTACACCTGGGAAAAACTGAAATTGTGGGGTTTTGCTATATGCTTGAGCTTGGGAATTTTTCTTTCAACGTATTTTTATAGAAACATCATATAGTAAAATAAAGCCTGTAAAATATACCACCAATGTCCAGTTCATTTCACAAAAATTGTTTCCTTAAGCATGTTTCACCATTTCCTAAACATAGGTAAATTATCTGTAGTTAAAAGCTTAGGAAGAGTTAGGATTATTTAAGATCAGCTTTTGTGATGTTTGTTGGAACTGTGCTCAGACTTTCTTTTTTCTTTAAGAAAACGAAAATAAACATGCCATTACACAGAAAGAAAGAGTTCCCAAATCTTGAGAATTTTTTCAGCATTTCAAATGAGTGTATCATTTCTGTTTGAAAATCAGTTACAGTGGTTAAGAGTACGACGGTGGAGCCAAACTTCCTGGATTCAAAACCCTGACTCTGCTACCTCCTAGCTGGGTGACCTTTAGCAAGTTAATTAACCTCCTTGCACCACAAACCCTAGTAATATATACACTAATGAAAATTTATAATGTATTAAGTTTGTAGAAAATGTGTCTGTCTTAGATTAGCTGAACACAGAGCTCGACAGGGGGCTCAGTCGCATGACTGCAAGGTCGTGACCCCAGCTAAAAGCAAGAGTCAGATGCTTAACTGACTGAGGCCACGCAGGCACCCAAGTTTTGCTATTTTTTAAATGAGGAGCAAAGTACTTTACAAAGTTATTGTGAACATTAGAATTTATATATATATAGAAAGAGAGCACACTCAACATGACAAAAGGCGTTCAATAAATTGTTATTGTTAACAATTTATTATTATTTATAATAACTTTATTTTTTAATTTAAATTCAATTTAATTAGCATATAGTATATTATTAGCTTCAGAGGTAGAATTTAGTGATTCATCAGTTGCATACAACACCCAGTGCTCATTCCATCAAGTGCCCTCCTTAATGCCTATCACCCAGTTACCCCATCCCCCCACCCTCAGTTGTTTCCTAGAAACTTTAAGCAATGTCTTAATTTTTTTTATTATATAGAGAATAAAGTTGTGTGCACATGAGAATTCTAGAAGTGACCATAACTTACACTAGTGATTGAATTAAACAGTTTAAATATGTAATTTTCCTATTTCCTATAGTTATTTTAGAACAGTTTCTCTAAAATTAAATCTTCCGTTAGCACTAATCACATTTAATCCATCTTAATAGTAATGGTTTGAAGATCATTATGTTCTTAATATTAGAAGGCAATTCTTCAGGTGATGGTGATCTTAAAATGCTGTTTGCAAAAGAAAGCTTTGAATAGTAACATGTGAAAGAGCTTTATAAATTGTAAAATCCTCTACAAACAATAATTAGTTCTTCCATTTTTAGGGGAGAAGGTTTTTAATTGAAGAACTTTCCTGACACTAAATTAAGTAATATAACTTAACATGTAATGGCTTGAGTAAACAGTTGCAGAAGAACATAAACAATAATTTTGAATCTTAAATCATTGAGAAAAGTTAATGAGAAAGACTGGGATGATGAAAGATGTCTAATATTATTATTAATAAAGAATTTTAAAAATTAACCTTTGGCACCTATAATGAGACATGAAGTATAGTCCAGTGGTAATAACTGTGTGTTTTATTTAAAATGATTAATTCTTTTCATATTTATCGTTAGTCTTTACTTCACAGAAAACATGTAGGTGCCCAGGCATTCCAAATATATAGAATAGTTGCATTTTTCAACACTGTAGCTCTTAGTCCACAATGATTCTTTTGGAAGATGTCATTGTTTTATATTTAGTCAGCCATCCAAAAAAGAATGTTCACATAGGTCCTTGCTCCCCTATCTAAAACTCTTGGGGTCAGCTGTGTTTTTAGAATTTTTCAGATTTTAGTAAAGTAATATAGTACATATACTATGTATTATATAACCACTCCAGGAGGGTCTGGAGCAGGGCCCTGTGATTAAGCACACAATGTTCCTACAGCAAAAAGTATGAATAGTCATTCCAAACACTATAAATAGCCTCATGTCAGTTCAGGTCAAGTTTTGCCATTAAAATAGATTTGGCACTGAATTTAAACAGAGGTTTTAGAGCTTTTTGTATTTTAGAAGTACAGAAAGGGATTGTACACGGTATACCTTGTATATAACATCTATAATAGCTATGAACTTGTGTTGCCTTGCCCTTTCTTTTTCTTATTTTAAATTGGTCAGCCTAGTTTTCTGATACTCTTCTGCTTTCTCTAGTCTAATTTCCTAAGTATCAATAATCTTAATCTTAAGTAATATCAGTAATTTTAATCTTTTTTTCAGTAATTTTAATCTCAAATAATCCTTAATCTTAGAAATATACTGATTATTCTACATAGTTTTATATGGAATTTCTATATAATGGGTCCTTATTTTTTTTTTAATCTCCATTTTAAATTGGGGATATAATCTTACAAGAAAAAAATTCTCCAACAGGCTGATTTGAAAGCTTTAATGAAGAAGGAACTCAACGATGGTTTTAGTACTTGGCATGTCTTATTCTCCTATCTTTCTTGCTCTAAAGGTACTTCTCAATTGCTAGAGAATTCTTCATTGCCTTAGACCAGGAATTTTTTTCTGGATTGTCTGTAGTTAAAAGAAATGGTTTAAAAAATCCATAACCATGGGGCTCCTGGGTGGCTCAGTTGGTTAAGCGACTGCCTTCGGCTCGGGTCATGATCCCAGGGTCCTGGGATCGAGCCCTGCATCGGGCTCCCTGCTCGGCGGGAAGCCTGCTTCTCCCTCTCCCACTCCCCCTGCTTGTGTTCCCTCTCTCGCTGTCTCTCTCTCTCTCTCTCTCTCTGTCAATTAAATAAAATTAAAAAAAAAATCAAAAAATCCATAACCAAAGTTCTTATTTTGTGTCTATAGTAAAGCATATAAATTAGATAGAGAAAAGAAATCTCTTTTAAATTAAAAGAATTTAAATTCAGGGGCAACTGAGTGGCTCAGTTGGTTTTGCCTCCAACCCTTGATCTCAGCTCAGGTCTTGATCTCAGCGTCATGAAATCGAGCCCTGTATCAGGCTCCGTGCTCAACACAAGAGCCTGCTTGAGATTCTCTCTCCCTCCCTCTCCCTCTGTCCCTCGCCCTGTGCTCTCTAAATAAATAAATAAATAAATAAATAAATAAATAAATAAATAAAATATTTAAAAAATAAAAATAAAAGAATTTAAATTCAGGATATTTATAAGCTAATTTATGTCAGCTAGTATAATACACATACAATTAGGTTTAGGTAACTTTACTAGGAAATGAGTTAACCAGCACCAAAACTCAATCACTGTGTCATTTTAATAGAATGCTAACAAATAAGTTCTGACGAAGCAAATTAGATTGAGTCAGAATTACATCAAATAAATCCATATTGTTTTTCCTTTTCCTTGTTCTTGGGAACTTATATTTTCAAGGGGGAATTTACTCCTTTAATCTTTCAACTCCTCATCCCTTAGACACTAGCTTTGAGTTCATGACAAATATTGACAAAGTAGCAGAGAGAGCTAGATTGTTTCCAAAGAGGGCTGGGAAGATTTTTATTGTGTTTGTTTGTTTGTTTTTTAGATACCAGTAACTGGTAGGCATTTGCAGTTTTTGAGTCTGGTTAAAATGATTTTGTTAGATATGTTTTTTGTTTTGTTTTTTTTTGCTGGTAGTCTTTTTCTTGTTCCATGAGTCATTGTTTGCGTATAACACCCAGTTCTCCATGCAGAACGTGCCCTCTTTAATACCGATCACCAGGCTAACCCATCCTCCCATCCCCTCCCCTCTAGAACCCTCAGTTTGTTTTTCAGAGTCCATAGTCTCTCATGGTTTGTTAGATATGTTTTTAAAAGAAAATGGAAGTGTGACTCACATGACTAAGGTTCCAGTTCTTCCCTCCAGCGTGACCTGAGTAAATCACTTAAGCCTTTAAGTTTCAGTTTCTTCTAGAAAATGAGCTCATTGGAACAGATAATCTTCCAGGCCTATATTTTTCAAAACAAAAGTCAGGATGCATCATCTAAGACTGACTGATAACTTACTAATTTATTTACATAAAAGCCTTGTCAAGGTTTTTAAATAAAATCATGTGTAGTTATTTAACAAATTTCTAAAAAAACTAAAATTACACTATTATTAAGTATTATCCAGGAAAGCCCAGGATATCATCATCTGTGGTGCTTCCTAGTTCTAAAAGTTTATATCCTATATGTCCTTAATCTGTTGTTTTAAATATTGTAGACTCTAATAGTAGAAACACCATAGATATAGACAATTTGTTTTGAATGACTTCCCTGTTTGATGTGTTTCTCGGTACAGTTGTATCATGAGGTTTATTTGCTTAGTAAATAGTAAAATGTACGGTATGGGAGAGACAGACTTGATTAAAACATTCATTGTCAACTCCTTTAGAAGATGAAATGGGTAGTTGATTTATCCCAAAGTGCCATTCTTGCATGTTTATGATTATTTTATGGTGATGAGGTTCGGTAGATTTACACAGGATGATAAAAGAAAACAAGTAAGTACTCAAGTTTTTATCCCTCTCTTCTTTTGCTTTTCTTTGGCTACATTTGGTCATTGTTTAGACTTTTCAATCGCAACATGTTTCTTTTACTGTCAACATATTTATTGACTTATTTACAATATCACCAACGTATTTATTGACTTATTTACAATATCACTCTAGGGTCATGATCAGAGTTCAACTCTTGCTCAGCACTCTGTTGAACTGGCTTTACCCAACCATCATCCATTTCATAGAGACTTGCTTCGATATGCCAAGTTGATGGAGTGGCTGAAGAGTACAGATTATGGAAAATATGAGGGACTAACAAAGGTATGAGTTTGATATCAATTACTCACTGAGTATAGAATATAATCTAGAATCAAGACGTCATGTATTCAGTTCTCCAAGTGACATTTGAAGTACTGTAGTACCTTCTTAGTGAAGCAGAAACTAATTGAATTTCTGAGTGCTCATTAAGGGAGAACACTTATTTTATTTAGTTGGGTAAAGAAGAGCTAAATTTCGAACTTCAGTTTAATATAGTAATAGGCTGTACTGTGGCCTTAAGCATCATTCGGTTTCGTTAAGTGCAATAATTATTTCCTGAGTTTCTTTACAAGCAATATAGAAACTAGAGACTAGAAGATATATAAGTAAGGTGTTTGCCCTCTAAGAATTCATAACCTGTTCAATGAAGCAAGTACAGAGTGCCTCTTTATTAAGCAAGCATTTCACTATTCCAGGCACATGGGGCCTAACAAGCCCTATTTCTAGAGAGCCTCACATCTGACTGGGAAGAACAATTACACTTAAAACAATCAGCAAAACATTAAGTGCTAAACTGAAAATGAGTTTAAATGCATGGCAGTTTAGAAAAGAAAAATCCATGTCCTAAAAACTTCAGGGCAGAAATTGGACTTGAATTGAGTTTTAAATAATCAATGGGATTAGATAAACTAGCAAAGAGAGAAAGGGTATTCCAGGGATGAGGAGCAAGATGTGCAGACAGAGGTGGGAAAATACGCCCTTTTGTCAGGACAATGGAGAATGCAAGCCTATGAAGCAGAAAGTTCATATTCTGGAGCAGTGAGAAATTATGTTGAAAAAGATGAGCCATGAGACCTAACAGCATTCCTCATACATGGCAAAAGACTAGATGAGGCAAATTCATAAGAACCTAATATAATAATTCAGATGAAATGAAATCTGACCCAGGAAAATAGTGGTAGGAATAGGGAATAGGAACCAAAAGAGAGACTCCAAGGAAGGGACAGGATGATGCCAAACTTTCTAGGCTTGGAGATTAGAAGAGCAGTGCCAGAAACACCAGCAACTGCAGAAGATGAGTCATTCGTTCATATATGAATTGAGCACCTGTTATGTTCTACGTAAGTGCTAGAGATACAGCACCAAAGGAAACGGGCAAATGCTTGCCTTCTCAAAGCTCATGTTTTGGTGGAGAAGGACTTGACAAAAAAGTCAGTTGTGTAGTATGTTAGAAAGTACTGCTGAGTGCTCTGGTGAAAATAAAGCAGGGAATGCTGGGAATGGGGAAGACTATAGTTTGAAATAAGGCATCATGAGAAGATAACATCTGAGCATAGATTTTTAAAATGAGCAAGGATGTGGGGTGCCTGGCGGGTTCAGTCAGTAGAACATTCGACTCTTGATCTCAGGGTTGTGAGTTCGAGCCTCATGTTGGGTGTAGAGATTACTTAAAAATAAAATCTTAAAAAAAAAAAAAAAAAACAGGGCTGAGCAGTGCGAGTTTCTTGGGGAAAGCTTTCCAGGCACAGTACAAGTGGTCTATGGCAAGAGCATGCCTGGTGTCCTGGGGGGAGCAGCAAGGAAGCACTGGGGTTGGAGCCCAGAGCACCAAGGCCTGGACCTTAGAAGGAAGGTAGGAGAGGTAAAGTGGGGGTGGGGTGGGGCAGATCTGGAAGGGACTGTGTGCCATGGTAAGGACTTGGCTTTTACTGTGAAGGAGCTGGGGCAGGGGGTTTTGGTAGGCTTTGAGCAGTAGAATGACATGATCTGATTTAGCTTTAATAAATGGCCATTGTGGCGGGAAGCCATGGGTACAATACTTTTGCACTTCTGCTGTGACCTTTAGTATTGGAATTGACCATGTCACTTAGGGAGCTGAAGAATTGCTACCTAATTCCAGTATATAAATAGCTATATTTATATATCAGACATAAGAGCAGTTTGCTTAAAATTCTGAAATACCCTGAAAAACATGTAAACTCTTTTAAGTTTTTACAAATTTGGAGTTTAAAAATTAAAAAATTAAGTAATGCATAACTTAATTTTAATAATTAGTAATAATTTAATTATGTGGACAATATGACCTGAAAACAATGTTCTCGAATTGGAAAGAGTGATGTGTTTTTTTTCTTGGAGTGAAAACAAAAATATTGAGATTGTTAATATAAAAGCTCTTCCCTTCAACCCATGTGCTTGTGACAGAAAATTTCCTAACAGAATTTAGATAGCAAAATCATCTTATTTTTTGCTAGTTTTGCTAGCCAAAGTTTTTCCTAGTATTACTCAAAAAATGGTGTTATCTTTCAGAGTGTTTTATAATGAAGATTATTCTCTCTCAGGAAACTAATGTTTATACATGAACCCATTTTATCTTCATACTTACTGAAATAATTATTACAACTTCCTCTAGTGTTAGGTTCATGCTTCATGAGAAGGCAGAGGATTAGGTAGAAATTTATGAGCACTATGATAAGAAAAAAGCAGGGTGTACATTCCTATCAATGTATCAGTATGAACACACTTGGCATGAGGACATTCTTGTATATCAGTCTTTATGTTTTCTCCTCAAAGTGCCTTTGCCCCCTTAAAGTAAGATCTGGCTCCCTTTACTTCTAAACTGAGATAAGAAAGAGGACATAAACCTTGGTAAAATAAATAATATTTTCAAAGTATAATTTAAAAAAAATGCTTTTCAAAAAGAATATAAGTATCCTGGGGTATTTATATATATCTTGTCAGCTGTTTTAGATAAGACTACTTTTGTTTTGCAGAATTAGTCTTTTAAGTGTTCTGCAACTCTACTGTTGTGTTATATTTTGTTTTGTTTTGTTTTGTTTTCATTCAACAGAATTCTGATTTGGAGATATCTTAAGGAAAAATATTTACAGTACTGGAATTCTTCTTTTGAAGTTTTAGGAGGATTAATATTTTGAATAATTAAACATTATTATATCTCCTTAAGAGTTTTGTGCCAACAAGTGCTTTGCCCCTAGTGAATATTCAAATAAGTAAAGTAATCAATAAGCTTTTTGCCTAATTGTGTTCTCAGTGAGTATTATTGCCCTATCTTTATATATAATGCAGTATTCATGAATGTAATTTAAGTGAAGAAATAAGGCGATAGCCAACCTAGCAATGATTTATGGAATCATTCTCTGCTCACAGTATAGTTTTGATTGACAATATTAATGAGCTTTTTAAATGAAATTAACTTATTTCCCAGGAATGTTACTTGATCCTGTGGTTTGAACTTTTGACAGACTATGTATTTTACCTCATAATCTAATTTGGTTGCTGAAGTTATCAAAAACAGGAATTTTATTAAAAAGGAAGAAGGAAGAAAGGAATGAAAGAAGGAAAGAAAGAAAGAAAGAAAGAAAGAAAGAAAGAAAGAAAGAAAGAAAGAAAGAAAGAAAGAAAGAAAGAAAGAAGGAAACAGACAAACCAGTACTTCTTTAGTAAGAAATAATAATTAAATGCAGATACTGTTTGCACTTGATTGGGTGTACACAGCTCTCATGCTTTCTGGCAGGAAAAAGAAAAGCCTTTTTCCGTTCTTTAAGGGATAAGAATCAGTAGGCACTGCCCCAGCTCTGCTTAGGGCTGAATCGAGTTTTAGTGTACATAATTAGAGCTTAGGGAAATAGTTCAACTGCCCAGATTCCTTCTTCCCCAGGACTACAACCCCTATATGTGGCTCTGGGTTATTCATGTAGGGCAGTTAATAATAGAGATGTTCCATCCATGCTTGGGGAGGAAATGAGCTTTCCTCTCCTAGTAATCTCCCGAGGTTGATGGTCAGTCTTGAAGATTACCCAGATTTCTTCTCTCAACCTCAGTTCTGCATTTGTGGAATTTACCCATTTGTGTAAAGAAAAAGTAAAATATAGAGATCTTGGTAAGACTGCACAGTCAACACAATGTAAAGTTGAAAAGACTGCCAGAAACAACAGTATTTAACTCATGATAGTTAAATGTAAGGTGCTGTATTCAAGGTGCTAAGAGGCACCTCATAAGAGACATCCTTCAGAATTTGGTAAATGAATGAACTGATGGTTACACCTGTCTGTGGTCTTTCCCACCAATGAGTTCTGTTATGTAGCTGGAAAAAAGGTATCCAGTCATTCAAGTTGCAGTGGAAAAGGGGGTGATTTTCAGTAGTCTGCTCATGTCACTGTTTTCTAGATACCAAAGAGCTGTTTTGAAATTGTTTAAATTGCTTGGGGAGTAATGTGCACTTTAGACAATTTGGGTATTGGAATGCAATCTGTTACATTGAATGATTTGAGTAGAAACCACAGATGAAGATTTCATAAATTACGTGAAACTAATTTTCTGTTTGTCAACTATTTACTGATTTGCAGTGATCGGTATTTTTATGAGAATTTAAGCTTGAAAAAGTGAGACAGCCCAGTGAAATAGGAATTAATTTTAGGGTATATTTTAATTTATATTTGCTTTTAAATTTATGCAAAGATCATAGGAAAGAATTGCCCATTTGACTGTTTTCCTTACAGAGACAATGTGGGAGATATATATGGATGGCCTACAAACTGAAAAACCAAGGATTTATATACTATGTTTCATCCAAATACTATTTTATAAGGATATATCTATAAACTAAGAAAATCAGTGGTAAACTATGAGTCAGGATACAAATATTCACATAATATATACCTTTTGAAAGGCGCACCTGATGTTTAAAGCAACATAAACCTGCTCTAGAGCTGAATGTATTGGGGAGCCTGGGTCGCTCAGTTGGTTAAGTGTCTGCCTTCAGCTCAGGTCATGATCCCAGGGTCCTGAGATTGAGCCCCACATTGGGCTCCCTGTTCCTCAGGGAGCCTGCTTCTCTCTCCCTCTGCCTGCCGCTCCCCCTGCTTGTGCTCTCTCTCTCTCTGTCAAATAAATAAATAAATCTTAAAAAAAACTGAATATGTTAATTTGAAATTATAAAGGAAGCTGAAGCTTAGATTCCATGATAAATTTAAAAGAATAACCAAGTACAGTTTTTCTCCTGTGGATTTATTTAAATTTAGTCTCTATATGGCATTTAACTTGGGACTTGGTAAAATAAAGGGTCTCCCACTGGTGAAGAATCCTTCCTGAGAGCATAAAATATTTTTATGTGATAGTAAGCAGATATGATGAAGAAGTAAGTTTGTAAGCATACAAACAAAATTATAGATGTTTCCATTTGAGCTAGAATAAATCCAATTTGTTTTTAAAAAATGATTGTGAAAACTGTAAGATGTGCTAATTATAATTAAATTCTTGTTGAAAATAACTTATTTTGGTATACCTAAATACCCTAAGCTTATTGAAAATAGCCTATTTTTTTTAAAGATTTTTATTTATTTGACAGAGAGAGACACAGCAAGAGAGGGAAACACAAGCAGGGGGAGTGGGAAGCAGACCTCCCGCTGAGCAGGGAGCCGGATGTGGGGCTCGATCCCAGGACCCTGGGACCATGACCTGAGCTGAAGGCAGTCGCTTAATGACTGAGCCACCCAGGTACCCTGAAAATAGCCTGTTTTTGATATACCTTAATACTTTAAGTTGACAGGCAACACTGACTGAATGTGCTCCTTTGTTGCTGTTGACTGTCCGTCGGTATGATTGTTTTTAAAAGCAACATGGCAGGATGGAGGAATGGCTATAAAAATTCCCATATTCTTTAGCCCTGTATTTCCACCCTTAGGATATGATTCCAAGAAAACAATTCATTAAAGATGAAAAGGTTATTGTAACATCGTCTATCATAGCAAAACATTGAAACCACTTAAGTGGCCTCTGCTAGGGGATTATTTGCTGAATTGCGGTACATCAACAAAGCATAACACTGTATAGTCATTAAAGTGTGAGACTGGAGAAACATGATTGCTCTGACCCAAATATCTTATATAGTATGAGTGCACCTCTATTTAAAATATATGAAAGATAATGCATAAAAATGAAAATATAAGTGTGAGATTATGTTCAACTTCATATTTTTGTGAATTGTTGTTTTGATGCCTGTTCAGTTTTTTTTTAAGACAGAAAATAGCCAACTTTTTAAATCCTATGAAATACATCAGGATTTTAGACCAGAAAGTTTAAAGCAAGCACAAAGGATTTGGGGGGACTGAATTGTTGTATTTGTTTTATTAATAAGAAGTACCTGTTACTTTTATTTTAAGAATTACATGGATTATTTATCACGACTATATGAGAGAGAAATTAAAGATTTCTTTGAAGTTGCAAAGATCAAGATGACTGGCACAACTAAAGAAAGCAAGAAGTTTGGTAAGCTTAGACACCTCAGTTCATTGTTTTTATTCTATTAAAAGTGGTTTTATTTATGACAATTCTAAGACTTTTCAGAGCAAGGTGGAAGAAGATACAGTAGAATTGATGAAAAAGTAAGTCTGATGCGTTGGTTTGATTTATAGTTACTTCACAGAACAAATATTTGTATCTGTAAATATGGCTTTTACTAAAATTCTGTAGTAGATGAATCTGACAGCAATTGTGTATTCATGCCATAATTGAAAGCATCTATTCATGGGAAAAGTAGTTGACCAGAAAATGAATTGCAGTCTGGTCGAGAAAGTACAAGGCTAAGAGACATGTTGAGAGTTCAGTTTCCAACTTCCTTAAAAGGCCTTTTTTAGCAGTTGGTGGCAAGTCATTGATCTCTTAAGTCATTGCTCTTTATAGGGAAATGAAAGTAATTCCTGGCTTCTTACTTCTCACTGGCTATTTTGAATCAAAAAGAAAGTTTGTGTTTCCTCCCGGGTCAAGCTGTAAAAATGTCACCCAAATTTCTCCTGTGATTATAGTTATTTTTCCTAAGAGATATTTTTCAAGCATGCTAAAATTGTTGCTTTTAAGTATGTTAAGTGGACAGACGGAAACATGATTTGAAAAGGTAACCAGTGAAAGTATCAAGTTGCGAGGAAGGTGATTTGCCGAGGCCACTTTCTGCTCTTGCATGTACCCATCTCTGGAGTTCCTTTTTGGATGGAGTTCTGTGCCTATTCAAGTCAAAACCTGGCCTTAAATGGCTACAATGTGTACTCCTCAGTGTGTCTGCATAGTTCCCCTTTAGAATAATGAGTTTAGCATTTGCTTGTTGAAAGGAGCCTATGCCCTAAGCAACTTCTGGTAATCAGGAAACAGGATTGAAATTGATAGCACATCTTTCCATTCTTATCCTTTAGGACAGAGAAGACTGTCTTTAGTGGGTAATTATTTAGTAATTCGCTGTTGTTGTTGTTTTTTAATTCAACACTAATATATTGATTATACTAGTCCGGACTTTTGAAATGTTTTGAATCTGTGTACAAATATGTTACACTTAGGTAAAGATACTGATAAGAATCTTGGGACCATAGGCTTTTGGAAACAGAAATGCTAACTCATCCTAAAGGTTATTGTTCTTAAACAGCAATGTGTTTATATCCTTGTTAATGTTTCACTGTGGGTATGTTATGCTTTTTTTTTTTTTTAAGTAAGCAGCATATTAATTCAGTTACATGTTTAATGTTTCCATTTAGTATATTTGTCACCACTTGTTAGTGAACCATTGTATTTTGAGAGAACTCTTCTACAGTATATGAAAACTGGAGGCAAAAGGGAAATCTTTCTAAAATTATCTCCTTAGGAGGTCATTAATCCCATTATCATAATAATTTATCAGGCCTAAGGTTCACATTGAGATAAATGACATAACAAAAATGTAATTTGAAACAAGTACAATAGTATCTTAATGGTATCATTGCATTAACCTGAAAATTAAATTTTTTCTTTTTCTTCCTCTTGGGAAGTTCTTAAATTATTTTGTTTAAAATATTTTTAAATTAGAAGTTTAGAAGGCACTTTTATAGTTTTAAAATAGCATTAAAATCACATTTCTTCTTATGTATCAAATAATAACAGGAGAGTAATTTGTAGTGGTTGATGGCACCAGAAAGTCATAGTTTCAGTTATTTTGATATCAGCTACAAGAGAAGAAAAACTAAATAATAAACAGAATTCAGAGGAAAAGTTAAATACAAATGACTTAAATTCTAAATAAGGTAGAATGGAAATTTTTTTAAATATCTTTTCAGTGATTCAAAATGTGTTTAAATCAGCTTTTAATAGTAATTATAATTAAAATAGAAACCTGAAATTTTGGAAAGATAACTTGTCCATGAATCAAAATGAAGTAATTATAAATAAAATTTAATTTTTTTGTTTTTTACTTGCTCTGAAAATTCTGGGTCATAGATACTAATAAGAATAGAAAGTCAGATTGAATGTACTTTACAAAAGGAAATGTATAGTCAATATAGTCATAGAGATACAGGGGAATACTCTCTTTTTGAACCACCTTTTTTTTTAAGATTTTATTTATTTATTTGACAGAGAGAGACACAGCGAGAGAGGGAACACAGCAGGGGGAGTGGGAAGGGGAGAAGCAGGCTTCCCGCGGAGCAGGGAGCCCGATACCAGGCTTGATCCCAGGACCCTGGGATCGTGACCTGAGCCTAAGGCCGACTCTTAACGACTGAGCCACCCAGGTGCCCCTTTTTGAACCACTTTTGACTCAACTTTAACATCACTTTAATTCACGTAATTCAGAATAATGTTAAAATACCAGCAAATATCTTTTCTTTGTGTTAAGGTCTTTACATAGGTAATTGCCTTTTTTAATTAATAGGTTTACTTTGATAAACTCAGAGGCATGAAATTTTCCACTCAAGAATGATATTTTGGTGAGGTTTCTTCCCCTTGTGTTCTACAAATATACTTAATGAAATAGCAGGCAAACGAAATTTAGAAATTATTTTTAAAATCACCAATTTTTTCTTTCTACAGCTGAAATAACACACACACACAATTATTTTAGTCCCTTAACATATGCATTTATATAATTACTGCTTCCCTTGTATTTAATATTCCAAATCTTAAAAGTGGTATGTCAAAATTACATTTTGTAATTTTATAACAATGTTACAAAAAAGCATTCTATGTTTCTATACTAAACTAAGAGTCTTGTTGGTTCCTAGAAAATTCATTTAATAAATATTAATTACCTATTATATAATAAGCACTGCTAGGTACTGAGAATGCAGCAATAAGCAAAGACCCTACCTCATGAAGTATACAGTCTAATGGGGATTATTTAAAGATATGGAAAAGGTTACCTGAAGGGGCACCTGGGTGGCTCAGTAGGTTAGGCATTCAACTCTTGATCTCAGTTCAGGTCTTGATCTCAGGGTCGTGAGTTCAAGCCCCTACTTTAAAAAAAAAAAAAAAAAGTTATCTGAATACTGCTTGTTGCTGATAAATAATATAGGCTTTGATGAGCCCCAAATTATAATTAATTGGCACTACTAGTAACTGTATTCTTCATTGGGTACAAAAAAAAAAGTATGAAGTGTCAGGCTTTGCTCTGAAACTGGTGAATTTAGTATAGTGACACCTTAAGGCCTCCAGAAGGTACTGTTCAGATTGGACAGCTAGTAGCTCCAGCATGATCCCTGCTTACCACTTTAATGTCTAGCCTTGGTGTTTCATACTCCCTTAAGCTTCATGTAGCTAGGGCTGCACAGATAGATATATCCCTGGTATGACAAGTTAGTAGCTTTTACTTGGGTTTTGCCTTAAAGTTTGGTAGGAATAGTGACAAATTGATACATTGTTCTGTTTTTAAAATATTCCCAGGTTATAGTTATATTCTTTATTTTTCTCTTTAATTCTATAATTTCTTTCTTTGCCTTTCACATTAACTTCTAATTTGAGTTCAGAATGTTTCACAAGATGATCTCTATAATTGATCTAATAAATATTAGAGAGAAGTTTTAGAATAAAAGAAATGCCAAATGGCCCTAAAAGAGCTCAAATTCCTGTATTAAGCCTATTCCTTTGGCTTTAGCCTCCCGTCCACCCATCTCCTGATAATTAGTGTTTTGATATATACTTGCCATTCTAGGTGTTCATAAAGCCAGTTACTAAGTAGTTCAGCTTGATATTTTGAAATGAATTTAAAGCCCCACTCATGTAATTTTTTATCAGATATGGTATAACATTGTTCAGTACAATGGAGACTCCTCTCAGGAGTTTTCAGGGAGTGAGAATGTTGATGCGCTTAATGTCTAAGTCTACAACTTCATTCTAATAAATTTCCACTTTATTATATTTTTACTTGACCATATAATCTCATTCATATGTGGAATTTAAGAAACAAAATGAACAAGCAAAGGCAAAAAGAGAGAGAGAGACTAATCAAGAAACAGACACTTTAAAACTATAGAGAACAAACTGAGGGTCACCAGAGAGCAGGGAGGGATGGGTTAAAGAGGGGATGGGGATTAAAGAGTACACTTATTATGATCGAAATAAAATAAAATAAAATGACTTAAAAAATGTAAAAAACACTTTTACTTGAACTGTTTTTTTTTTTCAGAAACCAAAACTTACAAATGTAGTCTTTTAAATTTTAAGCACGCTAGCTCCATAAACTTAAAAAAAAAAATCATTTAAAAGTATTGGGGAAGGGGTTGACAAATATAGATATTTTTACCTGAATATTTGATTAAAAACAAAACATTAGACTAGTAAAGTTTTTTCTCTCAGAATTTGTCAAACAGTAGCTGACCAACTAAACATATGTTGCACCTCTTGTTACTTGATGCTCATGGTTCTTTGCATGTGTCTTTTAAACTAGAGCTTTAACTTCCTCTTGTGCATGGTTTGTGCAAATTGCAGTTTATTAACTTGTCTTTGTCTTTGATGCTTGCAACCTAATCCATCACAGCTACACTGCCTCGAAAAGAAAGTGCTGTCAAACAGGAAACAGAGAGTGAGTATGCTTAGTGTATTAGTAGGTATTCTCAATGCATGTTTGTTTAATGTCTAGAAATTAGTTTTTGTCTTGAAAAAAGTTACACCAAAAATATTGATTGCTCTGAGTTGCCAGATTCGATGAAAGAAAACCAACATCATGGTTGTGGTATGACTACATTCAAGAAATGTAATTCAAAATCAATGGTGGGTAGTCAGAAATTTATGAAAAGGCTTAACCATTAAACTTCTTTTCAGGCTGTGTTTAGAAATTATAAAAATTCTTTAAAAAAAAGAAATTATGAAAATTCTTATAGATATGGTCAGATTTTGCATAATGAAACCAAAGTTTATCTTTAATTGTCCTTATTATGTCTTCATCTGTCCCTTCTGACCATCAGCAAATAATATAGGTTAATTCCGAAATATTTTAGAAGATTAAAAAAATTATTTATTGTTTATATTTAATTCTGAATAAAAATGTTACATTTTCTTGTAAAAATGAAAGCCTTTAATTCCTTGATAGATGTAGAATATTGTCCAGCCACATTGTTCTCATTTCTCCTCAAAGATGTCCCATATTATGTAGTTCATGATGTATATATTATATTTTAGTTGTATTTTAAGTATAACAAGTTTTCAGGGTGGTTTTTTCCTCTTCATTTTGTATAGTTTTTAAAGAGCTGTAGTTAATCACTTATTGTAAAAGCAGAGTTTCTGGGTTCAGGAATGTTTTAAGTTGAATCATATGTAATTGACTTTTTGTAGGGCAAGAATGATCGAGTATTGGCAGATTCGTATGGTTCACCCCAATATTTTCATTTAATGTGGAGGCTAGTAATATTGGGATATGGCCGTTTTCTTCAGAAACAAAAAAAGTCATTAAAAAATAAAAATAAATAAGTCATGTTAGCTAGTACATTAAGGAGTCATTGGCCTTCATCCATATTTATGTCTTTTGAGTAGGAAGGAAATCTTCATCTACTTTAGTCTAGAAATATGGCAACGTTGGTGGTACTGGGCAGGGTATAGATTATGTGATCTTTAAGACCCCTTTCAGTCCTATTCTGTAGATTGTAGTTTCACTACTCTTTGTAATATGCTCAAGAATAGGACACAAATGTTAATGAGAGCAGGACACTCTACAGCCCGCCCCATGCGGTAGACTTGGGCGATAAGAGCACTGAAGACAAAGACAGTAGAAGACAGCCCTCGTTTACGCTATGGGTCTTTTATTCATGAAGGTCACAACTGTCAAAGTTTTATTATTTCTTAGGTCTTCATGGAAGTTCTGGGAAATTAACTGGATCTACTTCTAGTCTAAATAAACTCAGCGTTCAGAGTTCAGGGAATCGCAGATCTCAGTCATCTTCTTTGTTGGATATGGGAAACATGTCTGCCTCTGATCTCGATGTTGCCGACAGGACCAAATTTGATAAGGTAAAATAATATAACAAGTATGTCTTAAACATTAACATTAGTTTTCTAATAGCAGTTTATTACTGCTTTAAGTGTGTTCAAGGATTTGGGCTATGTTGGCTCTCTAAATTAACCATATCTTTTGAATTCTGAATTTGTAAAAAATACTAGTCAAATGGCAACTGAAATGTGTATTATCAATTCATTGACATAACAGCTTAATTAAAATTTATTATAAATCATTAAGAGCTTGTATCTCTAAGTTCTTTGAGCCAATTACAAAGTAAAGAGGAAATAACAGCTTTTATGAAGCTAAACTGTTGTCTGCGATGCATTAAGTTTAAAAAGTTTGTCTCTGTGTTCCTCTTTCCAGATTTCAAGTGAATAATTATTGTGAGTTTTATTTTAGGTATGTCTGGCCCTGTTAAGCCTTGATACTTCTGCATCGTCCTATCAATCTTGGAATAGTTTCTTTTGGGATTCTGTTGAGATTATACATAAAGCATCTATGATCCCTACAGAAAAGTGAATTAAATGTAGAAGATTTTTTTAGCATTTGGTGCAGTTCATTTTTGTTTTCTTCAGATCTTTGAACAGGTACTAAGTGAACTAGAGCCCTTGTGTCTGGCAGAACAGGACTTCATAAGTAAATTTTTCAAACTGCAGCAACATCAAAGTATGCCTGGAACCATGGTATGGCTCATATTTATTTATTGGCTAACATTGATAATCTGTAGGATAATTAGCCTAATTAATTGTCACACTTTCAGTATCAGAACAGAAAAAGAAAAAATTTATGATGTAAGGATTTTTTTCAGTAATTTTTGTCATACCACAAGATAATAAAAACAGTGATAGTTGGAGTTGGAGCATCTTATTTAATATTCCAGATTGTCTTTGACCTAAATATTCTCTAACTTAGTGAGGGGGAAATGTCTGAATTTACTTTGTAAAAAATATTATTAAAAAATAAATTTTAGCATTTTAGTAATCACCAAGAAAAAATACAATTTTCAAAAGAAAAAAATATTTGAGTGTGTATACCATGGTCTAGCAAAAAAAAAAAAAAAGAAGAAAGAAAGAAACAAGCCCCGAATCTGAACCTTGCCTATGCCTTTGTTACTAACTAGCTCTGAGACCTTAAACCAAGTATTTAATCCCCAGTTTTCCTTATCTGTACATTGAATATATTAATACCTGTTCAGCATGCCTCTCAGGTGACATAAATGTAAGAAAATAAAATGAGAGGCTGCTGCAATATTTTGAAAAAGTTAAAAGCACAATGCAAATAAAAATGATTTTTTTTTAAGATTTTATTCATTTATTTGACAGAGAGAGATACAGCGAGAGAGGGGAACACAAGCAGGGGGAATGGGAGAGGGAGAAGCAGGCTTCCTGCTGAGCAGAGAGCCCGATGTGGGGTTCGATCCCAGGACCTTGGGACCCAAGCCAAAGGTAGATGCTTAACAACTGAGCCACCCAGGCGCCCCCAAATAAAATGATTTTTAAATTAAGGTCATCTTGGGCGCCTGGCTGGCTCAGTTGGTAGAGTATGCGTCTCTTGATCTCAGGGCCATGAGTTTGAACCCCATGTTGGGCGTAAAGCTTACTTGAAAAAAAATAAGGTCATCTTAAAAAACAGAACCAACATATAAAAAGCAATCATAAAATGAATTTGTTGTTATAAGTGATGGTGATAGTAAATTTGCTTATTTGTTAGCCTTTCTAAGAATTTTTAATAGCGTTTTTTAAATGCCAGAGTTTTATTTAAACATTGATGAAATTTCTTTAATTTTTAAAATTCTCTCTTAAAAGTCGTTTCTGGTTTTTTGAGCTGCCCTCCCCCATTCTCACACCCCCTCTGAGCCTCCTGTACCTTCTCTGTCCCTGCTTTCCCCTCATGTGCATACACACAAGCACATCTTCTCAGCCCACAATAATTCTCAGATAAAATCTAAGAACAAAACATTTCATAACCATTCTTAAACAATATACTAAATTATGTAGTTTTATCAATAGTACTACCTTTAAAAATCATTATTCTTCATAATGTATTCTCTGCTAGGAATTTTAAGACTGAGTAGGCTTTTGCTGTATAAACTAGTCAAATTGTTGGTCTTTTATTATGTAAAGTACCTGAATAATTTTTGCAGACTGAAGCAGAGGACCTAGATGGAGGAACATTATCCCGGCAACATAATGCTGGCGTGCCACCACCTGTCTCTTCTGAGTATGTGTTTGTTACTGTCATTTATCAGGGGTGGGGGGACTTAAAATTGAGCCTGAAGGAGTGTTGTTCAGTGAGGAGCCAGATGATTCTGGTAATGTGACAGCACTCAGAGCACTGACCTGTGTGCCCAGTGTCTTCTCAAACATCTTACTGAGTTAAAATTGGTCCTATTGTCTGACCCTTCTGCTCTTTTTGGCTCTAGTAATCACAGAAAGGTGCAATCAGTTTTAATGTTTGCTGGTAAGAAGTAGCATTTGAATTGCAGGGTATTTCTCAGAAATTACAAAAGCACATTTCAGGATCCAGCTTTACAAATGACATGAAGTTGTATTTTGAGTAATAAAACTTAACTTCAGAAAATATTTTTATGTTGGAAAAAAATATTTTTATGTTGAAAACTGCTGTAGAATAATTAGGTCATCATATTTGGACATTTTTCATTGAAATGTAAAATTTTAGTCATTTTGTATATTTGCAGTGGATTAAAGTTAAAGATCAAGACAGGAAACTTGTAATAAATTCCTATATTTTTTATGTTTTCTGAACAGGAAAGATATGATTCGTCAGATGATGATTAAAATATTTCGCTGCATTGAGCCAGAACTGAACAACCTAATTGCATTAGGGGACAAAATTGATAGTTTTAACTCCCTCTACATGCTTGTCAAAATGAGTCATCATGTGTGGACCGCCCAGAATGTGGACCCTGCTTCTTTTCTGAGTACTACATTAGGAAATGTTTTGGTGACTGTCAAAAGGAACTTTGACAAATGCATTGTAAGTTGTTGGTTTTTTTTTTTTTTTAATAACTTAGAATTCTAATCATTGCAAAAAATAGGTAAATGTATTTAAATCAAGAGGTTTCCAGTTTTCCCTTGAGTGATCTACTATTCACATCCCTCAAAGCCCCGAAGCAGTGTTGGCTTCAATTTATAGGCACAGAGTTCGCTGGATGCTACTATGCCAGGTAGTTTCCCTTCTATACTGCGTGTGAATCTTGGCAAGTTCTGGAGTAAATGCCATACAGGCGGCAGCTGCTTGAGAGATCCACTAGGTAACTGAAATCTCAGTTAACTGATGAGTGACCATAGATCGCATAAAACAATTGAAACTGTCATTTGGATTTATTGTTGTTCTTTTTAAAATATGTTCCGATAAGAAAATTAATAATTGGATTAGTTTAATTGATTCTTTAAATTACTTAATTAGGTTTATTAGTTTACTAGTTTAACAGCTTTAATTAATTCTTTGGGGCGCCTGGGTGACACAGTTGGTTAAGTGTCTGACTCTTGGTTTCCGCTCAGGTTATGATCTCAGGATCCTGAGATGGAGCCCCACATCGGGCTCTGTGTTCAGTGAGAGCCTGTTTGTCCCTCTCCCTCCCCCGGTGCGCCCCCCAAATAAATAAATGAATAAATAATTGAATAAATAATTGAATAAATAAATGAATAAATAAAATGTGTCCTGTTAAAAAATTCTTTAAAAAAAAATAGAGAATATATTATTCTTATGTTAACTTCCAGCAGTCATTATGTTCTTCCTTCTAATAGGAAAGAAAAATCATTAACAATTTTATTTTTGTCTGCTAGGTTTTGGTAAGCTTGTCGGTATGAATTGGGCTGGGCCAGGTTCTAAAACAAAAGCTTCATTTTATTAATGTAGTTAGCATGTCTACCATTTGAATATTTCTACTATGTAACTTCTAAGTTATAACCAGCTCTTGAATATCCATAAAATAATAGGAGATAAAAATATTAAGGGCAATTAAAATCCACATCATTTTTGTACTTGTGAAAAATAATATTTATTGAGTTTTTAAAGTATAAAGGCAATCTACGTTCACTATAGAAACTTAAATGTCGCCTCAACAGGCTTGTTAATCCTCTTTCCTTGCCACATAACTTCACTTGGTATTTGAAATACTATGAAATTTGACCGCTTAAGGCTTACCCTCCTCCCTTCCCACCTTCTCCTGCAGTGACGCTAAACCTAGAGGGTCTGACTGCAAGCTGAGAGCCAAAGAGAAAAGTAAGAGCTGCCACCAGCTAAGATAATGAGTCCTGTATGACATAGCAGGAACACTAAATCATGAGGACACTACATTTCTAGACTATGAAGGCTTTGTTGCTTTTATCAGTAAAATATAACTCTATGTAACACCTGTCAATCCAACAGAGCGTAATTGTTAAAAGCATAGGATGTAGTGTCAGATAAATAAAGATGTGGGTTCAGATGGAGTGCTTAGCACACTGCCTTGCACAGAAAAAAGCCTTACTAACTGATGGCTCATAATGGTGGTAGTAATTAATAATAGTTCATTAAACAATGTTCATGTTATTCTCAAGACAGAACAGTGGAAAAAGAAAGTAAAATGAACTTAGACAAAGGTATAAACTCAGTATTTTCTCATAAAATTGCATATATTTCTGAAGGCTCTATCTTTTGTCACTAAAGGGGCATCCCTCTGTATCTTATTTTAACTGATGTCTTCTCACAGTGTCTGGTGGATAGTGTGTACTCAGTACGTGTTATGTTTTGGTATTTGGGACAAGATTAGGACCTAACACATACCTTGAAAAGGTAATAAATGGGCCTGTTTGTATTGAGCCAAAAGCATGAATGTCAGATGGCTGCAGAAAATGGAACAGATAGCACCTGAGTTTGGCTCTTTCAGCTGGTGGCCAAGCTCAGAGTATCTGCTGTTCTTCAAAGAACGGGACTAAGAAAGCTAGCCTAGCCTGAGCTAGAGCTGAAGTTAGAAAGTAAGTGACATACCAGGTACTACCACGCTGGGCTCTGCAGTCCCATACATTTCTTATCTGCACTTAATTTACTTTTCAGGACTCTTTACACTATAGTGATAAAGATTTGCGCTCTTAAACCTTTGAGAATGATATGATTTGGTTAAAATGCCATGGACAGAGGATGGATAAGTAATATAGTGGTGTGTGCCTCGCATCAAAGTTGTAGTTTTAGTCATTGAATAACCTCTATGTCAAGTAATCAGCTGCAAATAATGTATACATTGAGCTTGAGAAAAAGTTTATTTCTATAAGATTTAATTCATTGATGGCTTTTTTTTTTTTTGAGAGAGAGAGAGTGCACATGCACACATGCGTGTGAGCTGCGGGGGAAGGGGCAGAGGGAGAGGAAGAGAATCTTAGGCTCCACACCCAGCACGGAGCCAATGCAGGGCTCAATCTCACAACCCTGAGATCATGACCTGAGCGGAAACCAAGAATCTGATGTTTAACCGACTGAGCCACCCAGGCGCCCCCTAATGGCTCTTTTCTTAAATGAATGCATTGTTTCTATTCTACCAGTTACAACGCCAGAAAAGACAACTGTCATTTAAAATATGTCCTGTTGGGACGCCTGGGTGGCTCAGTCGGTTAAGCGGCTGCCTTCGGCCCAGGTCATGATCCCAGGGTCTGGAAATCGAGTCCCACATCGGGCTCCTTGCTCAGCAAGGAGCCTGCTTCTCCCTCTCTCTCCCTCTGCTTGTGCTCTCTCTGTCAAATAAATAAAAAATCTTTAAAATAGGGCGCCTGGGTGGCTCAGTTGGTTAAGCGACTGCCTTCGGCTCAGGTCATGATCCTGGAGTCCCGGGATCTAGTCCCACATCGGGCTCCCTGCTCGGCGGGGAGTCTGCTTCTCCCTCTGACCCTCTTCCCCCTCGTGCTTTCTCTCTCTCATTCTCTCTCTCTCTGAAATAAGTAAATAAAATTTAAAAAAAATCTTTAAAATAAATAAATAAATAAAATATGTCCTGTTAATGTTTAAGTATATTCAGGCTATAATTATATCCTGTGCCTTTATGTGCCACACTGAACAGAAATCTTCATGCAACTTAATAACCACCGTAGACCAGCATTCATAAATTAGTGCTTACTGTGTACCAGACACAGGTCTAAGCACCTTGCACACATTATCTCATCTAATCTTCACAACCTCCTCCTGCCTCCATAAGGTAGACTCTCTGAGAGATTATGTTACTTTGCCCGGGTCGACAGTAAAAAGTGACGGAATTAGTATTCATACCCGGACAGTCTGGTTCCAACACCTGCAGCCTTACGCTCCCCTCTCTACTGCATCCATTTTTACTTTTCGCAATGATCAATACCGATGAAGTGAAATACAAGGATACCTCCGAGTTACTGCAGGCTCGGTTGGTCCAGGCTCCTGCAATAAAGCGAGTGTCACAATAAAGTGAGTTATTGAAATAAAGTGAATTCAGATGAATTTTTTGGTTTCCCAGTACGTATAAAAGTTATGTCTATGTTATACTGTAGTCTTTTCGTGTTCAGTAGCATTATATTTAAAAAACAATGTCCCTAACTTAATTTAAAAATACTATTGCTAAGAAATGCTAACCATCATCTGTGCTTTCAGCGAGTTCTAATCTTTTTGCTGATGGAGGGTCTTGACTCCATGTTTATGGCTGCTGATGATCAGGGTGGTGGTTGCTGAAGGTTGGGGTGGCTGTGGCCGTTTCTTAAAATAATACAACAGTGAAGTTTGCCCCATTATCAACTCTCCTTTTCACAGTTTCTCTATTTGATACTACTGTGAAAGAAGTGGAACTTCTTTCACAAAATTGGAGACAGTCCTCTCAAACCCTGCTGCTGCTTTGTCAACTGAGTTTATGTAATAGTCTCGATCTGTTGTCATTTCAACAGTCTTCACAGCATCTTCACCAGGCGTCAGTTCCATCTCAAGAAACCACCTTCCTGACTCATCCATAAGAAGCAACTCCTCATCTATTAAAGTTTTATCATGAGATTGTAGCAATTCAGTCACATCTTTAGGCTCCATTCCTAATTCTAGTTCTTTCACCATTTCTACCATATCCGCATGTGCTACAGTTACTTCCTCCACTGAAGTCTTGAACGCCTCAAAGTCCTCCATGAGGGTTAGAATCCTGTTCATGGCTTACTTTTGTCCTCTTCCCATGAAGCACAAGTGTTCCTAATGGCATCTAGAATGATGAATCCTTTCCAGAAGGTTTTCACTTTTTTTGCCCAGATACATCAGAGGAATCACTATTTATGGCAGCTTAGCCTTACAAAATATTTTTCTTAAATAATAAGACCTGAAAGTTGAAATGACTCCTCGGCCCATGGGCTACAGGATGGATGTTGTGTTAGCAAACACGTAAACAGCATTGATCTCATTGTCCATCTCCATCAGAGCTCTTATGTGACTAGGTGCATTGTCAATGAGCAGTCATATTTTGAAAGGAATCTCTTCTTTTTCAGAATAGTAGGTCTCAACCGTGGGCTTAAAATAGTCAATAAATCGTGTTGTAAACAGATGAGCTGTCATCCAGATTTTGTTCTATTTATAGAGCACAGACAGAGTAAATTTAGCATAATTCTTAAAAGCCCTAGGATTTTTGGGATGGTAAATGAACATTGGCTTCAACTTAAAGTCACCAGATGCATTAGCCCATAACAAGTGAGTCAGTCTGTCCCCTGAGGCTTTGAAGCCAGGCATTGCTATCTCTCTAGCTAGGAAAGCCCTAGATGGCATCTTCTTCCAATAGAAGGCTGTTTTGTCTACACTGAAAATCTGTTGTTTAGTGTGACCACCTTTATGAATTATCTTAGCTGGATCTTTTGGGGGACTTGCTGCAGCTTCTCTGTCAGCACTTGCTGCTTCACCTTGCACTTTATGTTTTGGAGATGGCTTCTTTCCTTAAACTTCATGAACCAACAGAGGTTGGTAGCTTCACACTTCTGCACCTTCCTCACCTCTCTCAGCCTTCACAGAATAAGAGTTAGGGCCTTGCTCTGGATTAGGCTTTGGCTTAAGGGAATGTTGTGGCTGGTTTGATCTTCTATCCTGACCACTAAAACTTTCTCCATATCAGCAAGAAGGCTGTTCTGCTTTCTTACAGCTTGTGTGTTCACTGGAGTGGCACTTTTAATTTCCTTAAAAAAAAACTTTTCCTGTGCATTCACAACGTGACTGTTTAGCACAAGAGGCCTAGCTTTCGGCCTGTCAGCTTTTGACATGCCTTCCTCACTAAACTTGATCATTTTTAGCTATTGATTTAAAGTGAGAGACATGAGACCCTTCCTTTCACTTGAACACTTAATTGGCCGCATGTCAATATTGTGTCTCAGAGAATAAAACTGTGTCTGGACTTAAGAAGAGGGAGAGAGATGGGGGAATGGCTGCTTGATGGAACAGTCAGAACACATACATTAAGTTTGCCATCTTATATGGGCATGGTTTGTGGCACCCCAAATGAAAGATCACTGATCATAGATCACCATAACAAATATAAGAATACTGAAAAAGTTTGAAATATTGCCAAACAGTTACCACAGTGTGACACAGGCGTGAAATGAGCAAATGCTGTTGGAAAAATAGTACTGACAGACTTCCCAATACAGGGTTGCCACAGACCTTCGATTTGTTAAAAAAAAAAAAAAAAAATGCAGTATCTGTGAAGTGCAATAAAGCAAAGTGCAATAAAATGGGTATGCTGTAGCATTAAAGACAGTATCAAGTGGTTGACAGTATTCCACAGGACTTTCTAATAATAATGCCTATAGCCTACAAAGAATACTTTTCTAAGCCACATGTCCTAGGATTTTCAAGTTATGCCCCTAAAAGCATTTATAAAATTTTAGGTAGAAGTAAAAATGTCTAACAGTATTTGGCAGTGTAATTCTTATCTAGATGCTCTGAGAAGTACGCAGAACCATAATTGAATTCATGGATCTTTTTGAACCCAAATATCTAGGTTTTGTCTATATGAGACATCCCTTTTGTACTTTGTCGCCATCATACACAAGCACTTTGCTGAAATAAATAGAGAAAAAATAGGATAAGTAACTAATAGATACATGGCAAACTTATGTAGTGTAAATCCATTGTAGAAATGCCTGTTCTCCCTCTCTGTTCTCATATCCACAAATTAAAAGAACTGGTCTATCCAAACACAAATTTTAGGCTAATGAGAATTGGAAATGACTATGATTCTCAAACTTGGCCACATGGCCACCAACTAGAAATAACCTAGAGAAATCCTGTGCCTGCCCTGGTATCTACTCTGCCCCAAAATGAGCAATCACCTTATACTTATCTTTCATGAATGATAGAATTGTTTAGTGCTTGTTTTCACTTTGAACAAAAACTTGAGCTTCACAAAGTTTGATTGTATCTTGTTTTAAATAATATGTACTTTTTAAACTATAAAAGTAGTGTTTCTTGGTTATCCCTGTTGTATTAATCTGTAATTAGTAAACATCCAAAATGTTCTAGATACTAAATTATGTCTTTCCCCTATGATATATACATTTGCTTATGATTATATGTTGTTTCTAACGTGCTTGGCTATTTCTCTCCCTTGCTTTCTGCCTAACTGTAGAGTAACCAAATAAGGCAAATGGAAGAAGTAAAAATCTCAAAGAAGAGTAAAGTAGGAATTCTTCCATTTGTTGCTGAATTTGAAGAATTTGCTGGACTCGCAGAATCGATCTTTAAAAACGCTGAACGTCGTGGAGATCTAGATAAAGCATATACTAAACTTATCAGAGGAGTATTTGTTAATGGTAAGCTTTGTTATGTACTAAAGAATTTTTTGGTTCGTTGTTTTCACTATTTATGGTCACTTAAGTTGGGGGATAGATATGTTCATTATTTTCCATATTCTATAGTCTTATTTAAGTTTTCTGAAAGGTATTTCTTAAACCTGAAAAAATAAGCAGTATGTAAAACCCATTCATATTCATCAGGAACCGCTTCTATTTTAGTTCATATGGGATTATCGCTATGCAAAATTGGAATTCCTTTTTTAATCACAAAAAAAACAACCTTTTTAAAAAATTTTAAAATGGGATTTTACATTTGCATTTTAGCAAGAGTCTTGGGAGATGATAGGCAGTATAACATTAAGCAAATCAATTTACCTCTTAGGCCTCGGTTTTCATATCTGTCACATAAGGTAGAATAATGCTAAACTGCTGTCTTCCTGTGGCAGATCCCACAATTAAGTTACAGAAACTTTATGATGTGCCATTTAGTTTGAAATAAATGATCTGCTTGCATATATTCAGGAATTTTAAAAGCTGAAACAATTGACAGGAAGTAGAATCATCTTACCAATTACATATGACATTTTTGGTGGAAGCATGTCTAGGGGAAAGATAGATAAATTACATGATTGAATGTTTGTATGGTAGATATTTCTTTTAAAATTCCAAGTAACCTTGGGGCGCCTGGGTGGCTCAGTTGTTTAAGCATCCAATACTTGATCTCAGCTCAGCTCAGGTCTTCATCTCAAGGTCATGAGCTCAAACCCCAGGTTGGGCTCCACTCTGGGTATGGAGCCTAGGTAAAAAAAAAAAAAAAAAAAAAATTGAAATTCAAAATAGCTTTGCTTTGTCTGACTGTAAGGTAATATATGCTCATTATACACCTCCAAAAATCAAAAAACACATTTTAAAAATAGAGAAAAAAATAAAAATAATTTGTAATTTCATCAGGAAAGATAACATTTAATTTTTATCCGTCCAAATTTTTCAATATTTCTCCTTCATATATATGTGCATATTGTGTGTGTATGTGTGTGTATGTTCTTGAATGTAAAAGTTTTTATCATACCTTACACTCTGTTTTGGAACATGCTACTCTATAAATTTTAATGCCTCTTTTTGTCGATTTATATTGTAACTAATCATTTTTAATGATTGCATAGTATTCCATGTATCATTATTTATTAAATCTCCTATTAATAGGCATTTACTTTGTTTCCAGTTTTTTGCGTATATTTTTGTATTCTTGTCCAATAGTTTCCTTGGCGTGAATTACTGGAAATGGAATTACCAGGTCAAAAGGTTTACATAGATCTCAAGGCCTTTGCCAAACTGCCTCACAGAAAGGTCATACCAGTTTAGTGTTCTGAGCAGTTGGTGAAAGTTTTCATCACATCTCATTAATGTTGAATATGAGTCTTTTTTTTTTTTTTAAAGATTTCATTTATTTATTTATTTGACAGAGAGAGAGACGCAGCGGGAGAGGGAACACAAGCAGGGGGAGTGGGAGAGGGAGAAGCAGGCTTCCCGCAGAGCAGGGAGCCCGATGCAGGACTCAATCCTAGGACGCTGGGACCATGACCTGAGCTGAAGGCAGACGCTTAACCAACTGAGCCACCCAGGCGCCCCTGAATATCAGTCTTTTTATTCTTTGTCAACTTAATAGACTTAAATTGATTTTGTTTATGGTATTTTTTTTTTTACTATGCAAGAGCTTTGAAATTCCATGTCAGATTTATCCATATCTCCCTTTATGATTTTTGGACCATCTGTAAAAAAGTCATGCTATCACAAAATTAATTTTTTAAAGATTTTATTTATTTATTTATTTATTTATTTATTTGACACAGAGAGAGAGAGAGCACAAACGGGGAGCTGGAGGCAGAGGGAGAAGCAGGCTCCCCGCTGAGCAGGGAGCCCGATGGGGGACTTGATTTCAGTTCCCTGGGATCATGACCTGAGCAGAAGGCAGACGCTTAACCGACTAAGCCACCAGGGCGCCCCAAAATTATTTTTTTAATTAGCTTTATTTTCCTTAGTACTTGTGATTATATTTGCCTGTTTGCTTTTTATATTTTTAAGTACTTGAGCGATTTAGAATTTGTTTGGCTGAAAATGGGAAATAGGAATCCAGATTTATTAGTGTATTCAAAAGGACCAGCTGGTTGTCCTAACACACTTTGAATAATTCATCATTTCCCCCACTGATTTGAAAAGCCACCTTTATTATATACTACATTTCCATATATATATATGTATATATGACTATTTTAGAGTGATTTTTTTATTAGGGCTAGGTGGATATGAAGAACCTTCAGAATATCTTAAGTCCAGAAATGTGCTTACTTCTTAAACTTACAAATGAAAAAAATCACATAAATATTTTTATAGCTAAATATGGTAATACTCATGTCAGGATGTTATTATGTTTTTTCTTTTTTTATTTTAGTGGAGAAAGTAGCAAACGAAAGCCAGAAGACCCCCAGGGATGTAGTTATGATGGAAAATTTTCACCATATTTTTGCAACACTTTCTCGTTTGAAAATCTCATGTCTAGAAGCTGAAAAAAAAGAAGCCAAACAAAAATACACAGATCACCTTCAGTCTTATGTCATTTACTCTTTAGGGCAACCTCTTGAAAAACTAAATGTAAGTATATATTCATTCAGTATTATTTTCCTGATTTTGAATCTCTATACATATATTTATATATGAAAAACATAAGACATTCATCCTAATTTTGCTCATGCATTGATGCAAAGGATAATGAAGGAGGGACCCAGTTATCAAAGGTTCCGGTGTACTAAGATACTGCTAGGTGCTCTGTATGTTCTTATTTTAATTGCTGTAAACAATGATGTGGGGTAAGGTAGTGTTAACCCATTTTACAGATGAAGAAACTGAAAGTAAATAAACTTGCTTGAAGTTACAGTAACTGGCAAGTAGCAAAGCTGGGGAATAACCCTAGATTAGGCTTTTCCGTTATACCAGACTCTCTTATTTCATACCTCACAAATGGCTGATCTTTAACCTTAGTTCAGATGAAGATTTTGAAAACTTTTATCAAGATAAAAGGAAAACCAAAAATTGTGTTTTTCATTGCCTTTTTCTTTCCCTTCCTTTCCTGAACTGAGAGTCATTCCCCACAGCATATTTGATCATTAAAATTAAGAGAGGATGGTTTTGGAGCACCTGGGTGGCTCAGTTGGTTGAACCTCTGATTCTTGGTATCAGCTCAGGTCATGATCTCAGGGGTGAGGTCAAGCCTCGCATCAGGCTCTGCACTCAGCGGGAGTCTGCTTGAGGATTCTCTCTCTCTGCCCTTCCCTCTGCTTGCATGCTGTCTAAATATATAAATATATTTTTTAAAAGATTTTATTTATCTATCTGCTGTCAACAACAAATGCTTAAAATATATTTAATCAAATACAGAAACAATTCCTTCTAAAACTTAAGAACAGATACTCCTTTAGGGTAAAAGGTCTGTCTCAGACCTAAATCCTATGTGATACCTAACTGCAGCATCAGTCATTCCCTGTGAAATCAAATTTAAAGCAGAAACATTGCTAGATCCTTTAATATTTAACATTGTTATGGAAGCTCTAGCCAATGCAATAAGAACTGAAACATAAATAAAAGATATAAAAAGAAGAGTTAACGGGGCACCTGAGTGGCTCAGTCAGTTAAGCATCTGACTCTTGATTTCAGCTCAAGTCATGAGCTCAGGGTCATGAGCTCAAGCACCCACATCAGGTTCTATGCTGAGAGTAGAGCCTACTTAAGATTCTCTCTCCCTCTCCCCCTTCCCCCCCCACCCTGCTCACATGCACTCTCTCCCTCTCTCACTCTAAAGAAAAAGAGAGTCAAGATTATAATTACCTGAATATAATACTTTGAAATTACTGATCTATGATAATGTAGCAGGATTCAAAATAAATATATAAAAAAACAATTTATTTCCTGTGTGTCATAATAAGCAATTAAAAGTTTATGTAGAAACAAAAATTTAAAAGCACCAGGAATAGACTTGTCAAAACAATTATTAGCAAAAACAATAATAATAATAATAATAATTTAATGAAGAACAAACAAATAGTAACTGCCAAGAAAATTTTAGAGAAAAATGAGAGGGGGATTGGCTTTTCAGTATTAGATCATACTGTATAGTGCTCAAATACAGGCATGCCAATCAATAAAACTACATATTTAAAAGACAAATATATTTCAAAGACTCCTTGAGATGAATATTTATAACAATCCAGTAATCAGTAATATAAAATATAAAATACCTTTTTAAAATCAGTAAGAAAAGCACTAAGATCCCAATGTATAAATGGGCAAGGGTTCTGAATATACTGTGTAACATATGAAAGCAGGTTAACTTCATTTATAGCCAAAAGAATTGTGAAATAAAAAAACAAATAAATCTTTTTCACTCATCAAAATGCAATGATTTCTTTAAATTGTGGTAATGCTGATGATAATATGGTAAATAGCAGTCTCATGTACTGTTGACAGAAATATAAATTGATTGAACTTTCCTGGGAAGCAATTTATGTGTATGAAGAATCTTCAGAATACTTACCATTATTCTCCTCAACTGAGGAATTGTAGTCATAGAAATTTGTGCTGAAAAGTAATCAGTAATGTGGGTAAATAGTTATGTATGAAAGATATTTATGACAATTTTGTTTATAATAAATTTCTTTTAATCTGAGTAGATTTTAACAACTTTAAAAAAAAAGTGAAAAAAATATCCAATGAGGAATGAATGTATAAATTATAGTTCAGTCATTAGATGGAATATTATGCAGCCATTCAAATTTATACTTTGGAAAAAAATATAAATATTACATAGAAAATATAGCATACAATATTATAATCTCACTTATGTACTCATATCAAAAGACGAGAAGGAGGGGCACCTGGCTGGCTCAGTCGGTAGAGCATATAACTCTTGATCCCAGGGTTGTGAGTTCAAGCCCCACTTTGGGTGTAGAGACTACTTAAAAAATAGAATCTTTAAAAAAAAAAAAAGACTAGAAGGAAATCTAAAATGTTAACACTGGTTATCCTGAGTAGTGGAATAATAGCTGATTGTTATTTTATCCTTCATACTTTTATATATTTTCTAGAGTTTTACACAGTGAATAAATTTCACTGTTTTATAAGGAGAGTTTTTTTAATTTGGTAATAAAGGCAGTGCTTAGCCATTATTTCTTTTTTTTTTACATTTTTATTTTTATTTATTTTAGTTTCTTTTTTTTTTTTGTAGTTTCAAGTTTTTGTTTAAATTCCAGTTAACATACAATGTAATATTAGTTTCAAGTATAGAATTTAGTGATGCATTACTTACATACAACACCCAGTGTTTATCACAGCAAATGCCCTCCTTAATACCCATCACCCTTTGAGCCCATCCCCCCATCCACCTCCCTTCCAGCAACCCTCAGTGTGTTCTCTGTAGTTAAGAGTCTCTTATGGTGGGGCACCTGCACGGCTCAGTCGGTTAGGCGTCTGCTTTTGGCTCAGGTCACGATCCTGGGACACTGGGATTGAGCCCCACATTGTACCCCCTGCTCAGTAGGGAGCCTGCTTCTCGCTCTCCCTCTGCCTGCCACTCCCCCTGCTGTGTGCTCTCTCTCTTGCTCTCTGTCAAATAAATAAAATCTTTAAAAAAAGAAGTATCTTATGGTTTGCCTCTCTTTTTGCCCCCTCTGTTCATTTCTTAAATTCCACATATGAGTGAAATTATATGGTATTTGTCTTTCTCTGACTTATTTCGCTTAGCATAATACTCTCTAGCTTCATCCACATTGTTGCAAATGGCAAGATTTCTTTTTTTGATGACTGCATAATTGTATATGTATTCCACATCTTTTTTCATTTCCTTGAAGCATTTCTTTGAAGGCGTTGAAGCTCGAGTAGCACAAGGTATAAGAGAGGAGGAGGTAAGCTATCAACTTGCATTTAACAAACAAGAACTTCGTAAAGTCATTAAAGAGTATCCTGGAAAGGAAGTGAAAAAAGGTCTAGATAACCTCTACAAGAAGGTTGATAAACATTTATGTGAAGAGGAAAACTTACTTCAGGTATGCTTCATTCTGTTAACCATCCTAGATTGCACATCTTAAAATGTTTTGCTTTTCTTCAAATGAGTCCTCTAGAAAGGCTACAGATTTTCTAATTTTAGTGCAGGAGGAAATTTCCATAAAGTGCCATAAAGTACAGACCAGACTAATGAGTTGTGAGGAAAAAAGGAATAATATTTATAATATGTTTATATGGCTATTCCTGTTCATTTTATATTTCTGCTTTGTTGTTTTGAGGCATGAGTTGTTTTCTTTTGTTTGGGGGTGGGGCAGGGTTTTTTTAGGCTTTTTGTTTGTTTTTTAGATTTGAGGGGAGTAACTAAATGGAATAGAGTATAGTACAGTGGAGTAATTTTGAACATGGGAGCCAGAGTTAGAAATGGGTTCATAATCTGGCTCAAGATTAAGCTGCATGACTTTGAGCAAGTCACTTAACCTCTGTGAGCCTCAACTTTCTTATTTGAAAAGTGGAAATAATACCTCTCTCGTATAGTGGACACTACTATTATTGTATTGCCCATTTTATAGGTAAGAAAATCAGAGCTTAGAGAGGTAGAGAAACATGACCAAGATCCCACAGCGAATGGATGGTAGAGCCAGATTTAAACCCCAAATTGGGCTATTTTTCTTTATGAACCATACTGAAAGGCCCAAAGATGAGGGAGAATAATTCTGACTTCAACATCATCAAAGCCTTTATTGCATTTGTGTTTGCCTCTGAAAGTCAGATAGTTACAGATAAAGTGCGAGGAGTCGCAGATAGAAGAAACACCATGAGCTAAAAGATGTAAAGCAAAAAGTGTAATAATGTTTAGTACGTAGACTTAAGGTGACAGGAATTTAGGATTTATGAGATTAAGGGTTTACAAGGAAAAATCCTGGAAGAATACATTCCCTTATCTGTTGGGTAGTGATGACGGTCATAGCACCCACCCTCACCAGGTAGTCATGAGACTTAAATAGAATAATACATATATAAAGTACTTTGTATTGTGCTGAGACAGAGTAAGCATCAATAAATGTCACCTGTTAGTATTAGCTAATATGTCAGTGTATATATCAGATTCTGCCTTGATAGTTATCTACATAGTAGTTTCCACTGCTAAATCATAAATCATTGGATTATATATAATCTGTCTCATTTGAGTATCCCTTACGTTATCAAGCAGTGTTTTGTATCATCAATTTTAGATAAATGTTTAAACTTTCATCTAGAATGAAATTTAAGCTGTAAGTGTTGCATTTCATCTAATTACTAGTCTTAGTTCTATGTATAATTGTGCATATTCACATCTCTATTGGATATTGTAGTAGATATAATAATAGCTAAAATGTAGTGAGTGCATACCATGTCAAACACTGTTCTAAGCACTTTATATACATGCACTCATTTAATCCTCACAAGAAACTTATGAGGAAGGTATTATTGTTACTACCCTGGTTTACAGATGAGGAACTTGAGGCCCAGAGCAGTGATGTAACATACTCAAGGTCACATATCTTGTAAGTAGAAGGAGCAAAGATGCATGTTCTTAACCATTACATTCTGCTAAAATCTTAGACTATATCTTGACATTATTTCTACGTACTTGATTTTATATTTCCATTCATAATTTACTTTTATTTTCATTTTTATAATAGGTGGTGTGGCACTCTATGCAAGATGAATTTATACGCCAATACAAGCACTTTGAAGGTTTGATAGCTCGCTGTTATCCTGGATCTGGTGTTACAATGGAATTCACTATTCAGGACATTCTAGATTATTGTTCCAGCATTGCACAGTCCCACTAAAAAAGAAGAGATAAATGAAAGAAGTGTCTACTATTATATATATATATGTGTGTATATATATATATATATATATATATATATATATATATATATATGAAAAGAAAAACAAAGATTTAGGTGCTAGGGAGCCCTTGTTGCTTTAAGTCAACAGACTGGGTAGGAGGAATGGTTATATACAACTTGCCTTATCTGTGTGATTAATAACATGAGACCTACCTGTTGCAGGTGGTCACTTGGCCAAATGTGCTAACAGAGGCATGTGAAAGGAAGAACAGCAAATTAAGTGTCCCAGAAAGTGACAAAACCATACTTTTGACAAGTTTATTTAATCCGTTGTGGTAGAAAAGGTACAACTCCAATAAATGTATCATTAAATGTTTAAAATTTTTTAAAAACTTCTGAAAGAAGAAAAGATAAATGAAAAAAGCACCCTGAGTACACCAGACATTATTCAAAATTATCAAGTAACTGTTTTGAGAACCCAGACTTAGAACATTATGTATTATTAAATGTCAGATAAATGGGTAATACCATACTACAAATATTCAAGAGCAAAAGTACCAATTTATGTAGCAGTTTTATTTGCCCAATAGGTTGTGTACTAACTTAAAACATTTCTCTCATCACAGAATGCCTTTAGCATTTTTCTATGACTGAACAGAAAGTTTTCTTTTATTGCCTACTTTCTTGTATTTGTCAATGGTTGTCCTGTGTGTAAGGCATTGGGAATTCTTCAGTTTCCACTAATTCACTATTGCCTACAAATCATGGAACTACTAAAATAATTGTACAAAATTTTTTTCCCCTCTAACTAATGTGTATATGGATAAGGGATCTTGTGATGATCAGTTGTAAACTTAGATTCTGAGAATTATGTGACTCTGTGTGGCAGTGAATCTGAAATAAAGAAATTTTCAAAAAAAATTTTTTCAGGAAAGTTAAAATTTGATATTCTTAGATCTGTTCTATGCTATTTTTTTATAAAGGCAAATTCTTACAAATTCAATATACAAAAATTAATTACATGTTCATTTACCACAAAACACTTAAAAGTATAATAAGAAAAATAATAGCATCAAGAATATTTAGTATTTAGGACTAAATCTCACAGAACACTGTACTATGGACTGAATTGTGCCTTCTCAAAATTCATACCTGGAACCCCTAACCACCACCCCCCCAACAGTGTGACTGTTTTAGAGAGAAGGCCTTTAAGGGGGTGATTAAGGTTAAGTGAGGTGATAAGGATAGAGCCGTGATCCAGCAGAACTGGTGCTCTTCTAAGAAGACACCAGAGCTCTTTGTCTGCCATGTGAGGACACAGCAAAAAGGCAGCCATTTGCAAACCAGAAAGAGAGCTCACTAGAATCCAACCATGTGGCACCCTGATCTTGGACTTCCAGCCTCCAAAACTGAGAAATTTCTGTTAGCTAGCCCACTCAATCTATGATATTTTATTATGGCAGCCTGAGCTAATAATATAAGATGTATAAGACCTTTAGGAAGAAAATTATAAAACTATTGAAAGATATTAAAGAAAGCCTAAATAAGTGGAGGACTATTTCATGTGCCCAGATAAGAACACATAACACAGTAGAAATGACAATTATTGTCAAATTTAAAGATTCAGTACAGATTTCCAATTTCCAGTCCTATCCATAAGAAACTTAAGTCACCTCTCCATTCTAACAAGTGAAAAACTGAACAAACTGAAAAATCAACTCTTCTTAGATCTGTAAGAGCAGTGAGGTCACAGGGCAAACCATTGCCACAATCAGAGAGACCCAACAGGAGAATACAGAGAATCACGACTTACTGGACCAGAAACCCCCAAGCTGAAACATCCATAGGAACCAGTGTCCAGGTAGGGAAAACTGAAGTGTAATTGACAAATTGACAAATGGCTTGAGGCTGAGTGTGGGTTAAGTCTGAGAAATAACTCCTAGTCATTGGGAGTCCCTCGAATATTTGTGAGTTTTACCTCCTGTAGTTCTACCAGTGAATGTCAGAGAAAAATCCCCTGTGCTTCTGGCTGGGGGATGAAGAAAGGATCCATTTTGAAATATGGCAGAGTATTCTGCTCCTGACAAATTGTGTTCTCAGGAGAAACATATTTAACCGGAGCTTAAGTGACCTAGGAGAAGGGAAGTACCCAGCTCCAGCTGGCTCTAGCCTTACACATGGAGGAAGAGAAATACCCAACTTCAGTCCATTCTATGTCATCTTTTCCCACATAAAGGGGGAAGGAGAACTGAAAAACACAGGTAAAGTTGTGCCTGGAGGTACAGGCTCAGTAAAAGACAGACCTATTCATAGGACTATAAACAGTTCCTCTCCCCCAACACCCCACCCCCACATTACTAATGGCCTATTTACAGCAGTTCTTTTTACCTAGCACATCACATCTGGCTATCAAGGAAAAAAATTACAAGACATATTAAAAGCAAAAAAACAATTTAAAGGGACAAGCATCAGAACAAGACTCAGATATGACAGGGTTTGGGGAATTATCAGAGCAGCAGTTTAAAATAACTATAATTAATATGGTCAGTGCTCTAATGGATAAAGTAGAACACATGCAAGAACAGATGGGCAACGTAAACAGAGACAGAAATTTTTTAAAGAAAACCCAAAGGAAATCATAGTGATCAAAGCACTGTAACAGAAATGAAGAATGCTCTTGATGAGCTTATTAGTAGATTGGACACAGCCAAGGAAGGAATCTCTGAGCTTGAGGATATCTCAAAAGAAACCTCCAAAACCAAAAAGTAAAGAGAACAAAGACTAGAAGGGGAAAACAACAACAGAATATCTAAGGCCTGCGACAACTACAAAAGGTATAACATGCATGAAATGAGAATACCAGAAGAAGGGAGGAACAGAAGAAATATTTGAAAAAAATAATGATTGAGAAATTCTCTGAGTTTGTGTCCAGCACCAAACCACATATCCAGGAAGCTGTTGCAAAAAACAAGCAGAATGCCCAAAAAACTACACCTACACATATCATTTTCAAGCCTCAGAAAATGAAAGGTTAAAAAAAAAATCCTGAAAGAAGCCAGAGTAAAAAAAAGTCTTCACTTCTAGAGGAACAAGGATAAGAATTACATTCGACTTCTCAGAAACCAGGCAAGCAGAGAGTGGAGTGAAATATTTAAGGTATTAAGAGAGAAAAAAACCCACCCACCTAGAATTCTATACCCTGTGAAATTATCCTTCAAAAGTGAGGAGAGAGAAAGAGTTTCTCAGATGAGCAAAAACTGAGGGAATTTGTTGCCAATAGACTTGCCTTAAAACAAATATTAAAAGAACTTATTGGGGTGCCTGGGTGGCTCAGTCAGATAAGCATCCAACTCTTGGTTTCGGCTCGGGTCATGATCTCGGGCTCATGAGATTCGAGCCCCAAGTTGGGCTCTGCACTCAACAGGGCGTCAGCTTGAGATCCTCTCCCTCGGTCCCCCCCCCCCGCCATGTGCTCACTCTCTGTCACTCTCTCTCAAATAAATAAATCTTAAAAAAAAAAAAAAAACTTTGAAGAGAGGGAAAAATAAAATGAGATGAAACCAGAGAGAGAGACAAACCATAAGAAACTCCTAATCATAGGAAACAAACTGAAGGTTGCTGGAGGGGAGAGAGGTGGGGGGATGGGGTAACTGGGTGATGGACATGAAGGAGAGTACATGATATAATGAGCACTGGGTATTACATAAGACTGATGAATCACAAACCTCTACCTCTGAAACCAATAATACATTACATGTTAATTAATTGAATTTAAGTAAAAAAATGGAAAAAAGGAAAAAAAACTTTTTTAGAAGGAAAATGATAGTGAAAATGAGTGAATTTTAGCTACACACAACATTGTAGATAAGTACCAGGAAAATAATGTTGGATGAAAAAAATCACAGAAGAATGCATACAATATGATTCTCTTAACATAAAATTCAAAAACCTTCAAAATTAAACACTATGTTTAGAGTCACAAATATGGTAAAACTAAAGAAAAGCAAGGGAATGATGGCAAAATTCTGGAGAGGTGATTAAGGGGCAGGAAGGGAAGGGTTGGTATCTGGCAGGTACACATAGGATTTTTTTTTCTTAAGATTTTATTTATTTATTTGAGAGAGAGAGAGCAGGGGCAGCAGCAAGGCAGAGGGAGAAGCAGGCTCCCCACTGAGGAGGGAGCCCGATGTGGCACTCAATCCCAGGACCCTGAGATCATGACCTGAGCCGAAGGCAGACGCTTGACCTACTGAGCCACCCAGGTGCCCCCAGGTACTCATGATTTTAAAGGCATATTATAATAAACTGGGCAGTGGGCACATGGATTTTATTGTATCATGATTCTTTATCCCTTACATATACCTTATAAATCTTATTTTATATCAGTTCAACACTTAACTTAAAAACACTAAATCAGGGGGGCCTGGGTGGCTCAGTTGGTTAAGCAACTGCCTTCAGCTCAGGTCATGATCCCAGGGTCCTGGGATTGAGACCCGCATCAGGCACCCTGCTCAGCGGGAAGCCTGCTTCTCCCTCTCCCTCTCCCTGCCGCTCCCCCTGCTTGTGCACTCTCTCTCTCTCTGTCAAATAAATAAATAAATCTTAAAAAGAAACCACTAAATCAGATTTGCATGTGTGCCTCTTTACTGATATACAATAAAACCTGAACATTCAGAGGTAACAATCTGGGACCAAAAGAAAGCCAGTGACTTGATCAAGATCCAAGCCAAGTATTAACAGAGCTGATACTTCACATGACACTGAACTCCCTCTCCAAGTGCTGGCCTTTCTTTTTCTCTAGGATAACAGGAATGATACAAATACACATCACATCCAAGGACCAAACACTGTCTAGTATCTCCCCTAGCAGGCAAAAGCAATGGATGACTCTCACCAGCCACAGTTTTCTGGACCCTTAGATCTATACTGCTGTTTGCTAGAAGGGAACACTGAACTTCTAAACAAAATGCTGAAAATGATAATTTAAAGAATAACTGTAGGTTAAAAAGTACTGAGAAAGTAAAAATAGCTATACCAGGTTGAATATGTAACAGACTGGTGTCAAAGGAGTAAGATTATGAATCTCATAGTTCATCTGCTTTGGGATCCTCTGCATCTGTGCTTTTCAAACTTTAATGTACCTATGAAACAAATGGGGATCTTGTGAAATGCAGATTCTGATTCAAAAGGTTTTGTGTGGTCCAAGATTCTGCATTTCTTTTTTTTCCTTCAGATTTTATTTAAATTCTAGTTAGTTAACATATAGTGTAATCCTGGTTTCAGGAGTGGAATTTAGTGATTCATAGCTAACACCCACTGCTCATCACAACAAGATTCTGCATTTCTGACAAGATCCCAAGTAACATCAATGCTGATGCTCTAAAGGCCAGCTTGAACTTCTAAGCTTCACGATGTAGAGTTATATCAAGGCTACCTCTGAACAGATCAGGATGACTTGTGCTTTTCTTCCTGGGGAGACAGCTGACCCTAAATGCCATGGTTTTAAGAGTTCTGTTTTTTAAATTTAGTGGCACTGTGCCGTAATGTTCACTCACCTAAATTTCTAGGTGAGTACAGTACTGAGTGCATTTAGGACTAATTCGTGTTTTCAAGAGGATGGGGGAGCAGTCAAAAGGCAGTGGGGTAGACAGAGGGGAGAGATATAAAAAAGGTGGGGAAGGCGCATACGAAGAGGCAATGGAGAATACAGCAAACAAGACAAAGCAACCATCCATCTATAAGCAAATTGCTTGTCCAACAATCTTAAGAAAGCAGCTTCTCTGAGATCAACATCTCAATTAATTTCACGTGTCTATGCACGATGGTGGGTCTTTCTAGAAGTTAAGTATTTGCCTAGTTGGCTAGAAGAAAGGTAGTGGAGAAGCAATTAAGAAATTGAAGGGATGTGCCCTAATCTGAATTTTATACTTGTCTACATTTAATTCTGAACAGCCTTTCCTGATCTTCTTTAATTTAAATTACATTGCCCTATAATTCTCTGAGAAGAGCCTATTCTCTTCATGGCACTTATTGTAATTTGAAATATATTTGTCTTTTTACTTCTCAGTATCTTGTCTCCCCTACTTAGACTGCAAGCTTTATGACTCGGATCAAGACCGTTTTGTTTACGAGTATCCGTCTACCACATGTAAGTACTTAAGAAATATTGAGTTTAAAAAGTGAAAAGTGAATAGGTAAAGCCTGAATTGTTAATTCACAGAGGGAGGAAAGTGTCACTCCTATTTCTCTACTATTCTCTTTAATATAGACAGCACAACCATCTTCTGAAATGCAAGTTCCATTAGGGCAGAGTCTCTACCTACTTGGTTCACTGATTGAGCTAAATGCCTAATTGGCTGCCTCGCCTTAAGTGCTCACTAACTAGATGTTGAAGACATACTCATTCTAGGTACTGAGTGAAGGAATTATTATAAGGAAACTGACCCACAAGATAAAGAAAAATTGTGCTCTGCTCAGCATTTACTTTGTACACATAGGGTCTTGCAAATATAATAGTATAAATTCAACACATGCTTGATGAATTGAATTCATGGAGGACCTGTTAAAAAAACTGAACCAAGTAAATTTGGAGATCTATTTAGCTTTATTAAATGATTCATGAATCAGGGGCACCTGGGTGGCTCAGTCGTTAAGCGTCTGCCTTCGGCTCAGGTCATGATCCCAGGGTCCTGGGATCGAGCCCCGCATCGGGCTCCCTACTCAGCAGGAAGCCTGCTTCTCCCTCTCCCATTCCTCCTGCTTGTGTTCCCTCTCTTGCTGTGTCTCTCTCTGTCAAATAAATAAAATCTTTAAAAAAATAAAAAATAAATAAATGATCCGTGAATCAGGCAGCATCCTATCTAGCGAGGGGGGCAGGGGGGCTCCAAAGGGCTACAGAAAGGAAAAGATTTTTCAAGGCACGACAAGGATGACAGGAATGGGGAGGGGGAAGGATTATTTCATGTGAGGTCACTTTCATTTGGGGACAAAAGAGTTTTAGTAGATGGATTACCTCATCTCCCTTTGGGAGATGAGGAGAGTCTGTGTGACAGATTCCTTATTAATGCTGACCAGAAAATTCCTGGCTGGTTAAAGGTTATATTCCGGGTGCAGGGGGGCGGGGCAGGGGAGAAGTGTTAAAACTGAAGTTAGGTTAGATATTAAGTCTTGGTTTGCTGATGTGGCCTAGGTGACACCATTTGGGGCCTGTGGTTTTCTTTTTAACAACCTAAATGAACGATACCTTCTATAGAATTCAGATATGCTGTCTTTAGGAGGGTTTTCTAGACCTACTTCTGTAAATTCCTCAGATAGCCACTGTGGGCTGTGGGGCCTTTCTACGTTTTCTTGCTAACAGAGCTCTACTTTTTACAGGATAGGAACATGGCCAAACAAGGGCAAAAAAATCAAGATTGGCATAAACCATTGGATCTCAACCTGCTATATATTAAAATCACTGGGGAAATGTTTAAAACCAATATCCTGCACCCCACCCCAGACAAATAAGTAAGAATTTCTGAAGGTGGGGCCCAGATTTCTTACAAATCTCCTGGATGATTATAATGGGCAACCAGGGTTGCACTGGTCCCAGACAGCTATGACAATCCTGTTCTGCTTTGCCTGTGTTTGGTTTACAGGTTATGCATCTATGTGACCCAGCTCTGGTCACTGAGATATAAGAGAAAATCTGCTAAGAAGTCCTAAAAAAGACTTCTACCTTGGTAAGCAGTTTATAAGATATGTAGGATCTTTTGCCTCTACCTCTTCTTCCATCTTGATGTATCATGATATGAGATCATTAGAGCTGCAGTCATGAAGAGACACGGCTGACACACTCTGATGATAGAGCACAAAATGCAAGAGTCTGGGGGCACCTTGGTGGCTTAGTCGGTTGAGCCTCTGACTCTTGGTTTGGGCTCAGGTCATGATCTCGGGATCATGAGATCGAGCTCCGCATCAGGCTCCGCGCTTGGCAAGGAGTCCACTTGTTCCTCTCCCTCTGCTCCTCCCCCTGCTGGCTTGCTCTCTTTCTCTCAAATAAATAAATAAATGAAATTTAAAAAAAAAAAAGGCAAGAGTCTGCTTAACTCTGAATTTGCCCAGCCTTCTTGTTATGTGAAATGATTCGATGTCTTTATTGTTTATGCCACAGTTTTTCTGTGACTTGCACACAATTCCCTTTCTCTTCCGACTTAAAATATAACCCTTACTCATTCTTTCATTCATAAAATGCATTCATTTATCAAAATAAGATGCATAGCAGTTAAGCGCATGAGCTTTGCAATCAGACAGCTCTAGAGTCCTGTTTACCTGTTACTGGTTGCATGTCTCTCTAAGCTTTGTTCCCTCTTCTATAAAAACAGTGGTGCCTACTTTATAATTTCATCATAAGAATTAAATGAATTAATACGCAGAAAGCTCTTAGCACAGAGCCGGCACATAATCAATAATGGCCCTTGCTGTTACATGTCTGCTCTGTACTGGAAGTTTCCTCTTGTTGCGTTAAATTAAAAGAAAACAAAAAGCATACCTATTCTAAATGATATTCAGTAATGCATTTGATTATTAAATATTACCTCAGAACTTTCCAAGGCACAGTAATCCTAATTTAACATCTTGTTATTCACAATTTATACTTCAGAATCCTCACATACCTCTCTGAGTATAAGATCTGTAACGGAATAGTGATTTGTTTGTTTTCTAGAAGCATTATGTTCAAAGAAAAACATATTCAATCATCAGTAGTCTGGCTCCATTCATTTGCAATTAAAATTAGAAGGTGAGATGTGGTAGCAGACACTTTAATTGCAGATTAGAAGACCAGTATTTCATTTCATGAATGGTGTTGTAACCTTGATTTTACTACTTAAGGGAAGTATCAAGTTATTGTTTTTGCACTAGATGAACTGGCATATTAGTTTTATAGTCGTGTGCCCATTTCGTACTTTAAGGCTAAGTAAAGAATAGAAGATATGCCTTTGTTTGGAAAAGGGAGAATGAACCTAAAATCTTGTTGGATTAATATGCGAATGCTCATGTGAGCATTCTGAAGTGAGAGGTATTAGGTTGGTTTCTTGTGTCCAGTATGAGAAGAAAGTAGAAAGATTTTACTGAGGAATCAAAGAAAAACGTAGATCACAGAATGATATGAGTGCATGAATAGCAAATATGTAAAAAAAACATGTATGAAACAGTAGAAAGAATAGGTGCAATTATCTGCAATTTGGGGGATCAGATTTAATTTCCTTAATGGTTATCTGTACGTTACTATTAATCATTAGAGTTTTCTATTCAACATTCATTGCACAATGGATTAAACATAGGGTGAAAAAATTCTTCCCCAAACTTTCACACTAATTTACTGGGTAACCTTAGGCAAGTGATTTAACATTTGGGGGTTTTGAACAGCACAATCATGATCCTTTTGTGTTTTGTAGATGATTTTGATAATGATGTGTGCAGAAAGGTTTGAGGGTTCTTTTGGAAGAAATTTTACATTGTTTCATTAGAATTTAACATATCTTGCATTTGCCATAATTTTTTTAAAGCCCTTTATCTTTGGATGGTTTTTCTGGTCCAAGAGCTCTTATTAGGTTACCTCCCATGCTTTGCCAAGTTGTAACTAAGCCAATATTGATTCTCTGCAACTACTTTGAGCTCAGCACTGACCAGTCAATATTATAGCACTTAGACAAAGAGAACTTTCTAAAAGGATTTCTAAATAGTGGAATAATACATTTAATCCAAAACATTATATGCTCTCATAAGAAAGTTTGTAGGCCCTAAAATTTAATTTGAAAAAAAATCTTTAAGTGATGTGTATTAAAATCTACTTATTATAACTTGTAATTTTATAAACCAAATTTACTTTGAATTAACTATAGCTATGAATGTACTATTTCTAAGTTGTGCTCATAATAATTCATTTCCATGTTTGTTTATTCAGGAGGTATAGTCTGCTGTAAGATTGATCAAACCATAAAATTCATCACAGTGATCAGTTCTGTAAATAGAAGAAAATGGGGGGACAGTTAATAAGAGTATAATAGACCAAGTACTTGGTTACTGATGAAGCCTGTAGTAATGTGCCTCTCCTTAGGGCATCAGCCTAATAATGGTGATTTCTCTGCTTATTCTCAGGATCCCTCTGCCTGAAAAATCATATTGTTCTTCATCAAGGGTACACAATTTATCAAAATACTCTAGAAACAAATACAACTATTGCTCATTCTATATCACAGTAGAATCATTCTGGATCCTGGTCACTATCCATCACAGTCCCTGTGCTCTAGAAGGATTAGGCAAATGACTATAGTAGTTGGACCAACCAGACTCTCCGTCTCTGCCAGGGATCTGAATCTTGAACAGAGTGACACTTGAGTGAAATGAAGGCCCTTGGAGTTAAATTATTCCAACGATCAGGGCGCCTGGGTGGCTCAGTTGGTTAAGCGACTGCCTTCGGCTCAGGTCATGATCCTGGAGTCCCTGGATCAAGTCCCACATCAGGGTCCCTGCTTGGCAGGGAGTCTGCTTCTCCCTCTGGCCCTCCCTCCCCCCTCATGTGCTTTCTCTCTCTCATTCTCTCTCTCTCAAATAAATAAAATCTTTAAAAAAAATTATTCCAATGATCATACCAAAGAGACCATATGTCAATGTCTCCTCTAAAGATCACCAGAGTTGTTCTGGTTTCCATTCCTCCCAAGGTCCAGTGGTTCTGTTTTCCTTTGATTCTGTGAATCACCCAATATTCTTCCCATATTGAGGGCAGGGAGTGGTAGGGAGCACTTCAGTTAGTTTCTGTAACTTGCAATCAAAGATCCCCAACTGAAGCAGGCAAAACACGTATATACACAAAATCAAACACACTATATAAGACAATAAATGATAGATGCCAAATGAATGATACAGACAGTGTTGTAATAACTCAGAGGAGCTAGATACATCTGTGGTCTGATAAAGTCAAGACAAGGAAGATTTTGTAAAGGAAATGAGACAGGTGTCATTGAGTTACTGCCACCTACCCATTGGACAATATCCATGAAGATCAGTGACAGTATAGCACTGAGCTAAGAGCTCAGACCCTGAAGCCAGAGAGAATTGGGTTCAAATTCTGGCTCTGTCTGGCTGTATGATCTTGTTTAAGTGAGTTAGCCTCTTTGTGCCTCCATATCCTTTATTTGTAAAATGGAAATAGTAGTACTCCTCTCATAGGTTCATTGTAAGAATTAAATCAAATAACATTTGTAAAATGTTTAGCACAATGCTAATAAGTACTCAATTTTATTTTTTTTAACTTTTTATTTATTTATTCATGAGAGACAGAGAGAGAGAGAGAGAGAGGCAGAGGGAGAAGCAGGCTCCCAAGGAGCAGGGAGCCCGATGCAGGACTCGATCCCAGGACCCTGGGATCATGACCTGAGCCGAAGGCAGACGCTTAACCATCTGAGCCACCCCGGCGCCCAAGTACTCAATTTTAAAAAGAAATGAATCAATCGTGTATTTCTTGGCAATGGTTGAGAAATCAAACTCAACTCTCCAGAATGAATGGATAAAATGGAGCAACATAATTGGTCCAAGAAAATGACAACACATAAAAGGGATCCATTCCTTTTTCCCACCACCCACCCTATCTCCCTCCACACGTGCACACATTTTCTCAGGCTAGACGGAGTCTCATTGAGGTCTTTGCCTGGGAAGCCATTATCCACTATTAAATGTCTTTAATAATTTGCTAATGGTGTTTCATCAGCCCTCAGTAACCTGTGAGATAAGCATTATTGTCACTAATGCCCATAGAGAGGCACAATGAGTAAAATATCTTCACTCAAACAATCCAGAAGAGGGGCACCTCGGTCACTCAGTCGGTTAAGCATCTGCCTTACACTCAGGTCATGATCTCAGGGTCCTGGGACCGAGCCCTGAGTCTGGCTCCCTGCTCAGCAGGGAGTCTGCTTCTCCTTCTCCCTCTGCCTCCTCCACCATGTTCATGCTCTCTCTCTCAAATAAATAAATAAATAAAATCTTAAAATAATCCAGAAGATTGAGAAATTGATTTTTATTAATTTGATGTTTTGCCTAATTCATAGTCTATGTTCCTTTAATATATGGCCAAATAAGACGAGGAAGGCAACTATTTTAATATTTCTTTTAACTAGGAAATCTTTCAGGATTTTCAAACAAAAATTGCTTTCACTTTCCTAACGAGAAAAACTACTAAACCCTAAGCTCATTGAGGGAGATGTAGGCCAATGAATAAAATACATTTATAGGTGACATGCTAGAAGTAGGTCGAGATGAAGTAACTGATTCTAGCTGGGACACATTAGGGAGTCTTCATAAGTCTTTTTGCTTCTACTCTGTGTAATTCATTCTTCTCACAGAAATCCAAATGACATTTTGAAACATGAACAAATCACACAGACTTCCTATTTGTACCTTTTGTCCCCGTTACTATAGCTACATAACAAATGACCTCAGACTGATGTGAGGGAAAAAACCCATTTTTTATGCTCATGAATTCTGTGTGTCAGGAATTCAGACAAGACACAGCAGAGATGACTTGTCTCTGCTGCATGGTGTCTGGAAGCTTAGCTGCTGCACTCAGAGGTGGAGGCTGGAATCATTTGAGGACTCACCCTCTCACCTGACCGGTGGTTGATGCAGGCTGTTGGCTGGGAGCTTCAGTAGTTCTCCACACGAATCCCTGCAGGTGATCTCTCTGTGAAGAAGAGATTGCACTTCATAGCATCACGGTCGTTAGGTTCCAAGGGAAAATGTCCACAGAGAGAGACAGAGTAAAACTCTACTTTTTATGACCTACCTGCCAAAGTCACATGGTTTCCCTTCTGCCATACTCTATTGGTCAGAGAAGGGATAAGCCCCAGGCCTAGGCTCAAATTGAGGTAACATAAACCCCACCTCGCAATGGGAGAGTTTCAGGCCCTTTGTAAGAGGAGTGTGTGAATGGGATTTATACTGGTGCAGCTACCTTTGGAAAATTCCATTTGCCACACTTTTCAAAGGTGCCTGCTGCTCTTAGAAAAATTCAAACTCCTTGAATGGTCTGTAAGGCCCTGTGTAGTTGGGATTCCCACCTACCTCTCTGAACTCATCTCCTACCTCTCTCTCTAATTTCCTGTACTCCAGTCACACTTTTGTCCGTTCCATGAACTGATTAAACCAAACGTTACCTTAAATACTCTGACCCCAGATCTTTATAAACCTGCTTCCTTGACGTTCAGCTCCGGGCTTATATGCCACTCCTCACAGAGGCCTTTCCTGGCCAGTTCTCCTACCATTATTCTCTGTCACTTTACCCCATCTCATTTTCTCAGTCACCTATCCTAACCTGAAGTTAAACTATTCACTTATTTGTTTATTCGTTTATTTTCTACCTCCCACCTACATTCCCCACTGAGAGCAGGATCCTTGCCTGGCTTATTCCCCTCTCTGTCTCCGAGCCTAGAACAAGGAGGCTTGGCACATCCTAGGTGTTCAGCACATATTTACTGAGGGAACTGAGTGAATAAGGGGGCATCATGTTTGAGGTGCCTGGACGGTGCAGTCAGTTAAGCATCCGACTCCTGGCTGCATCTGAGGTCCTGATCTCAGGTCCACCGATCTCAGGGTCATGGGATCAAACCCCACGCCTGGTTCTGTGCTCAGCACAGTCTGCTTCAGACTGTCTCTCCCTCTCCCTCTGCCCCTCCCCTCCACACCCGTGCTCTCTCTCTTTCTCTCTCTCTCAAATAAATAAATACATCTTTAAAAAGAGGGGATGATGTTTGTTCCAAACCTTAAAAGACAAACAAGTGGGTTGTTTTTTTTTTAAATAGTTTTACCAAACTATAATTCACATATCATACAGTTTATCCATTTAAAGTTTAAAATGCAATGGCAATAATATATTCACAGTTATGCAACCATCACCACTATCTAATTTCAGAACATTTTTATCACCCCAAAATAAATGCCATCCATACCCATTAGCAGCCATTCTCCATTCCCCCCAATCCCTGGCAACCACTAATCTACTTTCTCTATATATTTAGATTTACCTATTCTGGACATTTCATATAAATAGAATCATACAATATGCAGTCTTTTATGATTGGATTCTTTCACTTAACATAATCTTTTCAAGCTTCATCCATGTTGTAGCATGTATCAGAACTTCACTTCTCTTTATTGCCAAATAATATTCTATTCTATAGACATTTTATTCATCCATTTATCAGTTGACAGACATTTGAACTGCTTTCACATTTTAGTTATTGTGGATAATGCTGCTTCTGAACATTTGTGCACATGTTTTTGTGTGGTCAAATGTTTTTATTTCTCTTGAGTATATTACCTAGGAATGAAATTGTTGGGTCATAATGGTAACATTTTAAAAATTTAAATTTAATTTTAAATTCCAGTATAGTTAGTATACAGTGTAATATTAGTTTCAGGTGTACAGTACAGTGATTCAGCACTTCCATACATCACCCGGTGCTCATCACAACAAATGCCCTCCTTATTCCCCATTGCCGATTTCACCCATCCCCTCATGCACCTCCCCTCTGGTAACCACCAATTTGTTCTCTAGAGTTAAGAGTCTGTTTCTTGGTTTGTCTCTCTCTCTTCATTCCTTTGCTCATTTTTTGTTATTGTTTTTTCTTAAATTCCACATAAGAGTGAAATCATATGGTATGTGTCTTTCTCTGACTGACTTATTTCACTTAGCATTACACTCTCTAGCTCCATCCATGGCATTGCAAATGGCAAGATTTTATTCTTTTTTATGGCTGAATGATATTCCATTGTATATATATACCACATCTTCTTTATCCATTCTTCTATCAACGGACACTTGGGCTGCTTCCATAATTTGGCTATTGTAAATAATACTGCTGTAAACATAGTGGTGCATGTATCCCTTTGAATTAGTGGTTTTGTATTTTGGGGGTAAATACCCAGTAGTGCAATTATTGGATCGTACTCTATGTTTAACTTTTTGAGGAGCTGTCAAACTATTTTCCAAAGCGACTAAACTGTTTTACATTTCCACCAGCAATGTATGAGGGTTCCAATTTTTCCATGTTCCTGACAATATTTGTTATTATTTGTCTTTTGGATTATAGCCATCCTGGTGAATGTGAGGTTGTATTTCATTATGGTTTGTTCATATGGATGTATATCCATTCCTGATGGAAAATGATGTTGAGCATCTTTTGAGGTATTTACTGGCCATTTGTATATCTTCTTCAGAGAAATATCTATTAGTTTTAAACTATTTTTAGTTTATCTTTTTATGAATGTAAGTCCCACATCAGATATATGATGTGCAAAAATTTTCTCCCATTCTGCAGGTTGTCTTTTCACTTCATTTGTGACATTGTTCATAGCACAAAATATTTTCTTTTGGTAAAGTTTAGTTCATCCACTGTTTCTTTTGTCACTTGTGTTTTTGGTGTTGTCCCTAAGAAACCATTGTCTAACAAGCAAATGTTTTTATATTTCAGGAAAATTCAGTAGGAGAGAGAGATAATAATGATGAGGGGAAGCCATTGGATAAAGTCATGGGAGAATGAAAGCCCCAGGCAAGGTGTTTTCAGAATTCAGTGTATCTGGAGCCTGAGGGAAAGGGGGTTGTCTATAGTGCCTGGAATATGCAGAGGAGGGGTGAAGATTTGGGAATCATTGCCATGGGGATAGTGGCTGAATTCACAGAAGCCCAGTCTACTGAGTAAGAAGGGAAGAGCTCTGAGGCTTGAACCTAGGAAGTACCAACATTTAATGGGATTAGGGAAGAAAAGAAGCTCACTACAGAGGTTGACCAAAGAAGTGAGAGAAGGCCAAGAGATGTTGTGTCACAAGGATCAAGACAGCAGCAGTTTCCAGAAAGAAAGTTATCAACTCTGTCCAATAAGATAGTGTCCAATGATGGTTAATAAGACAAGGGCTGAAAAAATCCACTGAATTTGGCATTTGGTGGGTCATGGCTGACCTTGGTCAAGGCATTTCAGTACTTTAGTAGCAGAGAGGAAGGCTGATTGTGGTAGAATTGAGTACAAATAAGAGATAAAGGACAGGTTTACAAATAGAAGGACGACTCTTTGCAGAAGCTTGATTATGAAGAAAGGAAGGATAATGTCCCAGACAGGGACCCAGGAACAAAGCTGGGACTTTATTAAAATGATCTTGAGTTTGTGTACCCATCAGAGTTCAGTGCAGGAAATAAAAAACATTCTAGGTATTTCAAAAAGAAAGGCATGTAATTCATGATATTATGTGCTTTAAAAACTCAATGGAAGGGACAGGGGGCCAGAAGTCAGAAGCCACCAATGACTTTCAGCTTCAAGATCACATCACTACAGCAGAAATCCATGGCTCCCACCACTGCTACCACATGGCTTCCCTACTCTGAGATAGAAAAGGGGAGGAGACAGGTACTGGTTCAGATGACTATAGATGTGGATGCAGGAAGTGGAGGTTTGCTCCTTCTAGTGGCAACCCAAACACATCTTTGTTAGAAAGACAGCCCTAGTTTCTAGAATGGAAAGTAATTTGTAGTTAACTTCGAGCATTATGTGCGAAGCACCATGATAAGAATGTGTTTAATTCTTATTACAAGCTCACTTAGTGAGGTCAGTTTTCCCAAGGCCATGCTGCTCAGAAATGATGGAACAGGCTGTCTATCTTCACATGGGCTTCTGTGACCGTGCAAGGACAGAGATGTCTGCTATCTGCCCACTTGGGACACAGGAAGGAAGAGGGGCTGCTAGCCTCAATTGATCTTCCAAGAAATTGATTTGGAATCCTCCAAAATGACCTGGGGAAGAACCCCATTACCAATCCTGGGAACGAGACATAAACTGGGTCTTACTTCTTATTTATGCACCAATAATCTATTCACTAGATTGGTATGTCTCGTCCTTATTTTAATCAGACTGCCAAAATTATTTCTTTTTTAACTTAAAAAAGAATCATAATACTGCCTTTTAAAACACTGATGAATCCAATTGATCAGTCACCAGCACATTCCATTTCACCTCAGCACATTAGATAGCAGAGGCTGTATTGGCTGTACTCTAGAACACATCCAAAATAAAATAAGCACGAAAGTTTTGGACATTATTGCTATGATATCAGATATTCACATAAAAGCACAGAAGCAGTGATGAAATGCCTTGTCATCATCCAATCTTCATTATTCAGTATAAGGTCTCTGAAGCATAATAGGAAGCATTTAAAAGAACACTGTAAATAATCTCATAATTTAATCTCTGTTCTGTTTTAATCAGATGCAATCCTATCAAGAAAGCTCAAAAAATGACTAAGCATCTTAACAAATTTATATAACAGTAAATTTTTTCTTAAACACATTTTATGTAATCTATATTATTTCATAATTCATTATTCAATTATTTATTCATTCATCAAGCATTTATTGGGGATCTCTGGTGCTACAGAGGCAAGCTCAAAAAGCTCATAGTGTAATAAGGGAGATGGACAAGTAAAAAAGATTCAACCAGACTGCTTACAGTAATTATCTTTAGGAAAAAGAGTAAAACAGGGGTCAGGTCAAGGAAAATATTAGCACTTTCTTAGGGACTTTGACTTTGTAATCTCATCTATTGTTTGAATTCCTCTACAAGCATATATAGTTGATAATTTTGAAATGTGGTAAAATGTAGATGTTAGTTAATAAGGTTAATATTATACAAATTATCAGCATGATTTTTCTCTTTTGCTTTTCCTAGCACATATTTTTCCTAGTTTATACAAGACACCAACCAGTCTCAGAAGGAGATTAAGAGATTTGTTATAGAATGAGAACATTGATTGCTTACTGGGTGCCAGGCACTGTTCTAAACAATTTACATGTAATGCAAAGAGAAAGATCAAATTAGTATTCAGTTTCTGACCTTCAAATAAGATTATGCAGCCAAACAATAGCCTCAAAAATAGGTTATTGAATCTAGAGGTGATTCCCTAAATTCTTTTTTTTTTTAAGATTTTATTTATTTATTTGACAGAGAGAGACATAGTGAGAGAGGAAACACAAGCAGGGAGAGTGGGAGAGGGAGAAGAAGCAGGCTTCCCACAGAGCAGGGAGCTCGATGCGGGGCTCGATCCCAGGACCCTGGGATCATGACCTGAGCCGAAGGCAGATGCTCAGCGACTGAGCCACCCAGGCGCCCCCCTAAATTCTTTTATTAAGCTTCATCCCCCATCCATTAGAAACCAGGCCTGGACGACTTGGCTCAGACAGTTCTTTCCTTGAGTAGAGAAGACACTCAGTTAAGGAGCTGTAACTAGTCTGTGGTAGAAGGAGAAAGTGAGGAGGAAGCCATTCGTCTTCAGCCCCAGAACTGTGGGACGAAGAGCAAGACAGGACCACAGCCATCGGACACCCGTCCTGAGTATGTAGTGTGGGACCAGGGAAGCTATGGAGGCCAGGAGGAGGTCCTTCTCCCTCCTTCCCCATCCGAGACTCTGAGAAGGGGCCTCACTGCAGGCTGCCTCATGTCACCCCAACGAGGGCCAGCATGGCCAGGCAGGGAAAATCATGAGACTTAACTTGAGAGTCACCTATACTTTCCACATGAGGCCCTTGTAACTGAGAATATCTGAGAATCTGGCTGGGGATCCACAGTGCCTGTGAAGTAGGTGAGGGACTGCAAGATGGGATGGGATAAAATGGAAGTCACAGCCAGCCAGAGGAGGATGTAATGGTGGGAGGAGGCCAGGGAAGGCAGAGTGAGTCAGAAAGGGCCATCAGAAGGAACAACAGAGACAGAGAGATATCCATGCATCACATCAGCCACAGGCTTCAGCTCAATGCCAGCAATGCCAGAGCAACCTAGTGGACAAGAGCAGAAGAGGTTCCCAAGGAACTCCTCAGCTGCAAGGTCAGGCAACTCCACACCTCCCCACAGGCATCCACACAGCATCTTGGAGCTGAAAGGGTCAGAAGTCTGACAGACTAAGCTTTTATTTTCCAAGACAGACCAATATCACCTTTTAAAGGGTGTGTTTAAATTATTGGATCAGATTAAATTTAAACCAGGAAGGATGTAAATGTTCATTGTTTTTACTCCTCACCAGCAGATGGGGATGGAGGAAGAAGGCTGGATTAGTTAACAAAGGGACTACAACTTCTCCATATTACGGAGATGTGGTGTGAGTTAAATTCACAATCCTGCTAAATAAATTTAAAAATCAATTACAATACAGAATATTAAATGCTATGAAATGAAGCATAGGGTGCTATGGGAGCTCTACACAGCAAAATAATTGCTGTATTGAATCAGACCCATAGCACATCCAGCCCAGGATTTGGTCTTTCTAGTGAAACCTCATGTGTTGGGCACTAGAGTAGGGAGCATAGCCCATTTTGACTTTGTATGTCATCAACTGGAAAATTGAGAGTATTCCTTGAAATATTACCAGCTTTTCATAATATTCTACTATATATTTGGCATCCATTGATTTCTCTAACTCTTCTTTTTTTAATTTTATTTTATTATGTTATGTTAATCACCATACATTACATTATTAGTTTTTGATGTAGTGTTCCATGATCCATTGTTTGCGTATAACACCCAGTGCTCCATGCAGAACATGCCCTCCTTAATACCCATCACCAGGCTAACCCATCCTCCCACCCCCTCCCCTCTAGAACCCTCAGTTTGTTTTTCAGAGTCCATAGTCTCTCATGGTTCATCTCCCCCTCCGATTTCCCCCCTTCATTTCTTCCCCTCCTGCTATCTTCTTCTTCTTCTTCTTCTTTTTTTTTAACATATAATGTATTATTTGTTTCAGAGGTACAGGTCTGTGATTCAACAGTCTTGCACAATTCACAGCGCTCACCATAACACACACCCTCCCCAATGTCTATCACCCAGCCACCCCATCCCTCCCACCCCCCACCACTCCAGCAACCCTCAGTTTGTTTCCTGAGATTAAGAATTCCTCATATCAGTGAGGTCATATGATACATGTCTTTCTCTGATTGACTTATTTCACTCAGAATAACACTCTCCAGTTCCAACCACGTCGTTGCAAATGGCAAGATTTCATTCCTTTTGATGGCTGCATAATATTCCACTGTATATATATACCACATCTTCTTTATCCATTCATCTGTCGATGGACATCTTGACTCTTTCCACAGTTTGGCTATTGTGGACATTGCTGCTATAAATACCGGGATGCATGTACCCCTTCGGATCCCTACATTTGTATCTTTGGGGTAAATACCCAGTAGTGCAATTGCTGGATCGTATGGTAGCCCTATTTTCAACTTTTTGAGGAACCTCCCTACTGTTTTCCAGAATGGCTGCACCAGCTTGCATTCCCACCAACAGTGTAGGAGTGTTCCCCTTTCTGCGCATCCCCACCAACATGTGTTGTTTCCTGACTTGTTAATTTTAGCCATTCTGACTGGTTTGAGGTGATATCTCATTGAGGTTTTGATTTGGATTTCCCTGATGCCAAGCGATGTTGAGCACTTTTTCATGTGTCTGTTGGCCATTTGGATGTCTTCTTTGGAAAAAGGTCTGTTCATGTCTTCTGCCCATTTCTTGATTGGATCATTTGTTCTTTGGGTGTTGAGTTTAAGAAGTTCTTTATAGATTTTGGATACTAGCCCTTAATCTAATATCATTTGCAAATATCTTCTCCCATTCTGTTAGTTGTCTTTTGGTTTTGTGGACTGTTTCTTTTGCTGTGCAAAAGCTTTTTATCTTGATGAGGTCCCAATAGTTCATTTTTGCCCTTGCTTCCTTTGCCTTTGGCAATGTTTCTAGGAAGAAGTTGCTGTGGCTGAGATCGAAGAGGTTGCTACCTGTGTTCTCCTCTAGGATTTTGATGGACTCCTTTCTCACATTTAGGTCTTTCACCAATTTTGAGTCTATTTTTGTGTGTGGTGTAAGGAAATGGTCCAGTTTCATTCTTCTGCATGTGGCTGTCCAATTTTCCCAACACCATTTGTTGAAGAGACTGCCTTTTTTCCATTGGACATTCTTTCCTGCTTTGTCAAAGATTACTTGACCATAGAGTTGAGAGTCCATTTCTGGGCTCTCTATTCTGTTCCATTGATCTATGTATCTGTTTTTGTGCCAGTACCATACTGTATTGATGATGACAGCTTTGTAATAGAGCTGGAAGTCCGGAATTGTGATGCTGCCAGCTTTGCTTTTCTTTTTCAACATTCCTCTGGCTATTCGGGGTCTTTTCTGGTTCCATACAAATTTCAGGATTATTTGTTCCATTTCTTTGAAAAAAGTGGATGGTATTTTGATGGGGATTGCATTGAATGTGTAGATTGCTCTAGGTAGCATTGATATCTTCACAATATTTGTTCTTCCAATCCATGAGCATGGAACATTTTTCCATTTCTTTATGTCTTCCTCAATTTCTTTCATGAGTATTTTATAGTTTTCTTAGTACAGATTCTTTGCCTCTTTGGTTAAATTTATTCCTAGGTATCTTATGGTTTTGGGTGCAGTTGTAAATGGGATTGACTCCTTAATTTCTCTTTTTTCTGTCTTGTCATTGATGTATAGGAATGCCACTGATTTCTGTGCATTGATTTCCTATCTTGCCACTTTACTGAATTCCTGTATGAGTTCTAGCAGTTTTGGGGTGGAGTCTTTTGGGTTTTGCACATACAGTATCATATCATCTGCAAAGGGTCAGAGTTTGACTTCTTCTTTGCCAATTTGGATGCTTTTTATTTCTTTTTGTTGTCTGATTGCTGTGGCTAGGACTTCTAATACTATGTTGAATAGCAGTAACACCTAGTCTTCTTAAACATTTTTAACATCTACACTGTCTTTCAGAGGCTTTAATCTCTGTAGAGGATATTTTTGAAACTTCTGGGTTTTTTTTTTTTTTAAGATTTATTTATTTATTTATTTATTTATTTTGAGAGAGAAAGCATGGGTGAGAGGGAGAGGGAGAGAGAATCTGAAGCAGACTCCACACTGAGCACAGAGCCCAACGTGGGGCTCGACCCACAACTGGGAGATCATGACCTGAGCCAAAACCAAGAGTCGGACGCTTACCCGACTGAGCCACCCAGATGCCCCTGAAACTTCTGTTTGTTATCATCCAATTTTAGTGAGTTAGGAAGAGTGAGGTGAGGCAAGTTCTGTGTATCAGCATCTTCCTCTTCAGATGGTTTTCCCCAACCCTGAGGAAAAAAAAGAGAGAGAGAAGCCAAAGTATATGTTTGAAGTTTAGATAATACATATGGTTTGCTCAGAATGGCTCAAAACATGAATTTTATTTCCTCACATGCAGTTCTTCCTCTTGCCCCTATACTTGTCCAGTATAACCCATGACTTTTTTTGGTATTTTTGAAGTAGAGTAAGTCCCTGGTCAGTAATAAAAATATCCAGTTCCCTGTCATAAACAAAACTTTAAGCATGGCTGAACAGTCAATGTTTTCTCCCTTTTCTAGCGTGGGCCTGTTTCAGGGAGAGAAGACCAAGGGAAGTGGTCACTTGCTTTCCTCTTTCCCATCCTCATTTCAATTCCTCCTCTAACCAAGTTGCTAAAGGAAGGAGAGGAGGGGAGGGGATAGGAAATTTCTTACTTGACCAGTTTTGCTGTGAACCGATGTCTGCTCTCTGGCCCTGCCAGGTGTCTAAACCTCTTTCTTTGTTGTTACGGGTGCTTTGGAACCCCCCTCCCCTCCCAAGGGCTCTCTCACCTGCAGCTCACCTGCCAAGAGTCAAGGCATCCCTAGTCCCGGAGGTCTCTTACTCCTCTGTCCTGAAACTGGCACAATCTCCAATTTCCCTTCCTGTAGACCTTCCTAGACAGGACGCTTTCCTGTTAGGGTTTAGTTGCAGCCCACAGAAGTCCCTCTAGATCAGGGCGCATGGGTGGCTCAGTCATTAAGCATCTGCCTTCGGCTCAGGTCATGATCTCAGGGTCCTGGGATCGAGCCCCGCATCGGGTTCCCCACTCGGCAGGAGGCCTGCTTCTCCCTCTCCCACTCCCCCTGCTTGTGTTCCCTCTTTCGCTGTGTCTCTCTCTGTCAAATAAATAAATAAAATCTTAAAAAAAAAAAGAAATCCCTCTAGATCATTTAAATGGAAGGAGCCTTACAACCTGGTTATAGGAGGCCGACAAAAATTGGAAGGGCTAGAAGAACAGGCTCTAGGCAAAGCTTCTAGAAACAGCTACCAATGCCAGGATTACATCTCCCTTGTGGTCAGGAAAGCTTTCATGGGCAGGATGAAATCTCTCTTGATTTGAGATGAAGAGACAAGCTCTCCAAAAATTTTGGAGATCACTTTTAACATTCTGTTACACTGCTAATAAAACCCTAACTTGGTCTGGGAATGAATCAAAACTGATTCAGGCCTTCTTTGCCAGAGACTGCTCTTGGGGTGGGCATGGAACCCAGTTCTGGCCAATAAAGGGAACTCTACTATGGGATTCTGGGCGACGTTTTTCTCCCTGATGACAAAGAAGCCTTTGGGGCAAAATCCTTTCTTTTTTCCTTGTCATGCAATCCCTGTCCTCTGCCCTCACTTTTTTTTTTTTAAGATTTTTATTTATTTGAGAGAGAGAGAGAGCACAGAAGGAGAGGGAGAACAGACTCCCAGCTGAGTGGAGAGCCCGATGTGGGGCTCGATCCCAGGACCCTGAGATCATGACCTGAGCCAAAAGCAGACACCCAACCGACTTATGCCACCTGGGAGCCCTGTCTGCCTTCACTTCTTGTATTTGGTGTTGTTGCATATAGACCTGTTTCTTAGAGTTGTGACAGCCATCCCACAAAACAATGGGGCAAAATGTCTGAGGATAGAAGCCATCCACTGAGAAGAGAGAATGTGGATGGATGAGAAGTGATCAGGTCCTTGATGGCATTGCTGAATTGCACACCAAACTAGGACCAGCTACTGTCAGGGATGTTGTCAAGTGAGACCACGAAATGCTTTGATTACTTAACCAATTATTCATCAGGCATTCTGATACTTGTAGCCAAGTACGTGTTGACCAATATGCAGTCTCCATCTCTGGAACCTGTGATAAGTTCTGAGAGAGGATCAGAGAGCCAGTCCGGGCCTAGGAAAAAGATGCAAAGGCAGCCCAAGTCAACAAGTAAGTATTTTCATGTTTCTGCACACTTGGGACTTTCTGAGCAAGTTTCACCAGAACCTGGTTTAAAGAACAAGCCGCAGAAGTTAAAATATGACAGTGGCAGAATATAGTGAGAGAACTGAGAGCTTTCCCTCCTGGATGTATGTATTTACCTCTCAGAGTGGGGCACAACCTGAAACCAGGGAGACATCCCAGGAGGTATAGACCAGGAGAGGCTTCTCTTGTCTTCCCTCTGGAGACATTTACAGTTGACCCTTGGATAATACGGGTTTGAGCTATGCAGGTCCACTTACATGCAGATATTTTTCAATAAATACAGTACTGTAAATGTATTTTCTCTTATGATTTTCTTAATAGTATTTTCTTTTCTCTAACTTACTTTGTTGTAAGAATACAATATATAATACATATAACATGCAAAATATGTGTTCATCGAGTTTATATTATCGGTAAGGCTTCTGGTCACAGTAGGCCGTTAGTAAGTATTAAGGAAGTCAAAAGTTATATGTGGATTTTCAACTGTGCAGTGGTCTGTGCCCCAACCTCCCATGCTGTTCAAGGGTCTAACATATTTATATTCCAGAAGGTAAGAACCCAGGACCTTTCCCTTCTCGTTCTAAGGAAAATGAGTATACTATAGGCAGCAAACGTTTCTCTTCCTTTCTTAGGAAGGGAAGGGTGAGAGCTGTCCCTCTCATATAGAAACTCAGATTCTTAATTTAGAGGGGCTTACTATCCTGCAGTATAGAACCCAGAACATATTGGGTAACATCTGGCTTTCATCTTATCACTCTGGGGGGTTGGGCAAGTGAACCCATAGTTATTGATGTGAGTAATAATAACTTTGATCTCTGCTCCAAAAACTCATATTTGTCTTCAAGATAATTAAGTAAATATTCAAAAGGTATCAGCCATAGAAAGAAGCTTGTGTATGGTTCTTTACTGCTGAATCTGTGACTCAGTTATAAAAAGGCAAAGGTGATACTAGATTGTGTTGATATACACTGAATGTGCTGTGCCAGATATATCAACAGAAACAAATATATCCCAGTCCTCAGTCCTAATCTGATACAATAATTTCTAGGTATAAATTACAATAAGAAAACAGAAAAACTAGAGTGTTTCTACTCCAGACGAGGTGGCCAGTTAAGTTATAAGCTTGGAGACCATGTCATGTAAGCAAAGGTTGAGGGATCTGGAGTATTCTGAAGGGTCATCACATGTATGAGGGAGAAGATTCACGTTCTTTTGATTGCTCAGAGAAAATTGCTCACACTCAAGGAGAAGCAGATTTTAGCTTCATATAAAGAAGAATTTCTCTAACAAAGCTTTTAGCAATGCAATGAGCTGCTTTGAAAAGCAGTGAGTCCTCTTGCTGTTGCAAGTAGCTACAGGGTAGCTGGGGTGACCATCTGTTGGAGAAGTTGCACAGAAATCTGTGTTTATGTGGGAGGCTGGTCTAAGTAACCTTTTGGGACCCTGAGAACTCCACAAAATTTAATTGATCATCATCTGAACATTCTCTTTTTTGGCCATTGTCCTATAGAGTTCCTTTCCTTGACAGAATTGTTTTGGCTTCCAGACTTGAAGCCAACACTCTTATCACTTACTTCGTGACTTCCAGTAAGTTAACCTCGTCAGTATACTGGAGATACCAATACCTCCTATTTCATAGGGTTACTATAGTGATTAAATGAACTAGTACCTATAAGTCATGCACAGTACTTACAACATAACCTAATATGCACTCGATGCATTATGACTAATATTAGTTTATTTGTATCCTTGCTTATTGCCTTTTTCTACCTTTTACTTGGCTACCTACTCATCCTTCACACCTCTACTACTTTGAATTTACATGCCTCTTATTTTCAGTGAATTTGAGTCCCTGTTCATATGGGTAAAGAGCCATGTGATGAATTACATGTTCATATTTTTGCTCATTTTAAAATTATTTTCCTACTGTATTCTATTATTTGTTAGTCATTTTACTGTTGAGTTATAGGAGCTTTTTATATATAAGGTCTATGGTAATAGTTGTAAATATTTTTCCCAGCTATCCTTTGTCTTTTGACCATAGAACTTTTGAAGTGCAAGAAAAAGTTTTTAAATACATATATTAGTGTTTATCAATCTTTTCATTCAGGCAGAGCCCCTACTCTTCTCTCTATTCTTTCTGACTCCGAATGGTGAATAAAAGGTGTAATCCCTTGCACTAGCATTATGCAATGAAAAGTTCTGATGTCTTCGTAGAAACAAAAGAAACTGCTATGTCATTAAGATGCTTTAGCATTGTGCTTTTAAAAGCCACCTTTTCTTGGAAATAATTTCCTAGTGTCTCTGCTGCTAAAGAATAGCTTCTCATAACATCTGATCACTTACACAGCTTGAGTGTCTTTTGTAGCCAAGTCACTACAGAGGCTCCACTGCAAGGCTCCAGACAGACGGGAACTATTGTAACCATTATCCTTATCTGCCAGTAAAAATCAGGTTGCCAGCCAAACCACACACCTGTGGTAATAGGGAAACTGAGTCCCTGCTGCTTAAATAAAAGGACCTGAATTAGCTAGCGGTCATACTGATATTTTAGCCCCATCTTTGGGCCAGTCACTGTAAGGAGGCAACTCTGTTGTATAGGACTCGGGGTCAGAAGATCTGGTTCATTCAGTTCTGTTCAATTCAAAGCACCTTCCTGATCTTTTTTTTTTTCTTTAAAGATTTATTTATTTATTTATTTGTTTGACAGAGAGATAAGGAGCACAAGCAGAGGGAGCGGCAGGCAGAGGGAGAGGGAGAAGCAGACTTCCCACCGAGCAGGGAGCCCGATGCGGGACTCAATCCCAGGACCCTGGGACCATGACCTGAGCCAAAGGCAGACGCCCAACCAACTGAGCCACCCAGGTGTCCCACCTTCCTGATCTTTTATTAAGTGCCAGTCACTCTGCTTGGTTATGGGCACAAAGAAGATCACATTAGTCTTCTGTGTAGTATGAGGAGCTCATGGTCTAACAGGGGAAATGGGATAATCAGTGACAACAGCAGAGTTAATGATATCCAGATATGCAGAATATGTTTTGAAAATACAGAGAAGAAATCTGAAAAAGAAACCTCAATTTATCTCTGTTAAGTTTCTCCCAAACATCATCTGCACATACCTAGTTGTTTCCTGGTGAGTTATTTTTATTCACAACACTTTTGACACGAGATGAGAGATTATTTGGTTTTTTTTCCCGCTCCTGACACCAAATAGTGTCTTTTCCAAGTGGTCCAGACTTCAATTAAGTTCTGACTCTAATGACCTAGAGTTACTGCAGCCTCCACAGGTTAAGACTCTACAAGACTGGGTGCCTGGGTGGCTCAGTTGGTTGGATAACCAACTCTTGGTTTTCACTCAGGTCATGATCTCATGGGTCATGGAATCAAGCCCTTGGGGAGGGGGCAGGGATTTGAAGATTCTCTCCCTCTGCCCCTCTCCCCATTTGCACGCATGCGCCTGCTCTCTCCCTCTCATTCTCTCAAATAAATAAATAAATATTTTTAAAAAAGACTATACAAGACTGCTCCTACTTGAGATGCCAGTCATAAGTCCTGGGCCTGCCATACTTCTGTTGGACCAACTATAAACTGGGGTTCCCATGACCTCTCTCAGGTTAGATAATTTACTAGAATGGCTCACAGAACTGAGAAAGGCGCTTTACTTACTATTACCAGCTTCTTATAAAGGATAGAACTCAGGAACAGCCAAATAGAAGAGATGCACAGGGCAAGGAAGGGGGAAGGGGCATGGAGCTTCCGCGCCCTTTCCAGACATGTCACCCTCCCAGCACCGTGATGTGTTCACCAACCTGGAAACTCTCTGGATCCTGTTGTTTAGGGTTTTTACAGTGGTTCTATTACATAGTCAGATTGTTTGTTTTCCTGCTCACCCAGACTAAATGTCAAGAACTAAGGGAGTGTAGTGGGTTGAATGGTAGCCCTCCTAGAGATATGTATGTGTGTGCCAGGGATCCTGACCTTAGGCCCTGGAGTCCAGCAGTGAACCTGACTCTGGTCTTTCATGTCCCCTGGGGCAAAACTGGCCCATAACATCAGTGTTTCACCCACCTTTTGAATTTGATTTTGATTTTTGTTTTAATTACTGTGTTTTGGGGGCAAAAGGAAGCCAAGCAGTCTTCTGGACTAGATAGAGCCTGTTGCACAGCTATTTTGTTATGTTATTAATTTATTTATGCCTCCCTGTTTCCAAAAGAGATATTTGTTCAGCAAAAAAAAAAAAAAATGTGTTTATTACATATGTTCAAGACTTTGAAAGCCACTTACAGTAGTACCTAAGTCACTGTCTCCTAGAAATTCCATAAAACAATTCATTAAGACATGTGGGGAAACCAAGTAGACATAATGGAAACGTATGTGTATGTCAATATATGAATGGGTACAAAGTTATTCACAACCCACAGAGCAGTCATATGACATGCAAAGATTAAGTACCTTTTGTGCCTGTAAGGCCTACTCGGGAGAGTAGTGAACAGAAAGGAATTGAGCTCCTCTCTGATTATACAGAAATCTTCAGAGGAGACGTGGAATTCGAGGATTTGACCTATATGGTTTCTTTAAGTGAGCAAGCTCTCTACCCCACAACCAGTTTATTTCAATTGAATTCCCTTCACAAATGTTTATTGTGGTAGGTGCTAGGGAAACATAGCTGAGTAAAATAATCTCTGACTCAAAAAATTCAGTTGTGCGGGGGCTAGGGAGAGACATACAGCTAACTACGTTTTGATGGGATGAGCCATAATTCGTGGAATCAAAACTTAATATTATACTCATGATGGGATGAGTATAATAAATGTGTCTACACCGCTTTACAGGGAGAGGGGTGTGGCAACAATAATTTTATCAGGGAAAGCTGCAAAGAAACGTGATTATTAGATGGGATTTTTCGTGGTCAGCAGGCGTTCACCCGACGGGTGAAGGCTTATGCGCTGCAGGGACCAAGGGCTGGACAGCGTTTTAACCCTGCGCGGGGTAGACAGGCAACGAATCCCGCAAAGGGGAGGGATCATTTCTGGCATCCGCTGAAGTTCGGGGTTTGCCGACCGGCAGGAGGCGCCGTGGCCGCGCGCTGTCCGGCCGTTGCGTTTCCGGGCACTTGGGCCCAGCGCCGCCATCGCCGCCGCGCGCGCCCCCGCCGCGCGCCGCGCATCGCCTGCGCCGCTCCCGTTACCGAGGCAACCGCGGCGCCGACTCCGCGCCGGCTAGGATAGTCTCTCGGCGCCATTTTCAAACTGTCCTAGCGCTGGAGCCGGAGTCTGGGGCGGAAGGAGCCAGCGAGGGAGGCGAGGCCCGAGGGGCGATGCGGCCGCAGGCGGAGGAAGCGGCGGCTGGAGTTGCGGGTGAGTGCAGCTGTGGGGGCGGGAGGCCCGAGCGCGGCGGCGGCGTTCTCGCCCGTGGCCTCCCGGGAGGTCCCCGCGGGCCGGGCCCGGGTGCTGCCGGGAGGGAGGCCGCGCGGCTGGGGAGGAAGTGGGGCCCGTCCGGGCGTGGTGCGGCGCGGAGATTCCTCGCCGGCTCCACGTCCGACACCCCTCCCCTTCGACACCCGGCAGTGAAGCTGCGGTCCGGAGGTCGACCTGGGGCTGCTCGAGCCTCCCTATTTCTTTCCGCGCCGCTCGCTGCGGGAGTCTGTGCGGTGTGTGCACACCCGCCTACTGCCGACTGATGGGTTGTTTGAAAAGTTAAAGTGCTCTCTCGTGTAAGAATCTCACAGGCTCTTTGTAAAAACAAAGTACCCAAAAGCGTAGGACGGGAGCCATTTGTTAACCTTTGCCCTGCATCTTCGAAAACATCCCCTTTACCTTCCAGTCTCTACTATTTTAAGTTCAGTCTGGAAGGACTTCGAGACAACCTAAGTTAAGGTTGGTGTTTTGTTTTGTTTCGAGCCCCTGTGTATACATACACACAGGCTACTTTTGTAAAAATAAGATGTACTGGCTTTCAGACACCCACCTTCCCAGAGGTAAGCTAGTGAGTAGTTCTAAACACGTATGCGCGGGGGACCTCCAAACCTAAGCTTTTATGTTGTGCTAGAAACTTTCAGTATAGCCACAGTGTTTGGGTGATGTAGGTGGGGGAAGACAGCAGCCCCTAGGTGAGGATGTTTTTTGTTCTTGGAGGGATTTTACTCTTTTCCATCTGTCCTGTGTTTCGATGATTTTTTTGACTCGTATTCATTCCCTGTTCAGCCAGTATGCGAGGAAGTATTATTTCTGGGTAATCGAAGCTGGTACCAGACGAAGAGGAGAAACATTTGAGTGGTGAGGCCCTGCTAGTTCTTGACAGGTGTATTTCCGGTGTCTCCAGGAGTTTCTCTAAAACACCCTGCATCAGTCAGGTCACTCTGTGGAAGGAACCTAGAAAGCCCATGGGGATGCCACTAAAAGAAAAGGTTAGCAAGAGTGTGGAGACAGAAAGGTTTGTAGAAAGGAGTAGATTATAAATGATGTAAGTTGCTGCAGCTTGGTACAGATACTACACTTGATCTTAGCCAAAAGGCCAAGAAGCGATTGCAGCTTGGTACAGAAACCCGAGTACTGGACCAGAACTCAGGAGACGTGAATGCCCACCTTCTTTGTGGCCAAGTGGTTTGGGAAAAGTCGCTCTCTAGAGGTAGCCTTTCCTCGCCTTTGAATAGAGAGGATGTCTAGTATGCCCTGTCTCCTTTGCAGGGTAGGTTGTGAGGATCACTTTTGCATGTATTCACATGCATTCACGTTTCATAAATTGTGAAAAACAGTAGAGATGTTAAAACAAAATTTTATTTGGCTGAGAAATATGCGTACTAGGACTATACTTACCTGGCAAAAGTTAGAAAAGAGCAAAGGTTCTACACAAGCAATCTTTTTTTTTTTCTTTATTTGACAGAGAGACAGCTAGAGAGGGGACACGAGCAGGGGCAGAGGGAGAGGGAGAAGCAGGCTTCCCGCTGAGCAGGGAGTCCCATGCGGGGCTCCATCCCAGGACCCTGGGATCATGACCTGAGCCAAAGGCAGATGCTTAACTGACTGAGCCACCCAGGCGCCCCCTACACAAGCAATCTTTAGAGAACTCCATTTCAGGGCACATTGATAGAGAATATATTCATAAATATTGAAAAAAACAAGGATAAAAATGTGTGTAGAGATTCATATGTGTTTGTGTCTTTTTTTATAGAAGTAAAATTTACATGGGGAAATGCACAGATCTCAAGTGTACCATTTGAAAACCTTTGATAAATGTAATGCACTTGTGTAACCAATATCCCAATTAACATTTTCATCACCCCAGAAGTTCATTCTTAACCCTTCCAGTCTCCACCCATTCCTGTTGACCCAGGCCACAGCTGTTCTAGTTTCTGTCTACATAGTTTCAATTTGCCTGTTCTTGAATTTCATGTAAATAGAATGATACAGTATATGTGTCTGGCTTCTATTGCTCAAGTAATGTTTTCCAAATTAATTCATGTGGTTGACATGTATCAGTATTTCCTTCTCTTTTATTCCTGAGTAGTAGTATATTGTACAAGTATTTCATAGTTTGTTTATCCGTCTGCTGTTGATGGATATATACGTTGTTTCCAGTCTGGGGCTATTATGAATAAAGCTGTTATGAATATTCTTGTAGAATCCGTGGATGTTTATTTTCATTTGCTTGAATAAATACCTAACCATAGAATTATAGAGTTCTAGGGTAGAAGTTTAACTTTATAAGAAACTGCCAAACTTTTTCCACAGTGCTTTTACATTCACATCAGCAATGTGAAGATTCCAGTTGCCCCAAATCCTTGATAACATTTGGTCGTATACTTTAAATTTTAGCCATTCTAGGATGGGTGAAATTGTACTTCATTGTGGTTTTAATTCATATTTCTCATATAACTAGTGGTGAGCACCTTTTCATATGATTATTCCTGTTCAGTTATCTTTGCAAGGTGCCTGTTCAAGTCTTTAGCCCATTTTCTTACCGGATTGTAATTATTGAACTGTAAGTGTTCTTTATGTATTCCATATACAAATCCTTTGTCAGATATTTTCTCCCACTCTTTCGTTTATCTTTTTGTTTTCTTAATGGAATATTTTGATGAGCAGACATTTTTAATTTGATGAAGTTCAAAAACTTATCAGGTTTTTCTTTTGTATTTAGTGCTTTCAAAAGAGGCTTCTCTAAAGATTCTCTGCCTACCTCAGGCTTGGGAAAATATTCTTTGTTTTCTCTTTTTTTTTAACTTTTACGTATAGGTTTATTAATGTTTATTAATGCAGCAACATGACTATCATAAGCATTGCATTTAAGTCAAGTCTCAATATTCCAGAAGGCTGCCTACCTGAAGAGAAACAAAAAAATAGTTGCTTCATATTGAAAGAATCTTTTCTTCTTATCATGAAATAGTAATAATAGCCATAATAACAGAATAATGTTTTACTTTTTCAGGACTTTAATTTTGGGGAGTGAATAAAACCAGTTTTGGAAGACAAGATGACTGCAGCTGCAGAAAGAAAGTACATTAATATTAGAAAAAGATTGGATCAGTTGGGATACCGCCAGACTCTGACAGTGGAGTGTTTACCATTGGTAGAAAAACTTTTCAGGTAAAGATGAAAATACAGTTCTAAACCCGTGTGATCCTTAATCCCATTTATCCAGTTTCTATTAAACTTCATGTTACAGTAAAGAAATGGGTAGGTTTTTTTTTTTTTTTAAGTCCTTCAGTCATCTGAAGCTCATCTATTCTTAGATCCTACTCCCAGATCATCAGTTCAGGGCCTCCACATTGCAAAACTCTAGGGGTCACCTTTCATACTCTACTGTTCAGAGTAGATGTTTCTGAGAGTTCTCCGTGAATAGAATTACCATTTTTTAATGTGATTTTCTGATATCCTTGGGTATTCTTTGCCTCATTAGTCTTTAATTACTGTGATTTGATAAAGGTTCATATGTGGTTGGTCATTACTTTAGCAGTTACATGTTACTTTAATTGAAAGATTCTATGTGCTTTTGTTCTTTTCCATTTTTTGTTCTTTGCCTGAGACTGGAGCAGGGAAATTGCTTAGAAAGCTTTTGCAGTAGGGCTACAAGCTATGATGATGGTAAGGAGAGAATGGAGGAAAGAGATTTTGTGCTCTTTATTATGGCCTCCAGAACCCTTCATGATCTAGTTCTAGCTCTGATTCAAGGTTGGAGGGTGGGTGAAGTATGTTTAGCTTTCTAAGAAACTGGCAGACTTTTTCCACAGTGATCTTATACACCAACACCTTCGTCTCCCATGTATTTAACCATTTGGAGCTCCCTAAACATAAACACTCCCGACCAGTCTCTCCCCTTGGTCTCTCCATGTGCTATTCTGTCTGCCTGGGAAGTCCGTCTGACCTCTCCCTCCTGCCCTATGCTTGTTTAGCTCTGTGGCCTGCAAAATTGTCACATCTGCTATATGTTACCTTCACTACTTATCATTGTTGGAAACTTGTTTTTGTGTTTCCTTTAGAATGCAAACTCCATAAGACTAGAGACTGACTTTATCTCTGCTATATCTAGTACAGGCTGAACACATAGTTGTTGTTTATCACATAGTATTATAACTTTTGACAAACTGTCAGTAAGATATAAGCTCTGTGAAGCTGTGTTCTATATTGTGTTCCCTGCTCGGTAAATACTGATGGAGTGAATATTCTGGTTTGTGTTCTTAGAGGTAAGGAATCAATTCTTATTCTTCTATGCTAGCATTCAGTAAATCTTTGCTGAATGTACAGGTGAGTTTCACAGGTTCCACAGGATCAGGTGATTAATTGGACATGGGGGATGAATGAGAGGAGAGATTGAAAGATGATTCTAACTATGTGTATGTTTCATAACTTTTAATCTTGTTTTGAGAAATTTTGAGCACCTGGTACCTTGAAAGACTCCTAGTGTTTCTGTTTGTTTTTAGATTTGATCTCACTTAGTGTTAACATTTAAGTCTTTTTTGAAATATATTTTAGTTATTAAAAGTTAATGGAATGTTTCCTTGTATTTACATTTTCTGTTCTTTAATTTCAGTGACCTAGTTCATACAACAGAAAGTCTTCGGAAATCAAAATTATCTACTGTGAAAGCTGAAAAAGAAAGTGCCAATTTTGATTTTGTTTTGGAACCTTATAAACTTGAAAATGCAAGATTGATCAAGGAAAATAATGAATTATACCTGGAATTAATGAAACTGAGAGAACAATCAGGTCAACACATTAAAGGTAAAATTTTGTGATTTTTTTAAAATGCCATATTTTTTGCCTAAAAAGTTTTTTCTGTAGGAAAAGCTTATATATAGTGTTGTGGTAGTCTTCCTGCTAACAGTCTTGAAATAATGTAGAGTGCATTGAAGAGTTCCCAACAAGGAAAATAAATTTGCATTTCGTAGCTATAATCATCCTCACTATATGTAGATTAAATTTTTAGAATTAAAATTGCTGTAGAAAGCTGCGCAGTATAGGAAATACAGTCCGTGATGTTGTAATAGCGTTGCCCGGTGACAGACGGTAACTACGTTTGTGGTGTGTGTAACATAACTTCCGGAGAGGTTGAATCACTCTGTTGTACACCTGAAATCAGTATAACATATGTCAGCTATACTCAATAAATCTTTTAATTAATAAAAAAAATTGCTCTAGGAAACATTAAATGCTGAAACCAAAGAAATGTCCTTGAAACAACTTCATTTTTCCCTTTCTGAAAGTAAGAGGACTAAAGTGAGGTGAAAGCCTTGTATCATTCTGATTCTTTAATACCCCCGTCTTCGAGCTGGAAGATTGAATAGAATGATTTCAAAGGTACCAGACAGAGGGTAATTGTATGACTATCTTACTATAAGTTTTTCTTATATCAGTAGAAAGCCCTGATACCTGGCATGAATATATAGTCCCTCAGCTACATACCCAGTTTACTGGATTGGAGCGAATGCCACAATTTATATTAAGCCATATAGCAGAAGAAAAATATGATTCCCTTTTTTGTTTAGTGACTTGTAGTTTTGTTAATAGTGGTGGAAGAGGTAATAGCCTTTCAGACAAAGGCTTGTGTAAGAATCAGATGGAGCCTTTCAAATTAATGTGACTTTTGTATTTTGTGAAATGAAAGGATTTGATAGATTTCCTGATCTGTAAAATGGTCTTTGAATCTTTTTCATTTTAAGAGTTGAAAACTACATTGAAGAAGTGTGCACGTGAAACAACTGATCTGAAATTTCTAAATAACCAATATGTTCATAAACTCAAACTTTTGGAGAAAGAGAGCAAAGCTAAGAATGAAAGAATTCAACAACTTCAAGAAAAGAATTTGCATGCTGTAGTACAAACTCCAGGTGAGTCTGCCCCGTCTCAAAACAAATCATACACGTCTAATCTTTTAAAGATGTTAAAGCTGTTGACTAAAATAAGACTTTGGATTTTCATGCTTAGACTTTAGTATTTGTAAAGATGATTTTGGATTGTCACATAAACTTTTAAATTTATTTCTTAAGATCTAGGTAGTATTTTATACATGCACCTAGAAACTTATATAATAGTAGTTTCTTAGATACAAGTAGTCTAACTTCAGTGCCCAGAGTTTTATTTCCTTAATTGTTATTTTAACTTCTTTTTTAAATTATTATTTTAGTATTCTTTTTTTCCCAAGTCAAACTGTATTCAGCTTTATCAAAAATACTTGTCATAAACAATCCTGGTATTTCAGGAGGACATGGGCAGACAGTCACTAGCAGTATACAACAACTTTCAAACTCCAGTCTCCAGTGGACTACCAACATCAGAAAGCCACTATAAAACCCAGTGAAGTCTTCATGTGGTGCTCTGAACAGGGAAGATTTAGGGTGAGGGTTGACAGTTCACACTTAGGGTGTTGTTTAACAACTTCTTACAAGCCGGCCCTGACTTTAAGGAAATGAAATGAAAACGGCAGAATTATCAATCTGAAGATCCACAAGCTAAAAAAGGAACTCTTTTGAGGGATGCCATCCAAATGTTATCATTATTATTTTAGTTATAAAGGTAATCTATACTCATTAAAAAAATTGGGAATGTTGTGTTTTCAGTATTTCTTAGTTTATTTTACTTTTATGTTACTTTATGTTCAGTAGTTCTGTAGCAAGAGAAAAGAAAGGAAGGGTCATATCCAGAGTTGAGGGTGGTCCAGGCATAAAGTTGGTGGAAGAATCTCCAGTACCAGTGACGAGATCATCAAGATGTCTGAATCATGGGCTGAAGATGATGGGAGTGAGTGAGTGAGGTGTAGGAAAGTGCTGGATTATGAGACGAGGTGGAGGCTGAGGAATTAGGAGCACGAAGACTGCGATCAGAAGGGAGTTGGAGTTCTAGACACTGGCACAGTTTGAAGTGGTGACGAAGGCCACACACAGTCATCTTACGGTGTGCCCATAGCCAAGCGGAATCAGGGGGGGATGGAAATGTCAAGAAATGAGATGGAGAGGGGGACTGTGGGCTAAAGGTAGAAAAGATCAAGAAACATAGAAGGTCTTGGAAGTAACTAGAAGATTAAGGGGAAAAATGAGGATAATCAGGTTTCCTGAGAGAGGAATGGGGCAGATTCCAGAGAGATTCAGGTGGTATAATCTATAGAATTCAGTGACTGAATGTGGAAGACTTAGGAGGTAGAGGAATTCCCAGATTTCTGTTTCAAGTGAATGAGCGGGTGGATGATGGTACTATTTTTTAGAGAAGGTGGAAAGCAGAGCAGGAGTTCACTTTTGCATGTATCAAATGTTATACCCATGGAACATCCACATTGAGATTTCTAGTACACAGTGGGATATGTAGATCTGATTTTAGATGTGTAGTCCCAAATGAAAATTCAAATTTGGGAGTCATTGGAGTATTGTGGGAATTGAAGCTATAGATGCGGTGGGAATTATCTAGTAAGATTATGTAGACTGGGAAGAGAGAACAGATCCTGTGGAAAGGTTGGTAATTAAAGGACTGGTGGAAGGAGAGGGTCTTTAAAAGAAACTGAGAAGGAACAACCAAGGAGGAAAACCAGGAAGTAAGGGAAGGAGAAAATGGTTTACTTTCTTTAGGTGTGTAACTACAAGCAAATCATTTAAATACTTTTGATCCAGTTTCTTCATCCTCAAAACAAGAGGTACATGTATACAAAATGTGTCAGGATTCTAATAAAGACACAATTGTAGATTATGTTTGTTCTTTGTGTGGATAAATTCATTTTTCAAGTGCATGTCTAATCTTGGCCAGGTGCTGGGAAAGGTAAATTATCTGTGTAATTTGGATGTATATGTCCATAAAAAGAAATTACTCCTGATGGTTTTAAGGATAATTAAGTAGACATTCCCCACTAATTCAGGTTATAGCATCATTTTATATTACAGATGACATTAATTCAATGTAATACTAATTTTGCTGCATAAAGTTTCTGTTATCTGCTCTTTTGGCATTGCTTAATAAACAAGTTTACTCTATTTATCACTGCTTTAAGCTCATTTGACAGTTTTCTGCTGGTGATGATTTCTTGAGTTCATAAGAGCAAATACCACAAGGCATGCTTATCTTTTAATCTTGTCAAAGTCTTGTTCCCATCTAATAGAGGAACAGATTACATCTGGATATATGTACCAAGCATGCCAAAAATAAAACTTGTTTTATAACTGTGTCTTGTTGAGGTTTTCAGGAATGCATTGTTTAGTTAAAGATCAGGGGGTGAGTATATACAAGGGAGGAGGTATTTTATCGCTAGGTAATATGAGCTAGAGACACCCTTTATAACAAAAAGCCTAACCTTCTGGAATATTTAATTCTAATATTTGTTTCTTTTAAATGTTTTTGAAACACACATTGTGTTTTAGGTGGCAAAAAAAGAAGTATTGCTTTCAGGCGCCAGCGTATGCAGATTGATGAACCAGTCCCTCCCTCCGAAGTCAGTTCATATCCAGTTCCGCAGCCTGATGACCCTTACATTGCAGACCTCCTGCAGGTGGCTGATAACAGGTGCATTAAATAATATTTTGTTGGTTTCAGTTAATCACTTGATTAACTCTAAGTTTCTTGATGCTAGGGCTCCAGTCTTTGCTGTTGTATCTCCAGGGCCTAGCACAGAACTTTGCATGAACACTGAGGAAGTACTTTCTGAATGTATCCTAAATATAGAATGTTTTTACTTGTTTTGGAACTTTGATCTCAATGGTTCTGTCCATGTTTACTTTAAAAATAATTTAGTGCCATCTAGAACCTATTTTAGTAGAGTTGCTTTAATATTTAGTTTCATCACCCAGTTCGTCTTTTTGCAGGACTCTCTCACTTCAGATATGTCAAATGCCAATGAACATGAATAGATTTGTAACTGGCTTTGAAATTCTTTTTCATGATTCTCTAGCTGTGTGCTTGTTTTTTCCTTAAATTGGAATCAGATATAAATTCTATTTTATATAGAAAAGGTCCCTGGGGAAGTCACTATGTAAGTGTCCTGGGGATGTAAAGATGAGTAAGATGGTATTGCTGCTCTTGAGAAACTTACATTCTAATAGTAAAGATGAGATAAATACACAGAATGCCATTAAGAAAATTTTAAGAGGTTCAAAGGAGCAAAAGAACACTCGTGACGCATCTGTGGTCATAGCTGGAAAAACATTTTTTAAAATATGTACTACAGTAGTAAAAATGGTTAGTATGGATAACTTTTTATTTTGTAGATTATACAGAGAATATGGGGGAGTTTTTCCACTTCATTAATCTCATAACAATCTAAAGGAACATTGGTGGAGGTACTGATTAGGATCTCTTAGTTATTCTCACACAGTTTTACATTACTATGTTTATACAGTTATCTGAACTTGTGAAATATTTTGTGGGGTTCTTTTTTTCTGTTACAGTTGTAATCTAGGACTTCTCAGCAGTGTGATAGTGTATTTAAGGAGTTTTTTGGTCTGCACGTTTGTCATTTTCTGTCCTTAATCTTTTTCTTTAACATCTTTCTTTTCTATCAAACCATCATAGGTGGCATTAGTCTCTTGATCTTGTTTGTTTCCTTTTGCACATATATATTTTGTTTGTATTCCAAGTAATTCGTGTGCATATATATGAGTGCAGTCACATACCTACTTTTCTCCTAAACCTAGAGTAGTAGAAAATACTGGTTCCAGTAACAGCAGGGACAAGGTGTGCCAGCCTCACTCTACTTCACAGAAAATCTCTCTTAAAAGCAGACCTGGCGGGGCGCCTGGGTGGCTCAGTTGGTTAAGCAACTGCCTTCGGCTCAGGTCATGATCCTGGAGTCCCGGGATCGAGTCCCACATCGGGCTCCCTGCTCAGCAGGGAGTCTGCTTCTCCCTCGGACCCTCTTCCCTCTCGTGCTCTCTATCTCTCACTCTCTCTCTCTCAAATAAATAAATCTTAAAAAAAAAAAAAAAAAAGCAGACCTGGCCTCAGGCTTTATTTTTCCAATATGAAAGTGGTTATGTCATATTTATGTTAATGTTTGGCAAAGTTTGATGTAATACAAATACATTTGGGTAGTTGTAGAATTGAGATGATTTTGACAAATCTTGATTTTGTTAGAATTAACAAGTTCCAGGGGCGCCTGGGTGGCTCAGTTGGTTAGGCGACTGCTTTCGGCTCAGGTCATGATCGTGGAGTCCCGGGATCGAGTCCCACATCGGGCTCCCTGCTCAGCAGGGAGTCTGCTTCTCCCTCTGACCCTCTTCCCTCTCGTGCTCTCTCTCTCTCATTCTCTCTCAAATAAATAATAAAAATAAAATCTTAAAAAAAAAAAAAAAAGAATTAACAAGTTCCAGAAAGGAGTAGGTTTTTGCTGTAGTTATTTGGTAAATTATAGTATTTCTTGATATTTTTCTTTTCTCTAGGATTGCAAGGTAGTTCATTAGAACATACAGGGTCATTTAGGGTCAGAAAACAAACTTTAGTCCCTTATTTCACTTCAGAATGTGAATTCTGGGCTAGACCCTCTAGTTTCCTGAACTTAAGAATTGGCAGCAATACCTCAAAGAGTTTTAAGGATCAAAATGCAACAGTAGGCATAATGTATCTGAATTTCAAATTATTTAACACTCAGTTTCTTTATTCTTATAAAATTAAATCTCCAAGATGATGTACTCTACTTATGATGTGGTTTGGAACCCTTTGGTACAGTACTTCATACATTATTGAGAAATAGAAAATAGAGAATTTATAGGAGAACATACCTAGTTTCATTTCTTGTTTTTTTTTGGTATTTCTTAAAAAAGTATATTGGCATTAGTTATAAATGTGTTTCAGAATTCAAGAACTGCAACTGGAAGTCCACCAGTTACAAGAAAAGTTAGCAATGATGGAAAGTGGACTGAGAGATTATACGGAGCAGGTAGGATTTTTATTTACTTCCATAACAGGGATGCATGGTTGCATTGTTGAGATGGGTATGCTGTGATTGTAAGTAAAGTTGGGTTATATTTGATATTACTGATACTGAATTTTTATACAGCTTTTATCTTTTCCACCAATTTGTTAATAGAGATAATAGCTGGAGTGGCTTAGATGGCTTTAGAGCAAACAGTCCAGTCCATTTTGCATTGAGGCAAATAGTAGTTTTTTTGGGGTTTCTTTAGGTGAATCATCTGTCTCCCCAAATATTGTAACCATATTACTTGTTTTCGTTGGGAGGTATTTTACTGAAGTATATTATGCTTTACAGTGGTAACATAAATAATTTTTTTACTCTTACTATAGATTTTGTTCTCTTCTTGATAGTTACTCTTTTGTGGCACCATATTTGTTGTGTGTTTTCTCTACAAGAACTAGTCAAAGAGTTTTCTGAAGAAGCAGGGGAATTAATATATGCAGGGTTAGATCATAACCGTAATAAGCTTTATTCTTTCATACCTTCTGTTGGTGTTTGGCTAAATTCTGATTTGTATAATTACAGGCTTGCTTTCTTAAAATGCTTATTGAAGCTTAAATTGGGTAACACTTTTTTTCATTTCCTGCATGTGACTGCATTTTTTTGTGGAGTGAAGTGATCTGCACATACAAATATAAATGTAACTTATGTGTTGGTATAACTGTTAAGTTTGTAAAGTACTTTGAAGATATTTGAATAAAAATGGAGTAAAAAGGAGTTGTGATCACATCAACCAAAAAACTTACAATATGGAGAGATTGAAAATATCAAATATGCATAAGTTGAATATTGTTGGTATTTTTCAGTTTATAATCACACTTTCATCACATTCTCCCCAAGTACTTTATGAACATAAGCTGACCAGTCTTTACCATCTCTGTGAGGGGGTTGAGGTGTTTGGAGAAAATAGCCTGATCATTCTGATTAAAACTCTGCTGCCTATCTGGGTGTGTTTGGTTTTTATTTTTATTTTATTTTATTTTTTTGCTTAAGTTCTGTTTTTCTCAGGCTGTATTCCAAATGTTGCTGTTCTCTGCAAGCTCTTTTCCCAGCCTATAATAAATACCCTCCTTAAGATATCACTTTGTCTCAACTTTGTTTCTACCTTTAAAATTAGCGGTGTTCACACTGAGGCTCTCCAGACTTAATGGGTAGTGTGGCATTCTTCCTATTTAAGGCTTAGTCTCTGTACCTGTGCTCTTGGCTCTACTTCTTCTTTTTTTTCCCAAGATTTTATTTATTTATTAGAGAGAGAGAGAGAGAAAGAGGGCACAAGCAGGAAATGACAGAGGGAGAGGGAGAAACAGGCTCCCCACTGAGCAGAGAGCCAGACCTGGGGCTTGATCCCAGAACCCTGGGATCCTGACCTGACCTGAGCTGAAGGCAGAGGACCAACCAACTGAGCCACCCAGGCAGCCCTCTTCTCCTTTTTTTTTTGCTTTCATTGATATTCTTTCCTTCTTTAACAAACACTTAAATGGCCACTTTACAACTAGTAATGCTTTTAATCTCCCTAACTGTCCTAGAAAGAGGTGCTATTATGGTCGTTACTAACCTCCCCTAAAAAGATCTCCTTTAACTACCTCTCCCTCCTGCTGATGCCTTCTCCTCCCTCCTGCAAACTTCTCTGAAGAGTATCTTACTCTTCTCTCTCCACTTCTTCACCTCCTGCTGTCCTATTGTGTTCTGGCTTCTGCCTCCCATTACATAAATTGGTCTAGTTAATGACACCAGTGATGTTAATTGCTAGATCCAAAAGGATACTTTAGTCTTTATTTTCTTGACTCCTCTGTAGTATTTGTCATTATTGATAATTTCTCTTTAAAACACTTTCATTCTCTTTCAGTTTTCCCTTTTTAAAAAATCTATCATCATTTCTTCTTTGCTTATTTACTCTACCTGTTCCCTGAAATATTACTGTTTTTCAGGATCTTGTCTTCGACCCCTTCTCCTTTCCCGGTATATTTTCTCAGAAGGTTTCATTTACTCTCTTGGTTTAAGATATTCCCTGTGTGTTAATGACTTTTCAGTCTTTCTGGCTCAAATCTCTATAGAGCTCCAGACCCATATATCCAATTTCATACTGGGCATTTCCACTTGGATGAAAAGTTCTTTATACCATATGCCTAGTACTAAACTTGTTATCTTCTGCCTCAAATCTGTTTTCCCTCTTATATTCTCTACTTTGGTTGGTAGCATCACCATCTGCTCAAGCCAACATTCTATAGTCTTTCTAGATCTCATTCTCTTCCCTTCACATACCACTTACCAAGTTCTGTCACTTCTAAGTACTTTGTAAACTTACTTTTTCTGCTTTAACCTATCTACTGTTTTATGCCTTATTCATTTCTCATACATTCCTCCAATAGGTCTCCCTTCCTCTGGCTTTATTCTTATTCATCTTTTAATCCAGAGCAATCTTTCTCCTTAGCAAAGTGTTCAGAGCTTAACATAATTAATTCCTGCCTGATTCTTCAGACCCACCGTAAGTTCCCTTGCACGTTACAATCCAGTCTTACTGAGCCATTTCTGCTCCTTCAATCATACTGTGTGGCTTTATACTTCTGTGTCACTGCCTGAAACATTCCTCCTTTCTTCTCTTCATGGCATCATTTATAACCTTTTTGGGCATAAGTATTTTGATAAAGCCTTAACTAATTTCCACAGGCATATGAATATATCATGGAGAGTAAATCATTTTATTCCCTTAACTTCTTTGGTGCCATATACCTCTTTACTTTATTCTACCATTGAACAACATATTATATAGCAATTATTGGTTTACTTGCTAGTTTTCCCTGTAAAGCTGTGTTCCTGAAAGTCAGAAACCATATTTTACTCATCTTCATATACCAAGAATTGTGCTCCATTATTGGTGAATTGAATGCTTGGTTTTAGTTTTCAGTTTTTTTTAAAAAACAAAAGCCGCAAAACCCAAATCTGTAAAATGTCTGGGTTTTTCCAAATTCATGAATGTGAATAAGTGTGAATTCATGGTTGATAGTGATCTCTGTGATTTTATGTGTTGTTTTCCAAATAATAGATAAGTAAATTCACCCCAACTTCCTATCCTTTTCCATATTGAGTTTCAGTAGCAATTCTTTGTGTCCTACATCCATTTGTTCATTCTACATTTATTCCGCCAGGCACTGAAGCAGCTCAGACTCAGTTCTAGTACCCAGTAGTTTCTTTTTATATAAACATTGCCTAATCTTGGAGGAGGGAGGGGAAAAAAAAACAAAAATTAAAATTAATTGGGAAGAATTTATTCAATAGAAATACTTATGAAAGCTTTGTTTACATTATTTTTGAAATTTTCTGTGTTTATTTTTGCTTGTGTATATGCATTTCATAATATGGTACATATATGAATGTTAATCTCTTGTACACACTGTGAAACTTAAGAAAAATGAAAGTATATCCAAATAAGTGTTTGTACAGTATTACTTCAGTTCAAGGCAGATTTTTTTAAGTGATAACATGACTTTATGTCTTCAGATTGAGCTAAGAGAACGAGAGATAGAACGACTATCAGTTGCATTGGACAGTGGCCGTTCCCCTGATATTCTCTCTCTGGAGTCTAGAAATAAAACCAATGAAAAGCTTATTGCTCATTTAAATATTCAGGTAATGACTTTTATAATTATTTCACTGAGTATATAAAATCATTAAGTGTTTATAACAGTCCATGGATTTGTAAAAGTGACAGAGTTGTTCAGTAGTGTATTATTTACAGTAGGAAAATTTTGATAGAGCCAGAGTATCCAGAAATAGGATGCGGCTATTGAAAAATCATGTTTTTAAAGAATATATAATGAAAAAAAAAGAATAGTTAATGAGGCAGAAAAATATATACACCATAATGTTAAATATTTAAAAGAGGAGAATAAACTGTAACACAAGTGATGTTCCGTTTGCTTTTTAAAAATGTACATATGAACTTGGAGAGAGAAAACATTGGAAGGGAATACAACAAAGTATACTAGCAGTTTTATCTTTGTGTGATGAGATATTCTTTTTGATTTTATTTTCAAAATTTTTGTTTTATAATGTGAAAAAAGAAAAGATTTTTAAAAAGAAATATAAAAGCTAAACATGTAATAGATTCCCTTGCCATGCGTTTGACCTAAGAGTAAAAGAACACAAGAGTTATATAAAGCATGTTATGTTATGTTACCTTTAGAAATTTAGACATGTCGTTGCTGCCTGGGCTGTAACCAAAATAGAGTAAATCACGAATATCAGCAGGAACTCTAGAGCAGTGCTATCCAATACAAATATGATATGAGCCACATATGTAATTTAAAATTTTCTAGGGGCACGTGGGTGACTCAGTTGGTTAAGCATCTGACCGACTCTTGCTCTCAGCTCAGGTCTTGATCCCAGGGTCATGAGTTCAAGCTTCTATGGAGCCCACTTAAAAAAAAGAAAAGAAAAGTAATCTCAGATCAAAATGTAAAACATAAAACTATAGAATTTTCTAGTAACTAGATTAAGAAAGTAAAAAGAAATAGTTGAAATTAATTTTAATAATGTATTTATCTCAGTATATCCAAAATATAATTTCAGTGTATAATTAATGTTGTAAAATTGATGTTGAGATATTTTACATTCTTTTTGCACCAAGTCTTTGGAATCTTGTGTCTGTCTTATATTTATAGCACATCTCAGTTCAGACGAGCCACAGTGTGCACACGTGGATACTAGCGACTGCTGTATTGGACAGCACAGTCTAGAGTAGTAGTATCATGGTAGTGATATTCTTGTCATAATTTTAGAACTCTCTGTTGGGAAAAAGTTCGCACAAATGTTTTACTTTTCCTTTCCTTCCATGTTTAAAAATTGGAAGCCAATGGCTATATAGTTTTATTACACCCCACATTGTCAGTTTTGTGAATCAAAGCAGTGTAAGATTACAAATGTAAAATAGCTCTGGTTTAAATGTTCAGTATTTTAAAAAATACGGTATTTTGAAATATTTTTGGAAGTCCAGTATTTAGGATAATTTTCCAATTCATATACCTGTGAATTACAAATTCAATTTAGGTTGACTTTCTTCAGCGAGCTAATAAAGACCTGGAGAAGCATATACAGGAGCTTATGGAAACCAAGGAAACAGTGACTACTGAAGTTGTTAATCTAAGTAACAAAAATGAAAAACTCTGCCAAGAATTAACTGAAATAGATCAGTTAGCACAGCAGTTAGAAAGACATAAAGAAGAAGTGCTTGAGACTGCCGATAAAGAACTTGAGGAAGCAAAGGTATGTCTAGGTTGTGGGAGCGTTTGTTAATTCTCCTGGAACATGGTGAACTTAAGCCCCTTTGATACCTGATTTGGTCTTTTGGTTTGTTTGTTTCATAATTCCAGTTTTCCCCAAGTGTCATTCACACTCTAAATTTGGGTATGTTTCTGAAGCACACCTTTTCTTAGGATAGCTCTCCAGATTTTGTCCTATTTTCCCTCAAGATTTTCATCTCAGCATTGTGAGTGAGCTTTGGAAGTTTGTCCTCTGTGTCATTCTGTGCTCATGTTCCCTTTAAAAGTATTTTCTGAAATAGTGTATGTCCTTACACATTTTTAAGTTGGTAGCTAACATTTTTCATCTTTAAGTTTAAATAGATATGAAAGGGGGCACCTGGCTGGTGTGGTGGGAGGAGCATGCAACTCTTGATCTCAGGATTGTGAGTTCAAGCCCCAAGTTGGGTGTAGAGATTACTTAAAAATAAAATCTTTTAAAAATAATAATGAGTAAATAAATAGATATGAAAGATGTAATTTCCAGTGTATTGTAAGTATTGATCTCTTAAACTGTCACATCGTTCTTTTAAATATAGCTAAATGACCCTTTCTTCTTGAAATCTCCACAAAGTTTTATCCTATCTTAATATATTTATGCTTGAATATCTTTTCATGATCACCCTATCAAACATCTCTGCAATAAAAAAATACACAAGTTAAAATCATTTATTTTTTTAGAAATTTTTTTACTTTAAAAAATGTCCTTTGACTACAAGGTTCAAAGTGTTAACATTTCCTTTGAATAGTGTTATCATTATAATTATTAGTAATTAGTGGATCAGAGTGACAAATACAGCACAAATGTTGATACTTACTGAATTAAAAAGTAAAATTTTATTGGAAATACATCTCAATAAGATATATATCTTATTAATACATTTCTTAATACATATCTTTCATTAACTTCGATTATCTTTTTGTTTGGTGCTTCAAAAATTTTTCATATTTTGAGTGACATTAGATGCATGACTTTGCTTTTAAAAAGTGAGAGGAAAACAGTTGTGAAAGGGAAGGTGAGAGAGGAAAGATCATGAGATACTTAGACCACACACAGGTTTTCAGGTAGATAATTCTTTTTTTTTTTTTAAAGATTTTATTTATTTATTTGAGAGAGAGAGAATGAGAGATAGCACGAGAGGGAAGAGGGTCAGAGGGAGAAGCAGACTCCCTGCTGAGCAGGGAGCCCGATGTGGGACTTGATCCCGGGACTCCAGGATCATGACCTGAGCCGAAGGCAGTCACTTAACCAACTGAGCCACCCAGGCGTCCCAGGTAGATAATTCTTAAAAAGGACTGTACATGCAAATTAAGAATCCAGATATGGATACATTAAAACTGCATGTATACAATAGTTTTACATAATACTTGGGAAGTATTTATGTTATCCCAGGAATGGATATAAGCTAGTCTGAGGATCAGTACTCTACATTATTGAATCAATTTTGTACAGTGTCATTTCCACTAGTTAGTGGAATAAAAGTAGCATACCTCAACATAATGAAGGCAATATATGAAAAGCCCACAGTATATCATACCCAGTGGTGAAAGATTGAAGCTTTTCCTCTAGGATCAGCAGCAATGCAAATATGCCCATTCTCACCAGTTCTGTTCAGTGTAGTACTGGAAGTCCTAGCTAAAGCAGTTAGGCAAGAAAAAGAAATAAAAGGCACCGAAATTGGAAAGAAAGCACTGAAATTATGTTTCCAGATGACATGATCTTATATGTAGAAGATCCTAAAGATTTCACAAAAAAATAGAACTAATAAAGTCAGCAGAGTTGCAGGATACAAAATCAATGCACAATAATCAGGTGTGTTTCAATATGCAAATAATTAAAATCCAAAAGGAAATTAAGAAAATAATCTCATTTGCAATAGCATCAAAAAGAATAAAATACTGGGGCGCCTGGGTGGCTCAGTCGTTAAGCGTCTGCCTTCGGCTCAGGTCATGATCCCGGGTTGCTGGGATCGAGCCCCACATCAGGCTCCCCGCTCCGCGGGAAGCCTGGTTCTCCCTCTCCCACTCCCCCTGCTTGTGTTCCCTCTCTTGCTGTGTCTCTCTCTGTCAAATAAATAAACAAAATCTTTAAAAAAAAAAAAAAAAGAATAAAATACTTAGGAATAAACTTAACCAAGGAGGTGAAAGACTGTATGCTGAAAACTATAAAATGTTGAAAAAAAATTGAAGAAGACAGAAATAAATGGAAAGACATCCTATGTTCATGGATTGGAGGACTTAATACTGTTCACATGTCCATGGTACCCAAAGCAATCTACAGATTCAGTACAATCTCTATCCAAATCCCAATGGCATTTTTTATAGAAATGGAAAAAAATTATAAAATCTCAAGGGGCCCAGGATAGCCCAAAGAGTCTTGAAAATGAAGAATATAGGGTGCCTGCCTAGCTCATTTGGAAGTGCACGTGACTCTCGATCTCAGGGTCATGAGTTCGAGCCCCACGTTGGGTATAGAGACTACTAAAAAAAATAAACTTAAAAAAAATGAAGAACATAATTAGTGCAGTTTTAATTTTTTTGTGGCTCTAGTTTCATTGCAACCTTCCTATATCTCATTCCTCTCTTTTTCCACTTCTTTTGCATCTTCTTTGGTCATGCACACAATATACTGAATATAGCTTCTCAGGTCTCATTGGCAGTGCTCAACAATGACAGTTTGGCTCACAAAAGATTCCTGTTGGGTCAAAATATTTTAATATTGGCATTCAGTGCTCTTATTTGCTATATAGAGGTTCCATATTGGTAGTAGCAGGTGGAGGGAAATCCAATAAGATAGGAAAATAGGAAATGACAGTGCCATAAGAAGAACCCAAAAATCAAGGCTCAAGGAAGGTCCTGCAAGTATATAGGCAAAATAGGTTTTTAAGTGGGCCCTCTTGTTTCAGATGTTACAAATAGCTCCCTATAAGCATTCAGGATACCAAGAAATTAAAGAGAAACTTGGACTTTGTTTCCTCTTCACTGAAATTGAGCCTTAAAACAGCTAAAACCTCCCATCTCACTGCTGAGAAGGAAGACTACTCAAAAAAAATGACTTGGTCTTATTTGCAGTGTGACTTAGTGATAAATATTCTTGACTTTTAGGTCTGTACCTAATAAGTTTTTTATTCCTAGAAAGAGATTCAAAGAAAGCTTTCTGAAATGCGGGATCTTGAAGAAACAATGGCAAAACTTCAGCTGGTAAGTAGATGTCATGTTAAATTGCCAGAACTTTTGGTAAGAAAATTTGCATGCTGTATTTTACATATATTTTTTAATTGAGATATAATTTACACATTATAATATTCACTCTTAAGCATTTATTTCATTGGTATTGGTGTAGTCCTGAAGTGCTGTAACCATTCTGACCATCAAGTAAAGGAACATTTTCATCACTCCAAAAAGAAACGTCATACCCATTAGCAGTCATTCCCCATTTTCCTCTGCTCAGCCTCTGACAACTACTAATCTTTCTATTTCTATAGACTTGCATATTCTGGACATTTTATACCAATGGAATCATACAATATGTGGCCTTTTGTGTCTGGCTTCTTTGATTTAGCACAGTTTTCTAGTTTCATGCTTGTTGTAGCATGTATCCAAGTACTTGCTTTTTATGTCTGGGTAATATTCTACTGTATGGATGTATTTAATTTCATTTCTATTTTTATAATTCTTTAATTTTATATACAGTAGATGGCAAGTTAAATTTGAATTTGGAAAACCTGTTAGGAATTTTATATTCTTTTAACTACTTCATGACTTGTAAGTTTACTAATATTAAAACTAGAAATTGATAATTACTTGTTAAAATTGTTGACTTTTATTAAAAGCACTCAATCTGGGGTACCTGGCTGGCTCAGTTGAGGCATGCAACTCATTTTCTTTGTAAGATGTTTTTGTTTATTTTACAGAAAGAGCACGTGTGTATGTGAGTGGGGGGAAGGGTAAAGTCTGGGAGAGGATAACAAACAGACAGGAGCCCATTGCAGGGCTCAATCTCACAACCCTAAGATCATGACCTAAGCAAAAATCAAGAGTTGGACGCTTAACTGACTGAGCCACCCAGGCACCTCTAGACCGCATGACTCTTGATCTCAGGATTGTGAGTTTGAGCCCCACGTCAGGTATAGAGATTACTTAAAAATAAAATCTTAAAAAAAAAAACCATTCAGTCCTCTTTTATAAAAATGGCTTTGTTTGGTAGTGCAAACCATCTTTCTAGATAACATTTGTTCTGGTAGTCTTCTTCAAATAAGAAAAATAGTAATCGTCCCAGCATAAGCCTAGATGTAGCATATAGTTCTAGTGTAGAACTCACAGCATGCCTTGCTTCCAGTTAGAAACTCCTGGATGGTCACCTAAAAGATGATTGGGGATTTTTTTTTTAATAGCTTGTTAAATTGGATGAGTTTCTTTTAAGATTAGAAACTAAGACTAAGGGGAAGGGGGTGGGAGGATGGGTTAGCCTGGTGATGGGTATTAAGGAGGGCACGTTCTGCGTGGAGCACTGGGTGTTATGCACAAACAATGAATCATGGAACACTATATCAAAAACTAATGATGTAATGTATGGTGATTAACATAACAAATTTTTTATTTTTTATTTTTTTTTTATTTTTATTTATTTATTTGACAGAGAGACGCAGCGAGAGAGGGAACACAAGCAGGGGGAGTGGGAGAGGGAGAAGCAGGCTTCCCACTGAGCAGGGAGCCTGATGCGGGGCTCGATCCCAGGACCCTGGGATCATGACCTGAGCTGAAGGCAGACGCTTAACTACTGAGCCACCCAGGTGCCCCATAACAAATTTTTTTAAAAAGAAACTAAGACGCTAATTTTCAAGTTTTCTTACTATTATAGTCTTATACAGTGTAGCAGCAGTGTTCTGGTGGCATAAGGCAAATAAAAAAATGAAGCCATTGTGGTCTGCTGCCACACTGTAGGTGCTTGAATACTTGCTGACTTTTATATGCTCACTGTGAATCACAGTGGCTTCCTTTTTATTCACTTGCAGCTGCTCAATTCAATATTAAATAACTGAATTAACTAAACCTGCTAAATGTCCACTTCTTTTTTTTTTTTTGATGTTGTCTACTCTGAGTCTCATAGGTATTGTGAAAATCTTCCATGAGGTCAGTAAACAGAAAGTAGATGTCTTGATGATGTTTTTACTGACGGTGTAAACTCTGTGAGGGCAGGAATTTTTGTTCACTGCTTTGTATGTATGCTATAAACAGTTGAGTGTGATTCGTAATGCTTGTCTCGGACTCTGACCAAGTCTCAGTAGTATTAGAGGACAGTAAGATGCTATAGTTACTTTCTGATCTTTCTTATTTTTTTCATTAGTATGATATTATGTATTTTTAAGATAAATACTAATGATATTAATAGCTAGCATTTATTAAGCACTTGCCATGTTGTAGACACTGTGCAGAGTGCTTCACATCCTTAGTTTCATCCTCACCAGTGAGTTCTCGGTGTCCAGATACTGCTTTTATCCCCATTGTGCAGATGAGCCTGAGACAATAACCAGCATAGTTACTGATACCTATGATAGTCTGAGAGCACTGTGTCTTCCTTCCGCCTTCTTTTAAAATTAAAAAGGCTTTAAAACTTTTTATTGCACAAGTACATATTCATTTTATTTTATTTTTTATTTATTTTTTTTACAGATTTTATTTATTTATTTGACAGAGAGAGACATAACGAGAGCAGGAACACAAGCAGGGGGAGTGGGAGAGGGAGAAGCAGGCTTCCTGCGGAGCAGGGAGCCCGATGTGGAACTCGATCCCAGAACCCTGGGATCATGACCTGAGCCGAAGGCAGACGCTTAACGACTGAGCCACCCAGGCGCCCCATATTCATTTTAAAAAGTAGACAGTATGCTAAACAAATTAAGAGAAAATAAAATCTAATAATTCTACTCAGAAGGGAGCCCTATTCATATTTGGGTTTTATGGTCCTTTTAGCCACAGTTGAGAATTAACTTTAGTTGAGCCCATATATTTGACTAACTATAAGTGTGTCTATGACTTACTCTTAAATTAAATGTACTTACCAAAATATCTACTTTAAGTTCTATAATATTTTATCAAGTTAGAAATCTTAATTATAGTATTAAAATTTGCAGGAATTAAACTTATGCCATAAAGAAAAGGAGAGACTGAGTGATGAACTACTTATAAAATCAGACCTGGAAACTGTTGTTCATCAGCTTGAACAAGAAAAGCAAAGACTTAACAAAAAAATGGAAAGTTTTGCAGTTACAGGTAAAATATAAAATGTTGATAACTTAAAAAGTGTTATTTCCTCTTGACATATTATTTTTCTTTGTAGATTATCTTTCATTTGTTCATTCATTCAATAAATATTTGTAAAGTGCTTGTTAATATATCAGAAACCATACTGGATGCTGTAGATAGAGTGGAAAATCTTCAATGACCTTACAGGATTCTTTTATATTTTGACTAGTTGGCACAGAGAATATTTTCCAGTAGAAGTATATCCTTTTTTGAAGCAGATAATAGAATTAATTAAGACTAAGAGGAAAACTTCTGAAATAGTGAAAAATTAAAGTGCAGAATCTTTTATAAGGAGATGCACTTGTATCACCTGAAAGAACACATTCTCTTTCTCTCTTTCTCCCAATAGGGCAACTTTCTGGCAAGTATCAGCCCTAAATGAGTTAGTTTGAGAAACATGTAAGAATTCATCCACTCATCCATTCATTTGACACATGTTTATGAGCCTGTCATGTGCCAGGCTCTGTTTTGGGTACTGGGGTATATGATGGTAAACAAAATACGCAAGGTCCCTGCTCTTGTGGAGCCTTTATTCTAGTTGAACAAATTAGTAGCACATAAATGAAAAAGCCAATTTTAGATGATAAGAGGTATGAAAATGGGGGAAGATATGCTAGAGATTGACTAACCCGAGGTCTCAGAGACAAGACACCAGCTAAATGAAGATTTGGGGCAGTTTTTTCCAGACAAAGGGAATGGCAAGAGCAGAGCCCGGTGCTGTCAAATTCCCATGCGTCTCCAGAATTAAAAGAAAGCCAGTGTGCTATGTTAAAAAGAGGCTATATCCTAGGCTCTTCAGCATCCATGTGGATAATCTGTTTTACCCCTTCTCCACTCACTGCCTTTATGACTTGAGCACATTACTTAACCTCTCTATGCTTTAGTTTCCCTGTCTATGCGATTAATGATGGCACCTACCCAAAAGATTATTCTGAGGATTAAATGGGTTAATACATTAAAGTGCTTAGACCTATGTATAAAAGTTTGTAATTTACTTCCTTTCATACCTAGATGTGACCTATCATTTCAGTGTGATCTTTCATATCTGAAACTCCCTGCTTCTCTGTGTTGCAAATGTACCAGCCTACCAAAAATCCAACCACAGGTCAACCAAAATATTTACCTTCTACACATTTGCACACGAGCAACTAAGTACTGCTTGCGTGTGCACCAAACACATCAGTAGCACTGTAAATTAGATGGTCCAGCACTCTCAATGATGTATGGAAATCTTACTTTATATTTCTTACCACTTGATCTACTCTCTGCAGGGAACATTTCAAATGTTTTCCATTCTCAATAAGCCTATGACTCTCATTCCACCTCCCATTCTGAGTGGGCGATCTTCAGGTTCCCTAAGAGAATGGAAGCCATCAGTGAGGCTTTCTGTCATTTTCCTGTCTCAAGATCTTAAACTGTCCATTTTTATCTTCCTTCCTGTTACTATGGAAGTGTGTCCCTCTTAGGAAAGGCCACTGCCTCCGAATGTTCTCTGGGTCCTGTCCTCTCTAATTTTAAAACCTCGCATATTAATTATCTCTTTTCTATAACTTAAGTCTGTACTGTTTTTGTCCATTGACATTTAAACATACTTACTCTGATATGTCTCTTGAGGCAAGGAAAACAAAAGCAAAAATAAACCACCAGGACTACATCAAAATAAAAAGCTTCTGCACAGCAAAAAAAAAAAAAAAAAAAAAAAAATCAACGAAACTAAAAGGCTGCCTACAGAATGGGAGAAGATATTTATAAATGACATATCTGACAAAGGATTAGTATCTAAAATATATAAAGAACGTATAAAACTCAACACCTGAAAAAGAAATCCAGTTAAAAAAATGGGTAGAAGACATGAATAGACATCTTTCTAAAGAAGACGTACAGATGGCCAATAGATGCATGAAAAGCTGCTCATCATCACTTGCCATCAGGAAAATGCAAGTCAAAACTACAGTGAGATATCACCTCACACCTGTCAGAATGGCTAAAATCAACAACAAAAGAAACAACAGTTGTTGGTGAGGATGTGAAGAAAGGGGAACCCTCTTGTACTGTTGATGGGAATGCAAACTGATGCAGCCACTGTGGAAAACCATATGGAGCTTCCTCAAAAAGTTAAAAATAGAACTACCCTATAATCCATCAATCGCACTACTAGGTATTTACCCAGAGAACACAAAAATACTAATTCAAAGGGATACATGCACCCTGATGCTTATAGCAGCATTATCTACAATAGCCAAATTTTGGAAACAGCACAAGTGCCCCATCGACTGAAGAGTGAATGAGGAAAATGTGTATCTGTATACAATGGAATATTAGCCATAAAAAAGAATGAAATCTTGCCATTTGCAATGACATAGATGGAGCTAGAGAATATTATGCTAAGTGAAATAAGTCAGAGAAAGACAAATACCATATGATTTCACTCATGTGGGATTTTTTTTTTAAAGATTTTATTTATTTGAGAGAGAGCACAAGCAGGAGTGAGGGGCAGAAGGAAAAGGGAGAAGCAGACTCCCTGCTGAGCAGGGAGACCAATGCAGAACCCGATCCAGGACTTGGGATCATGACCTGAGCCAAAGGCAGACGCCCAACCAACTGAGCCACCCAGGTGCCCCGCCTATGTGTGGAATTTAAGAAGACGAATGAGCAAAGGAAAAAAGAGGCAAAGAAACAGACTCTTGGGGCACCTCACTGGCTCAGTCGGAAGAGCATGTGACTCTTGATCTTGGAGTTGTGAGTTTGAGCCCCCCCCCCCCACTGTTGGGTGTAGAGATTACTTAAAAAAATCTTAAAAGAAAAAAGAAACAGACTCAACTCAAGAGAACAAACTGCTGGTTACCAGAGGGGAGATAGGTGGGGGGATGGGTTAAATAGGGGATGGGGATTAAGGAGTGCATTTGTCTTGATGAGCGCTGGGTAATGTATGGATTGAATCACTATATAGTACACCTGAAACTAATATTACACTGTATGCTAACTAACTGAAATTTAAACAACAAACCCATGCTTACCCTTTTCCCATTCTATAACAAAAACTTTGACCCATTGCCCTCCAGCCACCCTTTTTCTTTTTCAGTTTTAACATTTTGAAAGGTCATCCACCTTTGCTGCTTCTGCTTGATCACTACTACCCTTTAGCTCCTCAGTCTGTTCCAGTTGGCTTCCGTCCCCACCTGAGCTGCTCTTGCAAGGGCTTCTCTCATCCCCATTATACTAAATGCAGTGGACACTTTTCATTCATTAATTTATTTGACTTCTTAGCATTTAACCCAGTAGCTCATTCCTTCCCACTCTCCTACTTTCTTCTTACCTCTCTCGTCACTCCTTGGGATGAATTCGCCAATTCATCCTCCAGATTGCATTGCATGCTATTCTTTTGTAGATTTTATCCCACTACACAGTTAGAATAACTGTTTGATCTTAGCTGTATTTTTCATACGTGTATTCTTAGCTAGTGCTGGGCATAGAGTAAATGCTCCATAAATACCTGTCAAATGAATGAAAGAAGAGATGAGGGAATCAGAATATGTCTTGAAAATCATTTCATGCCTCAGAGTTAAATTAGATTGAACCATGTGAAATTACCAGTATTAGCGTACTTGTGACTCATGAAAAGGTAACCTTTGTTGTAAAAGTTAATAGTTGTACTTATTTGGAGAAAGATGAGTTGTTTTGATTTCTTTTTGTAATACTGTATTAAATTCAAACTTAATGTTAAAAATCATGCATATTATGATTAATTACTTTTAGATAAATTTTCTTTTAATGCATTTTCAGGTCACCAGAAAGTACCATGTGGTAGTTCATTCTATAGTACTAAATGATACCATCCTTGTGAGAAGACAAAAGTAGGAGGACTTTGATTTATTAGATTTTATTTAAACTTTTAATGTAATTTGTGCTCTTTTTCTTCATTTTTCTCAATATTTACCTCTTTGATATCAGCCAGTGCTAGGTGATATACAAAAGTTAATGATTTTTAGTAGCTTGTATTCTAAAACTTATTGATATAATGTATTTGGGTAATTGTATAATTTATATGCAACACTTTTAATATTTAATTACTTTAATTCACAGAAAGAGAACTTACTCTTGAAGTTGAAAGGATGAGGCTAGAACATGGAATAAAACGTAGAGACAAGTCACCGTCTCGTTTAGATACATTTCTGAAAGGTATAGAAGAAGAACGAGATTTTTATAAGAAAGAACTAGAAAGACTCCAACATATAATACAGCGAAGATCTTGCTCTACAAATTATTCTACACGTGAAAAAATTCCAATATTTAAAACACTAGAAAAGGTAGTATCTCTTTTTAAGGATGATTGATAATCAAAAGTGTATCTTTATGAACAAACTTTTCTGATGTGATTATTGTATTAAATATAACTTATAATATTTGTTTTTTAAAAGTTTTTCTTGGGGCGCCTGGGTGGCTCATTCAGTTAAACATCTGACTCTCGGTCTCAGCTCAGGTCTTGATCTCAAAGTCATGAGTTCAAGACCTGCCTTGGGTTCTGTGCTGGATGTGGTGCTTACTTAAAAGCGTGGGGTGGTGCACCTGGGTGACTCAGTCGGTTAAGCATCAGCAGACTCTTGATTTTGAAAGGCTCATGTCATGATCACAGGGTCATGAGATTGAACCCCAAGTCGGGCTCCTCGCTGGGCATGGAGCCTGCTTAATAGTCTTCCTCTCTATCCCTCTGCCCCTCCCCCTCACTCATGTATGCACTTACTCTCTCAAAAAAAAAAAGTTTTTTCTTAATTTTGATTTTTTTTTTTACACGACCTATACTGTAGAAACATTGCATTTATTATGAAAACTACTTAAGCACAAAGCAAAACATACTGATTTTTGGAAATTAAGGAAAGATGAATAGCTTATTACGTATGTAGGGTAAGTACAGGGACATCTGGGTTTCCAGAAAGTGGAACTAGTAATTCATGCTACTGGACATTTCCTTTCTTTCTATCCTTTACTCTTGGTATCAGCTGCATTTTCTCTCTCAAAGCAGAGTGGCTTCATCCACATGGCAGACGACATGGCTTCTTGCTATTCCCAGCCTTGGACCAGTCAGAAAGGCTGGTCCCATTGTGCACACCAGACATCTTCCATGTTAACCACTCAACAGGAGCTGGTAGAGTGTGGAAGTGAGTGCAGGGCAGGTCTTCCCATTTGTGTGCTACAACACATAAGTTGGTAGTCTAAAGATGTATATTAGTTAAGTTAACCATGTTTCTTGAGAGATTAAAATCATGTATGTCTATTTTAGGTCTTAATTATTTTCAGTGTTTTATGAGTATCATTTGACTTTTTCATTCAGGTTTTTCTTTTTTTTTTTAAGCTTCGGAGCTATAGGAGTCCTGGAGGCTTATGACTCTAACATTATCTACACACTAGATAAAATTAGGGGAAGTTGGGACTAAAAACTCAAAACATTTAATTTCAAATGCTTAAAAATATCAAGTCCCTGTGACATATACATGAAGATAATAGGTTAAAAAAAATTCAGGCTTGGCTGAGTTTACTAGTTTCATCATTTTTTTTCCTGAAGATCCTGTGTCCATCGTCAGATGGTTTGGGGTTGTTTTCTGATTGGACTGTTTTTTTTTTTTTTAAAGATTTTATTTATTTATTTGAGAGAGAGAGAATGAGAGATAGAGAACACGAGAAGGAAGAGGGTCAGAGGGAGAAGCAGACTCCCTGCTGAGCAGGGAGCCCGATGTGGGACTCGATCCCGGGATTCCAGGATCATGACCTGAGCCGAAGGCAGTCGCTTAACCAACTGAGCCACCCAGGCGCCCCTGATTGGACTGTTTTTTAGCTTCATTGGCTAATGGCTGAATTTGATTTACAGGTGTTAGTAAAAACACTACGCTATGTTATCTGTTACAAGCAGAATGAATTGGTGGGAAAATGCTGTATAAGTTAATTTATGTGTTACTGAGTTGTTTTTTAAGCCCCATGTATACTTAGGACTCAGAAAAAATGAATCACTGAATTGATCACCTTTATTGCATAGGAGAATCTTCCATAAAATGGTTGATTAGTTTAATCACGTATTTATTCAGTAAAACTGAGTAGACATCTCAAAGCTTTTAACCTAAATATTTGATTTAACTCCTCAGTATGGCTTTACAGTTGAAAAACAAACGAGGTATTGTTGAGGTACTGGTAAAATTAGAAGAGACTTTTATCCCTTTTCAACTTATGTATTTTCTTAAAATGTTCTAATGTTACCTGACACAGATCAAGAATTCCTTTTCTAAAGTTTAGAAAGGTAGGGTGATCAGAGCATTTTAGAGTTCCAGTAATAAGTTGCAGGAATGGCAGGGAATAGTAGGTGTGTACGTGAGTGAAATGGGTGAAGTGTATAACAGTTGTGAGTTCTGGGCACTAGAGAGTGCATCTGCACCTAAACTTGGGTATTTTAAACATGTTTAGAAACTACATAGCAAACAAAGTCCTCTAAAGCTGGATTTGGTACACACTGAGTTTTCAAATCCTGCTTTATGGCAAACTGTTAGGCACAGTTTCCTTAGGATTGCAGTAACTCAGAAAAAAATATTGATATTTTTAATCTCAGTGATCTTTGTCAAAAATACACCCGTTGATACTCTACTGTCTGTGTAGCATGAGCACTGCCTCCTTCTCCTTGTGCTTGTACTCACTATGGTTCCAGTCATGAGTTTCAAGTATAGTAAAGTTGAAAGGGCTTTGGAGTTAGAGACACAAACTGTCTTTATGACCTTGGACAGGTTACCTCACTTCATGAAACCCATTTCCAAAGGTTACATGAGATGATAAGGGCCCAGCATTACACCTAGTTCCTAGTAAATATTTCATTCCCTTATTTGCTGGTTCAAAACACATCAGGTCTAGGTACAAAGTTAAATTCCGTTCAACAGGTACATATTAAGTGCCCGCTCTGAATGAAGCACTGGATGTGAGATAAAGAAGACATAGTTTCTGTCCTTGTAGCCTTTAGTATTGTGCATGTATGTGCATGAGCTTGTGTGTGTGTGTGTGTGTGTGTGTCAGGAACAATGGAATGGTAAAAGGGAATTATTAACAATTACATATGAACATAAATATATCTGCATATTTATATCTATATAAGGTATGTTTAGAAAAGAGCTAGAATTCCTGCTTAAGAAGGCCAGTCAGTACTGTTGGAGAATTCATTCATTTTAGGTACCATGCTAGGCCACTGAAGGTGTGGTCAGACCAGATACCTACTGTGTCTCTTCATTGAGCTTACATTTTAGTGGTAAAGACATATATTAAACACCTAATCATGTTAATAACTTTATAAGTTCGTTTATAGTGTTAGTGAAAAAAGGATACAAGGTTTCAGAATGCTCTTAAGAATACAAAGAGGGAGATCTAAATTAGACTGAAGAGTCAGAAACTCCTGAGAGAAGGTGACATTTAAGCTGAAACCTAGACAGTAATGAAAATAGACTGTCAGATCTTTTTTGTTTTTTAATGTCCCAACTTTATTTATAACCAGACCCCCAGCTCCCACCCCATCCCAGGTCCTCAGCTTAGCACTGGATGAGCAGTGACACTTCTGCCAAGCCTTGAGCTCAGGAGCCCCTCTGGGCTTTTGCCCTAGCCTGCTGAATTTTGTCAGCCATAGGCAAACTCTGTGATTCCAGGGCAGGGGGATATAGTACAAAGCTCAGCTCTGCTTTGTTCCAGTGCTCAGTGACCACATCTGCAGGACTGTCAAATCTTTATTCACTGAGTACTCCTTTTCTAAAATCTATGCAAACCACCTCCTTTTTGGAAGATACTTTTATGTAGATATAATTAGGTTACAGATTTTCTAAGTCCTCAAACCCTAATCTGCTTTTTTTTTTAAGATTGTATTCATTTATTTGACAGAGAAAGACACAGTGAGAGAGGGAACACAAGCAGGGGGAGTGGGAAAGGGAGAAGCAGGCTTCCTGTGGAGCAGGTAGCCCAATGCGGGGCTTGATCCCAGGACCCTGGGACACTTAACGACTGAGCCACCTAGGCACCCCGTTAATCTGCTTTTGTCCTATAAAATATCTTATCCTTTAAGGCATCCAGATAACTGATCTCATCCATTATGCTTTGGTTTTGCTTGTTTAACCAAGATGATAACTTACTTCCAAGTGGCAGGTTAAGTTTACCTCACAGATATCAAGTCTACATTAGACATGGTTATGTGCACAGTAGATAATGAATAACATATATCAGGATGCTTTTGAATGTACCAGATTATCAGATTATCTCTTCCTGGGGCTTCTGCATTTAGTACTTTAATATTAAGGTACCTTACATCCCCTCGGGGTTGTGAGATCAAGCCCTGCCTCAAGCTTGTGCTGGCTGTGGAGCCTGCTTAAGATTCTCCCTCTCCCCTGCTCGCTCGCTCACGCTTTAAAAAAAAAACAAAACCTAGATCCCAAGTCTACATTTATCACTTTTATTTTCCACATTGTTGTGAAGATAGTGGATCTGTTGAATTGGACTAAAATAATAAGCATCATCCTGTTTTAGAAATGTTGGAAGTATTTGCTTATTGGGTGAACATCCTTAATGTATACTGCCTGGTAGAAATGTCTATATTTCTCTCATTGCAAAAATGGACTTCACATAGGTTGGGGCTGGGATGGTTGCGGAGGTTGGTGTGGCTGGGAAATTGATCTTAGATTCAGTCAGAAAACACTGAAGAATGTGCTAGGCTATAATAGTTACTTATACTGGGTGAGCAGGCACACACATATCCTCCTAGTCTCTTCCCTGGAGAGGGTTGTAAACTAGTGGTTCCCAACAATTAGCATGCGTAAGAACCACCTGGAGGGCTTGATAAACCGTGGTTACTGGCCCTTTGCCCACAGTTTCCGATTTAGTATGTCTGGGTTGGGCCCACCAACTTGCATGTGTAACAAGTTCCTACATGCTGCTGATGCTTCTGCTCTGGGGATTACACTTTAGTTACTGCCATTATAACTCCAGGAGAATGACAGTTGAAGTGTTTGACAGGATCTGATCAAGTGGTATTGGCAGCGGCCAGGGGCGTGGGGGGCTCCTTTTGGGCATTTGAAGGCCGGGAAATTTGCCCCAGTACTGCCTGCACTCTATCATCTGCTGCTCTCATTTTGGATAAAAAAATTGTGTTCCTTTTGTCTGTTAACATTATTCAGTCACTGTCATTACCAACATCCTGTGACAACCATATGGTGATAATTATAACAATGATAACTTGTTTTTAAATTAATGTTTCAGGGTGATTACAACTCAGAAATTCATCTGATCACAAGAGAAAGAGATGAACTTCAGCGTATGCTGGAAAGATTTGAAAAACATATGGAGGACATACAGTCCAATGTTAAATTATTGACAGCAGAAAGAGATAAACTAAGTGTCTTATATAATGAAGTAAGAAATTTATTAAGCCAACAGATTATATAGAACAAGTTAAATATAAGGGAACCAGTATAAATCTTTTAAATTACTGTAATATATGGCCCTTGTTATATTCCTTCATAATTAGAGTTATCTAAGTATGGTAGTAGTTTCTGTTATTGTCCTGTTCCCAAAGCAGAGATTTCTATAATTTTTTCCATATTTATTCTTCCTCTCTTCTAGTTTTTCTCTGTGTTAAGTATGTTAGAGATAATCTCCTACTTCTAAAGCTACCTGAAACAGGTCTTAGCCTGACTCTAAGCCAAGTTTATCCTTGGGATTCAGACATGTTAGGAGTCTATCAAACAGTGGGGAGCACCCACGATTTGGAGATACTGGATATTAAGGACTTAGCCTGTAATTTGAGAAAACTCTAGGGAAACTGAGAATTGATACAGCTTGGCCCAGTTTCAAAGCCTCAGTTGTCAGAGAGCAAGGTGAATATGAACACAGCAAAGTGTCTAAATTTGTTCCATACCAATTTCCCATGAGGTTCTAATGCTACTTTGAGAGAGGGAGAAGGACATGTAAGTTAAAAGCTCAAGTTGAAAAAGCTGTTCTTACTTTTGGAGATTTTTCTTGGAATCTGCATTTGCAAATTGATTCATTTCTGGGCTTTCCCCACCACTGGCTTGGATTTCACCTTTCTTGGGTTTGCTTAGTTAATTACTAATATCCATCTGCTGTCTGGTTTCCAAAATTTTGTAGCTAGCATTTCCCCTCAATCTCCTTGTCTTTTGGGATTTTGTTGTTTTAATCATTTTACTCATTTTGTTGGGATTTGGGAAGAGAGCAAAGGTAGTATGTGTTTAGTTTACTTTTTTTCACCTTTGGAGCATATCCAACGTGTTTTTTATTTATCTTTTAATTCTTTAAGGCTCAGGAACAGTTATGTGCACTAAGACAAGAGTCTACCAAAACCACAGTCTCCCATAATATTGTGAGTCTTATGGAAAAAGAAAAAGAACTTGCATTATCTGACTTAAGAAGGATTATGTCAGAAAAAGAAGCTTTAAAAGAAAAGTTAAAAGTAAGTAATAAGATTGACTTATTTTTGAAAGCTAATTTATAGGGAAAAGGGAGGTCTTTATGTTTTCCTGTGAAGTGACTATTTAGGATGTACAGCTAGATCAGGAGGTTGGCAAACAGTGACACATGAACCAAATCTAGACCATTGTGTTTTTGTATGACCATGTGCTAAAAATGGTTTTTACATTTTGTCATTGAAAAAATAAAGAAAGGAGAGTATTTCATGACACATGAAAACTATGAAATTCAAATTGCATCTTTGGTCAGTGTTATTGGAATACCATGCTCATTTGTGGACTATAGTTTTCTTTGTGGCTTCTGTCGTGCTGCAGTGGCAGAATTGAGTATTTGCAGCAGAAAGTGGCCCACAGATCCTAAAATACTTATTATCTCGTTCTTTAGAGAAAATTACTGACCTCTGATCTCCATAGGAAGTTCCTTCCTCATGTGGAAAGACATTATCTTTTTTTTTAAAATGTAAAACAACTTGACTGAGTTATTCATATAACATTCAGTTCACCCATTTAAAGTGTACAATTCAGTGCTTTTTAGTATATTCACAGACCTGTTCAGCCTACCACCACAGTCAATTTTAGAGCATTTTCATTACCTCGAAAAGAAACCTTGAAACCCATTAGCAGCGATTCTCCATTTTACCCTGGCCTCCTCAGGCCTAGGCAACCACGAAGCTACTTTCTGTCTCTACAGATTTGCCTACTCTGAACATTTCATATAATTGAAACACTTAGTATATAGTTTTTTATCTCTTGGCTTCTCTCACTTTGCATAATGTTTTCAAGTTCATCCATGTAGTATGTATCAATACTTTATTCCTTTTTATTGTAGAATAATATTCCATTCTATGGATAGAAAACATTGTATTTTCATTTATGTGGTTTTTACTTTTTGACTGTTATGAAAAATGATGCTCTGAACATTCATGTACAACTTTTTGTTGATGTAGGTTTTCATTTATCTTGGGTATATACCTAGATTCATATGATAACCATAGCCATTTGAGCAACTGCCAGGCTCTTTTCCAAATCAGCTGTACCATTTATATTCTCACCAGCAGTGTATAAGAGTTCTAAGTTCTCCACATCCTCACCAACACTTGTTATTATCTGTCTTCTTTGTTATCATCATGCTGGTGGGTATGAGGTAGTATCCACTGTGGTCTTGATTTGCATTTCCTTGATGGCTAATGACATCGGGTATCTATTCATGTGCTTATTTGGCCATTTGTGTATCTTCTTTGGAGAAATGTCTATTCAGATCCTTTGCCCTTATTTACATTGGGTTATTGCCTCATTGTTACTAAACTGTAAGAGTATTTTATATATTCTTGATACAAGCTCCTTATCAGATACATGATTTACAAGTACTTTCCCCCATTCTGTGGGTTGCCTTTTCATTTTCTTAATGGAGTCCTTTAAAGCACAAGAGTTTTTAATTTTTATAAAGTCCAGTTTATGTATTTTTTTCTTTTGTTGCTTGTGCTTTTGGTGTGCTATTTAGCGGCAATATCTTATATTTTCTTTTATAATCTCCAAAAAAGTGTGTGAACGTACATAAAGCACTTAATAGTGCCTGGAACATTATAAGAACTCAACATTAGCTATTACTGTTACTATTATGAATTCGTAGTTTGCTTCCAATAAGTATTATTGAATTAATGCTTAGAAATTAGCAGTTCAAGTTAGGAATAAGAATATTTAAGCATTATAAGGGTAGTCTTTATGTCATACATTTTCAGTTGAAATTTTACCCCAGCAGAATATTTTTAATTGGGATCTTTTGGAATACTGCCCTGCAGAATGTGCTTTCTTATAAAAATAAGTGTTAAAATTAACCAAATGGAAAATTTCTGTGCAATATGGCAGCGTTTAGCACAAGCTACTGATTTATTCTTTTCCATATTTGTTGAAAGGACCAAGGACTGTAGAAACAAGATTTTAAAATGCAGTAGTACTGAAAGCTCAGAAAAAGTGAAATTCCTATTACCACAATCTTTCTAGATTGTAGAAGGCAAGATTTATGAGTTTACAGTAGGTCTTTTATTTAAAAACTAAATTAATCATCTCAATCCTTAAGCCTCCTCTAATAGTTTCCTGTTATTCAGCTATCTACCCAGTTGTCAAACCAGGCATTATCACTGCTCCTTTCTCCTGTAAAGCTCTTTTCTCTCAACTAATCACCAAGTCCTATATGTGCTACCTCTTAAATAATATTTAACACTTACTAAGCTCTTTTCATGTTGGGGGCTCTGTTGTAAGTGCTTTTTACATGGGTTATCTCAGTAAATCTTCATAATTACCTTTTCAGATAGCTAATGCTTACAGATGTGGTCTCTGAGTTACAGTTTAAATAATCTGCCCAAGATCATCTAACTGTGAAGTTGCATGGAGTCTGACTCCTGAGCTCACGTTAGTTTCTCTCGACTCTGTGTACTTCTTTCTGTTCCCCTGCTGCCATCCCATTCTGGCCATTATTCTCTCCCAACTGCATTAGTGTATCAGGAGCCTCTCAAATCTGTATTTTACACTGAAGGCAGAGTCATCTTTCAGAGATATAAATCTGATCAGATTTAAAATCTATGAACCGGGGACGCCTTGGGTGGCTTAGTCGGTTGAGCATCTGCCTTTAGCTCAGGTCATGATCCCAAGGTCCTGGGATTGAGTCCCACATCAAGCTCCCTGCTCAGCAGGAAGCCTGCTTCTCCCTCTCCCTCTGCCTGCTGCTCCCCCTGCTGTGCTCTCTCTCTCTCTCTCTGTCTCTGACAAATAAATAAATCTTAAAAAAAAAAAAAAATCTATGAACTGTTTTCAAAGACTTCAGTGATTGGCTTTTGCCTACTTCAATGTCTAGCTTCTTTTCCCCAAACTCATCTCCCCCATTTCCCACATCTTATTTTCTCAACTCCAAGCTTAATAGACTTTTTCTTACCCCCAGTTTTCTGCATAGGCTATTGAAAAATCTTTCACCACTTACAGTACTTTCACTTGGCTAATTCCTATACATCCTTTAGAGCCAGGTTAAACATCATTTCCTCACACAGGCAATGAACCCAAGACTCTAGATTCCCTTCAGTATGTTGCCATAAAGTTCATTTTTTCTAGCAGAATATTCATGGTTTTATTATGGTATCTTGTTTAAGGTTTGTCTTTTCTACTAGGCTTTAGTAACTGTGATGTCAGAGGCTTTATCCATTTTACTCACTGTGTATTCCTAACACCTTGCTGGGTGCTTGGTATGTAGTATGTACTCAATACTGGTTGAATGATTTAATAAAAAATGCATATAGCACAGTGACCCTTCCATCCAGATATATAATTCAAGTGTCCAGGTGTCTTTATTGATTTGTTTTTAATGAATAACATGGATAGAAGTATGAATCTGCACTAGAAAAATTCTCAGGGAATACCAGCTTATATCATTTGTTCTACACTTAGCATCAGCAAGAGTTGGATGAGGTAACCTAACCAAAGAAATAGTGCTTGTGTTTACACTGTTGACCAGCCTATTCTTGAAATTCTGATCTCTTGCATGGCCCTGTAGTAGTCTTTCCTGTGTCTTTGTGACCTCATTTCTTCTTTGCCCTCTGCTCCTCTCACACCTCTCATGAGGGCGTACTCCTGATCAGACTTAACCTGCTGCTTTTTCCTTTTATACTTGTACTAATGGATTGACCTGTATAAATCTTTAAAAACATATCCATGCCATTCTGTGTCTTCTATTACAATCGCACATGGAAGTTGTATATAAAGGATAAGAAATTCTTGTCCCCCTTTTTTTTCAACCAAAAGCATCATTATCATGAAATGTCTAATGATTTTCTTTCTAAAACATTTCCATGTTATTAAAAAGACAAATAGAATAGTCCTGTAGACTTGTGTTGCTTACTTTGCTAATTTTGTTTTGTTATCTGCTGTGAATAAACATCTTCCATAAAATTCTTTTTCAGAATCTCCAGGAAATGAGTATTTTTGAAAAATCAAAATTAGAGAAAACTATTGAACATTTGACATGTATTAACCATCAGGTAATTTATCAAACTGGATTTGGGGTAAATTATGTTATATGAATTTCAATTATAGTTTCAATATGCTCTGTGTTTTTAAAATTACAAAATAGTATGCTAGATGCTGGTTAGGAGTATATACTCTGAAGGCCGACTACATGGGTTCATATCCTTCTCTGTCACCTATTACCTGTAGACAGGCTACTCAAACTTCCTATCTCTTGGTTTCTTTATTTGTAAAATGGAATGGTGGTAGTACTTCTAAAGTTTCTGTCACGATTAAACAAGTTAATAGATGTCAAGAACTTGGAAGAGTCGCTGGCATGTTGTAGGCACTCAGTAGGTGTTATGATTATTGTTGTTTTGTTCTTGTTAAAAAATCATAATATAGACATAGCGGAAAAAATGAAATTCATTTTCATTCCTTATTGCTCTCTCTAGAGATAGAATTTTTTAATCAAACTGTTACATGTTCTGAATCCTTTTTTTTTCTTGGTGTTTCAGTTTGGCTAGTTTCCTTTACTATGTCTTCACTGTTTTTATTTACCACGTCTACAAATACTATCATCTGTTTCTATCAACTTTGAGTCAGTTGATTTTTTTTTTTTTTCCTCCTCATCATGGGTTATATTTTCCTGATTCTCTGCATGCCTGGTAATTTTAGGTGTCAGACATTGTGAATTTTATCTTCTTGGTTGCTGGATGGCTTGTATCTCTATAAATACTCTTGAGGTTTGTTCTGGGATACAGTTAAGTCAGATGGAAGTAGCTTGAGCCCTTTCAGTTTTGCTTTTAAGCTTCATTAGGTGGGACCAGAGTAACATTTAGTCCTGGACTAATTTTGTTTCATTACTGGGACAAAACTGTTTTGAGTATGCTATCTATTGCCCTATGAATTATGAGGTTTTCAAATGACTGATGGGAACAAGAATTACTCCTGGCCTACATGATCCCTGAGTATTATTCCCTTTAACTTTTTTTTTTTTCCCTTTAACTTTTTGATGGTTCTTTCTCTGGCCTTGGGTAACTTCCTCTGTACTGAGCTCTGCTCAGCTGAACACTAAAGGGGCACCTTTTATAGATCTCTGGAGCTCTGTCTGTGTAGCTCTCCTCCAGTATCTGCTCTGCAAACCCTAACTGCCTTGGCCTCCCTTGACTCTCAGTCGTGTCTTCTGAACTTAGGGGAACCGCCAGGCTTCACCTGAGTTCCTTTCCCTGTGCCACAGCCTAGAAATTCTTGAAGCAGTAAGCTAGAGCAATCGTAGGGCTCATCTCATTTATTTCTTGTCCCTCACGGGTCACTGTCCATCACTACCTGATGCTCAGTGTCTTGAAAACCATTGTTTTATGTATCTTGTCCAATTTTTAATTATTTCAGGTAGAACAGTCCAGCTTGCCCAGAAGCTGAAAATGAGAATTAATGAACTGAAAAATATAAAAAATATATCTAAAGTACTAGAAGTCATTGGAAAGAGACTAGGATACAGAAAATGTAAAATAAGTTAAAGCCTTAGAGAATAAAGTGAGAAAGTCTAACATATATTAGTCAAAATTCCAGGAGAATGTAATAGAATGTGTGAGAGAGGCAGTATTTGAAAAGATAATGACTGATAATTTTCTAGGTCTTATAAAAAGACAGGAGTTCTCAGATTCAAAATGCACAATGAATGCTGGACATGTAACAGATCCCAAAGAAGAGAAAAAAAAAGAAAAATCCAAACCATTTACTACAGATAAGCAATGTAAGATACTTATGTATGAATTTGCTGGATCTTAATAGAAAATATAATACAACCTTACTGAAAGACAATAAAGAAGACCTAAATAAGTGAAGAGATATATCAGGTTTATAAAAAAGGTGACAGACATGTTTATAAAAAGAATATAAATTCTCCCCAAAGTGATCTGTAGAATTGATGTAGTTCCAGTTGAAATTCCAAGATGGTGTGTGTGTGTGTGTGTGTGTGTGTGTGTGTGTGTGTGTGTGTGTGTGTGTAAATTAACAATGGATTTTATTTATTTATTTTATTTATTTATTTTCTTAAAGATTTTATATATTTATTTGACAGAGACAGCGAGAGAGGGAATACAAGCAGGAGGTGCGGGAGAGGGAGAAGCAGGCTTCCCGCTGAGCAGGGAGCCTGATGCAGGCTCTGGGAACCCAGGACCCTGGGATCATGACCCGAGCCGAAGGCAGATGCTTAACGACTGAGCCACCCAGGTGCCCCTAACAATGGATTTTAAATTTTACATGGAAACAGAGCTAAGAATCACGAAGAAATTTTAAAGAAGAGCATGGTGTGGAACTTAGCCTACCAGTATGAAAGCTTTAGAGTTAGTAATTAATATAGAGGGGTAGTTCACAAGGATTAAAGGAAAATGATAAAATCCAGTAGAGAGCAAACCCACAAAACCACAAATATATGGGAACTTGTTCTATCAAGGACTCAGATCAATGGGAAAAGAAAGGATTATTCAGTAATTATTTCTGGGACAATTGGTTATTCATGTGTATGTATGTGAGTGTATATATATATATACACGCACACATATATATATGTGTATGTCTGTATTAAGAAGGAATTGCATCCTACTTCAAATATACCATACCCAAAAATAGTTGCAACCTTGAATGTTCAAGAAATAGCTACAATTTTTTAAAGAAAATACGGGAGATGGGGCGCCTGGGTGGCTCAGTGGTTAAAGGTCCACTGTTGATCTCAGCTCAAGTCTTGATCTCAGGTCGTGTGTTCACACCCCATATTGAGCTCCGTGTCCAGCAGGAGAAAATCTTTTTGACCTTGGAGAAATAATAATAATAGCAATTTGTATAGCATTTACTTTGTGTCAGGCACTTTCTCAACATTTTATATAATTTTAATTCTGATAACAATAGTATAAAGTAAAGGCTAATATTATCCTTATTTCATACATACATAAACTGAGGCGGAGAGGGAGGGGGGAGCAATTTGCCTAACATCACACAGCAAGTGTCTGTTGCCAGAATGTAAGCTCCTAAACACAAATGAAAGAAAACAGATAAATAGGACTATATTGACAAGAACTTCTTTGTTCATCAAATAGCCGTAAGTTGAAAAAACAGGCCACTGACAGGATTTGCTATACATTTAACCTAAAAAAAAACTTACGGAAGATATGAATTGACACTTCATGGCAGAAGAAATTACAAATGGCTAATAAACATAAAAAGGTGTTCTACATCAGTAATAGAGGAAATACAAATTAAAATCATAGTAAAAACATTTCACATCCATCAGGGTATCAGAAATTAAAAAGTTAGCCTGGCTGGCTCAGTCAGTAGAGCATGTGACTCTTGATCTCAGGGTTGTAGGTTCAAGCCCCATGTTGGGTGTACAGATTACTTTAAAAAAAATTAAAAGAAATTAACAAGTTATAACACATAAATTTAGCAAATACATGTAGGGTCAGGGAATGCAAACTGGTACCTCTTTGGAGGATAATTTGGCATTGCCTAGCGAAGGCATATTCTGTGAGCCAGCAAATCCATTTCTAGGTAAGAACCCTGGTTGGAAGTCAGCAAACTGTTGCCCCCAGACCAAATCTGGCCTTTAGTTTATCTTTGTAATAAAGTTTTTATTGGAACACAACCATGTTCCTTTGTTACACATTGCCCGTGGCTGTTTTTATGTTACCACGGAGTGGTGGCAGCAGACCACAGGGCTCACAAAGCCTAAAATACTTAACTCCCTGGTAGAAAACAAGAAACAATTTTGATGTCAGTTATGAGGAAAATAGAGAAATAGTGGTAATAATTCATACAGTGAAGTATTACAGAGCAGTGAAAATGAGTGAGCAGTAGCTGCAAACATCAGTGTGCTTGAATCTTACAAATACAGTGTCAAAGAACATGCAGTATGATTCTACTTGTGTAGAGTTCAAAAATATACAGACCTATATATTATTTAGGGATTCATACGGATATGGTACACTAACAAAAAAGTAAGAAATGAGAAACACGAGACTCATGGTAGTGGTTATTGTGGCAGGGTTTGGGGGATGTAATTGGTGATTGGAGACTGCTCACAAGTAGTTTCATGGTTCAGGTTATAGGTAATATTTTTAAGCCAGGTAACTTTTGTTGTTCTTTATACTATACATATATTCTTGTTTGTACAAGGTATACCCAAGGAATTTTAGAAGATTTTTAATGCAAAAAACACCCAGTTTCATTTCCCACCTCTTTATTCCCGAAACTACTACCCACAATTCTAATTCCTCCCTGTTTCTAAATAATGTGCTTCTAACTGCTTAGTCTTACTTGTCTTACTTTATCGATTCAAGATTATTTGAGTATCTGATGTTAGATGATGACTTGGCACCCTTCCCTTTTTCTTCCTCCATTACTTCAAACATAGTTTTATTACATATTATACTTACTTTAGTAGTAACTGTTTATATTATTATGACTTCTGGCCCATGGGTCAGCCAAATGAGATAGTACTACTCTTGCCTTTTCTCTTACAGATCTTTTTCCTGGAAGTAATAATTGCTTTTGTTTTGTTTCATTTTATTTTTTGTTACTTTTCTGTTTTCATTAAACCCGTTGCTAATTTTTGTCAAGAACCCCAATATCTCTACCACATGCTCAAACCTATCAGTTCTGTTGTTTCCCACTGAAGACTTCCTTTCTTGAGCTTTCCATCATCTTGCTCCATTGTGGACTCTGTCCTCCTCTTAAGAATTTCTCTGTCCCCCTCTCCTATATTGAATCTCATGTTTTCTTTCCTTCATTCTGGTGTAGCACCTTCTCCAGTGGTTTCCTGGAAAAAAGTACATGGGAGGAGATTTTTTTTTGTTATACTACATGTCTGAAAATGTCTTTATTCAGATTTCATAATTGATTTATGATTTGGCTTGGTATAGGGAAATCTAGATTAGAAAATTATTTTCCCTAAAAATTTTGAATACTGTCTTCCATTGTCTCTTAACTTTCTTTGAGAAGTCTGATGCTATTCTATATACTAGTCCTTTGTACATGTTTTTATTTCTGAAAACTTTTATAATTTCCTCCTTGTTTTCAATTTCTTGGGTAATTTACTGTACTATTCTATTTTCTTTCTCTGGAACTCTTTTTTTTTTTTTTTTTTTTTTTTTTTAAGTAAGCTCTACACTCAGCATGGGGCTTGAATTCATGACCCCGAGATTAAGAGTCAAATGCTCTACCTACTGAGCCAGCCAGGCACCCTTCTAGAACTTTTATTAGTTGGTTTTGGACCTCCTAAAGAGATCTAAGGTTCTTATCCTTTCTCCTTTATTTTCTCTTTGACTTTTTGTTCTTTCTGGGAGATTTCTTTAACTTTATCTTCTAACTCTTCTATTGATTTATTTTAAAATTTAGTTATATTTTTGGTTTCCAGGAGAATTTTCTAGAAAGAGGTAGGAGCTCTCTGGGGTGTGATGCTCCCAGTATAGATTTTCAGCCAGTCTCCTTGTTCTGTTCTTGACCCCAGCCCACCACCTGGTGCCTTCATGTGTTTAGTTTCTTCAAGGCAGATCAGCTAGTTGCTAACTGTGGTTACTTTACATCAATGTTCCTCAACTGGGGTCAGTTCTGCCTCCTAGGAGATATTTGGCAATACCTGGAGAATTTGCGGTTGACACAACTAGGGGAAAAAGTGCTTTTCATACCTAGAAATTCTACTAGAGGGTCTTGCCTACTCAAGAGACTGGGATGCTGCTAAACATCCTACAGTGCACAATGCACAGGTCAGCCTCCCAGAGCAAAGGATTATCTGGTCCCAAATATCAGTAGTTCCTAGGTTCAGAAGTTTTGCTTTAGATTGTATCTTTCCATTCTGCATCCTTATTCTATCTACTCTTTGTCTTCCACAAGTTATTGACATCACTTATCCACTGTTGTTTTCTATGTCCTTATGAGTGTGTAACTTTCTATTCCTTTACTGTCATTTCAAGTGGGAGGGAAGATCAAATGTGTATAGTCAGTCTACAGTTTTAACTGGAAGACTTCTATTTAACACAAATATTTCTTTTTTTTTTTTAAGATTTATTTATTTATTTGACAGAGAGAGACACAGCGAGAGAGGGAACACAAGCAGAGGGGAGTGGGAGAGGGAGAAGCAGGCTTCCCGCCAAGCAGGGAGCCCGATGTGGGGCTCGATCCCAGGACTCTGGGATCATGACCTGAGCCGAAGGCAGACACTTAACGACTGAGCCACCCAGGCGCCCCACAAATATTTCTTGATTTTGAGTTGTACATACATATCATTATTCCATTTAGAATTTATTTTTGTATATAAAATAAAATAGAGATCTTTTTTTTCTTCAGTGAGTGGCTGTCCCAACTCTGTTTTTAAAGAGTTTTTTCTTTTCCTACATCCCTTAAAATTCTACCTTTTCTAAATTTACATCTGTGTACTTGTATTTGCTCATTCATTTGAAATCCACACTGTTTAATAGTAGCTTGTAAATTATTCTGATATTTCATAAATCCCCCACAATTTTTCCTGTTTTCTTAACTTTTTTTCCTAAATGAATTTTAGAATGAATTCTGAGCCACCTTCCTTATTTAAAAAAGGTTCTGTTAGGATTCTTACTGAAATTTCATTGAACTTACGATTATTTCAGGAACTTTTAATGCATTTCCAGTATTGTGTTTCCATTCAGAAACGTGTTATGTCTTTACATTAAATCAGGTTGTGTTTTATGTCTTTCAGGAAAATTTTTGTTTCTTCATCTAAATCTTACCCATTTTTTGTTTGGGTTACAGTATTTTCTGCTCTGATTTTTCTTTAATTTAGTCCTATGTACTTACTGTTTTTTAGAAATTCCTCACAATGTTTGCTCTGTTGACTAATTGTTTCCCTTCCTTTTTTCACTGCTGTTATGGATATATTCTTTTCTTCCTTTCTTGTTTTTTTTTATTTTGTATCCTTTTTTTTTCATTTCCCTGATACTGGTAAGGAGGAATAAATGTGTATGCCCATTCTGACATCTAGAACCTACACTGTACACATGACTTTTAAAGTATTGTTAAATATAATTTATTTCCTTAGTTTTTCTCTAGAAATATTAGAGTGCTGAAGGAAGACAAAACTGAGACATCTATTAATTTTTTTAATTTAAATTGTAGCTTGAAGGTGAAAAATGTGATTTAAAGTCTAAAGTGTTAATAATGAAAGAAACAGTAGAGTCATTAGAGAGCAAAGCAAAACTCCAAGCTCAAAAACTTAGCCATGTGGCTGGTGACTCATCTCATCGGAAGACAGAGATGAACTCGCTTAGGTAAGTTTATTGAAACTTTTGTTATTTCACTTCTGGGAACAAATTAGTTGCTATGTGAGGTTCTTAGTGATGGCATTTTGGATTAGGCCTTTAAACAGTGAAAGTTGGCCTTGCAGCAGAATCACCTGTGGAGATTTTGAAAAGTATGAATTTAAGGGCAAGTCTCTGGAGGTTCTTATTCACTGAGCAAACCTGGGTAGGTGTTGAGTATCTCTATTTTTAAAGACTCTCATAGACTGATATGATTGCAGACAAGTTTTTGTACCTACTTCCTTCAGAAATTCCCCTTAGGTACTTCGGATTATTTATACTCCCTACTGTAGGATTGCTGAAAATTACAGAATTCTTTGCTTGTCATTGTCCTTTCTCATTCTCTCTTTTTTTTTTTTAAGAGAAGTAAGCCTTTATTTCCTTGTCTCACAAATAAACTTGGCTGAATTGGTTGCTTTTTGGTGTTAGTCAAAGAGAGCAAATCCCATATCCTCGTCCAAGTCCTCCGACTCCTCCTTTGCTTCAGCCTTGGCTGGGGCCGCAGCAGCAGCAGGTGCAGAAGTGGGGGCAGCAGCCACAAACGCAGATGGATCAGCCGAGAAGGCCTTGACCTTTCCAGCAAGTGGGAAGGTGTAATCAGTCTCTGCAGACAAAGCCAGGACCAGCTTGTATCCATTGATGATAGAATGGGGCACTGATGCAACAGTTGGGTAACCTATCTGCAAACATACGCTGACAACACTGCGGACACCCTCCAGGAAGCAAGAATGCAGAGTCTCCTCTGTGATGTCAAGCACTTCAGAGTTGTAGATGCTGCCATTGTCACACACCTGCTGGATGACCAGCCCAAAGGGGAAGGGGGAGATGTTCAGCATGTTCAGCAGTGTGGCTTCGCTGGCTCCCACTTTGTCTCCGGTCTTAATCAGCTACACATCACTCAAGATTTCAGTGGTGCCTCTGTAGATTTTAGTGGTGATGCCTAAAGCCTGAAAGAAGGAAGTCTTCTCGGGCCCCAGACCAGTGTTCTGGGCTGGCACAGTGACTTCACAGGGGCTATGGCACCAGCATGGGCGGCAGCTGGCACCTTATTGGCCAGCAACGTGTCCCTGATCTCAGTGAGGTCCTCCTTGGTGAACACAAAGCCCACATTCCCCCGGATATGAGGCAGCAGTTTCTCCAGAGCTGGGTTGTTCTCCAGATGCCCTCGGATGGCCTTGCACATCATGGTGTTCTTGCCCATGAGCACAACAGCCTTCCTGCGGAGGGACATGCGGATCTGCTGTATCTGCTTTGAACCCACATTGTCTGCTCCCACAGTGAAGCATTTCAGATAATCATCCAAAAGTTGGATGATCTTAAGGAAGTAGTTGGACTTCCAGGTCGCCCTGTCTTCCCTGGGCATCCGGCGGTGCGTCAGGGATTGCCGCGATGTCACTCTCACAAGGACGCCTGGAGAGAAGGCGGCGGTCCTTTCTCTTTTAAAAAATGTAAAATCAGAATATGCATATACAGAGTCTAAAAAGGTGATGTGTCTGAAAGGTAAAAAGGTCAGTATGGAAAAATACGCTGTATCTACAGGTTAGAGTCAGGTTATGAAGAATATGGTATGATAACCAAGAGTGTCTGGATTTTACCTTATAAATATGGAGAACAAATTTTTAACCAAAGAGGTAATGTTATTAACATGCCTTTTAGGATGAACTCTGGCAGAAATTGGGAAGATGGATTTGGAGTCTTAAGAGACTGATGGCAAACGATGGAGACCATGTGTCTGGACTATAAACAGTGACAGTGAACTTGAACAGAGGCTAGATTTAGGAAACATTTCTTCATAAAATCGAAAGGATGATTGGATGATTTATATGAGAATGAAAGAAAGATACAGAATGCAGAAAGTGTTTGCCTTAGGAGACTGGGTTGTTGGTTAGCCATTAGTAAATTTAAAATACAGAACATTGAAAGAAACAAAAATTCAACAGTTTTTTTTCTGGACTGGGTAGCTGCAATAAGTAAAAAGACTTATGATCAGAAGATCACTGAAGAATTAGAAGAGATATTCCTCTCTAAATTACATTTGCAGTAAAGATCAGGAAAAGATTTTCAGATGCCAACATGACATTGCATATGTGAATGTAAATCAGTCATGAAATCATAACAACTTGAGATCAGAAAGGATTGTAGTAATGATGATTAGAAAGAAAATTGGAAAAAAAAAATAGAGAGATTAATAGGGACACCTGGGTGGCTCAGTCAGCTAAGCATCTGCCTTCAGCTCAGGTCATGATCCATGGCTCCCAGGACTGAGTCCTGCGTGGGCTCCCTCTTGAAACAGAGAGGCCGCTTCTCCCTCTCCCTCTGCCCCCTCCCTTGTCCGTGCCCTCTTGTGCTTGCATGTGCACAAGCGCTTTCTCTCTCTCTCAAATAGATAGAATCTTTAAAAAAAAAAAAAAAAAAAGAAGATTGATAAATTAGAACTGAAAGTGTAAGTGAACAGTAGAATGGATATTTCTGAAAACCGAGTTAGTGAAATAGAAAAACAAGCTCAAGAAATTCATCTAGAATTCAGAACCAGGAAGAATAAAAAGAAATCATGAGAGAAAAGACACAGATCTAATATACAAATACTGAGAATTGCAAAATATATAGTAAAATAAATAGTAGGATTGAAAATCCAAGGAATAATTAGGAAAAGAAAGGCCTGAATTTGTTCATAAGGGGGTCTGTGATTATCAAACAAATTTAATGAAATAAGATCAAGAGCTCATTGTGTCTGATTAATTAAGGAATACTATTTTAGGGACTCATATAGGGTATCTCTAATTTTTGCTCTTTTGCTGCTCTGACTCCAAGTCTTGATAAGTTAGACATTAGGAGGAACTAAGGTGAAAGCTTCATTTTTACTTTTTTCTTTTTTCTTTTTGTGAGAGCTAGATACATCCTCTGGAAAGCTAGCTGAATGGACCAGCCTCTCTTCTTCTGGTTCATGCCTATCCTCAGCTCCAAAGTATAGATACTATGATATGTTTCTGTCACCCAGAATTACTAGTCTACCTGTTTCCCTGTTGTGTTGAGCTGACTGGGTCTGCATTTAATCCATTTTGCTTTCTCCTTCAGACTGTAGCCGCAACTCTCCTTTCCTCACAGAAGGCCCTTCTCAGTCTTATAAGGCAGAGCTTTCAGTGCCCTTTCTTGGATCCCCTAGCCTACAGCTCCTTTCACATTTTCTGTTATAATGTCCTTTCCTCTTGTGAGCTCAATGTGCTACTTCCCTCATAGACAGTGTGTTATAGGAAGGGACTGTGAAGACTTTACTGTCTACCTTGTACCACCTGGGGAAATTGCATGGTTCCATAACTTTATTTTGCTCTGACAGAAAAAACTGACTTGTCTCTGAGGAATGTTTGTCAGTCACATTCTCCGTATCATTCTCCTAGTAGAACCATGAGCTCTAGCTTCAGGTCCAATCCAAATTGTAAACCAAATACAAACCATGATGGCAAGCACTTTGTGGAAGCAAAGCCACATTACCCAAACCTCATGCCACTTCCGATATCGTTAGTAGAGATTTTTCTGCTCCTTTAATCGCATAAAGTTATCTTACCTTGACATGGAGACATTTAAGAAGCTGATACTCAGGGGCGTTTGGGTGGTTCAGTTGGTAAAGCATCTGCCTTCGGCTCAGGTCATGATCTCGGGTCCTGGGATCAAGTCCCATGTGGGGCTCTTCCCTACTCAGTGGAGAGCCTACTTCTCCCTCTCCCCCTGCCCCTCCGCCTGCTTGTGTGCTTTCTCTCTCTGTGTCAAATAAATAAATAAAATCTTTAAGGAAAAAAAAGAAGAAGCTGATACCCAGATAGATGAAGCATATGTTCCTTTTCATCCACCTGGTGACCCATTTTCTTTTCCCTGTCCTGGGTCAGGCATCTTTAAACAAATTTCAGTGCCACCAAACAGTCTTTTCTGTATCAAGCACAGTCTCTAATTGTTCAAATACAGCATCTGAAGATGTAATACAAAATCCCACTTTAAGACTGCCATTAATGTTAAACAAATGATTCTTGTCTTCTCTGAATTTTAGCATTTAATGAGACCTGGCATTTAATGCCCCAATTCAAAACTCCATAGTGCTATAGAGCAACTTTGTTCTACCCAGGGAAGATGGTCTTAGCCCCTCAGAGCATGTTAGCCATCCTCGGGAGCTAGGGTCAGTAAACTTTCTGTAAAGGAACAGAGAGTCAATGTTTCAGATTATACACACCGCCCAGTCCCTGCCTCATCTACTCAATCCTGCCTTTGTAGCACAAAAGCAACCATAGGCAATATATAAATGGAGTAGTGTGGCTGTGGTCAGTACAACTTTATGGGCGCTGAAATTTGAACTTCATATAATTTTCATATGTCACAAAATATCAGTCTTCTGTTGAAATTTTTTTCAATCATGTAAACATGTAAAAATCATTCTTACCTCTTGGGCCTTACAGAAACAGGTAGCAGGCTGTAGTTTTGCCAACCCCTGCTTGGGGATAGTTTCCAGCCAAATTAGTCAACTGACTTTTCTCAATCAACCCCATAGTAAAAAGCCTTAATTTTTACAGCTGCTAGCAATGAGGCTCTAAACGCTTAGATTCTTATAGCTGAAAATACCCTCGGACTGTTTTCAGTTTACCTTAGTCTTTAGTTATTTTTGTACCTTTTTCAAAACTAGAAGGTTATATACTTACCCAGGATCAAATAAATGCATTAGCAGATTTTCCTGGAAAGGGCCCAGAAAACTCTGGTTGAAGTTAATATTATGGCAGTGGGTATCAGTTGTTACAGGAGAATTTAGGTATATTCAGACAACCAGATATAACTGGTCTCCCTTGAGAAGTTTTTATTTGTTAAAGGAACTGAGAACCATTTTAGATATGGGAAGGAAGGTTCACAGACTCCTTTGAATGCCTACGAAGTGTCTTCTGGGCATGCTAACATTTTTTCTACAAAGACAGGAAGAGGAGCCAGAGCCCCAGGTGAGGACAGTGAGCTCATGGAGATGGATTTGGAAGGGCCAAGGGAAATTAGGGTCACCGTATTCAAGTCATCCTTTTGTAAAAAGGCAAAGAAAAGCCAGTGCTGATCCCTTTTTCCCCTCTCTGGCTCACCAAGAGATGATATTTAATAGTAGCCAGCCTATCTCAATTAGTGGAGGGCCATAAACATAGACTCTCGGGAGACATCTGAAATAAAACAAAGGAGAGATCCCAGTCAGTATGGCAGAGTAGGAGGATCTTGAGCTCACCTCCTCATACAGACACACCAGACAAGAAAAAGATTAATAAAAGGCATCCAGATTGGTGGGGAAGAAGTACTCAGTTTGCAGATGAAATAATGCTATACATAGAAAACCCTAAAACCACAAAACTATTAAAACTAATAAATGACTTCAGGGACGCCCTGAGTAGTTCAGTCGGTTAAGTGTCTGCCTTTGGCTCAGGTCATGATCCCAGGTCCTGGGATTGAGCCCCACATTGGGCTCCCTGCTCAGCGGGCAGCCTGCTTCTCCCTCTTCCTGCTTCTCCCCCTGCTTGTGCTTGCTCTCTCTCTCTCTCTGACAAATAAACTCTTAAAAAAAAAAAAAAAACTAATGAATTCAGTAATGTTGCAGGATACAAAATTAATGTATAGAAATCTGTTGGGTTACTGTACACTAATACCAAACAAGCAGAAGGGATATCAAGAAAACAATTCCTTTTATAGTTGCATCAAGAAGGATAAAATACGTAGGAATAAATTTAACCAAGGAGGTAAAAGACCTATACTCTGAAAATTATAAGACTTTGATGAAGGAAATTGAAGATGACAGAATAAAGGGAAAGATACACTATGTTCATGGATTTGAAGAATATTGTTAAAATGTTCATACTACCCAAATCAATGTACAGATTCAGTGCATCCTAATCAAAATACCACAAGCATTTTCTTACAGAACTAGAACGAATAATCTTAGAATTTGTACAGAACCGCAAAGCCCCCAAGTAGTCAAAGCAGTTTTGAGAAAGAACAAAGCTGATGGTATCATGCTCCCAGATTTCAAACTATACTACAAAGCTATAGTAATCAAAACAGTATGGTACTGGCACAAAAACATAGATCAATGGAACAGAATAGAAAGCCTGGAAATAAATCCACACTTCTATGGTCCGTTAATCTATGGCAAAGGAGGCCAGAATATACAATGGAGAAAAGATAGTGTCTTCAATTAATGGTGTTGGGGAAACTGAACTGCTTTCCTATACCACATACAAAAAATAAACTCAAAATGGATTAAAGACCTAAATGTAAGACCTGAAACCATAAAATTCTTAAAAGAAACAGGAAACTCTTGGATATTGGTGTTAGCAGTATTTTTTTGGATCTGTGTGAGACAAGGGCAATAAAAGCAAAAATAAACACTTGCAACTATGTCAGACAAAAGCTTTTGCACAGTAAAGGAAACCATCAACAAAATGAAAAGGCAGCCTACTGAATGGGAAAAATATTTGCAAATCATGTATCTCATAAGGGGTTAATATCCAAAATAATATCAAGAACTCTTACAACTGAACACCAAAAAAAAATCAATTAAAAAATGGGCAGAGGACATGAATAGACATTTTTCCAAAGAAGATACACAAGAAATACATAAAAAGATGCTCCATGTCACTAATCTTCGGGGAAACGCAAATCAAAACCACAGTGAGATATCACCTCAGGCTAGTCAAGATAGCTAGAATCAAAGACAAGAAATTAAGTGTTGGTGAGGATGCGAAGAAAAAACGAATTCTCATGCACTGTTGGTGGGTATGTAAATTGATGCAGCCACTGTGGAAAACAGTATGGTGGGTCCTCAAAAAATTAAAAACGAAATACCATATGATCCATTGATTCCCAAAGAAAACTAAAGCACTAATTCAAAAAGATATATGCATTCTTATGTTTATTGCAGCATTATTTACAGTAGCCAAGATAGGGAAGCAACCCAAGTATCCATTGATAGATAAGTGGATAAAGAAAATATGGTTAAAAAAAAGATACGGCATATACATATACAGTGGAATATTACCATAAAAAAGAATGAGATTTTGTCATTTTGTGACAACATGGATGGACCTAGAGGCTATTATTCTAAGTGACAAAGGGCAGACAGAGAAGTCACAGGAATGTAAAGTACAGCAGAGGGAATATAATCAGCAATATTATAATAACTTTGGTAACAGGTGGTAACCAGACCTATTGTGGTGGTCATTTTGTAGTGTATAAACTGGCAAATCACTATGTTGTATACTTGAAGCTAATATAATATTGTATATCAAAAAGAAAAAAAGCAGGGTACCTGAGTGGTTCAGTTGGTTTAGCGTCTCTGCCTTTGGCTCAGGTCATTATCCCAGGGGCCTGGGATCAAGCCCCTTGTTGGGCTCCTTGCTCAGCAGGAGGTCTGATTCTCCCTCTCCCTCTCCCTGACCCTCCCTCTGCTTGTGTGCTTTCTCCTTCTCTCTCTGTCAAATAAATAAATAAAATCTTTAAAAAAAAAAAGTATACAAAACAGTGCGGTAACTGGCATAAGGATTGCCATAAAGGTGGCCCAATTGAATAAAACTGAAAGTCCAGAAATAAACCCATGTATCTATGGCCAACTGATTTCGACAAGGGTGCCAAGAGCATTCAATAGAGAAAGAATGGTTTCATCTAAATGGTGCTAGAATAGCTGGATATCCACATGCAAAAGAATGAAACTGGACCCCTACCTCACACTAATTATAAAAATTAACTCGGAATGGATCAGTGACCTAAATAGAAGAGCTAAAGCCATACAACTCTTAGAAGAAAACATAGGAATAAATCTTTATGACTTTGGGTTTGGCAATGGATTCTTAGATGGGACACTAATAAGAATGAGCAACAAAAGAAAAAGGTAAATTAGACTTCCAACAAAATAAAAAATTTTGTGCATCAAAGGACCTTATCAAGAAAGTGACAACTTGCAGAATGGGAGAAAATATTTTCAAATTGTATCTCTAATAAGGGGCTAGTGTCCAGAATGTATAAAGAACTCTTATAACTGAGCAAAAAGATGCAACCAGTCTTTTTTAAATAGGCAAAGGACTTGGGGCGCTTGGGTGGCTCAGTCTTTAAGCGTCTGTATTCGGCTCAGGTCATGATCCCAGGGTCCTGGGATCGAGCCCCACATCGGGCTCTCCACTTGGCAGGGAGCCTGCTTCTCACTCTCCCTCTGCCTGCCGCTCCCCCTGCCTGTGCTCTCTCTCTGTCAAATAAATAAATAAAAAACCTTTTAAAAAATAAATGGGCAAAGGACTCAAACAGGCACTTCTCCAAAGAAGATATGTAAATGACCATCAAGCATATGAAAAGATGCTCATTAGGAAAATGCAAACCAAAACCACAATGAGGTACCACTTCACATCCCATAGCATGGCTATAAATGAGAAAGATAGAAAATACAAATGTTGGCAAGGATGTAGAGAAACTAAAACTCTCATATTGCTGGTGGGAATATAAAATGGCTCAGCCCCTGTGGAAAACAATTTATCAGGTCTTTTAAAAGCTAGACACAGAATTACCATCTGACCCAGCAATTTTAGGTATATACCTAAAAGAATTAAAAACAGACCAGTGTATGTACACAAATGTTCTTAGCAGCACTATTCACAATAGCCAAAAGAAAGAAACAGCCCAAATGTCCATCAACAGATGGATAAACAAATTGTGGTATATACATACACTGGATCGACCATAAAAAGAAAGGATATTCTGACACTTGCTACAACATAGATTAACCTTGAACACACTGTACTAAGTGCAATAAGCCAAATACAAAAGAACAAATATCGTATGATTTTACTTATATGAGGTACCTAGTGTAGTCAAATTCGTGGAGACAGGAAGTAGATTAGAGGTTACCAGGGAATGGGAAGAGGAGAAGGAGGAGTTATTGTTCAGTGGGTACAGAGTTTATATTGGTGATAATGAAAAAGTTTTGGGTAGATAGTGGTGATAGGTGTACAGGATTGTGAATGTATTTAATGCCACTGATTTACATTTACAGATGGTTAAATTGGTAAGTATTCCAGAAATTAAAAAAAAAAACCCAAACCAGGGATATCATTACTGTTTCTCTTTCCTCTAATACGCCATTAAAATTCCAAACCTACCCCTGTAAGATGGAGCTTGAGCTCCATTTTAGAACTTGAACCCTTGTTATGAATAAGGTCTCTTTAAGATGCTGTCTTTAAAATATATTTCATCATGAAGGGAAGTAATTGCTTTTGCCCCCTAAAATGAAATCATGTATACCTCTATATAATGTAGTATAACTAAGGAATTTGAGGCTCAGAGAGATGGTCCTATCCAGCCATATGGCTGGTTAAGTAGAGAGCTAGAACTTTGGTTTTAAGTTGTTTTACTGTGAAGTCATCACTCCCTGTGTTATGTTAATGACACTTTCAAAGCTAAGAAATTGGTTCATTTCTCCTAACAAATTTTCTCAAATTTTCCTTTCCAAATACCATGATGAACAAATAATATGATAGTCACTCAACTATTTGTCCTTAAGAAATTTATACCTTGGTTCTTTCATTAAGCAGACCTTTTTCTTAGCAGCAGTATTTCTGTCAGAAAAGTTACATCCAGGCTCAGTTATAGAATCTCTATTGGCCCCTTCCTGGCTACACTAGAGTGTGAAAAGGTAAAGCTCTTTTTAGGACTTACCAAGGGCCTACTTTTTGTGTGTAATGAAGATGTTATTCTGTCTTCCTTTATCAATCCTACTTTCATTAGGAATTAACCTTCCTTATGAACCTTAAATGTGAAGACATCTTTATCTTACTACTTAGTACTTCAAACACTGCCAACCACTTGGTGTCCTTCACAGGGACTCCGTGGGCCATTCCATTTTGAACATTTTCCCTTCCAGATAGAGGATATTGGTCTCCCTGAATTCTTCACAGAAGGCAATGTCATGTAGTAGAATAACACTGATATCAGGTTAGCCTACCTGAATTTACATCTTTGCTCTAATAGCTTTGTCACCTTGGACAAGTTATTAGTTTGTTTCTATAAAATTCGGATGATATTTCTAATTATGGAATTGTTCTAGGAATGAAAGAGCTAATGTATATAAAGTATCAATACAGTGAATATTAGCTTTCTTCTTTCTCTGTTCCCTGTGGTTATATTCCTCAGTGCAGTAGCTGTAGCTTTCAGGAACAGCTTAAATACAGTGCAGTCACCTGGACCTCAAAGGTAATTTTTTTGAAATAAAATTGCTTGAACATAAGAGTCCTTCTGACTTGGTTCTGTTTGATTGTGCAACCCTAAAGAAGCCAGTCTCAGTTCATCTTTCCTCCCTACCTCTGGGCCATTATTCACTTGCAGTCAGAGCAATCAGGGTCATGTCTTCTGTCTCTCAGAATACTTCGTATTGCCAATAAAACTTCCTCATTTCTATCCGTATGTCCCATCTTACTTGTGGCTTCAGAAATTGAAAACCCCTCCCCCTTAAGCAGTTCTAAACTGAGCCACCCTTGGTGGCTGTCTTATCCTCAGAAGAACTCTAAAAAGGAACATTTGGGAGTTCCCAATAAATAGCCTGAGGTGAGAACCACTTCTTTCCAGCTGAGCAGGGTTGAGAACTCTAGGGCTAAAAGCATCCCAGAACTAGGTAACAGGAGAGCAAATTCTTGTTACTTCTGAAAAATAATCTCACTGATGAGTAAGTCATTCCTCTGAAATTGTCTTTATTTCTTCTTTCTTTTGTTCCCTGAAACAAGTCTTTACTCTTAAATATTCATTGCACTACAATAAATGTCCACTTTCCCTGTTTACTATGACCTCCAGTTGACTACCCACCAAAAAGGTCAAAATAGAAAGCAAAATTAAAAGCTCACTGCTCAGGATTTATGGATAATCCTTGGAAGTGCCAGGCAATACTGTAAAAATGACTACGCTTTTGCCTCCACTATTAAAAATAGATTTTATAAGGGAAAATGTTGATATTAGGAAACTGAGGAGGGCTTTAAAACTACCAAGAAACCTCTAGAAAAGAGTATACAATTAATTTGATTTTCATACTATATTATTTTTAGGAAGTGGAACCATTTTGAAGAAGAATGGTGGACAGTAGGAAATAATATATAGTATCATTGATTATACTGGAAGAGCTTTAAAATAAGAAATAAAAGAAACTTTAAAAATAAGAAAATACTTTTTTCAGATCTCTCATTTTTAAAAAATTATTTCTGCTGGAGATAAAGAATGCCATTTGTTTTTGTCCATATACTTTAGGATAGTAAATGAGCAGCTACAGAGGTCACTTGATGATTGTCAGCACCGGCTGTCCAAGAAAAGAGGTGAACTTGAATCAGCCCAAGCCCAAATTAACATACTGGAGGAAAAAATAGGTAAGTGTTTTTAAATTTTGCTTTTGCTAAACCTATTTTACTTTGTCTAATGAACATTTCTCTTTATTCATAGGTAAACTACACCTTCAGATGACTTCGCAGAATGAAGAGGCTCATGTAATGAAAAAGACCATTGGTGTTATTGACAAAGAAAAAGACTTTCTTCAGGAGACTGTAGATGAGAAGACAGAAAAGATTGCAAACTTGCAAGAAAACCTGGCTAATAAAGTATGTCACTGTTAAATATCTTTATCCGGCATCTCAACAGAAACAATTTAATTCTCTCTCTCAAATATGCAGTTCTTACTCCATATGCAAGTTCCTAAGACCCAGAGCCATATCTTCTAACATGCTTAAGTTTCATTTCATGCCAATAATTCAGATCCGCAAAAATTCTATTTATAGGGGTGCCTGGGTGGCTCAGTCAGTTAAGCATCAGACCCTTGATTTTGGCTCAGGTCATGATCTCAGGGTTGTGAGATTGAGCCCTGTGTTGGGCTCCACACTGGGTGTGGACTGTGCTTGATAGTCTCTTTCTCCCTCTGCCCCTGATCCCCAGCTCTCATAGGTGCATGCACTTTCTCTCTGAAAAAAAAATTCTATTTATAGAATGTAATTTTATCAGATGTGATTATAGCAGACTCAAGGAAACAATTCACATTCTTAGAGTGGGTAGAAACATGCCAATACATGAAGTACAGTTGGGACATAGAAATGTTTACTTTGAAACTTTCTTTTACAGCGTAATTTATATAAATGTGATAAATTATAAATTCAAGTAAAGACATTTTTATATGACTGTTTTAGAATCGTATATTTTCACAATTTCTGTAGGAAAAAGTTATTGCTCAGATGAAGAAGACAGTCTCAGAGTATGAATCTTCTATGAAGTAAGTAATCAATGAAATGGCATCCAGCTTTTTAAAGAAATTTTCAGTAAGTGCAGTTTACGTCTTTAAGTAGCAATTTGACAATAGGAGAATTTCCTTGTCCAGTTTTGCCTGTGACAGCATCTGAATCTGTTACATGAACATGCCGTCCTCTTGAACTTGCTCCCCTCCTCCATCATCAACATCTCAACAGTTATGTCTGATTCATGATTCTTTTACATACCTATTTGCTTTTTATTTCTACTATAATTACTCTGTTCAGACCCTAATCATTAAAACTTAGATTACTTTAGTAGCCAGTCTGGAATTTGTTCTACATCAAAACCTATCTTGAACAGTTACAAAATTTTACATTTTATGTCTCGTCTCTACTTAAGACAAAAGTCACTAATTATTATTTTATATACCTTACACATTTCATACTAGTGGGGACTTAAATAACATTTGCCAATTCAATCTATTATGTTTTGCTCCTAACATTTGAAAGCCCTCTATTTAAAAAGAAAAAAAAAAAAAAGAAAGTCCTCTACTTTTACTTGACTGACTTTTGGAATTATAAATTTATTTTATGACTGTTTCTAAATAATGTTTGGTAGAGATCTAAAATATCTGCTTTACCTAATCAGTATCTTAAGGTAGTGTAGTTTCTTGTATTCTTAGTATACCTAATGCAGAGTACAACAGTTTTTTAAATGATTTACAGTATTCCAAAAAGCTTTCTTTATTATTTCCACATCCCTCGTGTTAACAGCCAGCTAAAGGAAACGTTGACTAATCGGGACCGAGAAATAAGCAGCCTCCGGCGCCAGCTTGATGCAGCTCACAAAGAACTTGATGAGGTAGGAAAATCTAAAGAAATGTCTTTTAAGGAAAACAGAAGATTACAAGATGATCTGGCTACAATGGCAAGAGAAAACCAGGTATGAGCTCAATGCATAAACTTTGATTGTTTTATAGCATATTCATTCTTTGCTAAATTTTAAAGCTCTAAATATGTTTTTTAAACATATTAATGATCTAAATATCAACAACATAATTCTTTGAGGAGAATGGAATTTATAAGAGTATTTAAAAAATGTGGTTTAGAACGCTGCTGTCTATCACAGGGTGTCTAACTGATGCAACTGTGGTCTCCTTACCATTTTGGTCTTTGTTACAGGGAGTCCTAAAGCTGAGAGCCTGGTTTTCTCTGTGGCACCCTGTGGTACCACTTTGATACCATTGGCACCCTCAGCATCACTCCAGGGACAAAGTGCTGTGTTTTAAAGACCCAGGATAGATTTTAATTTTTCATACTTCCTGCCAGCAGCTTAGAGATATACCTATAAGTAAATTAATGACTATTTTAGAATGGCAGATGCTGAAAAGTATTAGTTTTGCTTGTGCTGGTTTATTAAAGGATTACACCAAGAAGATGAATGATTTTCCTGTTTTAAATATTTTAAATTTTTTAAAAATTACTTTTAGTGTTCAGTATACAGCATACTGCTGATACATGAATTTTAAAAAACGTCAACCCATGAGCATAGCTAGCCCCATAATACAAATGCCAGACACATGGTCAAGACTGCTGTGGGCGATGAATGCCAGGTACATGGTCAAGACTGCTGTGTGCGATGGGTGGTAATATTTGGTTAAAAAGTCAAGGTCAGGAAAAACATGTGAAAATAACCCTTAGGAACAGTTTTCCTTTTTCCTACTCTTATTCCAATTCAGAAGGAGCTATTTGAATATAAATATAATTCATTAGGTGCCACATTCATTGTAGAGCTATCTGTCTTCAATTTTCTGGTTTATAGGAAATCTCACTGGAATTGGAAGCAGCAGTGCAAGAAAAAGAAGAAATGAAGAGTAGAGTTCATAATTACATAACTGAGGTGTCGCGATGGGAGAGCTTAATGGCTGCTAAGGTAAAAAAACATTATTTAGGTTGGATTTAAGACTGCTATCTAAAAAATATTTTCATGTGTATTTATTCTGTCTCCTCATTTATATATTTATTTTTTCTGTCTCCTCTCAGATATTAAGATATGAGAGTGGAGATCTTGCCTACTGTATTTTTATATTTCCCCCTAGATCTTACTTAGTATGCTGTCTAATAGTGTATGCTTCCTAATTAAAACAAAAATCCCAGTGTCTATATATGTTTATGATATGAGTATTCCAGTGGGTGACAGTTACTAATTTAGAAACAATTTAATTTTGCTTAAAACCAGGAAAAAGAAAATCAAGATTTGTTAGATAGATTTCAGATGCTTCATAACCGCGCTGAAGACTGGGAGGTCAAAGCCCATCAAGCTGAGGGAGAAAGCAGCTCAGTTCGACTGGAACTTCTTTCTATTGACACAGAGAGGAGACACCTTCGAGAAAGGGTGGAGCTATTAGAAAAAGAAATTCAGGAGGTAATATATTCATTTATCTTGTGATGACATTATTTAGTAAAACAATAGCATTCAAAGATACTTTATTGAAGTGAGATTTAAGCATTGATAACGTCAAGTTCAATGTAATCTTTTATCAATTCTGATAATTTGCTTAGGAGCCCCATTACTTTTTTTTTTAAATTGTAGTAAAATATGCATAACATCAGACTTACCTTTTGAACTGTTTTTAAGAGTACAGTTCTTTGGCAGTTGTAACTTCACATTGTTATACCACTGTCACCACCAGTGCCAGAACGGTTTCATCTTCCTAACTGAAACTCTGTACCCATTAAACACTGACTCCTCATTCCTCCCCATTGCTCACTCCCACCCCGCCTTCCCTCCCCATCTCAGCCCCTGGCAACCAGCATCCTACTTTTTCTCTCTGAATCTGACTATTCTTTGTACCTCATATAAGTGGAACCATACAATATTTGTCTTTCTGTGACTGGCTTATTTCACTTAGGCTTAAGGTTCAGTTAACCTCAAGGTTCATGTATGTTGTAGCATGTGTCCAAATTTCATTTCTTTTTAAGGCTGAATAATATTTCATTGTGTATATATCTCACACTTTCTTTATCCATTCATCTGTCAGTGGACATTTCATTTGTTTTCATCTGTGGCTACCAGGAATAATGCTGCTACGAACATGAATGTACAATATCTATTCAAGTTCTTGCTTTCAGTTATTTAGGATATACCTGGAAGTGGAACTTCTTATGTTTGATTTTTTTTTCAAGAATTGCCATACTTTTTTCCTTTTTTTTTTTTTTAAGATTTTATTTATTTATATGACAGAGAGAGAGAGACAGTGAGATAGGGAACACAAGTAGGGGGAATGGGAGAGGGAGAAGCAGGCTTCCCGCTGAGCATGGAGCCCAGTGCAGGGCTCGATCCCAGCACCCTGGGATCATGACCTAAGCCGAAGGCAGCCGCTTAACTGACTGAGCCACCGAGGCACCCCAGCCATACTTTTTTCCTTAAGGAAAACTATAACAAACGTAAAAATATGAAAGTGGCTTTGGAATTTGGTAATGGATACAGGCCGAAAGAATTTTGAGGTGCTTGATCGAAAAAGCCTAGATTGCTTTGAAAAACTTGTTGGTAGAAAGATGCATATGATAGAGGGGATTCTAGTAAGGGCTCAGAAAAAGAAAGAAGAGCTACTGACAAAACTTCTGTTATTTACAAAATACATAAATTGTCAAGAACAGAATTTTTCCAGAATCTTAATGTTTCTTCTAGTGAGGTCTCAGATGCAATTGAGGAACATGTTATTGGACACTGAAAGAAAGGTGATCCTTGTTATAAAATGGCAGAGAACTCAGCTGAATTAATTATGTTCTACTCTTGGAAGGAAAGTAGAACTTCTTTTTTTTTTTGGATTTTTTTAAATTTTATTTATTTGAGAGAGAGAGCGAGCACATCTGGGGAGGAGCAGATCTGGTGTGTGTATATACATATATATGCAATGTGTGTGTGTGTGTGTGTGTGTGTGTGTGTGTATACACGCTTGCACTCACAATGAAATATTACTCAGCCATAACAAAGAACAAATCTTTTCATTCTTGCCATTTACAACAACATGGATGGATCTAGAGGGTATAATGCTAAGCAAAATGAGAAAGACAAATACCATATGATCTCACGCATATATGGAATTTAAGAAACAAAACAAATGAACAAAGAAAAAAAGAGACAAACAAGAAAACAGACTCTTAACTCTAGAGAACAAGCTGCTGGTCACCAGAGGGGAGGTGGGTGGGGGGAGGGGTGAAACAGGTGAAGGGGACTCAGAGGACACATACCATGGAGAGCACTGAGTAATGTACAGAGTTGTTGGGTCACTATATTGTACACCTGGAGCTAATATAACACTGTATGTTAAGTATACTAGACTTAAAATTCAGGAGGAAAAATGGAACCAGGTCTTGGTGATTTGGAAAATTCTTAGCCTATCCAGACAGTGTGCTCTGGAGACAGGGCCAAGTGTGTGGCTCCACAGCCCCTCTGTGAACAGATTATGTCTGTGACTCACGTGGCCAGTCAGTCATCTCAGGAGAATACTGCCAGCTTGTACTGACAGGGACAGAAACAAGGTGAAACGAAGGAAGGCTGTTGAACATCTGGGATCCTACCAGCAGAAAACAGGCTAGTAGAGTTACTTGACTAAAAATACCAGTTCTCCTTAGAGAAAAAGGAAGAGTGGCTCTAGGTAGCTCAAAGGCTGACAGGGCTGCTGTTGTCACCACAGGCCCAGGGGATATTGCCTTCTTGGTTCCAGAGTGCAAGGCCACTGCCCCTGAGGGCCAGGAGGGTGGGGCTGTAGCTGAGGGTTGAGAAGGTGGGACCACCCTAGCAGGCCCAGAAGACAGACCATCAGGGCACAGATAATTATTCTTAGGCCTTAAAACTGAATGGAATTTTCCTTGCTTGGTTGCAGACTTACTTTGGACTAGTAACCCTTTCATTCCTTCTCTTTTCCCGCTTTCAGAGTGGGCATGTCTATTCTGTGCTTGTTTCGCTATTGTTTTTGGAAGCAAATAACTTGTTTAGCAGTGTCACAGATCTCGGGAAGGAGAGTAGTTTTGCCCCTGGATGGACCATACTCAGAGTCTTACCTATATCTGATTTAGATGATGCTTAGATGAGATTTTGGACTTAGAATTGATGCTAGGATTTTGGCATGGAGTGACTATATTTTGCACAAAGGAAGGACATGAATTTTGGGGAGCTAAAGGGTGGACAGAATTATGGGCCTTAAGTTATGTTGAAATCCTAACCCCCAGCACCTGTGAATGTGGCCTTTTTCGGAAATAAGGTTTTTGCAATTATAATCAAGGTAAGATGTGGTCATACTGGACCAGGGCAGGCCGTAATCCAACGACTGGAACAATCTGGAACAGAAGATGCAAGGGAGAACACCAGATGAAGACAGAGGCAGAGACTGGAGTGAAGTGTCTACAAGGCAAGGAACACTAAGGATTGCTAGCAGCCACCAGAAGTTGGGGGAGAGGCATGGAATAGATTCTCTCTTAGAACCTCCAGAAGAAGCCAGCTCTGCTAACGTCTAAATTTCAGACTTGTAACCTCCAGAATTGTGACAAGAAATTTCTGTTGTTTAAAACCACCCAGTAATTTGCAGGGATTGGTTGCAGCAGTGCTAGGAAACTATCCTATCTCTCTGAGTTTTCTTATTAAGAGTATAGTAACTGAAGGAATGCTTTCAACCTTCAGAAAAATTCTCAGAAGAAACTGTTCTTTAATTTTTTGTTCTATGTCATTGTTTATGTTTTTATGTGGTATATAAAATTGCTTTTACATATTTAGGTTTAGGGAACTTTGATTTTAAATTCATTAACTTGGAAAATCCAAATATTTACTTTTATGTAACTGTTGAAATTTATTAAATCTTCACAGCACAGTTAGATTTTTAATGTCAACTTATTTCATTATTACTTATTAAAATAATTTTATTTTTCAAGTATGGAAGTCTTATTAAACTCTAGAGTAGAGGGGCACCTGGGTGGCTCAGTCGTTAAGCGTCTGCCTTCGGCTCAGGTCATGATCCCAGGGCCCTGGGATCGAGCCCTGCATCAGGCTCCCTGCTCAGCAGGAAGCCTGCTTCTCCCTCTCTCTCTGCCCCTGCTTGTGTTCCCTCTCTCGATGTCTCTCTCTGTCAAATAAATAAATAAATAAAATATTAAAAAAAAAAAAACCTCTAGAGTAGAGTTTATATCAGCTTGTATTTATCACTCAATTTAAATTGAGAAACTTAAAATGTGGACTATTCTAGAAAAAGATCTGTATCAGTATTTCAAACTTTATTATTTCAGTTATTAAAGTCTTATAAAGTTGTTTATTACTATTAGGTTAAATTAAATTTAAATACAACTTCACGTATTTCGTTTTAAAGCAAACTCCATTTTGAAATTTAAAATTTAAAGACAGCTAAGGAGTGATTATATATGTTACTTTTTCTTGAGAGGGTATTATAACAATTTATAAAGATAAAATTTAACCTAACTTCAAAGATCCCTCTTGTTCACCCTAAAACAATCATTTTCATCTTTGCATCTTCCAAATATATACATGAGGTACTTAGGTACTGTGATTAATAATTATATACAGTTCATTTGGTTAAGCATAATAGGCCACCTTTAAATAGCAGGCAGCTTCCTGAGAGTATCTTGAAATATGCAAAAATTGGCTCTCATATTTGCATAAAGGGAGGTCGTGGCTGCACAGACTCAAGCCTTTAAAATTATTGGGTTATTTCAACTTTTTGTCGGTTTCTTTTTCTACTTTCAGCACATAAATGCACATCATGCTTATGAATCTCAGATCTCATCAATGGCAAAAGCCATGTCTAGATTAGAAGAAGAACTGAGACATCAAGAAGATGCAAAAGCGGTGGTGTTGAATGATCTGTCGTCTCTTAGAGAACTTTGCATTAAGCTTGATTCAGGCAAAGATATCATGACCCAGCAACTGAATTCCAAAAGCCTGGAGTTAGAGAGGGTAAGAACTGAAAAGATTTTGTTTTGTAGCACATTGTTTTATTAAGCCCTCCCCTCATTGTTTTACTTTATCATGCACTGCCCCTTTTTGTTCCCCTTTAAGGAGTTACTTTTGACTACAGGATTTTGACAACTAGATTCTTTGCCAGGATTTTTCTGGCAAACATCGTGATGAAATGAGGTGCTCTCCATTTTGGAGTAGATGGGTATTTAGGAAAATAGGAGTCTTCTTATTATAGAATAGGAGCCTATCCCAGTACATTTCTTTTCTCTGTTTGAAGGTAAGATTTAAATGATGGATTGAGCTGTTTATTACTTCATAATGGAGTAGTTTTTCTGATAAAAATCCCAAGACATTTTGGGGCACCTGGGAGGCTGAGTTGGTTAAGCAACTGCCTTCGGCTCAGGTCATGATCTCCGGGTCCTGGGATCAAGCCCCAAGTTGGCTTCCTGCTCAGCGGGGAGTCTGCTTCTCCCTCTCCCTTTGCCCCCACCTCCTCACATGCTGTATCTCAAATAAATCAATAAAATCTTAAAAAAAAATCCCAAGACATTTAAATCTTAGTTAATTTTAAAAGTCTAGTTAGCTGGAACTTCCCATTCTCAAACTGAGGCATTACTTTAAACAACCCAGTGTGTGTTTTCAAACATAGGTGTTTTCAGTTTTCATTCATTTAGTAGGATGTTTATTTTCGGGTACTGAGAAGCTCAGTTGTCAGAGGACACGAAATAGATCAGAAGGGCTTCCTTGCTGATAAGATTGGCCACATTTTAGGATTTTATGTTAATGACCGTCTCTTGACAAGGTAGTGTGAATGAAAACTATTTGAGGGCTGGAGTAGGTATTGTAGCAAATAAGCCCTTACTGAAAATAGCAAAAATTATTTTGAAAATAAGATGATTTTCTTACACTTAAAAAAATGGTTCTAAAATCTTTAACTGGTACCCAAAATAAATAACTGATGGGTATATAGCTCTGCAAGTAATTTTTCAGAACAAGTCTAAAATTCTACTGAAGTAATCTTCCTTTGTTTTCCCTGTAGGTCATGGCGGAATTAGAAAATACAAAATCAGAAGCAGAACTGTTAAAAAAACAACTGTCAAGTGAGAGACATACAATTAAAAACCTTGAATCATTGTTGGCTACAAATAGAGATAAGGAATTTCATTCTCATTTAACATCCCACGAGAAGGATACAGAAATTCAGCTACTTAAAGAGAAGTTAACCCTTTCAGAAAGCAAATTGTAAGTGCCATAAATCAACCTATGTAAAGAAAACAGCTTGTCAAAAATAATTTTTCAATTTTTGGTGGGAGAGGGGGAGGGGAGTGTGTAATGTGGTACAAAACCAAAATATCTTACTTACGTGGTGGCTGCTTTTGGAATTCAGGGGTTTAGTTCAGGAGAGACATTGTGTTTGGAAATGTAGATTTGTCTATCTTCACCATAGAGATGGCACCCATGAAATTGAATGAATGAACTTTAGAAAAATGTCTAAATTTGAGGAACAAAGAGGAGTCAGCAAAGGAGAGAGCATTTCAGGATGGGGAGAGCTGTCTGTGTCTCTTGCTGTGGACTAGGAAAAAGACTTCAAAAAGACTGTGTGATATTACCTTTTAGGAGATTGATGATAGTCTTTTAGATGGACAGTCTTTTAGATGGACAGGTTTGGACATACTTGATGGAAGAGGGGAAGAAACCCAGAGTAGATAGTACAAGCGGAACAGTTTTAGAAGAAGTTAAGAAATATTTCTCTTTCGGGGCACCTGGGTGGCTCAGTCGGTTAAGCATGGCTCAGGTCATGATCCTAGGGTCCTGGGATCGAACCCCACATCAGGCTCTCTTTTGGGCAGGGAGCCTGTTTCTCCCCCTGTCTGCCACTCCGCCTGCTTGTGCGCTCTTTCTCTCTCTGTCAAATAAATAAAATCTTAAAAAAAAAAAGAAAAGAAAAAAATATTTCTCTTTCTGAGGCAGGAGTCAAGAAAGAGTCAACAAAGATACTTTACATCTTGATGTTATAATTCATGTCTTGTTCAAATTTATATTTCCACCATTGCTGCAGTGCCCAGCACATACTGGAAGCTCAGTTTAAATGTTTGTTAAAGAAATAAGATGAATGAATGAATGAAAAGGAAAACTTAGTGATAGAAGCCCCTGAAGAAAATAAGCTCCTGAAGTTGAGAAAATTTGTGTTAAAAAGTCTTGTTCTTTTCTTTTTTTGTCCTGAAGTATCACCTCCATTTGTATTTATTAATAACAAAAACAAAAATCCATAGTACTTGATTACAAAACAGCATATTTGTTACTTATTTCTTTGATTTTTAAAATGTGTTTTTAAGAACTAGTCAAGGCCGGGAAAACACCATGCTTCGGGCTAAAGTGACACAATTACAAACCGATCACGACGCTCTGAAAAGGCAGATTTCAACTGAAAGATACGAACGGTAAGAAAAATTCTTAGCACTGGACAGTGTTTTTATTTATTCCCTATCCTATTTCAAAAAGGATTTAATATAGCTTAAAAAGAGACAACTTCCTTTTAGCATCTATACAAAAGTAAATTTCTTCTGATACTTCTTCCTAAAAAGGCAACAAGTGTTGTGGAAGATAATATCCTTATAGTAAATAAAGTAGCAAGTATTGTCTCAATGTTTTCTGTAGCATTTCTCAGGGCATTATTTGAAAGAGTATAGATAGGGAATCAGCAAGGTAGCAAGGACTCTACAAGAACCCAAAACAATGTGGTCCAATAGGAAACTCTAAATGTAGATCATCAACAAAAGGGATGATAATCATAAGAACAACTGATAAGGGCTCCTGAGTGATTCAGTCAGGTCATGATCCCAGGGTCCTGGGATCGAGTCCCACATTGGGCTCCATGCTCAGCGGGGAGCCTGCTTCTCCCTCTGCCTGCCACTCCCCCTGCTTGTGCTCTCTCTCTGACAAATAAGTAAATAAAATCTTAAAAAAAAAAAATTGATAAATATGTGCCAGATACCATATACCAGTAATCTATTATTATGCCTATGTTAGAGGAAACCAAAGTCACATAAATAGTAAATGGTAGAGCCAAAACTAAAATCAAGGTATATCTTGTACACCTGAAACTAACATATGTATGTTAATTATACTTGAATTTAAAAAATAAATACAAATTAAATGGGCGCCTGGGTGGCTCGATCGGTTAAGCATCTGACTCTTGATCTCAGCTCAGATTCTTGATCTCAGTGTTACGAGTTCAAACCCTGCATTGGGCTCCATGCTGGACATGGAGCCTACTTAAAAATTAATTAATTATAACTAATTAAAATGAAGGAAAGGCAGATCTAATTTTATATCCCATGCTCTTATATACAGTATATTCCCTATAGCTTAGTAATTTTCATACTCACTTATATTTCAGTTCATTTGCTTTGTTACATTGAGAATTTGAATCCCCAAGTGTTACAAAGAGAAATGAGACCTGCTTTCACAGCTAAAATCAAAATCTAGTTTGCAAATCACTTAAGTTACTTTTCTTCCATTCCTTTTTTTTTCCTAAGATTTTATTTATTTATTTGACAGAGAGAGACACAGCGAGAGAGGGAACACAAGCAGGGGGTATTGGGGAAGGAGAAGCAGGCTTCCCGCGGAATAAGGATCCCAATGCGTGACTCGATCCTAGGACCCTGGGATCATGACCTGAGCTGAAGGCAGATGCTTAATGTCTGAGCCACCCAGGCGCCCCTCCATTACTCTTTCTTGCTATGTTAATACCATAGACATCAACATTCCTGAGATTTCATTCTCAAATAGTTGGTAAAATTGCTTATCAGGTCAATTTTTTGAGTTCTTTATTATCCATTGGCATCAGAACTTTGAGTGATATGCTATTTGGAGTATAGACAGAATTTGCTAGGAAATATCTGTGATTTTAAAGAGAAATGAAACCTGAGTAATGAAGAAATGCATCAGTGTCATAAAAGCAGTGTTACTAATTTCTCGTAATTGGGAAGATTTAGTTTCTCAGTGTGCTAAACTGTACATACATGATGATGTCCATTTCCTAATGATGATTTAAATTCTCTTAAATCCAAGGGCCCTAAATCAAGCCCTCTTTTGCCTAGGGTTATAAGACCGTTAACCCCATTAATTCTTTTTCCATTGCCCCTGGTCCCCAAAGAAACCTTGGCTGGCATGACCACGTCTCCTTTTCCTTACCATCCAACTAGATTATACATTCTTACACCACCCAGGGAACAATATTGGTTCTTGGGGGAATAGAGAGTGGCAAAAAAAAAAAAAAAAAAACTTTAGGTATTACAATGATTTATAGCCCTCTAAAGGGCTTCAGTACATAAATAGCATATCTATGTATTAAAATTTCATGGGGAGAGGTAGCTAATTTGGGAGGAGGGAATATCTTAAAAAGTTTCTTTAGGGGGTAATAATGAAAAAAAGTTTGTGAAACACCCAACTGGGTAGAAATCCTGGACACTGAAGAACATAAGGCAGAAAGTCTAGGCCAGAGACAGAATAGCCCACAAAAGAGGTAGCAACACAGTCACCATTCTTTGTGGGGCCAACTCAGACACAGGGAAGGAGACCATAACAGAGAACATAGTGATTTCACTTCTGATGTTTGGGAGTTGTTAGGAAGGAGGCTAGGTTTATGTGCAAGAGGAGGTGGGAAAGGAAGCGGGGTGGGGTAGAGGAGGGAGCCAGCCAACTTTGAAAATCTCTATTCAGGGAGGCTTTGAACAACCTCTTATGGTACATATTCCTTTAATTGGAATCTTTTATTCAGTACTTAAAAATTATATAAGGACATAGGATTTAAATTTAGTAGAAATACACATTAATTAATTGAGAAGTTATTTAATCACCCAGTAACAATTACAGCAGCTTATATTTGTATTCCACTTTTTGGTATAATCTCTTATTTGTTCTTTACTGACAGAGAACGAGCAATCCAAGAGATGCGTCGCCATGGTCTTCCCACACCACCCCTTTGTTCTACTCTGAGGTCTCCTTTACATTCTCCTGAACATATAAACTGTTAATTATCAGAAGGTATGTATGTAACACCAAGGACAAGCAAAATTAATCCGTAGTTATAAAAATTCAGAAAGTAGTTTTCCGCATGGGAGGAGGGGAAATTGCCTACAAAGGTGGTCAGGAGGGGCGCCTGGGTGGCTCAGTTGTTAAGCGTCTGCCTTCGGCTCAGATCATGATCCCAAGGTTCTGGGATCGAGCCCCGCATCGGACGCCCTGCTTAGCAGGAGGCCTGCTTCTCCCTCTCCCACTCCCCCTGCTTGTGTTGCCTCTCTCGCTCGCTCTCTCTCTCTCTCTCTCTGTCAAATAAATAAATCTTTAAAAAAAAAAGAAAAGGTGGTCAGGGGAACTTTGTGAGGTAATGGAATGTTCTGTATTTTGGTGATGATTACATGGGTATATATGATTGTAAAAACTCAGTGACCTGAACGTTAGTTCATTCTTTTATTGTATGTAAATTATACCTCATTTTTTTTTTAAGATTTTATTTATTTATTTGAGAGAGAGAGAATGAGAGATAGAGAGCACGAGAGGGAAGAGGGTCAGAGGGAGAAGCAGACTCCCTGCCGAGCAGGGAGCCCAACGCGGGACTCGATCCTGGGACTCCAAGATCATGACCTGAGCCGAAGGCAGTCGCTTAACCAACTGAGCCACCCACGCGCCCTATACCTCATTTTAAAAAAGAGAAGACATCCACAACAGAACACTAAATGACAGTATGAGATATCACATTTGATGAAGTGCCAAATTCAAGGTACAAATAATAGGTGATAGAAGTATAGACAAAGATGTACAAATAGTAATGCATATGGCACAGTAGACTCAATCTGACAGGATTGGCAGGTTGGAAAATGATGAGGGAAGAAGGCATGGAAGGTAGAGTGGAACATACAGGACATATTGAATGTGAGGCAAAATTAGAGATTCTATGTAGTCTTGATTCTGTGAGTCAAGGGGAGCCATTGAAGGTCCTTCTGTGTATAGGATGAATACAAGGGAGGGATTAAGATGAAAGAACTGCTCCTGGTGGATCAACTTCATATTTGGGTCATATTGGGGGAGGGTGGAAATCAGAGGGAGACCAGAAAGAGGTATGAAATGAACAGTATACTCAGTTCAGGATCTGTATAATAATACTGAAAGGTAGGACAGATTTTATTTTTTTTTTAATTTTTTTATTGTTATGTTAATCACCATATATTACATAATTTGTTTTGGTGTAGTGTTCCATGATTCATTGTTTGTTCATAACACCCAGTGCTCCATGCAGAATGTGCCCTCTTTAATACCCATCACCAGGCTAACCCATCCCCCTACCCTCCTCCCCTCTAGAAACCTCAGTTTGTTTTTCAGAGTCCATCATCTCTCCTGGTTCGTCTCCCCCTCTGACTTACTCCCCTTCATTCTTCCTCTCCTGCTATCTTCTTCTTTTTCTTTTTTCTTAAAATATGTTGCGTTATTTGTTTCAGATCTGTGATTCAACAGTCTTACACAATTCACAGCGCTCACCGTAGCACATATCTTCCCCAATGTCTATCACCCAGCCACCCCCTCCCTCCCACCCCCGACCACTCCAGCAACCCTCAGTTTGTTCCTGAGATTAAGAATAAGGTAGGACAGATTTTAAAAAACAAATTGTAATATATATACAGAAAAGTGCCATATCCTAGTATACAGCTCAGTTTTCACAAATAGAACACACCTATGTATAACCTATACCCAGACCAAGAAACAAAACCTATCTCTCTCGGGCTCTCTCCTGGTCGTAAGCCCTGCTCCAGAAGTAACTGTCCTGTCTTTTAAAAACATAGATTTCTTTTGCCTGTTTTTGGACATTTTTTAAATGAAATCATACATTTCTGGCTTCTTTTCTTCCACAGTATATTTGTGAGATTCATTCGTACCATTGTGTGTATTTGTAGGCTGTTCAGTCTTGTTGCTGCGTTGTGTGTACGCACTCCATTGTTGATGGGCTTTTGCTAATTTACAGTTTGGGCTCTTACAGAGTTATGATGAACATTCTAGTACCTGTAGGTGAACAGACATGTGCACTTCCTTTGGGTATACACTCAGGACTGAGGTTGTTTGGTCACTGGACATGCAGATGCTCAAACTTAAGTAGCTATAGCAGAGTGGTTGTAAAGAGCTAGGATACATTTGACAGAGGAAGGGCCAAAGGGATGTGCTGATTCACTGGAGATGGGAATGAATGGGAAAGAAGTATGTCAGACCCAGGGCTTGAAAGGTAGGTGACTGAAAAATGCAAGCTCCCTGACCAAAAGAGTAAAGTCAGTCTTTTTAAAAAATATGCATTTCTTTGTCTTTTTAAATAGAAGTATATAGAAGATAATTAAGCATTTCTTCGATGACTCAGAATCCTCATTATGTATGTTAATTATGTGCTATACTTTAATATACCAATGCCCCCAGGGTTTATTGGTATTTGTAGGACCTAGGTTTGTTGGGGTTTTTTGTTTTTTTTTTAAAGATTTTATTTATTTATTTGACAGAGAGAGACACAGCGAGAGAGGGAACACAAGCAGCGGGAGTGGGAGAGGGAGAAGCAGGCTTCCCGCGGAGCAGGGAGCCCGATGTGGGGCTCGATCCTAGGACCCTGGGATCATGACCTGAGCCAAAGGCAGACGCTTAATGACTGAGCCACCCAGGTGCCCCTGTTTTGTTTTTTTTTTAAGATTTTATTTATTTGTTTGAGAGAGAGATAGCAAGAGCAGGAACACAAGCAGAGGGAGTGGGAGAGGGAGAAGCAGGCTTCCTGCCGAGTGGGGAGCCCAATGTGGGGCTCATTGTGGGGCTTGATCCCAGGACCCTGGGATCATGACCTGAGCTGAAGGCAGATGCTTAACAACTGAGCCACCCACGCACCCCTGTAAGACCTAGGTTTAAATGATGCCTGATTGCTGTGCTTTTGTGTGTGTTTGTTTGTTTGATTAGAACGTGTATTTTCCTCTTTTCACTTTGAAGACCACTTCTCCATGCTGGCTGCAAACACTGTGTCCTCAGAACTTCAAAGCTCTGCTGTATTAATTTGAATGTGATTAGATGGAGGTTCAGCTTCTCCTTATAAAGCCTTGTAACAGCTGTGACGCATACATTTTCTCATACTAGATTCACAGCTACATTTTAGATCAGGGATTGGTAAGCTAAGGTCTGTGAGCCAACTGTACTCCACTGCCTATTTTTGTAAATTTAGCTTTATTGGAGCATAGCCACACCTGTATACATATTGCGTAAGACTGCTTTCTACAGTGGCTGAATTGAGTAGTTTTAATGGAGACCCCGTGGCCCACAAATCTAAAATATTTACTACCTGGCCTTTTACATCCTGTGGCCTCTAGAAAACTCTGCTGTACACCCATGAGATAGTAGAGTGAAAAAACAAATAATTCTTTAGTTTTATGAAAGTAGGCTTTACCTTATAAGACCCCCAAAAAGGGTCTTGGGGACTCCCAGAGATCCCCAGATTCTACTTTAAGAACCACTGATATAGGGCGCCTGGGTGGCTCAGTCGGTTAAGCGACTGCCTTTGGCTCAGGTCATGATCCTGGAGTCCCGGGATCGAGTCCCGCATCAGGCTCCCTGCTTGGCGGGGAGTCTGCTTCTCCCTCTGACCCTCCTCCCTCTCATGTGCTTTCTCTCTCATTCTCAGTCTCTCAAAATAAATAAATAAATCTTTAAAAAAAAGAACCACTGATACAGAACATACTGGATTTCAGCAGTCTCTAAAGCTGAATTAGAAGTTTTTTTAAGTTTTTGTTTTTGTTTTTTTTAAAGATTTTATTTATTTTTTGACAGAGAGAGACAGCGAGAGAGGGAACACAAGCAGGGGGAGTGGGAAAGGGCAAGCAGGCTTCCCGCTGAGCAGGGAGCCCCATGCAGTGCTCGATCCCAGGACCCTAGGATCATGACCTGAGCCAAAGGCAGACACTTAACGACTGAGCCACCCAGGCGCCCCTGTTTTGTTTTGCTTTAAAGATTTTTTTATTTTTAAGTAATATCTACACCCAACATGGGGCTCAAACTCACAACCCCGAGATCGAGAGTCACCTGTTCCACCGACTGAGCCAGCCAGGCATCCCAAAACTTTTAATTGCGATAAAATATATATAACGTGAATTTTGCCGTCTTAACTATTTTGAAAGTGTACAACTCAGTGGCATTAACTTCAGCATTTGGCATTGTACAGCCAAAACCACTATTTCCAAAACTTTTTCATCACCCCAACCAGAAACTCTGTATCCGTTAGGTAATAACTCTCCAGTCACCTGACTTTACCTCCCTAGGCCCTGGAATTCTGTAATCTACTTTTCTATGAATTTGCCTATTCTGGATTTTCATGTAAGTGAAATCATACTATATTTGTCCTTTTGTGTTGGGCTTGTTTCACTTAGGATCATGTTTTCAGGGTTCATCTATGTTGTAGCGTGTGTCAGAACTTGATTCTTTTTTATGGTTGAATAATATTCCTTTGTGTGTTTGTGCCACATTTTGTTTATCTACTCATCAGTTGATGGACACCTGGATTGTTTTCACCTCCTACTATTGTGAATAATGCTGCTATGAATGGTGTATGGTATCTGTTTTAGTCCCTGTTTTCAGATCATTTGGGAGTACCTAAGAACAGAGTTTCTGGGTCATATGGTAGGTCTGTGTTTAATATATCCTCACTGAGAAAACATAAAATACAAAAATATAAAGAAGGAAACCAAAATCACTTTTTTTAACATTTTTTTATTGTGATAAAATATAACATCAAATGTATCATTTTAACCATTTTTAAGTGTGCATTTCTCTGGCAATTAGTATATTCACATTATTATGCAAAAACAATGTCCACTGTCCATCTCCAGAACTTTTTTATCTTCTTCAACTGAAACTCTTTACCCATTAAACATTAACTCCCCATCCTTCCCTCCCCCCCAGCTCCTGGCAACCACCATTACAAATTTCTGTCTCTATGAATTTGACTACTCTGTTTACCTCATATAATTGGAATCATACAGTATTTGTTCTTTTTGTGACTTACAGTGTTTTCAGGGTTCATCCAAGTTGGAGCATGTGTCAGAATTGCTGTCTTTTTTGAGGCTGAACAATATTCTGTTGTATGGATACACCACGTTTTGTTTATCCATTCATGAGTTGATAGATAACTTGAGTTGCTTCTGTCATTTGGCTGTTACGAAGATGGATGTACAAATCAAAATCACTTTTAATCCTACAACCCAGAGAAATTAGCAATTATCATTTTGGTATATGCTTCCTTCTTGTGTTTGATGTGTAATAAATATACACACACATTCATAGACATATAATTCTAATAGAGATCATACTCGAAATAGTTTTTATCCTATTTTTTGTTTTGTTTTGTTCTTTGGGGTTTTCCCCCCTCAATAAATTGTTGAGAGCAGCTATTCTTACCATTAAAAGTATTTTCAAAAATGCTATTTTAAAACCATTATGTAACAGTTCATCACATGGATATTCCATGATTTACTTAGATTACTTTCTCAGTGTTTCCACTGTGGAATTTTTCATATTTGTGTGTGTGTGTGTGTTTTAATTGGGAGGCTGATTAGATAGCACATAAGGTTAAAAAATTTGGAAAAGTATTTGACTATCCATACTATGCTGTTTTAAGACTCAGACAACACAATTTACAGTACTTGTATATTATCCTAAATGTCATATTGTTCCTCATTTTGAGTGATTTTTCTGTTAACATGCTGTGTTATCCCTTTCTTTTCACTATTCATTTAGTCCTCATATACTTTGATGTACTTTGGTGCTTTGAGGGGAATATCTTTTTGAAGTATAGAGCAGTACTTCTGAGCTATTAACTATAACTTGATTATGGGCAAAGGCTTTATTGGAGACTACAATTTCAGTTAAAACTGAAAACAATCTCAGTTTTTTGTGAATGTTCTAAGTAATTTTATTTGTCATTTTTCTCTTAACTCATCTTTCCTGTCCCCTCTTTTTCAGAATGATGGCTACCAGCGAGTTAGCTATACGGGTTTTTTGAAGGACAGAACAGTAATGAAATATTTGAAGTACTTGTTCCTGAAAATCATGAACATTGACACAAATTCTACCTCTGTCAACTTTTATTTAAATCAGTGAATATTTATGTAAAAAATTTGGTTTAAAAGAGCCATATCTATGTGTATATTTTATATATGTGACAACAAAATATGTATTAATAGTGCTAACTAATGTTCTATCTGTATTTATACTATTCCTGACTTAAATTACTCCTCAAAGTGTATGTTTATACTGTGAATTAATATAATGTATTGTTCACATTATGCTTTAATAATCTTTTTCATAATGAATGTGTATATAAATATTCTTACAGTACTTCTAACAGAGTGTTTTAGTTTTCATGCCTGTGTTTATAACCCATATCTTTAATGCATTCACATAAGTATTATCAACTTTGATGCTCTGTTCTCTCACTTAACTTTTTTCTTCTAAATGTAAAATTAATTATTCACCAGTATGTTGTCTGTCATCAAGGATAATATATTCAGGTCTATTCTTAAAATAGTAGAGGTCTTGATAAAATAATGATTACCATATGTAATTTGTTATTGCTCACTCGAAGAACTGTGATGGAAAAGATGCATTTATATATTATATACAGTATATTATTTTGGTTATCACATGGACTTTTCATTTAATACAAATTCTATCAAAATCAAACTAAATGCATTCAGAATTTTGTAAGACAGTAGAACAGAAATTTGGGACACTTTTTCAGTAAATAAAATTCCTCCCTGTATTAATTGAAAATCTCAGAGTATAAAAGTATATGGAGTAAATATAGTATTTTGTTAAAATGCCAACATACATTCAATAATAGCAGATTTTTGCTTCTAAACCTGTGTGTTGTAATTTATGAGTCTTGCAGAATAGTAGTAAACACTGAACTGTGGCATGTTAAATAGAAAACAACTTTTTACAATTAATTTCCAAAGTTGTAATTTTAAGGAATTTAGATATACACATACATCAATAGAAGAACAGAAGTACAAAATAGAATGTCAGATACAAAAACTAATCGTGTTTGAACCATACACATTTGAAGAAAATTCTCTGTTCTCTGCAGATTTCATTATAATTGAAAAAGAAGAACTTAAGAACAAACATAGGAAAGTTGAAGAGCAGTTATTTATGATACGTTTTGTTTCCTCTTGTGCTTTACTACAGTGGAGTTTGTGTGTGTGTGTTTGTGTGTACCTGGGGGTGGGCACTGTTTTTTTTCCAAGACTAATATGCCTTATATTTGGGTTATGCTCTTTGCAATAATTCACTGTGTATTTGGTTGTGATGTGGTTTACTTTTCTACCATGTTTGTAATTTTAAGTGTTCCACCTTCTTTGTGTGAATTCATGTATTATGTAGCAAAATACAACAGAAATGGGACTATTTGCAATGTCATATGGAAAATCTTTTAATAAATATATGTAAATAAAATAAAAAATATCTGTCCCCACCTTTTCCCTCCAAGCAACAGCAAGACATACTGTTAATATTTTATTTTTAATGTTTTCTATAATTTAAAAATGTATAGCTTTGTTATTTTCTTAACCATGTTACAGTTTTTCTAAATTAGTTTTATCCTAAAATACCGAATGTTCTGACCTTTTATAGATGTTTTTGTTTCAAGTAATTTTAAATTATGCTTGATACAGATTTTCCAATAAACTTTCCGGTCAATTTATTTTCTCTTTCTTACAAATAGTTTTTTCTTAGATTTTAGCAATATTCTTAATTCTAAAATTAAGTACAATTAATTCAAATCAAACTTTATCATGTTAGGATATGGAGAAATCGCTGTGCTTATGTGCCAGGTACTTTTTTTTTAACTGACTTTGATTTATTTCTAGGTAGTTCAAATATAAGAAATGAAGTCAAAGTTTGTTTGAAATCCATCTACAAAATGATTAAACAGGCTCTCCCAGTTCTTAGAAGATTTTAGCACCTGACTTACTGTCTTTCTACCATTAGTTCTATCATCAGTCTTTTTTGTGTATCTTCTTAGAACACTGGTTATTGACCAGTCCTGCACATTAGAGTTACCTGGACAATTTTAATGAAAAACTGATTTCTGAGCCCTACACTAGTCCAAATAAGAATCTCTGGGGGTTAGGTGTGAGCATTTTGGTTTTGTTTGTTTAATTTTAGGTTCTCTAGGTGATTCTAATGTGTCACCAGATTTAAAATGCTAATTTAGAAGCTGATCCACCAAACTGATTTCATGACCTACTGATGGGACTCAACCTATAGTTTGAAAAGACTGCTCTAGGTCTTATCATTACTTCCAAAAATCTCAACTACCCCCCTTTCTGGGTCACTCTGTCATGCCTAGCCTAACAATTCTTGGACTCTCCAAGGACCTCCAGACGGTCGATTCTCTCTCCTATCCTTCGTCTAGAAGTCCCTCACTTTCCTTTTTATCTAGCATAGGCAGCATTTTCTTTGCATGTACCCTAAATTCTCTTATCCCTCTAAACTGAAAACTCAAAATCTTGTTTGTATCCAACTATTCCAACTACGCTGCATCTGTACCTAAGCAGCTGAATGGGACTAGAGAAAAAACCAACCATGCGGACTCTTTTCACTTGAAACTTAAGGCCCCGAAAATCCAGGACCCACAGCACTGTGTGAGGATCTGTACACATTTTCCTGGTCAATTCACAATCTCTCCTCAACAAACATTTCACATCTTCTCCTCTCAGACCTTCAGTCCTCCCTCTTTCTTGCTCTCAGGTTGTTTCTTTTTTCACTGAGAAAATGGAAACAGGAAGGAAACTTTCTCACCCTCCCAAATCTATTAACAATAGATTTGGAGACATCTGTATCTTTATAACTTCCTATTCTATTATGACACAAACCATCTCTACCTCTAGCTATTTTATCTAGTTGTGATCAGCATTCATTCCTTCTACTACTCAAAAGACTCCTGCATTTAACCCCATGTTCCTGAGTCATTTTGGCTCTATTGGCTTGTTCGAACTTGCATGCATACCTCACATTTTTAATCTCCTATGTTAAAACCTTCCCAGACCCAACCATTCCATTTTTTGCACCCTTCAGAGCAAAAAAATCTTTAAAAGGTGTTATCTATACTCACTTCATACCCTCTTTTATACCCACCTTTCCTTCTTAAACTATCCAATCAAGCTTTATTCCCATTACTCCAAACCATTTTTGTCAAGGTACTAAGAACCCCTATGTGTTCTTTATTTCCTTTTTCACACATAATGTCTCCAGTTAGTGTTTTTTGCTATATTTTGTTCTTACTTGATACTGCCTCTGTCCTCCTTTGAAGAAGGATTGGGGATAGATAGAGCTTTAAAATAAACGCATTTGAAGATAAGATTAAGGACTTCTTCCAGAAGGCATCAGAAAAAGAGATTGCAAATGTAAAAGAAAAGCATTATGGAGGATGTGTGTCAGAGTGCCAACGTCTAGATAATAATGAGCCTTAGAAGAGAGAAATATTAGGAATGCAAAAACTATTTTAAGAAATAATGGAAATAAATGTCACTAAATCAAAGGATACAGTCTGAGGTCTTTATTAAAAGGGCTCAGAAAAAGCCAAGTAGGAGAGAAGGGAAAAACCCACATTTAGATACAATATTAAAGAAAAGCAAAGAAATTTTAAAAGCCCCAGAGAGAAACAGTTCACCTGAAAAGGAACAAGGATTGTTGGTGAAGTCTATTTTACTAGGAAAAACCCACATTTAGATACAATATTAAAGAAAAGCAAAGAAATTTTAAAAGCCCCAGAGAGAAACAGTTCACCTGAAAAGGAACAAGGATTGTTGGTGAAGTCTATTTTACTAATAAAAAGAGAAGGAAGGACAAAACAAGAGAAAGGGAGGAAGGGGGTAAGGAGGGAGGGAGGGAGGAAGGGAACAAGCGAAGGAAGGAAAATCCATAACAATTCAGACCAAAACTGGATAATGACATGTTAGTTGGAAAAACATGAGAAGTTGAATATTTGTGTTACTGGTAGAAGATACAAATAACTAATGTTTCACAAATCAACAGGGTGAAATAACACAGCTCTGAGTCTTAAAAGCAACTATCATATTACAGCAATCACTTAGCTAGAACTTTATTCTTCCCAGGTGCTATTCTGAGAATTTTACATATGTTAACTCATTTAATTCCCACAACAATCATATTCTTCTTTATTCTCATTTTATAGATGAGAGCACAGGCAAGACTTGCCTATGGACATATAACTAGTAATGGTGAATTCACTTTTAGACAATTTCTTAAGTGATTTAACATTTAAACCAGCCCAAGAAAACATAATCCCTGTTAGAAGATGTGAAACAAGATGGCAGAAGTAAATCTTTATATAAGAGTGGGCACAATAAATGTAAGTGGATGAATTTCTTCACTTAAATGGCAGAGTCAGATTGGATTTAAAAAACAGTATGTCAGCTACAAGAGAGAGACGTTTAAAATAAAAAGACATAGAAAATTTGAAAATAAAAGGAAAAGATTCCCCAGGCACATGGGAACCAGAAGAAAACTAGAGTACTAATCTTATCTGACTAGATAGAATTTTAGGGAAAAGAAAAAAGGAAAAATCAAGGTGTTAGATACTGGTGAACAAGAACAATAGAACATAAAGATACAGCCATTACAAACATACAACTATATGTGTATATGTACATATAGAAAGTTTCACACCCAACAAACTGAATACACATTTTCTTCAAGTACATCTCTTACATTTAAAAATAGACCATATAGGGGTGCCTGGGTGGCTCAGATGTTAAGCGTCTGCCTTCAGCTCAGGTCATGATCTCAGGGTCCTGGGAACTAGTCCCACATTGGGCTCCTTGCTTGGCGAGGAGCCTGCTTCTCCCTCTGCCTGCCACTCCCCCTGCTGGTATTCTCCCTCTCTCTCTCTCTCTCTCTCTCTGGCAAATAAATAAAATCTTTAAAAATAAATAAAATAAAAATAGACCATATAAAATAAGTCAATCAGAGAAAGATAAGTATCATATGATCTCACTGATATAAGGAATTTGAGAAACAAGACAGGATCATAGGGGAAGAGAGGGAAAAATGAAGCAAGACGAAACCAGAGAGGGAGACAAACCGTAAGAGACTCTTAGTCTTAGGAAACAAACTGAGGGTTGCTGGAGTCGAGGGATGGGGTGGCTGGGTGATGGACATTGGGGAGGGTACTATGGTGAGCACTGTGAATTGTGTAAGAATGATGAATCACAGACCTGTACCCCTGAAACAAATAATACATTATATGTTAAAAAAATCAAATTAAAATTAAAACAAATAAGAAATAAAAATAGACCATATATTAGCCTTTAAAGGAAGGCCTCAAATTCAAAAGGATTAAATCATATAAATCGTTTCTTTGACCATAGTGCATAAAATTAGAAAATCATTGTGTTTGGAAACTAAAAAATGTCTTTCTAAATTATCCTCTGATATAGATGAAAATCATAAAATGAAATAATTTAGACTGATAAGTAAATGGTAACAAAACCACTGGAATCAAAATTGTGGGATACAGCTAAAGTAGGAGTAGAGGGAAACTATAACTTAAATATGTTATTCAGGAAATAAAAACCTGTTAACAAATGAGGAAGGATTTAATTCAAGAGATTAGGAAAAGGTAACAGCAACCCTTGCTCTCTCCCCCTCCTCAAAATAATAGATAAATAATGAAGAACAAGAAAACAATGTTAGAGAACAATAGCATCAACTACAAAAGTTGAGATGAACAAACCAAGAGTTGGATCTATAAAAGGACTGATCAATAAACTTTATTTGAAATAAGACTTATCAAGAAAAATATGCAAAATTCAAAACAAAAAGGAAAATAATTACAAATATGTCAGGTATCAAGAAAATGAAAGTATGAAGAATGGCTATATGCTAATATAATGTGTGAAATACATAAAATCCATGAAAATAAAAAATGCTGAAATCTGGTACAGGAAATAATACAGAACTCAACTAGAACAATACGTGATAAAAAAATTGAGAGACAATCAAATATAAATGTGTGGGGTTGTATATTTCTTAGTTATAAGCTAATAAATTAACATGTCTCTGTTTCCTAGATGCTGGTAGAAAATAGGAGACTCCTGGGTCAGAGACAAAGGCCTTTATTACTTACCGCACAGCAAGCAGCATAAGCATCATGTCTGTGCTGGTTCTCCTTAACCGCCGCCAAACATCATGGGCGGAGGGGGTGTGGCCCAGATGAATACCAACATGCCGAGTTTCCTGTCACAGCCCAGGAACACTAAGTTTAGGGAATCCATTTCTTTTATAACAAGCAAGAAGTAAGCCCGCTCTTTGTCCGAGAAGGAGACATTGCCGCATCCCTCCATGTTGCTCGCAGCAAACACAATGCTCGCTGCAAACACAATGCTGAAACATGGTGTGGGTGAAGAGCGATTAGGGCCTTGCATTCTTTGCATGCCCCCAGGAATATACAGGGATATTCAGAATCCATGGCAGCCTCTCCCAAGGATAATCCCCTACCTAGACCGTATATGTTCTTGGCCAAACTTAAGTTTTTATGTAAGGATGCCACTCCATTGGCCATGCTGTTTAATCTGACCAACAGAGGCTGGGACCAAACCTATTCAATTTGTCTCATATAGTATTAGTTAAGGCTAATATCAATAAAGATTCTAAGCAGCAGGAAGAGGCTAACCAGCAGTACTGACCTCAATCATGCTTCCCAGGATCCCAGACACAGCCGACTGTGAATAAATATGGGGAGCAGTGGGTATTATTTTAGACATCCAGAATATAGTCTAAGGTCAATCTGTTACTCGTTATGACTCTTGCAATGTAGACTGATCTGCTGATCCCTGGTATCATTGTCAATGGGGCAATAGATGAGCCAAAAAAATAGATGAGCCTCATCCACAATGGATAGGCTGTGGCCATCTCTCTCCCACTTACAGATAGCCCAAAGTCACTCTAGTTTGGGGTTTATTTTGAAACTTGATTTGGATCATCATTACACTGGTTTGGTTAAGAAACACGGACCATGTCACTGAGTGGTTGGAGACTTGATAGGCATACACGGCATAAACCGAGTCTGCTCAGCAGTCAGAAGCCTATGCATTTGCATCAGTCAGATTTTTAAAAGATTGTACTAAAAAAAAAAAAGATTGTGCTGGTCTGTGTGCTTGTACATAGACAAGGCAGAATCCATCATGTTTGGTATCAGGCATAACAAGATGGTTGAAGAGCAGCCACGCCCGTGTGAATTTTTCTGTTCTCATAGCACGTGGACGGGGATGACAGATACAGAAGCAGGTTAGATTGCCAGCCACTGCAGTTTCTTGATTCAGGCCGACCGTATGACTTTTTGCCAGGCTGCAGTGTAGGCTCTTTGTAGGGGACAAAGAGAGCATTCATTGCTATTAGTTTGGGCCCCGCTCAAAGAATGCTGATTTGTGGATTAGCAAATATAAAGGACCTAATAGAATGCCCAGTAGAGGCACATACTGTCTCCTGTTCCCAAAAAGTCCCACAAGATGCTCAACCTCCTTTTTGGTTCGGGCATGGCTGGAGATACAACACTTTTTCCTGAGGTGCCAGAGGAATTGAGCATTGTGAATCTGCCCTTACAGTCCCAAGAAACTTCACTTGGCAAATAGGCCTCTGAATTTTGTAGGGGGTTATCAGCCACCCCTGCTGGCGAAGGTGTGAGAGTCAGAGATCTTGAAACAGAGGCTTCTGACTTGCCAACCAATGGGATATTGTCTTCAGGTAGAAAACTGTGAAATCAGAGGGTAGAGGCACCCATGCTAAATCTTGGCTCGCCTGCTAGTGACAAATGGCAGCAAGTTTGTCCCACAAGCATGTCTCTACTTTCTGCTCTTCCCTAATTCGGATAATCTCCTCTGACACTTATGGAATGGGAATACAAGCATATAACACCTCAATTCCTACTATTCATTCAGATGTGCAAGCAACAACACTGCATTGAATTACACCAAAAAGTCTCACTAATAAGTCATATTAGCTTCTCTTCCCCATTCAGAACCCTGTCCAAATCCCATCTGTTAAATCTAAGCATCCTTTGGACCAGGTAGGATGGTGACTTGGATGCCTATATCCAAGGAAGCTATAGAAATTTGAGTCCCTACCCTCCCTGAAGTTTCTCAGTATATTTGTACAGAGGGTGTATGGTCTTCAGTCTTCCATGGGAACAGGGAGACCTTGGCCCAATCATTTGGTTCCTTAAGGTAGCAGGACTTTCCTGAGGTCAGGACAGAGGAGGGAGAGATCAGAGGGCACAGGGAACAGCTCTCTTCACCAGGCAAAGGCTTGTGTTGGTTTTTACTTTCAAGGGGCTGATGGTGGCTCAGGCTCGACCAAACAAAACCAAAATTATGGATCCTTCCTACTGACATCATTTATCTCAGCTTTGGAGCTCTCTTGACCTAGCAGCCAAAGTCAATTTACCTTTTAACTGGGGCCCCACGGCTTGCTGCTCCCGTGTCAAGATGATGTCTCTTTGCCCACCTGAGGAGAACACCGTTCAGATAGCTTGCTCCAAACCCACCTCTCATTGCTCAGACTCTAAATATTCACTAACAGGACTGAATAAAATAGTATAGGACTGTTGGGTGAGAATATTCACTACCAGTTTCTGTGTAATCTCGCATCCCCTCACCTTGTCCTTTCTCTGTCAGGTAGCCCCGTCTGACAGCAGCCTACCCTTGTTGTCCAAACTGAAGAACGGTGAGTGGTCTGAGACTCTGTCCTAGTCACAACCTGGCAGGTTAGCCTGTCACAGGTTCATGAGTGCCGGCAGAAGACACGAGACTTCTGGGTCAGAAACAAAGCTCTTTATTACTGCACACACAGCAGGCAGCAATGACACCAATGCCTCATGTCCCCACATCCCACGGGGACCAACAGGAAACTCATGTCCCCAAATCCCATGGGGACCACACAGGTAGACCTAGATGGGTGCTGCACATAGGATGGGTTTATATCACAGCTGAGGAACGAGAATTTAGAAAACTTCCATCTTCTACATGAAGCTTCAAGCAAACATGCCCAACAATTGCCCTAGGGGGAGACATTATCTTTTTTAAGTTGGACAGCAAACAAATCTGCCCCCTGGTCTGGAGTGACACTATCTCTATCTTCCAAAGCTAGACAAACATCCCTGAAAGATAGTCTGGAACAAAACACCATCAGGGCCTCTGAGGCAGAGGCAGAAGGAAAGCTGTGGAAAATTACCTCCCAACACTTATAATGTTAACTTCTTTATTGTGGTAAAATATACATAAAATTTACCATATTAACACATTTTAAGCATACCATATGAATTCTGATTAAGGCACTTTTGATTTTCTCGTATTTATTCAGATTTTTTTTTAATCTGTGCTTGTAAGTGGGACTGACCCATAGTCATCTTTCGTGTGAAAGCAGCATTGTCTAGCTTTGATATCATAGTTATATTGACTTCCTAGAATGAGTTATGAAATGTCTCTTTTCCCATGGTCTGGAGTCCTTTGCATTACATGGGAATTGTTGGCTCCTTGAAAGTTTGTTAGAGCTGACTCATGAATTCACCTGGGTAGGCATCTTTTTTTGAGGAAAATGTTTGACCACTTTTTCAGTTTCTTCAACAAATATTGATCTATTCAGATATTCTTCCCCTTCTTGAGTCAGTTTTGGTAATTCAGTTTTTCTGGAAAATCTGTTTCATCTAGATTTAAAAAAATCCATACCTTAGTAATTTCTCTTTTCTTGTGAAATGTGTGTGTGTATCTTCACTGATTGACCAGAGAGATTGGCCATTTTTTTCCCGTAAGAATCAACTTTTTGTTGATCAGATCTACTGCTTGATTTGTTTTCTGTTTCATTGACTTCTCTTTTCATTCCTTCCTCATTTCTGCTTTTTTTGTTTTTGTTTTCATTCTTGAGTTATATACTTAGTTCATTTTCTTTCTTTTTTTTTTTAAAGAATTTTTATTTATTTATTTGACAGAGAGAGACACAGCGAGAGAGGGAACACAAGCAGGGAGAGTGGGAGAGGGAGAAGCAGGCTCCCCGCTGAGCAGGGAGCCCGATGCGTGGCTCAGTCCCAGGACCCTGGGATCATGACCTGAGCCGAAGGCAGACGCTTAATGACTGAGCCACCCAGGCGCCCCTACTTAGTTCATTTTCAATCTTTCTTATTTTCTAATGTATTCATTAAAGGCTACAACATTTCCTCTGAGAACTTCAGGCTGCACCCCTACAGGGTTTTTAATCATTATTTGTCATTGCATTCTAAATAGATTCCAATTTCAGTTCTGAATTATTTCTTAACTGGGGTCACCACATAGTTTATCATCCAAATTGGGACACTTTTGCAATGAAATATATATATTATGTCAGGACAATAGGTAAAAGGACTGTTTTGAGTGAACTGGGAAATATGGTCACCCTATTTTTTTTTTAAAGATTTATTTATTTGAGAGAGAGAGAGAGAGAGAGAGCATGAGCGGGAGGGGCAGAGGAAAGGGGAAGAGAATCTCAGACTCCATGCTGAGTGTGGAGCCCAACTGGGGTTGGGGCAGGGCTTGATCTCGTAACGCTGAGATCATGACCTGAGCCCAAACCAAGAGTGGGATGCTTAACCAACTGCACCACCCAGGCGCCCCCTATGGTTACCCTATTTTTAACACAAGAGTTATTAAAAAGGAAGTTTTTAATTTTTCACATAGTAGTTACAAAGTTTAAATTCAATAGAATTTTGATCAATGAATGTGGTCTGCATGGATCTTGTTTTTCGAAATTTATTGAGGTTTGGGTTTTTTTGGCCTAAAACTTGATTAGTCTTTGTGACTGTTTCCAATAGTTTTGTACAGAATGCATATTTTCTGTTTGTTGGGTACACATCTCTTGATATCTTTTCTTTTTATTATTATCATTATTTTTTAAGATTTTATTTATTTATTTGACAGACAGAGACATAGCGAGAGAGGGAACACAAGCAGGAGGAGTGAGAGAGAGAGAGAGAGAGAAGCAGGCTTCCCGCCGAGCAGGGAGCCCAATGCGGGGCTCAATCCCAGGACCCTGGGATCATGACCTGAGTGGAAGGCAGACGCTTAAAGACTGAGCCACCCAGGCACCCCTATTTTTATTATTTTTTAAAAGATTTTATTTATTTATTTGAGATAGAGCAAGCGAATGAGAGAGAGAGAGCATGAGTGGGGTGGAGGAGCAGAGGGAGAAAGAGAAGCAGACTTCCCACCGAGCGGGGAGTCTGAAGTCAGACTTGATCCCAGGACCTGAGATCATGACCTGAGCCAAAGTCATACACCTAACCAACTGAGCCATCCATATTGTATGATTTAATGATTTTTATTATATTCATAGAGCTGTGCAACCCTTACCACAATCAAATTTAGGACATTTTCATCAACCCCCCAAAGAAACCTCATACCAAGAGTTACTCACCATTTCCCCCCAACTTTCCTTCTCTATTACTGTCTCTATAGATTAACCTGTCATACAGGTTAATTTGGTATAAATGGAATCATACAATATGTGGTCCTTTCTGTCTGCCTTCTTTTACTTAGCATAAGATTTTCAGGGTTCATCCATGCAGTATCATGTATCAGTATTTCTTTTAATGGCCAAATAATATTCCATTGTATGGCTAGTAGCACATTTTGTTCGATCCAGTCATCAGTTGATGGACATTTGGATTGTTTCTACTTTTTGACCATATACATTCATGTACATGTTTTGTATGGATATGTTTTCAATTCTCTTGAGGTGTATACTTTGGAGTGGAATTTCTGGGCCACATGATAACTCCATATTTAACATTTTAAGGAACTGCCAATTGTTTCCTAAAGTGGCTGCACCATTTTACGTCATCACCAGCAATGTATGAGGGTTCCAATTTTTCTACAATCTCGCCAACATGTTATTATATTTTTTATTATAGCTATCCTAATAGGTATTTCATTGTGATTTTGATTTGCATATCCCTGATAGTTAATGGTGTTGAGCATCTTTTCATTTTCTTATTGGTTATTTGTGTATCTTCATTGGAGAAATAGCTATTCAGATCCTTTGCTCATTTTAAAATTAGGATGTTTGCCATTTTTTTAAAGATTTTTTATTTATTTATTTGAGAGAGAGAGAGAGAGTGCCGGGGGAGGGGCAGAAGGAGAGGGAGAAGCAGACTCTCCGCCGAGCAGGGAGCCCCACACAGGGCTCGATCCCAGGACCCCAGGATCACGCCCCAAGCTGAAGGCAGACACTAAACCCACTGAGCCACCCGGACACCCCTGGATGTTTGCCTTTTTAATTATTGAGTCATATGAGTTCTTTATGTTCTGTGTACAAGTCCCTTTATCAGACATATGATTTTCAAATATATTTTTACTCTCTTGATGGTATCATTTGTAGCACAAAAAGTTTTAATTTTGATGTAGTTTAATTTTATTTTTTTGTTGTTGCTTGTGCTTTTGGGTGTCATCTAAGAAACTGTTGTCCGACTCAGGGATGTAAAAATTTACTCATGTTTTTTCCTAAGAGTTTTATAATTTAACTCTTACCTTTAAGTTTATGATCCATTTTTAATTAATTTTTGTAAATGCTGTGAGATAGTTGTCCCGCTTCATTCTTTTGCATCTGGATATCCAGGTGACCCATATGGCTTTTTTAAAATTAATATTTGCCTAGTATACGCACCTATTAGTTTATTTTTAGATACCCTCATAACTTTGTAATTCAGATGTTAGATATGTGAGATACAACAGTTATCCCCATTTTACAGATTTGATGAAGTGTCTAGTGGAACGACAGACCCATGCATAGAGACAGAAAGCCAGTACAATGGACAGGATAAGCGTTCTGATTTCCCACCCCAACCCAGGAGTTATTGCCTACCTTCTGAGCCATTTAAATAAGCCCACCTCACTCACAATAAATTCTGAACATTCACAACAGCTCATCCCCTGGAGTGGTCAGGAGGTGATTAGTAACCTTATGCCTGATTAACAGAAACTTTCAAAATGATGATACACATCAATTTTCTCACTTTGGAGGTCAAGGTTATTGGGCAGACTCAAGAGGGCTCTGAAAAAGTTTCAAGGGACAGTTAAGATCCTCCTACACCCCAATATTTCTACTACCTTAGTTTTCCCCTATATTTTGTCTTTATTTATTATCCATATGACTTTCATTTGCACAATTATTTTTTGTCCCACTCAGTTCATTAGTCTCTCCACCCAGTGAAAGATTTTGTTATTGTACTCCTTTACTGAGCACTAAGAAAATTCGATGTTAGCATACAGGGAAAGGATTGACAAGCCGACATGCTGGAGTACAGAATCAAGAGACTTTGGGAGTCCATGGTCTGTCTGAGGGTTTCTTAACCTTGGCACTACCGACATTTTGGACTAGATAATTATTGGTTGTGGGGGCTGTCCTGTGCATTGCAGGATGTTTGCAGCATCTCTGGCCTCTACCCACTAGATGCCAGTGGTGGCACCTGCTAATCAGTTGTGGCAACCAAAAATGTCTCCAGACACTGCCAAATGTCTCCTAGAGGGCAAAATCACCCACAATTGAGAACTACTGATTTAACTATATAATCTCTTTCTCACATCCTTTCCACACCCCCTGGTACAGCAGTTAAGTGGTTAAATATTTTTAAAAATTCGTAACGTTCTGCATCTTTTTTTTTAAAGATTTTTATTTTATTTGACAGAGAGAGCACAAGCAGAGGGAGAGAGAGAGGGAGAAGCAGCCTCCCTGCTGAGCAAGGAGCCCGATGTGGGGCTCGATCCCAGGACACTGGGATCATGACCCGGGCCGAAGGCAGCCGCTTAACCGACTGAGCCACCCAGGTGTCCCAGCATCTTTTGTATTATATTATGGTCTCTGAAAATCTATGTCTTAACTGAAAGGCAGCTATTTCAAAAGTGGAATAATGGGCTGATACCTGGTTTGCTGTGTCACACTATTATTACAGCCCCGTATGTAGTAAGAGCCAATGTATTTGAAAAGTGACGGAAAAAACAGCACCTGTCAAAAGTGGTGCCTGATAGCTTCTGATTTCTGAGGCCTCTGAGACACAAAGTCCAACTAGAAAGCTCTATCATGAGCATTAAGTTCTCTAGAACTCTTTCAATATTTGAAGCCTGTGTAATTTGGGGTATCTTGTCCTACAAATTTAAAAGATCTACACTTGATTAATGTAAATTTGAATTTTTATAGAGTATGTTTTCATGTAGTTGGCAAGACTAAATACGTCAAGAAAAATATCTCAGTTATATGTCCTACACAGATTTAATTTTTGGCTCTGAGAAGTCCTAGTGCTTACTGGATCAAATCAGAAAGAATTTTTTTTTTTTCAATTCCAGTATAGTTAACATACAGTGTTAGTTTCAGGTGTACAATATAGTGATTCTCAAATCAGAAGGCACTTGTTCAGCCCCTTGTAAAATTCTTCATTATGCTTATTTGGAATAAAGCAGACATCAATTAGAAAATGCAAGCACTAAACAACTGAATTTTACCTATATATATTGACAAAAACACACAACCATATTTTATGCTGGTAATTAAAATATTTATTAAAAAAAAAAAACCCAGTTGGATAAAGCAACATGCACTAGGTTCTCCTAGGATCAAAGTTTATTCTTGGGGCCCCTGGATGGCTCAGTCCTTGGGCGTCTACCTTCTGCTCAGGTCATCATCCCAGGGTTCTGGAATCAAGCCCCGCGTCAGGCTCTCTGTTCGGTGGGAAGAATATTGAGTACCTCTGAGGATTACCTGTTATCTTTAAAGATTTTATTTATTTATTTGAGAGAAAGAGAGAGAGCACCTAGCAGGGGGGAGGGGCAGAGGGAGAGGGAGAAGCAGCTTCCCCGTTGAACAGGAAGCCCGACCTATCATCTTCTGTCACAGAGGATTTTTTTACTTTGTTTCCAATTTCCTGACTAATAATGATACTGAATTACTTTTAGCATCTTTGCGTGCATAGTGAAGGAAAAGATCACTAGAAAATGATTTCCGAGTTCCACTGAAAACAGTCATAGCAAAAAGTATGGAGAAAGAGTCTCAGTGTTTCCAGTTAGGCCACAAAATGAAAAGTTAACATATTTTCCTTCAAATATCAAACTCAATCTTTAATTTCATTATGGCTGGGGACAATAATGCCCAACGTCAATGTCACTCTGTTCTGATGTATAGAGGCTCAGCAAAGCAATGTTGAGCCTTTCTATTTCTGTGGGGCATCCTTCAGCTTGTTTGACTTCCAGAAGTCCCAGTGCTCTCTCTCTCTCTCACTGCTGGGGCTCTGCGGGGGAAGCTCCCTCTGGAGTCCCGGTGGCTCCCATTAGTCTCTGGCCCGCCCAGGTACCAGGGAGCGGCTTTGCCTGTCGCGGGGTGATGACTGATGGTCCCGGGTTCTGCCCCCACGCGAGCCTCCCTGCGACCCACCCTCCCGCCCCCCGCCCAGCAACCTTAGACCCCAGGCGTTGGGTGGTCCCTCGAGCCATCCCCTGCAGTGCCGGGAAGGCTTTCATCAATCCCACGCCCTTCGCTCGGCCGGCTCGCGGTGCCTGGGCACCTCCAGGGAGGGGAGCTGTCCGATGCGCGCCCTTCCCGGCGGGCGCGAGAGCTCGGGCGCCCAGTGCCAGGCGGCTGTCGGCGCTCGGGGACGAAGCCGGGCGGGGCGGCGGCGCGGGTCCGAGCGCCCGAGGCGCCGGCGGAACACGTGACCGCGCCGCGCGGGCCTGGGCGCGCAGTGCCGCGCGCTGGCGGCGGCGGGGAGAGCAATGGAGGCCGCGGCCGCCTGAGGGGCGGGTGCGCTGCTGGTGCTGCTGCGGAGGCTGCCGGTGCTGCGGGGCAGCCGCCGGCTTGCTCGCGTCCGCGGCCCGCGCGGGACCGCCGGTCGCCGTCCAGTCGCTCTGCCAGCCACGGCACCAGGCGGAGACTCAGGTGAGCGCCCTGTCGGCCCGCGGCCGGAGCCAGACAATGGGGGGAGCGGGCGGGCTTCTCCCCTGCACTCGCGACCCCCCAGTCTGCGCCCCCGCGACGCCCCGGGATTCCCGACCTTGCCCTTGCCCTGGGGACGTGGGCTCGATGTGGCCGCCCCGGGGACTTTGGGGCGGTGTCCCCGCGGGCACGGCAGGAACCTTCCCCGAGGAACCGGCGCTGGGTGTGCGCCGCTTTGGATCTCACGCGAGGGAACCTGCGGACGGGCTGCGCCCCGGGAACTTGCCGAGAGCGTGGGACCTTCTAATTCCCTTTCTCCTTCCCGCGCAGCGGCATCCTGTCCCGGGGTCCCGGGGTCGGGTTCCTGCTGCGGCGAGGGTAGAGCGAAACCTCGCCGTCTGGGATCTCAGACGCCGACCGTGCTCAGCCCTCTCCCCACGCCGGAGCTGCATTGCTTTGTTTAACCTCTGCCAAGCCATTTCGCACAAACTCTTGTTGCCCCAATTCTGATGAGCCACCAGTTTGATGGCTGAGGCAAGACAAAGGTTCTCCCTGTTTACCAAGGGCTGGAGCCGGGAGACTGCACACTGCCAGTGGTGTAGAATGTGTTTTCCTTATCTTCTCCCAGGCGTTCTTGCGATGGTTTTCCTGGTCCTGTAACCGTCATTTCTTGCAGAGGTCTGTAGTGGTGAGATTGGACCTCCCAACCCTACGGATACAGTAGGTGGGGGTATGGCTTTTATTCATGGTTATCAGTAAACAGAAGGGCAGACCTTTACATTTTATGTTTGTTCTCAGAAAAGAGGCATCGTGATATTTTCTGAATTCTGGATTTTTAAGAAAGAATGTATATATAAAGACATGTTGACTCAGTAGGTGGAGGGGGGCGGGGGGGGAACCTAGTAACTACGACCATGTGTTGTGAAATTTTAATATGGCTTTACGAATAATGGCCCGGAAACTGATCTCGTGTAGGTGAGGGAGTGTGAGAATGTTGGGGGTGGTGGTGATGGAGAGGGAGTGGTTAGAATACAAAGGATAAGGCAATTTTAGTAAACGGTTCTTAGTATATATCTTGTAGCAAATTTCAATTCATTAAGTTGTCAGTAAATCGATGTTCACCTGTAAAAATCACCTATCTTAGTTGTTGAATTATATATAAAATGGCTAACAATTATTTGGTATTGTATGTGACTCGGGAATCTGAATACAATCAATTTTGAGTTATTTTAAAAATGTCAACAAGGGAAATACACCTTCACTACTGCCTTCTTTATTCTGTGAGAAAACTGAATCCTAGTTCAATATGTTCAACAGAAAGTTGCCTGTAAGAAAAGAAATTTTAAAGGCAGGTTTTTAAAAGAAAAATGCATCTTATGTAGGTGATATGGCTGCACTATAGATTGCTTCAACTCAGAAATGTGAAGGGAAAAAAAATCATGCTACTAGATTGCCCCTTTCCAGTATTAAAATGTATTTTCTTCAAAACCTTATTTTTACAGTCACCTCTGACACTGAGAAACTTTCACTCTAAAGATTTAGCACTGGGGCGCCAGGGTGGCTCAGTCGTTAAGTGTCTGCCTTTGGCTCAGGTCATGATCCCAGGGTCCTGGGATCAAGCCCCGCATCTGGCTCCCTGCTCTGCGGGAAGCATGCTTCTCCCTCTCCCTCTGCCCCTGCTTGTGTTCCCTTTCTTGCTGTGTTTCTCTCTCTGTCAAACAAATGGATAAAATCTTAAAAAAAAAAAAAAATTTAGTACTTAGCACTAAATTTGGAGTCAAGAAAATAGTAATACTGACTTGACATACTTAGGCATTTGGTGCAGGAAACAAAAGCTACCGTGTAGTTTTTTCTAAACTATAACACACTATAATAAATGTAAGCTATTATTGCTGGATAAAGAAGTATTTTACAAAAATTAATTGAAATTAATATGAAATTCTCCAGGGCAAGGGACAGTTTATAGTCTTTTTTTGTAGTCCACATTTCTAACGTGGCTTATAGTAGGTGTTCAATATAGTTACGGAAAGAATGAATTAATGAAAAATAAAACAAAAATGGATAAAACATGCATGCAGATTGAATTGATTTGCTTCTTTTAGTTTAATGAACAATTACTGAAGGCCTCTGTGTCAAAATTGTGCACAATGTTTCCACATATAGTTTATAAAAGCCTGGTGACCTTCCTTTTTTGATCTTTTTTGATGTATGTTTCTATGAAGAGTGGGGCCCCTTGGGTGGTATTAATGATCATCTCAGATAACTGCGTAGCACGCTGAAGCATTTCACTTGTTATATGTACATGTACTTTCTCACAATGGCCTATGGGAAGGCAGGCCAGATATTATCACTCCTGTTTTGTAGGTGAGGAAATCCAGACATGGTGAGATTAAATGACTTGCCAACTCCCTGCCACTGAAGCAGCAATACCAGGGACAGAAGCTGGATCTCATGCCTAGTGTTTTCACCTATGAACCACACTACCTTTTTCAAGATACAGTGTACTCCAGAAAATCAGTCTCAAATTAGGCTTCATGAAAATGTCAAACTTTTGAATAACTTTTATATAAGGAAAACTTATATTTTACAACCTAGTAATTACTGAAATGGTTAAATGTGCAAGTTCTAGAGTCAGGTGACTAAATTTGAACCCTGGATTAACAAGTTGCTAGCACTGCATCTTTGGTAAGTGACTAAATATCTCTAAGTCTTAGTTTCCTCATCTGTAAAATGGTGGAAGTCATAGTACCTATCTTATAGGGTCTGGGGAAGGATCAAATGAAATCATGTATGTGCATAGCACAAACAAAGCATTCAGTGTCAACTAATTATTTTTATTCCCATTATTATAATGTAAAGCAGTGGCTTTTATTTATTTATTTAAAAAAAGATTTTATTTATTTTAGAGAGAGAGAGTGCATGTGAGGGGTCAGGGGAGGAGCAGAGAGGGAATGAGAAGGAGGGGGAAAGAATCTCAAGCAGACTTCTTGCCAAGCGGGGAGCCCCAGACAGGGCTCCATCTCATGACCCCGAGATCATGCCCCAGCTGAAACCAAGAATCTGATGTTCAACTGACTAAGCCACCCAGGTACCCTTAAAGAGTGGCTTTTAATTTTTTTTTTTTTTTTTGGCACAGTAAGAGGTGAATTTTATGTTGCCATCCAGTATACAAACACATTACAAATATGTTTAAAAGAAATTCATGAATCAAGCTTAAACTTCCTATGTACAATTCATTCTTATATTTTTATTCTATCTTATTTAAAAATGCTGGTTAAGAACCACTGAATGAGGGGCGCCTGGGTGGCTCAGTCGTTAAGCATCTGCCTTCGGCTCAGGTCATGATCCCGGGGTCATGGGATCAAGCCCCACATCGGGTTCTCTGCTCAACAGGAAGCCTGCTTCTCCCTCTTCTACTCCCCCTGCTTGTGTTCCCTCTCTTGCTGTGTCTCTCTCTGTCAAATAAATAAAATCTTAAAAAAAAAAAAAGAACCACTGAATGATTTCAGATTCCATTAATGGGTAGGACCTGAAGTTTGAAAATCGTTCATGTAAAGGATGATTGGGCTAAATGAAAGAAAAATCTTTTATTGAATCTTTACATTTTTCCTTTTAATCATCTACATTTGGAATGAATATTAAACTGAAAATAGATTCTTAAAAATTTCGTAGTAATTACAGTCATTTATTGGGTATCATGATCTAGGTACTGTGCTAAGCAGTCTATTTATATATGTTATCTAATTTAGGGCTCACAACAGCCTGTAATTTGGCCCTGTGTTTCCATTTGATAATTGAGATTAAGACTCAGAGAGGTTTTATTAACTTGCCCATGGTCATAAAGTTAGTAGAGATGAAGCAAGAACTCATACGGAGTCCTGTTTGACCGCAGAGTTCTCTGCTGTCTTACCCTGTTCCGATATTCTGTCACAGTGATTGCTGTAGATCTATCATTCTTTTTATGTAAATTTGAATGGCAGTATTAAGAATTTACCCCTTGTGGTACATCTTTTGTAGTTTCCTTTGAAAGGACCCATTTGAGGAAAATTTTCAGCTTAGTAAAGTAAGAAAATATATTGGGTAGACTAGTAACTCATTTTGACTTTGGCTATTCTTTGATGTAAATATTTGGGAATAGCTTCTCAGGTTTTTACGATAGAGTCAATTAATTGGTCAGTTTTATTGAGTACCCAAAGGTTTAATATGTCTTCAAAAGAGACATGAAATAGCTGTGTAACTATAAAAAGACTTCATTACGAATGAATGTCAGCATTTGTTAAGGCACAAAATGAAGACTTAAGAGCCACGAAGAGTATTTTATAGTATATTGATTTGTCTCAAACTCACTGGGCAGTAAAAGTATTTATTTTGTAAAGTACTTATAAGGAAGCACAACTAACCGCCCTATTAAAATTTTTTTATTTCAGTTCTTTGCAAGTGTTTCTTAATTTTTAGCAGTATTTCAATTTTAATTTTTTGGTTCTTGGGACTTTCCTCTTTTAAAACTATTGTCGGGAAGAATTAAAGCATGTTGTAAGGGAATATATTTTAAAAATGGTACTTAGAATTTACAAATAGGTGATTTTAAATGATAGTGGAAAAGCAGATTTCACTGTTTCTTTCACACTTGCATCTTATAGATTCAGACCCTTGTAGTGTCTGGTTTGCCTATTGCTGTGGATATGTAGGAGTATAATAATGAGATGATTACCAGCTGCTTAAATATCTTCTATACCTTAAAGTATAGAAATATGCTCCTGCTTTTTTGCATTATAGTGTCTCTGTGCATGGAGCTTTTAACTTCTAACTCTATGTTTAAACAGTTTATTTGTTGACTTAAGGTGAGTCTTTTCAAATTTGATAATTTTAAAATCAGAGTTTGTGTAGAGCATGATGATATATTAGACAAAGAAGTTTCATGGTTTCATGGTTTATTTGGTTTGAAAATCCGTATGTTTCTGTTCATTAGTCTTCATTTTCTGTTAAGATTAGATAAAAGTGAATATATTGCTTTATTTATTTTTGGATATCGATTTCATCCTTAGGTTAGCCCTCAAAAAATTGTTTTGCTACTAGTGAAATGCGTACAGATTTAGTAAGCTTACATCTTATGCTTAATTTATTAACATTCCTTTTGTCTAACACTTGACCCTTAGTGAATTGGTATAGTTTCTGAGAGCATCAAGAAACATTCCAGCCATGGAATTGTTGTAATTTGATACTAAACTTGGTTACCGTTACATTTTGTACTATTTTTTTAATTGAAGTATAATTGACATACAATGTTTTAGTTTTAGATGTATAACAAAATGATAGTACTCTTACTGTCAATGTGAAAATTCTTAGAGATAAGAGTGCAGTCAATTTAGATGTTTATGCTAGTGGCTTTGAGGCAGATCCATATGCATATATTAGACTTACATATATGTGTGATTTCTACAGCTATATGAGAAATGCAAGATTATAAACTCTTAATCCATACATTTAAAAAATTCTTTTTTATTTATTTATTTATTCATGAGAGACAGAGGAGGAGAGAGAGAGAGGGAGAGAGAGAGAGGGAGAAGCAGAGGGAGAAGCAGGCTCCCAAGGAGCAGGGAGCCCGATGCGGGACTTGATCCCAGGACCCTGGGACCATGACCTGAGCCGAAGGCAGACGCTCAACCATCTGAGCCACCCAGGCGCCCACATTTAAAAAATTCTTAAGTAGCTTTGTGGAAATTAAAAAACAGTAAAAACCTTTAAAAGATGTTGAATATCTTATAGTTACATGTTATGAGAAACATTTAAGAAGCCAAACAGCCCAACCATGTGTAATAGCCTTTATATTGTAATAAGTTTGCATGTGAAAAGGTGATTCCATTTGAAATGTGAAAACGAAAAGCAGAAATATATTCAATCAGATTTTAAAATCTTCACCAGCCCTTTCAGGAATTTGTAGAATTTTTCAAAAGCGTACTTTAAGGCTTAAGAGGAAATTTCAATAAACTTGCTTCTAAAACTTGTACTGTAGTAAATATTAAGTGTTTGAGGAAAAGATACAAAAACTGCATCCCTGAAACACTCTGGGAGATATTTAAATCAGAAGTAGGTACTCAGCTAATTAGAGACAGGTTGTTAGGATGTAAAACAGGTAGCAGCTGCTAAGAGGAATTATTCCCAGTAACAAGAAAGGAATGACAATTTACTAAAAAGGTGTCGGGCTCTTACCAGGGAAGGCAAGAACAATCCACCCAAATGCCCACTGGCCTCCCTGGTGAGGGACTGGCTGGCACTAAGGGGGAAAAAGGGGAACAGGCAGTGGGGGGGATGCAATAGAGAAATTCAGTCATTATTTAAATCTGAGATAAGCTGGATTCAATATGTAATTTGTGAAAATTCTTGTTAACCCATGGTTTATAACTGTTAACCAGTGGTTTCCTCACACAGACATAGAAAGGAAAGGCCATGGTCCTATGATCACTGTTTTGGAAAAGGAAACATCAGTACACTGAACGCCCTTGACAAAGCCATTTGTGGTCTTAGATGGGCGCGACAGCTGATGTTCTTAGGGAAGCTTGTGACTGATCCAGCAGAGAAGACGCTGCTGGTGAATTCCAGACTGCTTCAATGATGCATGCAGGATTTTCTTCATTTTGAAAAGTTCTTAATAAATATAGAGTGACTTTTTCTCTACCAGAGCATTGTTGTGACAGACGCAGTGGACTTTCTTGGCACTCTTAGTGATGCAGCTGCCCAGGCATGTTTGTGATGGGTTAACTGTTTTCTAGAGTTAATGAGGTCAGGGTCACAGGTTCAATTCTTAGGAAGGCCAGTTAGCTTTGCTTTGTTCTCTGATCTCATATTGTACTCTTAACCCAGACTAACCATCTGGCGAAGGCAGATCATTGATCACAAAGGGACTAATAAACAAAACAGTGTGAGAGGAGCAGCATGACTCTCTCTAGAACAGTGGATGTTGAGTAATTAGAGAAGCAATCCCAAAAGCATGTGCAAATTGGTTTCATAGCATTATCTTAATATGTGGAAGATAACATGTTGTCAGTTATTTTTCTTTGTCATTTCTGTTGAAGTCTCATTTTAACAGTTGTTTTTTCCTAGTTAGGATTTTCTAAGAGTCTCATTCATTAAGCAGTTGTACACTTTTCCTGAATGTTCTTAATCTCCCTTTGGTTTGTAGGATAACGGCTGTGGTAGCGAGAAGAGGGTGAGTCTGCAAGTAGTAGATCAAACCACCTACTCTGTTGTTTACAGATCCAACTTCACTGAATTTAACAGGGGAACACTTACAGTTTTTCTGAGTCTCCTATGATGTACGCATCTCTTCTTCGCTTTATTGAAATTACCTCCAGTAACAAGAAAAATACCAAAGATCATGTAGATTTGTGCTGTCTCATATGGTCCATGTGGCTGCTGAGTATTTGAAATGTGGCTTGTCCAAAGGGAGATGTGGTGTAGATTTCAAATACTTGGTATGAAAAAAGAATGTACAGTACCTTATTAATAATTTCAAAATAGACTATATGTTGAAATAATATTTTAGCTATGTTAGGTTGAATAAAACATTACTAAAATTAATTTTACCTGTTTCTTTTTACTTTTTTAAATGTGCCTACTAGAAAATTTAAAACTGCATATGCAGCTCACATTTGTGGCTTGCATTCTACTGGGCAGCACTGTTCTAAACCAGCCCCTCATTTTACAGATGAGAAGGCTAAGGTTCAGAGGTTAAGTAACTGAGCTGAGTTCTTTCCATTGCCTGTAATCTCTTCTTGCTAATAGGTTAGGTGCTCTGGAAGATGGAACTCTCTAAACCATTAGAGGACCATTTAGTGCATGGCAATTATCATTAAGTTGCAAGATCTGTGCTTGAGTCACTGTACATTAGGTGTTATGCCAATTTGTGTGTGCGTGCACGCTCATATATAGGAGGGAAAGTTTGTTTATAATGTTGATGTTTAGACTAAGTTTTAGCTTCCTATGTAGGTCAGAGGTCTTACAGCTTTATTTACTTCTGAGAAAAACGCATTAAGATATTAGACATTAACAGCTGTAACTTGGATAAATAAGATAGTGCTCATTAAAGAGGTACTTTAATATGTATTATTACAAAAATTTCAGATGGTTTTGAATGAACCTTGATGGACAAAGCAGCAAGATTTTCAGGCTGTACCCCTTTTGGAAGGAAAAGAGCTAAAGTGAAGAGACATTGCTTACTTAGCCTATATTCTGAAGAAAGAGCTATGAGGTGTTAGTTATTCTTTCTTAACCCTGAATGCTCCTGATGTGCCAGTTGAGGAAGAACTAGCCAGAGTTGGCTGGTACAAAGCCATGGCCCCAGAATGTGGGTTTTCTGTCAGTTTTGTGAACATTATGGTCTTTAATTGGCAATGATAAAAAGGGAGAAAACCTTAGGACCGAATTTGTTGTCCTTATTATTTCTGATTGAGATTTTTGCTTTCTCAAATAGCACAGGCAGCTCAAATTAACATCTAAAAGATGTTCACTTTATGCACCTTTAGATCTAGTCTTTCTTTCTGGCCCACACAGTTCTAAGACACCATCAGTTTGTTATCAGTGACTTAATGACAGCTAGTGAACAGTGACTTTGTCAGGCAACCTCTGACACTTCAATTAATCTCATCATCCATACTAGATAAAAATGTGCAGGAATTTATCTTTTTTTTTTTTTAAGATTTTATTTAGGGCGCCTGGGTGGCTCAGTTGGTTGAGCGACTGCCTTCGGCTCAGGTCATGATCCTGGAGTCCCGGGATCGAGTCCCACATCGGGCTCCCTGCTTAGCGGGGAGTCTGCTTCTCCCTCTGACCCTCTTCCCTCTCGTGCTTTCTATCTGTCATTCTCTCTCTCAAATAAATAAAATCTTTAAAAAAAAAGATTTTATTTATTTGAGAGAGAGAGACAGCATGAGCAGGGGGGAGAGGCAAAGGGAGAACGGGAGAGGCAGAGGGAGAAGCAGGCTCCCCGTGAGCAGGCAGCCTGACATGGGCCTTGATCCCAGGACCCTGGGATCATGACCTGAGCCAAAGCAGATGCTTAACTGAGCCACCCAGGCGCCCCAGGAATTTGTCTTTTTAAGTAGGGGTGGTGTGGAGGTTGAAAGAAGATACGTGATTACTTCCAGAAGATTGGCTTATAAAAAGATTTCCCGATGACCATTTTTCTATGCTTTTTGTCTGTTACAAAAACCTGGTTGATCCTGGATATAGAGAAACAAAACAAGATAGCAATTTCTTAATGGTTACCTTTGAGTAGGCCAGAATATGTAACAGTGCCCTGTGGTATGAAGCTTAAGGAAAAGGATGTTAACCTTTTTTTTTTTTAAGATTTTATTTATTTATTTGAGAGACAATGAGAAAGAGAGAGAGCATGAGAGGGGGAGGGCCAAAGGGAGAAGCAGACTCCCTCTTGAACAGGGAGCCCAGTGCGGGACTCGATCTTGGGACTCCAGGATCATGACCTGAGTGGAAGGCAGTCGCTTAACCACCTGAGCCATCCAGGTGCCCAAGGTTGTTAACCTTAAAAATAAAACTGCCAGTTATTTTATCAGCAAAAGATTTGCTTTTTTGGGAATAGCAGAGAATGCAATTTGGGACATGGAAGCTATGGCAGAACTATAGACTGGAGAACAAAGCAGTGGACTGCTTTTTTATAGAGGAAAGGGGGGAGTTGGGAGGGGCTTCTCATTGGCTGAACTGTGACTGCCTCTCATTGTCTGGGCTGCTGGGATTGTAAAAGTGGTATCCACCTGCAGTGTGCCACTTGCCCTTGGGCCTGAAATTGAGCTGGGGTGCTGGGTGTGAGAGCTCCCCTGCTGGTCTCGAGACTTCATTCTAAATGACGTATCCTTTTATTAATTTTCACAAGTACCATGACCATCCACATCCCATCCGGCCTGAGTCATCGGAAACCCACTTTATCTTATAGCACCAGACATGTATTGAGTACACGCCATGTGCTGGGTACCATGGGTAAAGCATGAGAAGAACAAAGGTTGGGGGAGTGCAGAGTACTTGAATGCAAAAATACTAATAACTTTGTCTCAGTCTAATTTAAGAATGTAGCATTTTTACATTGTTGCAGAATGAATGCATTTAATTTATGGTCTACATTTCACTATCTGATTTCATGTACTGTCATGTTTAATGTTACCTCTTGTTTTTAACAATAAGTTTTTTCCTTTGTCATTGGGGCAGCCAGTTGGGATGCTGGGAGGCTGTTGTTGCATCGGGAGTCATTGAGCATGGAAGGGGTAGAACACCTCCCCTGAATTCCCTCCCTTTCCCCCTGATCCAGCTGTTTGTATCAGGCAGTGTGGAGTGGCTAGTGAATAGGAAAAGGAAGGACTCACAGTCTAGTGAAGAAGAAACACAAGGCAGAATTTAAAGTGTGCTAGGATGCATCAAAATGCTATGGCAACTCAGAAGGAATGATTATTCTGGTGAAGAAGGATTGAATAAAGAAAGATAAGGAGGTCGCTTACAGAGGAAGTGATATTTGAGCTGGGTCTTGAAGGATGGGGAGAATTTTGACAGATGGAGAGGGGGTGGAAAGTAAGCACGAAAGCCATGGTATATTGAGGTGGCAGGAACATCTGGCGTGGAAGGGAGTGGTAGAGGCCGGACTAGAAAAGTGGGTCAGGCAAAATTTGGAGAGATTTGAAAAAGGTAAGGAGTGTTGACATTTTTTAAGGCAATGGAGAGCTATCCTAAGCAGCCAGTGGCATGATCGCATTGACTTTGGAAGGATGACTGGGATTTAAGAGGCCTGATTCTAAGGGCAGGTTTCCCTCTAATTTGCCTGGTGACCTTGCGCAAGTCACTTTACTCCTCTGGGCCTCAGATAATCTCATGTATAAAATCAAAGGGTATGGGGCAAGAATTATCCAGTTAGTCAGTAAACAGATACAGTAGTTACCAAGGGCTTGGTCTGTGCCAAGGGCTATCGTTTGGTGCTTGGATACAAGAGCAGACACACAGGGCCCTTTGTGATGGAGGCGATATTCCAGTGGGAGAGGGACAGTAAATAGTAAACATGTAAGTATATAATATAATGTCCTAAGTACTTTAAAGTAAAGCTGAGTGAGTGGAGTGAAACGTGGCACTGTTTCTGGATAGAGTAGCCCAGAGCACTTTGAAGTAGAAGAGCTGTGGGAATATTTGGAATCTCTTCCAGCTTTCAGATCATAGGTATAATTAAGTGAAAAGCTGTGGTAGTTCAGTCTCTTCAACATTGATTAAAATCAGTTTCCAGATAGATGTTGTTCTTACAGTTTCGATTAATTCCACCAATATGGTTATTGATGGGCAGGATCTTTTTAGCACTCCATCTTTTAAATAGCTTGACTAAGTACAGCATAATCTCATTTTAGAAAACAGTTTCTTTGGTGTCCTGAAAAAAGGCCACTTGTGTTGGTAATTTGGATGCCCCCTCTCTCCCTCCGCACATGATCTATCTCAAACCTTGCGACTTATGGAAAGGGAAGATGCTAACATTTAACCAGCTGGATTTGAGGAGGTTGTTCAATATACTGAATAGCTCTTCTGAGTTATTTTAATATAAATTAAAATTAACTGGGAGCTCTGGGACAGCCCTATTTTAATTAGAGCTGGAACGCATCTTAGGAGACCATTTCTGCCAGTTATAATCGTAAGAGTGGCATTATGATTTTTTTTTTAAGAATCATTAATAAGTTAGGTCTATCTTGACATCTTCCAAGTTTGATGTATAGATCAATGATCCTTGTCAAATCAAGTGAAAGGCTGAAGAATGCAAACATTTTTCTTTGGCCCATAACCTTTTCCTTGGAGATGTGAAATAGTTGAGCACTTATCAGCAGAAGAGTATGCATAAAACTGCCTTGTTCTTTATATGAGATATTAGGTTGGGAAATCTGGACTTACTCTTTATTGAGGACTGTTAAGGGTTTTAAATTGATTTCCCACAAATGATGTCTGCAGTGTTGGGAAGCTAGGGTGGTAGGCTGTACTTTTCGAGATGGTGTAAGATGTGATCCCTGACCTCTGCTGGCCTGGAATCCAGGCTATGTGGCTTTGTTTCTTCCTCAGTACTTCACAGCCAGTAGAACTGGCCCTGGCTGAATTATTTAACTCATCTTATCCTTTAAGATAGTTACAAGCAGTTGTTATAGAACTGAGTGATTTATAATTTGGGGCTTGCACATGTATTTTTGTTCTTTCTTCATTTTCCCTTTTACTGAGGATAGAAGTACCTTTTGGGTCTTTGGTTCTGCCTGCTGGTTGTTTATAATCCCTGCTCTAGATTTCCTCATTCTGCCGGTCCCTGTTGTAATATGATTTATCTTTTTAAAATTAAAGTCTTATTAAAATTCCCTCGTGCATCTATCTTCCTCAGAATGTTTAGCTGTTTGGTATAGAGGCGAGAAGGAAGGAAAGACCTAAGGAAGAAAGGAAAGAAGGAAGGAAAGAAGGGGAGGAAGGAGAGAGAAAGGGGAATTCTGTTTGGACATAGTACTAACAGGTCATGTTAATATGTGATTATTATGTTTGAATTTCCAATATTTTTGTTTTTTCTCCTCAAATGTTTAAAAATATATTTATTGTGGCAAAATATATATAACATAAAATTTACCATTTTAAACTTTTTAAAAAAAAGATTTATTTATTTAGAGAAAGAGAAGGAAAGAGTGCGTGCACTGTGTGTGAGCAGGGGGAAGTACAGAGGGAGAGGGAGAGAAGCAGACTCCCCGCCGAGTGCAGATCCTAACATGGGGTGACCGACCTTACAACCCCAAGATCATGACCTGAGCTGAAATCAAGAGTCAGATGCTTAACCGACTGAGCCACCCAGGGGCCCCACCATTTTAACCAGTTTAAGTATATAGTTCATTGGTATTAAGTACACTTAGAATGTCATACAACCGTCTCCACTGTTCAATTCCAGAACTTTTTCATTATCCCAAACAGAAACTTTGTGGCCTGTTAAACAGTAACCCCTCATTCCCCCATCCCCTGGTAACCCCTATTCTACTTTGTCTCTATGATTTTGCCTATCCTAGGTACTTCATATTCATGGAATCACAGAATATTTGTCCTTTTGTGGCTGATTCACTTCACTTAGTATAATATTTTAAAGATTTACCCATGTTGTAGCATGTATCAGACCTTTATTACTTTTTATGGCTGAATAAAATTACATCATATATATATATATATATATATATATATATAAAACACATCTTAAAAAATTCATCTGTTGATAGACATTTGGGTTGTGAATAATACTGCTATGGACATTGTTGTGTATCTTTTTGAGTTGTTGCTTTCTATTCTTCTGGATATATACCTAGGAGTAAAATTGCTGGTATCATAGGGTAATTTTATGTTTAACTTTTTGAGGACCTGCCATACTGTTTTCTATAATGACCAGACCATTTTAAAATCCCACCAGCAATTGCACAAGGGTTCTGATTTCTCCACATCCTCACTTGTTATTACTTGTTATAATAGTAATACAGGTTTCTCCTGCTGTCCGAAAGTAGAGTATTCCTATGAGACCCTTTGTAAGCTGAAATGGCATAAAATGAAGAGGCAATTACAATTAATTTACATGAAAAATATTTTGAGCATTCCCAGACCCCAAAAATAACCTCCTAGGTTTTACTGTTACCTATGATACCTCTTGCTGACGGATGCACGCAAAAAATCACAATAAACATGGATGCTCGCAGGCTCAGCTCAAATCTATGGAGGTTTGATGCCGAGAGGCTGAGTGTAGTGCCCGGGGAAGGAGCTTGGCAGCACCACTGTCGCTGCTCGGGCTGTGCACTGCCTCTATAATGGCTCGCTGCACAACAAATGCTGAACGCTATCTTTACTTTTTGCCTTTTTTTGGTAAAATAAAAAATCCTTCTCAGATTTCTTTCAGTTAGTGAAAACAGGCATTGATGTGAGTCTTTGGTAAAAGTAAAGTGGCATATCATAAACTTCTGAAAAGCAGGGGAGGGGCGCCTGGGTGGCTCAGTCGGTTAAGCGTCTGCCTTCGGCTCAGGTCATGATCCCAGCGTCCTGGGATCGAGCCCTGCGTCTGGCTCCCTGCTCGGCGGGAAGCCTGCTTCTCCCTCTCCCACACCCCCTGCTTGTGTTCCCTCTCACTATCTCTCTCTGTCAAATAAATAAATAAAATCTTAAAAAAAAAAAAAGCAGGGGAGTAACTATTACATTGAATGTATATACCACATTTTGTTTATACATTCATCTGTCAGTCAATGCTTGGGTTGCTTCCATATTTTAGCTATTGTAAATAAGGCTGCTGTGTACATGGGTGTACAAATATCTCTTCAAGACCCTGTTTTTAGTTCTTTTGGGTGTAGACCTTGAAGTGGAATTGCTGGATCAGACGGTAATTCCATTCTTTATTTTTCGAGGAACCACCATATTGTTTTCTACAGTGGCTATACTGTTTTACATTCTACCAGCAGTGCACAGGGTTCCAATTTCTCCACATCCTTGCCAACACTTGTTGTCTTTTTGGGCGGGGGGTTGTTTGTTTTTTGTTTGTTTTTTGATAATAGCCATCCTGATGGGTGTGAGGTGATATCTAATTGTGGTTTTGATTTGCATTTCTCTAATGATTAGTGATGTTGAGCATCTTTTCATGTGCTCATGGACCATTCCTATATCTTCTTTGGAGAAATGTCTATCCAAGTCCTTTGTCTGCTTTTTATTTAGGTTGTTTGCTTTTGTATTGTTGAGTTTTAGAATTTCTCTGTATATTCTAGGTATTAGTCCCTCATCCAATATATGATTTGCAAATATTTTCTTCCATTCTCTGGTTGCTTTTTTATTCTATGAATACTGTCTTTTGATGTATAAAATTTAAAGATTTTTGTGAAATCCAATTTATTTTCTCTTTTGTTACCTGTGCCTTTGGTGTTGAAATTGTTGCCAAATTCAATGCTGTGAAGCTTTTGTCCTGTGTTTTCTTTTAAGAGTTTTATTGTTTTAGGTCTTACATCCTGAAACATTTGGTCCTTGATCCATTTTGAGTTAATTTTTGTATATGGTGTTAGGTAAGGATCCAGTTTCTTTCTTTTGCATGTGGATATTAAGTTTTCCTAGCACCATTTGTTGAAAAGACTGTTTTCCCTCCGTTGAATGGTCTTAGCACCCTTGCCAAAATCATTTGACCATATGTGCAGGGGTTTATTTCTGGGCTTTTGTTTTATTGTATTGGTTTCTAGGTCTGTCTTTATGCCAATACTATACTGTTTTGATTACTGTAGCTTTGTAGTAAGTTTAGAAATTAGGAAATGTGAGTCCTCCAGTTTTGTTCTTCTTTCTCAAGATTGTTTTGATTATTCTGGCCCCCAGAAATTCCATGTGAATTTTAGGATGAGTTTTTCAATTTCTGCCTAAAAACACCATTGGGATTTTAATGGGGAGTGCATTGAATCTGTAAATTACTTTCGGTAGTATTGACATTTTAACAATGTCAAGTCTTCCAACCCTTGAACATGTGATGTGTTTCCATCTATTTATGTTGTCCTTAATTTCTTTAAGTAATATTTTGTAGTTTTATTTTTATTTGTTTATTTATTTTAAGTAATCTCTTTGCTCAACGTGGGGCTCGAACTCATGATCATGAGATCAAGAGTCATATGCTCTACTGACTGAGCCAGCCAGACACCCCTGTTCTATAGTTTTAATTGTACAAGTCTTTCACCTCTTTGGTTAAGTTATTTCCTAAGTATTTTATTTTTTTTGAGAGAGATATTGAGAGAGAGAGCAAGCACAGGCAGGGGCAGGGGGAAAGGGAGAAGCAGACTCCCCACTGAGCAGGGAGCCTGATGCGGGGCTCCATCCCAGGACCCTGGGATCATGACCTGAGCCAAAGGCAGATGCTTAACCGACTGAGCCACCCAGGCGCCCCCTAAGTATTTTATTCTTCTTGATATGATTGTAAGTGGATTTGTTTTTGTAATTTCCTTTTTGCATGGTTAATTGTTTGTGTGTAGAAATACAACTGATTTTTGTGTGTTGACTTTGTATTCTGCTACTTTGCTGAATTCATGTATTCTAACACCTTTGTGTGTGTGTGTGTGTGTGTGTGTGTGTGTGTGTGTGTGTAGTCTTTGGGGTTTTCTACATATAAGATCATATCATCTGTAAACAGAGATAATTGTACTTCTTCCTTTCCAATTTGGTTACTTTTTATTTCCTTTTCTTGCCTAATTGCTCTGGCTAGAATTCCCAGTACTTTGTTGAATAAACGTAACGAAAGCAAACATCTCGCCTGTTCTTGGTTTTAGAGGAAAGGCTTTCAGTCTTTCACAATTGAGTATGATGTTTGCTGTGAGGTTTTTTTTTTAATGGAAATAAAAACACCACTTTATTTTTGTGAGTAAAGGCTAATCGCTCTAAATTCAGAGTTCTAAAATCAAAACATAAGAATTCTCCCCTCCTTTCCCTCACCTTCATGGAGGGAGCCAGCTGAGGAGTTGTCAAGCACTCTTCATGGTCTTTGTCTCTATGAAACAAAAAACTCTGCTGTGGGGTTTTTTGTTTTTTTAAATATTTATTTATTTGACAGAGAGAGAGGGAACACAAGCAGGGGGAGTGGGAGAGGGAGAAGTAGACTCCCTGCAGAGCAGGGATCCCAGGACCCTGGGATCATGACCTGAGCCAAAGGCAGACGCTTAATGACTGAGCCACCCAGGCGCCCCTGCTGTGGGTTTTTAATATATGACTTTTATTAAGTTGAGGTAGTTTCCTTCTATTTCTATTTGTTGAATATTTTTATCATGAAAGAATATTGAGTTTTGTTAGATATTTTTTCTGCATCACTTGAGATAATCATGTGGTATTTTTCCTTCATTTTATTGATAGGACATATTACATTGATAAATTTTTGTATGTTGAACCATCCTTGCAATCCAGGGATAAATCCTACTTGGTCAAGGTGTATAATCCTTTTAATATGCTGCTGAATTCTGTTTGCTAGTATTTTGGTGAAGATTTTTGCATCAGTGATTCTAAGGGATATTAGTCTGTAGTTTTCGTTTAATGTCTTTGTCTGGCTTTGGTATCAGGGTTATGCTGGCCTCATAGAATGAGTTATGAAGTGTTCCCTCCTCTTCAATTCTTTTGAAAAGTTTGAGAAGAATTGGTATTAGTTCTTTACATGTTTGGTAGAATTCACCAGTGAAGCTCTCAGGTCCAGGACTCTCCTTTGTTGGGAGATTTTTGATTACTGATTCTATTTCTTTCCTTGTTCTAGGTCTCTTTAGATTTTCTCTTTCTTCATGATTTAATCTTAGTAGGTTTTGTGTTTTAAGGAATTTGCCCATTTTATGTAGGTCATTGAATTTTTTGGCATACAGTTCATAGTACTCTCTTAATCCTTTTCATTTCTGTGGAATCAGTAATGTCTCCACTTTCATTTCTGATTTTAGTAATTTTGGGTCTTTTCTTTTTTTCTTAGTTTATTTAGCTAAAAGTTTGTCAATTTTATTCATATTTTCAAAGAACCAAATTTTGGTTTCATTGATTTTTTTTCAAATTTTCTGTTCTCCATTTCATTTATTTCTGCTCTAATTTTTTTTTCTACCTTCTGGTAGCTTTGGGTTTAGTTTGTTCTTTTTCTAGTTCCTTAAGTTGTAAATTAAGTTGTCGATTTGAACCCTTTCTTGTTTTTTAATGTAAGTGTTTATAGCTATAAATTTTTCTTAGCACCGTTTGCTGTACCCCATAAGTTTTGGTGTCTTGTGTTATATTTTCATTTATCTCTTAAGTATTTTCTAATTTTTCTTGTTATTTCTTCTTTGGTCCATTGGTTGTTTAAAAAGTGTAGTGTTTAGTTTCCACAATTTTGTGAATTTTCCAGTTTTTTGTTATTGATTTCTAACTTCATCTCATTGTGGTCAGAGAAGGTACTTTGTATGACATCTTTTTTTTTTTTAAGATTTTATTTATTTATTTGAGAGAGAGAAAGAAAGAGATTGAGTGGGAGGAGGGGAAGAGGGAGAAGTAGACTCCCTGCAGAGCAGGGAGCCCAGTGTGGGACTTGACCCCAGGACCCTGGGATCATAACCTGAGCTGAAGGCAGATGCTTAACTGACTGAGCCACTCAGGTGCCCTGATATCTATCTTTCTGAATCTATTGAGACTTAATTTGTGGCCCAGCATATGGTCTATCCTGGAAAATGTCCCATGTGAAGTTTTTGCTTCATATAATCTGATGGTCTGTCATTAGATATGTGTTTATAATTATTATATCTTCTTGCTGTATTGAACCTTTTATTAATGTTTAATATCCTTTGTCTTTTGTAATATTTTTAAATTTAAAGTCTGTTTTGTCTAATACTAGTATAGCCACCATTGCAGTCTTTTGGTTACTTTTTGTATGGAATATTTCTTCTTTCTTTCACTTTTAACCTGTTTGTGTCGTTGGATCTCGAGTCTTTCATAGACAGCTTATAGTTGGGTCGTATGTTTTTAACCACTCTGCCAATCTCTGTCTTTTATTAGGAGAGTTAATCCAATTATATTTAAAGTGATTACTGATAAAGAGGGACTTCCGTCATTGTGCTATTTGTTTTCTATATGTCCTATAGCTTTTTTGTCCCTCATTTCCTATATTACTGTCTTCTTTTGTGTTGTTAATTTTTTTGGTTTTAAAATGTTTAAATTCCTTTCTCATTTCTTCTATAGCTATTTTCTTTGTGATTACTATGAGGGTTACAGTTAATATTCTTAAAGTTATAACATGCTAACATGATTTTATAGCTTAACTTTAATAACATCCAAAAACATTTTTTTTAGAGCTCTGTTTCCACCCCTTTTAGTTGTTGTCACAAAATTACATCTTTATACATTTTGTGCCCCAAATCATAAACTAATAATCCTTTTAAATGTATTAGTCTCCTAAGCTATGTAGAAAACAAGATTGGGAATCACATACTAAAGTTACAGTAATGGCAGCTCTCATGTTAATAATACCTTTTTTCTTTAAATGTATTAGTTTCTTAAATCATGTGGAAAACAAAGAATACAGATACAAACCGTTGTTACAAAAATACTAGCTTTTATAATTGCCTGTATATTTATTTTTATTGAGATCTTTATTTTTCCATACAGTTTTGAGTTACTGTGTAGTGTCTTTTCATTTCACCTGTAGGACTCCTTTGAGCATTTCTTGCAAGCCAGGTCTGGTGGTCACAAACTCTCTCAACTTTTTTTTATCTGGAAATGTCTTAATTTCTCCCTCACCTTTGAAGATTTGCCAGATATAGGATTCTTACTTGACAGTTTTTTTCTTTTAGCACTTTGAATATATTAGTCTATTGTCTTCTTGCCTCCAAAGTTTCTGGTGAGATATCTGGTTATCTTATTGAGGATCCCTTGTATGTAGTGATTCAATTCTCTTGCTGTTTTCGAGATTTTCTCTTTCCCTTTGTGTTTTGAAAGTTTCATTATAATGTGTTTTGGTGTGGGTCTGTGTTCAAAGTACTTGGAGTTCATTAAAATTCTTGAGTGTTTATGTTCATGTCTTTTATCAAATTTGGGAAGTTTCAGCCATTATTGAAATATTCTTTCTGCTCATTTCTGTCTCTTTCTTCTGGGGCTCCCATAATGGGTATTTTCATCTGTTCCGTGGTGACACACACACATATCCCTAAGCTCTGTTTCTTTTCCTTTCAGCTCCCTTTTTTTCTGTTTTGTAGTGACAATAATTTCCATTTTCCTATCTTCAAGTCCACTGATTCTTTCTTCTGCTTCCTCACAACTACCTTTGAATACATCTTAGTGACGTTTTCATTTCTGTTATTGTACTTTTCAGCTCAGAATTTGTTTTGCTTCTTTTTAGGTTTTATCTCTCTTTAATATTTCCATTTTGTTAACGCATCATTTTCTTGACTCTTTCCATGTCTCCCTTTAGTTCTTATAGTATCTTTAAGACACTTGCTTTAACATCTTTGTCTAATATATCTGCCATTAGGTCTTTTTTCAGGGACAGTTTCTGTTGATTTGTTTTTTCCTTTGAATGTGTCATGCTTTTCTGTTCCTTTGTATGACTTGTGATTTTTGTTTGGTTGGTTGGTTGAACACTGGACATTTTAATCTAATAATGTGGTAATTCTGGAAATCAGATTATCCCTTTTACCTAGGGTTTGCTCTTTTTTGTTATTGTTTTTGGTTTTTTGATTGTTGTAGGTGGTGTCTGTGCTGAGGATTAACCTGAAGGTCTTTTCTGAGCCTTTCCCTGGGCATATGTGATCATTTTCTAATTTTTCCCGTGTATGTGTTTTTTTGTTTGTTTTGTTTTGTTTTCTTGGTGCAAAATGGTGGTTTTATTAAAGCATGGGGGCACAACCCGTGGTCAGAAAGAGCTGCTGCCCTGGCATTGTGTGGAGTAACTCACAGTTGTTTTTGAATGTCTTAGTCTTTAATGCCTAGCTCCTTGAGAAGGGGAAAGAGTGAAAAGTGAAGTGGGGGAGGGGTGGAGACACTGGCCCTTTAAATCCCTTGGAAGTCACTTCAGCCAGAGGGGGAGAGGCTTGCAGTACTAGGGGAAGGTGCAACAACAGTGGCTGCCAGCCTCCTTGTCTGCATTTACGTGGTCAGAAGCACCAGTCAGCAATCAGAGCACAGATCCCCAATATTCGTAGGAGAGAGTCCTTTTTGCCCACGGTAGCTCCCAGTTGTGCAAGCTGCTCTAGGAACACATGCAAACACAGTTGCCTGCCACTCCCTGGCTGGGGATGGAGGATAGCTAGCTGGTACTGTGCTAAGAACTAAAATTGACCAAAATTAACTGTGTTTTTTAGTTCAGATTTACCCCTGGAAGTTTCAGGTCTTCAACAGACTCCAGAGTTGCAGAATAATTGCATCAGACAGGTTCTGCCACTGTGAGTTGTTTTCTAGGTGGGGAGACAGATTCCTCGTGCTTCCTCCTCTGCCATCCTCCCAGAATCCTTTCCCCTTTGCCCAGTTTTGAATTGGATTGTTTGCTTTTTTTGGTGTTGAGTTGTAGGAATTCTTTATATATTCTAGATATTAATCACATATCAGATCCATGATTTGCAGATGTTTTCTTTCATTCTTTGAGTTGTCTTTTCACTTTCTTGATAGTGTTCACATGTTTTCTTAACTACAACAGTTATACATTAAGGTGAAAAGGGATTAATATAAAAAACAAGCAGCAAGCACAAACCTAAGCTCTATAAGTAGATGGTAATATTGCCACTGTTTGATGAAGGCTCCCAGGAGAAGACAAGATGACCAAAGTCTTTGAGTCACAGTCTGGATTCATGTTCCCTTAGAGATTACAAGTGCTTCTTCTGGGATTTCAGTGGGCAAGGCCAGGAGTGAATCCTGAGAAATGTAGGGCTGCTTACGTCCAGCCATCTGACATAGACAGGAGTTGAGTTAGGTAATGCAAGTATTTTTTCCTCCATGTTGCTTCCCAAAACTTTGCTAATAACCCCAATACTTCTCATTTTCTTCCATATCTCTATCTACTTTGATTCAGCACTAATATTTTGCCTGTGGTATTCACCCTTTTCCCTATGATATCTTCTTCTTTGTTAGTTGTACATTTTGCTCATTGTATATTTGTTCTGGTATGCCCGTAGCTCATGTTGGTGAGAGAAAAACTACCTACTGTTTCAGTCTGTAGCCAGATAAGCTTTCCCTCTGGTTATTTCTTTTGGGGACAGGGTTGTGCACCACAGTTCCATCTACACGATGTTTTTCATTAAGTCTTCTTTTTGCAACTGCTGTATCCAACGTTCTTGAGAAACTTTCCCTTTTGACCTGAATTGTCATTGTTTATAAATTGAAGCTGCAGTAGTGTGCTTATAGTTTTCATTGTTAAAGAAAATTGCCATTACTACTCTACCCAAACCCATAGTTAGGAGAATGGGAAGAAAACACCAATGTGCACTTCCTGGCTCTTTGAGTCAGGCAAAGATTGTGGTGATTATGTGAAACTGAGTAAGTGAGCAAAAAACGTGCAGCACAGATTTTCAGGAAATTGTCTTTACAATGTGATAGATGGAGAAATAGCATGAGGTGATAGCATAAGTTTTTAGTACATGATCCCTTGTCTTTTAATTTTAGTAAGTAAAGCCAAAACAAAACAGAACAAATTCTCAAGGAGAGTGAAGGTCATTAAGAAGTTTAGAAATAGCCGTGGTTCCTGATGTTTCTCTGTAGCGGTGTGAACCTGGAAGATGGAAGCCTAGCCTCTGTAGTTCTTTTTTTAATAAGATGGGTGCATATAAGAACCCACTTTTTGTGTATGTGATCAACTCCAAGTGTGGTCTGCTATAGAGTTAGCATTGACAAATAGGTTGACATCAAAGCAGGAACTATTAATCACATCTTCTTTCCGCTCCCAGAGTTCCATCTCAGTTCTTAAAAACAGATAAATTTCATGATGCCAGTATTACAAAAATAGATTCAATGAGTATAGATTTTTTTTGGCAATTTTGTCTTTTTATAAGAGAACAAGAATTGTTCTCAGATGCAGTCAAATCTTCATTTTTAGTTAGTGAAATAATAACATCATAAAGCTGCTTTGCTGGAATAATTTTATAGTTACCAAATTTTTATATGTATAAATGTGTATGTATACATATGACTTAAAAAATTTTTTTTAAGATTTATTTATTTTAGAGTGAGAGTGAACGCAAGCAGGGGGAGGGGCAGAAGGAGAGGGAGAGAAGAAGACTCCCTGCTGAGCACAGAGCCTGACATGGGGCTCTATCTCAAGGCCCTGAGATCACGACGTGAGTGGAAACCAAGAATCAGTCGCTTAACCAACAGTCACCTGGGCGCCCCTATGACTTTATTTTTATGCAATCTTATTTATAAATAGTTTCTCAAAATTTAGTATTTGTATTTGATTAGAGAGCCAATATCTTCAAAAAGGTAATAAGGAAACAAGTATTTCTTCAGAGGATATTTCAGAGTTTTATTGCACTGAGTAATGTTTCAGTATAAGACAATGAGCCATTTCTGTACCTAGCCTCAGGTTATTGAGTCTTGCAGTATTTTTTGGACTCCTTCCTTCAGCCACGACAAATGTGTTAGCATCTGTCTTAGAGCTAAGAATAGTTTAATATAAATTCCATAGCACCCACCATACTTGCAACAAGAGAAGAAATAAATAAGGACTTTCCCATTCCCAGTGGATTGAAACTTCCAGACCCTGACTTTAGCAGATCTCATTTCCTGAACATCTCTAAATATCTCTGCAATGTGTACAGGGTAGAAACAATGTGTTTAGGCAATCAGGATTCAGGATTGAGCTATGAACTCGTAGGACATCTTATTCTACCTCCCAGCATGCTATGGACTTCTTGCTCTAAATCCTACAGACTGGAGCTGCCTTCTCTGACTATAGTCTTCTTGCCTTTCAAATCTTTCTCAGGTATTTCATTTCCCTTAAGATCTCAGTTCTTTTAACAGACATTTTTTTTGAGTGCTGTGTTGGCTTTTGGTAGGTGCTGCATAATAATAACTTACATTAGAGTGACATGACTTGAGAGGAGTAAGGGTGTCCTCACCCTCATGGAATCCATTTAGAAGGTTATTCATAGCTTGTACTGGAGGGATAGTGGAGGGATAGTGATGGAGAAGTGTTAGGTTCTGGGTATGTTTTGGAGGGAGAGGACATGGAGAGACACAAGGGAGAAGGCCAGATGAAGATGGAGGTGGTGATTAGAGTTGTGCCGCCGCATGCCCAGGAATGCTGTGGTGAGAGGCTGGAAGAGGCCAAGAAGGATCCTCCCCTAGAGCCTTTGGAGGAAGCATGGCGCAGCTGCCATCTTGAGTTCACACTTCTGGCTTCCAGAACTGTGAGAGAATAAGTTTCTGTTGTTTTAAACCACCAAGTTTGTGGAAATTTGTTATGGCAGCCTTAGGAGACTAAGACAGGTGCCTGTTAGACATCAATGTTGTGATGTTAATGTGACAAATGAGTTTGAACTCCAGGGAAAAGATCTGGGCTGGAGATATAGAATTGCTGGTCTTTAGTATAGAGCTGATATTTATTATTTTTTTTAATTTATTTTTTTTTGGGTTTTCCCAAAGAGTTTATTTGAGCAGACTTGGAGACAGTGAGGCTCTGCATCTAAAAGAAGGTGTTGGGCCTCTTGGTGGTGAAGCGTGGCTTGTGCTGGCGACGCAGGACCCGGTGGGGCAGCGGGAACTTGATCTTGGAGTCGTGGAACTGCTTGACAGCTGGTCGGCAGCACTTGCTGGCTGCAGTCTCCTCCACCTTCATGATCTGGATCGAGTGGGCCCGGGCACGGTGTCGGGCGCCCATGTCTCTGTAGCACTGTGTGACGGCGCCCGCAGTGGTCAGGTCCCGGTACTCCCGGTACATGTTGTGGGTGCCGCTACGCGAGTCATAGCGCAGCCAGATGCCAAAGTTCTTCACCCGCAAGGGGGACTTCTCAAACACCTGTCCACAGTAGACAATTTCCCCCGAAGATTTCTTCGTCTTTTTCAGCTGAGACACAAAGTACCAGAAGCGGGATTTGGCGACGACGTGATTAGGTGCAAAGATTCGCATGCGATGCAGGGGCAGAGTGCGACATTTGGGGGTGGGCAGGCAGCGCCCCACCACCTTGTACTCTCGCAGTGTTCCCGAAGCCTTCATGGCGCACTCCCCGCTCTCGCAGCCACACGAGAAAGGCTAGAGCTGATATTTAAAGTGATGAGAGTAGGGGTGCCTGGTTGGTTCAGTCGGTGGATCAATGAACTCTTGATCTCAGGGTTGTGAGTTCGAGACCCACGTTAGGTGTGGAAATGACTTAAAAATAAAATCTTAAAAAGAAAAATAAAGTAGTGAAAATAGATGAGACCCCCCAGGGAAAAGTGTCTCGAGAGAGTAGGTCCAAGAACTGAACCCCAGGGTGCTTCTATGTTTAGAGGTTGGGCAGGTGAAGAGGATTTAGGAAGACTAGCTGGTGAGGTCCTTCAGGCAGAAGTCTTGGGGGAAGCTCTGACTCTTTATCCCTTTCTGAGTACCAAGGGGAAAAATGATGTATTGCATTAGAGACCTCCTACTTTTACGGTGCTCGGGAAGCTTTTGTGCTATACTAACCTCAGATATCTTCCACCAGGGAACATTTTATATCATGAGAGGAGGAAAGGAGAGGGAGGACCCTTAATCCTGCTCAAGACGGAGCTTGAGTAGAAAGTTGCCAGAATACTGCTGGAGCAGCAGGAAAGCTGTGTCTTTGGTCCCTCTCCTCCTACCCCAAAAGAATGTACCCAATCAAAGGGTGAATTAGAATCAATTAGAGAGATAGACTCTTTCAAGTAGTTAAAGCAGGTTGAGACTAGAAGGGGCTTAATTAATGTGGTAATGTGTGTATGAGCTCAGCATACAGCTTGACATATAATGGATAAGCAACTTATGAAACTATTATTAATTGTTATTTTTTAATACTAAACTTCCATTTTGCAGATAAGGAAGTTGAGACTCAGATGTTCAGGAACCAACAGTGACTCCCTTAATCTACACAGAAAGGAGAAATTAGCAAAGAGTCCTTAGCTTGGCATCCAAGGCCCTCTGCTTTCTGGTTACAACTCCATTTCTGTTCCAACTCCTCACCCACTACTCTCTCCTCACCCTCAACTCTGTGCGTCCAGTCACCTCCCTCCCCTCTGTGCACATGTCCTTTCCTCTTGGTTCCATGCCTTCAATCCTTTCCACTTTGCCTGCAATCACTTCCACTTCCTCTCTCCCTCTCCAGTTCCTTGCCCATTTTCACAGCTCTAACAACACCTGTGAATTCTTTCCCGACATACCTAGCCATCCTACTCTCTTCGTTTTCAAAATTCTCTAGCAGGATTCCCTGGACGCTGTCTGGATGCTGCTTAGCTTCTAGTCCCTCATACCTCTCCTGCAGACATTTCCAGCCTGTGTTGCAGAGCAGAGCTTGCTGGGTAAATCCTGAGGGAAGCAGCCCAGTGTGTGTGTGCGTGCATGTGTGTGTGTACATGTACATGTGTGTGTTTGTGTACCTTTGGGCTCTTGAGGAGATGAGAACTGTCTTTTCTGCTTGGCAACCCCTCTGCAAATGCCCTGAAAACAGAAGTGTGCTGCGTCTGACACAGCTTGTACGCCATTTGCCATCAATTATTACCTTGTAAAAAGACCTTGTAAGGCCTTTCATAATATTATTATGAATTGAAATAGTTAGTGTAATAGCCCTATTTGAATGGACAGCTTCTAAGAATCAAATAGGTTTCTTCTTTTGGTAAGACTCTTATTCCCCTAAAATTTTTGCACTAGGATAAACTTAGGGTAACCCAGAAAAAGAAAAACTTGATTCCTTGCAGGAAGATAAGGATGATTGTGATGTGCCCACAGTAACCAGAGTCTTTTCAGATGGACGCTTTCTTGCTTCAAGGGCAGACTAATACCACAGGTTCCTTGGTAACAATAATGACAGATCAGTCATATTTACCTTTACTCCTCTGTCTAAAATTGTATTTACCTTGTCAATAGATGATCTAAGTTGTTTTCCTCTACCTTAATATGTGATTGTAACAGTTACTCTTAGTGCAGGTTGCATTTATGTTTTTAATTCTTATAAAAGTTTCAGAATTGGGATGTATTAAGTCCAGAGAAAGTATGAACTCTCGGGGCACCTGGGTGGCTCAGTTGGTTGGGCGTCTGCCTTTGGCTCGGGTCATGATCCTGGAGTCCTGAATTGAGTCCCATATCGGGCTCCCTGCTCAGCAGGGAGACTGCTTCTCCCTCTGCCTTTGCTCCTTCCCCCGCTTGTTCTCCCTCTCTCTCAAATAAATGAATAAAATCTTAAAAAAAAAAAAGTATGAACTCTGACTAAGGAACATAGTATAAGAAACATAAATTATGCTTCTGTTTGTACTTTCACTTTCATACGTTATTTTTATTTAAGGCTTTCTATCTTATGTACCTTAAAGGTGTTCATTTAAACTCTGAGTACTCGAATGGATATTTTATATTTGCTAGCATAGCACAGTTGTATTCCCTCACAATTTTTAACTTGAAGGTAATTCATTTGAAGTTGTTGACAGTAATGAATGATGATTTATGGAAATGAAGACTTACTTGCTTTAATGTCAGTGATGCTTCATGTCTGGTAACAAGAGCAGAAAAGAAAATTTGCTTATGTTCCATCATGTAATTTCTACTTTTATCCCTTTAAAAAGAAACCTGTGAATTGTGCAAGACTGTTGAATCACAGATCTGTACTTCTGAAACAAATAATGCAACATATTTTAAGAAAAAAGAAAAAGAAGAAGATAACAGGAGAGGAAGAAAAGGGGAGTATGTCAGAGGGGGAGACGAACCATGAGAGATGATGGACTCTGAAAAACAAACTGAGGGTTCTAGAGGGGAGGGGGGTAGGGGGATGGGTTAGCCTGGTGATGGGTATTGAGGAGGGCACGTTCTGCATGGAGCACTGGGTGTTATGAACAAACAATGAATCATGGAACACTGCACCAAAAACTAATGATGTAATATATGGTGATTAACATAACAATAAAAAATTAAAAAAAAAATAAAAAGAAACCTCAGCTTTTAAAGATTTAATTCACATACCACAACATTCACTCTTATTTTTTTTAATTTTGGCGGGAGGGGAGAGAGAGAGTGCATGAAGGGGGTGAGGGGGGCAGAGGGAAAGAGAATCTTAAGCAGGTTCCACACCCAGCTTGGAGCCCGACAAGGGGCTCGATCTCATGACCCTGAGATCATGACCTGAGTCAAACCAAGAGTCAGACACTTAACCAACAGCCACCCAGGCGCCCCTAACATTCACCTTTTAAAGAGCACAATTCAGTGGTTTTCAGTATGTTTGCAGACTTGTGTGGCTATTATCACTATCTAATTCCAGAATATCTTCATCACCAAACAGAAACCTTTATCAGTCATCCCTCATTACTCTGTCCCTGCAGCCCCTGGCAACCACCAGTTTACTGTCTGTCTCTGGATTTGCCTATTCTGGACATTTCATACTACTGGTTTCTTTCACTTAGCATAATATTTTCAAGGTTTATCCATATTGTAGCAAAAGTCAGTGATCCATTCTGTTTTATTGCTGAATATTATTCCATCATGTGCATATACTACATTCTATTTATCTGTCTACCAGTTGGCAGATATTTGGGTTGTTTCCACTGTCTAGGTATTACAAATAATGACGCAGTTAACATTTGTGTACAGGTTTTGTATTGGCATATATTTTCTGTCTCTTGGGAATATTCCTGAGAGTCAGTTCCTGGATCATATGATTAACCGTGTTTAATGTTTTGAAGAACTACCTGACTTCTTTCCATAGTGGCTGTACCATTTTACATTCTTCCTAGTGGTATATGAAGGTTCTGATTTCTCTACATCCTTGTTAATGGTAATTAGTATTGGTCTTTTTAATTATGACCATCCTAGTGGCTATGAAGTGGTATCTCAGTGCTTTTCATTTGTATTTCCCTGATGGCTAATGATGCTGAGCATCTTTTGATAACTTGTATATCTTTTTTGGAGAAATGTCTGTTGAGATTCTTTAGCAATTTTATGTTTGGTTTTTCAAAAATTATTTTGTAAGAGTTCTTTATTCTAGATATAAGTCCTTTGACAGACGATTTGCAAATATTTTCTTCCATGCTGTAGGTTGTCTTCTCATTTTCCTGATGGTGTCCTTTGAAGCACAAAATTTTAAATTGTGATGTATTTCAATTTCTCTATTTTTTATTTTGTTATTTGTGTTTTTGGTGTCATAATTACGAAAGCATTGCCTAATTGTGACCAGAAAGATTTGTTCCTATGTTTTCTTCTAAGAACTATATAGTTTTAGGGGCACCTGGGTGGCATAGTCGTTGAGCGTCTGCCTTCGGCTCAGGTCACAATCCCAGCTGGGGTCCTGGGATCGAGCCCTGCATCGGGCTCCCTGCTCCACAGGAGGCCTGCTTCTCCTTCTCCCACTCCCCCTGCTTGTGTTCCCTCTCTCGCTGTGTCTCTCTGTGTCAAATAAATAAATAAAATCTTAAAAAAAAGGAACTATATAGTTTTAGCTTTTACCTTTAGGTCTTTGATCCACTCTTGTTAATTTTTGTGTGTGGTATAAGGAAGGGCTTCGACTTTATTCTTTTGCATGTGGATATGCAGTTGTCTGGCACCGTTCGTTGAAAAGATTATTCTTTTCCTCAGTGAATTATCTTGACACCATGGTTGAAAATCAGTTGACCATAAATGTGAGGGTTTATTTCTAGACTGTCAATTCCATTCCAGTGTTCTGTATGTTTATTCTTATGTCAGAGCCATACTGTCTTGATTAATGTGGCTTACTCCTCTCCTTTTAATACTCACATTACAAAAAGGGGCATTTATGTTGTGTACAGTGGAGTTGTCTCTTATTGGATTAGGTGATAAAGTTTGTGGGAAAGGCGTGAAACAAACACAGGTACTATTATTACCCTTGCAAATACTTAGGAAGGTGCAATGTTGGAAATCAAGTGCCATTTTTCATTGGTCCAAACCAGGCAGTTTTTTTACCTAGCTGTTTCCTTAGTTGAGCACCAGCTGAAGGAATTGGCTTCCATTTAGGGGCTCTACTGTTTGAAAAATCCTTACCTTTAGGGACGCCTGGGTGGCTCAATCAGTTAAGCGTCTGACTCTTGATTTCATCTCAGGTCATGGTCTCAGGGTTGTGAGATGGAGCCCTTGGGCTCCTAGCTCATCAGGGAGTCTGCTGGAGATTTTCTCTCCCTCTCTCTTTGCCCCTCCCCCCCACTTGTGCTCTCTCTCTCTCTCTCTCTCTCTCAAATAAATAAATAAATCTTAAAAAAAATAGAAAAATGCTTCCCTTTAAGCACTAGAATTTCAGTACACGTAGAAATTGGGTCCCAGGCAGATTGCCATCTCCTTTCCCAAGCCCTCACTGTACATACATACTCATGGACTGGTTGGCTGGCTGAATTGATGACGTGACCCGTTTCAGTTGATCCTTTCTCCCCTCTCTTCTGTTCTCCCTTTGCCTTCTGCCTCTCTCCACTTCCCCCTCCGTCTTTATCTTTCCTCCTTCTTCTCCTTTTTTTTCTTCGGTCCCCCCCCCCCCCCCCCAGCCCACCTTGCTGGATTTCTGAATCTTCATATGGCAGTGATGTGACTTATTATAACCCCAAATTAAAATGTATACAAAATGAGCCAACTCTATCTCTTATGATCTTAGCAGTTAAAGTAACTCTTTGGCAAGCAGTCAAACTTTAGGCCATAGTAAATACTTTTGAGGGTTTCACTGCTGGTGGCTAGGCAGTGGAAGTGATATTTTAACGATCTAATACTCTTTTTTTTTTTAAGATTTTATTTTTAAGTAATCTCTGCACCCAACATGGGACTTGAGCTCACAACCGCGAGATCAAGAGCTTACCTACTGAGCCAGCCAGGTGCCCCAACTATCTAGTACTCTTAAAGAAATAAACCCTAAGACTTGAAAACACACAATTAGCCAGTGTGTTGGGGTTGCCCGCCCTTCTCCAGTACCACACGCTTCTCTCGGTCTGCCTTTTGGTGACTTCTTTCCCAATGAATGACCTTGTTTATTTATCTTGATTTCACCAAGATGAGGCTCTTTTGAGAGGGGTAGGGTGGGGGCAGGAGAGTGCACAATGTGACCCCTCAATACAGCCCTTAGGAATAACTATTAAGCAGTTTTCCATACTTGAACATTTTTCTAGAGTTTAATTCCATTCCATCAACATTTATTGTGCCAGCATCAGATTACCAAGATTTTCAAGAAGATCACTGGCCAATGGGAGAAGGAAGAACAAATAGATAACAATAATAGTAAAAAAACAGTATGGAGATTCCTCAAAAAGTTAAAAATAGGACTACCCTATGACCCAGGAGTTGCACTACTATGTATTTATCAAAAGGATACAAACATAGTGATCCGAAGGGGCACCTGCACCCCAATGTTTATAGCAGCAATGTCCACAATAGCCAGACTATGGAAAGAGCCCAGACGTCCATCTACAGATGAATGGATAAAGAAGAGGCAGTTTATATATACTGTGGAATATTACTCAGCCATAAAAAAGAGTGAACTCTTGCCATTTGCAAGGATGTGGATGTGAATGGAGCTAGAGAGTATTATGCTAAGTGAAATAAGTAAGTCAGTCAGAGAAAGTCAAATGCAATATGATTTCATTCATATGTGGAATTTAAGAAACAAAGGGGAAGGGAAGGAAAAATAAGATAAAACCAGAGAGGGAGACAAACCGTAAGGGACTCTTAACTATAGGGAACAAACTGAGGGTTTTGGGGGGAGAAGGGGGAGGGGGAGGGGGAATGGAGTAACAGGGTGTTGGGTATTAAGGAGTGAGCTTGATGTACTGAGCACTGGGTGTTATATGCAACTGATGAATCACTAAATTCTACCCCTGAAACTAATAATACACTATATGTTGACTAACTTGAATTTAAATAAAATCTAAAAAAAATAGTTTGCTTATTTTTCTGATTAAAAAAAGATAACGTAATCATTATAAAAAAATGTATGAAGCTCAGAAAAGTTTTAACAAAAAAGTAAAACATGCATTCTCAGCAAGGGTGATGTTGCCTCCAAGGGGACAAAACATGTTTTCTTTGAGGTTGAGGGACTAAAATCTTAGATATAACGGTGGTTTGTGGCCCTCTAAAGGGTCAGGTATTTAAATTCTATGGGGGAAGGATAGTTAGGAGAAAATATCTAAAAAGGCTCATGGCTGGTGGGGGAGCACTTCCTCCTCAAATTCATACGTTGAAATCCTGACCTCTAATGCCTCAGAATGTTACTGTATTTGGAGACAGAGCCTTACAGAGGTAATTAAAGCAAAAATGAGGTCCTTAGGAGGGTTCCTAATTCAATATGACTGGTGTCTTTTTTAGAAGAAGAAATGAGAACAGAAACAAAATGGAAGACCATGTGAAGGCACTCGTCTTCAGTAAAATGTATGCTCCATGTGAGCTGAGGCCTTTCTTATTCACCGTTCAGTTTTATAATCTTACTAATAAGTACCATTCACAAAGAAATTCATCCTTCCGTATCAATATCCAATTTGAACTTCAAAATTGCTCTATACGATGATTAGGTATTAAGATTCCTATAATATAGATGGCATCTGGGCCTTTATCTTGTCATTCCCTCTGCCTAGAAAGACACTTTCCTACACCTGCCCCTTTTCTCTGTTAAAATCTTTCAGCACCTGGCTTCCTCCAGGAGTCTTTCCTCGACCCTCCAACATGTGTCCTTAGCACTCAGTATTTCCTACCATGGTGCCAACAATACAGGGTTGTGATTGCCTGTTTATTATCTATTTCCTCTGCCAGACTGGCCTCCTGTGAGTGGGGACTCTTGTCTTCCATCATGTATTTCCGGCATCCAGCAGAATGCCAGGATATTTTGTTGATTGATGAATCAGATCATAGAGCTAATAACTTGAACTTAGTTTGTTTAGCATCTAAATTTGGTTCTTTCTCAACGGTACCATGCTGCTCTAATAATTCATCTGAGTTATTTGTCGTAATGGATGTGGTTTTATGTCTGAATACAGAGGAATGCTGGTGGGTTCTGTCCTCTGCACTATGCTAGAGGCCTCTCTCACACTCTTGACAATGTGGTGTGTGTGTGTGTGTATGTGTGATGGGAATAAAGTACACCTTGACTTGTTTCATACCACAGTGAGAAAGCCTCCTGGAAGTCCTTTTATAGTTTTTCAGTAACCTCTTATTAGAGATTGTGATGCAAACGGATTCTCCCCTCTTCCAGCAGTTGCTAGAGATGGGTATTGACACTATTTATGGTGTAACACGAAGTTAACAAAGCTGAATTCATATTATATGTACACCTGGGTCTTAATTGTTTCATTTCTTTTTTTCACATAGACTTCGATGGTGTTAGGTCCTGGGATACAACGGTGAATAGGAAAGGCCTCCACTCACGTGGAGCATACAATTTATTAAAGGGTAGTTATGAAAACAGATGAATTCTACCACAGTGGGGTAGTGCTGTAGCAGAGATAGGGACAGAATGCTGTGAGGCCTGATGGGCTCTGCAGCTGCTCTTCCCTGGGGGGTATTTTGGGAAGTCATCATTTATGAGCTGGGTTTTGAAAGGAGAGTAGGAATTTGTCAGATGAAAAGAGGGTAAGAAATATACAAAGGCATGAATCTATGGAAAGATCTGGTCTAAAAATGAATATATATATGGTAAAGAGTTGAAAAAGGAATATCTCCAAATCAGTAGTTGGTGTTTTATGGTTGTGGAATTATGAGTAGGTTTCCCTCTTTCTTTTTCAGAATTAACTTTAATGTTGTTGCTCTATTGTTTTTATAACAAAATAAAATGAAATAGAAGCCTATGACTTGTAGCAGAGTATTAGAGTGAATTAGTGTATTTCCTATTGCTTGTATTTGTACTTAATTTTTAATATCCAGATTAAAAAACTGGTAATGCCCAATTGACTACATTGTTATTAGGTTTTTAGGAGAAGGCGCAGAACAGGATACCATTTGGTTCCTTTTTTGATAAACAGACCCCAAGTTTCCTTCTCTCTTGAGTTTCCATTGACTGGGTCTCATCTGGGAGGCCAGGATAGGCCTGGTGGTGGTGGGGGGAGGGCAGGGAAAATGTGACTGTAGCCTTGTTGAGCAGAGAGCTTACCCTGCATTAAATTAGTAGAGTGCATTCAACTTAGAAGGTGAGATGGAAAGGTCTGGCTAGGAGGGATCTGGGAGAGAGCCGTTGATTTTAGTTACAAGAGAAGTATCCACAGATGGAACTTTCAGAGGCACCGCAGGTCCAGAGAGTGGAGCAAGAAACACTGAGCAGGTCAAGTCGGGCTGTACAGGAAAGGAAGTCTGCAGACACTTGGCTGGTGGTGGAAGGTTCTTTTATGTGCAGTCCAGCGAGTCTTACCAGGGCAGGGGAAGCCATTTACAGGCACCGTGCCGGATCTAACACTGGGCTCTGGAGGTTTTCCCAAAGCAACTTTAGAGTGAGGCTGGGTAGGCCTCTCTTCAGTTTATTGATGATTACAACAGACTTGAAAGTTGTGTGTGTGTGTGTGTGTGTGTGTGTGTGTGTGTGTGTAAAGATGTCTCTTTTCTGATTTTATTTGTGGAAGGAAGATTTTTTAAAAAGATTTTTAATTACTTCATATTTAAATCATCACATTTTTTTTCCCCTTCAGAGGATATTTTTCTTTGTCCCTTTTGCCTAGCAATTGTTTGTTTCATCTGGGTCAAAACCAAACTTATTTCTAATGTCTTTTTTTTTTTTTTAAAGTAAGTTCTACACCCAACATGGGACTTGAACTCATGACCTTGAGATCAAGAGTCACATGCTGTATGGACTGAGCCAGCCAGGTGTCCCTCTAATGTCCTTTTAATAATTTTTTCTTTTAATCTTTTTTCTCTTTTTTGTTTTTTAAAAGATTTATTTATTTATTTATTTGACAGAGAGAGACACAGCAAAGAGAGGGAACACAAGCAGGGGGAGAGGGAGAGGGAGAAGCAGGCTTCCCGCCGAGCAGGGAGCCCAACATGGGGCTTGATCCCAGGGCCCTGGGACCATGACCTGAGCCGAAGGCACATGCTTAACGACTGAGCCACCCAGGCGCCCCATTCTTTCTCTTTTTTAAAAATGTAAAAACTTCAACTATGCAATAGGAGAGTTTTCTTTTTCCCAGCAACACAAGGCAAGTGTAGGTTTACCATTTGAATAGTTTAATAATCTGAATGATCAAATCATGAGTACTAGGAGAGTGTCATGGGTAGGGACAGGAGAGGCAGGGTAAGGACAATTGCAGCCTGGAAGCACTGTTTTCTAATGACTTATAATTGGTGTTATTAGATAAGTATTTAATATATTAAAATACCTTTCAGAACTACATTAAAAGAAATGGTAGTAAAGAACAGGAAGCAATTACCTCAAAATGAAAACATTTGCTGGACATATCATCATTCATCTGGCCCATAAAATACTGTTTTTTTCAGAGATGGTTTAAAAATTCTAAATTATCTTACATTATTTGTAGGCAACCAAGTACATTGGATCTGATATTAAATTGCAGCAGATTTTCTCTTGTCCTAAGGGCCTGCTGTGGCATAACTCCGAAGATCAGATGTCACCTCTGCCTGAGAAGTCCTACATAATTTTTAATTTTTCTGTAGTGCTTTACAATGCACACATGTTACTACGTGGGTGATTAAAGATTGTCAGATACTCTCTGATTATAAACTGAAGAGTGGCTTCCACTTTCATAGAACCTCCTTTGAACTTGAGTATAGTGCATACTCTGGTAAATAGTGGTGGTTTGCCAACTCATTAATAAGGTCAGTTTTCTAGATGATATAGTTACAAAATGCAGGCCCTTCTCTCATCAACAGATAGTTTCAGTAGCAAAGTCAAAGTGGTAAGACTTAAAATATTTATTACTTTTTTTATTTTTAAGTAGGCTCCATGCCCAGGGTGGAGCCCAATGCGGGGCTTGAACTCATGACCCTGAGATCAAGACCTGAGTTGAGATCAACATTTGGATCCCCAACAAACTGAGCCACCCAGGCACCCCAATATTTATTACTTTTAAAAGCACCCATCCATGGGGCACCTAGGTGGCTCAGTTGGTAAAGCGTCTGATTATTTCGGCTCAGGTGATAATCTCAAGGTTGTGAGATTGAGCCCTGCATGAGGCTCTGTACTGGGTGTGGAGCCTGCTTAAGATTCTCTCTCTCCCTCTTTGTCTGCTCGCCCTTCCTCTCTAAAAAATAAAAAATAAAGCACCCCATCCTATAATGGCCAGCAACCAGCACACCACACCTTTTTCAAAAAAGACAATGATATATTTAGAGATGCCCTTTTCTTAAAAAAAAAAAAAATCCTAAAATGTTTTATTTCTCAAGCTACATTAGATCTTTACAGCATTTTCTCTCTTATCCCAGTTATCTAATTTCCTTAGATCAAATTAAACCGCTGCATGATGTCTTCTCTTCAAATTCTTTAATAACAACAACATTTTGTACTTAGCACTACTTTGCCTAAGACCCACCTAGATGAACTATGGAGAGTGTATCACATATAGTTTTATTTTTAATGATCACGGTACCTGTTCAGGGTGACAGCTAGAAATTCAAAGATCTCATTGAAATAGAATGCTCAGGTAAAAGGACTGATTGGTTTTCTGATAAAAACATTTTTTGTTTCCTACCTTTATTCATTCAGCTGTAGGAGGTACATATTTAATATTTGTGGCATAATGATGACATCATGAAAAGTTAAATGATGTTAATTTAAAGCATCAGTATAATAGATTTAACAAGACATTAAGAGTCAAATTAATGCTATGAAGTCATAGAGGAAAAATGTTTTGGCTAGATGAAAAGGGAGGGCTTTGGGAGGATGTGGGATTTTTTTGTTCATCCATCCATTCATCACATGTTTATTGAGAGCTTACTAAGTTCTTTCTTGGAACCTTTCTATGTGTTGGGACTAGAGCAGTGGACAGGATTCAGTAGTTCTCTGCTCTTGAAGTGTTTACATTCTGGTGGGAGAACAAGACACAAAGAGAAAAAATGAATTTAATAAGAAATATCTGAAGATGGCCCTGCAGGGGGCACCTGGGTGGCTTAGTCAGTTAAGCGTCTGCCTTCAGCTCAGGTCATGATCCCAAGGGTCCTTGGATCTAGCTCCATGTTGTCAGGCTCCCTGCTCAGTGGGGAGTCTGCGTCTCCCTCTCCTCCCTACTTGTGCTCTCTCTTATTATCTCTCCTCTCTCTCAAAGAAATAAAATCTTAAAAAAAAAAAAAAAAATGGCCCTGAGGAACTTTAATACAGCGTGCTCTGATAGAGTGTCTTGAGAGGAGGATACTTTAGATTGTTGGCCAATATAGTCTGCTTTAAAGGGGTGACATTTAAGCTGAGACCTGAATGACAAGAAGAAACCAGCCATCCTGTGATCTGGACATTACAGGCAGAGGGGCAGCCAGTGCCCAGACCCTTCGGCAGAAGGAAGCTTGATCTGTTGGAGGGACAAAAAGATGAGATCAGAAAGGGTGGTAGGGACCAGATCATGTAGGACATGTAGGACTTCTTTTTTTTTTTTTTTTTGATGAGTTTGGATTTAATGCTAATTGTAGTGGTAAGGCATGGGAGGGCTTTAAGCAAAGGAGGGCCATGAACTCGTTAATTTTTAAAAATTTCATTCCGGATGCTGTGTAAAGAATGGATTTAAGGAAGGCAAGAGCAGAAGCGGGGGTACTAAGGAGTGGTGACTGTAGAAGTCTAAGCAGGAAACTTCGCTGTCTTTTACGAGGAGGGTGGCGGGGGATGCAGTGAAGTGGATGAACTTGGGATGTGTTTTGGTATAGAGTCTGTAGGACCTACTAATGGATTTGAAATGGGACATGGAGAAAATAGAAATCAGGGATGACTTGTAGGTTTCTGGCTAAGCAACTGGGTAAATGATGGTGAACTTTAAAGAAAGACTTGGATTTAGAGGGAAGGAGCCAGGAATTTCAGTTATGGAGGTACAAAAGACATGGCTTATGGAGTAGGCATTTTAGATTGGGTAAAAACAAAGTTTTTACGCAATGCTTCCAAGAACAGAGGACATCAAATTCTCCTTGATAAACTAAAAACTATTATAAATGAATAGTTTTTCTCTTACATCATGAGTTGTCAGGAGAAGTAGACCAGGAAGTTTGGGAAAATAAAAAAAGAGTAGAAAATAGAAACAAGAATAAGCAGGTCAGAGAAAGACATAGAGATGGAGAGGTACAGAAAGAAAAATTACAGACAAAACAAGACAGACACTCAGAATTACAGACACAAAGGACATGCGTATCTGCAGAGATTCTGCATTCTCCTGTGTTCTACACCTAGAGCTAAAGAGAGATAAAGGAGGCAGTTGGAAAGGAGGTCAGAACACTTTTCCTTTATTGTAATTTACTATAGAAGTGATACCAAGATACTGGCCAAAAGCAAATGAGACCAAAGCCTTTCCAAAGTAGAAAAATTGCCTTTATTCCTTTTTTTTTTTTTTTTTTTTGCTATTTAGAGAGGATCTTGCACCCTGAAATTTGTCCAGGATGAAAATGGTTTTTATAGTTTGTTATTAGCTAAGTGGCAGGTTGAATAATGATCTGAAAAATATATCAGTAGCAAAGCACAATTACTCACTTTTGTAAAGAAAGGAGACACCCGAAAGGGGTTCTTTCTCCTTAATGGAAAAAGTGACAAATTAACTTTCAGTTATTGGGTAGAGTTGAGCTATGAGAAGAAACACGTAAACAAATACGCAGTGAATATGTACATACATTCTACATCATACCATACTCTAAGCCCACCTAAATTTCTTGATGTAATAGTCTCCATTTAGAATAGAAAAACACTTTGAGATTTTTGTTTGATTATTGTAAATAGGATCTCATTCATCCTAGACCCAAAGATTATTTTCTTTAAAATTGGTTATTGGTTAAAATCTGTTTACTAGAATTCCACAAGAACCTACAAATGAATCAGTTCAGCAAGAAGATGTGAGTGACAAGATTTTAGATAAGTGTATTATTAGAAGGCTAAGAAAATAAAATGCTACGTGTACTGTAAGGGGAGCTATATCACCAGGACCTCCACTCTCCTTCCCTCCAAAAGGCCTGTGAAACTCTTATCACAAATAATAAAAATAATTGAGAGAGTTTAAGCTATGGAACTACACTGGGCTGAACAGTCAGGAAATATGTATGGCTGAGGATTTTCTCTCTTTGCTTTTTTTTTTTTAAAGATTAAAAAAAAAATTTTTTTTTTTTTTTAAGTAATCTCTACACCCAGTGTGGATCTCGAACTTAAAGCCCCGAGATCATCAGTCTCCTGCTCCACAGACTGAGCCAGCCAGGTGCCCCAGGATTTTTCTTTTTATCTCTCCTCTTTCCTCCTTCTCTCTGTCCCTCCCTCTTTCTCTCTTTCTTCCTTTTTTTTTTTTTAAATTCTTAAATTTCCTCAAGAGGACAGGCGGAGGACCCTTAATTAAAACATTACACATGGTTCTGTTATTCATGAATATGTCCTAGTATTTCTGTGAAAAAACTGGGCTAGATTTCTAAAATCTATTTTAACATTCTGAAATAATACTGTGAAACTTTCATTTACCCTCTTTTCCTGGCTTTTTGCCTTTTAGGATATTTATGATGATGTTAATACTGTTAGCATCAGGGTCAGCTCTGCTGGCTTCAGGACAGAATGAAGCCATGGGCACTGAGAAATGTCTGACGGGATGACTGGGGATGTGTTATGATTTATACAGACAGACAAATTATCCCTGCCTTTTGTTCGTGAATGAAATTAAATGTGTGCCACAGAGGAGTTCTGTATGAATGGTCGCTCAGGATAGAGAGCTACAACAAGACAGTAGTCTAGTTTGTTAGTATGGAAAGTTTTATGTAGGAAGTATTACTGTTGGAGTTTTCCTTGGAAGTTTCAAGGTGAGTTTTGATGAGTACATATAACTTGTAATGGTGAATGGATTACATATGAGGCAACTGTCTTAAGTATTGAAAGAGAGACATTTTGACTTGAATTACCACTTATCCCACATAGCAGCTGGTGCCTACGGGTTGTCACATAGCTGTGCAGTTTGGTTTTATGCAAGAATATGGGTGGCTAGACTGGAGTGCTGGTGCTTTCTTGGCCAAGAACAAGGCATACTTCCTGACATACCTTCTCTGCAAACACTCTAGCCCAGGTGACAGATATTAGAATAGATTTTAGGAGGCACCTTAAGAGGAAAAGATGAGGGATGCCTGGGTGGCTCAGTGGGTTAAGCGTCTGCCTTCAGCTCAGGTCATGATTACAGGGTCCTGGGATGGAGCCCCGAGTTGGGCTCCCTGCTCATTGGGGAGTCTGCTTCTCTCTCTCCCTCTGCCCTTCCCCCTACTTGTGCTCTCTAGCTAATAAAATCTTAAAAAAAAAAGGAGAGTAGAGAGAGTAGAGAGGGAGAATCTGAAAGATGTGTTGCCCCTCACTAAATATTTCCCTCCCATTTGATATTACTTAACCAGGAGTTCTTTTTTTTTTTTTAAGATTTTATTTATTTGACAGAGGGAGACACAGCAAGAGAGGGAACACAAGCAGGGGGAGTGGGAGAGGGAGAAGCAGGCTTCCCGCCGAGCAGGGAGCCCGATGTGGGGCTTGATCCCAGGACCCTGAGATCATGACCTGAGCCAAAGGCAGAGGCTTAACGACTGAGCCATCCAGGCGCCCCTCAACCAGGAGTTCTTAAAAAAATATATATAGTAGTAGTATTGTTATTTTAAAGTTTATTTATGTGGCTCTCATGAATACCCTGACAACTCCCTTTTTACCTCCAAGTGGGAGTCACTGCCGGTCCGTGTTTGGCTGATGGTTGCAGCAGCTCGGAGTGTGCTGGTTGGGAGAGCTCGCTGGACCCGGAGCCGAGGAGACGAATGTTGTGGAAGCTCTCCTGCTCATCAGCTGTATGTCCTCAAGAAAGTCTCTGCCTTGCTGGCGCCAGAGTCTAACAGAGTGTAACAGGGGTTGACAGCCCTTTTCTATAATAGACCAGAAAGTAAATATTTTAAGCTGCCCAGGCCACATATGGTCTCTGTTGAATACTCTACTTTGGTTTCACTTGTTTTGTTATAACCTTTAAAAAATATAAAAACCATTCTTAGCTCCTGAGCCATACAAAAGCAGGTTGTGGGCTGCATTTGGTTCCCTTGCCTTAGTTTGCTTGACCCCTGATCTATATACTAGAAAAGGAGTGGGGAGAAAAACAAAAAGGAATTTGAACTGGCAGTTTTTAGATGTAGGACTGTGAGCAACAGCAGGCTAAAGAGTAGATTCTGGGGGCAAGGGTTTTAGTTTGCTTGTGTTTTGTTTTAAATATGTATTTTCATGATATAATTTCTCTTGTAATTTCCTTGATTTTAAATTTGATTCCATTCTTATCCCCTATTCTTCTTCAGGTCTCCAGACATATTATTACTTACCATTCTGTAGTATTCCCCAAATTTCTTTTGGCATATAGATTGCTGGGAGAAGAAAACAGGTTAGAGGAATGGCTTTCTTTGCAGATGGAGATGTGACCTTTCGCTTACAGAAAGGGAAGTAGCCATTGTATTGCTCCTGGAGGCCTAAGCAAAGAAAAGAGTATTAAACAGGCAGACCCCAGCATCTCTGAATTCTGGGAGGGTCCTGGGAATGGCTGGGGGAGGCAGGGAGTGAATGTTAAGAAATACCCCAGTTCTTCCTTTCTGATAATGTTGAATGTTATTACTCCACTTAACCAACAGTCCAAAACTCTGTTTAGAGTCCCCTTAGCCCGTTTTGGAATGTGATGACATTTTGGTTTCCTGAAAGACAAGACCCCAAAGAGGGTGCACACTCCAGACCCCCTCACTTGCTCTCCACCTCCTCCCCCACCAATACACCCATGTCCTGTGCCCCCCTCCTACGTTTCTCCTCTTCTCTTCCACCTTACATGATTTCCACAGCAGTCAGGAGCTGTCCAGCCACCTCAGTTTCCTAGCATGGCCCACTGAGTTTCTCCACTGTGGCTTTTGGCAGATGCAGTTGGTGACTTGCATGTGGTCCAATTACTGACTTTGGCGCTTTGATTCCAGAACCACTTTGAACATTTTCCTTCTATCCTCAGGCAGGCACAGTGGACGAGAAAGCCTACACCAAGCTCTACTTTTTCACCTTCTGTTTACTTCTCCACTGCAGTAATTTGGTAATGGCTCCCTCCACTCCACAAAAATGCTCTCTCTGTCTCTTTTTTCCTTTGGAAGGCTCACTAGTGATTTTGGCACTGATGCACGGAATGGACACTTTTTCAGCCCTTTCCTAACTGAACATCTTTGTTGCGGGGATGCTGTTGGCCATTGGCACACGTTAAAATGCTTTATTACCAGGTTTCTTGGCTCCTTTTCATGCTTCTCGCTGCCCCTTCTCTTGCAGCAGCGCCCCTGTTTTACTTCCCACCCCTCTGTCCCCTGCCCCGTGATGTTGCAGTTTCCTGGGGTTCTTTCTAAAACCTTCTTCTCCTTTGTGCTCCCTTGAGATGGTTTCATTTATTTTTGAGGTGTTAACTGTCACCTCCGTGCTTGCAGCTGTCAAATGTGCATTCCATCCCTACCTTTTCCCATAACTTCACCCTCCTTTATCCAGATGCTTGGCAGACATAACGTCAAACTTACCCTAGTCCCTTCTCTTAATACCTGAAGCTCCTCTTTTATTCCCCATCTTAGTTACCCAAGTCACTCAGCCAGAAAGTATGAACATCTTCCTAGACCTACATGTTTCTCTTTTTTTAAAGAGCTTTCTAAAAAAAATTTTTATTTATTATTTTTTTAAAGATTTATTTATTAGAGAGTGTGAGAGCATGTGTGTATGCACAGGGGGAGGGGCGGAGGGGGAGGGAGAGAGAGAGAGGAAATCTCCCGCAGACTCCCTGCTGGGCGTGGAGCCCTACATGGGCTTGATCCCAGAACCCTGAGATAATGACCTGAGCTGAGATCAAGAGTCGGCTGCTTAAACGACTGAGTCACCCAGGCGCCCCTACATGTTTCTCTTTTGTTCGCTTCTTTCCCCACCTAATCATTTGGCAAATTCTGCTGATTTTATCTCTTAACTGATTCTCCTCTGCTTCCCTCCTCTCTACTACCACGTTACTAATTCAGGCTCTCATCACTCCTTTCCACATTTTATCCAGTTTTGTTTTTCTTAAATCCATCCTTCCGTGGGTAGCCATATCTGATATTCAAGCCTGCTGCCATGTCACATTCCTTCAGTTTCTTCAGTGGCCAACAATAAAACCCAGACTCCTTAACATGCCTACCAGACTCTCTATGATCTGGCTCCTCCACCTCTCCAGACGCATTTCCTTATAGTCTTTGTCCACTTTACCTTCTAGTCATGCCACATTCTTGGAGTTCCTGGAGCAGTACATTCACTTTCTTGTTTCCATGTCTTTTCTTGTGCTGCTTCTTTGTCCTGGCTCCTTCTGTGTGTCCTTCAGCACTCAGCTGAGATTCGTGCCCACATGTTAGGTATCCCTTTCTCTTACCACATTTATTGAAGTTACTTGTTGATATCTAGGTCTCCGTGGACTGGCACTCCTCCAAGACAAAGGAATCCTGTTTGTCCCTCCTTGAATCCCAAAGCCTTCCTCTCATTTAGCCCTACAACAACCGTGAGCAGTTGACATTATATCTGTTCTATGGGGGACAAAACTAAAGAGCAAAAGAAGCTAACTAAATATCTTCCTCTGTATCACGTAGCTGATGTAGCAGGAGTGCAGGGGTTCTGTCAGTATTTACACGGACTAGTTACACATTCAGAATGAAACAATAACTTGCAGTGATCGTAAGTTAAAGAAATACTGACATTATCTTGTGATTTTGGGGACAATGGAAAGAACAGTAGATTTAGTATCAAAGACCTAGGTTAAAATATTGTTTTAGCCATTTCTAGCCAAACTGATTGATGCCAAGTTACCTCCTCTGAGCTTTGCCTCATCTTCAAAGTGGGCATGGTAATAGTTGGACAAGTCCTGTGTGTGCAAGTGCTTTGTAAGGGCTGTTCAAATGTAATACAAATACGACTTCTTACTTAGCTTTTCATTTGAGTTAACAAATACAGATAACGCCTCAGAGAACAGATTCTGGCCAAGTTACTTTTGTTTTTTCATGGTATTGTACCTCAGCCTCTTCACTTACAAATTAGAAATATTTTCCTCTAGTTTTGAGGAACAAATGAATTCATGTCTATGATCACCAGGAGAGTGCAGCTTTTAGAATGCCCTGTGCAAGTTTGGGAGTACAAACGTACATGCCTTGGAAAGCTCCTGCCTTAACTTGAAGTCGGATGTCCTGTGCCAGATAAATTGGGTCAGTCTGTAAGCGAAAGCTTGTATTGCTCCAGCCACGGAGCTTCTTATCCTGCCTTTTGTGCGAAGTAAACATGATGCTTCCCTCTCCCTCTCTGCTCTGTTGCTGCTTTTGTTACCGGAGGGTTCACTTTGCAGATTTTTTTTTTCTTGAGCCCTATCACTTTTCTTGATAGAATATCTGCTGAGGTTGCCACCTATGGGCATCATTTCCTGTAGGGAACCTAGCTTGTGTGTGTTCAAGAGTCATTCAGACAAAGTCGTTTTGGTGAGGGTATTACAGGATTTTATGGTCTGCAATGCTGGATTTCCAATTGAATTGCTCCAAGTGGCTACCTATAAGGGAGGAGGTTTTATTTCATGGGCTGATAGAGTTTCAGGTTATCACTAATTTGTATAAAAAGCTCTTAATGAGAAGTTTTACATTTACAGTATGTCTTCACCTGAAAATTTCATTTAAAAATAGTTTCATTTGGGGCACCTGGGTGGCTCAGTGGCTGAAGCGTCTGCCTTCAGCTCAGGTCATGATCCCAGGGTCCTGGAATCCAGCCCCACGGAGGGAGTCTGCTTCTCCCTCTCTTTCTGCCCCTCCCCCCACTCATGCTCATGTGCTTGCTCACTTTCTCTCAAATAAATAAATAAATAAAATCTTTAAAAATAAATAAAAATAGTTTTATTTATTTAACAGAAGTATTTTGAACAGCACCTATGTGCCAGAAACTACTCTGGTGAGAGGATTGAGTAGAGACACACATTCTACCTTTCTTGAGTTTATGACTTAGTCTGGAAGGTATACTTTAAATGGGTATAGTCACATGTGATGCCTATAATGACAAGGGAAATGCAGGGTTCAGGGAAGCTGTAATGGACTGTAGCTGGGGTCATCTGTCTGGCACCCCTTTTCTAGGATCACCACTTATACCCAGTCATCTACCCACTTATTGTTAAGGCATACCCATTGATGGGGTCACGGTTGATTGGTTCAAAGATGAGCACCTGTTAAGTCAGGCCAATAACTTCTCCTCTGGGAATTTTTGAAATGTAACAGAGTCAGGAAAGCCAAGGAATTTCTGGATGTCTAAACGGTAATGTGAAAGCATGGGAGCTCTTAGGGTCACCCTAAGGCCTGGAGGAGGGGAAGAAGCCCCAGTAAGAGAATGGGAGGAAATGAAATCTGAAACTCAGAGGTGTGGAAACCAGTGACAGATAGGAAGTTCTGGCAGCATTTGGGTTTCTGGTTAGAGTTCTTTGTGAGAATCCAGCCTGGGTACCCAGAATTTTTACAATAAATTTCCCTTTTTTTGCTTCAGGTAGTTTGGGTTGAATTTCTGTTGTATGACACCAGAGCAGTTTTGTCTGATACAGACGTGTATGGCTTGGGAACCTAACCCAAACTAAGGAATCAGGGAAAGCCACTGGCAACATATGTTTACACAGTGTTTTATTTTTGGTTAGATTCCCTGGGTTGCCCACAAATGATTGTTTAGCCCCTAGTGTAGCTAGAATTGGTTTTTATTTCTCCTTATAATGGATGGATTCATTCATTCATATTGAAGGCCTACTACGTTCTAGGGGTTATACTAGGCATTGGGGAAGTAAAAATATTTACAAAGCACTGGGCCTCTGAGGAGCATTTGCTCTCTACTAAACCTCTTACTGATGTCGTCATATGCTCATGTGTCATATGCTGTGTATGTCATATGCAAACATGGACTAGTCTGTGGAACTAACTTCTGTATGACATTATGTCTATGGTAAATGCGTTTCCTACTTGGGAGAATTTGTGCCCTTTGGCTATTGCAGTTCATTAATGCAATGAATATTTTTTGAATACCTTTTGTGTGTCAGGTACTGTTCCAAGCTCTGGAAACAGTGATGAAAAAAGGCTCTGCTGTCATGGAGCTTAAATTTTCGTTGGGGGAGGTGGGCACTAAACAGTGAACAAATAAATGAACAGAAAATTTACTCAATGGCATATGCCATGAAGAAAAATAAAACAAGGGCTCCTGGGTGGTGCAGCCAGCTAAGCGTCTGATTCTTGGTTTCAGCTCAGGTTGTGATCTCAGGGTCATGCGATCAAGCCCTGAGTCAGGCTTTGCTCCAAGCACAGATTCAGAGAGTCGTCTTCAGATTCTCTCTCTCCCTCTACCCATCCCACTTGTGCTCTCTCTCTCAAATAAACAAATCTTTAAAAAGAAACAGAAAAGAGGATGCTGTGGACAAGGGTGACTGGGAAGGGGCAGTGGAGAGTGACTTTGTGGTCAGAGAAGACATCACTATAGGGTACTTTTCAGGGGAAATGCACCTGACTCAGGGAAAGAAGGAAACAGGGTACTTCCAGAAATGTGCTTCTCCATACCACCAGATGTGAGATGGGGAGTACTGGTTAGTCCTGGGCCCTGAGGAGCAGTCTCTTTGGTATAGGCCTGGACTGGCTAGTAGCAGCAGGTGGCAATCGAGCACTGAACATGACTTGTCCAAATGAAAATGTTCAGTAAGGGTAAAATGTACACTGGATCCTGAAGCCTTAGCATGAAAAAAAAGTATTAATATTGATTACACAATGAATTGATAATATTTTGGCATAATTCTTATATAAAATATATGATTAAATTTCACTTGTTTACTTTTACTTTTTTAATGTGACTGCTAGAAAATTCAAAATTAAGTCTGTGACTCATGTTGTTTTTCTGTTGGACAGCACTGGTATAGATGAATTAGCCAGTGCTTTGGACTTAGACTGATGGCGGTTTGAGTACTTACTAGGGTTTTGTAGTAGTTTTCTGTATTTGTTTATTTTATTGTGGACGGTTTACTTGATTCTTCGCAGTTTTCATCTATTCAGTGGAGCTAATCATACTGTCTTGTAGAGTTGTTTTGAGGATTAAATCAGATTTGGTAGAGTGCCTCCTGTGTGCCAGGCCTGGGAAATCATGCTGGCCGCTAATTTAGAAATGTTAGTTCCTTCCCCCAGTCTGTGATGTGACGTAAGTTAGTCATGTCTGCCTGTGGGTACTTGAAAGTATTTGGAACTAAGGAGTGACTGTGTTGAGAAATTGCTGTGCAAGTTTATGATACTATATTAATTTGCATTTTTGCTTTATAATTATTCTTATCTTACAAATAAAGAGATTTTATTATAGCTAGGTTGGCCTTGTAGAGTTCCGTAGGCATGTAGAACCTGGCCTCACGTTTCCTGCCTCCCGGCTAACTATCCTTCCTTTAAATGACTGTGTTTTTCTCCACAAGGTAGGTGAGTTCTTCCATTAGAAGCCCTGACTAGGAATTCTGGTGCCAGATTCCATGCCAAAATGACGCCTTGTCTTCTGAATGTTTTTGATACTCTTGTTATACAGAAGTGATAATACCAGAATCTTGAAGACCTTGTTTATGCTTCAAGAGATTAGGTAACCAGAAGCCCTTCTGGCCCAAGGCCATGTACGATAGTGATTGGTTGGAAGAAAATGCTGATGCCTTTTTTTGTGGCGGGAACACAAAGGTTTTTCCTTCCCAGGTGGTCTCTGTCTGTCAGTAATGTATGCACTTTGGCTGGCGGGCCCTGGGCTTCAGGTTTGGGACACTGGCAATTAAGATGATTTAGTTCCAATAAAGAAACTTTAAAATTGTATCATTCGGAAGACTGAATTTGGCTCCTTGTTAAAATCAGAAGTCAGTTGCATAGCATGGAAAGGTTTGCTTAAATTTTAGTTCAAGTATTATTTATTGACCCTAATATTAGAAAAACGGTTTGCTATCTTTTTTTGTTTTTTTAAGATTTATTTTTGAGAGAGGGAGCACATGCACACAAGGATGAGGTAGGGAAAGAGCAGAGGGAGAGAGAGAGAGAATCTCAAGCAGACTCCCTGCTGAGCATGGAGACCCACATGGGGCTTCATTTCCCAACCCTGAGATCATGACCTGAGCCAAAATCAAGAGTCGGTTGCTTAACCGACTGAGCCACCCAGGCGCCCCAATGGTTTGCTATCTTATTAAATATCTAAGGGATTTGAAAATTGTATTTGGAAGACAACTATTTTAAATGCAGTGAAAACTGGCTGGTTTATAGATAATATGTTTTCTTCCAATAATTACTTGCTTCTTTTGAATCCTTGTGTCTCAAGTTGCTTATACCACCTCCCCAGCAGGTCATAATAATGTTTGCAACTCCACTCCATTGGCCACTGCAGTCTTTTGGTTGGAAATGTAGGCATAGGAAAATATAGAAGAAATTTATATAATGATCTATGTATATATATTCACTTATATGTATTCCAGAATTCCATATACATTTAACAGAATTATCTGAAATCTTAAAAATTGCTTTTTTTAATAATAAAAGCAAAGAAATGTAATTTATTTTGTGTACCAATTTATATATGCACCAGTAAAGGAAGAGGTACAATTTATCTACATCCTTACCACCACTCATTATTGACAGCTTGATTGTTGCCCATTTCATGAGTATAAAATTATATTTTTTAGGATTATTGACCTGTTGAATCTCCCCCTCTGTGAGTTGCCCCATCATCAGTGTTGTTCATTTTCCAATTATTGTGTTTGGGTTTTGTTTTTTTCTTTTCAATTTCAAGGAAGTCTTTATATATTGTGGATCTTCTCTCTATCAGTTCTTTGTCTTTTAGCTTTGTTCATACTGTCTTCAGCCAGGAAGAAGTAAGGAAACTTAACAGTTTTGTCCTTTGTGATTGGTACTTTCTGTTTCTTTCTTTTTTTTTTTTTTTTTAAAGATTTTATTTATTCATGAGAGAGAGAGAGAGAGGCAGAGGGAGAAGCAGGCTCCCAAGGAGCAGGGAGCCCGATGCGGGACTCGATCCCAGGACCCCGGGATCATGACCCGAGCCGAAAGCAGACGCTTAACCATCTGAGCCACCCAGGCGCCCTGTTTCTTTTTTTAAAAATGGCATAAAGCTATATGTGCATTGAGAATGATATTTTAAACAAGATGTTAAAATGTATAAAATAAAAATAATCTAACTTATAAGGGATACTTTGATGTCTGCATGGAGAATAATAGTGAGAGGGCAGAGACCAGGTAGGAGGCTCTTGCTTATACAGTTGAAATATAATGGTGTTATGGAGTAGTGAGAAGTAGCCAGGTTTTAGATATGTTTTTATATATTTCATATTTTTCAAAAGTAGAACAAACAAAATTTGGTAATGGATTGGATGTGGAAGGTGAGAGAAAGAGGAGAGTCAAGGATGATGCTAAAGTTTTCTTTCTGAGCTATTGGAAAGTTGGAGTTGCTATTTATTGAGATGGGGAAGACTGGAAGGAGCCAAGTTTGGAGAGGAAGGTCAGAGGTTCATCTTTGGACATATTACATTTGAAATGTCTATTAGATATTCAAGTAGAGTTGGTAGAGGATGTAGAGAAATATGTGAGGCTGGAGTTCAGGGGAGAGAGCCAAGTTGGAAATATACATTCAGGAAGTATCAGCATATAGTTGATATTTAAAGCTTTGAGACTGGTTGAAGTTACCCAGGGAATGAGTATAAATTATGAGAGGAAGAGACTCAAGGACTGAGCCCTGGACTACTTCAATGTTTAGAGGCTTGGGATATGAGGACTCAGCAGAGACTGAGAAGGTCTCCATTGAGGTAGTGATGATGAAGTTCTGGAGCCAAGAGAATATAGTGTTTCAAGAAAGGAAGGAGCAATCCACTGCGTGTGATGATGCTGACAGGAAAAGGATGATGAGGACTGAGAGTTGACCATTGGATTTAGCCATATGAATGTCATCGGTGACACAGACAAGAGCAGTTCAGTGGAATGGTGGTGGAGACAGACTTACTGGAATGGGTTTAAGGGATAGTAGAAGGAGTTGAATTGGAGACAGCAAATAGAGATAGCTTTTTGAGTTTTGCTGTAATGTAGAGCAGAGAAATGGGACAGAAGCTATAAATGGAAACAAGAGAGTTTTTTTTAAGATGGGAAATATAACATGCTCATATGTTCCAACATATGCCAATGGATGCTTGAGTGAGAAAATTAATGATGTAGGAAAAGTGGGGAGAATTGCTGGAGCTTTCCTCTTGAGTGGCCAAGAGTGGATGAAGTCTCATGTACAAAGTGGAGTGGTTGGCCTACGGAAAATGGAAACATCATTCACAGTAGTAGGAGGGAAGAAAGAATACCATACATGGGCCCAGCTACAGAGAAGTAAGTGGATGCAGTGGTGAGAGCTTGTGGAAGTTCTCATCTGATTGTCTCTATTCCATTGGCCAAGGTTGGCGGGGGTTTCAGGGGAGGCCCTGTTGGAGGTTTGAGGAAAGAGAGTATGGTATGGAATAGAGGTCTAGGAGAGTGGAAGAATGGGTAGTATGGTAGTATATTAGGATTGTCTGACTCTGCCAGGGACTCTGTTGCTTGAGTTTTGTGGTCATGAATTGAAAAGGTGACCCATCTAGTTGAGTGTGTTTTTCTGGCCATGTTCAGAAACACTGGTACAGTTGTGGGAGAGGTAAGGATTGGGTTTAGCTAGTTTAAGTACTTTGACAGGATGAATAGGATGAAATGAGAAGTGTGGGCTTAGGGATGTGAAAGTGTATGCAAGGAAGTGATGATTACAATGGGCCATGGATCTAAGCTGGCTAAAAAGAAATTAGAGAACAAGAAAATAGTGAATGATGGTAAAAAAGGTATGGGATCAATGGCTTGCAGGAACAGGGTGTGGGGGGGGGTCAAGGAATTGTTAGAGATATTTGAAGGGAGAAAAGGAAGTGATAGAGAATTGGATTGAAGGGTTGCTGTTGTTGATAATTTTAGGGAAGTGGCAATTTCATTTCTGATCTGATTTTTAGTTAGCAATTATTATTATTTTTATTTTTTTTTTACTGAATACACAACCTTTTATTTTTCTTCAAATCTGGAGTTTTTTAATTATACAAAGATGAGAAGTCAAGTTCTGTAACCTAAAAATATTTACTTATTAAAACTACATTAATACTTTCATAAACCATACAAAATGATGAGACAAACATGTACATTTATAGAACTGCATGTCAGTCATGCCAGATCCCTGGGGAGGGAATTCCCAGCACGACCTCATTTGTCTGTGAGGACACAGAGCAATCCTTGTTCAGGCATACCCATTCAATTCCTTGTTCAGCATGGTTAGTGCTCTACTTCTTGATGGTTTCCCTCAGTTATGAATGTGCATGTCCACTTGTCTGCTTCCTAGAGCAGACATTTACCTTCCTCATCCACCAGCCATTGGAGGAGGACTAGGGCCACATAGATGATTAATTCGACCCATTCTTCTGGGAGGGTTGCCTGGTGGCCCTCTTCCATCATCATATCTGGAATCAGAGGAGTTTCCATATCCTCTTCTCTTTTTCACATCTTGCTGAAGCAGAGTCTTGAAAAACAAAACCACAAACTCTGCTATTCCCCAGAAGAAATCTGTTATCAAAGATAATCTCCATGGGGACTGACTCCGGCTGTCCAATACTTGTCCATTTGAGATGTAAACCATCTTTACGCCGTGTTCCCGTCTTCTGGAGCAACTCTAGTTGGCAATTATTTTAAGGAATGATCTTTCACCTATTCTTCCCACAGTTGTTAATATTCTATACATCAACACTTTAATTTCTCTAAAAGAACCTAAAATAAAATTGTATGTTTGTTTAGTTTTCAAACCATGAACGTTTTGCTGGGCTTTCCTGGTCCTTTAGAATATTTTTTTCTTTAGATTTTATTTATTTATTTATTTGAGAGAGAGTGCATGCGCGCGTGCACACACACACGTGCACACGTTGAGTTGGGGGAAGGGCAAAGGCAGAGAATCTCAGGCAGATTTTGTGCTGAGCATGGAGCCTGATGCAGGGCTTGATCTCATGACCCTGAGATCATGACGTGGGCCGAAACTGAGAGTTGGATTCTTAACGACTGAGCCACCCAGGCGCCCCAAAATATTTTTTTAAATGCTCTTTAGCAAGTCTAGTGAACTTCCAGTTTAAAGTTCTGGTACTTTAAGCTGTCTTTGCACATTGACTTGATGAATGTTTTATTGCAGCACACATAGAGTGCCTTAGTAAAGTTACTTTGAAATTGAAGTATAATTAGCTGGCACCTCTGTGAAAAAATGTGAGAACCATGAAGGATGTAAGGTTTTCTGGTGGAAAACCTTATCTATCTATCTATCTATCTATCTATCTATCTATCTATCTATCTATCAGCATGATAGATTCTGTTATGGACAGGTTGTAAAATCTGCCTTGATTTTTCATATTTTCATAGATGAAATTTTGAAAAATTTTTGAAGTTTTTAATTTTTATATATGATGACATAAGTTTAATGTTAACTCTTTACATATGCATATACTTATACTATTTTGGTAAAAATGGTAAAAATTATTATGGTCTTGGGAAATTCTATGAAGTGTGATCAACCTCAAAAAAGAATATTAATTACTGAGGCTTATTCTGACCTACTCTTTAAGAATAATTTTAATTGTCACAGATTTAGAGCCCTGTTGCTTCATTTTTAATAACTGATATAATTAACACTTCTTCTACTTAATAATAACAAGAACTGAAGGTGTCAACAGAATAATTCCCAGAAGTCAAGAGCTAGCTTCCCAAGAGACCTTCATATTGACACTTGATGCCATCACCAATACCTATTCTTTACTGAGGTAAACAACATGAACTCTGTGCTGAATTTCTGCTCTGTTAATTACATTAAAAACTGCATTTTCTTTTTAAAGATTTTTTTTACTTATGTGAGAGAGAGAGCATGAGAGGAGGAGCAGAGGGAGAGAGACAAGCAGTTGACTCTGTGCTGAGCAGGGAGCCTGATGCGGGGCTCCATCCCAGGACTCTGAGATCATGACCTGAGCCAAAACCAAGAGTCAGTTGCTTACCTGACTGAGCCACCCATGCGCCCCAGCATTTGTGTTGATTTGGTGAGCATTGATTGAGGAGCGGGTAGCTGTTTACTTCCACTTGATGGTATATGTAATTGTGGACCTCTGTCTGAATTACCAAAGTCTGTTTTGAGAACTTGGATCTTCATCTTTCAAGAGTATTGAAGATACTTTTAGAGTCACACAGAAGACTTTGGGTAGGCTGGGCTTGTTTCTGTCTGCTAGTGACTACCTTATTCAAGTACCATTTTTTAGGGCCAGGGTCTGACATTAGTATTTGATATTCTGTGTTTCCTCTTGCTCCTTTATTTTCCTGAATGAATTTGGACCTTATAAATACCTGTTCTTTGGAACATGCTTTAATGCTGTATTCACCTGCCTTTGGTATGACTTCGGTCAAAACCACATTTTACCCAAGTTAAAAATAAGACGTGTCTGTGGCTTAAGAACAGTGTCCTTCAGCTGCCCACATTGGGCATTTTAGGTTTTGGCATATTAACTGTTCCAAAATGGCCAGTTTCCATGATCCTCAGTGTCCTTTGATGGTTTTGCCCTAATGAGACCTGGCTCTCTTTCCTGTGACTTACAGGCTCAAGAAAGGAGGCTCTGTGTGGGTTAGTAGACGTTGAGACTTTTGCAGGCCAAGCCAACAGAGTTCAATTTGTCACTCACTGGGCTAAATTAAGTGAGCAGCATGTTGGAAGCGGGACAAACTGGCCAACTGTGCATCATACAGTGCCGTATGTGTTGCTATAGACTGTGGAATGGTGATGTCTGTTGATTAGCGGAGCCTATTGGAGTAAATGCTGGGGGAATCATACGTATGTCATTTTTGGCACCAGATGTTAGTCCATGGAAACCAGTTGTGTGGTGTTTTACCAATCAGATTATTTCTAGACAATGATTTTTTGTTAGAAGACATAATTATTTATTTTTAATGTCAGAAAGAATTAACCTTGCTTGAATAGCATACCTTGATAAATGTAATAATTGATTTACCCAATTTTAAGCAGTCCTAGATACAAATTGTCCATAGGTTAATTACGAAAAAGTGTGACATTTTGAAGCAAACAGTTACAGAATTAGAGTGGTTAACAAATTTAAATTAGTTTAAGTTAGTAGTTTTGTTATCTCTTCCCACAAAGCTGTCAGTATGAGGATTTAAGGCTTTCCTATTATTATGGGCTCAGTTGTGTCCCCGGCAAAGTTCCTATGTTGAAACCCTATCCTACTATCTCAGAGTGCGACTATTTGGAGATAAGATCTTTACAGAGATAATTAAGTTAAAATGAGGCTTTTTCGGTGGGCCCTAACCCAACGTGACCGGTATCCTTGTAAGAAGAGGAGAGCTGGATACATACACAGGTGAAAGACAACGTGAGGACACAGGGAAAAGATAAGCCACGGAGAGAGGCTTTCAGAAGAAACCGGCCCTGACACCTTGATCTTGGACTTCTAGCCTCCACACCTGTGAGAAAATATCAAGTTCTGTTGTTTAAGCCACCCAGTCTGGGAGTGCTCTGTCATAGCAGCACTTGCAAACTAATAACGTGTGTCAGGTGTGAGCCAGAGAATAAAAACATAAGATTTTATAGGTAAATAAATAAATGCAAATTTTCAAACCTTAATTTGCTTTACAAATGATCCGAGTGGGGAAAACCATTGCATGGGCCCTCTGTTGCCCAGTGCCAGAGCCCCTGCTGAGGTGGCAAGTGGGAGCACAGTAGGAAACCCTGAGATTTTAGATCTGGTGAGGAAGGGCCTTAGACATCATCTCTTGCAACCTCCCTAGTTACAAAGGGAGCTTGTAACTAACACCTGGAACGCCAGAAGGTTCATGCAGGAGCACATGGCTACTTATTGACATATCCATGCCGGGAACCCGGCTCTCTTACTTCCTGCTTCCCCTTTTCTCCTCAAGGCTATACCTATATGTCATCAGGTTCTGCTGTTTTGGCAACTTGATTTGAGAAGCAATCATCTGTTTTTCTTCTATTCCTTCTGTCCTTTTTTGTTGTTGTTGTTAAGAATATTTTCCACGTCAAAAAGGTATAAAGAATAGCATTAATTATTAAATTAAATAATTACCTGTGCATCCAGCACTCACTTTAAACTATTAAAACATTACACATTGATTCAAAGCCCCTTCCCTGGTCATATTTCCCTCCCTATCCCCTAGAGGTGACTACTGTCTTGAATTTGTCATTTAGTTTTTCTATGTATATCTCTGTACTCTTATTAAAAAGGAGGGTATTGGGCGCCTGGGTGGCTCAGATGGTTAAGCGTCTGCCGTCAGCTCAGATCCTGATCCCGGAGTCCTGGGATCGAGTCCTGCATTGGCTCCCTGCTCAGCAGGGAGCCTGCTTCTCCCTCTGCCTCTTTCTCTCTCATGAATAAATAAATAATAAAAAAAAATGAGGGTATTACTAAACAGTATATAGTATCATTGTGCAAAAATTAAACATCATATACAAGGTATGTCAAATGTATCCTCAATTTGTTTTTATTCTACTCAGTCTTGTTTACGAGAGTCAGCCTTGTTGCTGTACATATCGCTCCATTTCACTCATTTCCACTGCTATGTAGTTTTCCATGTTATGAATATACTATATTTCTGTATTCTTTTGCTGATATTTAGGCTGTTTTTATAGTTTGTTCAAGAATGATGCTGCTGTGAATATTCTTAAATATATTTCCTGTGCGTATGTGTGCAGGTTTATTTAGGGTATGTCTCTGTGGGTGGAATTGCGAAGTCATAGGTTGTGTACATTTTCAGTCTTTCCAGATACTGCCAAATTGTTCTGCAAAGTGGTTGCACCAGTTTCCATTCCTACTTAGTAGTATGGGTTCCTGTTTCTCCACAGCCTTGCCAGCCGTGATTTTTTGCCAGTCTAATGCATTTTAATTTCTCTCATTATGAATGAATATCAACATCTCTTTCATGTTTATTGGCCACTTGGGTTTTTTAAAGTGTATTTTTTTTCCTTTTTCTAATCAGAGTCTTAGAGATAGAATGGACTGAGTGGTCCTAGTGTCCATCTCCTCATTTTACAAATGAGGAAATGGGCTAGAGAAATGTAGTGACTAATTTAAGGTCCCCAAACAGACAAAAACTCAGGGGCCATGCCTCCCAGTCATCTGTTCTTTTTTACCAAATAGTCAATTCATGCGTTTGGGTGAATTCCCTTTTTGGTATTGTGAAGAACAGGGTCTAGGGCTAAACTGATTGATCAGAAGAGTTTAATTAGTGAGTGTGTGGATGACATATGTGACATTGTTTTATCTGAACTTTCTGAAAATCCACACCATTATCTCCTTGTTTAAAACCCTTCTGGGTTTCTCATTGCTCCTTGGAAAGTCAAAATGCTTAGCTCTCTCTACTGGATTGGGCCCCTCCTGCCTCTTTAGGCTCTTCTCGATCCCTCCTTGTCTGCCTTCCAGCCACACTGGCTTTCTTTTGGTTTCACACTTGCCGTGCTCCCTTCCTCAGGAGGGCCCATGCGTTTTTTCTCTGCCTGCAACTCTCTCTCCCTCCCTCCCTCTGGCTCATTCTTGTGCCTTTCTCGGGGCAGCCTTCCTGAGTACTCCTCCTAGGCCTCATCCCTCCTCTCTCCTCACGAGGCCTCATACCTTCCATAACACTCATCACAGTTGCAGGCTTACATTTAAGTGTACAGTTATTTATTTATTTTAAGATTTTTATTTATTCATTTTTGAGAGAGAGCACGTGTGTGCATGCACATGAGTGGGGGTGGGGGCAGAGGGAGAAGTGGAATCCCTACTGAGCAGGGAGCCCGATGTGGGACTCGATCCCAGGACCCTGGGATCATGACCTGAGCTGAAGGCAGACGCTTAACCGACTGAGCCACCCAGGCGCCCCTGTATTGAAGATTTATATTCATGACTCAAAGTATATGGCAAGGGAGAGGTAGAAGGAGAGAAAAAGTAAAAAAGGAAAATTAGACATTGGAAGGAGAAATGCTAGATCAGTAACTGCCTGATCAGGGAGCCTGCAGAATGGGCCATTTGAACTTTCTGGGCATTCCCAATACAGGCTAGCTGGCTGGGTGAACTCCAAGTCTAAGAGAGTCTGAACAGTGATGGACCACTTACTAACTTAGAGGGGAAAACTTCTGAATAGATCTTAGCTAGATCTTTCTAAGATTCTGGTTTGAAGAACTCAAAATGAGGGTACACTATAAGAATAAAAAGCAGTTTTGCTCCCTCCTTCAAATTATTACTTTTACTTGCACAAGACAAATATGGGTCTGTATATGACTAATCATTTTGTTACCTTAATCCTTAAAGGATAATAGAACTCCTAGCATAGTCCGGTGAGAGTCTGTGTCCAAGTAGAAATTTTGATTTTATTATTAGATTTTTCTATGTCTTTTGGATATCTCGGCATTGCCTCAGTAGAAGAAAAGAGGAGATATCTTTACCTTTTCATGAGTATGTCCATAATTCTTAAAACATTACATTGCCATAATTCCTCAAAGTTCTTTTTTTTTTTTTTTAAGATTTATTTATTTTAGAGAGAGAGCACAAGCAGTGAGGAGGGAGGGGCAGAAGGAGAGGGAGAGAGAGAATCCTAAGCAGACTCCCCACTGAGCTTGGAGCCCAACATGGGGCTCCATCTCACGACCCCAAGATCATGACTTGAGCTAAAATCAAGAGTTGGATCCTTAACTGACTGAGCCACCCAGGTGCCTCACTTCAATGTTATTCTTAATTCACTATCAAAAGAAATAAGTTATTTCTGGATTGTTCACTTAGCGGTAGGTAGCAAGCACATGTTTTCAGGGTGGATGATAACAGACTGTCACATTTTCTGTTTAGTTTTGGTATCTCTTTCTTAGCTGTGGAGTTAAGAACTTCCTTTGTAAGTCTTCACTTCCTTCACAGCCATGGGAACTCAGGGTTCTCAGTGGACATGCTCCATGACCTCTGTGTTTTCACTAAAAGCAAAGAACAACTATGATGTTGCAAGAATGCCAAGTAGGAACATTGAAGGTAATAAACAAAACTGCCTGTGCCCAAAAAAGTGTAATGTCTTTTGCTATAAAACAGAAGATATTTGCCTGTAGTATGTTACTGATCTTTTTTTTTTTAAGATTTTATTTATTTATTTGAGAGAGAATGAGAGAGAGAGAGAGCACATGAGAGGGGGGAAGGGTCAGAGGGAGAAGGAGACTCCCTGCTGAGCAGGGAGCCCGATGCGGGACTCGATCCTGGGACTCCAGGATCATGACCTGAGCCGAAGGCAGTCACTTAACCAACTGAGCCACCTGGTGCCCCTGTTATTGATCTTTCACATGACTCTTTAAGGTAGTTATGAGCATCCACTTATTTTTATTTTTGACAAAGTAAAGATAACTGAAACTCTGAGCTTGGGTTGTTTAATATGGTAGGAGCAAAGTGCAAACAAATCTGTTCCCATTTTTAATAAAATAATAGGACTTAGCTGCAATTAAAAGGACCTATTTCATATGGTTGTATGAGAGTAAGATGAAATAAATGTGAGTTTATAGGTTTAGAGATTGCTTCCTACATAGTAAGATCTATGTTAGGTGTTGGCTATTAATTATTTATTGTTATTAGTATTATCTGATGCCTTTCAATATTGCAAACTTAGGTTGTCTTTTTCAGTGAAGAGACATCATCCTTTCCAACCTGTAATACCTTTGTTTTCTGTCCAAATTTATTGAGTCTAGAGATTAGCTAGAATAGGATTCTAAATGTGGAATATCTATGATGTTTGTTGGGTATTTATTATTGCTAATCTTACTCCCATCTTTCCATTCTTGATACTCTGCAATTCCATCCCTGGGAAATCTAATTGCTTCTTCCAGAGCTGTGGGCTAGTACCCTAAGTAATCCTTTTTGTGACCTCTACTTTCAGGATTCTTCCAACCCCAAGCTCTTGTCCTTATTAAAACCTATTTTCTGAAAAGTTGCTGGGTAGGTATTGAAGGTACTATGTTAGAGCTTCTTCTCCTGTTAAAGGACTTTCAGGCCTAGGTGGAATGGTGTGTAGGGCGTTTTTCTGGGCCAGTGTCCTTTCTGATAATACCTTGATGCAGAGACAGAACTGTCCTTTCAAGTTCGGGCTTCTTGTCTTTTTAAAGCTCTTCATAAAAACCCATTTGTTCCCAGGCCACACTTCCTCAAGCCAAATCCTCCCCGTCGTTTGGACTTCTGCTGGAGTTGGGAAAGGCCCTAGGGGTTCTTAGAATTATAAACCATAAATAGCTGACAGAGCACAGGAGATATGATAGAGGTGATATGAAGCTCATGTCCCACGAGTGGATCCTACTCTATAAAGAATTACAAGACTAAACTCTGGAGACTGCTAGTGTTTAAAAGCACTCATCCTTATTGAAGGAGATTTGTACATTTCTTGACCTTCTGACAACTGTCAGTCTGAATAGTATATTTGGAAAGTTCCAAGGCTGGCAAGATTGATTTATTCCAATCTGCACACCTTTTCAGTATTAGCTGTGTGGAAATTTTCTCATCAGCCATAAGAAAGCTGTTTTATAGTCAGAGCAGATCATATAGCTCCCTAAAGCAAATAGCAGCTGACTTATCTGAACATGGTGAGGAAATCATTATTATTTCTTCCTCTTTTTTCTTGGTTCCTCTGTAATAGCTTGGTCTTTAATAATTGGATCTCATTTGGGTTGTACAAGAACATGAGAATATTTAATGAGCACTATTGAGCTGTGATGGTTGTCCTGGTGGAAAAGCACTAATATATATTTACTAGCAAAGCACAGGGCATATTCAAGGCCAAGCTCTCTGTCTTCATCCTAAGGCTATGCAACCTAGAATAGTGCCTTAGGTGGCACCAGAGATAATTGGTGACACTTGCCAGCCTTGCACATGAACTTCTAATGGAAGCAGTGTACATAATGTTTAATGAGCATTAGTACCTAAGACAAAATGCCTGGGATCATATCCTGGACTGACTACTTACTGAATGACCTTGAACAGGTTATTTACCCTCTTAGTACCTCTATTTTGCCCCTGTGTATAATGGGGGCAGTGATAATACTTACCTTAAAGGGCTGTTGTATTTGTAATACATTTAGAACAATGTCTAGCACATATGTACTCAGTAAATTTTAGCTACTATCATTCCTTTTCTTCTCTTTTCTTGTTTCTACCTGACACTCTTTTCATCCTTTCTTTCCTTCTTTTAGTTTTCCATCTTGTCATTTCCTTAGCTTTTGGACCTGGCAGGGCTGGCCAGCCCTGTCTGTCCCGTTGGTCTGTTCAGGGCTACTACTTCTTGTAGAAATGAGGTGTCTTTCTTTCTGTTTAGTAAGTTTCTAAGTTAGAGTTTCCTCTTTAGAACATTGAATGCAGATGTTCATTCTGCCTTAAGGAAGGTGAACACAATTGGTTGTGCTAGCTGAGATAGGTATTTATTGCTGGGAGATAAGAAGAAGAATGTGTTGATTCCAACAAAGAAGTTATTTTAGGCCATGGGTCTCACACATTTGTAAATGAACACTTTCCTCTTTAGGAAGGTACCTACATTTTAGTCCAAGTTAGGATTCAAACATTAGGAAGTTGCTAGTTGCTTGCCAAATTTTCAGTCTTACTTAATAAAAGGGACCACAAACACTGTAGATAGATCTCCAGACTATGTTAGATCTAAAGATGCTGAGGGTCCTTTTGCTCTGGAAAGGTACTAATTTTTGAAGTTTTCAGAGGGAAAAGAGCTCTTTTCTGTTTGTTTTAGATGGAGTACATAAGAAATAGGTAACTATAATCCAGATCAGTTACTTTTGGCCAAAATGGGCTACTTAGCTTAGTTGGCTTTCTGCTTCCCTTTTTCATTTACAAAGGGAAAAATATATTTATAGTTGAGAAATACGGCAGACACCACTGTAACTGAGTGATCAAGATTAACACTGCCAATAATACAATATATCAGTACCCCTGATATGATGCATGTGAAGGGCACAACATCACTTCTCTGGTATTTTTGCCTAAAATACATAACCTCAATCCAGTCTTGAGAAAACACCAGACAGGGGTACCTGGGTGGCTCAGTTGGTTAAGTGTCTGCCTTCAGCTCAGGTCATGATCCCAGGGTCCTGGAATCGAGCCCCACATCGGGCTCCCTGCTCAGAAGGGAGCCTGCTTCTCCCTCTCCCTCTGCCTGCTACTCCCCCTGCTTGTGCTCTCCCTCTCTCTCTCGCTTGCTTGCTCTCTCTGACAAATAAAATCTTAAAAAAAAAAAAAAAGAAAAGAAAACACTAGACAGGTTAAAATTGAGAGAATATACAAATACAAATAACTCACCAGTACTCATCCGAAGTGTCAAGGTCATGAAGGATAAGGAAAGACTGAGGAGGACCCGTCACAGATTAGAGGATATCAAGTAGCCATAACAACTAAATGCAATGTGGGATCCTGGATTGGATCTGAAAGAGAAACAGGGTCATTAGGGGAACAGCTGGTGGAATTTGAATAAAGTATGTAAATTTGGTTAATACTGTTATACCAATGCTAATTTAATAATTGTACTGTGATTATATAGGTTGTTAACATTAGGAAATGGTGAGTGAAAGGTATATATGAACTCTAAAAGGGTTACAACTTCAGGGGCACCTGGGTGGCTCAGTCAGTTAAGCATCTGCCTTCACCTCTCAGGTCATGATCCCAGTGTTCTGGGATTGAGCCCTGTACCAGGCTCCCTGCTCAGCGGGGAGTCTGTTTCTCCCTCTTCCTGTGCCCTTCCCCACTGTTCATGCTTTCTCTCTCAAATAAATAAATAAAATCTTTTAAAAAAATGTTTGCAACTTTTATGTAAATTCGAAGTTATTTCAACATTAAATATAAAAAAAGAAATTTAAATAACATAGGTAAATTTTTAAATGTAATTAGATTTGGAAGATAAAGATGAGGAAAACTCCCAGAAAGTAGAGAAAAGAGAGAAAATATAAGAAAATTAGAGTGTTAGTACTACAGATGCAACATCCCAATAACAGGAAATCCACAGAGAAGGAGAAATGGAAGGGAGAAAGTCATCAAAGATATAATTCAAGAAAATTTCACAGAATTGGAGAACGTCAGTTTCCATATTGAAAAGACCCATTGAAAACTCAGCACAACAGTTGCAAGTGAACCCACGCCAAAGCTTAGGTGTGACATTGCAAAATATTTGGAATAAAGAGAGGATCTTAAAAGCTTTCAGAGAAAATGGAGAGAACGGGTTACATACCCAATGTTAAGAATCAAACTGGCATCAGACTTCTCAGCAGCACTGTTGAAACACATGGGCACAGTAAAGCAGTAGAAAGAATACAGTAAAAAGGAAGCAATGCCTTCAAAATTCTGAGGGAAGTATTTCTAGCCATCCCCTTTTGCCTGCAGTGTGCCTGCCCCTCTCCCTGAAATCCTCAATCAGGGTAGCAGAAGCAGAACTCCTGAACATAGCCACTCAGTCAACTCTCCCCCTGCCCCCTCCCATCCCCCTCCCATCCCTGCAGTTCGCTCACCTGCTCCTTTCTGGCTGCTTCCTTTTGGTGATACTGTTTTCTATGTCAGAACAGGAAAGGGAATAAAATAAAGTGAAGTCCAGTACCAAAAACAAACAAACCACCTTCAGTGTATGAGGGTGAAATAAGTACATTTTCATACATTCAAGTTCTCGAAATTTTTACTTTCTAGCAAATTACTAGAAGAGTATTTTCATCAAAGTAAAGATGTCAAAGGGGTGGGGGAGAGAGAGAAACCTGAAAAGCAGGAAATAGGGGCTTTAGCACAGAAGTGAGATAAAGGGAATACACAGAGTATTGGTGAAGGAAAATCTCAAAGGTGACAACTTTGTGGTCAGCCTAGAGAACAAAATAGTCCAAATTTGAACAGGTCCAAAGTCTTCAGGGGCTATGTTGTCAAGAAGATGAAATTGACAGAATTTTTTATTTAACTCATTAAGAGAAGATGTAAACAATTTGTGGAGAATTTTCAAGATAATTGCAGTAAGTACATTTAAAAAATTAAAAAGACTGTCACTGAGTTTGGGGTTAGGGTAGGAACAGGAGCTGTTCGGGAAAACATAATCATTAGTGTAGCATGTGGTCAGCTGGAAATATTTATGTAGTAATAATGTAGACGTTGAATATAGAGCCATACAGAATAATAATAACTGTAGTGGGAGGATGGGAAGGGTGGGTTTGCAGGTATGAATTGGGAAGAGTGGGTGGGTTCCATATGGAAGTCTGAAAGATAATAGACTTTTATACCTAAAAAATCAAAAGCAGCAATATAACATTGTATTTGGAGATATGGAGGTCAGTGCCAAAATAAACAATTAAAAGATTTTAACGTGTTTGCCTCTGGGAAGTAAGGAAACAATGGGACGGGGAAGGCACTGCTATTTTGTTGTAGTGAGCCATGTAGAACTATTCAGTTTTTAAAACTACTTGTATATATAACTTTGCTACTAAAGGCAACATAAATATAAAAAAGCAAAGTAAGTAAAAATAAAAGTGAAAACTAACTCCCAAAATGTAAGTTTTTAAAAAATTTTAAGATATTTCATTTACTCTAAGAAAATGGAGTTTTTATGATACCTGCATGGTAACTTTAAGAGGAGAGAATGAGAGATAAAAAGTAACGGAAGGAGTTATTGTTAGAGGAAGCACTGACTTCGTATACATGACAGTTTGCCAGTTGTCCTGGTTATCTAAACCTTCTCAAAAACCTTTTGTTTTCTTTGAGAAAAAAATTACTTATGAGCTAAAATAGAAATCACACCTAGACCATATTGCTTAAATTCTGTGTTTAACGCAGTCCTTTACTCTCCCTCACCCTCATTTCTTCTGGCCTGATGGGGATCAGGTATAGTGATTATTTATATCGGGTTGTTGGCTTTTTAGGTTAGTTTCAATTTCAGCAGTTAGGCTCCATTAATTATTGGTTTGAAATATGGTCACTGTAAGTAAAGGTGTTGCATGTAAGACCAAAAAAAAAAACCACACCCAAATAGTAGGCCCGTCTGTGTATTTGTTCAGTCTAGTTGTCATGTGAAACCACCATATTGAGGTCAGTGGGATCCTAATGTGGACTTTGTTCTAATAGCTTGATTCGATTCAGTTAGTCTCTCTGGATTAATAAAAATTCTTTTTTCGAAACTTGATCTTAGCCAAAAGGCCAGGAAGCAATAAAAGAAATTCTTGTTTCTCCTATGTGTTATTTAAAATTTTGGTCTTTATGTTTTTATTTGACAAAATTTACTGTCTTGTTCTAATCTACTGTTTATTCTAGTGTGTGTTGATGAATAAAAATATCAGTTATCTTTGGTTGCTAATCTTTTCTAAGTGCTAAGTGAGTTAACACCCACAATTGCACCTAATTTAACAGACAAATGCAAAATAAATGTGATGTGAGATGGCATTAGTTTTTTTCATAGTTTGTAAGAAGCTATTTGGAGGTTTAACTGAAAAAAAAATGAAGTTCTTTTTCATGGGACATTTCTGGCGATCATAGAAGAATTTTATTGGAAGCCATGGGAACATGTTTCTCCATGTTATTCCATTTAAGAAATCCTTGTTTTGCATCCTTTTGGGGAGAAATGAAGTTGCTAAGAGGGTAAAACAAAATTCGCTGTATTTCATTGCCTGTGACACTTTGAAAGGCATGTGAATCCTTTCTACCTCATCTCTGTTCCATCCCCGTACCCTGACAGCATCCTATCACAGCATTTATCTCAGGGGTATGTTTGCTTCTCACACCAAACTATAAGCCTCTTGGAGATTGGGGTTGGATTCTGTTCTTTATGGTATCCTCAGTGATTGGCGTTGTGCCTGGGGATGAAATTAAATTAATACATCATTAAAATTTTTACAAAAAGCGTTTTTTTCTATGAACTGATCACTGGAGGCATTTGCCATATTGGAAATCTCCAAAGCTGTTCTTATATAAATAAAAGCATTAGAGACTCTCCATAATAAATTTCAGAAAAGACATTCTTCCCTTTTTAAAAATTTACCTCCCATGGGGGGTCATTGAGTACAAAAATGTTTATTGAATGAATATAGGATCAATTTGGGATATATTCAACTATAAATAACCAGAAACCTAACAGCGGCTTAAGCAGTAAGGACTTTGTCTCACATAGTAGAATGTCTGGGGTAGGTGGCCAATGGCTGGTCTGCTGGCTCAGCGAGGTCACCATAGACTTGGGCTCCTTCTGTTCTTCTGTGAGTCCTTGTGGGTCTTGTTCTCGTGCTTGTCGGTAGAGGCCTGTTGCAGCTCCTGGTATTGACCCCACATTTCAGGCAGGAAGAAAGGGAAGAGTGGCAAAGGGCTGATGGGACATACCAGGAAACTCTGACCCCTTTAAAAGCCTTTCCTAGAAGACATCCCAGTGACTTTTGCTTACCTTTCATTTGCCAGAGAAAGCTGCAAGGGCGCCTGGTAAGATAAGTATTCAGCTTTTCAGCAGCTGTAGGAAGGCAAAGAGTAAGTAGTTTGTGGGTCATTTTCAGAAATGAATTTCAGAAACTAGATCTTCCCTTAAATGTTTGCTTCATTTTAAATAACTCTTCTGGAGCACTGTTAAACTGTAGGGTGAGAGTCATTAGAGGTTCATAAACATCAGCCTAGTCAGTTGCTACCTTTATTAAAAAGAATGAAATAGAGTAAAATAAAAGATAGAGAATATCAGGATGTGTCTTACTTGGTTAGGGCAAGTATTTTGTGAAATACTGGGTCACAATGTATGCTATTTCTTACCTGTGCATTCCAAACAAAAACCCAGAAAACCGTTGTTCTGGAGAATCATTGATTTTACAAGTATTTTCTATTATAATTATAAGCAATTTGGGAGTATATGAGGAACTTATAAAGAAGAGAAAAACGTGTGCATAAATACTCATAAGACAGGAAGAAAGGTGTCTGTGCTATGAAGGATACCAATAAAGTGTGCAGAAGGTCAGTGAATTCAATTTATAATAATTCTAACAGGGGTAGGGGATGTGGTGAGTAGAGGTTCTGAAAGGCCTTTGAATGAAGGGAATGGCCTTTGAACTGAGACTTGAGTCTTTTTTGTCTGTCCCTATAATGCACTGGACATTGTTCATACCTTTGTTAGAGCTGATTGTGCATGTCATTTCAGAATCCTACACTTCTACACAACCAAATTTTTTAGAGTTATGAAAATTTTAAGAATATCTTTATTTCGCTCTGGACCTATTAATTTTGCCTTTTTCAAAAATGACTGCATTTTCGAAATCCCAGAATATCAAGATGACTTTTGGACAAGTCATCTTTACTTCCAGGTCTCGGGTAATAATTAGCCGTTCTAAGAAAAATGTGATCAGGGTGCCTGGGTGGCTCAGTTGTTAAGCGTCTGCCTTCAGCTCAGGTCATGATCCCAGGGTCCTGGGATCAAGCCCCACATCGGGCTCCCTGCTCCATGGGAAGCCTGCTTCTCCCTCTCCCGCTCCCTCTGCTTGTGTTCCCTCTCTCGCTGTGTCTCTCTGTCAAATAAATAAATCTTAAAAAAAAAAAAAAAGAAAAAGAAAAATGTGATCATACATGTGCTCCAGTAATAGCTTTGCTATTGTGGAAGTAGAAGATTGGTGTTGCTAATAAAATAAAACAAAACTAACTTAAAAAATCGAAGTGCTCCTAGACTCATCGCGTCTCAAGTGTTGGAAGATGCTTCAGAGATATGTGGCCCAGCCTCACCTAATTTATACTGAGGAAATGGAGATTCAAACACAAAGGAATGAAGCCTAACCCAGGAACCCAGCCTAGGTCATTGGCTTCTCAGTCCATTGCTGTTTTTACTGCCTCCAGTTAGTAATTTTAAGAAGGATAAGGAGGTAAGAAGCCAGGAGAATGCTACTCCAGGACTCTCTATTCTTGCTAGATACAAGATGATTTCACACCTTGAAAATGATTTGGTAATAATATCGTCAGAACTACCAAGATTAATTGTTTTCATCCCACTGCTCTCTTCCTCTGGTCAGCATTCTCTGGGTTCCACAGTCATTAGAATTCCGAGGTTAGTACTGAGGATACAGTGACCCATTTTCAGAATCCAAAAGATCAGCTCATCTGTCTCCTTGCCAGTCAGTGTTAGGTGCTTGCTGCTCCTTGTTTTCTTCTGCCTCTGCTCTTGAATAATTGCTTCAATCAGCAAGTTTGGTCATCTTCTCTCTGTGGTGCAGAAGGTGATAAGAAGTTGTACCAGTCCTATCCAGTGAGAGATAGTAATAAGTTTTCTTTCTCATGTGCATATATAGATCTTGTCCAGTTCCTTGAGTCATAGGACTCCTGTTCTTTGACTCAGGAACATAGCAGTCATATTCTGGCTTCATAATAGCATAGGGGAAAAGGAACTTGTATAAGAAAAAAATTAAAAATTTTATCTAGAGCCTAGACATGGCAAGATAGACCCTTTACACAATCAGTATGTGTATTACTGTCTTCATTTCTATGGGGGTAGACATTCTTGTCTTCGTTTTACAAGAAGTAAGTAATGGAGCTGTAATTCAATCCCAGATCCTTCTAATTCTACTTTGTACTGCACCATGGTGATCATATAGGATTAGAAAGGGATCTTTGCTTAATAGTAGATTTCTTAAAAGGACTGGATATTCACAGGCTTTGGTGCAGCAATTTCAGTTCTCATCATCAAGTTTGTCAAACCTCTGCCCTATCTTTTTTTAGCCTCCTTATTGTAAGTAAATGTATGCAATTTAAAAAAATGTACCAAACAGAAATACTAATGTGAAAAGATATATGTACTCCCATGTTCATTGCAGCATCATTTATATAGTCAACATAAAGAAATAATATAAATGTCCATTGATGGATAAACAGATAAAGAAATTGTGACTTATGGCTCAGTTGGTTGAGCGACTGCCTTCGGCTCAGGATCGAGTCCCACATTGGGCTCCCTGCTCAGCAGGGAGTCTACTTCTCCCTCTGACCCTCTTCCCTCTCCTGCTCTCTGTCTCTCATTCTCTCTCTCTCAAACAAATAAATAAAATCTTTAAAAAAAAAGAAATTGTGACATATACACAATGGAATATTAATCGTAAAAGAGAATGAAATCTTGCCATTTGCAACAACATAGATGGGCCTCAAGAGCATTACGCTAAGTGCAATAAGTTAGACAGGGAAAGACAAATACTGTAATACTATATGATCTCCCTTATATGTGGAATCTTAAAGAAAAAAAAAAAGCAAGATCATAGATACAGAGAACAGAATGGTGGTTGCCAGAGAGACAAGGGGTGGGAGAAATGGCTGAACTGGGTTTTTTATTGTTGTTTTTGTTGTTTAAATATATTGAATAAAAAAAAAATTTCTGCACTAGGGGAAAAAAAGATGTAAGATTAAGTCAGCATGGGAGCTTCTGAGAAAGATTTTCCTCTTTGATAAAGCAAGGAGCCATAAAACTAGAAAATCCTTTTTTATCACCACTCCTTCCTTCCTGTTTGGGAAATGGGCTTGTGAGGAAGCATGAGATGCTTGGAACTGTGGCAGCCATTTTGTGACAAGGCTTCTTTCCCAATATGCTGGCGATGGAGGCAAGGAAGCATAGAAAGAGTCGGAGTCTTTGATGACATTGCTGAACTCAAAACCAATTCTGAAAACTGAAGACTTTTTGTTATGTAAGAAATGAAATGTGTTTATTGTTTAAGCCTCTGTTAGTTGGGTATTCTTTTACTTGTAGCCCAAAGCATCTTAAATAATACGGTTTCTTTTTGTAATGATACCTCTCAGAGAGATGTCCATCCCCAGAAGGTAACATTTTAAAAGATGTTATCTTTAATATGGGCAAAGGATCTGGGGTGCCTGAGTGACTCAGTCAGTTAAGCGTCCAACTCTTGGTTTCAGCTCAGGTCGTGAGCTCATGGATTGTGGGATCAAGCCCTGTGGTGGGCTCCACTCTCAGTGGGGAGTCTGCTTGAAGATTCTCTCCCTCTGCCCCTTCCCCGACTTGCTCTTGCCCATGCACACGTGTGTGTGCTCTCTTTCTCTCAAATAAGTAAATCTTGTTTTAAAAATGGGCAAAGAGAGCAGTTATTTAGAAACCTCTTCAATCTGGCATGATGTCTTTACCCCTAAGAGTTCCACAGAGTACAATATTACTATATTTGATTGCACCCAGAGTCATATGATCTGTGACATATACCATCTCTGCATTTGCACACCAATTTAATGCTCATGATGTCCATTCACAGACAGTATTGCAGAATGGCACTTTGAGCCTCTTTCTTCCTCTTTGGTTGTCTGTCATCTTTACCCCTACACCAGGTGGAGCTGGCTTATTTGCCTGGTGAGTACAGGGTAAAAAAACAATTTTTTTTTTTTAAGTACCATAGTACATCTTTGGCTTTTTCCAACTGAGTGGATTTTTAATTTTTAAAGTTGCTTTTCCATAAGAATAATAATACTTTATGAACATTGAAACTGTATCATTTATTTCTATCCAACTGACAGATTTTCATCATTAATGACAACCATTATGATAAGATACATCAACCATAGACTAATCTTCAGCAGAATCGTAAGGAACTGCAGAGATCATCTGGCCCACCCTCTTTATTTTGTACAATCCAGATTATCCCTTTTCCTGTCCTGTATGCTTCTGAGTTCTTTCATTTGCTCATTCATTACTTCATTTGTTCATTCATTCCTTCCTTTCTTCCTTTATCCAGAATACTTACTGAGTATCTATCACATGCTATGCTCTAGGTTGGATCCTGAGGATACAGTGATGAATACATTTTTTTTAAGATTTTATTTATTTATTTGAGAGAGAGAGAGAGAATGAGAGATAGAGAGCACGAGAGGGAAGAGGGTCAGAGGGAGAAGCAGACTCCCTGCCGAGCAGGGAGTCCGATGCGGGACTCCATCCCGGGACTGCAGGATCATGACCTGAGCCGAAGGCAGTCGCTTAACCAACTGAGCCACTCAGGTGCCCGATGAATACATTTTTTGACTTCACTGTGCCTATAAATCTATGAGAAGAAACAGACTCACGTGTTGCTAACTATGATACAATTTAATAAGTGGAATAATGGAGCCATAATTATGGGAGCTTAGAGGACCCATTAGTTCCTTCTGACTAAGTATTTTCATCCATTTCAGTGGGTGATTAGGAAATTTCGGGGTTTGTTTTGTTTTTATTCATAGATACTTAGAATGTTTAAAGTAGAAAAAAATCAGAAGCAGCAGGTTACTTAATATGAACAGGGAAGGAATATAAGAGTGCAGTCATTTCTCAATCAAGTCCTTTTGTATAGTGACAATTGTTTGTATGTAATCAGAGACTGAGGTCAGTCTGTATTGTACAGTGAATTATTTCTTATTCAGCTCAACAAAATACTCTCTAGATGGGTCATTCATTGAGAGGTGAAAGTAGATTTTAAAAACATGGAGCAATATAGCCAGGATTTATTAAGTTCCTGCCATATGGCCAGAATTGTGGTAAGATTCATCACTGTCACCATTATGGTAGCTAACATTTATTGAGTGCTTTCTCTGTGCACTCACTGTAGGAAGCACTTCACATGCCTCATCTCATCTAATTCTCACAAAAACCGTACATGGTATGGTGATTGCTATGATATCCTCATTATACACATAAGGAAACTGAGGCCTACAGATGTGTAACTTGCGCATGACATGACCACCCAGCTCCTGAGTGGCAGAGTTAGGACTCTCAGAGCCCACGTGTAGGAGAGCTGACAACACTGACTCTTTGGCCCTCCATTTTGTTTGTGCCTACACAGTAAGCTCCCTTGGGGCTACGTGTTCCAGACCCCATGGAGGGTAACGAATGCCCTGACCAGAATGCAGAAAGGCTTGTTTTGATTGTCCCTACAGTGGTGCACAGAATGCCCCACTTTAGGTAACTAGTAGAGATGGCTGGCACACTTAAGGGACCACTTTAGAGAAATACTCTGTGACCTCACCACCATGCCCCTTGCTCCATGAAAGCTGTGCGGTGAGGTGCGGACTGGGCAGAGCATGGGGCACTATACATTCTGCATACTGCCTGGGTCGACCGTCCCCTTGATTCCCCCAGTGTATAGTGACCTTGAATGAAACTGTAAACGGTATGGAGTGGCTTGCTTTGGTTTTCTGTCCCAAAGTGCTTTCTCAGTCTGGAGGATACTTTACTGACCCTCCTCTACCTTCTAACACCATGTTCTTAACTTTTCTGGATAAAAGAAGTGAAGGATAAGGATCTATAGTTTAGGAAGGTTTATGCTTTTTTATCACATGGTAAAATTTTAAGCAATGATGTGAAACTATATAATCAAGTTCCATTCTCAATCTTTTTTCTTCCATATGAAATCCTCTTCCTAAGCCGATCTCATCCAGTCCTCTGATTCTAATCCCCATCTCTCAGATGGTGACTTCTAAAACTGTATCAGCAAGCACCACCTTTCCTATGACTCCAAACTGCTTTTCCACTTTCTACTGGACATCTGCATACAGTTGTCCCGTAGACATTTCATGCACAGGGTGTCTAAAGAGAAACTTAGGAGCTGCTCATCTGTGTTTGCTCATTCTGTTCCAGAATGCATTAACGGCCCACCCTCTGTGCCCCTCTCCAGAGCACAAGCATCCAGATATTCCGTCCTTTCTTCCACCATCCTGGAGCTGTCTCCATTCTGATCTGTGATTTTCACTGCCCCCTGTCATTTATCTCAAGTATTCTGATTTCAGGATTTTGTGGTGAAATTAATTAAATAGATCTCTTGGAGATTAAACTACTTAAAATGATTGGACTGTTTGGATATGAAGAAAAAGTAAACACTGAATGAACTTCGGTTATATATTTAATTCTGACAAACATGTCAGAATTCTGTCTTGATTTCAAAGCAGTTGAGGTTTGGAGCTTATTTCTAGCTGTTCCTTTTTGCTTCTGTAGCACTTTGTATGTTTTTCTATGCTCTCACTGGTCACATTTTCATAAGTATTTGTTTATATTTATCATTCCATTGAATAGCAGAGACTTTGCTCCTTTGGTTTGGTCTGTGAGGCCCAGCCACCACCAAGCACACTGCTAGACACAGCAAACATTTACCAGCTTTTGCCAGTTCAGGGAAAGAGTCACATAATATTAAAATTGAAAATAAACCACAAATAGGCTAGGAAAGCATAATTTAATTTTCTAAGAAGTTATCAAATTGTTCTCTATTAGTCACTAGCAGCCGATCAGATGGTTTTAGAAAATCTTGGCCTCTTTCACATGAATCCACACAAAATGAGTTGTTAAAATTCTGAGAATACAGTTTCTCTGCTTAAAAATCTTGAGTGGCTATGTTACTTATTAATCAAGTATTCTTTCAAATCTGATTAGAAAGCTCCTGTTTATGATTTCACCCCAAAGGATTCTAAAACTTAATGTAAAAATAAGATAGATAATATGTCATAATAACTAGGGGAATGGTTATAAATGAGCCATGATTCAGTAGCATTAATGCCAGTGATTCGCAGTTTGGTCTTCGCTTATTTCTTTTGTGAACGACCATTATCTGTTTGATTAGGGTTGTCCTGCCTGTACTAAGACATGTTTGACTTCTAAAACGTGTGAATATCACAAAATAACAGGGATTTGTTTGTTCTTACATTTGAAAGCTAGAACCCAGCACCAGTGAGCACTACTAGTTCTGATACTTATTCTCAAAATCTTAGGTTTTTAAAGGCTGCTAAGTGGAGTTAATCGCAGAACAGAAGAATATCAAAGTCAGTGCTGTACCTGGTGCATTTAACCTGGGGTTCATCACTTTTTAACATGCCTCCTCTATACAGAATAATTATTTTTGCTAATAACCATTTAACATCAGTAACAATCATTATTTTCTATCACTGAACAATAATTAGATTGATATGTATTTATTGATATATCTAGTTTACTGATATATATCTAGTCTTGAAAAAAGTTATAAACAATAATAAATTCTGATTTAAAAGATACTATTCATATCCATTAAAATATTTCCTGTTTAAGATAAAATCTGCACTCACCAAACAAGAATATCACACCTGGTAGTTCTCCGTGTTTCACTGTTTTACCTGCAAGTTAAAAACTTCAAATGGTCACATACCTGACAGAAATGAAGCAACTAAAATTCGGTTTCTTCATTTTACAATCATCAGACTATCGTTGTTTATTTGAATCTGCTCTTTAAATGCAGGAATGTGTAGATTGGTGGGCTACTCGAACTGTGAAGCCAGACTGAGCAGTGTTGAACCATTACAAACTTCTGAAAAATGAATCCGTGTAGATGAATCTGCTTCCACACGGGCGTAAATGGGTGTTCTTCAAACTAAATTCCATGTGGAATAAGTGTTTAGTAGAGATGCAAATTTTAAAATGTGCTAATTTGAAGCTTATATGTATATTATTAAAATTCAGTGACTACAGTAATTGTTTGGAATTTAGACGAACAAAAGGTTTTTGTGGGGAGAAATATTTGATCCAGTGACATTGTTTTGAATTGCCAATGCATAATGATAATAAAAAGTGGACTGAGTTTTAGTCATTTCATCCATATTTTTGTATTCTCTACAGCTATCACATCCCCTTATTTTCTATACCTGGAGCAGACTACTCTCACTGCCCTGCTCTTGAGATACTACTGATCAGTCTTGACTTATCGTTGTTTTGATTTTCTACTTATTGTAACCTTCCCAGTAAACATGCATAATACCATCTACCTAGGTGGAGCCTGAACTCTGTCTAGGATTCGGTAGTCTCCCAGTGCCTCTGGTATCTTCCACCACCTTCCCTTCCAACTTTCGTTTCCCATCCTCTGCAGTATCAGCAATTTCACCAAATCCTCACTGTCAGAGAAAGAGGCAGGAGGTTGTCCCTCTTTATTATGTTTTAGCTTTATTATATTTCAAAATCTCAATAGTAGGAACAGTTATTGATGAATCAGCTTCGTTTGTATTTTCCAGCCCTGCTTATGATGATGTGACCTTATATTCACAGATGAATATCCATGATACACTGCCAGAGGACAAAATGCATTTCCAAATAAATTGGTTCACCAAAGGGCAGCTGGGGTGACATCTTGCTGTTCAGCATCTTGGTATCTTTTTTTGTCAAGTAATATTGAAGGAACGTAATGTCTCCTCAAACTGTTATAAGCATAGATTTGTCACAAACAAATGTCACAACCATTAGATTTTAGGAAATCTGGAATGGTATTAAAGTGTTTAATAGCTCTCAAAGTAAGACAGTGTTTATATGAGATTTACAATGACAGTGGAATGGAAGTCAAATTTCCTTTTAATATGATCAACTGATGAACACCGATAATAATAGCTGACATTTGCCAAATGTTTACTATATGTGAGGCACTGTTCTGAGGACTTCACAGGTACTCTGAGGCAGGTGCACTTACTATTCCCATTTTATAGATGAGGAAATTGAGAGATCAAGTAATTTTTTCTGTATCACACAGCCAATAGGTGGCAGAGCTGGGGACTCCAGTGTGGGTGATCTGATTCCAGAGACCACACTATTAATCACTACATTCTTGGTGATACTTAAAAGTACCGTTGGGTATCACCAAATTCTAGAGACACCAGAAACTAGCAGGTATTCAGTAAATGGTTGCTGAAATAAAATCAATTATACATAGATCCAGAAGCTGGGCAACCATATATCTTAACTGATCACAATTTCTCCATACCTATTACTAATAGGGCTTCCTTACTTAAAAAAATTCTTTAATGATGGAAATTTCCAAACATACACAGAAGTAGAGAGGGTAGTATAAGGAACCCTTGCAAATTCATCACCCAGATTTGACAGTTTTATCAACACATAACCAATCTTGTTTGCTCTGTATCCCCTCACCACCACCCAGTTGTAATATTTGAAAGGAAATTCCAGACATCACACTATTTTATTCATAAATTCTTCAGTGCGTATCTTATCAAAAAAGGAGTCTTTAAAAATATAATCTCAATCACGTCACACCTAAAAATTAAAAATAACATCTAATATCTATTCAGTGTTTAAATTTTCCTATTTAATAAATGTATTTTTATGGTTGGTTTGTTTGAATCAGAATCCAACTAAGGTTCTTACATTGCATTTGGTTGATCTGTTTCTTAAGTCTCTTCCTCTGTGAACATTCCTTCTCTTCCCCCTTTTCTCTTACCATTTGTTGAAGAAACATGGTTATTTGTCCTGTAGAGTTTTCTGCATTATCTCACCCTACCTTTGGGTGAGGAAGAGTTGCTTTTAATTTCCCGAAATAGGAAGGGACAGTAGGGCAGTTGTGGACTGAGCTATCCCTATGGGAACCAGCGGCCCCTGGGAAGCCGAAAGGGACAACAGGCAGCCTGGCCGTCCTGGCGTACTGCGTGGGGATCTCCTTTTGTGCAGTGATCCTTTCATCTTTTATATTCATCTGATAATAAAGAGGCATATGAGGCACAGGCGTGCCTTCTGAATCCTCAAATAATTGTCAAATGATGCTGAATGTATATTAAGTTTTATGTTCTAATTCTTTGAAAACTGGTAAGTTCATATATGTTTGAAAAAATTAATTCCCCTTAACTGCGGTATCATTTAATTAGAATATCCAGTGCTATGTTCATTCTTAAAATATAGGTTCAGGGAATGGAAACTTTGGTAGTAAGGAATATGTTGAGTGATAAGTTTGAGACCATGTGAGTATCATACTCCCCAGTGGTTTTTTTTACATCCATTGATGATCCTAAATCACCTGTTATATGGGGGTTGCAAAATGGTGGTTTTTCTAATTTTACTGTGTCTTCTACATTATTAGTTGGCATTCTTCTGTAAAGAAGAGCTTCTCTTGTTTTTCTCCCCTTTTATTTGCTCTCTCATTATACCACCTCTCTTTCTCTTATCATTTTGTACTCATGGACTTTAAATTTTTAGAGTTTATGATACATTACTCTCATTTTTCTTTTTGATGTTCATATTGCACAAATTTGGTCAGTGGGAGACCTTTCAAACCTGTTCCTGTCGACTTTTAACATGATCCTTTAGTCTTTGGTACTTCCTTGTTTACTAGCCCAGCAAGATGTCTCAGGGTCACCTTACTATCCCTGCCCCAGACTAAAACTCAGCCATTTCTTTAAGGATTCCCACCTCCATCGTGGGGAATGCTATTTTAACAACCAAGATCTGGGCACTAGGTGTATGCATATTGCTTTCTTCCATGCCCTTTTGGACATGGCCCTGAGTCTTCAGCCGAGGGTGGAGGGAAGATATCTGGCTTTTAAACCCTGCTAAGAGAATCCCTTAATCTCTCCCAGGTCCCTTACGACTGTTGACAGTTGAGTGAACAGTATTTCCAGTTTTTCCATTCTCTGAGGATGAAAATTTGTAGGCTGTTTTCTATTCCAGTTGACTTAAAATTTTACTTGCTCTGTTGTTACCAAGGAATCATAGAATTATAGACTCTTTACAACTTTTTACTTAAAAATTGCTTTAACCAGGGCTTCTTTACCAAGTTTGAAAATCTGGTATAAGTGAATTATAGCCCTAGAAAAATACTCATCCACAAAATATTTTTACATAGAATTTTATTGGGTTCTTGTACTTCTAGAGTTCAGTTGTCACTATGAAACCGCACTTAAGATCCCAGTTGCGTTCCAGCCCTGTTGTGCTACGTGTAAGGGAGCTCAGAATCAGTGAAGGTTTAGGTGACTTCCTTAAGGTTACACACTAGCAGAAACAAGACGAGAGCCTAGGGTATTTTGTTTGGTTTTTATTCTCATGAAAAATAACTACCCCCATTTGTTATCTCAGAGTAAGTTCTGGAATGTAGTGAGAAAAGGACCTTCAAATGAAAAGAATGGCCTTATGGAGTGAAAAAAGGAGGAATAACTTTTTATTTTAAGAACAAGAGTCAATTAGAAGCAGGGAACCTGAATTTTCCAGTTTAAAAAGAATAGCATTCTCTGTTGTTCTCAAATTCCCTTTTCTTGCTTCCTCCACCCCTGATATTTAACATGAAAAGTGGCTAATATTTTTGGAGGTAGAGGCTACACGTGGTGTTTTGGGAAATGAACGAACTGTAGAACTTTTCTGCCTGTGAACCAGCCCTTTCCCTGTTGTATAGCATATGTTACCTTAGACTGTCTTAAGATACGTATCTGGGTGTGTCTGGCTGGCTTTATGAAATACCGTTACTGGTCATGGATTGTCTTATATTAGTATGTCTTAGTTGTCCATTAGCCATATGTAGCTCTTTAGTTTTATTAATGTGTGGTTCTCTGTAGAAACCCTCTTTTTCAGTATACCATTGTAACCGTCAGTCTGGTAAGCCTCATTAAATCTCGGCTTTGCTCCAGAGAGCCAAAGCTAGCTCCAAGGCAGCACGTATCGAAGCTGTCTGTAGGCTTTGTTTGCACAAAGGGACACTTCTATTACACTGTCCTTGGTATCACAATGGGTGGAAGAGGGAAATATTACTGTCTTTTCTCCAGTATTTTCTTGTAGTGGAAGAGATTGAGTGAGACACACAGGCAGGCACTAGAATTTGAGCAAAATAAAATGGGAGTTGTCACTGTGTCCCATCTCACCTGTTTCTCCTTGTGAGTGTATGGGGGTGGTGTGGTATGGTACAGAAGGGACTGGAAGTTAAACAACACTGCAAAAATACAGGCTGCTTAAACTGTAGGTGAACCAGGGAATGATTTTAACCCAAACTCGCTAGACTGAGAGTCTATACAATAATAGATCACTTTAATTTATTGCTTTTCAGAGAGTATAAAGTAGTTTGCAAAACATGACCTACAGACCACTGAGAACACTGATTGCAGAGTTTTTATCAGGATGAAACAGAGTTCCTGTTTCTCTTTGTGTGTAAAGGAATCCTTAGTCACTGCTGATTCTGGAATTCTTTAGTCTGGTGCTTAATTAATTTGTGTGCTGGGCAGATCTTCATGCCATCACTGTACATGCTTCTTAACAAGGGTGATCAGGTCATTTTCTGCTGTTTTGAGATGCACCCAAACTAGAAAGGCAATTAGGAACGTGTTTCAGTTTTTATTGTTATGAAATAGTTGGATAAATAATAGTTGAAATAAGGTATAAAAAATATTCCTTAAGTTTCTGTACCTCCCACATAAAATGTTCTCTTCTACATTTTTTTAAAAAAATGAAAGGCCCTATTCTGTGATAACTGGAGAAGAGTTAAAAGACACTTTAAAATAAACAAGGGATTTGGCTACAGTGACTATCATTGTTTGAGGCAACAAGAAAAAGTATTTCTGAGGTAAAATGTTTTAAACTGGTATTTATTCAATAGCCAAGAAAATATGTCAAACAGTTATTTTGGGAATCTGTTAAAAAAATCTTAATACTACTAAATTCTGTCTGTTTTTAAAACTTCTTGTAATGTTCATCACAAGTTTTATTGGCTTGATTCTGAGGAGATAAAGATAAAGCATTAGAACTGTGTCTGAACTGGCTTTTTGTTGTATGGATATAGATATTTGCGGGGGAGTGGTGGAGGGAAAGTGGGTGGGGGTTGGAGTTTGTGTGGATTTACTGTTACTTTACAGGTTTTGAGGCTTGTGAGACGAACTCTCCATAAACTGCCTCCTCCTTGGTGTGCTGCACCATGGGGCTGCTGCCACCGGGGGAGGTTGATGCCTAGGAACGGCTACCTGGTCCACACTGGAAGGCATCTCAGTGATTCATTAGTTCGAAAAGCATTTATTCAACTTAATATGCATCAGGCACTGTGCTACACATTGGGGATACAAAGACGAATAAAGCACAAAACCAGTAAAGTGATAAAATTATGCCTACGGTTCTACAGAAGGACAAAAACAAAGCTAACCTTGATTTTATGGAAGATGTCCTGAAGGGAACTTTCATGTGAACTATATACCTTGAGGGATGACCATGAGTTTGGTTAAAGTAAGGACAGTCTTGCCAATAAGTGATTCCAAGAGAACATAACTTACATAAAGTAATATGTAACTAATACAAGTTATGTTTTCCTGTAGAACTACAATTATAAATTCAAATAAAAAAGCCCTAAATCCTTACTACTAAAAATAATATTTAATTTAGAACATGTAGGAATATTATTTGGAGCAAGATTTAAAAGAATATAAATATTATATTTAATTATCTTCTTGTTAATCTCTTATTGTTAACAACCAATTCTTAGCCTAATTTGGTTTTAAACCATCTTAAAATTACCCTAAATCTTTTAAGATCAAAATCCAATGGATCGGGGCGCCTGGGTAGCTCAGTCGGTTAAGCGTCTGCCTTCGGCTCAGGTCATGATCCCAGGGTCCTGGGATCGAGCCCCACATTGGGCTCCCTGCTCAGCAGGAAGCCTACTTCTCCCTCTCTCTCTACCCCTGCTTGTGTTCCCTCTCTCAATGTCTCTCTCTCTCTGTCAAATAAATAAATAAAAATATTAAAAAAAATCCAATGGATCCTCCCTTCCCCACCTCTTTTTGTCTCTTTTATTTGTCTATTTATCTATATCTTATCATCTGTCAGAATTAAAGACTTCCAGGGAGCTCGGAATAAAAAACTTCATTCTGTTTAATTTTCTCACCTGCTAGTTGGTTAGTGCATAATGCACAATAATTACACAGCTGTTTTTCTCTTTCTGTGCCTGAGACAAAATTGGCTTTCTGCCAAATTGACTTGCACTTTACCCCATGAAGCTGCTTTTGCCAGGGCACTATCTCCTTGTGACTAAATCCAGGGGATACCTCAAACACCTCATAGTGCACAGCTTGAAAGATTATGTCACTTCTCTGCTTAAAACCATTCCATTTTCTCATTGCTTTTAGGATGAAGCTTAGGCTCTGCAAATGGCCACATTTGACCCCATTCTTGCCTCCAGCCTTGTCTCTTACTGCATTTCTCCACTCGCTGTCAAGATCCCAAATAACTGATTTTCTTTCAGTTCTTTGAATGAACCATGCTCTCTCTCGCCTCTGGGACCTGCTGTCCCTGTGTGTTTCTTTCTCTACCCCTGTGCTGGTCAACTCTTACTCAGCCATTAGGCCTGAGTTCAGACCTGTGCTTTCTTTTTAAAGAAACAAAACCCCAATCATGTCCTTAAAAAATCCATCCACTTCCTTCAATCTCAGTTTCAGTACCTCTTGTCTAAACAGTCATCCTTATATGTCAGGACTACTCTGAAACCCCCCACGTGCTGTTTCTTACTCTTGCCTCTCTGCATAATCCATTCCCCACACAGCCACAAGTATGAGATCTTAAAAATATAAATCAGATTGTGTTGCTTTTATTTAAACCCTTCAGTGGCTTAGCATATAATTCAGCTCAGGTGATCAGGCATTTGACCACTTCGCAATTGCAAATCCTGCTCTCATTCTTGTCTACCACACTCAGTTATAAAGTGGGCATCCAGGTGATCCAGAATGTGCTTATATAATTTTTTAGGAATGTCACTAAAATAAAAATGCAAAAATTCTTACAGACAGTGTTCCAACTTTTGAGGCACCTTTCATTTTTAAGAAACACGAATTCAAGGGGTGCCTGGGTGGCTCAGTCAGTTAAGCATCTGACTCTTGGTTTCAGCTCAGGTCATGGTCTCAGGGTCATGGGATCGAGCCCTGTTTTAGGCTCTGTGCTTGACATGAAGTCTGCTGGAGATTATCTCCCTCTCTCTCTCTCTCCCTCTGCTGCTTCCCCTGCTCTCTCTCTCTAAAATAAATATATAAAAATCTTAAAAAAAAAAAGAAACACTAATTCAAGCCTTTCCCTGGAAAGTCTTTTCTGCCATCTTTGTGTGCACGCCCCCCCTCCCCCAGTGTGATGAACCTCTTTTCTGTGCTGCTTTCCTTAGGACTTATCATTTGTTGGGTAACTGTCTTTAAGCACCTTGAGGAGTTCTAGATGATAGTAATGAATAACCTGGCTATGAATTTAATTACATTTTAAAATATATTTTAAACATTAAAGACAGGGACGCCTGGGTGGCTCAGTCATTAAGCAACTGCCTTCGGCTCAGGTCATGGTCCCGGTCCTGGGATCGAGTCCCACATTGGGCTCTCCGCTCCGCGGGAAGTCTGCTTCTCCCTCTCCCACTCTCCCTGCTTGTGTTCCCTCTCTCACTGTGTCTCTCTCTGTCAAATAAATAAATAAAATCTTTAAAAAAAAATTGAAGACAGTAGTAATCATATATTTGGAACATGGCAGTATCTTTATGTGAAACACATAGTGTTCAAAGTTTGGTGTTTATGTGAACTTACTGGGATCCTTGGAATAACTCTGTGTTTCCCACAAATGTGAAACTACTACACTGGAGAATTAGCTTAGCTATGGACGTTCTGTACAGACTAGTCACCCAAGGGTATGCAGTTTGCGGTATTTAACACCTTCCAGAAGCTGCAGTAAAGTGGTAATCATCTGGTAGTTGTAATAAATGTTCTGTTAGATGTGTCACAAGTGTAGGATGCCCTTTTCCTGGCCTTTAGTGATGACAGCAATTTTAGCGGCTCTTTTAAAAAACTGGGATGCACTCAAAAGCCACTCAAGAGAGTCTTAGGTTTGATTTTGCTTACTTTGTTACCTACTCTGAGGGAGATTAGATTCAACATGGACTTTTGAAAGATTCTCATTTCAGGTGGATTGTAACTTTTAAGATTTGCCCTCTTTCCTGAGCATCCCCATTCATCTATTGCTTTAAATCCTATTTTTTTTTCCTTCAGGATTCAGCTCATCCCTGAAACATCTGATTGGCTGTATCACAAACTCTCATACTTCCTTACATTCCACTTTCTTTTGTTCTGTAATGGCTTCAGTATCCGTCAGTCATACTACAGGCTGTACTATTTCAGTATTAATCACTCATACTGTAGGGCTTCTAGAGGACAGAAATTTTTTTCCCAAAGAACCTGGTATAAGACTGGACAATCAGTAGTCACTTACTAAATACATACTTACCTAGGTTATTAGGCACTCACTGAATTTATTTTTCTTCCTTCCCTTTCTAATCAATTAGCTAATAAATCTAAACCTGAGCATCTAAAATAAATGTATGCTGTAGTGCAACTGAGCTACTGAAGGAAAGTCCAGGGACCTCTATGAGGCCGAGATGCACCAGTTGGCATTGGCTCTGGATAGCAGAGAGCTTGAATGACCCATTTTGCAATAGCAAACACAGCAGAAAGCTATTGGAGGTCTGATTGCCCTTGTAGCTTGTACTCTTGCTGAGTCACTTTCAGAACTCTATTAGATTGACTGGATTCTATTTCCAAGACTTCCTTATATCTGTAATGTGAAAAACCTATTTTTCATTAGAAAGTGATCATTTAGAAACAAGAGCAATCAGTGATGATGCAAATTAGATTTTACCCTTTGTATTGAGTGTACTAAATAGATTAGTAATTTTAGGTATGAAAACTCCAAAGGACAAAGTGTGGGTAAAGGAGAAATTTTCGTCATTTTACTGTTATCTTCAAAAGAAGTACATATTTGTTGTTGATGTTTTGATTTTAGTTATTCTGGAACTAAATAAGATGGCACTTTAATTTTATGTTCACCTCCCACATCTCAACCTCCTCCTGTCAATCAGTCAGCAAACATTTATTAGGTATAAATATAAATGTATAAGAGAAAATGTAATTCAATTCAACAAATATTTACAGAGAATTTATTTTGTGTCAAGCTCCCTGCCAGTGGAAGACACACAGCATTACTAAGAAGCAACTCTGTCTCCTGGAATTTACAATCTGCCTAAAAACAAGCAGTAAACAATTACAAAGGTGATCCAGATTAAAGGTGTATAAAAATTAAACTGAATTGTTTGATACAAAAGAAATATTTGACATAGCCCCTTCTTTTAAAGAGCTTATAATTTAAGTGTCCAAAGAGATATATACAACTTACTAGAATGACAAGCAGAATAAATATTGTGAAGTAATAGTACTTCGGGGCAAAAGCTAGAAAATGATAAATCGGGACCTGGAGAATTATGAAAGACTCCACGAATAAGAAGGCACCCTGGAAAGGTAGACATTTTGACAGTCACATAAAGGAAGGTAAGGCATTCTGGATGTTGGTGCTATTAATTAATCATACCCTTCATCCAATCCTATTGATGGTGGAGATTAAAATATATCATCAGCTATATTGCTGATCAAGCTGTAGTGAGGAATATGGCTTGGACCCAGGGCCAAAATGGGGGCTACCTCATTTCTCCCTTCTCCTTGGTGGCAAGTGTCTACTTTGTTGGAGGCATAACAGCTAGAAAACTGCATGCTGCCTTCGAGAGGAGGATGTGCTCTGCTGATGGACAAGCAACTCTGTCTGAGAGAAGGGGCTAATCAGAAGCTGGCTCATGCCTGAGCAGACCTTCTCCCCAATCAGACTGTTTATCTCTTGGCTGGAGGAAATGTAAGTAAAGAGAACGGGCAATTGGAATGATAAGTTGCATGATACAAACCGAAAATTCTACAGAGATCAAAGACCGGTGGGGAAGAGGGATGTCAAGCTGGTCCTAGAGTGGTCAGGGAAGGCTGATTGCCTGGAGAGGGTAGAACTTGAGCTATATCTGTGATTCAGATTCAAAGAAGAGTCACACTGGTTTTTCTTTTTTGAATAGCATGTAAGTACACCAATAGAAAACAAGCTGGATTACATGTTTTTTGCTAAAAACCATGGGGCAACTCAGGCAGTTTCTTGGAACGGTGCATTATTTAGCAAAGACAGATCTACTTGGGGACCCCCAAAGCAATTCCACATAGGAGGGTATCCATGTAGCATAAAAAGCAGCAAGGAAATGCCAAATGAACATCTTCAGTGCTCCCTCCACTCCTTGGTTAGTGTTGACCAAGTATCTGCTTTATTTCCTGACCCTTTCACCTCCACCTATATTTTTTCGTAGAGGAAAATAGGTATCTTATTTTAAATAGTATTTCATGGGGATGCCTGAGTGTCTCAGTTGGTTAAGTGTCCAACTCTTGGTTTCGGCTCAGGTCATGAGATCGAGCCCCCTGTTGGGCTGTGCACTGGGCATGGAGCTTGCTTGAGATTCTCTCTCTCCTTCTGCCCCTCCTGTCCTCTCTCCCTGCTACTCACATGCTCTCTCTCTTAAAATAAAAGAATATAGTATTTCATGGATAGATGCCAACACCATGAAGACAGCCTTCCCATCCTCTGTTAAAAGGTATTATTGAGTGGGTTGGGAATGAAGAAATATAAAATTAAAGGTTGAAGGGACAGTGAATAGTTGAATGCTCAAGGTGCTTTTAAGCACTTTTATTGAAGTAAAATTGATATACAGTATTTAAAGTATGCAGTTTGCTGAGATTTGACATGTGAACACACCTGAAATTTCCCTCTGCCTTAACATCTCTCAAATGTTGATATGTCATGTTTTCATTTTTATTCAGTTCAAAACATTTTCTGACTTCCTGGTTGATTTCTTCTTTGTCTCAGAGGTTATTTAGAAATGTATTTTTTAGTTTTCAGTTATTTGGATATTCCAGATATCTTTCTTCTAATAATATCTAATTAATTTTACTGTGGTTAGAGAACATGCTTTCTGTGATTTCAGTGCTTTTAAATTTATTTGGCCTGGTTTTTGTGGTCACTTAAGAAGAATGTATTTTTCTATCATTGGGTCAGTAGACCCAAGGAAGCCCGGTAAACTAGGCTAGTTTGTTGATAATGTTGTGCATGTTTTCTGTTGTCTTACTGATTTTCTGTCTACTTGTTCTATTAATTATTGGAAGAGGTATTGAAATCTCTGATTCTAATTATAAATTTATCTGTTTCTCCTTTCACTTTTATTAGTTTTTGCTTCTTGTATTTTGAAGCTCTGTTATTAGGTACATAATTATATTATGAAATGACCCTCTTTATCTTTGGTAATAGTTATTGCTCTGAATTCTACTTTGTCTAATATTAATATAGCCATTCCAGCTTTTTTTTTTAAAGTGTATTGTGGTATCTTTCCCCATTTTTTTACTTTTAGCCCATCTTTGTCTTTGTATTTGAAATGAATTTTTATTATTTTTTATATAACCCAACAAACTCTCCTTTTTTATTTGGAATTAATTTGATTATTGATGTAGTTAGGTTTAAAGCTACCATCTGTTTGGTTTTTATTTGTCACGTTTGTTCTTTGTCCTCCTTTTCTTTTTTTCCTGCCTTTTTGGGGCAGGATTGAGTTTTTTGGGGGGGTGGGACAGGACTGAGTATTTTTTATGATTCCAGCTATTTCCAGTATTGGCACATTATATTATTTGTGGTTGTCCAGAATTTACAGTGTGTATCTTTAACTTATTATACTTCATATCCAAATAATATTATACCACTTATGCTATATGAATCGTACATTAGTATATTTCCATTTTTCCTTACTAACCTTTGCATATTGTCCTATATTTTACTTCTACATGATTTTAGGTTATAAACCCTATAATTTACTATTATTGTTGCTTTAAATAACTATCTTTTAAAGACATTTTACATTTTAACAAGTGTTTCATATTTAGGCCCGTGTTTGCCATTTTTGGTCATCTTCATGCTTTTGTATAGATCCAGATTTCTATCTGGCGTCACTTTTCTTCTAAAGAACTTTCTTTAGAATTTTTTGTGTTTTATTGCTGGTGATGAATTTCATTTCACCTTTGTTTTTGAAAGCAATTTTCACTGCATAGAAAATTCTAGGTTAGCGGGTTTTTTTTTGGTCTCTCTAAGATTTTACAAATATACTGCTGTTTTCTGGCCTTAATTGAAATCTGTCATTCTTATCTTTATTCTTCTGCATATACTGTATCTTTTCTCTCTGGCTCTTTAAAGATTTTCTTCTTTTCCACTTGTTTTCAATAATTTGATTTTGTTATACCTTGGTATGGTTTTCTTTAGATTTCTCATGCCTGAGGATTTGTTTAGCAAAATTGGGAAAATTTTCAGCTATTATTTTTCTTTTTTTTTTTTGCCATTATTTCTTCAAATTATTTTTCTTTCTTCTCACCTTTATCTTCCCCCCAAGACTCCAGTTATACTTATGTTAGGCCACTTGATATAGTCCCACAGCTTAGTCAGTTCATTTCCTTCATTTCAGTAATTTTGCAGTCTTTCATTTTGGAAACTTTTTATTGCTCTGCCTTCACATTTATTCATTTTTTGTTCTATATTCTCTTATCTGCTGTTACCACCCAGAGTATTTTTTAATCTTTCGAAGTTTGATTTGGTCTTTATATCTTTTCTTTCTTTATCATGCTCATACTTTCTTTTACCTTTTGGAATATATGGAGCATATTTTCTATATGCTCAGGTTCAAATAAACAGATTCTCAGGGTGTTAGCTGTTTTTAACACTTTTGTCTACCAAGTCTTTCATCCATGTCATTTCTGGGTCTATTTCTATTGATTGATTTTTCTTGTCATTATTGGTCATGTTTTTTGCTTATTTACATGTCTGGAAATTTTTGTGAGTTTTATTGTGAGTTTTATGTTATTGGGTCCTGGATTTTTCTTTTTTTTAAATTCCTTGAAACAGTTTTGGATTTTGTACTCAGATGTAGTACCTGGACAACAGTTTGATCTTATGGTAAAGTTGATGTGTTCAATTTTTTCTGTTGACCTTTGTTAAGCAAACTGATTTACAGCCTTTAGTCTAGTACTCCATTGTTCCCAGTACTCAGGCAATACCCTTGTGAGGATTGTACTCCTTGCCCTTATGTTAGAAACTCTTTCCATTCTGGCTGGTGGGAACATGAACTAATCATGGTCTTGTATGAACTCCACTTCTTGTGCCCTCTAATCCATGCTTTAGGTAGTTTTTTCACATGCATGTGCCAATCAGTACTCAGCTAAAGACTGAAGGATAATTCTCTGTAGATCTACAGACCTCCCTCTCTGTGTAGCCCTCTCCTTATTACTACCCCGTCCCTGAATTCCAGCTGCCTTGGTTTCCCTAAATTTCAGCTCAGTCACCAACTCAGATCACTGGGCTGTACCTGGCCTCCTTCTACCTGCACTGTTGGCTATAAATTCTGCAGTCAGTAAACTGGGCTTGCCTCTTATTTCCCTTCTGTTAGGGGCCCCTGTCTTGCACTGACTGTTATCTAGTGTATGAAAAGCATTGCTTCATATATTTTATCCAAGACTTTTTTAGTTGTCTTAAGCTGAGAAGGAAAATCTGGTCCCACATGGCCACAATTCAGGTAACATTTTAAAGAATGAAAAGATGGAAACAGCTGTATTTAAAGAGTTTGTTATTTCAGATATTCTTCTTTTTGATTTAACGGTGAGGGTAACCAGTTGGATAAGCTGCTTTTCCCACTGAACTTCAATGGAAAACTTTTGCATTAAGCCTACTTTAGCTGATTAAGCCTTTCCTTTGAATATATCTCTCAAAGGTTTAGACATTCTAGTCTAGGTTTAGGGTGACAGTGACCCCCAGTTGTCCTATATTGGCCTTGGTGACTTTCTCTGAGATTATGAGCTTGAGGTTTAAATCATTGATATAGGAGATAGGTAGCATGATGAAGGAATGATATTAAATCCCTGACACTTCAGTTCTCTGATTTTAAATTCAGACTGTTTCTATTAACCCTGCACCAGTGACTGAACTCGAACTCTCTATGGGTAAAAGGACAGCTTATCATCCCTCTATCAGAAGAGTCTGAAACATGAGATTTGAAAAGGTTTGACCCTGCTTAATATTAGAAGAGATGCCTGTTCTAATTTCAAACCTTTTAACCTAGAAAAGTGAAAATAACTTGTTCCTCTTTTAATCAACAAAGAAAACACGTTTGATGATTCCTGTTTCCCATCCTTTCCTGAAGATGTCTTCCTTTTTTTTAGCAGCTTTCAAAAGCTCTGATTATTTGAGCCTCCAGTAATAAGTATAACTTCAGTAGGTTTCAGAATTAGGCCAATGTATTTAATAGTTCTTCTGATGGAAGGCCTGCTAATGGCACGAAGAAAAGTGCTAGTTAAGTTGTTACAGCGTCTTTTTGTCAATGGGTCCAAATGAAGCTGGAAAAGCCATTCTCAAGTTTGTTTTCACCGAAAGGTGCTTCCATGTACTCAATTGCAAGTATTTTTAAGTGATAAAATCTCTTTTCCTCATGGTATGGGACTTGTGAAATCGCTCCAATATTTAATAATTATCATCTGTCAGAGTATTACCATTATGCCTCAGAAGCTTTCTTAGGAGCAAGAAAAAAGCCCCTTGCTTTACCTTTCTTCTTTTTGAGTCCTCTCTGTCTTTCTGCCTCCGTCTCTCAGTCTCTGTCTGGGAAAGAGCCTTGTTCATTTCATCACATCCCTAGAGGCAAGGATGTAGAGGAGAAAAGTGATCCTCTGTAAACCTTGTAACTGGAAAGCTTAGAGCACATCCTTTGTTTTTTAATGGATAAAGAAAGACGAGGTTCTGGAAGGAAGGCTGAGGCCTTGTGTGCTCAGCTCTGCCCCGTCTCACAGCCCCACCTCACAGTCCCACATCCCCAGCCTCCCTCGGAAGGAGCACATGGCAGTGACTGTGTGAGGAGAGGTACTTCAGCACACCGAGACAGTTGACATGTACCTGAACATGGCTTACGTCCCTGGGGATACAGTGATGTAATTCTGTGGAAGCGGTGAAAACTGAGGTGTCTTGCATTTTTCTTTTTTTTGTACAAATATAACTAATTTATATTTTAAAAAGAGAAAAGTTCATAACCATCTCCACAATTTAAACTTTTCCCTTTCTTTTTATTATTTTATTTTCCTGTTCCATTTCAATATTTGCCCACCTGCATAATGAATTTGAAATACAATTCATAACATAAATAAAACTTGGTATGCAAGTTTTTAAAGCCTGCTTTACCTATTACAGATTTTGCATGCTTTCAACAATTTTTTTTGGATTACACTACACACTTGTTTTGCCTCACTATGTGTATTTATAAAAGTATCATTACCAGAAGACACAATTAATTTTCTTTTTGGGGGGGAAATGTATGTTTTAACTGTTTAGCATTTTATGCCTCAGGTCCCTTGCCCTTTATCCTTTCTGTCCACAGATACTCTCCAAAGTTCATTTTAACCGAGATCTAGAAGGGCTAGAAAGTCTCTCAGGCACTGTCACTATGCATCAAATTTACCTTGTTCTTTAGCCTTTGCTCTGGATTATTGCTGAGACTGCAAATGATTCTGTGTGACTTTAAGAAACTTTGTTGGCTAATACATACTGCTTAGTTATTAGCATGCTCTTTTTGGTGTCCCATGCACCATCTACTGTAGTTTCCCTTTGCTATTTGTGTTTTTTAATAATCTCTGAAGCATGCATATATACATCAGTAAAAAAAGAGAAAAATCTTTCCTTTATAAGTGTGATTGATGGAACTTCTCTCTTCTATTGAATTTCTATATTTCTTATTCCTAATAATATTTTATTAGACATAAATGTGCCTATATTATATAACTACTGGGCGCACAAACATTCCTATTCTCTGAAAATGTGTATTTATAGTCCCAGATAATGAAAGATAAATAAAAAACAATCCTGCACAGCCTAGTTAGCATTTCAAAGGGCTAGATCTCTGAAACATCCCATTTCCTCCCTGTCAGCTCTCATCTTCTTTTTTATCCCATCCACATTAAGTCCCTTCTAACGGCCACTGTCTTGGCAATATCCTTGCTCTTCCATAATGCACGCCCAGTTAAAAACTAAACCCTGGACAAATTTCAACTATTTGCTTTCTTCATGCCTGTTCCCAGGCTGCTGAATTCATCTGGAAAACAAAAAGTCATACAACCAAGCATGAATGAATGAATGAATGAATGAGAGGAAAGTACTGCTCACTGGTATATAAAAAGTTAGGGTGGCACAGAATAATTGTTCTAGAAGTCAGAGAAAGAGGAGATCATTGTGGATTGGGATAATCAGAGAAAGGATGAGGTTTAACTTTTCTTCAGTTTTCTGCCATTACTTCTGGTAGCTGCTACCAAGTGGGATTTTATGAGGAACCAAACCCAGACATTTAATGATAAAATTCAAATTGCTTAAACCCTACATACCAGAGATAAATGCCAGATTTTTTGTTTTCCACCAAAGAAACAAAAGACTGACTTAAAGTTTACATTGGTAGTAATGAGAGACTGGAAGATAAATTTGGGCCATTTGATGGAAAGGAAGGTTTTGAAATACTAAAAAGTAAGAGGATTTTAAAACATTGGAAATATTCTCTTGTAGTTACCTGTCATCCAACAGTGATTTACCTGTCACTAAATCTTTCAAGAAGATACTCCAGGGACGCCTGGGTGGCTCAGTCAGTTAAGCATCTGCCTTCAGCTCAGGTCATGATCCCGGGATCCCGGGATCATGCCGCATCAGGCTCCCTGCTCAGGTGGGGGAGTCCGCTTCTCCCTCTCCCTCTGTTGTGCTCTCTCTTTCTTTGTCAGGTAAATAAATAAAATCTTTAAAAAAATTTAAAAAAAGAGTCCCTTAAAGACAATTCTTTGACACTTTTGATATTTTACGAGTTTCAAGTTCTCTTGTTTTGAACAAGTTTGCCTTAATGCCCTTCACTAATTAAAGTAATAGGTATTCATTGAAAAAAATCAGAGTCTAAGAAAAATTTTAAAGAATAAAATAAAAATCATCCAATTTCCTATACCCAGAAATAGCCATTGTTAATATTCTATTGTCTATGTAAAATTTTTACAACAAAGGGATTATGCTACACAGATTATTTCTTCAACCCTTTTTCTTTTTAAAATATCATTAGTGTTCTTCCATATCAAAAAATAATAGATCTATATTATGGTATTTAAGGGCTAGATACTATTTTATTACATACTATTTTATTACATACTATTATTACATGGGTATGCTATAATTTAATTAATCACTTTTCTAATGATGGCATTTGTGGTTCATTCTATTTCTTCACCTTTACTTTTTTTGTGGAAATATTTCCAGAATGCCCTTCTGAAAATTCATACCATTTTGAACTCTTGACCTTGTAAGAAAAATATCCATTTCCCCATATCCTTGAGATATCTGGGGATAATCAAATCTTTTCCTAATTTACCTTTTTTTAAAAAAAAAAAAACACCAAAACTTTTATGCTAGGTATTTTATGTTAGTTGGAATTGGAATTTTTATGTAATTCTCTCTACAAGTCTACTCTCTCATGATTTTGGCATTGTTTTCATGCCTATAAAAGCCTGCTTTTTTCAGCATTGTAACATTTTCTTTTAGTATTCTAATGAGCTTTTAAAATATTCTTTTTAAAAAAATATTTTCTCTTTTAATCTTCTTGTGTATAAGAACTCATAAAGTAGTCACCTTAGTTTTTCCCAAATGTTTACTTGGTTGTCAGAAGGAAATTTATTCAACAATACATGTCTTTTCATGTTAATTTAAAAGTCCACATGTTACCTGTACTAAATTCTAGTAAATTCAGATCTATTCATGTATTTTCTAGTCTGTCCCCATGATTATTTTTGGATATTCCTCTTCTGGTAGCACATTATTGAAATTTCAGTGTTATATTCCATTTACCATCTGGTAAAGCAAGCCACTTTTCGTTGATTTTCGCAATTTCTTTCTTACATATTGTCAATTGCTTATTTTATTAGAGGAATATCAGGGGGTGCCTAGGTGGCTCAGTCGGTTAAACATCTGCCTTCAGTTCAGGTCATGATCTCAGGGTCTTGGGATCGAGCCCCACCCCTGCTCAGCGGGGGATCTGCTTCTCCCTCGCCCTTTGCCCCTCCCCCAGTTCATGCTCTCTCTCTCTCTCTGTCTCTCTCTCTCAAGTAAATAAATAAAAGTCTTAAAAAAAAGAAGAATATCAGATTATAAAATCCAATTCCAGACATAAAAATTTCATTGACTTGGTTGGACTTGAGTTAGAGATTACTTGGGGAAATTTTTTCATTTAAATTCTGTATTTTTTTGTTAAGTTTATTTTCAGGAGTTTTATATATATTTTTTTTCATGAATGGTACCCTTTTTTTTAATATTTTCTAACTAGTTTATGTAACTGGAAAACTTATTAAAATTTGCAGTTAGTCCTAAGTAGTATCAAGGCAGATAACCATAAGCTGAAATAATTATAATTTTTGTTTTCTCAATATTTTTACTGTATCTTTCTTTTTTGTCTTACTGCCTTTCAGCTAAAATGTACAAAACAGTGAGAGCGGTTTTCACAGGCCTCCTGTCTCATTTGTTTTTGTCTCTGTTGATTCACCACTAAGGTTGAATTTTCTGTTCTTTTATAATAAATTCTTTATATAGTGTTGAATATCTTTCTATTTTAAATTTACTGAGTCAGTTCATCATGATGAATTTTGCAGTGTATCAAATATTCTTTATCGGGGTGCCTGGGTGGCTCAGTCGGTTAAGTGCCTGCCTTCCGCTCAGGTCATGATCCCAGGGTTCTGGGATCGAGCCCCGCATCAGGCTCCTTGCTCAGCAGGAAGCCTGCTTCTCCCTCTCCCACTCCCCCTCTGCTTGTGTTCCTTCTCTCGCTGTGTCTCTGTCAAATAAATAAATAAAATCTGAAAAAAATATATTCTTTATCATCTATCAAAATGATTATATAATTTTTCTTTTCAGGTTTCCTAATGCTGAGTCATCCTTGCAGTCTTAGAGTAAACCTATCTTGACCATGATGTATTATTATTAGACTGCTGGATTTGATTCACTAGCATTCTAATTCAGATTTTACATCTATACTCATAGATGAGATTAACCTACAGTTTTATTGTGGGTGCTATCTTTTTTTATCTTTGGTGTCAATGTTAAACTTCATTTATTCTTTTAATAAACTTATAATGAACTTCTGTTATGTGCCTGGACTGTTGTTAGGTACTGGGGATTAAATGGTAAACAGGATGATAAAATCTCTGCCATCTTGGAGTTTGTAGTCTGTTGAAGGATGGAGAGGAAATTAAAAGTCAGTGTTGTAAATGCTGCAATAAGGAAAGTACATAGCCTATGGGAAAAAATAGGAGGAGCCTCTGTTTCAGATATGGAGAAATCAGAAAATGCTTTCCAGAGGAAGTGGCACTTAAACTAACATTTGAGTAAGAATGTCCACTCAAAAGAGGTACTGGCGGGTGGAGAGGAGAGTGTCCTTGGGAGATGGAAGAGCTTGTGGAAAGACCTGAAAGTGAGCACATGGCGCTTCTGAGAAAAGGAAAAATGTTCAGTAGGACTGGAGCAAGAGTGGGAGAAGGGGAGATTTGAGAGATGAGGCTAGAGTGCTTCCCAGAGGCCAGAACTCGCAGAGCCTTTTAGAAAATGTTCAGAGGTTTGGACTTTCTTCTTGAGATTAACGGGGACCCACTGAAGGATTTTAGGCAGAGAAGTGACATGATCAGATTCCTTTATTAGAGGCATCTCACTTGTTGGCTAAATAGGGAAGCAAGAATGGAGCCAGACCAGTTGGAAGGTCGCTGTGGTAATCCGAGAGAGGGATAACACTGGTGAGAACCAGAGTAACTGGATGCCAGAGGAGTAGAAAGCTCTTCTGTTACATCTAAGAAGATGTAATAGATTTTGATTGTACTTGGGCCACAGCCTATAAATGGGGTTTAAATCATATATTTTTGTATTTCTTTCATGGTTATTAGATTATTCCTTTTTCTACTTCTTTCTGAGTAAATTTTGGTAATACATATTTTTCTTAAAAATCATCCATTTTGTGTATATTTTCAAAAATTTAAATACAAAGCGTATATACAATTCTCTTACCATTTTAACCTCATCCATATATGTTATATCCCATTTCTCATTCCAGATGTTTCATATTCATATTTTCTCGTTTAGTTTTGGTTATACACACCAGAGATTTACCTGTGTCAGCCAAGTGGGTATTCCATGGAACATTATTACAAAGAATGCTCACAACTAAGTCTTCATGCCTAAGTATGTTTGTGAGACTGGATCATACTACTTAAAACAGTTTACAGGCTTTGGGACTTTTCAGTCTTTAAGATTTATTTATTTGAGGGGGGTGGCAGAGGAAGAGGGACAGAGAGATACCTCAAGCAGACTCCCCACTGAGCACAGAACCCAGTGTGGGGCTCAATCCCAGGACCCTGAGATCATGACCTGAGCCAAAATCAGGAGTGGGCTGCTCAACTGACTGAGTCACCCAGGTGCCCCAGGACTTTTCAGTATTTTTTTTTTTTAAGATTTTATTTATTTATTTGACAGAGAGACACAGTGAGAGAGGGAACACAAGCAGGGGGAGTGGGAGAGGGAGAAGCAGGCTTCCTGCTGAGCAGGGAGCCCAATGCGGGGCTCAATCCTAGAACCCTGGGATCGTGACCTGAGCCGAAGGCAGATGCTTAACGACTGAGCTACACAGGCGCCCCGGACTTTTCAGTCTTTAATAAACTAATGTGCATTATGAATTCTTAAGTGGAAGATTTTTTTTTTAAAGATTTTTTTTTTTTTTTTTTTTTTTTTTGAGAGAGAGAGACGGAGAGTGCAAGTGAGGAGAGGGGTAGAGGGAAAGAATCTCAAGCAGACTCCCCAGTGAGTGTAGAGCCTGGCTTGGGGCTCGGCTCTATCTCACAAACCTTGAAATCCATGACCTGAGCCAAAATCAAGAGTTGGAGTCTCAACTGACTGAGCCACCCAGGTGCCCCATTAAGTGGAAGATTTAGTGTGCAGTGTTTTTCAAATGTTTTTTGCCACAAAAGGTTTTTCTCCCCACAGTGCACTTATCAATATCTCCTAGAATGACTATTCAGTGGAATACTTCGATGATTTCAAAGAACCAGCTCTTAGTTTTATTTATTAATTCTATCTTTATTTTCTAAATCATTAATGTAAGCTTTTTTATTGATTATTTTTCTCTTCTTTTGATTTATTTTGTTACTCTTTTTCTAGTTTCCCTAGAGTTAAGTGCTTAGCTTATTCATTAGCAGCTTTCAAGGTTATTTTAAGAACATTTTAAGGCTGTTAGTTTTCCTCTGCAACATAGCTGTGATTGTATCCTATAGATTCTAGTATGAACCCTCTATTGTTAATTTCTGAATAATGTGCAATTTCAGGTTTGATTTGTGTTTTGACCCAAGAATTATTCAAAATAGTGCTTTTAAATATCCAGTGATTCATTAGACTTTGCTTGTGATTTTAGTTTATAGTTGATTAGATATAAATGTATTCAATATTTTATTCTTTTGTAATAAGCATGATCAGAGAATATTTTATCTAATTGTAATATTGCCTCTCTTAGTTTTCTTTTTGCATTTTTCTGATATATATTTTGCCCAGACCTTTTTTTTTCAAAATTTCTTTGTGATTTTTCTCTCATGTATTTCTTTACCCTGATACATGATAAAATTTTTTTAACCCATGCTGAGGGTCCTGCTCTTTTAATAGAGGAACTTAATCCATTTACATATATGTTGCAATGATATGTTCTTTTTTATCAGCTTTATTGAGATATCATTCACACATATAATTAACTCAAAGTTTATAATTCAATGATTTTTAGTATACTCACAGAATTTTGCAACTATTATCACAATTTTAGAACATTTCATCACCCTGAAAAGAAACCCTGTACCCACTAGCAGTCATTTTCTTTTTTCCCTCAACATCCCCTCTTATCCCTAGTTCTAGGCAACTACTACTCTACTTGCTGTCTGTACAGATTTGCCTATTCTGGGCATCTTATATAAATGGGATCATATAATGGCTGGCTTATTTCACTTAGCATAACCTTTTCAAGCTTAATCCATATTGTAGTATGTATCAATACTTTATTCCTTTTTATTCCCAAACAATATTCCATTATATGGCTGTTTCATATGTCATTTATCCATTCATCAGGGGATAGACATTTGGGTTGTTTGAACTTTTTGGCTATTTTAAACAATAGTATATGAACATCCATGTACATCCTTTTGTGTGGACATGCACTTTCATTTCTTTTATATACCTAGGAGTGAAATTGCTGGGTCATATGGTAACTCTGCGTTTAACTTTTTGAGGAAATCACAGACTGTTTTTTAAAGTGGCTACCCCATTTTACAGTCCCACCACCAATGAATGAAGGTTTTAACTTCTCCACATCCTCATAAACTCTCCTTATTGCAAGTCTTTTTTATTATAGCCATTTGGTATGGCCTGAATTGTGTACCCACCCCTGCAAATTCATATGTTGAAGCCATAACCCCTCATTGTGACTGTATTTGGAGATAGGTCCTTTAAAGAGATAATTAAGGTTAAATGAGATCATGAAGATGGGGTCATTACCCAATTGGACTGGTGTCCTTATAAAAAGAAACCTGGGGTGCACATTCACAGAAAAAGACCATGTAAGGTGACAGCAAGAAGGTGACCATCTGTAAGCCAAAGACAGAGCCTCGGGAGAAACTGTGCCTGCCAACACCTTGATCTTAGACTTCCAGCCTCTAGAACTGTGAGAAAATAAAGTTCTGTTGTTTAGGCACCTCCAGTCTGTGGTATTTTGTTGTGGCAGCCCTAGCAAACTAATATACCACCCTGGTTGGTGAGAAGTGATATCTCATTGGGCTTTTGGTTTACATTTCCCTAACGACTAATGATACTGAGCATCCTTTTATATTTGTCATTATCCCTTGCATATTTTATGTCTTCTATTTATTAGGATTTAATGTTGTTCCTATGTTTTCTTTCCTATCATTTGCTCAGTTGATTAGGTTCATAAGTTAAATATCCTATTTCAATTGTAGTAATGTTTATCCTTAGATTTTATAAATGTATTTAAACTTATTTTTGTCCACGGCAAGAATGAAACAGTGAGATCCTTAGCAATCTTTTTTTCCTCTTCAATACCACAGCTGCCAGCTCTCCTTCCTGTTCAGTTGCCAGTGTTGCTAGTTATCTCAACTCAATTTTCTATGTCCTAAAACTGATTAGAGTTACATAGGAGATGATCCCATGGGTGGATTGTACTACGAATTTGGTAGAAAACTTCTAGCTTTTAGAGAAGAAATACACAATTTTCACAAATCCTACAGCTTGAGATTGGTAAATCTTTTTTACTAATACTTTTTTTTTAAAGATTTTATTTTATTTATTTATTTTTAAAGATTTTATTTATTTGTCAGAGAGACAGAGGGAGAGCACAACCAGGGGCGGGGGCAGGCAGAAGGAGAAGCGGGCTCCCCGCTGAGCAAGGAGGCCGATGTGTAACTTGATCCCAGGACCCTGGGATCATGACCTGAGGAGAAGGCAGACGATTAACTGACTGAGCCACTCAGGCATCCTAAAGATTTTCTTTTTAAGTAATCGCTACACTCAGTGTTGGGCTCAGATTTACCCCAAGGTCAAGAGTCACATGCTCTACCAACTGAGCCAGCCAGGCGCCCCCTTACCAATACTTTTTAAAGTTTCTTTTAAATGTTCTACATTTGTTTACCTGTAAATTTGGAAATAAAACTTCTGAAAAAATGTAAAGTAAGTGGGATAATGTTTGAGTGAACAAAATGTAGAGGGTTTTTTTGTTGTTGTTTTTTTTTTTGAGAAAGACATTACATAAATCCAAAGCCAATAAAGAAAATTAAAAGCTATGTTTTCTTTTAAAAATACAGTTGGTGAGGGACACCTGGGTGGCTCAGTTGATTTCGAGTGTGGGACTCCTGATTTTGGCTCAGGTCATGATCTCAGGGTCGTGAGACCCAGCCTATAGCCAGCTCTCTGCCCAGTGGGGAGTCTGCTTTTCTCCCTCTGCTCCTCCCCCTGCTCATGTGCTCTCTCTTTCTCTCTCTAAAATAAATAAACAAATCTTAAAAAAAAAAAATAGGTAAAATTGGCTTAGTAGAATTTTGTCAAGTACAAAAACATGGTTTTCAAAGTGAGTCTGAATTTTTATAGCTGCATATAATTTCTTCAAATGAGCTGTACATGGAACACTATCTCAAGTCCATTGGTCTCTGAGATTGCTGGAACATGCTTATACTCATTCTTGTTGTCAAAGTCATGCAATATTTTCCTAGTTCAAATGTCTTTAAGGTCTTTTGCCTTATAATTGAAAACTCAAGCTCTCAGCTCTGATGGATTAAAAAATATCTCAGGACAGTACACAACAGTTTATGGTTCCATTAGAAATAGCAAATTGTTGAGCTAGTCAGCAATACTTATCAAGCCTCAATTTTAAAGCACCATACTAAAAAGTATGGGAATTTTTTTTAACATCTTTTTTTTAAAGATTTTATTTATTTATTTGAGAGAGTGAGAGAGACACAGCAAGAGAGGGAACACAAGCAGGGGGAGTGAGAGAGGGAGAAGCAGGCTTCCTGCTGAGCAGGGAGCCCGATGCTGGGCTCTATCCCAGGCCCCTGGGATCATGACCTGAGCTGAAGGCAGATGCCTAACGACTGAGCCACCCAGCTGCCCCAATAGTATGGTAAATTTATAGAGAAATCTCGTAAGAAGCCCAAATTCTAATAACATATATTGAAAAATAGAGAAAAATCAAAGCAATTCTTGAAAGCCCAGTTTAATGGCTAAATTTGCAAGCTTCAGATGAGCCTGAATGAAGTCATGTCCCCATTTGTTAGTGTGGAAGTTAGATAATTTATGAAGCTTCAGTTTATACATATGTAAAATGGAGAATATAGTAATGGTACTGCCGCACAGGATGGGAAAATTTAAGTAGGATAAAACATGTATATGTGCTCAATATAGTAGCTGGCAAATCATAATCTTTCAGTAAATGTAAACAATTGTTTTTAATAATTTTAAAATTGGGAAATATATATATTCAGAACATACACAAATCATATATGTACACTTTAACAAATAATGATAAAACGAGCACCAATCTGATGGCAAGAAATGGAACACTGCCAGCATCCAGAAATCACCCCCACTCTCTGTGCATCTTCCCCCCCATAACCCATTCCCTCTCACCTTCTCTGCCTTGATTTTTGTGACAGTTATTTCCTTACATTTCTTAAATTTTTACCACCTAAACAATGTAGTTTAGTCTATTTTGAACTTTGTTAAATGTCTGTATTTGCTTCTTTCATTCAACGTTATATATGAGTCCATCCTTGTTGATGAGTGTTGCTCTAATTCATTCATTTTTGTTGTATATTTCACTATATAAATATCATAAACAATTTATTGGTCTGTTCTACTATGATGAATATTTAATCTCTTTCCAGTTTTTGACTCTCACAAACAGTGCCACATGACCATCTTGGTACTCACATTTAGGAGATTCTGTAGGAATGCAGTCTCTTGAGTCATGGGGATATGACTTTTTTTCTAAAATGTTTTCTAAAATGATTGTTGCAGTCTTAACCCTCTCCAGCTCTGTATGGGGGTTTATGGTACTTCATATCTTCGCAGATACTTGCTATTGGTCAGTCTTTTAATGTTTACAATCTGATATGTAGGTATATTATTGAAATTCATTGCTTTTTAAAAAAATATCAAACTTACAGAAAAATTGCAAGTATAGTACAAATAACATTTTCTTTCTTGAATTGTTTGAGAATAAGTTACTAACATGGTACCCTAACATTCCAGAATACTTTAGTGTTTTCTACAAATGAGGATATTCTCCTTGGTATCTGTAAGATAACAAAATCAGGAAGTTTACATGATTATATTGTTACCATCTAATCTACAGATCCTATACAAGTTTTGCCAATTGTCTGAATCATGTCCTTTGTAATAGGATCCAGTTCAGATTGCATGTTGTGTTGGGTTGCTGTGTCCCTCTGGTGTCTAACCTGGAACCATTCCTCAGTCTTTCCTTGAATCTCATGACCTTAACTCTTTTATAGATTACAGGCCAGTTATTTTGTTAAGTATCTCTGAATAATGGTTGTCTTTTGTTTCCTCACAATCAGATTCAAGTTGAGTATCTTTCTAGGAATATCACAGGTGATTTTCTGTGTTCTTCTCATTGCATTCTATCCAGTGGCAGATGATTTGGATTGATCCCCCCTGCCCCCCCAAAAAAAGAAAAAAGAAAATTTGATTAAGGTGGTGACTAGTGAGCTTCTTCACTGTGCAATTACTTTTTTCTTTTTGTAGTAAATAAGTATTTCTGGCCAGTGAGAGCCACTTCAAGGGGCCTTCTGTCTTTTTGACACCTCACCCTTTTTCTTCTACTACCTCCTTACTTTCTGGCTTCACCTCCCCATGCTGAGTCGTCCGCCAGTGGGCGTGCCCTCCTCACCTAATAGGCGATCACTTTCACGTTTCTTGCTTGCTCAGAGCTCTCCTCTGACCTCCGTCCTAGCTATCCAATTCCCTTACCTGACATTCCAGTTGGAGATCTCACAGGCATCTTAAATTGTCCCTGTTCAAAATAGAATTCCTGACTTCATTCCTTAAATGGATTCCTCCCTTAGTCATCTTCATCTCATTCAGTTGTGGTGCAAATTCCTCCTTCCTCAGCCTGGAAACCTACCATCATCCTTTATCCTTTGCTCTCTTCCCCACCAAAACCCAGTTTTAGTCTGTCAGCAGAATTTATACATTTCACCTCCAAAATATGCCTCATGTCTTTCCACTTTTCTCAAGTTCCTCTTGACATGCTCTCCTCTTCCTCTTCATTGGTTTCTCTACTTTTACTCCTGCTTCTCTCTCGTTCATTTCCATACATCTTTTATTGATGCAAATCGGATCACAACATTTGCTTGCTTAAAACCCTGCAACATCTTCTCATTCTTCACCGAATACAGTCCAAACCAGTGAAGCTCCCCATGATCTAACTTTGGCTTTGCTCCTCAACTCCATTTCATGTTCCTCATTGTCTTGCTGAAATGTGAAACCAAGGGAACATTCCCTTCTTTCCATTCCTGAGCATTCTAGGCTCTTTTCTATCTCAGGGCCTCACCTGAGCAGTGTCCTCTTGCCTTTTACCCAGCTGTGCTTTCCTTATCCTACTCAGGGGAGAAAGGGTAACTGCCCCTTACTCAGATGGGTCTTCCCTCATTACCAGTTAAGTTCATCTCTCATACATCGTTATTCTCTATTAAAACACTCTCTTTTCTTCATAGTACTTAATGTGATTTGAAGGCATTTGGTTATTTACTTATTGCCTTATTTTCCCCATTAGACTCCAAGCCCATGAGAATAGCAGCTTGTGTCCAAAGTGCTAACAGTTTTAGAAGAGAGGAATAATAGTTCAGTACTTATTTTGCCAAAAATGAGCACAGTGCAGTTGCCTAGAAGAGGAAATGCATCCTTTCTGAGATAGGGAGAAGATTAAATGCTATAGTTGATGGAAGAGAATAAAATGATTTTTAGAAACTCCATTTTCTAAAAACTACCAAAGACTGAGACAGGAAAACAGAATCAATGAGAATCTATTAATAAACCATTATGAAATCTGCAGTAATGAATTCCTTTTCAAATGAAAATTAGCTTGTCATACAAGGCCATAGTGCTTATAAGGGGAGGTCTTTGAAAGGCAGTCTCCTGTCTTCCGTTTTGTAAATCATTGGCTCCCGCGGAGGATGTATATGTAGAGTGGAAAAATGAGCTCAGCAGAGACGTTCATCATTATCTTTAAGGTTTGTCAGGGGATGTAGTTGCTAGATAAAGGAAAAAAAGAAACAGTAGTAAGGAATAGGAAGTAAGTTACTCTCTTTTCTTTTTCTTTTTCATTTTAGAGAGTGCTCGTGAGCATGCATGGAGGGGAAGGGGCAATGGGAGAGGGAGAGAGAATCTGAAGCAGACTCTACACTGAGTGCAGTGTCCACCACCGGGCTCGACCTCACAACCCCGAGACCATGACTTAAGCTGAAATCAAGAGTCGGAAGCTTAACTGACTGAGCCAATTAGATATATTCAGATATGTTGTGAGAATCTGTTGTGATGATTTGAGATACATACCTATTGATTTTTAAAAGTTTTTCAAAACTTTTTGTTAAAATTGAAATAATAATAGCTGTTCTAGTCAGCTACATATCTTTGGCAGATTGACATTAGAGCTGTTGCTGCTCCCTGTGCCTTTTTTTTTTTTTAAGATTTTATTTATTTATTTATTTTAGAGAGAGTGCATGCACGAATGGAGGGGAGGGGCAGAGGGGGAGAGAAAATCCCAAGTAGACTCCATGCAGAGCCTAGAGCTGGATGTGGGGCTCGATCCCAGTACCTGGAGATCATGACCTGAGCTGAAACCAGGAGTCAGGTGCTCAATCAACTGAGCCACCCAGGTACCCCTCCCTGTGTCTTTTTATTCCATAATCCAGGCTGAAGGAGCAGCCCCTATTTGGGACACAGTGTACTCATAGCAGAGGGAAAAGAGAGAGCCAGTGGAAGCATGCAATGGCTATTAAAACTTCTGCTCAGACAGTGTGTATATTATTTCTACTCATCTGCTAATGTCCAAGGCCAAGTCCATTGTCAGTGGGTTGGAGATAAATAATCCTCCTACAGGATCCTGCAAATGACATGGAATGAGTGAAGATACCAGAGGGTATCCCTGAGGAACCAGGAAGGGGACTGAGTATTTGGAAACATTAGTACTGTGTCCTACACAGTATTTGCCAAGTACTGTTTTAGGTGCTTTACATTTATTAACTCACTGCATCCTTACAATTATCCTATCAGATAAGTATTATTAATTACTGCTCTCTTACAGATGAGGAAACTGAGGCTCAAGTTCGCATAGTTAGGAAATAGCAGAGCTAGGCTTTAAACCTAGGCTGTCCAGGAAACAAGTGTCAAGACAAGCTGTGAAATCATGTAATCAGTGCTTTTACTGAAGCATGGAAAATACTGTTCTTTGTCTCATCCCTTCTAAGTTGCCCTGAAGAGTTACTGCAGAAAATTTGTGGAGAAAAGGTCCCTGATAAAAAATATCTTTGAAAATCAGACTTTACTAAATCATGAGTTCTTCAAGAATTGGGAATATGTCTTACCATACTTTCAAATCCTTAGCACATAACTTGATTCCTAGCATCTAGTAGAAGCTCCAGAAATGAATGAATGACTGAATGAGTATCTTCTCTGAAAGATTGCCTGAGAAAAATGTCCCCCATTCACTCATTTTTGAATTTCTGAGTCCTATCAACCAGTCTGCTGGCAAATAAAATTGCTGAATAAAATCACCTTAGGGGTGCCTGGGTGGCTCAGTTGGTTAAGCGACTGCCTTTGGCTCAGGTCATGATCCTGGAGTCCCTGGATCGAGTCCCGCATCGGGCTCCCTGCTCGGCAGAGAGTCTGCTTCTCCCTCTGACCCTCCCCCCTCTCATGTGCTCTCTCTCTCTCTCTCTCATTCTCTCTGTCTCAAATAAATAAATAAAAATCTTAAAAAAAAAAATCACCTTAGTCACTTAAAGATGTCCTTCATGAAGCTGGGTTTTAATGTCTGTCCTGTTGTTGCTGTTGTTGTGTACGTGTGTGTATTTTTTTTTATTCAAAGGATGATTGGGAGGAAGAAATAAATCAGTTATTGCATTTAACATAGAAGTTTTGAGGGCAGTGTTGATTTAGTGCCCCCCAAAGAATGCTCCATCTGAGAATTTCCTTTTAAAATTCAAGGCTGGGAAAACTTTGTTTTCCTGAGGTGTTCTAATGGGCCTTTTCCTTTCTACTAGTGAGAATGATGGGACTAATTATGCCTCTCTCTTCATTTTGACTTCTTAGGGCCCTGAAGTCTAACTCAGAGTTTAATTATAGCATGCATATTTGTGTCTTTCATTTCAGTGGTCTTGAATTTCTACTCTCACTTACGTTTTCCCTATCTGGACTTCAAAATTTCTGTTAATATTTTACTTTTATTTACTTACAACATGTACTTGCTGAAAGTCGTTCCAAATTTCAATGGAATGAGGCAAATTGTAAATAAATACGCATGCATGCATTCTTATAGTTGTAAAACAACTCCTAGAAAGGCCTCGAAATGTGGTTGTTGACACTTAGTACAGATACTCTCTCTCTCTTTTTAAAGATTTTATTTATTTATTTGTCAGAGAGAGAGCACAAGCAGGGGGAGCGTCAGGCAGAAGGAGAAGTTGCCTCCCCGCTGAACAAGGAGCCAGATGTGGGGCTCTGTCCCAGGACCCTGAGATCATGACCTGAGCCGAAGGCAGACCCTTGACCAACTGAGCACCCCCAAATACTCTCTTTTCCACAGATCAAGTAGAAATACCAAATGCTGTTTCTCTGTTGTTCCTGTGGGATAAATATGTTCTTTAAAATGTTTGGATTATGCAAGTATAGCCTTCTGAAAATGAGTGGCCTGTTTTTGTGTTCTTTCAGTTTGCAAAAATAGAGCTTTTGCCTGAAAGTCTCTTGGTCCTTACAGAAAATGCTATAAATAAATTGATGTCTTTTATAACTTCTTCGAAGGAGAGAACAAAGATCATCCAGCTCTTGCCTTCTTGGATAAAAGTAGACCTTGTTCTCATTCTGCCTGTTTCTCTCAGGAAAGTACATTTTGGGGAGCTGTAATCATTTCAGCTCAGTTGGCAACTATTTCATTAGTATTTTGTAGAAGATGATAAATCTCTGCTTAAGACCCACAACTTGTCTACTTGATATTTGTTTTAGGGGAAAATAATACCTTATCTTTATGGCTGGCTATCACCTGTGTGATATGTCAACATGGAGAGAGAAGAATGTGTATCACAAGGTGACAGCAAACTGCCACAGCCATCAGGATGATGTCACTGAACTGGCACCACCATCAATCAACTCTTTAAGGATTCTGTCTGAATTCTAATTTTGCATATTGATGGAAGCTGGAGAACTATTCCAGGACAGATCCTAGTGCACAACTTCTTTTTCAGTATTGTTATTTCAACTCCAAAGAAACACAAGCTTTTACTCTCACTCCTCTGCACTTTTAAATGCTCTTTTCTCTACTCTTTTCTTGCTTCCCCAGCTGACTGACTCTTTCTTCATATTCACTCCAAAGTCATTTTTTTTTTAAGATTTTATTTATTTATTTGATAGAGACACAGTGAGAGCAGGAACTCAGCAGGGGGAGCGGGAGAGGGAGAAGCAGGCTTCCAGTGGAGCAGGGAGCCTGATGCGGGGCTCCATCCCAGGACCCTGGGATCATGACCTGAGCCGAAGGCAGACGCTTAACGACTGAGCCACCCAGGCGCCCCACAAAGTCATTTTCTCTGTGGAACATTTCCCACCTGCCTTATGCAGAAGTGGTTACATGCCATATGTGATGGGAGAGCAGTTACTACTCTATACTGTTGTAGTAGCTCACCCCCTGGGGAAGGTAATCACTCTTAAAGTCCTGGCATAGGGGCGCCTGGGTGGCCCAGTCAGTTGAGCGTCTTACTCTCAATTTCAGCTCCAGTTGTGATCTTGGGGTTGTGAGATGGAGCCCCATATCCCATCTGGCTCCTCACTCAGCGGGGCGTCAGCTTGAGATTCTCTCTCCCTCAGCTCCTCCCCCTCACTCGTACTCTCTCTAAAATAAAGAAATAAATCTTAAAAAAAAAAAAAAAGAAAAAGGTCCTGGTTTAAAGTTATCATGAAAAGGAAAGAAAGGTTATCATTAGTATCCACAGAAGAGAAAAAAGTCCTAGCACTTACTTCTGTATCTCTAGTACATTTTCTCCTGTTTCTTGAGGGAGGGTCTGTTTAGGAAAGCTGGGCAAAATCTTTCTAAGCCATGGTCACATTGTGCAAATGCAGTCATCACCAGTGCTAACTAGTCCCAGTAGCCTCTTCTCCAGCCTGCTGGGGACATAGTATCTGGCCTCTTATCCTTGATTTAAAAAATCTTAAAATATTAAAATAACTTTGACTTATAAAAAATCTAGCAAAAATAGCCATACCAGAGAACTCCTAGCTAAGTCACTCCTGTATTTTGATATTTTAACCATCCCATAGTTTGAATAGGATGAGGTTTCATACTATTTTGCTACCTGCTTTTTAAAAGCAAGCTACTTATAAAGTTCATGTTAATATGAACAGATTCTGCAGAAGACATATCCTCCTTCTGCAGAAGACAGGTGCTGCATGACAGATAATTGAGGACACCAGCTTAAAGTGACTGCACTGAAACCAGGTTTGAATTCTGCTTTTGCCCCTTGGCAGCTAAGTGACTTTGGGCAAGCTACTTAAATCTTGGAAACCTCAATTTCTTCACCAGTAAAATGAGGACAATTATGCCTGCTTTTCTCAAATTGATTTGTAAAAATAAAATGATTTGATGTGCATACATGCAGGATGAGTTTTAGTGTGTTCACCTTTGCCTACCTGTCCTGCTTCACTTTCAGTACCCTCTGCCCCATGTACTCCTGCCCTTTGAATCTCCTGCAGTTTGTAAGGTAGACCAGCATACCAGCAAATATTTTCTCATTACCTTTTATCCTGAAGATGTGCACTACAGCAGGAGGAAGACATAGAGGACTCCAGACAAAAGCTTTATCTGGGGGGGTCTGGATAGGGTAAGAAAACCACAGAGATATTCCTCATCCTAGATAAGATCTGTAGTTTATTTATTTATTTTTTTTTTTAAAGATTTTATTTATTTGACAGAGAGAGACACAGCGAGAGAGGGAACACAAGCAGGGGGAGTGGGAGAGGGAGAAGCAGGCTTCCTGCCGAGCAGGAAGCCCGATGCGGGGCTCAATCCCAGGACCCTGAGATCATAACCTGAGCCGAAGGCAGACGCCTAACGACTGAGCCACCCAGGCGCCCCTAAGATCTGTAGTTTAAAAAACAAAAAACCCATTAATGTCTGTAAGGAAAATAATTAGCTGAAAAATGTTCATTATCCCTGGTAATTGTAATAATTAGTTCTCAGTCTTTGGATTTGTAGGGGTAACTCAGCGTGAGATGTTTGTTTTTGTAGGAAGAAATCAATAAAAGTGATTCCGTCAGGAAGTACTAAAATAGCATTTTGCTTTTGCATAAATTTACATGTTTTGGCAATGTGTAAAATTAGGAGGGACTGTGGAAAGAAAAAACTCTTATTCTCTCTGGCATTTGGAGATGAGAAAAAAGAAAGAGTCCCACAGATTGATGTAATTTGGGGCCTGATACCGTTACATATGTCCACCAGATTCCTCATACTTCTGGCAAGTGAAATCTCTTCCTTTTTAAAATCTTGATACCTGGGACGCCTGGGTGGCTCAGTTGGTTAAGCGGCTGCCTTCTGCTCAGGTCATGAACCCAGGGTCCTGGGATCAAGTCCCACATCGGGCTCCCTGCTCAGTGGGGATCCTGCTTCTCCCTCTGCCTGCCGCTCTCCCTGCTTGCGCTCTGTCTCTCTCTGACAAATAAATAAATAAAATCTTAAAAAAAATAAAACCTTGATACCTATTTTGTGTTTTGCCACACTTTTGCTTATGCATGCTTTTAGCTGATGTTAACTACAGCCTAACCAGAGCAGGTAAGACTACAAACACCTGCTTTGTTGAAAAGGACAAATTTGGATCAGAGGTGTGTAGGTTTAATTTTAATTTTTATTTTTAAGCTTGGATTTTTAAATTGTTTATATACTTAACTGTATAAATAATAAATATTGTTATAAATCTGTATCGTTTGCTGCAACAAAGATCTTTGCTGCACATAACTTCTTTCCATATGTTAGATTATTTCCTAAAGATAAAGTCATATATTTTTTAAAAATTTTTATTTATTTATTTGAGAGAGAGAGAGTATGTAGGGGGGAGGGGAGAGAAGAAGACTCCCTGCTGAGCAGGGAGCCTGACAACATGGGGCTCAATCCCAGAACACTGAGATCATGACCCGAGCCGAAGGCAACCACTTAACCGACTGAGCCACCCAGGTACCCCAAGATAAAGTCCTATAAATGGAAAAACTAGGTTAAAAGAAATAAGTATTTTGTGGCTCAGAATGCAAACTGCCTTTCAAACTATATTAATTTACATTTCCATTAACAGTGCATTAGTCTTTGCAGTCTCCATCTGAATTCTTTGCTTGCTCATTTAATAAGCAAAATGTTAAATCTCATTTTGTTTTATTTCTTTGATTATAAGGTAAACGTTTTTCTGTATGTATCTTAATTTGTATTTCCTTTTGAAAAAAATTATTAATGTTGCTTAACCTTATATCATGAAGTAACACTGTTTCTATATAAATGGGATAGCTTTCTCTAATGTTAAAGTCATTTCCTAGGCCTCTAGTACTGATTTTCTGGGACTATGTAAGTACAGCCTTTGTGCTGACCTGTATCCTGCAGTGTACGGAGACTGTAGCTAAGACCATGGACTACGGAGCAGGTTGGCCTGGGCTTAAACCCGGTTCTGCTGCTTACTAGCCGTGTGTCCTTGGACCTATGTGTGCTTACTTAACTCAGGGCTTCTGTCTCCTCACCTGTAAACGGGAATGATAATAATAGCGTTTGCTCACCTCGGTAGCTGTACGAGTTAAATGAGTCGGCCCATATAGCAGCTAGTATATTGTAAGCACTCGATAACTGTGAGCTGTTAGCCATCCTTTGGAAGGTTGAGCTCCAGGAGAGCAGGGATCTGGCTCCTGTGAGCTGCTCTGTCACTGCCCAGCAGATGGTAGACTCCCAGTGGATGTTCTTGAAATGCTGGCTCTAGCATCATTTCTTTTTTCTTTTTTTTAAAGATTTTATTTATTTATTTGACAGAGACACAGCGAGAGAGGGAACACAAGCAGGGGGAGTGGGAGAGGGAGAAGCAGGCCTCCCACCGAGCAGGGAGCCCGCTGCAGGGCTCGATCCCAGGACCTGGAATCATGACCTGAGCGGAAGGTAGACCCTTAACGAGTGAGCCACCCAGGCGGCCCTCGAGAAACATTTCTGAATACAGTTATACATAACCTAAGTTACAGTGTCGGCAGTGGGCATGTTCTATTTTCCCAGGCAGTTTGAGGCAAAGATACGGGTCAGACTGAATGTAGCAGAAAGGAATGTATTTTACCTAAACTTCCTTCACACAGTGAAACAGGAACCTCTCCGGAGTTTGTGAAGAATGGCCAGACACTGCCATCTGGGTCAGGACATTCCAACTGCCTGACTTACTACGTTCTCTTTCCTCCCACTTTTAGAGACCAGCCCTGCCCTGAAGTTCTCACCGGGTATGTCTTCGAGAGTAATCAAGTGGAGTGCATTTGACCCGAATCACAATATAAGCTCCCATTCAGAACTTAGCCTGACCAGCAGTTTATTGGAACCTCTTAGTCCTACTTGTGTTTGCCTGAGGAATTCTCTGTAACAGTTTGGACAGGTCTAATTTACATACAGTAAACGTTACCCTTCTTGAGGTATAGTTTGGGCCTGTGTATAGTCATGTTGACCATACCACAGTCAAAGTATAGGACATTTCCATCACTCCAAAGAGTTCCCTCACATCCCTTCCTCCTGGTCCCAGCTCCTGGCAACCACTGAAAAGAAACATGTCCCGGTAGTTTTGCCCTTTCCTAAATGTCATAGAAATGGAATCATATAGGACCTAGCCTTTTGTACTTCTTTCACTCAGCATAATGCTTTTGAGATTTGTCCCTGTTGTTACATGTAGCAGGAGTTCATTCCTTCTTATTTTTGAGTGTATAATTGTTTGAGCAATTTAAAAATTATCTTCTTTACTCCCTAAAAGTAAATGTCTGATTCTTCCTGCCTGTTTTTTTACAGAAGCTCCATGAGTGTCAAAATGCCCATGAGATACACTCAGAGAATTTTTATAACTCAGAAAACCTAAATAACAGGAAGATACTGTGGATGTTTAATTTGCTGAGGACATAGTGCAGTGTTTCTGAATTATACAGATTTTTTTCTTTCCCATCATATTAAAAAAATGAAATGTGAAAGTTCTTTGGTCCCAAGAGAAAATGTAATGTAACATAAATTTTATTTTATTTTTATTTATTTATTTCAGAAAGAGAGCACAAGTGGGGGGGGCGGAAGGGGCAGAGGGAGAGGGAGAAGCAGACTTCCCACTGAGGAGGGAGCCCGACTGGGGGCTGGATCCCAGGACCCTGAGACTGTGACCTGAGCCGAAGGCAGACACCTAACCAACTGAGCCACCTAAATTTTAAAAGTTCTTCATAAAAATAAAGTATGTGGCAATTAAATCAGATAAAATTTTCTAGTTATTAACATACAGGGATTCCTATGTGAGCAAAGAACAGATTGATTTATTTATTCATCTCCTTTGGGACTGATAAAGACCAAGCATCAGTTTAACATTAAAAATAAGTGACATTAAAGAGGGCACTTATTGAATGGAGCACTGGGTGTTATACGCAAACAATGAATCATGGAACACTACATCAAAAACTAATGATGTAATGTATGGTGATTAACATAAAATAAAAACAAAAAAATGACATTCAGCTGAACAAATGATAATATATATATAAACTCTCATTAATTTTCACAACATCCATATTGTATAAGGAAAACTATTATTTAACAATATTTGTAGCTTTAAAATTGAGTCATTGACAGAGGTTAAATGTCTTACTCAAAGTCACATTATCTTTTTCTCATCTTCAAACTTCTTTTTTTTAAATTTTTTTATTGTTATGTTAATCACCATATATTACATCATTAGTTTTTGATGCAGTGTTCCATGATTCATTGTTTGTTCATAACACCCAGTGCTCCATGCAGAACGTGCCCTCCTCAATACCCATCACCAGGCTAACCCATCCCCCTACCCCCTCCCCTCTAGAACCCTCAGTTTGTTTTTCAGAGTCCATCATCTCTCATGGTTCGTCTCCCCCTCTGACATACTCCCCTTTTCTTCCTCTCCTGTTATCTTCTTCTTTTTCTTTTTTCTTAAAATATGTTGCGTTATTTGTTTCAGAAGTACAGATCTGTGATTCAACAGTCTTGCACAATTCACAGCGCTCACCATAGCACATACCCTCCCCAATGTCTATCACCCAGCCACCCCATCCCTCCCACCCCCAACCACTCCAGTAACACTCAGTTTGTTTCCTGAGATTAAGAATTCTCATCTTCAAACTTCTTAAGGGCAGACTCATTTTATAAATTTTACCACCTTGTATGTACCTAGCATGCTCAATATATCAGACTGGCTGGATGAAACAGCATAATAGCATGGAGGTAAAAATATATGCCTTAGAGCAGGAGCTTGTTTTTGCAAGTAAATTTCATTGGACGATAGCCATGCCCATTCATTAATGTATTGTTGGGTACTTTTACTCTGCAATAGCAGATTTGAATACTTGCATCCGTGACCATTTGATCCCACAGCCTAAAATACATACTGTCTGGCCCTTTACAGAAAATGTTTGCTGATCTCTGCCTTAGAATCATACTGTCCAGGTACAAATCTCAGTTTTTCCACTTTGTGATGCTGGGCAAGCTGCTTGATTACCCTAAGCTTTAGTTTCTTCATCTGTAAAATAGAAATCATAAGAGTAGCTGTCTTAGAGGTATTAAAACTCAACCCCCTACCAAGACCAACAAATTAAAGAGAACCTTGGCTGATTGTTTCTAGATTGTAAACTGTCTATACTAGATTTTAAACTCAGCAGGTCTAGAGTACTTGAATTCCTCATCTTAGTTGTCCCTAGTGAGACCTAGACATGGTGGGCTTCAATAAACATGGCTTAAATGAAAGTAAAGTTGTATTAGGTGGGCACCTAGTGAAAAAAGAATTGTGAAGGTGAAATTTGAATGATTCTAAATGCCTAACAAAAGATGAAAAGATAAGTAAATTAAGAAATGCTTATTCAATGGAGTATTTATGCAGGCCCTTAAAATGATGATAGTGAAGACAATTTAGTAACATGGAAAGATGCTTATCATAAAACATTAGCTTTACAAATTGAAAAAAATTGGGGGGTGCCTGGGTGGCTCAGCCAGTTGGACATCTGACTCTTGGTTTCAGCTCAGATCATAATCTCAGGGTCATGAATCGAGTTCCATGTGGGGCTTTGTTCTCTACACAGAGTCGGCTTGAGATTTTCTGCCTCTCCCTCTGCCCCCCATGCGTGTGCGCTCGCTTGTGCTTTCTCTCCCTCTCTCTCAAATAAATAACCCTTAAAAAAAAAAGTGGGAATACAATAATGCATGTAAACTATAACTACAACTTTTTTTTTAATTTTTAAAATTAAAAAATTTAATTCCAGTATAGTTGACATACAGTGTTATGTTGGTTTCAGGTGTACAATATATCAACAACTCTACATTACTCAGTGCTCTCCATGGTATGTGTCCTCTGAGTCCCCTTCACCTGTTTCACCCCTCCCCCCACCTACCTCCCCTCTGGTGACCAGCAGCTTGTTCTCTAGAGTTAAGAGTCTGTTTTCTTGTTTGTCTCTTTTTTTTTCTTTGTAAAACTTTTTTTTTAAGGTAGAGAAGAGGGCCTTCAAGTAATGGTTGTCAAACTTCAGTAATAAATCTTGTAAGGCTAAGGCCCCATACTCAGAATTTTTTTTTTTCTAAGATTTTATTTATTTATTTGAGAGAGAGCATGAGTGAGGGGGTGGGTAGAGGGAGAAGCAGACTCCTCGCCGAGCTGGGAGCCCGATGTGGGGCTTGATCCCAGGACCTGGAGATCATGACCTGAGCCGAAGGCAGACACTTAACCAACTGAGCCACCCAGGTGCCCCAGAATTTCTGATTTAATAAGTGTGGGACAGTGCCCTAGAATCTGCCTATTTGACAGCATGTTTGATGATTGTGGTGTAAACACTCCATGCACCAGACTTTAAGAATATTGTCTTGAAAGAACTATACCACTATAGTTTTAGTGACACTGTGGACAATTTTTTTCACTCTTGATTTGCCTTTTGTGGTGATTGTTGTTACTAACTGCTTTTATGATGAAAAAAGGAAATTTTAAATTTACCTTAGACAATGAAATTATGTATAAATTTATACACTATTTTAATTTTTTTTTTAAAGATTTATTTATTTATTTGAGAGAGCGAGAGAGAAGGAGAGCGAGAGTACATGAGACGGGGGAGGGTCAGAGGGAGAAGCAGGCTCCCCGCTGAGCAAGGAGCCCGATGTGGGACTCGATCCCGGGACTCCGGGACCATGACCCGAGCCGAAGGCAGTCGCTTAACCAACTGAGCCACCCAGGCGCCCCACTATTTTAATTTTTAAATAAAAGTGATTAATATTATATCCATAGAGCTATTAAAAAGAACATGGTTAGGGGCATCTGGGTGGCTCAGTTGGTTAAGCAACTGCCTTTGGCTCAGGTCATGATCCTGGAGTCCCGGGATCGAGTCCCACATTGGGCTCCCTGCTCAGTAGGGAGTCTGCTTCTCCCTCTGACCCTCTCATGCTCTCTCTCTCTATCTCAGTCTCGCTCTCAAATAAATAAATAAAATCTTTAAAAAAAATAAAAAAATAAAAAGAACATGGTTGATCTGTTGCACTGATATGCAGTGATCACTAACATATCTTGTTAATCGAAAACAAATGTGAAGGATGGTATGTAGTATATCCGATTTTTATGTTAAGAAAAAGGAGAGGAGAAAGGGTGAGGACATATACATATGTGGTTGTATATGCAAAGGATCCCTGGAAGGACACAGAAGAAACTGGAGCCATCCCTTCCTGGCCTTCCTTTGGATCAAGGGGATTTGGGAACACAGAAAGACTTTGGATCCTTCACATACGTGGATAATTAGATGTGAGAGCTAGCCTGAAAACCTAACCACCATTTGTCAAATAGTTTCTGTAGGAAAAGACCATCAGCATTTCAACAATTGACCTTATAAACCAGCACATAAAACAAATCACATTCTTTTTTTAAAAAAGATTTTATTTTTTTGTTTGAGAGAGAGAGAGCACAAGCAGGGGAGAGGGGTAGAGGGAGAAGCAGACTCCCCACGGAGGAGAGAGCCTTATGTGGGACTCGATCCCAGGACCCTGAGATCATGACCTGAGCCAAAGGTAGACAGTTAACCAACTGAGCCACCCAGACACCCAACAAATCACATTCTTTAAAAAAAGTTTTTATCATGAGATGACAGCAATTCAATTACATCTTCAGGGTCCACTTTGCCCAGATCCATCAGAAGAATCATTGTCTATGAGAACTACAGCTTTATGAAATGTATCTCTTTTTTTTATGAAGTGTATTTCTTAAATAATAAGACTTGAAAGTAGAAATGACTCTTTGATCCATGGACTGCAGAATGGATGCTGTGTTAGCAGGCATGCAAACAACATTAATCTCATTGTCCCTCTCCATCAGAGATCTTGGATGACCAGGGACATTGTCAATGAGCAGTCATATTAAAAGATATTTTTTTTTCCTTAGCAGTAGTCTTAAGAGTGGGCTTAAAATAGTCAGTAAACCATGTTGTAAACAGATGTGCTGTTATCTAGGCTTTGTTGTCCCATTTCTAGAGCACAGACAGTAGATTTAGCATAATTCTTTTTTTTTTGATTAAAGATTTTATTTATTTATTTGACAGAGAGAGAGACAGTGAGAGAGGGAACACAAGCAGGGGGAGTGGGAGAGGGAGAAGCAGGCCTCCTGCTGAGCAGGGAACCTGATGCGGGGCTTGATCCCAGGACTCTGAGATCATGACCCCAGCCAAAGGCAGTCATCACTTCACCGACTGAGCCACCCAGGCGCTCAGATTTAGCATAATTCTTAAGGACCCTAGGATTTTCAGAATGGTGAGCATTAGCTTCAACCTAAAGTCAGCAGCTGCATTAGCGTCTGGCAAGAGTCAGCCTATCCTTTGAAGCTTTGAAGCCAGGCATTGACTTCACCTCTCCAGCCAGGAGAGTCCTAACTGGCATCTCCTTCCAATAGAAAGCTGTTTTTCTGCACTGAAAGTGTGGCCACCTTTATGAATGATCTTAGCTGGATCTTCTGGGGAACTCGCTGCAGCTTCTCCATCAGCACTTGCTGCTTCCCCTTGCACTTTATGTTATGGAGATGGCTTCTTTCCTTAAACCTCATGAACCAACCTCTGCTAGCTTCACACTTTTCTTCTGCACCTTCTTCACCTCTCTCAGCCTTCACAGAGTAAGAGTCAGGGCCTTGGTCTAGATTAGGCTTTGGCTTAAGGGAATGTTGTGGCTGGTTTGATCTTCTATCCTGACCACTAAAACTTTCTCCGTATCAGCAAGAAGGCTGTTCTGCTTTCTTACAGTTTGTATGTTCACTGGAGTGGTACTTTTAATTTCCTTCAAGAACTTTTCCTTTGCATTCACATCTTGGTTATTTGGTGCAAGAAGCCTTATGTTTCAGCCTGTTGGCTTTTGGCACGCCTTCCTCACTAACCTTCATCATTTGTAGCGTTTGATTTAAAGTAAGAGTCATGTGACCCTTCCTTTCACTTGAACGCTTAGAGGCCAGTGTAGGCTTATTAATTGGCCTCATTTCAGTATTGTGTCTCAGGGACTAGGGAGGCCCCAGGAGAGGGAGAGAGTTGGAGGCACAACCGGTTGGTGGAGCGATCAGAACACACACGACATTTATCTATTAAGTTCGTCATCTTCTAAGGGCACAGCTCATGGCCCCCTATCACAGATCACTGACCACGGGTCACAGTAAAAAAGATAATAATGAAAAAGTTTGAATTGCGAGAATGACCATAATGTGACAGACACGAAGTGTTGGATAAATGGCACTGATAGTCTTGCTTGACACGGGGTTGCCACAAACCTTCGATTTGTAAAAACTGCAGCCTTTGTCAAGCCAAGGGCAGTAGGACAGGGTATGCCTGTACTCGCGAAAGGGAAGGAGCACTGGCTGTCTGCCTCAGAGCTGTACCTTCCAGAGTTGGTGAACAGTTGTACCGGTTCATAACCCCCTACCAGACTCATCCTTTCATGCCTGAACCTTAGGCTTTTCTCTAAAAATATAGGAAATTAATAGCCATTTATTCTCCAACTATCAGGGAGGTGCAGTTTATTTCCTAAGATGTGCTTATAAACAGTTACCTTTGAGAAGTTGAAAAGAAAGCCATAGATTAGCTTACTCATCTGTAATTCAGACAACCAGAGAAGTATGTATCTGGTGAGCTACTGTACTGCAAAGAATTGAATGAGTTCAGTCTCTGATACTCAGGTTCTGTTTGTACTTTCACTGAGCAGCAGAACAAAAAACCCTTCCTTCCCCCTGTTCTTCTTCCTCCTCCACCCTCCATAATGGGATAACCTCCTGAAGCCAACATTACAAACATAGAGGAGCCTTCATTTCTTGGCTTGTCACTCCCTGTCTCTCACATGGTTTCTGGTTTGAGTGGAATGGTGGTTCCTGGTGGAATCCAATTAGCCATGGAAAGTGAGGCTCTTTGTGGGGCGTATGCATATGCTGTTGCTCTGTTGGGGGTGGTGATCTTGAATCACAGTGGTGGTGGGACTGTTAATTGGAAGGTCCAGGAAAAATCAAATTTTTTTCTATGTTGGTCATTGAAAGTAAGGAAGGCTTGGATTTGAGACTCATCATGGATACTTGTGGGATACAAGGACACTGATTTGCCCAGAGTAGGCAATTTGTGATAGCGGGTGGTAGGTGTAAGTAATAGGAAGGGGTTAGATGGGTTAAGTGGGGCCAGGTTTAGTGGGGAGGTCTTGAATGACAGACTCAGTTAGAAATGTATTCTGTGAATAACAGAGTCATTGCATGTTTTATAGGAAGGGAGTAACTTAATGCAAGAAGAATTTCCCGAACTAATCTGGCAATAATATTTAGCACATAGCAGAGGCTGACTAAGTAAACAGTACGATATTGCAGCAAGTCAGGCATGAATAGGTGAGAGCCTGGATTAGGATGGGGGCAGAGAGAATAAAGAGACATTCAAGGAAAAACACAAGATTTTTAAAAAACTAACAAGGCATGGAGAATAATGGCGAATGAGTAAGCGAAATGACCAGTGTTAGTCTTAGAAAAAAATGTGTTGTCATTACAGCTGGTAAGAAATAGATATTTGCTTTGCTTTGAACATTTATCAGAGAGAGGGGGAAACATATGTAGAGTTAGAAGCAATGAGGAAGATACAGTTATCAAGGAAACTAAAGAAACAAAATTTTAAATAGTGGTGTCCAGTTAGCATCGTATAATAGGGGGCTGCAGATGAGAGAGTGTTGAGTGTCAGGAAAACGTAGGAAGTAAGCAAAGGCTTTTATTTGGGAGTCGCAGGTCATTGTTGACTTTCAGAAGTGCAATTAGATTGGCAGGATCAGGAATGATTTGGAGGGTTAAGGAGAGAACAGTGCTGAGATGATGGAGATAAAAGGTATAGACCACTTGCCTCTGAAATTTAATAGTGAAAAGAAGATGAGAAATGAAAATTAATACTAGCAGGAACCTTTCAGATTACTAAAACTTGTAGTTTGGCTAAGAGGTATCTTCTGCGCAGAGGAACAGTAGAAAATTCTAAGATCTGGAAGGGGGTTAGATTTCAACCCTTCAGCCTGACTCTATGGATAAAGCATCTGTGGAAATGTTTCCATGTGCTCATGGCTTTAGATTTCCCTCTTTTATAGCTCCAACCACACACTGTTGGGCAGATCTTTTGCACCTACACAATCCCAGAAGTTCTGTTGGAACATAAGAGGCAGAGGAAGGCAGGAGGTGAAGGAGCAGAATTTCTGTTCTCCTCTTGCTAGTGCATGCATGTAGAGAAGAAAGGGAAGGAGGTAATTTATATTCTTTTCCCTCCAACCTTACAATATAATTTCATATCCTGACAAAACTGGAATTTGGGGTTCTTGGCCCAAAGTCCAGATATTCCTACTACACTGTGCTGTCAAGTTGGAGGCCTTGAAGAAGGAAAAGGAGAAGAGTATCACAGGGTGGGTCCTGCTGTCCACTCTCTGAGCCACCCAAAGTGGAGTCACAGCTTCTCTCTCCCTTTTTTTTAATTATTAACATATAATGTATTTTTTCAGGGGTACAGGTCTGTGATTTATCAGTCTTACACGATTCACAGCGCTCACCATAGCACATACCCTCCCCAGTGTCCATCACCCAGCAACCCCATTCCTCTCACACCCCTCCACTCCAGCAACCCTGTTTGTTTCCTGAGATTAAGAGTCTCTTACAGTTTGTCTCCCTCTCTGACTTCATCTTGTTTCATTTTTTCCTCTCTTCCCCTAAGACCTCTGCCTTGTTTCTCAAATTCTTTTTTTTGTTGTTGTTGTTGTTTCTCAAATTCTACGTATCAGTGAGATCATATGAAAATTGTCTTTCTCTGATTGACTTATTTCTCTTCGCATGATACCCTCTAGTTCCAGCCACATCATTGCAAATGGCAAGGTTTCAATTTTTTGTTGGCTGCATAATATTCCATTGTATATATATATACCACATCTTTATCCATTCATCTGTTGATGGACATCTGGGCTCTTTCCATAGTTTGACTTTTGAGTCACAGCTTCTCTTGCCAATTGCTATTGAGAATGGGTCGAGAATACACTGCTCAGAGTGACTGGGTTGTATCTGCATGAAGAGTGGAAGCTGCCCAAAGTAGAAACCTAATTCCACCTGGCCCAAACCAGCAGCACAGTTACTACTCCCAGGCAGAAACTTTCTGAGTAATTCAGCCGTAGTTTCTCTGTTACAATCTGTTCTCAAGTGGCAGCTCATAGGCAGCATGACTTGTAGAAGTAAATGAGTCCTGGAGATGTGGTCCTGGCCCCTGGTCTTCCTCACTGCTGGACTGATAGCTTGAACTGCAAGCATCTGACTCTTAGCACTTGTTTTAGGGTGGACCCCCACAGCAGGGGCTGGGGAATACCTGTTTGTGGCCATGACAAAAGGAAAAAGTCTATTTGTCAACTTGTTCAGAGGAGTTTACCTGGACATACCTACTCTGGGCCCACTGAAGGGTCCCGTTGTTCTTCCCGCTCCCTCTTCCCCATCAGTTGCCAGGGCGTGATACCAAACCTGTATTGCCGTGCTCGCTTCGGCAGCGCATATACTAAAACCTATATTGCCTCATTATTGCTGATTTTGTTGTTGTATCTGAAAAAGAGACCCAGATATAGTTATTCTTGATTCACAAACTGTTAACATTTCAAGTGTTCTGCAAAGTTCCCCCTGAAGATATGAGAAAGGAAATGAATAGAGATGGGACTAGGGTTCCAAACCTGAGTGTTCAGCATAGGAGAAGTTGTAGCTTGCTACGTCAACAGTAAGTGGGCTTCCATGGAGCTAGTGTAGTTGAGCTGGGAGTCATAAGATTTAGTGGCGTTTCACCGGACTTCTTTTATCTAAATGGGAAGAAATTTAAGAGAGGAAAACCAGATTTTGGACCTGGAACCATACATACAATGCAGTCAATACTCATTATTCATGGATTCTGTATTTGCCAGTTTACCTGCTAGCTAAAATTTATTTGTAACCCTAAAATCAATACTTGGGGCACTTTAGTGGTCATTTGCAGACATCCATAGATCAGTGAAAAATTTTAGTTACCTGGTGTGCATGTTCCCAGCTGAGATCGAACAAGGCAATTGTCTGCCTTCTTGTTGCAGCTCCCATATTGTAAACAAGTATCCTTTTCTTGGTCAATTCAGTAACATGGTTTTTTGCATTTTTGTGGGTTTTTGGTTGTTGGTGTTGCACTGTTTTTAAAATGGCCCCCATGCATAGTGCCAATGTGCTGTTTAGTGTTCCCCGAGTGCAAGAAGGCTGTGATGTACTTTACAGAGAAATCTGTGTGTTAGATAAGCTTCATTCAGGCATGAGTTATAGTGCTTTTGGCCAGGAGTTCAGTCTTAACAGATCAACAATATATATTAAATAAGATGTCTTTATTTTTTTTTAAGGATTTTTTATTTATTTAACAGAGAGAGAGAGAGCACAAACAGGGTGAGCAGGAGAAGGAGAAGTAGGCTTCCCGCTGAACAGGGAGCCTGGTGTGGGGCTTGATCCCAGGACCCTGGGATCATGATCTGAGCCAAAGGCAGACGCTTAACCGACTGAGCCACCCAGGCGCCCCAAATAAGATGTCTTTAAATAGGACCCCACATGAAATAAGATTATGTGTATATATTGATTGCTTGATCAAAATGTGGCCAGAGGCTCTCAGGAGCTTAGCCATATATTTCCCCCGCGAGCAGTGGTTCCATGGTCAGTAATTCAGTGTCCGTGGCAACTTAACAGAGCGTACCTGCTGTAAATAATGAGAATCGACTGTACATAAAGCGAGTGCTCTCTTTAGAATGAGATATATTGGGGTAATGGTGAATATTAAATGCCATCCCAACTGACTAACGAGAATTATAAACATCATGAGATTTGAGCTGGGCTCCTGAAGCCTAAGCAGCACAGGTATTGGCATCACTGGTCGATGCCCAGGTCCTGGAACCCTGTGAAAGAAGGGGACTTCTTTAGGAGAAGGATGAGCTCATTTCAGCCCTTGGTAGGTTGGGGGAGGTTCTCTAGAAAGTTTTGCTTAATGATTTCATTTAAACTTAGTTCTCACTTGCCACTAAAAGGAGGATAAAGAGTTGAAAGAAAGAAAAAAATTTTGAGGAGTGTCTTTTCTTCCTTTCTTGCTCTTTTGCTGCTTTCTGCTTTTACTGTTTTCTTAGGGAAATCCATGTTAATAATTATTTTTGTTCCTAGCCACCCAGAAAATGGCATCCTATATTTTACCTGGCAACCCTAGATTGAAGCAAAGGGGTCCAGAATCAAGAATTGTGCATGGGAAATTACCAGAAGTTAGCTGTTACTGGAGCATGAACTTTGTAAAGTTTGAGTCATTTAGGGAGTCATGAGGGACAAAGCTGCAGAGGAGGGCATCATAATACTTATCATACTGTGGTAATTATTGGATGGTTTTTATGTTTCTATCAACTGGAACGGGAGGTGCCTCTTCCCTCCTTCCCAAGTCTTTAGCACAGTGGTTTCCAAGCTGTAAATGAAGATTGTTTCCTCCCATGGTTGTTTGCTTGTTTATAAATGTTGAACATATGAATATTTTGAATACCATAAAACATTTACAGAATTGACATTTTTAAAGGGTGAGATAAGGATAAAATATTTAAATTTTCATCTTATTGATTAGTAGTACAAAAAATTCCCTTTGCTCCATGAGAGTACATTCATTGAATATGTCATTATTTGTTGCTTTGTTTTGTTTTGGTTTAACACTATGTGACATAGACATTTGAAGGTGTGGTTATAAGTTCATTTTATTTTCATTTAAGTAGCTAAAAAAGATAATTCATAAAGAGATTCCGATCCAAATAGAAGAATGACATTGTTGGTTGCACTTGGTAAATCATAATACATGTTTTTCAGTCATATCTACCAGCTATGCCAAAATTTTTGTTTCAATTCAGTAATAAGTTTTACTTTCCCATGTTATTCAGTTATTTTTGCTAATTATTATTAAGGTATTGCATTTTTATATTTCTAGCAAAGAGTTCAAAACTCATTAAAATTCATTTGGAAGATTTAGAAAAATTCGGTTTCCAAGCTTTTTTTTTCTTTTAAAGATTTTATTTATTTATTTAATTGACAGAGAGAGACAGCGAGAGAGGGAACACAAGCAGGGGGAGGGTCAGAGGGAGAAGCAGGCTTCCCACCGAGCAGGGAGCCCGATGCAGGGCTCAATCCCAGGACCCTGAGATCATGACCTGAGCTGAAGGCAGTCGCTTAACCAACTGAGCCACCCAGGTGCCCCATTGGTTTCCAAGCTTTTAAAGTGTGCAGATATGAAGGTTTTTACTGACTACTTGTTCTTTCAGCGTTCACATATTCAAGTATTAATGCTAGGCATCATACTAGACTAAAACAGTAAGCGCACAACAGACCAAAAATTCCTGCCCTCATTCAGTGAGAGAGGGAGATAGGCAATAAGCTGATAAAAAAGTATAGTTAAAATATATTAGATAGTGAGAAGCATTAAAGAAAAAAGCAAGGAAGGGGAATGGGGAGTGTTGGGAGTTGTTGCTATTTTAGATAGGGAGGCTAGGGAAGGCCTTGTGGAGAAGTGATCTTTAAGTAAAGACTTGAAGGAAGTGAGGGAAGATATCTGGGAACATATTCCAGGCAAAGGGAACAGCCAGTGGAAAGCCCTGAGGCAAAGTGTGCCTGGCTTCTGAGGCATAGCACCACTGGGGCTTGAGTGGAATTAGTAAAGACAAAGGTACTAGGAAATGATGTCAGTGAGGTAATGATGAAATCACATAATGACTTGTAGGCCATTGTAGGGAATTTGGCTTTATACTGAGACATATAGGAAATCATTAGATGACTTGGGGCAAATGAATGGTGTGATTTGACTTAGGTGTTAATAAGGTGACTGGCTGCTGGGGGCAGTGGTATGGTGCAGGATTTGGGCAAGAAGAGTATTTGCAAGGAGGTCACCTGGGAAGCTGTAGCATTAATCTGGGATAAGATGATTTTGGTTGGGACTAGCATGGTAGCATTATAGACAGTGAGAATTGTGTTCTTGACATATTTGGAAGGTAGATCAAGCAAGATTTGCTGACATTAGTTGTGGGAAATGTGAGAAAGAATTCAAGGATGACTCCTAGGTGATGCTTTCATCGTTTTCAACAACAACATCACCTGATAAAAACCTCTCTGAACACCCATTTTCAAAATACTATTTCCATAGAATGATGACTTTCCTTGAAAAGTAATTATTACCTATTGTTAAAGCATCAACTTTATCAGAAAAGTAAATAACCACTGGCTATGGGCAGAATTGCTATTAAGGAATTATTTTTGAAAAAAAATATTAAACATGCTTTTTTTTACATCAAAAATATCTCTTCTGAAGTATATAGCTGATAGTTGGCATCACTGAAGCAGTCATGATATTTTAGAACACTTGTCTCTTTGTAAAAGAAAAAATGTGAGGCAACTTAAAATTTGACAACTCTTCTTGGTGCAGGAGAATGACAATAACCAAGCAACCACTGTGTCTCCAGTATAAAAAATTGTCACGATCACTCCCCATGTTATTACAAGGTTTTATAATGACTCTACTAAATTAACGATGCCAGTGACATTCTTGGTGCTCTTCTAGATCCAACTTCTTTTCAGTAAGAGCTTGCCTGTGAGTGAGGCAATTAGTGCATTTCATGTGTGGTATTAACTTTTCCAGGACTCCTTTCTTCACTTCACTCGGTGCATATATGTGCTCCATAAAACATTGTTTTTATTAAAGAAGTCATTTATTATTAGAACATATATTTCTTCCATGGTACTCCTTTCTTTAGTGGTTTACTAAAAAAGTAGTTCTTTAGGTCTTTCATTATTGAGACAGAAACGTGTACTTTCATTGAATAGTATGATAAATTTTACATGGTGAGTAATTTTTGAATATTTATTTCCTTAGAGCTCCACCAACATTTTCTTTAACTGTTGACTAAGGAATGAATTTGATTGCCATATTTTATCTGTGCATTATGTAATTATCCATAAATTAATACAAGTGGTTGATTTGGGTATATTATTTAAATCATTTTTCACAGTGGCAGAATATTTCACAGATGGTGTGTGGCTTTTTATCTTTTGTTTGAAAATACTTATTGCTATTTATTGTATTGAGTTTCACAGTGTCAACATCAGTGAAAAAGAGAGATTTATATTCACATTCTGGAGACTTAATGTGATTTTATTATTTTATTTTTCTTATTTCACGTTTTATTTAAATTCTAGCTGGTTAACATGTAGAGTGATATTGGCTTCAGGTGTAGAATTTAGTGATTCATCATTTCCATACATCACCCACTTATTGCTCATCACAATAAGTGCTCCTTAATCCCCATCACCCATTTAGCCCATCCCCTGCCCACCTCCCTCCAGCAACCCTCATTTTGTTCTCTATAGTTAAGAGTCTCTTATGGTTTGCTTCCCTTTGTTTTTTTTCCTTCCCCTATGTTCATCTGTTTTGTTTCTTAAATTGCACATATGAGTAAGATCATATGGTATGTGTCTTTGTCTGAGTTATTTCGCTTAGCATACATTCTCTAGCTCCACCATGTCATTGCAAATGGCAAGATTTCATTCTTTTTGGTGGCTGAGTAATATTCCGTGTGTGTGTGTGTGTGTATTATGCATTCTTTATGCATTCATCAGTCGATGGACATTTGGGCTTTTCCACAATTTGGCTATTGTTAATGCTATAAACATTGGGGGGCATGTACCCCGTTGAATCAGTATTTTTCTATCCTTTGGGTAAATACCTAGTAATGCAATTGCTGGATCATAGGGCTGGAAACTTAATTTTAAAATGTCTTGCTAATCACATTGGCTTTTTTGTGTTAGTTGCCCTTTTAAGGCAGAATATGCACTAAGAATGTAGTTCACTCTTAATAATAGTGGATGTAAATCAGTATTTTAAATAGTTTTATTGATAGTTTCACATCTTGGGAACTGATGTCTTGTTAGATATTAGGTCAATATTGTTTTGACCTCATAATGGTGCTGGCAAAGAGCTCATATTTGAGATTCTGGGAATTTTGCAATGTTCCCCTGTTTCTGTTATTCTGTCGTTGTTTCTCTGTAAAAAATAAAAGCAAAACTTTCATGAGCAAAATAAACCCTGTGCTTGTCTTTGGGAACAACAACAGAGGAACTGAGGAGACTTTGTCTGAAACAGCATTGTGGGAAGAAGACTCAGGTAATAGAGCTAAGAATGAACAGCTTTGGCTCTTGAGCTTACTGAAGGATTTATTAGTATTACTAGTCTTTTTCAAAGAACTAACTTTTTGCCTTTGATGACTTTTCTTTACTTATTCTAAAGTTCATTGATGATTTCTGCTCTTTATTTTTTTATTATTTACTTCCTCTTTCATTCTTTGGATTTATTTCTCTTCTTTCTCTAATTCCTTGAGATAGATATATAAATGATTGCTTTCTAAACTTTTTAAATATAACCATAGCTACATTTCACCATTTTTAATTTATCATTTCACTATTACATCAAAAATTTTTTCTAATTACCATTGTGATTTCTTCACTGACCTATTGGTTATTTAGATATGTACTGCTTAATTGTCAAACACTTGAGGACTCTGGTTATCACTTATACATTGATTTCTAGCTTAATTGAAAACATACTGTGCTGTATGTCAATTAATTGATGAGGGTGCTATGACAATTCAATTAGGGAGGGAGTCTTTTCAACAAGGGTTACTAGAACAAGTGGGAGGAAAATTAACCTCTTGCCTTTGCATTATGCCACAAACAAAAATCATTTTGAGATATATTATAAAGCTAAAACTGTAGAACTCCTGGAGAATATTTTTAGGCTTTTAAGTAGACTTTAAGCAAAGATTGTTGAAGGACACTGAACGCTCTAAACATAAAGGAAAAACAATAAATTGGAGTTCATCAACATTAAAAACTTCTGATCATCAAAAAGACAGACATTGTAAAGGAAAACCACAGGTTGGGAGAAAAAATATGTAATACGTATATCTGACAGAGGACTGGTATCAAAATATAAAAAGAACTGTTAGGCAATAGTGTAAGAACTACAATTTAAAAAATGGACAAAAGTCTTAGAACAGACACTGCATAAAAGAAGATATTTAAAAAGCTACAACTATTAGTCACCAGGGAGTTGCAAATCAAAACCTCGCACTAGAATGGCTCAAATTGAAAGTCTGCCAACACCAAATGTCGATGAGGCTGTGTAAACTGGAACTCCTATGTATTACTGATGGGAGTATAAAATGATACAGCCATTTTGGAAAAATGTTTGGCAGTTTCTTATAAAGTTAAACATTCATCAACTCTGTAACCTAGCAGTTCCACTCCTAGGTGTTTATCCAAGAGAAATGGAAATATATGTTCACAAAAAGGTTTGTACAAGAATGTTTATAGCAGTGTTATTCATAATAGCTCTAAAATGGAAACTACCAAATGTCCATTCATCAGGAGAATATATTATAAGTTGTGGTATTTTCATACAAAAGAGTACATTCTATATGAGCCCATTTTATGAAGTTCAGAACTAATCTGTGGTGATAGAAATACAGAAATGAGAACAGTGACTGCCTTTGGGTTGTGGCAATTCACAAAAAGGGGCATGAGGGAACTTTCTGGAGTGATGGAAATGCTCTGTACTTTTATTTTGTTGGTGTTTACACAATTGGATTCCTTTATCAAAATATATCGATTTTTACACTTAAAAGTAGCTATTTTCCTGTATGTAAATTACATTTTGCTTTTAAACTACTATTTTTGCTATTTCCTGCGCATCTATATTATTTCAGAATAGTAAGTTCAAAAGAGTACTCTGTGGTTTCTGTTTGTTGAAATTTCTTGTAAGGTCCTTTATGACCCACATGTGGTTAATTTCTGTAAATGTTTCATGTGTACCTTAAAAGAATATGTAGTAACAGTTGTTGGGGGCAACCTATTCCACATAGGTTACTAAGACTGAGTTTGTTAATTGTGTTACTCAAATCTTATGGATCCTTATTTTTTGTCTTTTTTTTTTTTGCTTGTTCTGTGACTTACTGAGAGATATGTGTTAAAATATTTTATAATCTTTATAATTTCAAATATACACATTGCAATTATTTTAAAGACCATATTCTATGACTCGTCACCTCTGGGTCCTGTTTTCATTGTTTCTTTCTTGAATCTATGCCCTGAAATGCCTGGTATTGTTGATTGAATGCAGGACATTTTATATAAAGAATCACAGATACTGTAGATGGTGGTATCTTCCTCTATGGGGCTTACTTTTGCTTCTGATAGGCAGTTAGAGTAGGGCAGACCTTCTTAATCCAAAGAGAGACCAAACTGATTTGATACTCAGCTCTGGTATTTTTTGGTCTGCTCACTTTATGTGCCTCTAAGCAGCTGCTTTCTGCTTGGCTTCTCATCAGTTTTGCCCTGTGCCTCTTTAAGATCAATAGATGTCCTTTTTTTTTTTTTTTTTTTTTTTAAAGAGAGAGAAGGGGGAAGGAAGGGGCAGAGGGAGAAAGAGAATCTTAAGCAGGCTCCATGCCCAGAATGGAGCCCAATGCACAGCTTGATCTCACAACCCTGAGATCATGACTTGAGCCAAAATCAAGGGTTGGACACTTAACCAATTGAGCCACCCAGGTGCCCCAAGATAAGCTTGAAAGGAAAAGCATTATAATGATTTGTCTCAGTTTTGTTTTTCTTCTCCCTAAGGTCTTGGCCTCTTATGTCCTGGCTACCTTGGTAGCACTCCATCGCCTTTAAACAGGTTTTTAAGTACTTATCCAGCTTTTCTAGTTGCGTTTGATGGAAAGTTGGTCTGATACAAGCTAGCCCCTTGTAGCCAGAGCTGGGAATCCTTCTCTCTAAGCTCATACAGTCAACCCCCCGTCAGGGCCAGACACCCGTTGTCATCCTGAGATTTGAGGAGATTTCTTTCTGTGTCATTGCCGCAGAGCGTTGTCTTCTTAGCTATGCAAAAGGCATATTTGAATCAGGGGATGTCTCCTGGACATTTCTCACATCCATTCCAGTTAAAATCTACAATCACTATGTAACGGTTTTCATTCTGGCAAGCTTATAAAAGATTGTGCATGCCCTACCCACAGGGAGCCCATTAACCTAATTAACTCTGTGATTGCTATTTGAATAAAAAGGTGCCTTTGCTATCTCTGGGGGAGGAAACAATCTAATGATTACTGCCTTTAATTCTCTGCTAAGTTGAATTTGTGTCTTCTAGCTTCTTGAATTTTAGCTAAACTACCATGAAAAATAAATGTGATAATTCTGTATGTAAGAAGGATTGGGAACCTTGGTGTTCATGGATATGATTCTTTCAGTCCCTTCAAAAGTAGAAATAATTTATAATAAATGCTTTTAAGGCCCTAGAATAAATTTAGGCTAAGGAATGCAAGTTTAATTTTATTAAACCTAATTTAAAACCTCAGAAAAAACAAAAGCAAAAACAAAAAACACTCCTTTGTACTGACTTCTGCCAGAATGGCAAAGAGATTCCTTTTGAAGGTTTCCCAAGAGGGCTGAAGATATAAAGCTCTTGATGTTTTGTTTTTTCTCAACAGTTAACAAGAGCAGTGATTCCCAGGTTTTCTCAGCAATGTACTCCATTTCCTGGCACACTTAACCACTGATCTCCTTTTTACAAGAAGAAAATTTTGGTGGAGAGTTACCCAGCAAGGAAAGGATGTGTGGCTGTTAAGATAGGTAAGTCGTTTGTTTAGAGGATGGAGAGGGAAGTAGCTTATGGAGAAAGTACTAAAGAATATTGTATTTATTGTGAGTGGGGCTCTAGAAATGGATAGAATGCATTTCACGGTCAAGTTAAAAAGATCCTTGTTGCTGATATCCTTCTAATTATAGATTTAATTCTCAGCTCTTAGCAGCTGTATAAACTTGACCACATCACTTGAATTCTCTGAGCCCCTTTCTTTCATCTGTATGAAAAAATTAATATGAAAAGCTTTTGCAAATGGGAGGATGTAATATAAAAATGTAATTATCACTGTTTATTGTTTTGTTACTGTTAGAAAATTCTATGGAATAGTTAGTGGCCTTGTGTCTCATGGTGCATTTGGGCCGTAGAGCTTGGTACTGTGAATTTGGGGAATCCATCTTGAGTGCCGGGTGTGGGAGACCTTCCCTACCTGCCTCCCCTGTCAGAACGACATTATACCATTCTCTTGTCTACAAGTATCTGCTGCTTTTTAGAAGTTGGGGCGAAGGATGAAAGTTAAAGACAAGATCAAAGGAAAGAAAAATACCTGTATGAGTTGTTATGGCAAGTGTTATATTAAATAGTGTTTGGATACATTATTTCATTTAATCCAGGTACCAAGTCTTGTAAGGTGGATGTTATCCATACCATTTTCCCTTAAGAGACAGAATTCCTTAGGCAGTCACTTAAAAGAATATAAAAACCACTCTGATTTATCATAACTTAGAAGATATTATTGGATGGTGGGAACTTGAGGTTTTTCATTTTTTCTAATGTTTTACAGTACACATGTACAGCTTCATAAAGTGGTTAATTAAAAATAAATAATGGATTTTATTTTATTTTGTTTATTTATTTTTCAAAGATTTTATTTATTTGACAGAGAGAGACACAGTGAGAGAGGGAACACAAGCAGGGGGAGTGGGAGAGGGAGAAGCAGGCTTCCCGCGGAGCAGGGAGCTGGATGCAGGAGCTTGATCCCAGGACCCTGGGATCACAACCTGAGCCAAAGGCAGACGCCTAATGACTGAGCCACCCAGGTGCCCCAAATAATGGATTTTAAAGAATCTTTGTCAAGTACCTATTATGAACTCTAGGTACTGTTTTAGGTGTTCACATCAATGAGCAAAACATGAAGATCTCTGCCCTCATGGAGCTTATGTTCTAGCATAGAGGGAGACAGATAATAAATAATGCAGGACTAGAGAAATAATAAATTACTAGGCTATTAGAAGCTAATAAGAATACGGAAACAAGAAAAAGAAGAACTAAGGGGAATTGGGAGTGCTGGGTGGCACAGGAATACACATTGCAATGTTAAAGGCAGGAAATCAGGAGTTCACCATGGGCATGTTCTAGGCAAAGGAAGCAGCTGAAGCAAAGACCCTAAGGAGTGAACAAGGTGGGATATTTCAGGCATAGCCAGGAGGCCAGTGAGCTGGAGCAGAGTGGAGAGGACAGTAGCGGGAGGTGGGTTTAGGGACGTAGTGTCAGCTTCAGAGAAAACAGTGTCACTTCCTTAGTTCAAATCCGTAAGAAAAGTTACCTTTTTTCCTGCCTACTTGGTTGATTCTGTGTGTGTTTCTTCTGCATTTAAAACACACATGTACACACAGACACCAAATAAATTATACCTCCACCACTATATTAGTTCTTAGGGCTACTGTAACAAAGTACCACAAACTGGGTGGCTCAAAATAACAAATATATTGTCTCACAGTTCTGTGGGCTAGAAGTCTAAAATCAAGAGAGGCAAGAGAGGGTGTTTTAGCAACTAATGAATCGTTGAACTCTACATCAGAAACTAGTGATGTACTATATGCTGGCTAACTGAACATAATAAAAAAAAAGAGGGCAGTGCTCCCTCTGAGACACAAAGGGGAGAATCCTTCCTTGTCCCTTCATAGCTTCTGGTGGTGGCCATCAGTCCTTGGCCTTCCTAGGTTTGCTGCCACATCACATCAGTCTCTGTCTCTGTCCTCACATGTCCTTCTCCCTGTGTGTTTGTGTCTTCACAGGGCTGTCTTTCCTTTTCTTAGAAGGACAACAGGCATACTAGATTCAGGATCCTACTCTAGTATGATCTCACCTTAGCTAATACACTTATAATGACCCTCTTTCCCAATAAGGTCACATTCTGAGGTACTGAGGGTTAGCACTTCAGTATACCTTTTGGGGGGCACAGTTTAACCCCTAACAACAATTAATAATGGGTGTTACTCTTCCCCTCGTACTAGTGGAGAAACAGGCTCAGAGTCAGTAAGCAGAGGAGCTAAGGGTCAGTGCACCACTATGGCAGGGATACGCGGGTGGAGTGACAGGGAGCTGTCCTGGCTGAGGACAGGAGCTGCTCACATACAACACTGCAGTCCCTGTCCATACTGCTTAACCTCAAGATAGCTCAAAACTGATGCTCTAGCTCAGCATTCCTATCAAAGGGAAAATAGATGCCTCTGTAACCCACTCCCCATTTTGTGTTTCATTCCATAGCATGACAGACATAAGAAACAGATGCTGTTTCCCTGTTTTCAGAATTTTTCCAGAAAAATAATACCGTAATTTCTGTGGTGTGTAGAACATTTTGTGACGAGACCACATGGGTTTTTCTTACACAATACAGGAAAATATATGACTGAGTCAATTGGCATATTGCAGTAGAAATAGGGGATTTTGAAAGCATTTAATATATTTTGCTTTCTCATTATATTTAAAAATTCTTTCTTAATATGGAGCTTGGCTGGCCGTTTGTGAACCTGAAATCACCATTAGAGCTTTATTTTTAGTCTTAGTCTTGAGGGATGCACCTGAGAAGCCAGGTAAACTGTTGCTGCTGTGACTTAATTGTCAAGGGCCAAGCAAGTCAGGGGTCACTGGTTTGAATTATTTCCCTGCTACGCACATTCTGGGGAAGTATGAGGCTTTTCACAGGAAAGGCCTTGAGGTGACAAGTATTAGAATTTAGTGGCCTACTTAATCCCTCTTACCACTATGGAATGGGAATAGAATCCTCCTCATTTCCCAGTAGTGGTAGATGGTTGAGCAATGAGAAATACTGAGGTCTTCAATTAGAAAACATTTAATTATAAAACATTTATTTTTTTATTCAGGTGAAATTCACATAGCATAATATTAGCCATTTTAAAGATTTATTTATTTATTATTTGAGAGAGAGTGAGTGAGTGCTCATGAGCAGGAGGGGCAAAGGGAGAGAGAATCTGAAGCAGACTCTGTCCCCTGAGCACAGAGCCTGACGTGGGGCTGGTTGGGGCGGGGGGGCTTGATCCCACGACCCTTGAGATCACGGCCTGAGCCGAAACGAAGAGTCGGAAGCTTAACCAACTGCGCCACCCAGGTGCCCCCAAATTAGCCATTTTATTTTTTATTTTTTTAAAAGATCTTATTTATTTATTTGACAGAGAGAGACACAGCGAGAGAGGGAACACAAGCAGGGGGAGTGGGAGAGGGAGAAGCAGGCCTCCCGCTGAGCAGGGAGCCCGATGCGGAGCTCAATTCCAGGGCCCCGGGATCATGACCTGTGCTGAAGGCAGCCGCTTAACAACTGAGCCAGTGGCAATTAGTACATTCACAGTGTTGTGCAACTATCCCAGAACATTTTCACCGCCCCCCAAATTAAAACCCCGCACATGTTAAGCAGTTATTCCCCATTTTTCCTTCCCCTCAACCACTGACAACCACCGATGTGCTTTCTGTCTTTTAGGGATTTACTTATTCTACCTGTTTAATATAATGAAATCATACAAGATACGACTTTTTGTGTCTGGTAAAACATTTATTTTCAAACACAAGTCATTTTTATTTCAATCTCCTCTTGTCATAACACTGGAGGAGCTGGGGTGCTGCAGGAGTGTTAACATCTCTCTAATTAGGCCCTCAAAGAAAAAGGCCTCTTCAGGAATACCTGCTTCACTTCTGCTGTGGGTGACTTTCTCTTCATGAGACAACTAGCAGTTTAGAATTAAGTTACTTAATGTTACTTAATTTGCAAGGATATGAAAAATTCGGCTTTACTTCAGGATAGAGGTCAGCCCCCTCTGGCATCCTTTTCCCCCCACCTCCAATTTGTGTCATTGTCTAGTGGTCTGAACACCAGTTTATCCCATCATCCAAATGAACCTGTAATTGATACTTTGGCATCAGGATAGCTAGAGATTATATTGCCACCTAAGCAACAAAGCATAGTCTGCCCCCAGGGAGTTGAATGATACCAGCCGTTGAAGATGAAAATTAGAGAAATACTTTATACTCTCATCTTTTGAGGAGGCTGATCATCCTGCCACCTCCCTTTGCTTCCCCATGAAATAGAGGCTGCTCAGGGAGGGCTGTGGAATGCAGGCGGCAGAGGCCTGAGATGAGACTCCTCTCTCTATCTGCCAGACTACCCCAAGGTGGGTTGCACAGATGAAGCTGGCAGAGAAAGGGGCAGCTGGATGGCAAACAAGGTTCTGAGGGGACCAAAATTCTAGTTAAATCCTTTTGCAGGAGCAAAAGATCCTGCTGGTCTAGTGATGCAGAACACAAGAATTAAATTGGCATAGAGCTAGTGCTTTCAGCAAATGCAAACTCTGTAAGTCTCTTCTCTGCAGACCCCCTTGGAGTGGGAGGACAGTTAAATACAGGACAAATTATGACTTGTTGCCCTCAGATGGTGATTATCATGAATGTATTATATGCCAGGTGTGGCTGATGCATCAACTGCCCCAAAATATCTCTTCCAGGGATCTGAGAATACCACCTGTAGAGTAACTGATGAGTTGACAACACACAGCGGAGTGACAGGGATGAGAGGTGTGGCACTTTTGCTGATTTCCCTCCCTTCTCTCTCTTCCTCCCCTCTTCTTTCATCTCTGTCTCCCTCCCTCCACTGACATGTATGGAGCTCGTTATGTGCCCGACCCTGTGCTAAGGGCTGAGGATATGAACTATGACCCTGCCATCCCTCCCATGATCTCCTCTCTACATATGTTCTCCTGCGGTTGCCGACAAGTAGAAGTAGTTGTATCCTTGTCTGTCTCCCAGAGAAGGAAGTAGCTTCTAAAGGCCAGAGTCCTTGCCCTGGAGCCTTTGAATCCAACAGTGCCCTAGCAGAACTTTATGGAATTGAATTCAGATATGTAAGCAGATAACCGTATAAAATGTGATTAGTGATATTTGAGAGAGTTTTGCACAGAGTGCTGGGAAACACAAAGGGCAGAGTAAACAACTGCCAAAGGGAGCCACAGGGCCTCCCAGAGGTGTCATTTGAGCTGTCTTGAAAGATGAGAAGGTGTTTGCCAGACAAAGGGGGGAGCACATAATCTCCAGAGGTCACACCTATTTGAATACGTTTCTTGGGAGGAGCCCGTGATCCTCTGAATCCTGCCCTTTCTTTCTTTAATGAAACTTCAGAAAATAACTGCTTGATTCACCACTCTCTTTGGATCAAGCCCACGGACAGTATAGTCATCCCTTCCAGAAAGTGACAAGCCTGTTTCTTCTAGGCTCTAAAGGCCCCACCCCCACCAAAAAATTCTGTTGAATTTCTTATCTCTAAACTGCCACATGCTTTAATCTTCCTTTTCCATGTTGAAATAAATGCTTAAAAAAAATCTTTTTCTAAATTGATTTGAGTGGAGCCAAGATTTCACTTCAATAATCCTTTCACCATTTCAACAAACATATGCTGAATGCCTCCGCTGCTCTGGAGTCTCAGCTTCCAAGAAACAAACAGTGAGATAGTTTCTGCTCCCAAGGAGACTAAAACTGACACCCATCAGGAAGCTTAAAGTAGCACAGAAACGGTCCTCCTTTAGCATTTACTATTAAAGCATAGTCTTCGTGGACACAGAATTGGTATTGAAACTTTTCGGAATAGGTGACTCCAATTCTGAACTGAAGTTTAGGGGTCCAAGGAACAATAAAGAAAGCCATCCTTACCACTAGGAAGATTCACCAGGAAAAGCAAAAAACATCTTTAGTCTAAACTTTACCCGGGACATATTTTAAGGAGCCTGAGAAAGTCCATTCCATGCAGGAAGATACCCCAAAAGGAGCATATAAGATAAAGTTTTACATTAAGTATTTGGTCATGTATACTTATATATTTTTCTTGAAAGGTTTCATTTATTTATTTGAGAGAGAGACAGAGCACAAGCAGGGGGAGAGGCAGAGGGAGAAGGGAGAAGCAGACTCCCCACCGAACAGGGAGCCTGACGCGGGGCTTGATCCCAGGACCCTGGGATCATGACCTGAGCCGAAGGCAGATGCTTAACTGACTGAGCCACCCAGGTGTCCCTACATGCCTTTTACTTTATTTATTTTTTTAAGGAGGTTCCACATCTAGCAAGGAGCCCAACATGGGGCCTGAACCCATGACACCAAGATCAAGACCTAAGCTGAGATCAACAGTAAGGTGCCTAACCAACTGAGACACCCAGGTACCCCTGTACCTTGTGTATTTTAAAAACACATCATTTGGTGTTCATTTATTTGCCGTAAATTTTGGTCTTTTTGTAACAACTTCAGAATTTTCTGGAACTAGAACCCCAATTTATAATTCTGATTATTGCACAGACAAGGATGTGGCTTACCAAGGCTTGTCTTACCTTCCCCAGTAGGGAACAGCTTAGTCCTGGGTCAGGTGGTGCCTGTAAGTGGTAGGGCTGCTCCCCCGGTGCCACGACCCCAGAACGTCCTCCTTCTTCCCTGTCTTCCCCTCAGCCTCGCTGCCCCTAAAAGACAAAACCGAACGCCAGCTCTTCCACGGTTCATTCTCTGACACCCACCACTTCCCAGAAATCATTCGTTTTCTTTCCTCCAAACTCCCACCACAGCTCATCCTGCCCCCATATATACACACAGCACCTAACATTTTCTACCCGGTTTATAGCTTTTGGTAAATATGTCATATTCCATATGAAATGATAATTTCCTTAGAATCGCTAATATTTTCTTTGGTCTTCATGTCTCATCCCTTCTTCCCTCTTCCAGTACCTGTCACATGTAAAGCTGTAATGGACACTCAGTAATAATTCACTGAAATGCCATCAGTGGGTGGAATTTCATTCTAGGTCAATGAATGTCTGCATCCTTCTGGATGCCATCATCCATAGCATAAATCCTTAAACCATTGTTTCCCAAAGTAGGTTCCAGTTAAATAGTCCTTAAAATGTCTATGGTTAAAACTTTTGGGAAATTCTAGTTAAACAAAGTTAAACAGGATTCTTTACTGTAGGACGTCTCAAATTGTAGTCACTGAGAGGGAGATCGAGTGAATAATGTTTCTCAAAATTGTTTGACCACAGAAATCTTGATAATTTTCTGAGGATGTATATGAGTTTCCTCTTGCTGTTGTAACAAATTCCCTTGAAGTTTGTGGATGAAAACAGTGCAAGTTTATCATCCTATCATTCTGGAGGTCAGAAGGCTAAAATGAGGGAATAGGGCTGTGTTCCTTTTGGATGCTCAAGGGGAGAATCCCTTTCTGTGCCTTTTCTGGCTTCTAGAGACTGCCCACCTTCCTTGGCCTATGGCTCCTTTCCTCCCATCTTCAAGGCCAGCAATGTAGTGCAGGGGTAGAAAAATGTTTCCTTCTAGGTTCTTTGCCTGGTGTAATAATGAAATGAACATAAGATAGATTAACAGGAAAAAAAAAATTTGATTTCATACGTACAGGAGCCCTTTAAAAATCTGAAACTCAAAGAAGTAACCAAAGCAAGAAGCTTCTGTACCTCTTAGACAAACAATAAATTTGTGAAGAACTGACAGAACGAAAAGATTTGGGTTTGGGTTACTAAATTAGTGAAAAAGTAACAAAGTTTGTTTATACATCCTTTGGCCCTAACTTGCCTCTCTGGTAATAAGGATGCCTTCTACCCAACTGGTACAGGGAGGGCACCTTTCACATGAGAGATTTATTTCCTGCTTTCAGCGGGGGACACACAAGAGAGTTAAGAGTGTTCTTGCACTGACTATCCCCCAAGTAACTTTAATTCAAAATAATCAATATGCCAAAATGGCATATTTGAGTTGACATATTCTGCTCCCCTTCCCTGGCATCTTCTAGTTTTTTTCTGACCTCTGCTTCTGTCCTAATACCTCTTCCTGGGACTCCTGACACTCTTGCCTCTCTTGTAAGGGTACTCGTGGTTGCAGTGGGCCTACCTGGGAAATCCAGGATAATCTTCTCATCTCAACATCCTTGGTTTAATCACATCTGCAAAGCCCCTTTGCTACGTAAGGTAACATATTTAAAGGTTCCGGAGATTAGAAAGTGGCCATCTTGGGGCCTTGGGTGGTTCAGTCAGTTAAGCACCTGCTTTCTGCTCGGGTCATGATCCCAGGGTGTTGGGATCGAGCCCCACATCCGGCTCCCTGCTCAGCGGGGAGTCTGCTTGTCCATCTCCCTCTGCCCCGCACTCCCACTTGTGCTCTCTCTCTCTCTCTCAAATAAATAAATAAATAAAATCTAAAAAAAAAAAGGAACATGATAAAAGCTGTACAAATTACAAAGATCAAAAGTTTAGGGGTGCCTGTGTGGCTCAGTCGGTTAAGCGTCTGACTCTTGATCTCAGGGTCTTAAGTTCAAGCCCTGCCTTGGGCTCCATGCAGGGCATGAAAATAAGAAAAAATAAGTTTGAAGTTCACAGAAATGCAGAGAATGTAATACTTAATAAAAAATGTGGTTGGTATTTCAAAAAGTATAAGAAAATTAAAAAAAAAGACATTATGGTATTAAGACAGTTTAGGTGATTACTTATACCAAGTAGGAAGATGGATGCCAAAAGAACCTATGGACATAGCTAGAAAAGCACATAGAATTTGATTTTTCTAAAGAAATAGAACTTAAAATGGAAACTTGTTATACCTGGCAAAGCAGGAGAGTAATACTCGACCTTTATATAAATTTAAATGTTTCAAAAATTATTTTTCCCTTAGTTTGTCAATCCAGGATAATTTTTTCCTAATAAACAACCTCTGTGAGAATGGATATTTGCAAAATATGTTAAGCTACTTGGAAAATAATACAGGAACAAAAGAAAACATCGTCATGATTATTGTTACGTTTTATAAACCTATTATTCTCTTAGCTTGAAAACATTACAAGAAATTAGACTATAATAACAGAATACAAATTTTTGGATATCAGAGAGCATTTTGAAACAGAAGAGATAAGATGTGAGAGGGTTGTAAATTTGGCCAGATAGTTTTCTTCTTCATAGTTTGGGAGTCATGTAGTTTCACCTAGTGTAAACACTGACTCCATTAATACTGAAAGGGAATGCGCTGTGAACTAATCTTACCTTTCCCTTTTCAGGTGTGAGGAGTGCAGTAGATTTCTCCCTCTTGGCAGGGGCCAGCAGTTTGACGGAGACTGTAATTCTGTGAATGTGCCATTTTTATAGACTGTGAAATGCAATAATAATTGCAGTGTTTTATTACAGATATCAGTTTGTTTCCCTCCATCTATTCCATTTTATTACAAATTCTGTGCCTCCGTATGATGAAGGTAACATGCTTTCTTTCACTGAAGTGGAAGGTAAAGGACAGAATTGATAATATAAGTGTGGGGCGCTTTTTTTTTTTTACAGTTTCATAAGCTTTGTGCTCACAGATTGCATGCTGTACTTTTTATTTCAGTAACATTTAACAAAACCTTGGCCATGGAGGAAATTAAACTTACACAGAATGTCCATAATGAGACTCTGGGTGCTGTTATTTCAGGTACGGTATGGAGGGGCTACTCTGAGTGGCAAATTAAAGAGACAAAAGCCATCTTTTCCTTATTGCTTCGGATTTAACCATAAATTACTTGTACAGTAACCTCAGCTGTCTGGGACACAGCACAGTCGAGGCAGCTGAAACAGATGCCATTCATCCTCCAAACTCCCGGGGGAGCTTCTTAGACTTTTGCTTGACACCTAATGATCCTCTCTATACATATAAGTCTATCCTGCTTGATCATTTAACCTCCTCTATCACAGGCACAAGAAACATAAACTTAAAAGAAGGAATTATGAGAATCAGACTCACCGACCTAATAAGAAGTGACAGTTAAACACATGAAAGAAGGAGGCAGAATACTTATTTTAAAATAGGCGCAGAAATGTTTTAAGGCTCAAGGGCATCAATAGGAACAGACCATCTTGAATACTTCCCTTAAGATATCATTTTATTGCATTGAAGCCTAATAGTAATGGCCCTGAGACCCCAAGAACAGTTTACATTCTATTCATGTTCAATGTATTATGTAAAAATTTCTGTTCAAAATGCTTTTATTTTTGAAAATTTTGAAACTGAAACTCATCCTTCAATAATACCATATAAATAAGAATTGTCATAATGTATTGCATTGAATGAGCCCTAAAATACATCTATTTTTACTACTAGTGATCAGGACATTTTGATTTTAAACTCTCATTTCAATTTTTTCCCCCAAAATTCCTTCCAATGACATACATGGAAACCAACAGTGATTGGATTTACCCCACCTTTCTTGGCAGAGATATAAAGGATCTGTGTATACTGATTCGTTCTTGCTGGTTGATTTCCTGGGTGTTATGTCTTTTTGTTTTGTTTTATCTGGAGCAGCTTCTCTCCTTTAAAAAAAAATAGGTTTAAAATAGCTTATTTGGATGTTATAAACTTTCCTCTTTGGGAAAGTAGAAATGAAAATTAGGACAAACAAGAGCTTTGGAAGACATTCTGCATGATGCCTGCACTGAACTTCTCTTTTTCCCTTTTTGCCCGCACTCCACAACACAGACCCTCTGGCCAGTATGACTTCCCATTGTGTGAGAGCCTGTCCCCAGAGTAATTTCTGGGACTCATGTTATAAAGGTTTTACTGTGTCCCTAAGGGAGGTTACAGAACACTCTATTCAGCCTTTTTGTTCCTAGTTCCTTATTGTTTAGGGTGAATTTGGGGGCGGGGGCAGGGGAGAATGTTTTTCTTTTTTTCTTGATTATGTGGCTCCCTTGACTAACATTATCTTTCCTCATTAGAAACCACAGCTTTACTCTGCTGTGTGGCCCATCTGCACAATCCTATGATTATAGAGTTGATTTCTCAAGGATTTCTTAATCCAAACCCCTAGTAAACCAGGTTTCATTTTAAGCTATTATTTCTTTGAATCATGAGAAATTGTGTAGCCCATTGACCACGAGCCTCAAACAGAAGGTAGGAGAAGGCACCTTCTCCAGAGCGAATTGGTGTTATCGTAGGTCTTTGACATTAGAAGTTGGCTCTGGCATTTAATCAGGGAAGAAACAGACGCATAATGATCTATCTCATTCCTATCCTCCTATAATACAGCAAGATATTTGTCTAAATGTCCTTAGATGGGGTAGGAGGTAGTATTTAATATAGAAATAGGAAAAATAGTATGCACTGAACTGCTTTGCACCTGTGAAGAAGTAGATACATAGAACCTTCAAAAAGCAGAGCTCTCATTCTCTCCTTAATGGGAACTTATTATGTACTTTGTGCCAGGCATTGTACTCTATGTGACTTCACAAATAACACTTTTCTTAGAGCCATAGCCATGTCCTTTTAGTGCCCATAAGATAGAACAAGAAAATGTGTCCCTTCCCCGTGCTGACTTTAAAAAAAAAAAAAAAAAAGGCTGAATAGAGGATTTGTACCCTTAAAGTTGAAGGGGAAAATAAAAGGCATAGAGAAAATAATATACTTTAAAGTGAGGCCAAAGTGTTAACCTTAGGTTACTAGTTTTTGTTTTGATGGGTGGTGATTCAAATTTAATAAAACCTGAGCAGCCATAGATCACTTTAAGTTCAGTCAGAAGTTTCCTACCTTCTTCATTCATCAGGTGGATTCCTTTGTATTTTTTCAGCTTCTGGGTTGTTATTTGTTTGCGTTTTCTTTGGCTCCTTCTCACCTCTCTCAGAACACAGTGGCAGTTTGGGGAGGTCAGTCCGCACAGCTTGATGCATAACAGGCAAAACAAAGAAAGTCATCTCTAGTCACAGATGTTCCTCCTAAGTGACACTGTCACGGGAAGATGATCTGAAAACACAGTCACTTGAACGAGTTATAGCCCCCAGAAAGACTTGTAGCAAGGTAGCAAACTGAAAGAAGAAATGTGAAATTTTGTGGCAAATATTGTTTAAATCTTGTTTCACGTTTTTAGCTGTACCTTAATTTAGGTGTGAGGAATAGGCTTGGCTAGAAAGAACCTAACATTTCCTTATGCCCTTAGTTTGAAACCTAACTAGTATTCAAGGATTTCTTCCTAAGGATTTCTCAAGTTTCCTTTCAGGAAGAGGCATTCTCCTATCTGAGCTTTCAAGAACAGATTTTGTAACACTTGAAGTTAACTTAAACTTTTAAGATCCCAAGTTAGGGGTAGTGGCTTTTTCATACACCAGACTGCCATAACACAGAAATATTCTTTTGTTTCCATTCATCTTTTGGGAATAAAAATGGATCTTATTTTTATATATCTTCTTGAAGAACAGAAAAATTAAAGAAACACTCAAGTTTATTTTAACCAAATTCATTATAGTAGAACAGTTCACTTGTATCTTGATGATTATTATGGCTTCTTATTTAGCACTTCAGATGCAATATTTGTAAGTTCTCCCTTTTTGGCTTAGCCTTCAAATAGAAAGTTCTAAAGAATAGCCAGCCCTCAGAGATACAGTACACTGGTGATAAATGGAATCAATTTATTCTTAGTGGCTTTTTAATTAACCTAGAACTTAATTTTTTTATATGAAATAGTTCAACACAATGAAATTTTCAGCCGGGACTCCAGAAGCTGAGCCAGAATAGAAAGAGAAAGAATGAATATCTCTAAGATACTGGCTTTCTCCATATTAACGTTGTTAATTCTACTAAGCATAATGGGAGCATAGATCACTCTACTACACAGGCTCAATAAGTTACCTTAGGATCAAAGTCACACAGAAGTTTTTGAATATACTGACACAAATTTCATTGATACTTTAAGAAGCCACATTCAACTGCTTATCAGATATCATTACCAAGAACAAGGGTTTGCAAAGAGATTTGTCTGTGCTGTAGCTTTTATGTATTCTGCCTTCCAGAATTTTTAACATAATATTAGTGGGAAATTAACAAAAACTGCATCGTAGTATTTTCTTAAGATACACTTTATTTTTTTAGAGCAGTTTTAGTTTTATAGCAAAATTGAGCAGAAAGCACAGAATTCCTGTATATTGCCTGTCCCTGCAATTCAGTATTTTAATGTTAGAATTTTACTTTTATGAAGATCACAACTTTATTGAGAAATAATACACATATCATCAAATTTACTTTTTTAAGGTGTACACCTCTGTGTTTTTAGTACATTCATGGAGTTGTGCGACCATGACCACTCTAATTTCAGAATTAAAATTTACTTTTGAATGATGAAATTAAAATACCATTTAAGAGAATTTAAAGAAGAGAAAAAATATCTCTCAAACTCTCCATTCTAACCAAATATTTGTCATTTTTTGGTAAATTTTATTCTAGTTTTTTTAAAATATCCAGATATTTTTTTTTACAAAGGATAATCAGAGTGTTCTATGCAGTTATTTAAAATTTTTCTGCTGAGAGTAGATGGCTCTGTCTCTTTAAGGCTGCTCCCGGTGTGGTGAGGTGTGCTGTGATTCTTACTGCTGTGTGCACATGTGAAGTTATTCAAATGAAGAAAACTGTGTATGCTGTGGTGTGTTGCTTTCCACTAAGCCATCTGTTGGTATTTGAATATTCCAAAGCACTGTTAAACCTTTATACTTTTGGTCATTAGTAGCAGGTAGACATCTTTTATTCTTTCCTGCTAGGATGTGAGAACAATAAAAGATTAGAGTAACTAGTGAGGCTGCTGTGGTCTTAGATGCTGCTGTCCCCTCAGTCTAAGGGCAGCCTTGGCTCTGGGCCCCGTGAAGACGTGATCAGCTAGCATTAGTGGGGGGCGCTGAGCAACTAAATGTATAAAAGTGAACAGTAAGAGAAAGACAGTGAAAACATAGGAATGGATATGAGCACATTTACAGAAGTTTCACAAGTGGCCAAAAATTATAGGAAAAGATGTTCTGGGATATGAATGAAAACACTTTTTTTAGAATCAGATTAAGAACATTTGAAAAACATTGATAATGTTATATGCAATAAAGGATGTGAGAAATGGGGGACTCATATGCTATGAGAGTATAATTGATCAACCTTATAAGAGGCTAATTTGATTGCATTTATTAAGATTTAAAATGTCTGTCCTCTTTAATTGAAGAATAGCACTCTTAAGAATTTTGCGGAAGTAGGGCCTCTGGGTGGCTTAGTCGGTTAAGTGTCCAACTCCATCTCAGCTCAAGTCTTGGTCTCAGAGTCCTGGGTTCCAGCCCCACATTGGGCTCCACGCTGGGCATGGAGCCTACTTAAAAAATAAAAAAAGAATTTTGTAGAAGTAATAGCATTGTATATAAAAATACATATACAGAAATATTCACTGAAGCCATATTTGCAATGGCAAGAAACAATCTATTGCTCAACAGTAGGAAAATTGGCTAAATAAATCATGGTTCAGATAGTCATTAAGAAGAACAAGGTTCGTATGTATTGTGTGTGTGTGTGTGTGTGTGTGTGTGTGTGTGTGATGCCCAATGTAGATGTGCATGATATACTTTCATGTGAAAAAAATCAAAATTTTTTATCTCCCATTTATTTAAAAAAAGTGTATTATAGATAAGTCTGTTCATGTTTAAGAAAACTGGGGTTGGGGAATATTTTGCTTTTTATTTTATATTATTTTTTTCAACCAACTAGATTATGAATGATATTTACTTTTCTTTTTCCTGTGTTTTTCAATCCCCAATTTGAAAAATTAAGTGACATTCTTAAGGCTTTCAAAGATGAAAAGATGCAGCAATTTGAGCTAAGCTATCAAAATATTGCCAAGTAGAAGTTCTTAAGGAACCAGCTTTAATGAATAGGTAAAATTGATTTCTAATTAGTATACCAGCAGTTTAGGGGCCCCTGGCTGGCTCAGTCAGTAGAGCATGTGACTCCTGATCTCAGGGTCATGAGTTCAAGCCCCATGTTGGGTGTAGAGAATACTTAAAAAATAAAATCTTAAAAAAAATTAGTATATCAGTAGTTTATATGGAAAAAAAATCTTTCTAAAATATGTGGAAATAGTTTTTACTCAGGTTAAACCCTTTGAAATTTTTATTTTTCTGAATCATAAAATACTATGAAACATTTTGAAGATAAATAAGAATATAAAGAAGATAAGAAATCCTTTATAATCGGGGCGCCTGGGTGGCTCAGTCAGTTAAGCATCTGCCTTCAGCTCAGGTCATGATCCCGGAGTCCCGGGATCGAGCCCCGAGTCTGGCTCCCTGCTCAGTGGGGAGCCTGTTTCTCCCTCTCTCTCTGCCATTCCCCCCTGCTTGCACTTGCGCTCTCTCTAATAAATCTTAATTTATTTATTAGAGAGAGTGCAAGCAGGGGGATGGGCAGAGGGAGAGGGAGAGCCGGAATCTCAAGCAGACTCCCCACTGAGCTTGGAGCCAGACCCACGACCCTGAGATCATGACCTGAGCCGAAATGAAGAGACCCTTAACCAACTGTGCCCCGTTTTTTTAAGATTAAAATAAATAAATAAAGTCTTTTAAAAAGTCCTTTATAATTCTGTCATTGGAGATAATAGTAGGCTAAGTCTTAAAACTTTATTTATGCTATCATTTTGAAAATTTCAAAAGAATTTATTTTCACCCTAATGACTTGTCTCACTGCTGAATTAGTGGGGAGGGTTACATATGATCTTAATGAAATTTCCTGAATATTTCCTATAAAAAAATTAGCCTTGGTAATATTGCACATTGTAATAAAAGTTTAAAAAGTTAGAAGAGAAGGATAAAAATGCTGAAGGGTAATAAAGAAGGAGAGGAGGGCAGGTGAGTATGACAATCAATTTTCCTATTATTAAAAGAAGTGTCTGTGATCAAACTAGTCAATGAAGAAATTTCTCTTTGATTCTCCCGCCTGCTGTCCTGGGCTAGTAGTTAACCCAGTAATCATCGAGAGATTGTAGAGAATGGAAAGGACCATCACTGAGCTGGAGTACTTGTGTTCTTTGGTACCTGTAAGTAATTCTCTGGGGGACTCGAATCTTCACAGTCTTTTCATACTTGCAGGAGGAGCAATTAGGTTACAAAATTAACCACCCTGAACTGCTCACCCCTGGCAGCAGGCGCTGGGTGCTCTGTTGTTACCAGCCCATGGATTATAGGCGGGCCTGGTCCATAGCTTCTTGAGGTTTCTTTGTCTTGTCACCCCCAAGTCCAGAATTGCATATTGAACTGTGCTTCCAGAGGCTGCAGCATTGAGTGGTTTCTAAATCCTCAGCCCTTTACTATGCCACCTTTACCTTAAGGAATGGCTACCTAATTTGTGGGGTCCAGTGCAAAATGAAAATGTGGGGCCCCTTGTTCAAAAACTAAGAATTTTAAACAGTACAAGCAAAACATTAGAACAAGCACAGGGCTCTTTGGGACTGTATAGGTTACATTCCCACAACGCTGGCTCTGCTCAGCTTAGCCTCTCCTCCTAACCCAGGGGTACCCTGTTACTGAGAGAGAGTGCATACATAGTATCCCCAATCCTCCTCCTTCCCTTTTTTGAGATCATCTAGTACTTAACTCCATACAGGGCTACAGATCTTCTAATCCTTGAAACAAAACTGCTCTTTGAGAATGAGGGACAGGCGTTGTAAGGGAGGAAAAATTATTTTTCCCACTATCTTCCTTTGTTCTCTATCTGGGGCTCTGTAAACTGGACTGACAAAAAAACAGATTAATGGGGGGAAAAGGTTTTTTTAAAGATTTTATATATTTGAGCGAGAGGGAGAAAGGGAGAGCGAGCACTCAAGCCAGGGGAGGTGCAGAGGGAGAGGGAAAGGGACAAGCAGACACCCCACTGAGCACAAGCCCAACAGGGGGCTCGATCTCACAACCCCTGGGATGATGACCTGTGCCAAAACCAAGAGTTGGACGCTCAACCGACTGAGCCACCCAAGTGCCCTGAAAAAATAGCTTGTGGTTTTTTTTGTTGTTGTTGTTGATTTTTGTCTTTTTAAAAAGGTTTTATTTGTTTATTTGAGAGAGAGAACATGAGCGGTGGGAGGGGCAGAGAGACAAGCAGACTCCCTGCGGAGTGTGGAGCCCAACACAGGGCTCAATCCCAGGATCCTGATATCATGACCTGAGCTGAAATCAAGAGTCAGATGCTTAACCAATTGAGCCACCAGGTGCCCCTGAAAAAATAAGCTTTTTAATGTTTGCATCACACTTTGAATGGGAGTACTCAGAGATAGTAACTTCAAGGGATGGTTAGAATTTGATTTTCTATACCATCTTAGCAACGGGACAATAAATATTTAGAGACATGATAAGACAAAAGAAAAGGACTCTGAATTTCTAGGGGTGGCAAATTGTGGGAAGGCAAATATAGAGAGAAACTAATGAAAGATAAAGCTAGTTAGTAAGGTTTGTTACATAGATTCTTCTGGTGCCATCTCCAGGCTGATAATGGTTTAAGTTGTTTCCAGTCCTTAACTTTTGTCCTTGCTGGTCGAGAGGGGAGGGAGGGTACCTTTGTAAATGTTTGTCCTGCTTCTAGGCAAATAAGGGAAGGACAGAGAGCTTTTCCTGTATCTGCTTCTCAATTGCCTTCAGCTCAAAATAATCCTTATGCTAAAATGGCATATTCTGGAGTTGGCATAATCTACTATCCTACAGTGTCCTCTCTGGGCAGATGCAGCCGCATGGGCCCATGATTCAAAACCTTATGCATGGTCAAAAAAATTGCCCCTCCTCCAGGCAGACACAGCCCTGTGCTGGAGTCCCTGGCCTGGTACTTGGTGAGTGATTCGCCTCTTGCAGCTTGGCTGGGCATCCTCATGCAGGGAACAGCCTGCATATTCCTACACAGTCACCTTGCCTAGGGGACCACTGGGCTGGTCCCTTGACACAGAGTGGCAAGATCGATAAGCTAGAACGTCCTTTCTTATTTTTTTTTTTTTAGATTTATTTATTAGAGAGAGAGCATGTGTGCATGGGATGGAGGGGCAGAGGGAGAGTCTCAAGCAGACTTCGTGCTGAGCGCGGAGTCTGATGCGGGCCTTGATCCCATGACCCTGAGATCACAACCTGAGCCAAAACCAAGAGTTGGACGCTTAGCCCACTGTGCCACCCAGGCACCTTTGTCCTTTTTTCTTAGTATGATAATCCAAATCCCTTAATTTGGATTCCTTGAGTACCTAAGCTTCTCTTGTTTACACTCTAGGCTGTAGCTCTTTGCCCTTTTTTTGGTTGTTTTTGCTCATATATATTTAAAATTCCTTTTCTTATGATTAAAATGGTCTCTTATTGGGATCTGGCAATCCATCTCCCTAGCTTCACTGAATGAGGTGCTTTAGTAGTAGGCAAACAGATCCTCTTCCATCAATCTGTTCTAAGTTGGTGAGGTTTTAGGTCTCACTTCTAAGTGAAATGATAAATGTTTAAAGAAAAATTTCAATGAAATATAAAAAGAGAAAAATGAATCATTATAATCCTTTTGGTCTTTTGTAATTATTGGCTAGCTTTGCTTGAAAGTAAGCCAGGGAAGGGTGAAGATTGAGGTAAATAAAATCAGGTCTTAAGACGGTTTTTTAAATTGGGTGCTGACATTAAAAATTAAAAGGACATTAGATTCCTTCCCTTCCTTTCCCACACCCACCAAAAATAAATAATGCAATACCAAGAGTTATGGGGATGGAATCTGTTCATACTGGCCTTTGAAAACCCTGCATTTGTTCCCACCATGAAGTTATAGTAGGGTCACAGAAGAGCCCATGCTGAGCAGCTATACACCTGTCTCGCTTGCTATTCAGACTACAGTAATACCAAGGAATAGTTTGAAGTGGGGCAGAGACTGTGAGGATATACTTCATAAGAATCAAAATCATCCAGGACCGATGACTAAGACCCCACATACTTTTCTAAACTCTTTTGTAACCTGTGTAAATGTTTTGTTTGTATGTATGTCTGTGTGTGAGTATAAGCATGGATGTGTTTGTGTGTGTGTGTGTGCATGTTGGGAAAAGGGCTGGAGGTTAAAAGTCCAGTACTAATTATAGAAAAACATACTTTATTTACTAGTGTAGATCCTCAGATTTGTTTGTGATTTGTTTGCCATTTCTCATGGCAAAAAGTCAGGGTCTATGGTTTTGAAACAGATTTCAGTACTCCTGTGTCTCAGTATTGTGTCTGTGAACTTCCATATGAGATATTCCATATGATCAGATTTATATGCAAAGATATATGAGATGTGTGCTTGCTCACCCTTTCTCTACATAAATACAGAATGTATAGGGATATGAGATTCTCACCCCTGAAAATATTTAAAGCAGATTGGAAGAATATTTTCTTTGATTTTTATTTGAAAGCAAAACTTCCTTTTACTCTTCCATATTGCCTTGTTCCTAATAAAATAATTGGTTCTCTAGGTTAGTGTGAATTAATATGTGCTTTTTACCAGTCAGGATATAAGCTTGACCATAAAGAGCAGTACTGAAAATAACATTAACTTAAATACAATAGAAATTTATTTCTCTCTTTTAACAGCTTAGGTTCAAGACAATATGGTGGTTCTCTCCATAAGGACATCTGGGACCTAAGTTCCTGCTCTTTGTTTCTTGGCCAAACCTGGTGTGTGTTCTCCACCCATTTAAACACACATCCTGGAAGTTGATTATATCCCATTATCTAGAACTTACTATAGACTTTTTTTTTGTTATGTTAATCACCATACATTACATCATTAGTTTTTGATGTAGTGTTCCATGATTCATTGTTTGTGCATAACACCCAGTGCTCCATTCAGTACGTGCCCTCTTTAATACCCATCACCAGGCTAACCCTTCTCCCCAACCCCCTCCCCTCTAGAACCCTCAGTTTGTTTCTCAAGAGTCCATAGTCTCTCATGGTTCGTCTTACCCTCCGATTTCCACCAAAAAAAAAAAAAAAAAAAAAGCTATAGACTTTTTAGCAGAGAGCCAGGTAGCCAGCTAAAACTCGAGTTTAACATTTCATTGAAGAAATGGAGAATGGATACTGGGGCATAGCTGTGCATCCCTGTCACACTTGTCTGTGAATCATGCTCTGCTCATCACATTTTCAACAGAGCAGTAAATGTTGTGGCAGAATTAGCTTATTAAGAAGTTAGACACAGAAATCTGACTTTAACTGCAAATGGCTTCCATTATCACGAGTCAATTTTGACCATTTACCAGTGACTTTCAGTGGTACTGTGATAAGAAAGATTGTAGAGCTGTATTTGCACTGAGCAGAAAAATAATTACATGATCAATAAGTGATACCTGCCCTTGGCACAGGATAGAAGAATAATGTCATGTGTTATTTATCCTTAGTCTTATTTCAGAGAACAACTCCTATAAAGTCATAGATTTTATCCTGTGTAGTACTGTTACAGATGTTTTATTTTTTTCCCCAGTGATTCATTCCACTGCCACCAAGCAAGGGTCTAAAATGGGGGGTGGGCTGGGACTTTATGTATAATGGAAATACCACTTACTAGTGGAAAGGAAGGTTTAATTGAATGACCAATTGAAATAAATTTTTAGAACACTCGGGAAACCTGAGGGTGCCAAGAAAGCCGCCATTATATGATCATATGCAGGGAAGAAAGGGTGAAAAATAGATTGGTAAGAATCAATCAGTTTTCTCCTTGCTCTGAACTTATTCATATGACTGAGTTAGTAGTTTTAAAATACAGTATATGTGCTGCCTTGTTTTGCTTTATCTTTCTGTGTATCTGGTCTCTTTAATGAGACTAGGAGCTCTTGAGAAACAAGTCTAAACGTGACACCCCTCTGTGTCCCTGACAGTCTCTACCACATCTTATACAAGGAGGGAACGCAGTAGGTATTTGTCGATTGCTGGATTGCATGGTGATCTAGTTAGCAGGGATTTTTTTTTGTATTCAAGGAGTTTTCTCACTGCATAAGCATTACTATCTTCAATTTATCTTTTGGACACTGAAGTTGAAGGTGACTAAGTGAATTGTACCATTCTGCCGGTGGTTCTGAATGCATTATTGATTAGTAACAGAATTGACTAGCATAAATGGCAGTTGAGGATTTTCCTCCCCTCTTTTACCTGTGACAAAAGCAAAGGACAGTATTCAAGCTTCTCCAAGAGCTGCATGATAAACAATTGCTGGATAAATTAATACCCTCTTCTAGATGAGAGCAAAACAAGGGGCCAGATCTGGCTGTCCTGATTTTGCTTTCCTTGTTCAGGCCACTGGCGGGAGGTACCCTTGCTCTTGGTTCAGGTCCCAGCTCCTCCCTTGCTTGTCTGTAACTGTGGGTGAGTCATGGCAACCTGGCTGGCCTTCCTTTTTCCAATTGGAAAAGAGAGATACATCTCTACCAGATGATGGCTTCAAGCGCCTCTGACTTCTGTTATGGAGGACCCTCTGAAACACAGAGCATTGTTGTTGCTGTGCTCGTTGCGTGATACCTAATTCATCTTCTCTTCTCCCCTCAACCAAATTTCCTACTGAGGTAAGTAGTGTGGAGTGGGTTTTTGGTTTTTTTTCCTTCAGCTTTTATTTCCTTTTGTGTATGTCTGGCCTTGTAAATGTGGTGAATGAATGCTATTATTATAACCCTTTTTGACAGCTCTGTAATTTAATTGTAATTCACTCTGAACGTCTTTTTAAGACAATGATGTGTATTGGAGATGCAGCTGTTCCAATTTCATCTGCTACACTGACAGGAATTGTTGCAATCATAGTCCCAGCAACTGTGGGAACTTCCGATCTATTCAAAGCCAAATATAGGGATATACTGTGTGTGTGGGGGGGACACTCTCTGTACCCTGGTTTGGCAAAAAGTGGCAGTGTGGTATTTAGAGAGAAGCATCATTTAAAATTGGCCTTGGCATAAATATGTAAATTATTCTGAAGTAGAAGAACTCTTGTATTTGTTTTCTGTGGTGAGCTATAAGCTGTATACCTTCTGTCAACATTAAGAGGTAGTCCCTCCATTCACCTGAAGTTGATCCTGCCAGTGTTGGCTGGGTGTTTGTAGAACCCCATTGGTCACCAGCTGTTGTACTAGTTTGTTAGGGCTGCCACAGGAGAGTACCGTGTACTGGGTGGCTTACATGACAGAGGGTGAAAACAAAAACCAGAAACTAATTTTCTCACAGTTCTGGAGACTAGAAGTCCAAATCAGGGTGTTGGCAGGGTTGAATCCTAAGGGCTGTGAGAGAGAATCTGCTTCATTCTTCTCTCCTAGGTTCTGGTAGCCTGAGGTGTTCTCTGGCTAGATAGATGTGCTCCCTGTGTCTTCCAGTTGTCCTCCCTCTCTACACGTCTCTGTCCAAATTTCCCCTTTCTATAAGGACATGGATTAGGGCCCACCTCATGACTTCATTTTAACTTGATTACTTCTGTAAAGACCCTCTCTGAACAAGGTCACATTCTGAGGTACTGGGAGTTAGGACTCCAAGGTATTCTGGGAGGGACAAAGTTCAATTCATAACAGATGTCTGCTTGAATATGCAGGGATTTTCTTCTTATGATGACTACAAATAATTTGTTCCCTAAAAGGCTTTTGGGTGATTGCAGGAAGATTCTCACCGAAATTATTTATTTTATAATGATACTGTTCCTTTCATTTATTTTGGGCTATAAACACAGAGCAATTAAATCTACCATCTTTCTGGATGTTTGGCCAAGTAGTTGCAGTGGAGCCTGGTCTGCCTTTTGACCTTCACTGCCCTGAATACAACTTACTCATATTATGAAAGAGGTACAATACCAGGTCACTTCAGAACTATCTAACTGGTAGATGGATTGAAGATGAATTCATCTAATTGAAGATGAATAACATGAGTCTCTCCCCCAACTCCAGTTCTCTGTCCTCCTTCCCCCACCACTTCGACTCCCTGTTGCAAGAGGGAATTTGAGTATAATTCAAGAAGATGCTCCTGGTATCAGAAAATACCTTCATTTGAGGATTCTGGTGAGCTAGACCACAGTTTGTTATGAAACAGAAATTCGAAACCAGTATCTAAGATTAAGGAAAAAAATGAAAGGAATGGAGATAGTTTGATGTGATAGAAATAGCGGTGAACTGGATATTAGGAAAACAAACTGATCAAGGTTCTGCAATTAACTAGCGTGATCTTGGGCAAATACATTCACCTGTCGATCTCTCAGATGCCATCCAGCTTTAAGTCCTGTGATTCCAGGGTTGCCACAGCGTAAGAAGGAGGTGGTCAGAGAGTAATGGTTTAGGTCAGAGCTCTAATGTTGTGTTCAGTGAAATCATGAATGGTGTTGGGTCAGAGATTTGGCATAATCTGTGGAAACTTAAGTGACCGTTTGGTGGCACTGAAACTTGCAGTGTGATAACACTGCAGGGAAGTAAAATGAAGAGCAGGGAAGCAAAATTAGGGCAGTTCGGTTGTAAGAAACATGAGGAAGGAGACAAAAAGATTACATTTGAGTAAAAGAAAAAAAAAAGGAGTAAAAGCGCCCAGAACCCTACCTATCCCTACCTATAGGTGGGGCAGGCGCTTGTCTGGAGGGCCTCCTCCACTCCAGCACTTTGATCCGCAGCCACCTTGGGAGTTTTCCTGCAGCTGCACACTTGCTCATCAGCTCAAATATCCTGTATGTGCAAGAAAAAAAAGTAGTGAGATTGATGGCTTCCTTTGCTTTCTAGGAGATTAGCACAGGGATCTAATTAGGGGTATGTGTGATTTCTGGTCTTTGCTCTTATGACCAACTCTTGGCTCTCCCTTAACAAGCCTCTTCAGTTTCACTCTCCTCCCTAAGAAACTAGACAGTGGGGTTTTAGTTGGTATATGCCTAGGGGAAAGTTGTTCCCTTTTGAAGGAGTCAGATAGCCTGCTGGAGCATGTTGGAAGAAGGGCCCAAGCCTCGCTGCAGCTCTTGATGTGCTCTGTGAGTAATACAGGATGTTGATTTCAAGGACCATCTGGAATGAAGACAAGCCAATAAATTCATTTCAGTGAACTAGTAATTTTTTTTTTTTTTTTTTTTTTACAAGCCGGGCTTTTGATTCTTTTTTTTTTTTTGGAATCCCATTCTTTGAATTTAGGTTCTTTGGAGAAGGAGTTGGGTTGGCTGTAAGGCATGATAATTCATTTATCAAATACTGACTAGAACAAATAATAGTTATGGCATGCTGTGACATGCACTATATTATGTGTTTGACAAAGGACTCTGTGAGCCTGATGGAAGGGGGAAATTAGTTCTATGAGGGGAGCATGGTCCCTGCAAGTTCTGCTTGGGGGAAGTGAGGGCAGGCCTCCTAAAGATGAAGCATTTTAGCTGGGTCTTAGCTGGAGAAGAGAAGACACAAGCTCGAAGCAGGGAGATTACCATGGACAGAGAAGAAAGTGCTTGATATATTCAGAATCCAGCCAGTAATCCAGTGTGTTTGGGGTTTAGGATTTGTAGTGAGAAGTTACAAGGCAAACCCCTGGAAAAGGGGTAAGTTAAAGCTAGACTATGAAAGATGTTGAATGTTGTGCCATGCTAGGGAGTTGAAATTGATCCTGTAGGTAAGAGAGAGACACTGAAAGTTTTTTGTTTGAGGTATAATTGACATCTAACATTGTATTAGTTTCAGGTGTAATTGTATCTAACAACGTAATGATTCCATATTTGTATATATTGGGATATGATTACTACAATAAGTCTGGTTAACATTTGTCACCATATATAGTTACATATTATTTTCTTGTGATAAAAACTTTTAAGATCTCTCTTAGCAACTTTCAAATATGCAGCACAGTATTATTAACTATAGTCACTATGCTGTACGTTATGTGCCCATAGCTTATTCATTTTATAACTGGAAGTTACCTTTTAATCTCCTTCACCCATGTCTTCCTCCCCACCCCCTCACCTCTGACAACCACCCGTCTGTTCTCTGTTAAGAGCTCAGTTTTTTGGATTTTTATTTCACTTAGCAAAATGCCCTCAAGGTCCATCCATTTTGCTCCAGATGGCAAGTTTTCATTCTTTTTCATGGCTGATTAGTATTCCATTTTATACATATATACTATGTTTTCTTTATCCGTTTATCAGTCAATGGACATCTAGGTTGTTTTCATGTCTTGGCCATTAGAATAATGCTGCAGTGAACATCGAGGTGCAGATATCTTTTTGAGTTAGTGTTTTCACTTTCTTCAGATAAATACCCAGAATTGAAATTGCTGGAACATGTGGTGGTTCTAATTTTTTTTTTTCCTGGTAGTTCTATTTTTAATTTTTTAAGAAACCTCCAAAAGTTTTTAAACATGATTAGATCTGCATTTTAGGAAGATCATTGCAACATTTACGAAGAAACTACCACAGCGCCATGGAGTATGGATTGGAACGTGCAAGACTGCAGTTAGGAAATTGAATTTGGAAACTATTGTAATACTCCAGTAAAAAAAGCAAGACACATTACCTTAATCCAGGTGCTCATTATCTCTTCCTGCTGTTAACCTCTTCAGGAACTTCCACTCAGGAGTTTTTATCATGGTCACTTCAAGGTTAAGAGCTGCTGTCCTTTTTTTAAAAGTTCATTGGTACTTTAATTTTGCTTTTTTTCTTTAATTTTTAAATAGATGATGAATTTCCAAAGGTCAAAATTTCAAGTTTAGAAGGTATAAAGTGAACTCTTCTTCCCATCCCATCCTTAATGCCAATTTCTTCCTCCTCAAGATACCACTGTTTTTAGTTTTATGTGAATCTCTTTAGAGATTTTTAATGTATGTATAAGAAAATACTAATCTATATTCTTTCCACTATTAAATATGTATGCAGACATACTGTTCTTGCATTATTCACTAGAGTATTGCACCCTGAGTGTAGAGTCTCCCATAATACGGATTTTACTGATGGCATCCCTGAAGTGTAGTTTCTTTGTTCTTATGTTTCTGTAAATTGGTAATTGGACCAAGGCACAATCAGGTTTAAGTTAGATTATTATTACTTTTTTTTTTTTTTTTTAAGACTACTTCATAGATGTCCTTCCACCAGGGGGCAGAAAATGTCAGGTTCTCATTTTTTGTGTGTGTGGCTGCTGGTTCTTCTATGGTTACATTTTCAGCATTTTAATCTTTGCTCAGCTTGGAGTTTATCTTGGTGTATGGTATGAATATTGGTTCCAAATTTATCTTTTCCCAGTTGGCTGTCCAGCTATGCAAAAACATATTGAATAATCTTTCCCCACTGATTTGAGATGCATTTTTATCATATATTAAATTCCAAAATGTATTTGGATCTTTTTTCTGGGCTTTTCTATTCTCATATGGATCTATCTGTGTATTTGTGCAATGGTTTCATACTGCTTTAATTATTGAGAGTCTAGAAAACATCTTAATGTCTGGTAGGACTAGTTTTGCCTTACTGTCCTTTTTCAGAGCTTTCCCCACTACTCTTTTCTACTGAAACTGCATTTGACTTCTAGATGAAGTTCAAGAGAATGATGTCTTCATGATGTCACATTTTCCTATCCAAGACCATAGTGTGCTTTTCCACTGGTCACTTGCCTGTCCTGTAGAAGTGTCTTGAAGTTTTCTTCCTATATTCCTTCATATTCCTAGTAAGCTTATTCCTTGGGCTTTTGTTGTCTTGGCTGTTATAATTGTGGCCTTTTCATCCATTATATCTTTTGTTTATTATTTATGAAAACCATTGATTCATACTCCATCAGACTTACTGAATTCTGTCTTAGTAGTTTTTTAGGTGACTTCCTTGGGTTTTTCATCATATCATCTGTAAATAGTGATGGTTTAACCTACTCTATTCCAGTCTTTTATTCATCATTCCTTTCTATTGTGTTGACTAAACCTTCCACTTACTTAATCCTGGTTCAACCCTGTTTTTTTTCCTCAGTTGTTAGTACTGTTTTACCACATATTTGCTTTTGGCTTAAACCTAGCTTTTCCATCATTACCTGACAGCAGGTGACATACATGCTTCCTTTGCCCTGGAGCTGGGAGCTAGGTGTCATCAGTTGGTATCAGATCTCAAAAGGGTTAGGTGTCAGAGGGTGCAAACCTTAGGCCATGTCCCTCAGTCTTCACCTTAGGCTCTTCACATTCTTATTCCTGTAAGATAAATAGCTCTTCATTTGTGATCTTCTCTCAATGTTGTAATTTTTTGAATAAAGACATCTTGATTGGGTATTAATCTTCCTTGTCTTTTTCTTCTTGATCTTCTTTTCTCTTGCTACCATTTCTTTCTGCCTTCCTCAACTCTTTCCTTTCTTCCCTTTTATTTCTCTCTTCTCTCTCTTCCATCCTTCTCTTACCTCAGGTACCCTTTATATTTTGTATTATATTTGATTTTTGAGTCTTGAGGTGGTTAAAGTCTCCTTATAAAGGAAAAATCTTACAGTTAGATTTACTCCTGATCAGATAGAAATATTTAGGACTTTCCTTTAGTCCATCATTGTTAAATGGAGACAGGAAGTTTAGGTCACTGCAATGGGAGAAACATGTTGAAATATACCTAACGTCCCCTTGGACCTTTAAGGTATAATTTGAAGGCAGGACATTAGTTACTGTAAAACGATTCTTTGAGATATTATTTTTTAATACAAAGAAGTCTCCATTTTTAGGTAGAATTTATTCTTGGAAACCTCATCTTGGGGGGCTTTGTTGTAAGGCCAAATTGTGACTATGGAAAGCAAGAGTTCTGACTGCTCTGACTGTGAAGAACTTTTTTCTTATTCATTTAGGTATTGTTCATTGTCATCAGAAAAATGAATGTGTGAGTGGAGCCCTGAAAACAAAATAGATAGTATTGAATGAGCAAAATGGATACATGTGAAGCTGTAAGTGGGGCTTTCTTATCCACACACAATCTTATAGGAGAACATTGGGCTTTCTACCAAAGTTGGAATCTTATGTTTCATAAGAGCAGAAACCATGTCTTAATCATCTTTGAATTTAAGACTATAAATTGACCCAGAGGAAGCATATTGTAAATATTTAATTATTTGGGGTGCCTGGGTGGCTCGTTGGTTAAGCGTCTGACTCTTGGTTTCAGCTCAGGTCAGAATCTCATGGGTTGTGGGGATCGAGCCCTGCATCAGGCTCCTCCTCCCTCAGGGGGAGTCTGCTTGAAAGATTCTCTCTCTTTGTCCCTCTCCCCACTCGTGTGAGCACGCTCATGCTTCCTTGCATGCTCTCTCTCAAAATAAATAAATAAATCTTATAAATATATATATTTGATGATTTGGTGAATTAAACTAGACCAAACTGCTGTGGTTTCAATGTTTGTGTTCCCCAGAATTTGTATGTTGAAATCCTAATGCCCAAGGTGATGGTGTTTGGAGGTGGGGCCTTTGGGAGGTGACAAGGTCACGAGAGCAGAGCTTTCCTGAATGGGATTAGTGCTTTTATAGAAGAGACTCCAGAGAGCTCCCTGGCCCCCTCTACCATGTGAGGACAGAACGGGAAGTCTGTAGTCCAGAAGAGGGCCCTCACTGGACCTTGCTGGCACCTGATCTCTGATTTCCAGCCTCCAGAACTGTGAGAAGTAAATTTCTGTTGTTTATAAGCCACCCAGTCTGTGGCATTTTGTTATGGCAGCCTAAGTGGACTAAGACCATCCCATTTGATGGGTACTTTTTTTTTTTTTAATCTAGGAATTTCAGCATGAGATTGTTAGTTGGTTTAGATCACCTTCCACTCCTAGCATTCCCCTGCAGGATGGCTCCTGAGAATGAGGGAAGGAGAAGAGCAGATACAAGAACTACAAAATCTGTTTTCTTAGCTCTTTTGTGTTAGCTCAGTTAACCTCCATTCTGTAGTGGCCCCAGAGGGCTATAATGTAACAAATTTCATTACGATAATTCTGAGTCAGCAAAATAGGGTTAAAGTGTGTTTTATACACTCTGTTGTTATGACAAAATTTATGAGATGCATTCAAGAAAGGATTCCACTAAAAGCGATAAATATAATGTGAAGGATATACTTTTGCTAACTCAAAAAATCTACTCCTTCCTTATGCGCAGATAAACAAGTTATTTTTACTGACTGTTGTATACTGACAGTTCATTCTTTTTCTGCCCCATGAGCATTAGGAAATAATCATAGCTAGACACAGTGCACAGGTGCTAGAAAATTTCAGTCCCAGGAGACAAGAGGAGGTAGAATAATCTCCGCTTCACAGATAGATACACTAAGACAGAATGGTCAGATGATGGGGTTATAGACCAAAGCAAAGGACTGTCAGTAACAGAAATTTTCTGGCCTTTCCAAATCTATACACAGCTTCTGAGTCTCCTTTACCAAAGATTGCTTTGTGATCTCTATAAAATGCAGAACCAAATTTTACAGCAGAGGTAGGCAAACTTCTTTAAAAGGTAAAATAGTACCTATTTTAGGCTTTGCAACAACTACTTGATTCCATCCTTGTAGTACAAAAGTAACCATAGGCAGGGATTTAAAAAAGGGTGTGGTTGTGTACCAGTAAAACTTTATTTACAAAAACAAGTGTGGGCTAGGCATTGTCTTAGAGAATTACCTGGATTTTTTAAAATGAGTGCTGCTTCCCATGATCAGCAACAAATGTGTTGCTGTATATATCATACATACCAGCTGTCCTACAGAAGGTAACTATTTTTTGGGACACAGCTTACACACTTCTTTTCTCTGTTCCTTTCTCCCTTTCCTTCTCTCTGTCTCTTAAGAGCTACTTAATGGCCACCTAGTGTCCACTGTTGAAGCTAGTCTTCTCTCTCTCTCTTTTTTTAAAGATTTTATTTATGTATTTGAGAGGGAGAGAGAAAAAGAGCACGAGTGCACAAGCAGGGGGAGTGGCAGAGGGAAAGGGAGAAGCAGACTTCCCGCTGAGCAGGGAGCCCAGTGTGGGGCTTGATCCCAGGACCCTGGGGTCATGACCTGAGCCGAAGGCAGATGCTTAGCCACTGAGCCACCCAGGTGCCCTGCTAGTCTTTCTTAAACAGGACATGTATAAGGAACATCAAATCAAATTGCTGCTTGTTCTGCTTTCATTGTGTACCTAGTTTCAGGAGGCTCCCTACCTTGGAGCCCTCCTGATACCCCAGCTCCTTCAAGACTGAAATTCTGCCTTATCTTCCTCACCCCAGTCATTTTGATGACCATGTCCTCATATAATACTAGGGACTGTATTGAAACAAAACAAAAAGCATCTACTTTTGTTACTGAGTTTCTCCTCTGTGCTAGACACTAGTACATGTTCATGAAAAAAGTATATTTTACCACTGAAGGATTTGGTCTTTAACAGAAACAAAACTTCAACACATTAAACAAATATAAAATAACTGATGTGGTGTAACAAATAATTTGACAATTATGGTTTACTACAAATTATATTGAATATAATGAAATGTCAAAATGTGTGGTTCAGACATGAACTGCTTTTTTTTCTTTAAATTTTTTATTGTTATGTTAATCACCATACATTACATCATTAGTTTTTGATGTAGTGTTCCATGAGTCATTGTTTGTGCATAACACCCAGTGCTCCACGCAGAACGTGCCCTCTTTAATACCCATCACCAGGCTAACCCATCCCCCCACCCCCCTCCCCTCTAGAACCCTCAGTTTGTTTTTCATAGTCCATCGTCTCTCATGGTTCGTCTCCCCCTCCGATTTAGTCCCCTTCATTCTTCCCTTCCTGCTATCTTCTTCTTTTTTTTTCTCAACATATATTGCATTATTTGTTTCAGAGGTACAGATCTGTGATTCAACAGTCTTGCACAATTCACAGCGCTCACCATAGCACATACCCTCCTCAATGTCTATCACCCAGCCACCCCATCCCTCCCACCCCCCACCACTCCAGCAACCCTCAGTTTGTTTCCTGAGATTAAGAATTCCTCATATCAGTGAAGTCATATGATACATGTCTTTCTCTGATTGACTTATTTCGCTCAGCATAACACCCTCCAGTTCCATCCACATCATTGCAAATGGCAAGATCTCATTCCTTTTGATGGCTGCATAATATTCCATTGTGTATATACACCACATCTTCTTTATCCATTCATCTGTCAATGGACATCTTGGCTCTTTCCACAGTTTGACTATTGTGGACATGAACTGCTTTTGATGGAAGATTATATCTGTCAGACACTTGTGCCAAGCCTCGAAGGCTGTATAGAATTTGGTGAAATGAAAAGAAAGGAGGACATTCCAGGTGAGGGTATTGTTTTGAGCAAGCAGCTAGTGTGTATTGGACAGAAGTGTGAGAGAAGGTTAAACAGGAGAGGGCACCAAATAGGGAGGAACTGGAAAGCCACACGAAGGCTGTGGTGGAGTTCATCAGAAGGACGTTAGCAAACATCTGATGGTGTTATATTTGTTTTAGTAGAAAGTAAGTTGTAATAGAAGAACGATGGACTAAAAACTTGAAGTTCAAAGTTCTTGTTTGCACCTGGCCGCTTATAAACTATGAGACCTTGGACTCATCACTCACGGTCTTAGAGCATTAGTTTCTTTCTTTCTTTTTTTTTTTTTTTAATTTTATTTGTTAGAGAGAGAGAGAAAGTGCACAAGCAGGGGGAACGGCAGGCAGAGGGAGAAGCAGGCTCCCCACTGAACAGGGAGCCTGATGTGGGAATCGATCCCAGGACTCTGGGATCATGACCTGAGCCGAAGGCAGATGCTTAACTGACTGAGCTACTCAGGTGTCCCTTCTTTTTTTTTAATTTAAATTTTAGTGAACATACAGTACAATGTTGGTTTCTGGAGTAGAATTCAGTGATTCATCACTGACATACAGCACCCAGTGCTCATCACAAGTGCCCTCTTTTCTTTTAATTTATTTTTTTAAAAGATTATTTATTTAAGAGAGAGCACGCGTGTGTGCGTGCACAAGAGAGAGTGCACACGAGTAGGGTGAGAGTGAGAGAGAATTTCAAGCAGACTCCACAATGAGCGCAGAGCCCGATGCAGGGCTTGATCTCATGACCCTGAGATCATGACCTGAGCCGAAATCAAGTGTCGGACACTCCACCGACTGAGCCACGCAGGCGCCCGCAAGTGCTGCCTTTAATACCCATCACCCATCTAACCTATCCTCCACTCACCTCCCTCCACCAACCCTCAGTTTGTTCTCTATTGTTAAGAGTGTCTAATGGTTTGGGGGCGCCTGGGTGACTCAGCTGGTTAAGTGGCTGAGTCTAGATCTCAGCTCAGGTCTTGATCTCAGGGTCCAGAATTGAAGCCCCATGTTGGGCTCCATGCTGGGCATGGAGCCTACCTAAAAAAAAAAAAAAAAGTCTTTTATGGTTTGTTCCCTCTCTCCTTTTTTTCTTTTCCCTTGCCCATATGTTCATCTGTTCTGTTTCTTACATTCCACGTATGAGTGAGATCCTATGGTATTTATTTGTTTTTCTCTGGCTGACTTATTTCACTTACATAATACACTGTAGCTCCATCCATGTCGTTGCAAATGGCAAGATTTTATTCTTTTTGATGGCTGGGTAATATTCCATTCCACATCATCTTTATCCATTCATCAGTTGATGGACATTTGGGCTCTCTCCATTGTTTAGCTGTTGTTGATAATGCGGAGCATAAGTTTATTTGTCCAATGGCAAGTACACATCACAGAGATGTCATGAGTGTAAAATGAGAAAACAGATGTGAAGAATGTTTTGAAAGTCATTAAGTTTTCAGCAAATGTCAGAAATTACGATGACATGGCAGTGGTGATGCAAGAAGAGTATGCTTGCAGGTGTGAGCAAAATGAATTATCATGGGAGACACTGCACAAAGGACAAGCCTGTTCAGTAGCATGTGAATCGACAGAGGAGGGCCTGTGCTGTGTGTGGATTATCAATGGAGAAATAACTCCCAACACAATCAAAAACCCACAGCAGAACTTCATTGATCCTTTCTTGCTGATACAAATGCCACCTCATGATCCTCATTATAAGCATCAATTCTAGAAGTATTGCACACTACCTTATGAATAAAGGGAAGCCTGCCTTTGTATAAACCCAGCTTGGGGTAAGACACCTACCAGAATTTGGGGGCTCATTTTCATCCCTCTTGCTTCCATTGATGCCTCTGCTCTGTGATTTCATTCTGGATTTTTTATTCTGTTGCTCTAGTATTCAGTTCCTTTATAATGATGGAAAAACAACTATAGGGTAATACTCTGAGCAGTTACTGTCAGCACTAAAAATATCTTTTGGAAAAAAGAAAAACATGCCCTTGTGTTTGCCCCTGCACTGGGGGTTTACTGCTTATTATTTCTTCATATCTCTTATCTTCCCTTTAAAGCCTGAAAATAGTTTGCTTCCCTTCCCATCTGTTCACCACATTAATTGCTCTGGGCAGGAAGAAGTTTCTTCCGTACAGGTCTTTTTCCTGCTTTTGGTTTTAAGTCCATTACATACCCAGCTGCTTTATTGTTTAAGTTCTTAATCTACCCCTTACTGGTACTAGGAAATGACCTTGGTGTCACTGAGGAGGTTAGGTATGGAGACTGAGATGACCCTTAGCTCCTTTTATACAAAGCATGCAAAGCTTTTTCTGGATATAATTAACCTTGGGTGGTAATCTGGCCTTTTCCAATTGAATAGCAGGTATATATCAATTGTTTGATTAAAAAAAAATGTTCTGGGCACTGATGTCTGTCTGTGCTGGCCTGGGTGGGAGAAGGCATTGTTCCTGTGATTGGAGAGCATCAGGTCCTGTTGAAAAGCAGTAATGTGTTGGAAAACATTAGACTCCAAGTCAGAAAATCTGGTTCTGTAGCTAACTTGCTTTATGGCCTTGCTTCAGCTTCTTTTTCCAGAAAATGAATGGATTGAATTGGGTCAGTGGTTTTCAAACAGTATCTCTTAAAGATTCTTGACATTTCGGACCTGTTTACCTTTTTTTTTTTTTTTTTCCGATCTGTTTACCTTACAGGGCTAAGCTGGCAGGGCTCTGACTCCCAAAGCTTCTGCAAAATGCTCCCAGTCTCTCGCTTGTATATATTAGGTTTCCATATATAATTTCAGATAAAGGTTTCCAGAGCTAAAAATATTTGAAAACAAGACCAGATGAGTCCTATCATTTTTTCCAATTCTGACTTTCTGTGAGTCTAAGACTTTGCCACAAAATATAAGGAGGGCATGTGACGTGATGAGCCCTGACTGTTATATGCAACTGATGAATCATTGACCACTACATCTGAAACTAATGATGTAGTATATGTGGGCTAATTGAATTTAAATTGAAAAAAAGAACATATACAAACATGGGCTAGGGGCACCTGGGTGGCTCAGTGGTTAAGCGTCTGCCTTCAGCTCAGGTCATGATCCCAGGTCCAGGGATCGAGCCCCGCCTCGGGCTCCCTGCTCAGCGGGAAGCCTACTTCTCCCTCTCCCACTCCCCCTGCTTGTGTTCCCTCTCTCGCTGTCTCTCTCTGTGAAATAAATAAATAAAATCTTTAAAAACAAAACAAATCATGGGCTAGGTGTGTGACATAGAATTCTATATTAGTCGTTCAACAAATCTTCACAAAATTCCTTGTAGATTGGAGAAAGTCATAGCTTCTGAACATCATAACTATCTTCACTTTGGTACTCTGTGGATTTGGATCAAAATATATATGAGATTTAATATGCTCAAAATCCTAGAAAATATAGAAAAGTTGAGAAGAAGTTGTTAACACATCTCTACTTAAAGGCAGTCACTCTTACATTTCTGATTTATTTTCCTTCCAGGTTATTTTCCTGTGTGCTTTGATAGTTTATAGTTCTGGGGGTTTCTGGCTGGCCCAGTCAGTAGGACATGTGACTCTTGATCTCAGGGTCATGAATTCGAGCCCCACGTCGGGCATAGAGTTTACTTAAAAAAAAATTAAAAAGATTTAAAAAAAAAAACAACAAAAAACCCCATATAGTTTTGAATATATATAGTTTTATACCCTGGCTTTTTATTTAATCTTAGAGTGTGGATGTTTTCTCAAGTGCTATTTCTGCTTTTCTTGTATGATATTAAAACTCCCATTGCCTCTCTTCTGAAGCTGAATGTATGCACACCCTAGGATCCAGCAGCTCCACTCCTACCTGAGTATCTAACAGAAATGCATGCATATATTCACTGAAACGCATGTTCTGAAATGTTATAGGAGTAATACCAATAGTGGCCTCAAACCAGAAACCACCAAGATGGCTATATGTTGAAATAAATATGTGGATTCACACAAACAATGCAAAACAGCAGTAATAATTAACAATCCACAACTAGACACAAAGCCAGACACAAAACAGTGGCATGCTCCATGATTCCATTAAAAAGTATAGGAAAACTGGGGCACCTGGATGGCTCAGTCGCTTAAGCGTCCAAATCTTGATCTCAACTCAGGTCTTGATCTCAAGGTTGTGAGTTCAAGCCCTGCATTGGGCTCGACGCTGGGTGGGGAGCCTACTTTAAAAAAAAAGTATAGGAAAAACCAATCTGTGCTGTTATAAATCAGGATAAGGGAGTATAAGAAAGACTTCTAGATGGTACTTTTGATTTCTTGATCTGGGTGCTGGTTATAGGGTTGTGTCAGTTTGTAAAAACTCATCAAGCTGTACATTTAAGATATGTTCACTTTCTGTATGTATATTTTACTTTAAAATTTTTGAAAGAACTCCTATAGGGGTGCCTGGCTGGCTTAGTCAGCTAAGCATTTGACCCTTGGTTTTGGCTCAGGTCATGACTCGGGGTCTTGGGATTGAGCCCCGCATCCAGCTCTGCACTCACTGCAGAGTCTGCTCCAGATTCTCTCTCTCTCTCTCAAATAAATAAATGACATATTAAAAAAAAGAAAGAACTCCTATAGTTTTCTAAATTTTATGTGATTCAAAGTAATAGTAAAGTGCTGTTGAGTACTTTAAGGATTTGATCATATTTTACTCATAAAAGTAGAATTGAATCTCTTATGGATTCACTTACTAAGCTACCCCTTGAATATACTCCAGTGTCACTCTGTACTTCCCCATTACAGCACTTACCACCCTCTATTATAACTTTCTACTTCTCTTTTTCCCACCTTGGACCAAAAGTTTCCTGGGATTGATTGATTGATTGATTTGGAAAAAGAGAGAGAGAGCACACAGTGGGGGGCAGTGGCAGTGGCAGAGGAAGAGAGAGAGAAACCTAAGCAGGCTCCATGTGGGGCTCAATCTCACGACTCTGAGATCATGACCTGAGCTGAAATCAAGAGTTGGATGCTTAACTGACTGAGACACCCAAGCACCCCTTAATTTTATTTTTAATTGAAGTATAGTTGACATAACAATATTAGTTTTAGATGTACAACATAGTGACTTGACAATTACATACATTATTTAGTGCTTACCATAAGTGTAGGTATTGCCTATTACCATACAAAGTTATTGTCACCATACAATATTATTGCCTATATTCCTTATGCTGTACTTTTCATCCTTGCGAATTCTTTATTTTATACTTCTTAATTCCCTTATATTTGTACCTCTTAATCCCCTTCATCTATTTCATCCATTCCACCACCCCATCCCCTCTGGCAACTACCAGTTCGTTCTTTGTATTTATGAGTTTGTTTCTGTTTTGTTTTATTTTTTAGATTCCACATGTAAGTGAAATTGATTTATTTCACTTAGCGTAATGTTCTTTAGGTCCATCCATGTTGTTGCAAATGACAAGATTTCATTATTTTTTATGGCTGAGTAATATTCTATTGTATATGTCACATCTTCTTTATTCATTCATCTGTTGATGGACACTCATCTGTTGATGCTTCTATATCTTGACTACTGTAAATAATGCTACGGCAAACAGAGGGGTGCATATATCTTTCTGAATTACTGTTTTTGTTTTCTTTAGGTAAATAACCAGCCATGAAATTATTAGATTGTATGATATTTTTATTTCTAATTTTCTGAGAAACTTCCATACTGTTTTCCATAGTGGCTGCAACAATTTACATTTCCACCTATAGTGCCCAAGGGTGGTTTTTTCTCTACATTCTTGCCAACATCTGTTATTTCTTATCTTTTTGATACTAGTCATTCTGACTGGTGTGAAGTGATATCTCCTTGTGGTTTTGATTTGCATTTCCCTGATGATTAGTGATGTTGAGCATCTTTCCATGTGTCTCTTGGCCATCTATATATGTCCTCTTTGGAAAATGTCTAGTCAGGTCATCTGCTCATGTTTTAAATTGGATTATTTGAGTTTTTTGGTGTCAAGTTGTGTGAATTCTTTATATATTTTGGATATTAATCCCTTATCAGATATGTCATTTGCAGATACCTTCTCCTATTCAGTGGGTTGCCTTTTCATTTTGTTGATGGTTTCCTTTGCTGCACAAAAGCTTTTTAGTTTGTTGTAGTCCCAACAGTTTTATTTTGTTTTTGTTTCCCTTGCCTAAAGAAACATATACAGACAAATATTGCTAAGACTGATCTCTAGGAAATTATTAGCTATGTTTTCCTTTGGGAATTTTATGGTTTCAGGCTTCACATTTAGTTCTTTCATCAACTATGGGTTTATTTTTGTGAAATGTATAGGAGAGTGGTCCAGTTTCATTCTTTTGCCTGTAGCTTTCCAGTTTTCCCTACATCATTTATTGAAGAGACAGTCTTTTCTCCATTGTATATTTTTGCCTCCATTGCAATAGATTAATTGATCATATAAATGTGGGTTTATTTCTGGGCTCTCTGTTTCACTGCACTGTTGTGTCTATTGTTGTGCCAGTAACTGCTTTCATTACCATAACTTTGCAGTGTATTTTGAAATACTGTGTTTGTGATATCTTCTGCTTTGTTCTTCTTTCTCAAGATTGCTTTGGCTATTTGGGGTCTTTTGTGGTTCCATACAAATTTGTGATTATTTGTTCTAGTTATATAAAAAATATTATTGGATTTTTGATAATGACTACATTGAATCTATAGGCTTGCCTTGGGTAGTATGGACATTTTAACAATATTAATCCTTACAATTCAGAACATGGTATATCATTCCATTTATTTTTGTTGTCTTTAACTTCTTTTATCAGTGTCTTACAGTTTTCAGAATACAGGTTTTTCACATCCTTGGTTAAATTTATTTCTAGGCATTTTATTCTTTTTGATGCAATTGTAAATGAGATTGTTTTCTTAATTTCCCTTTCTGCTGTTTTGTTATTCTTTTATATTTTCTTGCATAGGCATGCAACAGATTTCTGTATATTGATTTTGTGCCATGTTTACTGAATTTACTTATTAGTTTTAATAGCTTTTTGATGGAGTCATTAGGGTTTTCTATATATAGTATCATGTCATTTGCAAATAGTGACAGTTTTACTTCTTACCAATTTGGATGCTTTTTTTTTTTCTCTTGTGTAATTGCTGTTGCTAAGAGTTCTAGTACCTCATTGAATAATAGTGGCAGTAATGGATATCTTTGTCTTGTTCCTGATCTTAGAGGGAAAACTTTTAGCTTTTCACCATGGAGTACTTGTGGATTTTTCATATAAGGCCTTTCTTCTGTTGAGATATAGTCTCTCTAAGCCCACTTTGTTGAGAGTTTTTATTATGAATAGATATTGAAGTTTGTCACATGCTTTTTCTGTATCTATTGAGATAATTATACAATTTTTATCCTTTATTGATATGGTGTATCACATTGATTTATAGATAGTAAGCCATCCTTGCATCTCTGGAATAAATCCCATCTTATTGTCACGAATGATCCTTGTAATGTATTGCTGAATTTGGTTTGCTAATATTTTGAACATAGGCATCTATGTTCATCCAGGGAAATTGGGGTATGATGTTATTTTTTTTATTTTTTTGTAGTCTCTTTGGTTTTGGTGTCAGGGTAAAGTGGGCCTCAAAGAATGAATTTGGAAGCATTCCTTTCTCTACAATTTTTTAGAATAGTTTGAGAAGAATGTGTATTAAGTCTTCTTCAGATGTTTGGTATAATTCACTTATGAAGCCATCTAGTCCTGGACTTTTGTTTGTTGGGAGTTTTTTTTTTTTTTGGAGTCTTTGATTACTGATTCAGTTTCATTGCTAGTAATTGGTTTCTACTATATTTTCTATTTCTTCCTGATACAATTTTGGAAAACTGTATGTTTCTAGGAGTTTATCCATTTCTTCTAAGTTGTTCATTTTGGTGGCATATAATTTTTCATAGCAGTCTCTTTACTTTTTTCTGTTTCTGTGGTGTCAGTTGTAACTTCTCTTTCATTTCTGATTTTATTTGCATCCTCTCTCTTTTTTCTTTCTTTTTTTTTTAATGAGTCTGGAAAGGTTTATCAATTTTGTTGATCTTTTCAGAGAACCAGCTCCTGATTTCATTGATCCATTCTATCGTGTTTTTAGTCTCTATTTCATTTATTTCCTCTCTGATCTGTATAATTCCTTTCCTTTTACTCACTTTGGGTTTTGTCTTTTTCTAGTTCCTTTAGGCGTGAGGTTAGATTGTCTGAGATTTTTGTTTGTTTGTTTCTTGAGGTAGGCCTGTAACACTGTAAACTTCACTCTTAAAACAGCTTTTGCTGCATCCCAAAGATTTTGAACTGCTATGTTTCCATTTTCATTTCTCCCCATGTATTTTTTTATATCCTCTTTGATTTCTTCATTGACCCCTGGTTGTTTAGTAGCATGTTGTTTAGCCTCCATATGTTTGCATTTTTCCAGGTTTGTTTTTTTTTTCTTGTAATTCATTCTAATTTCATAACCTTGTTTGGGAAAGATGCTTGATGTGATTTTAGTCTTCTTAAATTTATTGAGACTTGATTTATGGCATAACTTGTGATCTCAAAGAAAATTCCATGTGTACTTGAAAAGAATCTGTGTTCTGTTTTTGGATGGAATGCTCTATATATGTCTGTTAAATTCATCCTGTCTAATGTGTTCAAAGCCAATTTCCTTATTGATTTTCTGTCTGGATGATCTATCCATTGATATAGTGGAGTGCTAAAGTCCCCTACTGGTATTGTATTACTGTCAATTTCTCCCTTTATGTCTGTTAATATTGCTTCATATATTTAGGTGCTCCCATTTGGGTGCATAGATACATAAAATTGTTATATCTTCTTGTTGGATTGATCTCTTTATCGGTACATAAAGCTGTTCTTTGTCTCTTGCTACAGTCTTTGTTTTAAAGTCTATTTTGTCTGATAAACAAGTATTGCTACCTTAGCTTTTTTTTAAATTTAATTTCCATTTGCGTGTAAAATCTTTTTATTTACATCCCTTCATTTTCAATGTCTGTGTGTCTTTAGGTCTGAATTGAATCTCTTGTAGGCAGTATATAGATGAGTCTTGTTTTTTTATCCATTCAGTCACTCTGTGTCTTTTGATTGGGTCATTTAGTTCATTTACTTTTAAATTATTGACTGATTGCCGTTCGTTAATTATTTTCTGGGGTTTTTTGTAGTTATTCTCTGTTCCTTTCTTCATCTCCTCCCTTGTGCTTTGATGACTTTTAGTGTTATGTTTGAATTCCTTTCTCTTTACATTTTGTGTATCCTATTACAGGTTTTTGGTTTGTAGTTACCATGGAGTTCATATATAACATCCTGCGTATATAGCATCCTATGTATATAGCAGTCTGTATTAAGCTTATGGTCACTTAAGTTCAAACATTCTAAAAGCACCACATTTTTACTTCCGCCTCAGTGTTTTATGTGTATGACATACTATTTTATATTTTTAAATTTTGTGTATCTCTTAACTAATTTTTGTAGATATAATTGATGTTACTACTTCTGTTTCTAACCTTCCGACTAGCTTTATAAATGATTGATCTACTACCTTTACTATATATGTTTGCTTTTACCAGTGAAATTTTTTTCTTTCATAATTTTCATAAATTCATAATTTTCTTACTTCTAGCTATAGCCTTTTCTTTTTTGCTTAAAGAAGCTCTTTTAACATTTTTTGTAAGGCTGGTTTACTGGTAATGAACTCCTTTAACTTTTTTTTTGTCCTGGAAACTCTATTTCTCCTTCAATTCTTTTTTTTTTTTTAAGTAGGCACCCAGTGTGGAGTGCAATGCAGGACTTGAACTCACAACCCTGAGATCAAGAGCTGAGCTGAGATCAAGAGTCAGACACTTAACCAACAGCCCCTCAGACACCCCTCTCCTTCAATTCTTATTGATAACCTTGCTGAGTAGAGTATTTTTGGTTGTAGATTTTTATTTTCCTTTCAGCATTTTGACTACATTGTGCCACTTCCTTCTAGCCTGGAAAGTTTCTTCTGAAAAAATCAGTGATAGCATTATAGGGTTTCTTTCCTATGTACCTACTTGTGTCTCTCTTGCTGCTTTTAAGATTCTTTCTTCATCTTTAATTTTTGACATTTTAATTATTATGTGTCTTGGTGTGGACCTCCTTGGTTCATCTTGTTTGGTGCTCTCTGGGCTTGGACTGAGATGTATGTTTCCTTCCTCAGGTTAGGGAATTTTTCAGTTATTATTTCTTCAAGCAAGTTTTCTGCCTCTTTTTCTCTCTCTTCTTCTGGGATCCTGATAATGTGAATGTTCCTACATTTGATATTGTCCCAGAGATTTATTAATCTATCCTCATTAAATTTTATTTTTCCTTTTTGCTGTTCAGCTTGGGTACTTTCCACTACACTGTCTTCTAGCTTGCTAATTCTTTCTTCTGCATCTTCTGATCTGCTCTTGATTTACTCTAGTGTAGTTTTCATTTCAACTATTAAATTGTTGAGTTCTGATTAGTTCTTTTTTTTTAAGTTTTTATTTCAGTAATCTCTACACCCAATATGGGGCTCAAACTCATGACCCAGGATTAAGGGTCACATACTCTTCTGACTGAGCCAGCTAGTGCCCCTGACTAGTTCTTTTTAATATTTAATATCAATTAACTTAAATTCAACTTAAAATATGTAGGAAAATAAGGGAGAAAAAGGAAAAAAAAGAAAAATATCTTTCATAAATACCTGGGAAAAAAGCATTAGTAAATAATAATATAGTATGCAGGGATTATAAAACGGACAGTGGGATCTTATCGGAGTCCCAGCCAAGTCTCCACATAAGCTACACAAATGACAACAGCAATGTACAAAACCACATCATACATTAAGATGATAAGGTGTCAAATTGTTCAGTACAAATAAAAATTTATCATGGATTAATAATTGTGTGCTATACAAATTTGGGACAAAAAGAGCTAGAAGAAGGAATGAAAATGGCTAATAAGCAAATAAACAATAAAAATCAAACTCATTTTTTTCAAGCTCATTTATATATATATAGATAGATAGATAATTATTAACAAATTGAAACAGGGGTGAACATTTTCATCTACAAATCAGCAGCTGGTTTGTATGCATAAATAATGATATGGTATAAATAAATACAATCTCCCTTAACAGTTGGCATCTTTCTGGAGTAAAATTTGCCAGTGTATAAAAAAGTATTAAAGTCTGGCTGTTCTTTGACCCAGAAGTTTAGTTTTTCATACTTTATATTCAAGCAGCTGTAAAATTGATGTTTCAGTGATTAATTTGCTAAAGAACATTTATTGAACAAATGCCATATCTCATAGAAAAATACTTAAGGATATGCAAAAAAATTAGTAAGTAATGGTATTTATTATACCCAGAGTAGTCAGATTCATAGAAAGTTGACTGGTGATGCCAGGGCTTGCAGGGGAGGTGGGAATGGGAAATTACTCTTTAATGGGTGCAGAATTTCAATTTGAGATGATGAAAAGTTTCTCTTTGTTCAAGTTCTCACTGAGTTCATCCACTCCTCTCTCAAGTCTGGTGAGCATCTTTATGACCCTTGAACTCTTTATCAGATAGATCGCTTATCTCTGGAGATGGATGGCGGTAATGGTCATACAACAGTGTGCATGTGCTTAATGCCACTGGACTACACATTTAGGTATGGTTAAAATGGTAAATTTTTATGTTACATGTATTTTACCATAATGAAAAGTACGTAGTAGATCTGCAGCAAATGTTTTCTGAATGAATAAATGGCTTAAAAATCAAGGGATTTGCTAGGGTGAAGACAAGGTGGAGGCAAAGGTGACTATCAGATTTAAAGTCCTAATGGTGCCATTGACAGAAATTGGGAAATGGCAGGGATGTTGATTGATTTGTTTTCATGGCATAATTGTATATGACATATATAATGTGACTGAGTCATATATATATGAATCATAAACATATATGACTAAAGTAGAAAAGTTTTGGTGGACAGTTAGAACTTAGGTGGAAGATAAAGGCTGAAAATACAGACATAGAAATTATCATTGAGGTAGTATTAAAGTGAAGGGAGCCCTCTGATTTCCTCCCAAGCACTACATAGGGAATTAAGCACATAATGCCCTTTGTTCTGCCCTCTGATCTTACTCACAGGGTAGAGTCCTATTCTGTTTAATGGCACATTTTCAACAATTCATTGACATTTGTATTCTTATGATAAAATTGACTTTTTAAGCTGTCTGCAAACTCTAGATTTTAAAATAATTAAAATGCCTCACCCTACTTTCACTTGACAGAGAAAAATGCAAGATCATGTGCTTGAAAAAATACAGTGGGAATAGAGGAAGAAAATGTAAAAGCCCTTTTAATTCATAGCTGACCAGATGCCATAAACCAATAAATCTTGCGGTATTTGTCAAGTCAAGGCTTTCATCAAAGACAGATGAGATATCTAATGCTGGAGCCGCCTGGATTTGCATAAACCAAGTTTCTGTTTAGTAACAATGAAATAGTATAGAACTTAGAAACTTGTATTTTGTGGGATGGCTTATAGAATGACTATTTTGAAGGTTACCTTTATTTCCTTGAAGGAACAAGAAATAGATTAGCCTGTTTTATAGGGCTACAGACTCATTATATGCCGGCTCACATCTCCATCAGTAAAGCTGAGTTTAAGGAATGGAATTGCTTGTTTTGAACAAAGTTGTCAGACAAACTACTTGTCTAGAACTCACAATCACCCAGATATACTCTCTGGACAGTGGCAGCAAAGTAGTAATTTATGTTTGTACTTCAAGTACTCAGTATAGACAGGATAGTACTGTCCAGGTGAGTCTCTTCAACCACGCCCATATCCACAAATGCTAATCATTGACTGTACTGAGCTTTTAAGACAAACGTCTCAGCAGCCGTAAAGGAAAAGATTGATAGATTTGACATAAAAAACTTAAGACTTTTGTGCTGCAAAATATGCCACGAGAAAAGTTTAATGGCAAATGGAAAAAATACTTGCAGCATGTGACAAGTGGTTTATATCCTAAATATATGAAAAGTATATAACATGGAGACAGTTTTCCACCCATGAGAGAGAGGAAGGGAGAAAGAGAGAATGTGTTGCTGGTAAGGGTGAGGGAAATTGCTGTATGCCTTTTGGGAAGTAATCTAACAATGTATATTAAAATTTACTGACCCAGCAAACCCACTCTTTAGAATTTATGTTATAGAAATAGGAGCATCAGTGCCTAAAGATATATGAACCAAAACATTTATTTGAGCATTGCTTGTAGTGATATATAAGAAGAATCTCGAACAACCTGAATGTCCATCAATAGGAGAAAAGTTTGAATAAATTATGGTAAGCTATTAGAAAGAATGAGATAAATCCAGATCTTTAACCTGGAGAGATATGATATGATATACATAATAAATCTATGATAATTATGAGATGAGAAAAGCAAATTGCAGAGTAATTTGTAGAGTATAATTTTTGTTTAAAACAACCAATATGCTTTAATATCTTTGTATAAATAAATAATTTAAGGAGAGCTGGGCATGAACCAATGGTGAATATTCATGGATCAATGAATATGAATATTAATCTAGGTTTTACACCCAAGGTCCATTTATTTGCACATAAGGTCCTATAAAAGATTGTAAGAAAAATGGACCTTAAGTGTGAAGAATTGGATTAATTATAATTTTTGATTCATTTCCTTGTCAGTAAATGCATCACTTTTTTTATTGCTGCCTCGTGATTGATTGTATGAATATAAAATTTTTAATCAGTTGCCAGTTGCTAAACATTTTAGATGATTTCAAAATGTTTGGTTTTATTAATAATGCTCTGTAGCTATTTTTGTATATTTTCTAAATATTTTTTTAGCACAGATTTCTAGAACTGAAACAGCTAGGTTAAAAGATATCTATATCTATACATATGTCTATCGCTATCTCTACGTATGTATACATCTCCATCATATATGTGCACATATATGTATAGATATAGATATCTTTTAAACCATCAGTATATATGATGTTCTGGTTATCTATTGCTACATAGCCAACTACCCCAAAACTTAGTACTTCTTTTTTTTTTTTAAAGATTTTATTTATTTATTTGAGAGAGAGAGAGCGAGAGAGCTTAAGCAAGAGAGAACAGGAGTGGGGGTGGGAGCGGCAGAGGAGAGGGAGAAGCAGGCTCTCTGCTAAGCAGGGAGCCTGATGTGGGGCTCGATCCCAGGACCCCCCGGTCACAACCCGAGCCAAAGGCAGCTGCTTAACCGCCTGAGCCATCCAGGCGCCCCACCAAAACTTAGTACTTCTTTTTTTTTTTTAGTAACAGTTCAGAATTCATCCTTATGTCCTGCCTGCCCCGTCAGTGGAAGTTTAACATCATGATTAAAACTTAGTACTTCTAACAACATTTATTTTACTCATGAATCTACAGATAAGCATGTCTCACTTAGGATAGTTTATTTCTGTTCCACTTGACATGGGCTGGGTTGGCTTGAGGATGGGAGGCTGGAATCTTCGAAGGCTCTTTTACTCGTGTGTGTGACACTAGGGCTGGGAAGAGTCAGCTAGCTGGGAGCTGGCACAGCTTGGACTCCTTAGCCGCCATTCTCCATTTGTATGTGGTCTCTCTAGCATGTTGATTTTGGGGTATCTAGACTTCTTCCATGTAGCTTAGGGCGTCCCAGTAGAACGCCCAGTGGAAGCAGTGTCACCGTTTCTAACTTCGTCATGGAAGGCATGCACCATCACTTCTGCTGTACAGCCCTGCCCAGGGCACACATATATGCTCCCACCTCTCAATGGAGGAGCATCAGCATCACATTGTAGGAAGAGCAGAGGAGATTATGGATTATATTGGTATGGCTGTCTTTGAAAAATATAATCTGCATCATACTCTTTAAGACTTTTGATACATATTGCTAAATAGCCACTCCAAATAATGTACAGTAAAAAAATAATTTTTCTTGAAACTGCTAAACAAGGATATATTTTTTCCATCTTTGCCAATCTGATCTGCAAAGATAGTGTCTCATTTTTTTAACTTTTTTGGTTACTACTGAAGTTTGTTGGCCATTTGTATGTATGTATGTGTGTGTGAGCTGCTGGTTCACATCTTTTGCAGAAATAATAATATAGTCTAGTATCTGAAATTTTGAATTAGAGTCTTCAAGAGCAATTAGTTCATACCCCTCCTTTTCCTGATAGGGAAACTGAGTCACAAAGAACCCCAAGTTCAAAGTACTGTAAACTCAAGCAAAGCTTATGTAGATAATTCAGCACTTTGAATAGATACTAAACACTTTGGATAGATGTGGCAGTAATTAAAAATAATTTGTCATTGGGAACTGTAGTGGATTGAAAGTAACATTCTGATAGAAGTCTTATAATAAGGAAGCCTGTCTCTATAAAGAGGATCCTAACCATATAATATCTCTTAGAGAAGTTTTTAGTAATACTCCAGAGTATATCCCCAACAAAATTGTATATGATCAACAAATGCCTTTTTGCTTCCACTTACTCAGCAATGAATCAAGCACTGCATTGGGTCCTGTATATACAGTGGTGCACAAAACAGATTCTCTGCCTTCGTGGAGCCTTTTCTCTCCTGGTAGTGATGCACATTAAACAAACAGTCAAATAAATATAAAACTGCAAGTTGCAATGAGTGTTGTGAAGAAAAAGTATAGGGTGCATGAGAGCACAAAGTAGGGGATCTGTTTAAGTGCCCTTCAGGAAGTAATATTTCAGCTTATACCTGAAAGATGAGTAGGAGATATCTAGGTGAAAAGTAGGGGTAGGATTTTCATTGACCTAAAGAAAGAAGGAAATGTGTGAGGAACTGAGAGAAACCAGTGTGACCCCAGGAGAGTGAGCAAAGATGAGCTTGGAGAGGCAGGCCAGGCCAGAGCAGGTGAACCAATAATAAGGATTCTGGACCTTCTCTGACTTACCTTGTTAAAAGATCCCTTAGCTACTATGCAGAGAAAGGACTGGAGGTAGGTAAATGTGTAAATGGATTCCAGTCATCCAGCCAAACATGAGAGTGTCTTGATCAGGTGTGCTGATGTGGATAGGCAAAAATTTGACATGGTAGGAGTTACTGGACTTCATTTCACATTTCAGGACTGTCCTTGATTATGTTTCACAGGATGGTGGCATGTTCAGCCTTCTTCTTAGTGTCCTCTTCTCATTTCATCCCTAACATGTCAAAGTGACTTCAGTATGGTCACACAGCTATCCAGAGTGGAATGTGGTTTTCTGGTCTGATGCTCCAGTAGACAAGGAAGGCAAAGACACCTTCTAACATGTTTTCTGACTCCTCTTTGGCTTCTCATCACTTCCTGAAGCAGGAGAGAAACGGCATGATGAAGACCTAGGGTTTCTCAGTGGAATAGAATTGAGTGGGGTTGGAGCAGTTTAGAGGGAAATGGGAATGATATCTAAGTGCTCTGTTTTTCAGACTTACATTCCCCAGTTGTATCAAAACTTCCTATTTTATCTGCTGTAGTCCCCTGAGAATGAAATTCTTTGTCAGAAAAGTCGCTTTCCATGCATGTTTGGACTAGCACCCTTATTTAATTAAATTGATTCAGATCCACAAACACCTATGGAGAACCTACTGTGTATCAGGCACTGTGGTGAACTGACATTATCCCATTTATTCCTCACCACGGCCTTGTGAGATAGGTATTGTCATGCTCAATTTACAGATGTGGAAATTGACCTTTAATGTAAAAAGTCAATATCTGCTCTCTGTTTTCATCAAAGAATGATAGAGCCATCAACACATCCCTTTCCACCAAGTTTATCCAAAATGAGTAATGGCCCAAATGCCATCTAAATGCATTTAAGCAGAACTGAACCTGGAGCAAACTCAGGTCATCTTAACAGCTGAAAAAATATAGAAATTTAGCAATAGGATAGATGCTGTCAGGTTAAATGGACCATTGTGGAGAAACAAAGTCAGCCACCATCAGAGTCAGTTAGTATTCAGCTTCAGGATATCTTGGACCTCACCCCACTCCCTGCCCCACTCTCCTAATATGTTAAGAACACCAGACCCAAATAAAAGGCTTTTCATTATAATTACCTCAAAACTTACAGACTTATACAAACACTTTTTGAAGGGCAAATGGACATCAGCTGTGCTGATATTTATGTGTGAAATAAATGAGATGAAAGTTGTGAGAAATTTTTAAACCTACGACTCTGTAGGGGAGGAAAACTTTTTCTGTCTTCCCTTCTACATTCTTTGGCTGGTCTTATAATTAAATTAAATTATAATTAAGCAAATTAACAAGAGAAAAATTTAATTTTGTACGTATGGGAGCCTATACAAATATGAGATTCAAAGAAGTGACCAAAGCATGTAGCTTTTATATCTTTTAGATGAGGAAACAATATATTTTTGAAGAAATAAAAAGAAAAGAAGTTTGGGCTTGGGATAATAAATTAGTGAGGAAGTAAAAGGTTTGTTTATATAAGTCTTCTTGGCCTTGAATTCCCTATCTCTGGTGATAAGGATGCCTTCTGCCCACGTGTTAGAGGGAGGGTAACTTTCACATGGAGATTTATTTCCTGCTTTCAGGAAGACAAAGGATGGTTGGCATGTCATTCTTGCACTGGCTGTTTCTTAAGTAACGTTAACTCAAAATAATCAATATGCCAAAGTGGCATGTTTTGCTCCCCTTCAACTCTTACTATAGAACTTTTTTAAAGCAGTTAAATTCTAGATATTTTAATTTAATTCATCCATTTAACATGACCCAGGCACATACTAGGTTCTAGGAATACGGAGCTGTACAGCATTATATTCATTTGTTAAATATGTTTACCCTTCTTTATACCAGAAGATATATGAATGACATCATTCCCAACCTTAAGAAGTGGGGAAGATTGACAAGGCTGTGAAAGTAAATACCCTGATAGAGATATGCCAAAGATCTACCCTAGCATGTGATGACTGGGGAGGGAATAACACAGACTGGGTTGGGGAAGTAGGGCACCCCCAAAAGAGGTTCCCTGGAGGAATAAATCAACTACACAAAAACCATCACTACAGTTTTGCTCAGTATGTGTGTTTTACGTTTTGCTCTGTTTGCCTCTCCTTTGCTAGCTTGGTCTCATAATTAAATTGACATATGGTTGGAGACCAACCATGATTTTAAGCAGGGTGTAGGTGGCTGGGCTCAGTCACAGAGTTGCTCTTCCTTTTAGCCAGCTGCATGCCTCATCTTCAAAAAGAAGATTCTTACGCTGTGTCTTCTGCTCCATCAGCCCATTCCTCTACTTCCATCTCGGAAACTTATTCATATGTTGCCCCCTAAGAGTTCCACTAGTGCAGCTGTGATGAAGTCCGTCTGCACATCCAGCCTGGCTTGGGAGACATCCTGCCGCACTGTCAGCATGATGGATGGGCCTGCATCATGGCAGCTGTGGTGGATGAAAGCAGTGAAGGAGCTCAAATCTTCCAGTCAGCTGTTCAGCCTACAAGTCAAATCCATGTTGGAGTCGTTGCTGTTTCCTTCCATGGATCTGGTTGACATATGGAAAAGGGCAGATTGTAACCTAAAGTGCTCACAGAGTTTTCCCACCCTCTGTGGCTCTTCTCTCCAATGTGACTGCTCATTATAGGGCTTTTGTGTTTTCTTGGTCCATTAACCCCCATTTTTAGGAGGGTGGATTTCTGTCCCTTAGCACCAATTACTCAAAGCACAAATTTATGCATCTTTTTATCCAACCGGCAATCCAAGGGCTTAATTCTCCAAGGTAAATTTTTATTTCTGAAGTTTCATTTAATTGAGGCTTATAGAAAACATTTTCTGTGCTTGGCTTGGTTAATATTGAGTCACTAAGGGAAAGAGTGAATAAAAGTAACCAAGGTAAATGATCTCACTGGATTCCTCTGCCCTTGATTTCACTGAAGAACTTTTATTTCAAATTGGAAATCAGCATTTCTCTCATTCATTCAATAAGTGAATATATAACTAGCAAATGCTATGTTCCAGGCATGGTTTATAGATGCTAGGAATGTGAAGATAAATAAGACGAACTTTGTCCTCCAGGAGCTCATGGTTTAGTGGGAGAGACTGACAAATAACCAGTGATTATAATATAATAAATGCTATTTAGGGGGAACACTGGATGCTGTGGAAACACACAGGTACAGCACCTGATCAGCCTCTGGGAGAGCCTGGGAGCCAGTCAAGGAAGGCTTCTTGTAGGAGCTGACAACTGAAATGAGTCTTGAAGGATCAGTGTGAGTTAGCCAGAGAAAGAGGCTGAAGAGGGCATATTGTGTACATGGCATAACATGAGCACAACTGGGAAAAGAAAAGACAGTCTCGGGGTGCCTGGGTGGCTCAGTTGGTTAAGCATCTGCCTTTGGCTCAGGTCATGATCTCGGGGTCCTAAGATTGAGCCCCAAAGAGGGCTCCCTGTTCCCTTTCCCTTTGTACCTTCTCTCTCTCTCTCAAGTAAATAAATAAAAATTCTTAAAAAAAAAAAAAAAAGACAAGAGAGTCTAATTCTTCCATGCCAGATTACAAAGTTTTTTATATAAAGTTTTGTTCCCCAAAATTATCTTTCCGAATAAACAGAGTTGCCTTATATTCGGGTCTTTAAAACCCTTTTATATTATAGAGCACCCTTCTTACTTACATTATTTTGAACCACAAATAGTTGTTTAAGGAAGACACAGTGGGGCGCCTGGGTGGCTTAGACAGTTAAGGGTCTGCCTTTGGCTCAGGTAACGATCCCAGGGTCCTGGGATCGAGCCCCACATCGGGCTCCCTGCCGAGCAGGGAGTCTGCTTCTCCCTCTCCCTCTGCCTGCCACTCCCCCTGCTTGTACTGTCTCTCTCTCTGTCAAAAAAAAAAAAAAAAAAAAAAAGACACAATAGCCTGGAATTACCTCTGTCACTGCTGGCTTGTATACTTATAGAAGTCATTTGACAAAAGAAGCAAAGAAATTCAATATAGATTTAGTGTAAATATGGGAGGGCAGTGGGAAATGACTTCACAATTGCAAGTCTTAGATATCATTGGAAATAAGCCTTTGAAAGATCACTTTAAAATGAAATGCAATTAGTGGTTACTTTGTGGAGATCATGAATATACACCCACAGGATGAATGGAAAGATAAAACTGTTCTTATTTTAAGCAAATGGACATTTGTGGCTTGAGATAAAATTTCCAGTGATAACATCATGTACAGACGAAAAAAAATTTCCATTTTCAAGATAGGAAAGCCATTTTCACTTTGTTCTCCTTTTTCAAATCCCCTAAATAATAAAGAGAACAAGAAACAGAAATTCAGACTTCATCTTTGATGAGGGAGATATGTTTAATCCTGAACTAGAATTTATGAAGACCAGAAAGTGGCAGAAGAATGGTAAGAGAACAGCAAGTTCAAATCTAAGTTCTCACCATGCAGGCATTCGAAGGACCCCTGAACAGCTCAGAAATAAAGGCATTAGGGCCCACAGGAGACAGGGGCTGGGCGGGAGATCAAGAGGAGGGCTTTTAGGAGAAGGTCTGTCCAAGGAGCAGCTGTTCCCCACTCCTGTTCCACACAGACAGGTACCCAGTCCTCCTCTCCCCCCCAGGAAGTCAACCAGAGCACCACCAGATTCTGAGGTAGCAGGCACGGAGGAGGTAGGAGTGAGAAGCCCTAATTTGTGCCCTGGACAGTGATTACCAATAGCCTACATGTGCCAGGTAAGGGGTTGGTGGATTCACTCCTAGAGAAAATGAACTGTCCGGGAGAAAAACCTGGAGCTACTGACATTTGAGAGTCCCCTTTTACCAACAGACCCCTCCCGAGTTTTGGCAAGGAACCTGACTGCCGAGAGACTACATTTCCTGGGCTCCCTCTCAGGGAGGTGTGACCACTAAAATTCTTTTTTCGTGTTTAATTTTTTTTTCTTTTTAAGATTTTATTTATTTATTTGTCAGAGAGAGAGAGCTCACACACAAGCAGGGGGAGCTGGAGGCAGAGGGAGAAACGGGCTCCCCGCCGAGCAGGGAGCCCCATGTGGGACTCGATCCCAGCACCCTGGGATCATGACCTGAGCCGAAGGCAGATGTTTCACCGACTGAGCCACCCAGGCATCCCAACCACTAACTAAATTCTTATCACCTTCTTTAACTCTATTCAAAGAAAGTTGCTTGTCCTCCCCTTTCCCTCGCTCCTTCTAATGGTAGGATGCGAATGTGCTGGTGAGGCAGCCCCAGCCGTGTGCACAAGGGAAGGACTCTGGGCGATGGTGGAGCAGCAAGGTAGGAAGAATAGAAAGAGCAGCAGCTTGTCCAGCACGATCAACTGTGGAGTGTTAAGAGAGAATGAAATGAACTCCTGACTTGTTTGAGCCACTTTGTTTGGGGACCTCTTTGTTGTAGCAACTTAGCCTGTAAGCTAACTAATACATTATGTATGTTAAAAACAACAAAAAAGACCAACCTGTCTTTTTGCCCAAATACTCTGTAGTGAAGCCTACCAGTTCATATCATGGACCAACTTCAAAACGGCTTTTTCGTGCTTCATTATTAAATATGAATGGACAGCTAAGAATGACTAGACATTTGATTAAAGCAACCAGCATGAAAGGCAGAACCCAGAGTGAAGAAACAGGAAAAGGGAGCTCAAAGGAATCAGAAGCACTTCAAGGAGCCAAAGAAAACTTCAAAGAAGACATAGTTAAATCCTCAGGGAGATAAGAGGAAGAAACTGCCTCCACGAAAAAAGAGTAGGATGCTCTTCATTCAGAGAATAAGAATGAACTCTTGGAAATTAATCATTTAAGAAGCAGGTAGTTTCAATAAAAGTGTTGGAAGATGAAATTACAGAGGTTTCCTGGAAAGTAAAATTTTAAAAAAGAGCAAGATGGGCAATGGTGAGAAAAAAATAAGAAAAATGAAGATCGTTAAGTCCAACATACTACTAATATGTTTCAGAAAGCCTGAGAGAAAGTAGTGAAGGGGACGATCAAAGAAATTATCAAAAACAATTTGAATATCACCGATATATAAAATGCCTGAGTTGAATAATACAGTATTTTCAGATAAACAGATTCAACTAAATAAATGTATAATTCAATTAATATAATATTTTAAGAACACATTTGACTACATTTCAACTATATCCCTAGAATATTATACATGTAAATTGGCCAGGAAGTCTTATAAGGCTTTTTGGCTGGGGATAAGAAGGCAGTCTTACTGGGAAAATGGGAGAGTGCCTGAGATTGAGGATCACCTTATATTTGATAGGTTCTGGAAACTTTACAAGGTTCTGAGGGCAAAAACATGGAGTGTGAAGGGGAGAGATTGCCCTGGCTCCTATCAGAATTCACCCAGTGATGGTTTGCCAAAACTAGGAGGGGGCTTCATATGCTGGCCATGATGTTATAGGCCTAATAGTGATTGCCAGAGTTCTGACATGAGTACCTGAGTACCATCAGCTTATGGTGACATTTCCTGAAGTAATCATAAGATGTTACATGTTTAGGAAAGAATATGATGGTTTTTGTTATAGACATACTGAGTTTGAGGTATCTTCGGGGCATCCAAGTAGAGGTCCACTCTACAGATCTGAAAAACAAAAGCTTTTAATGAGCTTTTTACTTTTTTTTTTATTATTATTACCTTAGAACTGAAATTCAGCTAGTATACGTTGGTGTGGCTGTATTGGTTGCTAAAATTTTGAAATACTTTATACTCATTGGTGAATGCTCACTTCTCCTAAAACCCCAAATGCCACCCTTGCCCACACCCTGGCTGTTCTGTCCCATTCAATCCTATTTACACGTTACAACCCCACAGTCCAGCAGCTAAAGGATTAACACCTGGCCCAGAAGTGGGCCTCCAAGACCCTGTTCCAGCCCTGCAGCTGTCCTGTCTGCTCTAATTATGAAAGTTTTTAATTTCACTCCTCTTCACAGCTCATGGAGGGTGAACGCATTTCCCACCTATCAACATGCTTTGTGTGTGTCGTGACCTTCCACAAATCTGATCCCCACATCAGGGAGCACTTCTCTCAAGTCTCCTCACTCCTGGCAGTCTGAACTGCTCATTGCTCCCTGACTCCCTGCATTTTCTCACCTTCATTTCTCTGTGCTCATGGCTCAGAAAACACTTTTCTCTGATTTCTGAACATTCTGTTGTAGTCATCTTTCAAGGCCAGGCTGTCTTTGCCTTCTACCAGCAAGACTTCCGCATTTAGAAATGAGAATTCTCTCCTCAAAGTAACCATCCCGTTCCCATGGGACATATCACTTCCTCTCTTATATTAGGGCTGTCTTAGTCCTTTCTATGAAGGCTTTTTCTATCATGGCAGGGCCATAATAATTGTTGAGTAAAGGAGAGTGTAAGTTTGAATTCAAGAACTCTGTGCCAATGGTCACTGGTGTGTAGTCGCTGGCAGTTTCACCATTTCTTTAGAACGTCTGTGTAGAATAATCTCAGATCCCCCAAATCTCCCTGAGTCCGTTTGCTATAATACAATATTTGGTTACATGTCAAAAAACAAAATTAAATCAGCAACAACCAAAAACAAATGCAGAAATGTTTGCCGATTTTCTGAACTGAAGTTTTTAGTCCATTCACGTTGTGTTTCGGTCATCTTTCTTTAATGTAAAATGGTGACAGTAATTTTCCATTTTCCGCACTTAATTAATCTTTGAGAAATCCTAGAGCAGAGCTTTTTCTAAGGAGTGTTGCACTGTTTGCTGCAGCAAATCAAGTTCCTATTGTGACGCCGGCGGCGGAGGATGAGTCATTGCTTTGGCTGGGACGACGTGTTTCCTGAAGTCAGACACAAGAGCAGAATACCTAATGGTACCTTGCTACCTATAATCTCTCTCCAGCCCTCACTCTCCTGTTGCCCTTCACAGAAGTCAAGTAAAAATCAAACTTCCCGTGTTTGGTTGAGCTAGCAAATAATTTGCACTTCTGGTCATTGTCATACAGACAAATATATTTTCCTGGCATGCACCTACTTCATTTTTTTCTTTCTTCTTTTAAATAAGATTGAGGCAAAATACAGGCCATGATGTGTTTCTCATGTGATGCCTCACTCTGTCGGACCCAGGACTGCTGTCTGCATGTGCCCTGGGTAGACACTGATGGAGAGGAGGATGGGCAGGAGGCACTGGCCGGGACCTGCGCTTGCCAGTCCCAGCCTGCTGGCCAGCACACCCAGCCAGGTCTCACAGCTGCAGTGCAGTCCTCAGCGAATCTTTGCTTTTTCAGATGTATGGGAAATGGAACTTCCTTGAGATGCCATTTTCCTCTCCTCTGAACCTGGAAAAGGCTGAATGGAACTAAGGCAGCTAATCTCTCTCATCTCCCTTACTTTTTCATTGATATCTTTTAATGAGAAGATTACATATCTCCCCCTGAGGTGAATGTAAATGAAATGAGCTGACGTACAGATAACGTCAGGGTCAGTGAGGAAAGCATGTGCAGTAGCATGGGGGGCACTGTGCTGTTTGACACATGGTTCTCAAAGCAACTGTCACGGGCAGAATCCTGAGGGGAATGCTCCATTGGCCGTTTTCTTCTTACTGGAATTAGAATCATGTCAAACGCCAACTCAACGGTACCTGTACCTAACCTGAGTCCTGCTGTAGAAGTTTCTATCGTGACATAGGAAATGCCCTACCGGGCCGTGCATCCCCTGGATTGCAGTGTCTCTACCTGTGATAACTTACCAGGTAGAAGAATCTCATATGTTTGATTGGGAAACTTTAGACTTCAGTCAGCCCAGAAGGTACGTGTGTGGAATGTGAAGAAGAGGCTCTGGACTTAACTGGGAAATGGGAGGGAAAGGCAACCAACATTAACTGTAATGCCGTCGGAGCATAACCTCCAGCTTTTTACCTCTGTGGCAGCAACTTTATACAAACAGTGTATTTCCCAAGCACTCTTATTATTAGTGAGGTACCTAAGTTCTCCAAAATGTTAGAGTGCATCGGTAGATGATTCCCACTTACCTACATTTTAATATGCCTTGTTGAATGGGAGAGGAAAGGGTGCATTCTAGCTCGGGCAGAGGAGTTACACATATTCTAAGCTTTGTGCTCTGTGACCATCATCCGTCATGGAGGTTGTGGGAAAAGTGAAGCTAAAAACCACTGTGGCATGAGCCCCTTTGCGAACTATGTCTTCTCTTTTTTTCCTCATAAGAGTTGGGACCCAGATATAGTCAGTATATTTTGAAGCTCCGTATTCTCTCTTGCTAGATCCATCTTATTCACTGAAGCACTATTCCCCCCGATAGCCTTTTCCTACCTGGCTTATTTCTGTGTTGTGAGTGATTAATGACATAGTGCCCACTTTTCCAGCTGTGTGATCTGGCCATTATTGAATGGCCACGACAGTAACTGGGGAATCTGAAGAAAAGCCCATTTTCAGAGTTATGTGAGGGACCTCAGCTCCTTTCCTCTCCCCGTAGCTGGAAGCCTTCAGTTAATAACCGGGAGGGAAACACTCACTGGAAAGTTGTATTGTGACACTTGGGAGAGGATCTTGCTTGGAATGCTTCATACAGCACTCCACGGTATTTTATCAAGATAAAATATATGAAAGAGTGAATTCTGCAAGGCAGAGGATAATTCCAAATGGTACCCCCCCAATAAATAAGTAAATGAATAAAACATCACAGTGGCACTAGAATGTAGACTTAATCTTTCAAGTGGCAAGGCTGTGGGGGCCCCGTTAGAGAATACTCAGCTTATTGTCCTCATACAGGCTCTGTTGCAGACAGACCAGGAGCATGGTTTGTTTCCCACTGTAAAAGGTGGGAGCATCCTGGAGGATGGCAGAGTGCAGTTTGTTTTCAGAGCTTCCGTCGTTCAAGTTATTAGAGACTATTTCTTGAAATAACTTGTCTTGAGCCAGAGCTGGCATCTTACTAGGGAAAATACACAACTGAGGGACCCAGTTTTCCTCACACATAAAATACTCTGTGTTTTAAACTTCTGGCAATTAATGTGCTCAATTTGAGTGAGTTAGAACTGCAGCCCAGCCAGAAGTATTTATGAGGTGTCTCTTTGCTCCCACCACAATTAGGTAGGTCACCTAAGGGATGCAAGGGAACAGAGGACACTGCCCTCCTGGAGCTTGCCGTCTGCTTGCCGAGATGGCAAAGCCTGGATTTAAACAAATTAAGATGTAAGCAAGGCTCAGTGCATTATTGAGCGGCACTAAATTTCACTAAAACATCAGGCCCCGACCTTCACAGTTGTCTTTCAGGGTCTGCTAAAGCCCCCCGCTCCACAAAGTCCTCTTGGATCGTGTCAGAGAAAGGAAGATTCCTCTTGGAACGGGTCTGTTTGTTCTTGACCCCAGAGCCTTGCAACTTGCCTGTGGAGTCCAGTGACATTATCAGGGTATAGACTGGTTTCTAGCCTGCCCAGAAAAAAGGAGAGTGCCTCATCTTGTGGTTCTTTGAACTCTAATTTTAGATTGTATATGTGTCTATTACTGTTTGTATATCTGGTATATCACAAATACTACTTATTTGTGTGTTTGTCTAGAATCGTAGGCAGCTCGAAAGAGGGTTAACATTATTTTCTGGCTCTCTAGAATGCTACTACATGCCAGTGAGGTTTACTTGTTCTGGGATTGCGCTAAAACAGAATAACGAAATTTTAGTTATATCTTCTGAGTAAACCTGAATTACTCTGAAAATATCTAAAGCTCTTAAACTTTCTTTCTCATTATATATTTCCTGACATTCTTTTTTCCTCTTCATTCTCTTCTTTCTCCCATTTTGCTTCTATATTTCCCATTCTTCTCTCCCCTCTCCTCTTCCTCATCTCTCTCTCTCTTTTTTTTTTAAGATTTTATTTATTTGTCAGAGAGAGAGCATATACAAGCAGAGGGAGCAGCAGGCAGAGGGAGAGGGACAAGCAGGCTCCCCACTGAGCAGGGAGCCCGATGTGGGGCTCGATCCCAGGACCCTGGGATCATGACCTGAGCCGAAGGCAACACTTAACTGACTGAGCCACCCAGGTGCCCCTCTTTTTCATAATATCTAAGAAATGCCACATAAAGGTCAATTACATACCCATTCATTAATTCAGTGAATTTCTTAATACTAACCAGCATTGTACTAGCTAATGTTTTTTTTGAGTACTTACTTACTAGGTGCCAGATATTCTGCAAAATGATTTATATGAAGTATTTAATCAGTAAGCTACATATTATTATTATCCCTATTTTATAGACGAGAGAACAGAAACTTAAGAGATTATGGAACTTGCCCAAAGTCTCATAACTAGTAAGTAGGTTAACTGAGACTTAAACTCTTCAGAGGTCATATGCCTCATATAGAGTGAGGTCTCAGTCATGTAGTGTCTCCAAGACACACTTTTAGAATGCAGCAGAATGATTAAGAGTGTGGTATTTGGAATTAGACCGGTTTGAATCTCAACATGGCCACATATTAGCCATATTAACACTGGCCAAATAATTGTACCTCTCCAAGCCTCGGCTTCCTCACCTACAAATATGGAAAATAATAACTTACCAAGTGGTTGGGAAATACTACATGTAAAACTTCAAGCCCAGCATGTAGCCAAAGTTCAGTAATGTTTGCTAGAATTATTATTTATGGGGAAAAATAGCATCTGCCCCTTCTGCTATCAACTTCATTTCATTACAAACATATTTTGAAATATTTTTCATTGTCCTCAGTGGGACAATGAAATTGGGAATTTACCATTAATGAATGTGTCTAAATATTTCTTGAATCTATTCATGTCCTCATCAGGTGCAGTTGTTTTTTTTAAGTTTTTATTTTAATTCCAGTTAGTTAACATACAGTGTAATATTAGTCTCAGGTGTACAATACAGTGATTCAACACTTCCATACATCACCCCGTGCTCATCATGACAAGTGCACTCCTTAATCCCCATCACCTACTTCACCCATTCCCTGCCCACCTTCCCCCTGGTAACCATGTTTGTTCTCTATAGTTAAGAGTCTGTTTCTTGGTTTGCCGCTCTCTTTTTTTTCCCCTTTGCTCATTTGTTTTGTTTCTTAAATTCCACATATGAGCAAAACTGTATGGTATTTGTCTTTCTCTGACTGACTTAGCATAATATCTCTAGCTCCATGTTGTTGCAAATGGCTAGATTTCATTTTTTTATGGCTGAATAATATTCCAGTGTGTGTGTGTACCACATCTTCTTTATCCATTCATCAGTTGATGGACACTTATACTGCCTCCATAATTTAGCTATTGTAAATAATGCTGCTATACACCGGGGTACATGTATCCCTTTGAACATCTTGTGCAGTTCTGGAGGTTAGTAACAAGCTCTAAAATTTCCCACGTGTTGTGTGAGGGAGCATAATACAGTACTTCCAATTTATGGTTCCAGAATGATCTTCAGTCTTCTACCTAATACCCTGGTGCTTCATCAGTTATTTGGATATTGGTCTAAAGGAAAGAAATCCATGAAAAACTGATGGAGAATAGAATATTCTGCAACAGTCTGCCTTCTGACCTGAGTGTCTGTCTAGCTATATGTCTGGAGATCAGGCTGAGAATACAGAGACCTGTTTCTTTACTCTTGGCATCTGACCTTGTTCAGCTAGCTTAGCTTCTCCAATCTGATGTGGGAAACAGGTAGTGACTTCATCATCACTCCCAACTCCTTGAAATTGTTATATGAAAGGCACTTGAAAAGTATCAAGTAATGTGATTCAGCAGAAATGAATCCGGTGCATATAGATTTGATTTCCTGCATGAAATTTTATATTGCAGGAATTTTCTGTCAAAGGTAAAGCAGAGTGCTTTTTTAAAGTTATGCCCCACATGATGAGTTTTTAAGTTATGTCCCAAACCAAGCTCGGCAGGCACAGAATCTCAGGTTTAATAAAGCTTTCTTCCTTAATTAAGAAGTGGGAGGTTTTGTTCAACTCTGAGATAGTTTCAGTACTTGAGAAATAGAATGATCAAAGCCTAAGTAGAGATTTCGACAGTATGCACAGCAGCTCTGGCTTTGGTGATGTCAGGCAGCGAATGGCTTTGGCAGCTCAGCTCTCAGCTTGTTCTTGCATGCAGTGCTTTCTCATCTTCCTTTAGCCATGGTTACTGCCACATATGCAGTGGCTTGTGTTGACAAATAGTTGTTGACTCTTACGTCTAAACTTCTAACTTACTGGGAAGTGTGGCAGTTTTTCTTGATTAGCATTTCTCAAATATTTTTGACTTGACCTAGAGAAAGAACTATGTTTTATATCAGAACATGTGTGTATAAAGTTGTGTATACAAACACACATAAACACACATACATAAACTAGAGACAAGTTTCATGAAATAGAGCTCACTATATTTTCTATTCCACCTTATTCTCTTTTCTACTTAGTTTTAAAGGACTCTTCTTGGTCATGGCCCACTAAATTGATTGGAGGGTCTGCTAAATAGGCTGTCGCCCATTATTTGAAAGACACTAGCCTGAGGATTCCCCTTAGTCCAAGCGTCATTGATCTTCACATGCCCTCGAGAGAAGACTTTACATCCTCTTCAGCTCATCCCCAATGTATACACATACCACCTTCATGACCGCTGACACTACCACTAGACCCTTTGGACCTTCAGGTAGAGAGAGCATCATTAGCTGCTACCAGGGGGTTTTCTCCTAGTAAGACTCCAGCTTTTTCTCATAGGAGCCAGAATCTTAAAAACTTTGTGAATTTTGAAAAGCAACTTACTCTCCTAAATTTTGAGTACTAGGAGGTGTCAGGAACTCAAGAGTTCCTGTGAAATGCCAGGTCTAGTTCAGTGCTCTGTACACAGTAGGACTGCAGTAAATATTTGTTCATCAGTTATGGTCTGAGATCTGCACTGAACACAATGGAAACAGGGCTCTTGCAGAGATGGCACTGACTTGTGCTGGACACAATAGTACTGCTTCTCCATAGATGGGTGGAGTCTAATAGACAGGATATAAAGTTGTAGGGTTATTAGGTAGAGTAAGAGTCCAGGGAGGGCATACATTCCTGAATATATAAGACACCAAGAAAATCAGACAGGCATTCTGCTCCAGGATCTGAGGCGCACACATTGGTCACTTTTCTTAGAAAACTTACTGAGTCGGGCGCCTGGGTGGCTCAGATGGTTAAGCGTCTGCCTTCGGCTCAGGTCATGATCCCAGAGTCCTGGGATCGAGTCCCGCATCGGGCTCCCTGCTCCTTGGGAGCCTGCTTCTCCCTCTGCCTCTCTTTCTCTCTCTCTCTCTCCCCCTCTCTCTGTCTCTCATGAATAAATAAATAAAATTAAAAAAAAAAAGATTTAGAAAACTTACTGAGTCTACCTCAGGATGGCAATGGGGTGATGGAGGTTGGGAATTCAAATTCTAAATTCCTTCTCCATCAGCATTGTCAGTCCTAGCAATAGGGACCTGGATCCTGACACAAAGAGAAGGAATGATTTGGTCCTCTTTTACCAACTTGCAGACTATGTTATTGCTGCTCCCAAGCCCCAGATGTCCTTAATATTGCTAAATAAACATGGTGGCAACAAAACTAGTATCATTTAGAGACAAACAAGGAGTAGAAAAAACATAATAGATAATTTATGAAAAGAGTAACAGGGGCGCACCTGGGTGGCTCAGTCGTTAAGCGTCTGCCTTTGGCTCAGGTCATGATCCCAGGGTCCTGGGATCAAGACCCGCATCGGGCTCCCTGCTCAGTGGGAAGCCTGCTTCTCCCTCTCCCACTCCCCCTGCTTGTGTTCCTTCTCTCACTGTGTCTCTCTCTGTCAAATAAATAAGATATAAAAAAAAAAAGAAAAGAAAAGAGTTACAAATTTTATGAGCTAGAATATATTCCAAACTTGCCTTGCTTTTTAAGGAAATAGTTCATAGAATTTTAGAATGGTGGTGGTGGGCGGGGGAGACCTTAGATAGTGTATGGTTTAGTCACCTCATTTTATAGCTGAGGTCCCCAGAAGCTAGTAAATGGCAAAGGTGACTAAATAAGCCCAGATCTTCAAGAATCTGAGGCTTGTTTCCCCATATTCACACAACCTCTTGAAGCGAAGAGCATTTATCCTCTGGTAAGAAACAGTAAACAAAAATGTCATAGTTTTAGCCACTGTTGGACTTGGTGATGCTAAAATGGACAAACAAGCGGCAATATTTGCACAGAGGGGCCGCATTTATGGTAACAAATTTCGAGCCACAATGTTTGTGGTTTAGGAGTGACCTTTGCAAGGTTTCCTGATGTTAGTTATGGAGCTCCTGTGACTCCTTGAAGTGACTCATTTCAGACATTGGGTTTCATGGCAGACATTTGCCTTTCTAAGACATCTGTCACCACAGAATGGAAATTACCTCACAAAAGTGATTCCCAACCATGAAAGGACAAAGGGCAGCTTTGGTTTTCTCCCCTACTCCCACATCACACAGACCCAGTGGTTACTAGTCAAAGACATCACATCCAAGAAACAGGTGAAACTTTAAATCATGGACCCTTGGAATCTCAGAATTGGATTGCCATTTATTCCACCAGTGTCTGGTGCATGAATTAATGGAAGGTTCTACAAAACTGGTAGTGGTTGTGTGTGTGTGTGTGTGTGTGTGTGTGTGTGTGTGTGTGTGTGTATTTTTTTTTTTTTTTTTTTTACTTCTCCCTAGACTAGAACCGTTCCAGAATGAATCTGTTACCTGTCCAAGCTGTTGTCCAAGAGTTAGTCTGGGAATGAGAAATCCAGGGGGAGGACAGTGATTCTCAAAGAACTGTGTTGTCCCTGCCTAGTGCTCTCCAATGAGAACAGAATAAGTAGCAAAAGAAATAAACTTAGTATCAGTACAGATCAAGGAAGAACAGCCTGACAGGACTGTCGGACATAATCTGGAACACTGAGACAGACTAGAATTTTTTTTTAAATCTTTTAAAACAGTATTTTTTTTTTCTGTTCTCAGAAATGATAACAAGGCAGCTCTACCCATAGATAGGCACAGAGGATCAGGTGAGTTCTTATTCCTTTATTAGACCATCTGAACACTCATGGTTTCATTCTGCTACCCCTGGGGTCTGTTTTTCATAGATTGTCTATGCAAGCAACAAGCACTTTGCCTGATGGGTCTATGACACATTAGTGTCACTTTGACCTTGGTCCACTTGCAGCTGGTACCATCAGGAATTTTGGCTAAATTTTGTTTTGTTTTGTTTTTAGATTTTATTTCTTTGACAGAGAGAGACACAGCGAGAGAGGGAACACAAGCAGGGGGAGTGGGAGAGGGAGAAACAGGCTTCCCGCTGGAGCAGAGAGCCCGATGTGGGGCTTGATCCCAGAACCCTGGGATCATGACCTGAGCCAAAGGCAGACGCTTAACCGACTGAGCCACCCAGGCACCCCTCTGCTAAGTTTAAAGATTTTATTTATTTATTTGAGAAAAAGTGAGAGAGAGAGAGAGAGCGCGCACGAGACAGGGGAGGGTCAGAAGGAGAAGCAGACTCCCCGCTGAGCAGAGAGCCCAGTGTGGGGCTTGATCCTGGTACTCCAGGATCATGACCTGAGCCGAAGGCAGCCGCTTAACTGACTGAGCCACCCAGGTGCCCCTGAATTTCGGCTAAGTTTAATAAGAACTGTTGCTCATATAGTAGAACTAGTGACTTCTATCCTTTATTTCTAAGAACTTTTACGTATTCAGGCATGGTTCGAGAATTTGACCCCAAACTCACCTTCTATCCAACAGGAATTAAGATTGTACCTGCCACTAGGTTAAAAAAAAATTATTAGTGAATCAAATCATTCTATAATCTGTAACTAAATAATTATTTTACTAACCTTTCTAGAGTCTCTGTATTATCAATAACTACTATAATTTTTATCACGATTTCCAGCTGTCTAACCACTGAACTCATTCACGGTTAAACCAGTCATAACCACCCACGTTCTTAAATGTTCTCTACTCAATAGTCCTCAACAAACATTACATTCTTCAGGCCTTATTTCTGGTTTATCAGTGCCACCCAGCTCTCAATTTAATGAAGCTATTGATGTAAAGACACACAGACTTTGAAATTTTTACTAGTACAAGAGTACCAAACCAAGATACTGCATCTTTTAAAAATCAGCTTGTTTTTCAAAGAAATCACTGACATGTAATAATATCACATAGGCTAAAGACTTGTAAGCATGGTGATGGGACCTGATGAGCAGGAGGTAGCAGTTACTCTAGACATAGTGGTAAGACACTTCCATGCCAGAGAATGGGAAATAAATCCCACTGAAATTCGGGGACCTTTCACGTTAGCAAAATTCTTAGAGGTCTAGTGACCTGGAGCGTGTTGTGATCTCTCTCCTCAGGTGAAAGATAAGTTGTTGCATCTGGCCCGTCCTACCACCAGAAGGAGGCACAACACCTAGTAGGTCTCTTTAGATTTTGGAGGCAGCGTATTCCTCTTTTGCATGTGCCCATTTACTGAGCGACCAAAAATCTGCTAATTTTGAGTAATGCCCAGAACAAGAGAAGGTTCTGGAACAGGTCTGCGCTGCCATGTAAACTGCTCTGCCATTTGGTCCATTTGGTCCAGCAGATCTGGGGGTGCTTGAGTGTCACTGAAAGAGAGGGATACTGTTTGGAGCCTTTGGCAGGCTCTGTAGGACTCACAGGAAACACTAAGGATTTGGGGACAAAACCCTGCTATCCTCTGCAGATAACTATGTATCAAGCTTTTGAGAAACAGCTTTTGGCTTGCTAAGGCTAGGCAGCTTTTGGCTTAGTAGACACTGAACACTTCACCATGCACCACCAAGTTGCCGTGTGACCTGAGCTGCCCATCATGAACTGGGTGTTGTCTAAGCCACCAAGCCATAAAACTGGGTGTGCACAGTATTCCATTATCAAAAGGAAGGTAGTGTATGCACGATCAGGTTCAAGCAGGCCCAGAAGGGGCCTTCAAAGTTATATGAAGAAGTGGCCTAATTGCCCATGGTCCCCATTCCTGCTACACCACCTTCTCTCTCCCATCCTGTACCTATGGCCTCATGGGGCGATCCCTATGACTAGTTAACTGAGGAAGATAAAACTTAGGCCTGGTTTATGGATAGTTTTGCATGATATTGAGGCACCACTCAAAAGCTGTCATGCTGAAGCCCCTTTCTAGGACAGCCCAAAAGAACAGTGGTGAAGGGGAGTCCTCCCAGTGGACAGAATTTCAATCAGTACATCTGATTGTTTGTTTTGCTTATAAGGAAAAATGGCCAGAGGTACAAGTCTATAACAGTTCGTAGGTGGTAAGTAGCCAGTGGTTTAGATGGTCAGAGACTTAGAAGGATTGTGATTGGAAAATTGGTGACAAAGAGGTCTCTGGAAGAGGTAGGTGGGTAGACCTCTCTGAATGGGCAAAGGATTGCAGGATATTCACGTCCCATGTAAATGCTAACTAAAGGATGGCCTCAGGAGGATTTTAATAATCAAGTGCATAGGATGACACATTTTGTGGATATTTATCAGCCTCTTTCCCCATCTACTTGTCAGTGGGCCTGTGAATACGATAGTGGAAGTTATGCATGAGCTCAGCAACACTGACTTCCACCAACCAAGGCCAACAGAGACCTACACTGAGTCCCCAATATGGCACCATGCCGAGATGAATAGCTACCTACCTGGTACAAATCCATTACATTGGACCACTTCCATCATGGAAGGAGCAGCACTTTGTTCTTCCTAGAACAGACACTTAACTCTGGACACAGATTTGCCTTTTTTGCACATAGTGCATCTGCCAAAACTATCGTCTGTGGACTTATCTGCTGTAATGGTATTTGACACAGACATCACTTCTGATCAAGGGACTTGATAGGCCTATGCTCATGGAGTTCACTTGTCTCACCATGTTCCCATCATTCTGAAGCGGCTGGCTGGATAGGATGGATGGTGGGATGGCCTTTAGAAGACTCAGTTACAGTGCCAGCTAGGTGGCAGTACTAGGGCTGGGACTGTTTCTCTCACAGCCAGACTCCATGGGTCTAGGAATAAAGGGCTAGAAATAGAAATGGTCCACTATAACTCCTAGTAACCCCCTAGGGAAATTTTCATTTGCCATCCCCTTGACTTTAGGTTCTGCTTCTCTAGAGTTCTTAGTTCCAGTGGGAAGAGTGCTTCCACAAGGGAACCCAACAGTGATTCCATTGAACTGGTAGTTGAGACTGTCACCCAGCGTCTGGGGCTACTCATGCCTCTCCATGAACAGGTGAAGAAGGGGGTAACTGTACTGGCCAAAGTGATTAATCCTGACTACCCAGGGACAATTGGGCTGCTGCCATACCACAGAGGTAAGGAAGAGTATGTCTTGAATATAGGAGATCTTTTATGGCATCCCCTAGTACTCCTGGGTCCTATGGAGTAATAGAAAACTACAGCAGCCCAGTTGAGGACGGCTAATGGCCCAGCTTTGTAGGAATGTAGGTTTGTGTCACCTTACCAGGCAAAGAACCATAGCCAGTTGAGTTCCTTGCCAAGGATAAAAGGAATGTGGAATGGGTAGTGGCACAAGATGGCTACAAAGGTTACATAAGAAGACCACATACACGTATTCATGTAAATATACATATACATATACATATAAAGAGAGCTATGATCACATGACCAGTTGTTAAAACAAGGACTCATAAGGGCATTTCTTCCTTATTTTGTTATGAATATGGTTGTATATATATTAACCAAATATTTTTCTTTTCTTCCGTCTTCTCTCCTTATCCTTTAATGTCAGATATATTAATAATAGCATTATACCTCAGTATATAAGTTATAGGAGAAGTGTGAATATTACTCAAGGACTTTGCATCCTCTTCTGGGGAGCAGGTTAGTGTGTTTTCAAATGTATGTGGGATATTTGTATCACAGTGGAAGTATGACTTTGTTATATTGACTTTATTTGGAGATTAAATATGATTAAAAGAGATGTGTATAAGGGGCCAGGTTGACATAGGATGGAGTGTGATGATAATTTTTTTTAAAGATTTTATTTGTTTGTTTAGAGAGTGCGTGTGCAAACAGAGGGGGGCAGGGGGAGAGGAAGAGAAAATCTCAAGCAGACTCAGCGCTCTGTGGGGTCCATCTCACGACCCTGAGATCACGACCTGAGCTGAAATCAAGAGTCAGACACTTAACCAACTGAGCCACCCAGTGCCCTGGAGCATGATGATCATTTTGATGTGTCAGCTTGGCTAGGCCATAGTCCCCAGTTATTTAATCAAACACAAATACTGTTTAATTGAACTGTTGCTGTGAAGGTGTTTTGTAGATGTAATGAAAGTCCATAATTCATTGACTTTAAATAGGGGAGATTATTAAAGATAATCTGAGTAGGCCTGAATCAATAAATTGAAAGGCCTTGGAGCACCTGGGTGGCTCAGTTGGTTAAGCGTCTGACTCTTGATTTCAGCTCAGGTCATGATCTCATGGTCATGAAATTGAGCCCCACATTGGGCTCTGCACTGGGCGTGGAGCCTGCTTGGGATTCTCTTTCTCCCTCTCAATAGATAGAAAGATAGAGAGAAAGTCCCCTTAAAAAGAGGACTGAAGGGCGCCTGGGTGGCTCAGTCGTTAAGCGTCTGCCTTCAGCTCAGGTCATGATCTCAGGGTCCTGGGATCAAGCCCCACATCAGGCTCCCTGCTCGGCGGGAAGCCTGCTTCTCCCTCTCCCACTCCCCCTGCATGTGTTCCCTCTCTCGCTGTCTCTCTCTCTGTCAAATAAATAAATAAAATCTTTAAAAAAAAAAAAAAAAAGAGGACTGAAGCTTCCCTGAGAGCAGAAATTCCATCTGTGCATAGCAGCTTCAGTCGGTGCTCATGAATTCTTGCCTAACCTTCCTGAGGACTTGCCCTGTGCATTTCAGACTTGCTTAGCCAGCCACCACCTGGTGTAAGCCAATTCCTTGCAGTAAATCCTTTAATATATCTTACACACACACATACACACATTTCTACCTCTATCTCCTACTGGTTCTGTTTCTCTGATTAAACCCTCATCAATACAGCCTCCGATGTCCCTAAAGCTTTTGTCCTACTGCACTAAATTTGCAGGGTAAGGTAGCAGGCAGCTCCCCCTGCCAATATTTCCCACTCAAAGTCAGCCTGATTTTTTATTCACAGCACTCTCTGAAACTCAAGTGGCACAATTTGGCAGTGAAAACAACCAGCACCCACACATTTTCTAGCATGTGGGAGAAATGTGGCCAGACACTGAGACTTCACATTAGCAATCATGTCTGCCTCTGTTACTATTTCTAAATATTATTTGGTGTTGCTTGTGAATTGTTTTAAGACATGTCAAAGGGGGTTCTGAGAGAAATCAATGGTAAAAACAGAAAACCGAAAAATTGATGTGGTTTTGAAAAATAGTGGGCCCAAGAAACCTGCCAAGTCATTGTCATTTTAACTGATACATCTTTGCCTAGATCTGGGTTAAGTACACCCATAATTCAGTAGGTTTTGCTTAGGTATTTACAGTCCGTGCTGCTATAATGTGACCTCTACATTGCCCCAAATCAACATGCTGTGCAAAATCATAAAACGAAAACCAAGTCTAATGGGAAAAATGGGATATTAACACAACACACAAAAAATTATCAATGACATATTTTAAAAGAATAAGAACCTAATAAAAATAGTAGCAGTTTTCCACATATTAAATGGTAATGAAATACATAAGTACTACAGTAACTATGGCAAAGCCTTGAAAAAGCCCTGCAGTTTGCTTGTGGACTGGTGCGTTGGAAGGTATGTGGCTTGTGAGCTCTTGCGAGGTAGAGGAAGGCAGGCTATCCGAAATTGGACAGACAGCTGCAATACATGTGTAACACACGCGGCAGTCTGGGGTAACTGGTAGATATTTGAGGTGTGTGCGTGTGTGCATTTTGCTACATACCTCACTTCAACTGGGTGCACTAGTCTGCATTCACCTAGTGTTTCTCATGGATGAGATACCATAGATCAGTCACACTGGAACACATTTGCATTGTCAAAACAAGTGTGATTACAGGACTGACTGTACTACATAAAGAGATCACCATCTTTTATCTATTTTCAAAAATCTCAAAAATTCTTTGGAAGTTTGGCACAGGTTTATTTTTTAGCAAAACTTAAGGTGAATATAGATGTTTTCCAGGAATCCTGCATTTGATGGTAAAGTGCTGTCACAGACCCCACTGAGATCTAAATACACCTTTATACAATCTGAAAAATTCTGATTTCCAAAACACATCTACCCGTAAGGGGAGAGGGAAGAGTAGAAGCATATTACTGAGTGCAGGCGGCATGGCGGGTGCTGTGGATGTAGAACAAACAAGGTGCAGTACCTGTCCCCAGGGCCCTTGCAGTCTGGGAGCTGTAGCGTGCTCTGTGGTACTGTAGTAGATGTCTGTGCACGCACAAACGGAGAACCCAGGAGGGAGTCATTCTTTCGGGCCAGAGTGTTTAAGGACAGCTGTCCAGGGAACATGTCACCTGGAATGTGTTTGGGGGAACAGCTAGGAGTTCTCTGGGCAAAGGCAGGAAGATATTCCAGGTAGAAGTACATGAGTGAAGGTGTGAAAGCACAGAGTCACAGAAGATCCAAAGTGACTGCTTTAGTATCACACCACTATAATGTGGTCTATTAGTTGGCTAAGGCTGCCTAACAAAGTACTACAGAATGGGGAACTTAAACTACACACTTTGTTGGCTCATGATTATGGAGGCTAGCAGTCTAAGATCAAGGTTTCACTGTTGCTGCTGAGGCTTCTTTCCTTGGCTTGTAAATGGCCATCTTGTCCTTGTGCCCTCACAGGGTCCTCCCTTATGTGTGTCTGTCCCAGTCTCTTTTTACAAGGACACTAGTCACATTGGAATACAGCCTACCTGATGAGCTCATTTTACCTGAATTACCTCTTTAAAGACTCTGTCTCCAAATACAGTCCTATTCTGAGGTACTTGGGGGTTAGGACTTTAACATACGAGTTTTGAGGGGACACAGTTCAGCAGTTCAGTTCATAACCCATGGTGTGGCACAGAAGTGTGAGCAAAAGCACACGGAAGCCAGAGGCGGGTGTGGTCAGTTATTGCCTGGGTTGGTGACTTGGGAAAACTTCAAGGACATAGGTCTTGAAGGATGAATAGAAGTTCATCAGGTTGAGAAGGAAGAAGATGATGTTTCTGTCTGAGGAAACAGCAAATCTTTAGGCCTGCCTCAGAGGTCTAGAACATATACCATAGCCCGTCCACGTGCGTGTGCAGGACCTGGCATTCCCTGATATGGGCTGGTCACCACACTCTCTGCTTGTGCCCCTGACTTGTGAATGCCAGTCACCACCACCCTTGGGCCTCTCACCATTTGTTCCAGGGACCCCTGCCCCCTTCTAAAAGAGTATTATTGATCCTGTCTCTTCATTTTCTGAATCAACACAACAGCAAATATCTGCCACCCTCTGTGCTTCCCCAGGAAAGGAGACAATACTTCCTTCCTTCCTCATGTAACTTGACAGCCACCATGATACCCCTTCCCTCCTCTCTGGAAGTGGGATCTCAGTCCTTAGTCTTTTTATGACATGGCACCAGAGAGTGCGGCCTACCTGACACGTTGCCAAATGTACTGGGATTACTGGATGTGGTAAAAATGTGATAGCCACCGAGTGCTTGTGGATTACTGTGCTTCTAGGAATCTTTTTTTTTTTTTTCTAAGAGAGGGAGAGACAGAGAATCTTAAGCTGTCTCCATGCCCAGCGTGGGAACCCAATGTGGGGCTCAGTCTCACAACCCTTAGATCATGACCTGAGCCGAAATCAAGAGTCGGATGCTAAACTGACTGAGCCACCCAGGTCCCCCTCCAGTAATCTTTTTTAACTGAACAGTTTCTTCTCAAAAGTACTCTGATGTTCCAGAGCTAAGGAAAATGTAGTGAAATTACCTTTTTTTTTAAAAAGATTTTATTTATTTATTTGACAGAGACAGCGAGAGAGGGAACACAAGCAGCGGGAGTGGGAGAGGGAGAAGCAGGCTTCCCATGGAGCAGGGAGCCTGATGCGGGGCTTGATCCCAGGACCCTGGGATCATGACCTGAGCCGGAGGCAGACGCTTAATGACTGAGCCACCCAGGCGCCCCTACCTTTAAATTAAATTACAGGATTCAGACAGTTGCGGTGTACTGTGTCCTAATATATGCTATTTACATGCATGCTTGAAATCAGAACTTGATGTAAACATTAGGTTTATTTAACCAAAATGTTTCAGTCATCTCATTAGAGTTTACTGAACAGTGTACTCTGGATTGTAGGGGAGATGTGTATACGAAATATATGGTACCTAAAGAAAATAAAAGATTTCTGAAAGAGGGGTGCCTGGCTGGCTTAGTCAGTACAGCATGCGACTCTGGATCTCAGGTTGTAAGTTTGAGCCCCATGTTGGGTGTGGCGGTGACTTAAAAATAAAATTAAATTAAAAAAAGCTTTTTGAAAGAAATAAGTGATTCCCACGGTCTGTTCAGAGGGGGACTAGTCATGACAGATATCAGAAAGTCAACTCTGGGAAGCACCACATATTCCCTGCTCTTTTGGAAAGTGATAATGATGTCAGCATATTAAAGACTCTCAAAGGTCTCATAGTAAAGAAACATATTTAACCTTATTTTACCTGGATTCTCAAATGCACTGGCCTTTGAATAAGAACCTGGCACCAACCATAGAGCACATTCTGAGAAACCCCAGACCAAGACATTTGTGATGCTTAAAATGAACTACCATAGGGAAATTCTGTTTCTCATTTGGAAGCATACCATATAAATCCAGTGCAGATAAATTGTACACTTTTATTATTTTAGGTTTAGAAATGAAAATGTTAAGAATTGCGTCTTTACGACAAATGGAAAATGAATCAGATTTGCTTGACTTACGCAGTGATTTTTAATTTTTAGGATCTTCTACATAAACTAGCAATTATGATGATGCAGCCATCAAATGGCATGTAATTATATCCATGACATAATGGATAATGTGCACCCTTTTAAATGAAAAAAAATTCCCTAAAGTAATTATTGGACGATGAAAATAAATTAATTCAGTACTTAAAGAATGAAAATTACTGTGATCCCTGAAGCAGTCTATATGCATATATAGGTTCTTTCATGTGAAAAATTGCAACAGAAAATTGCTGAAATATTAAGACAATATAGCACCCACTGCCTTTTCTACTATAAATTCAGTCTTACCACTTAAGATGGTAAATTTCCAGAGAGGCTGGTAAGCAGATGTTTCATGGCTATTAAAAGTTGGATCAGGATTTGGGCCAAGTACTCTTTGTCTCTGGGGCCCACACACTTAACCCCTAACTAGAGCTGCAGCCGGTAAAAACAAATTTAGTAGGAATAACCTTTCTTCCTTCTCCCTCCCCTTTTCCCCCTACTGTCCCAACCACCCAAGGAAAGTAGATTGGTGTTATAAAATTCTAAAACACCATCTTAAATATGCTAATGTTGGAGATGACTTTGCTAAACTACACATACTTCTAATGTATGGCAGTTGTATCTTGGAATATTTCATATTACCATTGCAGAAGTGCTCTGTTTTACTACATTGCTAAAACTGCTTTGATCTTTTAGACCCCATCTGTATAAAAATATTCACAGTAAGGGTCGGTGTTACCTCTGAAGAAGATAGCTGCTAGTGAGTTATCATGCACTTAATCCAGTTGATTCCATGGAGACAAGGCAGCCCCCAAATCATAAACTGATTATAAAATAGTTTATTTACTGGGTTTTTGTAGACCCATGCTCAGGTTTTCATAATGGTTGTTGTGCCATAGCATTGCAAATGTTTCATAAAATTTAGCTACTTGCCTTTTTTTTTTTTTTAAAGATTTTATTTATTTATTTATTTGACAGATAGTGAGAGCAGGAACACAAGCAGGGGGAGTGGGAGAGGGAGAAGCAGGCTTCCCGCAGAGCAGGGAGCCCGATGCGGGGCTTAATCCCAGGACCTGAGCGGAAGACAGACGAAGGCAGACGCTTAACAACTGAGCCACCCAGGCGCCCCTAAATAAAATCTTTAAAAAAAAAAATGTTCCAAGAGACAATGTTCATAATAGCAAAAAACTGAAAACAATCTAAATATCCACCAGCAGGAAAAGACATAAGTAAATTATAGTATATTCACTTTCTGATGGCTGAGAAATATTCCATTGTATTTATAAACAATGAATATAATTAGTAGTCTTTGAAGACCATCAAAGAACATCAGGCAAGTGTTAAAAGAGCTGACCTTATATAAAATGAGTTAATTAAAAATTTTAAATTAAAGAAATTCTCTAAGATGCTACAGGTATCATTACATTGTATAACTGGTCTTTGGCACTAATGAAATAAATGAATATTTTCTGTGTGACTGTCCAAAGCTCAAAATATGTAACTGACACCTGATTTCTAGATTCGGCAGCATTATTATAAATGGTCAAACACTAATTTGTACTACATTTCACTTATTTCTGAGGTGAAACTCTTCCTTTTTCCTTTTATATTGATTGCCTTTTTCCCACTGCAGAAGTATCTAATCCCTAATTCTCTAATCAGAAATATTCTAAAAGACCATAGCAAAATTCTAAAAGTTTCAATTATGGCATCATTATCCCTGGTCTGGACCCACAAATCTAGCTTTTAAGCTAGGTAGAGAATTTTAGATTATGTCAGAATTTATTGATGGGGAAAAAATCATCACTTGCTCTGAAGTCAAGGTGGGTTTGGTGGTGTTCAATTGAGCTGGAATGAAGGGAGTTAACTATAATTAAAGATAAATTATGGGGAGCCTGGGTAGCTCAGTTGGTTAAGCATCTGCCTTTGGCTCAGGTCATGATCCCAGGGTCCTGGGATTGAGCCCCGCATCGGGCCCCCTGCTCGGCGGGGAGCCTACTTCTCCCTCTCCCTTTGCTGCTCCCCCTGCTTGTGGGCTCTCTCTCTCTCTCTGGCAAATAAATAAAATCTTTTTTTTTTTAAAGTAACTACTAAAAACATACAAACATTCTTAAATCAAACCCTCCAATTTGTTTTGTTTTTACCATTAAGTGCTATGATTTAAATTGTATTGCACACACTTCCTATCTTTTTTTATTTAAATTCAATTTGCCAGCATATAGTACATCATTAATTTCAGATGTAGTGTTCAGTAATTCATCAGTTGCATATAACACCCAGTGCTCATCACATCACGTACCCTCCTTAATGCCCATCACTCAGCTGCCCCATCCCCCCACCCACCTCCCTTTCCGCAACCCTCAGCTTGTTTCCCATAGTCAAGAGTCTCTCATGGTTTGTCTTCGTCTCTGATAACTTCCCAGTTTTCCCTCCTTTCTCCTATGATCCTCTTCACTATTCCTTATATTCCACATATGAGTGAAATCATATAATTGTCTTTCTCTGATTGACTTATTTCACTTAGCATAATACCCTCCAGTTCCAACCACGTCGATGTAAATGGTAGGTATTCATCCTTTCTGATGGCTGAGAAATATTCCATTGTATTTATAAACAACATCTTTATCCATCCCTCTTTTTAAGGACATCTCAGTTCCTTCCACAGTTTGGCTAAAGTGGCAGGATACAAAATCAATGTACAGAAATCAGTTGCATTTCCATACACTAACAATGTGACTGAAGAAAGAGAAATTAAGGAATCGATCCCATTTACAATTGCACCAAAAACCATAGGATACCAAGAATAAACCTAACCAAAGAGGTAAAGGATCTATACTCTAAAAACTACAGAACACTTATGAAAGAAATTGAGGAAGATACAAAAAGATGGAAAAACATTACATGGTCATGGATTGGAAGAATATAGTTAAAATGTCTATGCTACCCAGAGCAATCTATACATTCAATGCAATCCCTGTCAAAATACCATCGACATTTTTCACAGAGCTGAAACAAATAATCCTAAAATTTGTATGGAACCAGAAAAGACCCCAAATAACCAGAGGAGTGTTGAAAAAGAAAACCAAATCACAATGCCTGACTTCAAGCTATATTACAAAGCTGTGATCATCAAGACTGCATGGTACTGTCTTTTAAATAATAAACACAGTGAAAAGAATTTAACTCTGGCTTAAGGACTGCATGCCTAGCACAAAGCCTTATTGATAGGAGGCATCTGATATACCAAGTGACCTTTCCTCTTAAGTGTGATAGAATACATTGTTGTTTCAGGGACCACTGAAGTTTAAAGGCCTCTTTGCATCTATAGTAAGGATCCCAGGCTGTTGTCTTTTTGTGATTGATCACTGTTCTCTTTCTTAATATCTTACATCACAGTTCAGGGGCAAAGTGGTTTAAACTACTTCTTCCGCACTTCAGACTCTGTCCCAGAAAGGCTAGAACTGAAATCACCAGAAGAAATGAGATGACTACCTTACACATCTTTAACCTCATTTTTATACCCATATTTCTCCGTAGACTCTGGCCAGCGGAGGTCCAGGGGTTCTAATACTCAGATGGGGACTCATACCTGTGTGTCTTTTGCAGGTACTTTTCCATATACCTTGTGAGCTTTCATCTTTTCTTTTTCCTCAGAGCTCTTGACTCCAGCTTCAAAGATACATTTCCCATGACATAGACAAGTTGGTTCATCTCTCTATGCCTCAGGTTCCTCATCTGTAATACGAGGGTGTTAATAGTATCAACCTCATAGGGTCATTGTGAGGATTAACTGAATTAATATTTGGACAGTTCTTAAAGCAGTAGTGCATAGTAAGGATTAAGTAATTAAAAAGGGGGGGCGCCTGGGTGGCTCAGTCTGTTAAGCATCTGCCTTCGATCATGACCCCCCCCGTTCATGGGAAGCCCGCTTCTCCTGCTCCTTCCCGTTCATGCTCTGCCTCGCTCGCTCTCTCGCTCTCTCTCAAATAAATAAATAAAATCTTTAAAAAAATAAACGAATAAATAAATAAAATTTAAAAAGATTGACCACTGGTAACTGGTTTCTTAAAGAAAAGGAAGGATCTGAAAAGATGCTTCTTCTGGTTCGGGGTGATATATGCTTTCTTTCCTGAGGTAGGAACGGAGTGATATGAATGAATTTGGGGTTGAAGAAGCAGAACTGAATGGTATTACCTAAAATATCTGTCGGAAATGCTGGCCCTGAGCCTGGGTCCTGACTGGATGAAGTAATATATGGAAAAATGTTCATAGCAACTCCTTTGGGGCTCTTCATAGTAGATTTTAAAAGGAGACGGGAGAAATAAACTGGAAATATATAGCGGTGGAGGGAATTGGGGGCAAAGCTTATGCCAAGAGTTAGCAGTTATCTTCTGTATCTAACAAAGGCTAAAACAGGGTGATTCTCTGTGGAGAATACACACACATACACACACACACACACACACACACACACATAAATAGAAAGTTACATATGTAAAGGTATATAAATTTTTTTAAGCACCTGTCTGACTTAGGTGTTTTCTCAGCTTCTGTGGAGAAGGGCACCGGCCATCTGCTTTGTTAAAGAAAGCAGGCGCCACCTTTGTGTGGCATGTGCAGGGGGTGCTGTGCAGCCACCATGAAGCTCGGAACCCCTCTGTGTCACCCCAGGTGCTTCTTGGGAACCCAGTGGCAGGAGACTTCCTGTGCCCTTGGTGTGTCTCTGCCTGACTGTGCCCAGCCAGGGGCTGGCCCTGACATTCCTGGCACAGGGCTTGGTCGCTTATTCACTCTGATGGCCGCCCTTTGCCCCAGCTCCCTTGGCCAGAGGCAGCTCAGTTGTAATTTGCTCTCAGGCTCAGAGGTGCAGCCCTGTCAAACTGCAGTGTGTAAGTTTATCTTGTAATCCACAGACAAGAAGAAAGGAGGTAAATTCCAGCCTTTTAAGAAGTTGTTTGGCAGAAGGAAAAAGAAAGACGCTTTGTGGTCCCAGGAGGCGTCAGCAGGGAATAAGAATCACTCTCCGCAGAGTGTCAGCAATGGGAACTTCTCTTCAGATGAGGAGACCTTGGAAGACAATCTGAGGTAACAATTCATACTTTTACCCCCGCCCCAGATCTTTGGCAGAGTCCCAAGTGGGGAATGGGATCCCAGAGGAGGCGAGCATGGAATCTCTGGGAAGGCGGAAGACTTGGGGTTCTTTGTGCATTCTATGTGGAGAAGGCACCTTGGGGAATTGGTAGTGAGCCTGGCCTCATTTTCCAGGAGAGCACAGGGATCTGTGCCTTCATTTTGCTGCCCTCACTGGTGGTAGAGGCAGCACCCCACTGGTTTGGTTCAACAAGTTCGCCTGGATAGCAGGAGACTGCATTCCCGTGTCCTGTTGCTTGGCAAAGAGAGAGTGGTCATAGATTAGTATGTACATCCACGTCGAGAACGTACACTGCTCAGGCACAGAGTGGTCACCCTTCATACCTCTGGCAATCTCCAGCAACTTCTGGAAACTGTCAAGGGGCTTTTAACTTCTGCTCTTTGTTTTCTTTTTCTTTTCTTTAAAAATTTATTTATTTGAGAGAGCGTGAGCATGCAAGCACAAGCAGGGGGAGGGGCAGAGGGAGAGGGAGAGGGAGAGACAGAATCGCAAGCAGGCTCCCGCTGAGTGTAGAACCGACTGGGCACTCAATCCCACGACCCCGGGATCACCCCCTGAGCCGAAACCAAGAGCCGGATGCTTCACAAACCAAGCCTCCCAGGCGCCCCTGCTCTGTTTTCAGTGTTTCTCCATCTCTCCCCCACCTTTTTCTTCACCCCTCCCCTTTCTCTTTCCCTCTCTCCCTCCTTCCCTTCTTCATCTTCTCCCTCTCCCCCTCTCTTTAACTTCTTAGAGCACAGGCACTAAATCTGGCCATGACAGTGTCAAGAACTCAGAAAAGCAGGGTCAGGAGGTACTTTCTCACCTGAGTGCTGGGAACTGAAGTTGGAGTCAGAGGTGATTAAACTCTGCTACTGGCAGCTTGGAAGTCAGCTCCTCTGAGAAGCCTTTTCCTACCACCTGATCTGATTTGTTTACCCTTGCTCGCATTCCCCGAGCATCACGCACCTGGCTCCAGCAAAGGACTTGTCACTTTCTATGGAAATTACTGATTTGCTTGTCTCTCTCATTTGACTGCCAGTTCCATGAAGTCAGGGACCAGGTTTTATTCAGCCCCACATTAGGTGCTCAAAAAATGTTTCCTGTGACTTGCCCTAATACATGTGGAAGGAACGGATGATGTAGTCTGTGATATATTTACTGTGATTCAAAGACAGACATGAACAAAAACATCCTCCGTGTTGTATGTCAGTAAGTAAATTCTAATACACACTACAGTTGAGCACAGCCTACAAAATTCTTAGGCAAGCAGGGGACATTCATCTTGGCAGTGCTCAGAGACAGCATTTGTGGGTCCCAACTAATACTGACTCTTTTCCTCGACAGGCCTGTGTTTGTTTTCCATTATCTTTAGTAAGAAAACTATCGAATTTAACTGAAGGAAATTATTTCACTGAAAGGAGAACACAGCTAGCACTGACCTCACCCAGTTGTTGGAATGCCAGTACGTACTGATATGTGCTTGAGTATTGTTCAGAATGAAATGTTTTGATTTTACTTCAGTTTCTTCAGTTGTAAAACAGGAATGTGAACCTTTTTTTTGCCTCACAGCATCAGAATGAGGTGTAGGTGCTAAAGTGTGGCCAGCTAGTAGTTTAAGGCAAAATGAGGTTGAGTCTAGAAAGTTCTCTGTGAAAACACAACCTGTCCTTTTTATGATTTTGCCAAGTCCCTGATTTCTTACTGAATGACTTGGGATTTTTAGAGGAGCCTGGATCCTGGGAGTTCTCCTGTCATTTAAGTTCTATTCCATCTATCCCCTTAGAGTTTTCCTTGGGTTTTAAGTTGTACAAAGCCTTGGAATTCCATATTGGTTCAAACAGCTGCATTTTTTTTTAAAGATTTTATTTATTTATTTGACAGAGAGACAGTGAGAGAGGGAACACAAGCAGAGGGAGTGGGAGAGGAAGAAGCAGACTCCCAGCTGAGCTGGGAGCCCAACGCAGGGCTCGATCCCAGGACCCCAGGATCCCAGGATCATGACCTGAGCTGAAGGCAGACGCTTAACGACTGAGCCATGCAGGTGCCCCCAAACAGCTACATTTTTATAAAATACAGATAACGTCCTCTGTTCTTATTATTGGCTTTTGTTGATAAACCTATATTTATGAGACATACACTATATTTTAATTATTTAACAGTCATTCTTATAATAAAGGAAGCTGGAAGGTTACATTTTGGGTGAAGAGTTTTTTAAAATGTCTCTCTAAATATTTTTTAAATTAAAAAGACAAGAAAACAGGAGTCATTTAAAATATACATTCCCCTTTGCTTCTTGGAAATTGACAATTGCAGAATAACTCCACCTGCAAAGTAAATACTATATCCATTGCTTACCTTGCTTACGGTATAGCTGAGTTTCTGATTATTCGCCCTCTTTACAGACAGAGAAAATGAAAGTTGTTTCCAACACTTCTTTTTTTCACTGAAGTATAATTAACACGTTTCCAACAATTTTTATTTTCAGTTTACTGCTCAATTAATAATCATGTTACTTTAGATTGTGTAATGATTCACAAAATTTCTGTGCATTTTATTTGGTGTCTCCAAAATGGACAGCTCTCACTAAAACACAAAACTCAAAATTCTGCTAGCATGGTCTTGGGTGGAGGTTCCAAGGAGGCAAATTTCAGCCCAGGGTGAGGGAGAATTTCCTAAATACTAGAGCTGCCTAAAGCTGGGGAGGTTGGGTATGTGCCAGCAGGGGTTTGGACTGATGAAGGGGAAATTCTGCACTGGGTGAGAATTTAAAGGAGTTGAACTTTAACATGCTGTCAAACTCCAAGAATCTGTAATTCTAGAAATGTCTCCACGGCCAAAAATAGCTCATTATTGATCTGTTCCTTCTGCCTGAAATTTCTCATTTCCTTTGGGCTGTTCTTTCTCTAAATTAGAAGCCTTTATTTCTCCTAGGCTGCTGCTTTTAAATTATACATGCCTGTGGGGAAAGCAAAATAGTAAAACATGGTCAGTTTTTAACAATTTATTGTGACTTCCTTTATTTATTAAATACAACTAAAATTGTGTTTCCCAAAATGTGTTAAGTTTAAAAAGAGGGAGAGGGTCAACTTGGCAAATAGGTTTGGGAAATTCTTGGCCAAAACAAATAGGATCCTTTACATAGGACTTTTCAGACCTTTTACTATACTAATGTGCTCTGGGAATCTCTGAGAAGGGGGATGTAGTATGGAACATTTCCAAGACTCCTTTAACCACAAACCTTTTTTTTCACAGAGAATATCCAATGGCGTATATTAAAGCTATTGCTTATTGAACTTAATGCAATGTGTTTTGCATAGGTGAACTCATAATATTCACATGCTCTGAGATTCACATTATTATCCCCATGCTCACCCCATGCTCACCCTTTTTTTTTCAGAAATTGAGATTTAAAAAGATTGAGATATAATGGACATATACCATTAGTTTCAGGTGTATAACCTAATGGTTCAGTATTTGTATCTACTGTAAGATGATCACCACAATAAGTCTTGTTACCATCTATCACCATACAAAGTTACAAAAAGAATTTTCTCTTGTGTTGACAACTTTTAAGATTTATCCTCTTAGCATCTTTCAAATATATAATACAAATAATATATACAATACATAGAACAATATATACAGTACAATACAAATAATAGTATTATTAACTGTAGTCACCATGCTGTGTATTACATCCCCATGACTTATTTTATAACTGGAAATTTTTGCCCCTTCACCCATTTCACCCACCCTTCAACCCCTCCCTGCTGGCAACCATCAGTCTGTTTCTGTATTTATTAGTTTTGTTTTGCATATTCATTTCTTTTAAGTTTTAGATGCCACATATAAGTGAGATCATATGGTATTTGTCTTTCCCTCTCTGACTTAGCATAATACCCTCAAGGTCTGTCCATTATCACAAATGGCAAGATTTCATTCTTTTTTAGGGCTGAATTGTATTCGTGTGTGTGTGTGTGTGTGAGAGAGAGAGAGAGAGAGAGAGAGAGAGAGAGAGAGAGAGAGACATCTTTATTCATTCATCCATTGATGGACATTTAGGTTGTTTCTATATCTTGGCTAGTGTAAATAATGCTGCAGTGAACAAAGGGTGCATTATCTTTTCAAATTAGTGTTTTTGTTTTCTTCAGATAAATACCAGTAGTGGGGATGCCTGGGTGGCTCAGTTGGTTAAGCTTATGCCTTCGGCTCAGGTCATGATCCCAGGGTCCTGGGATTGAGCCCCATATCAGACTCCCTGCAGCGGGGAGTCTGCTTCTCCCTCTGCCTCTGCCCCCCACTCATGCTCACTCTCCTTTCTCTCTCTCAAATATCTTTTTTAAAAATAAAAAAAAAAAAATACCAGTAGTGGAATTGCTAGACCACATGGTAGTTCTATTTTTAAATTTTTGAGGAACCTCTATACTGTTTTCCATGGTGGCTACACCAATTTATATTTTGACCAATAGTGCACAAGGATTTCCCTTTTCTCCACATCCTTGCCAACACTTGTTATTTCTTGTTTTTTTGGTGATGGCCATTCTAACATTCATACCTCATTGTGGTTTTGATTTGCATTTACCTGGTTAGTGTTGGTGAGCATCTTTTTATGTGCCTGATGGCCATCTATATGTCTTCTTTGGGGAAATGTTTAGATCCTCTGCCCATTTTTCAAACTGTTTTTCTGTTATGGAGTTATATGAGTTCTTTATATATTCTGGGTATTAACCCCTTTTCAGATATATGATTTGCAAATATCTTCTCCCAATCAGTAGGTTGCTTTTTCATATTGTTGATGGTTACCTTTGCTGTGCAGAAGCTTTTTAGTTTGATATAGTCCCACTTGTTTATTTTTGCTTTTGTTGAACTTGCCTTTGGAGTCAGATCTAAAAAATCATCACCGAGACTGATGTCAGTGAGCTTATTGCCTATGTTTTCTTCTAGTTTTATGGTTTCAGGTCTTACATTAAACTCTTTAATCCATTTTGAGTTATTTTTGTACATGGTATAAGATAGTAGTCTAATTTCATTCTTCTGCATGGGGCTGTCTAGTTTTTCTATACCATTTATTGAAGAGACTATCCTTCTCCCATTGTATATTCTTGCCTCCTTTGTTGTAAACTAATTGACCATTTATGTAGGTGTTTATTTCTGGACTTTCTATGCTATAACATTGATCCATATGTCTGTTTTTATGCTGATACCATACTGTTTTGATTACATGTGGTTTGAAATCAGGGATTGTGATACCTCCAACTTTGTTCTTGTTTCTCAAGATTATTTTGGCTATTTGGGATCTTTTGTGGTTCCATAGAACGTTTAGGAATGTTTGTTCTATTTCTGTGGAAAATTCCATTGGAATTTTGATAGGGATTACATTAAATCTGTAGGTTTGGGTAGTATGGACATTTTAATAATTCTTCCAGTCCATGAGCACAGAATATCATTATGTTTGTGTCTTCTTCACTTTCTTTTATCAATGTCTTATTATTTTCAGTGTACAGGTCTTTCACCTCCTTAGTTAAATTTATTCTTGAGGGGAGGGGCACCTGGATGCCTCAGTTGGTTAAGCCTCTGCCTTCCACTCAGGTCATGATCTCGGGGTCCTGGGATCGAGCCCTGCATCAGGCTCCCTGCTTAACTGGGAGTCTGCTTCTTCCTCTCCCTCTCCCTGTGTGTGCTCTGTCTCTCTCTCAAATGGATAAATACATCTTTAAAAAAAAATTATTCCTGGGTATCTTTTTTTTTTTGATGCAATTGTAAATGGGAATGTTTTCTTAATTCTCTTTCTGATAGTTCATTGTTGGTGTATAAAAATGTAACAGATTTTTGTATATTGATTTTGTATCCCGCAACTTTACTGAATTCATTTATTAATTCTAACAGTTTTTTGTTTTTTTTGGTAGAGTCTTTAGGGTTTTCTATATATTAAATCATATCCACAAATCATGATAGTTTTACTTCTTCCTTTCCAATTTGAATGCCTTTTATTTAGTTTTCTTGCCTAATTGCTCTGGCTGGGACTTTCAGTATGATGCTGAATAAAAGTGACAAGAGTGGGCATTCTTGTCTTGTTCCTGACACTATTGCCATTTCAAAGATAAGAAAACTAAGGCTAGAGAGTGACTTGCTGGTAAATTGCTGAGGCAGTATTTAGGCAGTAAAGAGTTCATTCTTAACTATCCACTATTCTGCCTCTCAAGAGGCTGTAGCCTTACCGGAGAGTTAGTCACATGGTCCTGAGTTGTTCTACTGGTTCTGGGTCACCAGACTTGGGTGTCTTCCTGCCTTAGCTGCCTTCCTGAGGCTCTGCTGCTCACTAGGACTCCACTTGTCCTGCTTCTAGTTTCTTTCTACCTCACACCCAGCATTTACTATATCATCTCAGCTCCAGCTCCTTATAGTAAGTGCTAGCTATAAGCACATTCAGAACTGAAGGGGCTTCAGGGAGGGTAAGCTCATTCTGGGACTGGGGCAGTCAAGAAAATGTTCAGGAATGAGGAGGCCTTGAACTGGCTCCAAGTGATGGACAAGACTTGGAATGGTTGATGGGCAAGGCATAAACATTTCAGATCTGGAATGGCATGAGCAGACTTACATGTAAGAATGAATGTGGCAAATAGAATAGGAGGGAACTTTCCAAGTCACTCTGTGTGGCCAGTGTTACTTTAAAACCACAACCAGGCAAAAGCATCACAAAAAAGAGAACTACAGACCAGTATCCCTTATGAATATAGACATAAAAATCCTCAGCAAAATCCTAGCAAACTGAATCCAGCAGCACATAAAAAGGATTCTACATGATGATCAAGCAGGATTTACCCCCAGAGAACAAGGTTAGTTTAACATACAAAATCAATCAATGTAATATACCATATTAATAAAATAAAGGACATAGACACATGATCATCTCAATAGATGCAGAAAAAACATTTGACAAAATCCAACACACTCTCATGATAAAAACTCTCAAAACTAGGACTAACATGGAACCTCTTTAACTTAAGGAAGGACAGCTACAAAAAATTCACAGCTAGTATCATACTCAATGGTAAAAGAAGGATGTGTTCCTATTAAGATCTGGAACAAGACAAGGATGTTCATTCAGTACTGTACTGTAGATTATAGCTAGGATAATTAGGCAAGAAAAAGAAATAAAAGGCATCATTCTTAGAAAGGAAGAACTAGGGGCACCTGGGTTGCTCAGTTGGTTAAGCATCCTACTCTTGATTTCAGTTCAGGTCATGATCTCAGGGTCATGGGATCAAGTCCCGCATTAGGCTCTGTGCTCAGTGTGGAGTCTGCTTGAGATTCTCTCTTTTCCTCTGCCCATTCCCGCATTCTCACTCTCTCTTAAATAAATAAAGAAAATCTTTAAAAAGAAGAAGAAGAAGTAAAACTATTCACAGATGCCATGATCTTATATATAGAAAATCCTAAGGAATCTACAAGAAACTTACTAGGCTAATAATCAAGGTTGAACAAGGTTGCAGAATACAAGATTGGAGTTTTTTTGTGTTTCAGTTGTATTTCAGTACGCTAGAAATGAACAATCTGAAAATGAACTTAGGAAAACAAGTCCATTTACAATAGCATCAAAAGGAATAAAATACTTAGTAATAAATTTAATAAAAGAAACACAAGGGGTGCCTGGCTGGCTCAGTCAGAAGAGCATGCAATTCTTGATTTCAGGGTTGTTAGTTTGAGCCCCCTGTTGGGTGTAGAGGTTACTAAAAAGAAAATAAATAAAAAAAAGTAAAAAAATAAAAAACACAAGATTTGTACACTGAAAACAACAAAATACCATTGAGAGCATTTAAAAAGATCTAAACAGATGGAAAGACATCCCCATTCATGGATTAGAAAACAATATTGTTGAGATGGCAGTTCCCTCAAATTGATCTACAGATTCAGTGCAATTCTTATCAAAGTCACAACTGACGTTTTTACAGAAATTGGCTAGCAGCTTCTAAAATTCATATGGAAATGCAAGGGACCCCAAATAACCAAAACTATTTTGGAGGTCTCACACTTCTCAAGTTTAAAACTTACTACAAAGCTACAGTAGCCTATATCGTGTGGGACTGGCATAAGGGTATATAGATCAATGGAATTTAAATGAGAGTACAAATGTAAACACTCATATTTGTGGTCAACTGATCGTTACCACATGTGCCAAGCAATTCAATGGGTAAAGAATAGTCTTTTTCAACAAATGGCCCTGGGACAGTTGAATAGCCATGTGCCACAGAATGAAGTTGGACTCCTTTCTTACACCATTCACAAAAGTGAATTCAAAATCGATTACAGACCTAAATGTAAAAGCTAAAACTGTAAAATTCTTAAACAAAAACAAAGGAGTCAATCTTCATAATTAAGGTAGTGATTTCTTAGGTACCAAAAGCATAGGCGACAAAAGAAAAAAATTGGTAAATTGGACTTCATCAAAACTAACTTTTGTGCTACAAACAATACCATCAAGAAAATGAAAACACAGGGCACCTGGGTGGCTCAGTTGGTTAAGTGTCTGCATTTGGCTCAGGTCATGGTCCCAGGGTCCTGGGATTGAGTCCCACATTGGGCTGCCTGCTCAGCGGGAAGCCTGCTTCTCCCCTTCCCTCTGCCTGCCACTTTCCCCTGCTTGTGCTCTCTCTGTCTCTGTGAAATAAATAAATAAAATCTTAAAAAAAAAAATGAAAAGACAATCCACAGAATGGAAGAAAACATCTGCAAATCATACATCTGATAAGAGACATATTCAGAATAGGTAAAGAACTATTATAACTCAGTAATAAGATGACCAAAACAATTTTAAATAGATAAACTATTTGAATACACATTTCTCCAAAGAAGATATTAAAAGATCCATTAACATATGAAAAAATACTTGTTCAACATCATATCATTAGTTATCCAGGAAATGCAAATCAAAACCACAATGAGATATCACTTCATGGCCATTAGGAAGGCTATAATAATAATTAAAAAAAAGGCAGTAACGTGTTGGTGAAAATGTAGAGAAATTGGAACCCTCATACATTGTTGATGGTAATGTAAAATGTTACAGCCATCATTTGACAGTTCCTCAAAATGTTAAACATGGAGTAACCATATGACCCAGCAATTCCAATCCTAGATATATACCCAAGAGAAATGAAAACACATGTCCCCACAAAAACCTGTACACAAATGTTCATAGCAGCATTATTCATGATAGCCAAAGAGTTGAAACAATCCAAGAGTCCATCAAAAGATGAATGGATAGGGGTGCCTGGCTGGCTCAGTCAGCAGAGCATGTGGACTTTTGCTCTTGGGGTCTTGAGTTCCAGTCCCATGTTGGCATCCATACCGACTTAAAAAAAAAGATGAATGGATAAATACAATGGGTTGTATATCTATACAATGGAATATTATTTGGGAATAAAAAGGAATGAAATACTGATACGTGGCATGATATGGATAAACTTTGAAAACATTATGCTAAGTGAAAGAAGGAAGTTAGAAAATACCACCTGATTCCATTTATATGAAAGACTCAAATAGGCAAATTCATGGAGACAGAAAGATTAGTGGTTGCCAGGCATGGGGTGGGTTGGGGGAGTGACTGTTAATGGGTATGGAGTTTCTTTGGGGGATGATCAGAAACTAAACTTAGGTGGTGGTGGTGATGATAGTTGCCCAATTCCTTGAATATACTAAAAATCATTGAAATGTACCCTTTGAAAGGATGGATTTATGACATGTGAATTATATCTCTAAGATTTTGTTTCAAAGTAATGGATGTGGCATTGATGAGGTCGTATCTGGCTGAGGGGATAAGTTCATATTGGCAGGGGAGATTCAGGGCTTATTCTCCTCTTCTAAATTCCCAAAATAGGAGGTAGAAATGTGGGGGAGAACAGAAAAGGGTAATTTTGAAGTTAGGACATCACTGCAGACTAGAGCAGGCTGGTTGGAAGGAGAGGCAGCAGTGCCCATTTGCTTGAGGGTGTTGAGTGCCCAGGACGGAGGGACGCATTTGGCTTGAAGGGACAGAGGACCTGGGGAGAAGCTGCAGGTCATGTTTGAGACTGCCTATTGGAATGGTTGCCTGTGGCTTTTAGGATATGTAGAGTTGTTCCTTTGGCCACACACGTGTGGATCTATAAGAAAGGTGATAGTATAGACATCAAGGGAATGGGTTCCATCAAAAAGGACTGCCCCACACAAGTCACCATGACAAGACTGTTAGTGTCTACAACGTTACCCAGAATGCTGTAGGTCCTGTTGGACAAGATCCTTGCCAAGAGAATTTATGTTTTGTATTGAGCATATTAAGCCCTCTAATAGCCAAGATAGCTTCCTGAAACGTGTGAAGGAAAGTGATCAGAAAAAGAAGGAAGCAAAAGAGAAAGGTCCTTGGGTTCAAGTGCCAGCCTGCTCCTCCCAGAAAAGCACACTTTTTTAGAACCAGCAGAAAGGGGCCTGAGCTGCTAGAATCCATTCCTTTGAATTCATGGCAGGATAGATGCTTTTAAAAAAAAAAAAAAAAAAAAAGAGACATCTGGACTGTAAAAAGAAGAAAAAATTGCCGGTGATTGACCCCATGCAGCCCCTCTGCACACACATACACACAAAAGGAAATATAAATCCTACTCTCTACTTACACCCTTATTTAGTAGTCACACACACACACTCACACACACACGTGTTAAAAGTCTAAGGTAATTTTTAGTTCTGATCCAATACTTTCACTTTATAGATGGAGACACTGAGACTTGAAGAGATCACAGTGCGGTGCTGTTAGTGTTAGAAGTGTGACAGAATCCAAGTCAGCTGATTTTGCATGTGGCCGGCCTTTTGTCTGGAACAACCCCATCCCCCATCTCCACTTGCTTCACCCAACTCATTACTCTTTTATCCTTCATTTTTCTTCACAAATGTGCCTTCCTCGGGGAATAAGCTTACTCTGCCTCCCTCAGCCTAGATCAGGCCTCCCTGCCATTGTTCTCACAGTTTACCCTTCCATAAGGGTAGGCCTGCATGGGTATTCATTGTATTTCCAACCTCTAGAACTGTGCCTAGCACTTAGCAGGCATTCAGATTATTCATATACTGAATGTGCAAATACTGCTCTTTTTTGCCATACTGACTCTTCCCACTCTATGTTCAGTGTTCATGTACTTCATCCTTTAGTTTCCCACCACGGTAAAGAGGCTCACTGTTCTCCTGAGCCACTGACACAGTGTAGTAAGACAACATGTCATCGGTGGGATTGCCATGGAGCTTGGGCTCCCTGGTACCCTTGTGGTACCTTAGATCACTCGGCCTTGCTGCTTTTCAGAAGGTGAAGTCAGAAAAGACTTAGTGACTTGAGCATTTATACTCTACCCTTAGGAACCTGGGATGTGCTGATTGAACAGGGACTAGAAAAGAGGCACAAGACCGTTCAATGCATGAAATTTAGGCACTAAGCCAGAGAACGAGTGGAGCCAGGTGGAGTAAGTATAGAGGGGATGGAGGTTGATGGATCTGCAGTTCTTGTTGACACAGCGTGTGGGAGAGCAACAGAGCGGGAGTCAGGGTCTCTTGTGCATGCGGTTTCTTTCACTCCTGAGCTCTGTGATCTTGACCAAGCCAGCCCCTTCATCTGTGAAATGGATATGCTCTCTCCCCAGCTTATTATGAGGACCAAAAAACCCACATGTGATATTCCCACTATCTGCTATAAAAGAGCAGTTTACAAATGCAGGGTAGTATTATTACTGAGATAAAGAGGGTGTTGGTACTAGTTTTCTATTTCCAGAGCATAGACCAAGACTAAATTGATTCAGAAATGGTGACTAGAGAGGTTTCTGAAAAGGTCTTTCTTCAGGAGGAGCAACTGAGTTGTGGAAACAGACCACATGCAAACCTTACAGAACTTTACGGGCAGGTTAGACGATTGCTCGTCCTATGCGATGGAGACACAGGATTGAGCTCAGAGGCTGGAGTAAATGACCCTTTGACTTCCAGTTCTAAGAGGGTGTGTTTTAAGATTCCAAAATTCCCTCCTCTTCCTTGAATTTTTTTTGACCTATCCTGTTTCTGTTGTAATTATTAGGTGATTGGTACTCCATAGCCTGTGGAGCACCATATATTTTCATAGGATACCAAAGTCTGGCATGTGCCTTCAAGATGCCACACAAAATAGAATCTGACTCCAGTCTCTTCCAGCAACTCTAGTTTGTCTGATGAGGATACTTAATTGCTCTTTAGCATTTCATTTGAATGAGACTCACGGATCTATTTAGAAGAAAACTGCTGATCAATTGCAATTGCCCCTGTTGTCATGGCAACAAGCTGCAATGGGACTATAATTATATTTCCTTATTCCTGAAGTGAATCCCAAATCATTGCTATGGTAATTACCCAATATCTGTGGTCCCAAATTACATGATGCTTATCCAAAAAAGACAAAGGATAAGGAGTAGGGGGGCTGGCCTGAGATGTGTGAACAGTGCAGCTGCAGAAAGCCTTCTCCTTTTATGGGTGTGGAGAATTTCCCTGTGTAGGCTCACGCTCCGAGGTTAGATGTTGGCAGTGATCTTAGGATGTGCCTCGTGTGTAGAGTAGTGGCTAGAAGGCTGCATCATCCTGTAGGATGATTTCAGCTGTAACAAAAAACACAACTAGTGTCTTCAACAGTAAAGAAATAGATTATCTGCCGTACCTGAGAGTCTGGAGGCCCAGGGCTTAGGCATCCCAGTAGCATGGGGAACAGCATCCCTGGCTGTCAGGCAGCGTCACACACCACCAAGAAAGAAAGTCAACCCTCTTGCAAGAGAAGCAGAATCAAAACACCAGAGTGCTTTTCAGAGGCGTTGTCCATCTGGGTGGGCTAAGTTGGAAAGAAGAATCAAGACACAGCATCAGAAGCATGGTGCAGTGGCTGTTTTTGGTAATCAGCTGTCAGCATCCAGTTTCCTTTCCCAATAGTTGTTTTTTTTTTCCATGTCATCAAGTTTGCCTCTGTGTGTGCCTCTCATAAGACATAGTGCCTGCTCCTAGGACAGAAGCCAAAGGGCCCGATCCTCCACTTTCCCCCAAGTGCAGCCTTGCATGAGCATGGGACCCACCTGGCCAGTTGGTCTTTCTCTCCTGGACTTTGATGTGGCCGGTGCTCAAGGATGTAGGGACCACGGCTGTGGCTGTGCCCATAAGCAGGCTCTTCCCACGGCGCAGCGGCTGCTGTGCCTCCCAGTGCCCGCACCTCTGCAGTTCCACTCATGTCTTTTTCAGGCTTGGACTCTAGCTTCCTTGGTTCTTCAAGCCCCCACTCTTCTTCCAGTAAATTTTCTTTCAGTCGAGTAGGACAGAGTTAGTTTCCGTTGCTTGCATCTGACAGAGCATGAATCCAGGAAAACTCGGTGAGAGAGAGAGAGGGTTTGACACAGAAGGGGGGAAGCAGAGCCTGGAGCACTTCCCTGATCTGAATAGAAAAGGAGGCCCAGAAGAAGCCTTTTCAGATGATGCATGTCCTTCTCACTCACCCACCCATTGACAGAGGCCCACCACTATGCACAGGCCTGCCGTACCTGAAAAATGCCCATGGTGTGAAAATCTTCCTCCTCCTCCCATCAGCATGTTTGCCTCAAGCTTTCCATTCCCTCAGTGACCTACCCATCTGGGAAACGGACTCTTCCTACAGGATTAATCATTTACTCTTCCACTGAAAAAATTTACGTATTTTATTGTATGAAGTTCTATGGGAGAAACAAAGGTAACAGGCGTGATCTCTGCCCTCATGCAGCTCCTCGTACTGTGGTGGATTTAAGAGGACGCCATTATTGTTGGAATCATGGCTGTGTGGCACTTTACAGTATGAGCAGCACTTTTATCTTCTCTCTCATTTAAGGCATGATTAGAGTAGCCATACCATAATACAGCAAGAGAAATAGGCATGAGCATGGGACCCACCTGGCCAGTTGGTCTTTCTGTCCTGGACTTTGATGTGGCCGGTGCTCAAGGATGTAGGGACCATGGCTGTGGCTGTGCCCGTAAGCAGGACATCACTTTCATATCCTCATATGCCCCAGGAGGCTTAAACACCAGGAACAGGACTACTAACTGGAGGCCAGAGGCTTCTAATATGTTGAGTCTATTCTAACAGAATTGACTATTGATTATTAGCCCTTAGAAAGACTTGGAGTGGCTTAGGGGGTCCTGTTTTACCTACATCTTATTACATTTAAGCCCTTTGATCTAAGTTATTATGGGTTTGGAAGGAGAGGAAGAAAGACACACTGCTCTTGCTCTCCAACTCCACCTCCTTTTCTTTTATTTACTCAGAGTCAGCCAGACTGACTGTCATAATTCTACCGAGAAGCTGTAAAAGGCTATTTAAGGATAAATAATATAGTCCTCTTGGGTGCACTTTGGCAGCACATAGATCAAAATACAGGGCTGATTTGAAGGGCCCATTTCTGCGTTTAAATTTGTCAAAGATTTCAGAAAACTCAGCTGAGGCCTGAATGGTTTGTCCCACTGTGCTATAATACATAGACCTGGATGATTATGCTAGTAACCACACCAAAAACAATATAAAGTTCACACATTTAACCTCTGCTCAGGAGAAGCTTTTATTTTTATTATTTTTAATTTTATTTATTTTTTAAGATTTTATTTATTTATTTGACAGAGAGAAACACAGCGAGAGAGGGAACACAAACAGGGGGAGTGGGAGAGGGAGAAGCAGGCTTCCCACTGAGCAGGGAGCCCGATGTGGGGCTCGATCCCAGGACCCCGGGACCATGACCTGAGCTGAAGGCAGACGCTTAATGACTGAGCCACGCAGGCGCCCCTATTATTTTTAATTTTAAAATGACTTCAGCCTTCTAAAGTCACTGCAAGTATGGTATGAAGAGCTTTGTTTTCCTGGACCTCTGGAGGAAAGTTGCTGGCATGGTGCTCTCTGCCCCGCCCCCCACCCAGGGGGACAGCGGCCGCTCGAGGATCCGTTCTTGAACACAAAGACGTGTGTGGGAGAGCTCCGAAGTAGGTGGAAGAACCCCTGACGGCAGCTGAAGAGCCAGTGAGCATATAATTGTCACTGTGGCCTGGTTTTACCTCCAGCCTGTGGGAATATGACTGACATCTGCAAATGATCTCCAACTGAAGTCCTCTCCAATTCCGCTTCCTCTCAAACTCTGCATCAACCTTAGAGCCGTTAACTTGCCAGTACAGAAACTTCCAGCAGTTCCCTTTTGTTAAAATCTCCCCAGAGGAAGCTGCAATGGTTGCTGGCACTTAAAGCTCTGCACAACGGGACCCCAAATGACTCTGGCTCTGTGAATCGGAGGCCGTGTTGTAGTGCAGGGAGTTCGTGCTCAGACTCGACCCAGGTGCCCACTGCTCAAACCTCGTTCTCCCACTAATCTGCTGGGTGGCCTTGGGCAGGAACTATATCTCTAGATGTCTCAGTTTCCCCATCTGTAAGTGGGGGGGATATTAGGCCCTACCTCATGAAGCTTCTGTTAGGATTAAACGAGGTAGGATATGGAAAGCACTGAGGATTGTGCAAGCACTCACATAAGCGTTACCCTACTTCAAGCAGCCTGGAAGACACACCTCTCCATTCCCCAAGTATCCTCTCTGGGCTCTTCCTGTCCATGGACTGCCCGGTGCCAACCTCTCTGTTCAGGCCCCACTCATCCTTCAAAGTCCCCCTCAAATCCTATCGCCCCCACACAGCTCCTCCTGCTTCCTGGAAGAAGAGTCTTTTCTTCCTCTGAAAGGAGGAAGAACGCTTTCTTCCTCTCCAGTTAGTAGTCCTGTTCATGGTGTTTAAGCCTCCTGGGGCGTATGGGGTCAGGATGGAACCCTAGGGGCTGTGGCTCTGTGACTCAGATATCACAGTCAGCATTTCAAGCATTGCACCTCCAAATTTCCCATGATTTTAGGCAAATGTCAAGAAATTCTTCTTTCTCCCTCTTCTCCTTCTCCTTTGTTCTTCTTTTGTCCTGTTAAAGTCTCTACTAATCTTTACAGACAGTGACTATTTAATTTGGGTAGAGGATATGAAAGTGATGTCAGATCGTTGGTGTGAAATGAGGACATGGGGAACACCTATTTATCTTTTAGCCTTGTCTACACATAGTTATAAGTCAGGATGCTATAGTTACACATTTTTAAAAATCTTGATTAATACCAGTGTTCATAGCAGCATTAAAATGCTCATCCACAGATGAATGGGCTTACAAAATGTGGTATTATACATCTTGTAGAATATTTTTCAGCCTTAAAAGATGAAATTCTGACACATGCTACATGGGTGAACCTTGAAGACATTATGCTAAGTGAAATAAACCAGACACGAAAGGACAAATGTATGATTCCACTTGTATGAGGTGCCTGGAATAGTCAAATTTATAGACACAGAAAGGAGAATAATGAGGCACCAGGGTGGCTCAGTTGGTTAAGTGTCCGACTCTTGATTTCTTTTTTCTTTTTTTTTTTTTTTTTTTTTTTTTTAGAATTTATTTATTTGAGAGAGAGAGATAGAGAGAGCACGAAGTGGCGGGAAAGGGAGAAGCAGGCCTCCCACTCAGCAGGGAGCCCAACATGGGGCTCGATCCCAGGACCCTGGGATCATGACCTGAGCCAAAGGCAAACACTTAACTGACTGAGCCACCCAGGCGCCCCTCGACTCTTGATTTCAACTCAGGTCATGATCTTGGGGTCATGAGATTGAGCCCCACATTGGGCTGCATACTGGACATGGAGTCTGCTTGGATTCTCTCTCTCCCTCTCTCTCTGTCCCCACCCCGTCTCTCTCTCTCTCTTTCTCTCTCAAATAAATAAATCTTTAGGGGCACCTGGGTGACTCAGTCATTAAGCATCTGCCTTCAGCTCAGGTCATGATCCCAGGGTCCTGGGATCGAGTCCCGCATCGGGCTCCTGGTCCGCGGGAAGCCTGCTTCTCCCTCTGCCTGACGCTCTCCCTGCTTGTATGCTCTCTTTGTCAGATGAATAAATAAAAACAAAAACCTTTAAAAAAAATTCACGGATGCTGGGATCTCATTTGGTGTTCACAGATTTGGTATTTAAGCAATAAAATTGGTTCACCTTCTTTTGTATAAGATTTGCAGTCGTGGGTGAACCAGGGAGTCTCTTACTTTCTTGTCATAGTCTAGCAGCTGTTGTTCACATAGCGTCTTTGTTCCCAAAGAAATCCAAACATCTACAAACACCATGTTAAAATAGAAAGCTCCGTCAGCTGTGACTCAGGTGCCTGCGTTCTGGTTTCGGTTCTGTCTTGGTCAAGTCTCCCTCTCATCCGGGCCCTCAGCTTCTGTTGTCCAAAGAGAGTCAGGTCGTGGACTGCGTAGTCACAGAAGGGCCCATGAGCAGTGACTGTCGGCTGTGCAAGGCCTGCCATCTGTTAGTGCAGACGGTGCCCTGGATTAGCGCGCCCCTTCAGCTGCTGGTTCCCCTGTAGAGAGAGCCATCGGAGATGTGCAGAGCAGCAGCCCGAGCCTCCGAGCAACAGGGGTGGGTGGAGGAGCGTGTGCAGGCAGAATGGAGTGTAGGCTTGAAGTCGTCTGGGAGCTCAGGATTTTCAGTCCTACCCATTGATTTCTGCATTGTTTTTGAAGAATTTCTGATGTTACTCATTAGGGTCTAATGCACCACAGCTTTCCCCTAACCTGGACCTGACCTCACATAAAATCATACAGCACAGAGCCTGAGGGGTGATGGTAACAAAGAAACAGGAAAAAATGGGAGTTTTGTGGGAAACACTGATGACTTTGATTTCATTGATGTGGAGTTTGCAGACAGTGGGACAGCCAAGTAGCAGGGTCCACTATGTAGCTGGACATGTGGGGAGAGGAGAGTGTAGTATTGGAGTCACACAGACCGTTTTAAAAAGTGATTGTTGGGCGCCTGGGTGGCTCAGTTGGTTAAGTGACTGCCTTCGGCTCAGGTCATGATCCTGGAGTCCCAGGATCGAGTCCATCGGACTCCCTGCTCGGCAGGGAGTCTGCTTCTCCCTCTGACCCTCCCCCCTCTCATGTGCTCTATCTCTCTCATTCTTTCTCTCAAATAAATAAATAAATCTTTAAAAAAATAAAAAATAAAAAGCGATTGTTGAAACCAGAGGAGTGACCTTGGGTTGTTCCACTGTCTATGCCTTTGAAAGGATAATGGTCAGAGTCAGCCAAGAATGAATGGGAAAGACCAAAAGCTGGGCTCTGTGGGCTGATTGGAGGCCTCTGAAGAGATATTTGAAACCTGAACCTCTCCACCAATAACAATAACATCAGTGACAACAGCAACAAAGCCAGGACAGAGATACAGAAATGAGAGTTATGACATCTCAGCCATGCTTTCTGTCCCTAGGGCCTCAGGAACTTCTACTGCCCAGACCTCCAAGTCCAAAGGGACCATTTTTCTGACCTCTTATAAGGCATGGCTGTGATTCTTCCCTGAACTAATGAAGACTTCCTCAGAGACCGGTGCTGTTACAAATTTCCCAAGTGGGCCTCTTTCTTTCCTTCTAGAGTTTGTTTTTACTATAGGTGCTTTGCATTTGACTTTAGATCTTGTTTAAATTTAAAGGACTGTTAAATGTATTGACAGTCCTTCATTTAAAAGTTAAAAATCTGGGGGATTTTAGAGGTCTTTATATATCTCTTCTCATGATCGAGGCTGCTCTGTATTCTTGGCATGGGAAGAGAAGGTTCCCACACAGCAAGTGCCTTTTTTTTCTTTTGAGAACATAAAGCCTGAGGGAACGTCGCAGCTTTGAGGCTCAAGGCCCTGCCTCTAGGTTCACTCATAATAAAAGGAAAGGGGAGGATTGGCCTGATTCGCAATCAGTTCTGAAAGATCTTTAAATGTCAAGAATAAAGAAGTCCAGATGAACTCTGCTAAGGTACAATTTGTGTTAAATTGCCCCACCACCTCCCAATCATGTAATTCCTAGTTCCCAGCTGTTAAGGACAATGATTCCACCAAACTCTTTGTTCATAAGAACATAGTTTCAAGCTGAGATCTCCACACGTGGCCTATTCAGTTTGATTTTCAGCCCTGTCTCAAATTGTGGAACTCTGGGCAGTGTTTTTACCTACTTTTTGTCTCAGCTTCCCCTTCAGAGAAAAGGAAATAATCTACATTGTAGAGTTGTTTGGAACCGGAACTGGTAACCATGATCACCAAAGATTTAAAATTAGACAATTTGCCAAGGATTTAATGTTAATTTGCATTATGTAAACTGAAATATTTAGAAGAGAGTGTTCATTCATATAACTAATAAACCAGTTACCATTCTCCTCCACTGTTTCTTAGAGCTTTAAAATAGGACAAAAACTAGATCTAAGAAGAAAAAGGTAGAAATGTTTTTGCTCACTTTGAAAAGTAATCCTCTTAAGAGTCATAGCCATATAAATAAGTAGGTTCTGACAAATGTAGAAACTTCATAAATATCAAAAAGTTATTTAATCACTTCTGCTTCTGGCTGTGATGAAGTAGCATGTTGCAAATCAGTGCTCCCACCAAGAACAACTAGAAATGCAGATAGAATATTTGAACAAAGACATCTGTTTAAAGGCATCTCATTGCTGCAAATGCATCAGACTTCAACAGCGAGATACTGGAGAGAATGGAAGCCCACTGAATTGAGCCCAACTTCCTGCATATTGCTTCTCCCCTGTGGGCATTAGGTGACTCCTGGTGGAGAGCAAGAGACCAAAAAAAAAAAAAAAAAAGCCTGAGAGTGACTGCCAAGAGGAGAAGACAGCAGAGCTGTCGGCAATCTTCTGGAGCCTGGAATACAAAAACTGGAGTTTGTGGCTGCCGAGACAGCCAGGACTTGAAGAACTGAAATCCCCAAGAGAAGAGGAACTCGGAAGAAAGAATCTAAATCTAGGCAACAGTTTTCCTTCTGATGAATTTTTGATAAAGCTGCACAAGGATAGAGGCTGAAAGGCAAGGCAGAGTTTTTGACAGTCTGTGATGTTGGAAAGATGAAAATTGGGGTCTACCAAGGAGGGGGACCTTAGGAAGCAACCCAGGCTGTCAGGTGAGACAACAGGAGGCCTGTACCCTAGAAGTGAGGACAAAGCAGAGGTAGTCTGAGCCTTACAAAGATTGCTAACCAGCTGTGGTCAGTTCAGTCCCTAATAGGATTGAGGTGATCTGCTCTCCTCCACTAATGGCTGAAGGAGTGGGTGAGTCCTCTCTGGGAGGAGAGAAACCAGCCTCTATAATGTTTCATTCTTGATATATAGAATTCAATAAAAAAATTACCAGTTGAGAAACAGACTATGAGAAAAACAAAATAATAGAAGTAGACCCAAAGATGATAAAGATACTGGAGTTTCAGATATTTAAGTAATTGTGATCAATACATTCAATAAAATAGTTGACAAGATAGAGAATTTTGCCAGAGAACTAGAATCTATTAAAAAGAATCAAATTGAAATTCTAGATATGAAAAAGGCTACTGAAATTAAGTGCTCAATAGATTGTTTTAACAGCAGATTAGATACAACTAAAGAGAGAATTAATGAGCTGAAGTCTAGGTCAGTAGAAAAATCCATACTAAGGGACATCTGAGTGGCTCATTCGGTTAAGTGTCTGCCTTCAGCTCAGGTTATGATCCCAGAGTCCCGGGATCAAGTCCCTCATTGGGCTCCTTACTCACTGGGGAGCCTCCTTCTCCCTCTGCCTCTGCCTGCCATTCCCCCTGCTTGTGCACCCTCTCTCTCTCTCTCTGACCAATAAATAAATAAAATCTTAAAAAAAAATAAAAGAAAAAATCCATACTAAGTCATACTGAGTAAAAAGAATTGACAGGTACAGAAAACAGCATGAGGACATATGGCTCATGGGGAGACATTCTAACATCAGAGAACCAGAGGAGGAATAAAGGAAAAAGGGGGTAGAGGCAGTATTTGAAGGCTGAGAATTTTCCAGAACTGATGAAAGCCACAAGCAACAGGTTTAGGAAGTATTATGTATCCCCAGCTAGATAAATTAAAGGAAAATCACACTGGCCACAAGAGAGTAAAACTGCTGTAAACCAAGGCAAAGAGAAAAATCCTAATATCAGCTATAAATAAAAGATGATAGACTGCCTGTCTTTTCGAAGAAGCAGTGATATAACCTACAAAAACTCTATAGGTTACAACATAACTTAATGGTAAAATACTGAATGCATTTTTGCTTAGTTCAGGAACATGACGAGTCTACCAATCACGACTTCTCTTCAACTCTGTGAAGTTCCTAGATAATGCAATGTGACCAAAAAAAGAGAGGAAGGGAGGGGGAAAAAAGGAAGGAAGGATGGATTTAAAATAAACAAAACTGCCTTTTGTCACAGGCAACCTGCTTATATACGTAGAAAATCCGAAAGAATCAAGTCATATTATTATAATTAATAAATTTAGCTAAGCCTAGTTTAAGAACAATATGCAAAGATCAATTGTATTTAATATTCCACCAATAAACAATTAAAAAATAAAAATTTTAGGCTATGCCATTTGCGGTCGGTTCACAAACATCAAATATGTAGGAATAAATCTATCAAAATATGTATAAAGCCTCTACACACAACACTACAAAACATTATTGAGAGAAAGTAAGTGGGATCTAAACAAATGAAGGGATATCTGATGCTCATGGATTAAAATATCAAGTATGTAAAGATGTTAGTTACCCACAATTTATCTGTAGATCTAATGCCATCACAAAAGCAATTCTAGGAGTGTGTTGAAGTGTGTATATGTATGTAAATTTATGCAGAAATGCAGAGATAAGAATAGCTATCTTGACAAAAAAAAATCAAAGCTGGAGAAGTTAAACTACTAGATACCAACACTCATTAAAAAGCTGTAGTAATTAAGACAGAGTGGGATTATTGCAGTAAAAATAGACAAGTAGACCAATGGAAATGAGGCCAGAAACAGATCCACATGTATACAGTCACTTCATTCATTGCAAGTCACCCACTGTCTTCAAGCCTTAGTTTCCTCTTCTGGAAATACGCTTCATACTAGCACCTACCACATACGGTTTAAATATTATGTGTCAAAAGGACTCAGATATTACACTACAGAGGTTAGCACATACGAAAGGGACATAGCAAGTGTCCAATAAAATCTAGCCAGTATTAATATTACCATTGTGACTGCCACTATTATTGTGATTATCACTACTGCTATCATTGCTGTTCATTTTTCTCTGTTTTTCAATGTGATTATCTGGAAGTGAGGAATGGATGGACATTCGTTGTGGTTGGCAGCAAGGAACATTTGGGGTAACACAGAAGGGTAGGAGAGTGTCGATTCTTAGCCTACCTGGAAAAAGAATGGGATCAGGGAGATCAAGCTCATGATTCAGTCAAGTTTGCCTTAGAAACTGGAATGGGATTTGGCCTACCACCAGAGTGATGTGGCCACACAACTGTAGTACACATTTGTTAGTAAACATTTATTAAGCTTCTAAAATGACTTGTGTATATATGTGTTTGTAAGGATATTTGAAAGCATGTATATGTGTCTAAGCCACTTGTAAAAACACTGTGTAGACATGAAGTTGGTTGTGTCTTCTCCCATCTGAATCATAGCCAGGAATCTGATGTTTAGACGGAATATTAAAAGATTTGATTCTCTTCTGATGGCACTTCCTATAAAAGATTTGATTCTGTAACTTTAGATGAAAAGTTTATTTCATAGCCTCTTTAGGTAAGCCTCGTTGTTCATTTTGTAACAGAGGCCACAGAGTCTCTGAAGACAGGGAGATAAGGAGGTATTTAATTCTTTTTTTTTTTTTTTTAAAGATTTTATTTATTTATTTGAGAGAGAGAATGAGAGAGAGAGAGAGCATGAGAGGGGAAAGGGTCAGAGGGAGAAGCAGACTTCCTGCTGAGCAGGGAGCCCGATGTGGGACTCGATCCCGGGACTCCAGGATCATGACCTGAGCCGAAGGCAGTCGCTTAACCAACTGAGCCACCCAGGCGCCCAGGAGGTATTTAATTCTTTTCACATTCATATCCTAGACAGTGCCTCCTATTTCATAAAGTGGGTTGCCGCTGTATGGTGTCTGGTGTTATTTAGCTGAAAACTTGCCCGTTCTTCTAGCTATTTAGTATCTCTAATCCTCCCAGGTTCCAGTCCACATGGCATTTGCGTCCTGTCTTCCCCTCCCATTGGCCCCCCCACACCCTCTTTCACTCCCTAGAGGGAAGACTCTAAGACCTTCCGCTGCTTTGAAACACTTCCGCTGGCTGGTGAGAGACTGTTCTCTGCAGCTCATTTTCTCATCTACGACTTCTATTCGGATGACTTTAGATAAGGTTATTTGCCCCCTGAGTTCCATCTGCAGCAAGGGATTGGGGTTGAAATGATGGGAGTCAAACTCTCGGCGCTTTTTCATCAGGGTGGGGGTTGGAGGCAGCTATTACTGGTATTGATGAGGGTCACCCAGCCAGGAGGCTAGCATCCAAGTTTTTCGTTTCTCAACCTCATACGCTTTTCGAAGACAGGATTTGGTACTCAGTCTTCCTCACTCTGTCTAGATTTGGTCAGGAACCTGCCCACTGCACATCTGTGACTGAGTTTAGAAGGCCCAGCTGGAGGTGCCTTTCCCCCCATTGCTGGCCCCAGGTCACTGATAAAAGCTCCAGGCCAGACCCTGCTCTAAGGAGGGGAGCGGGACTCTCTCACCCGAGAGTCCGCCTGCGCACCTGGCACCATGGGAATGTACCTGCCCTGCCTCCCAGAGAGGGTGTGGTTCTGCCTGCCCCTGGGAGCAGCCTTCTCAGAGAGCAGTTAGTAGCTGAGGCTGAGTGAGGAACAGTGAGCTTCTGCTGCTCCTCTTCCTGCAGCCCCCCCCCCCCCCCCCCCCCCCCCCCGCCGCCAGGCGGAAGTCCGGACTCCATGAAGCACAACGCTTCAACTGAAACGTGCTGTTGGGTACCTACCACTTATGAGCTGCTCAGTGTGCGTGAAGCCCATCGGGATTGCCCCAACGCGCGTTTCTCTTCAAGTCCAGCCCCAGAGACTCTTCCTGTAGGCCCGACCAGCAATTCTGGGCTGTGTCAAGTCTTTGTTTTAGATGTACGGGTCTTTCTAACAATTTGATTGTCATCTGAAAGAGAGAATCTCTTGCCTCTTACCTCTAGATCTGCATGTGACTTCAAAAGTGTTGCTGACAGGACTTACTGGGGGAAAATGGATAGTGGCAGCTCCTCAGGCTCGTCAGGACATGGGCTCCTCCAGTTACAATTCCAGCCAGGGCCTCGGGTACCAGGTCCTCTACAAGTCAAGAGCTGTCTTTGAGTTCTCTCCTTGAGTGGCTCTAAAACCTGTGTTGGAGACATGCTCCCTTATTTCTGGGAGACCCTTTCTCCTACCCAGCTACTTGGCTGACACCTCGCAGAAAAGGACACAATGCTGGAAGTGCTCTCTGAATGAGACAGGGGTTGTGGGGGAGTCCCCTAAATCAGAAGGAACAGGAAGCTGAATTGCCAAAAGAATTATTATCATCCTAATAAAATGAAGCCCATGATTTGCATTCCAGGTCCTTCAACTATTCTATGGGAACCCGGGCATTTTCCCATGACAGTATTTTTATCCCTGATGGGGGAGCAGAAAGTGAGCAGACAGTTCAAGCAATGTCACAGGACAACATCCTGGGCAAAGTCAAAACTCTTCAGGTAAGACAGCTTGAGATTGGCAAGTCAGACTTAGGAGGGGGCCCGCGATGGTGGGAAGTGGGAAGTGGGAACATCCCGAGAGTGGCCTTGAGTAAGGGATCGGGAGATCCAAGGGGAGCTTCTGGTGGGAATTTTTGCTCTCTCAACCCTGACTCTGTTCTCTGGAAGCCTTCTGTCCACCTGGGAGAGGTATGTCATCACCATTGTACCCACCTGCATAACAACTCCACTCCTGTTCTGTCGAGTTGTTCCCTCATTTTTAACTGCATGTCATGAGGACAGGTACCCAAGAGAAGCTGCAGGACTTGGTGGGAGGGGAGAGTTGGAAATGTGGCCCATAATCCCTGAACACAGGGTTGACTGTTAGCTGAGGGCATGCACAGCACATCTCCATACTTGGACAGTGAATGGTAAGACTCTATTATTTGCCGTATTTGTAAATCTGGCTCCCCCTGAGCCACCCTGTCTTGGAGGAATGCCGGGCAGCTCTTAAACCTCCCTCCTGTTCATGCTGCAGAGCCGGGCAGTTTTCCTCTATAAAATTGACTCCGGTGGTAACTCCTTAATAATGAAGATATAATAAAACAATTACTCACTAAATGTGATTGAGATCATGGGAAATCCAGGGAAAGCAAGAGGAGCAGAGACACCTGGGATCTGACCGTGTAGGTTTGCCTGATAGCCTGGTAGAATTCACTCACCTGACAGAAGTGCCCAAGCAAGCACTTCTCTGAGGTGGGAAGGCTTGGAGGAGATCCAAGTTACGAACGGGGGACTCTGGTTTGCTGGTTTCCAACTGTCTGTAAGTCTACAATAACGAATGTATAAATGAATGAATGGGGGGCGGACAGCTGGCTTGAGTAGCTGCCAATACAATGAAGCAGTGTACTCAAAGGAAATTTTCTATTTTCTTGAAATGTTCTTGTTTCTACTGAACATTAGCTATGCATTTTGTGATCTGTGTTTGGTTACATGTCCACACACACTCAGCTGAATATAGCTAACACCCTGGAACCATACCTGAACGTGCCTGGATCTTTATACCTACTGCCAGCCATGGCCCAGGGCCCCTGTCCTGCCCTCAGAGCTAACGTAGTCCCTTCCTTCAGATTCCAGCATGTCCTAACCAGGTTCTGCTCTTAGTTCTTGCTGGCTGCGCTGCTACATGTGTAGCACTTTTCCTAGGTTGGAGAAGAGGAAGGGGTGGTGATCGCCAAAGAAAACGGTGGACGCCCTCCCCATATTACCTTCCCTTCGTGAAGTCTTTTGATTCCTGGACTGTTATTCCTAAGAAGTTCTGAACTCCTGGCTCATAAATACGCCCTTTCCAAGTGGAGTGACTTCCAGAGTTCAATCCATGAAACAGCTGTATTTTATAAGGGCTTTCGAGGAGCTCTTTAAAAATTAGATACTAGTGTGTTGTCTTAAATGCTGTCTGTGCTAACATCACACTGCATGCCACTGCCCCTCCAGGAAGTGGATTTGGAATTGGGAAAAATATATAATTCTGCACTGCTGAAACTCAATAAAAATATGTGAGTGCCTGTTATTCCGAGTCACACTGCAAGGCACAAGTTTAAAGAATCAGGTCTCACAATTAAAATGTAAAACAACCAACTTCCCTGAAGCAACAGTTCTATTAACAGAAAGAAAGTTGTGAGGAAAGCAGAATAACTAAGCTGAGTGCTCTCCTTTGGACAGTACCTCCTCATCCGAGGTCTGCCTAATTTTGCTTCTGCTCTGGATTCATAATCTTCCTCACAGCTCTCTAGTTATACTTTTAAAAACTAAAGAGGCTTTGCTCTTTGAGGAGGGAAATGGGGACCATTATCATAGAAAATGTGATTTTTGGAGTGACATTAAGATATAACTGTATCACCCCCAAAAGACTGTGCTTTATTTTTCAGTCGACTAAGCAGTATGTTCCTGGTAAGTCATAGAAATAGTAGTTAACTTTATTAACTTGCATGAATGCTTTGCATTTTTCCATGACAACGTTATGCTGGTATTGATGCTTAGTAAGCAGCATAAAAGACCGCCCCCTCGTAGACTCCAGCATGGAATGAGGGTGTTAGTTATGTCAGAGGCATGTATGTTTTTTATGTTCGATATCGTGTTTGTGTATGTATGTATGTTTATTAAAAACAGAGAGAGGAAAGTCACGGATACCTATTTGACAGTGGACGTCCTGGCAGGCCGATTAGCCACCATTATTAAGACATTCTTTTGAAATGAGATTTCTATCATAATGCCATCTTGGGGGCGGCGGCGGGGGGGAGCCATTTTTCTCTGGCCTAAGAAACTTCCCAGCCCTTGGAAACCCCAGAACTGTGCGTGTACTGACTGCGTTTGGAAAGATTGCCCTCTAGTGTCCACACGTGGTCATCCCAGCTCGGCCGGCCGGCCGGCCTAACATTGCACCGTGGTGGTCTGTAACCTGTCTACTGAGTGCAGAATGAATGAATGCAGCGTGAATAAGCCTGCATTTTCTGAATCAAGTGAATCTATCACCTGCCAAAATTTGTGGCAAATCATTGACCCTTTACAAGAAAAATGACTTTTTTTTTCCTGAGTATAAAAATACTACATGTTTGTAGGGAGAACAAATTCTAATATACAGGAGAGTTATAGGGGCCAGAACAACAGTGATGCCCTTTTTGAAGACCCTACACATAACAGTCAGCTGTTCCATGGCCATAGGTGAAATAAAAATTCTGTGCCTGGCCTTCCCCACCACCTGGCTGTGTGGCCTCCAGGGAAATCATTGAAGCTCTCTGCCCCTCATCATCCCCATCTGAAAAATAAGGGGATGAATATGATGGATGATCTGGCTCCTCCAGTTCTTAAAGTCTGCCATCTGTACGAAATCACTGCTCACCTGCTGTAGCACGGAGTGGTTTGGTTAGCTTCACACTTGGTTGCATTTGGAGTTCAGTGACCTTGATGTTCCTTACAGCCCTCCAGATCACAGACCAGGGAGAGGCCTGCTTATTTCAGATCAGACCCAGGCTATGAAGTGGGTAACAACTGATGATAAAACTCAGACAGGAACATCGGAGTCTAAGCCTGCAGGTGGTTTTTAGAATTATACCACACCTTTGTCAGAAAATGCTAACTCTGTTAGTCCATGGACTATTTAGCCCAGGGGGGAAAGCCTCCATTTTCAGTAGCCGCTGACTCCTGAGGAGCTGGGTTTCACTTAAAAATGCCGAAGTGTCATATGTTGGAGGATTTTGACACCTCATGCTGCTGTCAAGGACACAAAGACTGAATACCCATTCTTAGCCGCTTCTGCATAGAGCAGATGTCTTTAACTCTATATGCTTTTTCTTTTGCCTCTCTTTAAAAATTCATTTTCACTACGGGTGTATCTGTAGTTCACTCAAGAGGACAGCAACTTCATTTTTCCTCTGCTCTGTTCTCACGGCCATGGTCTAAAGGGTAGCTGTGAGAAATCTGGGGGAGCCTAAACACTGGCAGTGTGAGAGCTGCAGAATATGATGTGCTTGGAATTCCCACACCATAGGAAAAAGCCTTATAAATATGGATGTGCATTCCTATAACATCATTCTCTGGCATTCCATATTACAACAAAATGGCCCAATTTGAATGAGTAAAATATAGTCCCTTTTAGCTCACATTCCAGTCCTCACAGTAACCCCATTCACAGCTGCAGGCGGCGTGGCCCGTCGCTGTAGGCGCAGTGTCCCCGCTTCGTCCGGCTGTGCTTGCAATGTAGATAAAGGGCTCCTCGGTAGTAGAGAAGGTGGAGGGAATGGTCGTCCAAACAGCTGGTTGTCAGGGATTGCTTCTATCAAAGTTCCTCTCATGACAATGCCTGAGTAGTGGACAGAACTAAAGTCACAAAAAAAGTCACACTGATCCCTACATTCAAGTCACGTGACACCCGAGATTGCCAAATAGGTTTCAGCAGTCACCTTTTAATTGTCGTTAAATCACACAGTGTCTCTACAGCCCTATCTCCTTTGAGTCAGCTGAAGAAAGCCTTGGATCAGGAACCGCAGGGAGGGAAAAATGCAGGTGCAGGAGCCTCGGCCTTGAGAACCTAAGGCTCAGTCACCACGGCCTTGGACCCTAAGGCCTACCCTGGCCTAGTTCTGCGGTCTCATCCCTGACAGCTGCAGGTGTGTGTGTCTAGGAAGGCAGTCCTTTGTCTGGACAGAGAGGCTGCAGCTCAATCCCTGAACTCGGCCAGCATTTCTGTGATGACCTGGGTCCTCCCCTCCTCCATCCCCCGAAGCTCGCAGCCACCAGCCTGAATTTATTTTTTCTAGAGGGATTTTAAACCAGCGGCTTTACAGAAATGCACACTGTTATTCTCAAAGACAACAGCATTGTGTTTCTTTTGCCAGGATGCACATCTCTGTGACGTAAATCATCCCTTCAATACACACACATTCTCATTCCCACCCTCCACCTCTTCTTCCCTCTCTCTCTCCCCACCCTCAACTGGGTACCTGCCGCCAGGCCCACACCCCACGCCCCTGCACCCTCCTCTCGGCTCACCTCTTTGATTTCATTCTCCACTTAGCTCTTAACACCACCCTCTCCACTTCCTAGCTTCGTCCCATGTGCCCTATTTCTTCTGTTCTCATTCCGTCGATTTCCTCTTTCCATTCTCTCGTAGCTTTTCCATTGTTCCATGACAGCCATCCTATCTTTGGAGCTTATTTCCATCTAGGCTGCGATTACATTGTGTCATATGCTTGGTTGTCTCTTAAGCATCAGGGTGGACCAACATCAGTATTTTAAAAGGTGCCCTAATGAAGAAAAATATCAGCATATTCATTCTTTTTTTGTTATGGTGGCAAAAACCCCTAACTGGCATTGACTGTTAGGCCAAGTTCTCCTTGGAAACTCGTTAAAGAATTATTCTTTCTATTATAACTAGAAGAAATACCCTCATTTTAGTCGTTCAGGAGCATTGAGAGATGGCAGACCCTGACAACAGGAGGTCTCAGTCTAAGGGGATTTAGAACACTTTCCAGCTCTCGGCCAACACTCCTAGAGCAGGGATAACTGGTAGACCGAAAGCTGGGCTGGGAGTCCCAGAGGGAGGTCCTGCTAGGGCTTTCACTAGGACACAGGAACCATGCCACCTCCTCTGCCCGCGTCCCGACCCCTCTCCCACAGGTCAGCAGAGTGAGATGGGCCTGTGACTCCATTACACCGTGTCCTCTTGTCTGGCTCCATCGGCTGCTCTAACCGTGCCTGCTTATTGATCTGCTTAGAGTAGATACTAACTGCCGCTTCCTGCTAAACTGGTTTTGAGAAGACACCCTTTTTCAGCCTTCTCCTCCCCAAACCCTTTCAGGCTGCTCAAGCTGTACTCTGTACTTCACTGGCTGAACTTGGGGCTTTTGATATGTGCTCCTTCCCTGTGGTGCCAGGGGAGCCAGGCTCAGGCTGAAATAGCAGCAGATCAAATACAAGTCCTCTGTCTTTCTGTGCTCCTGACTTGGCATGCTGGGGTGACCCTGGGGTGCGGGGAGGGCAGTCTTGGGCTCATCTTTTCCATATCTCTGCAGTCTCACTGTCTACCATGCAGGGCCGAGGGGGAGCTGGGCACGAGCGGGTGGATTTAGTACCCTTGAGTTCAGAAGGGGCATTTCCCTCAAGGGATTCCCCTGCCAGGGAACTTGGGCAAGGTCTTAAAAATGCTGTATCATCTTTATTTCTGCCCCTAGAGGAATAAAGAGGCACAATGTCAAATTTGTGAGAACCTGTGGGATGCGATGCAAATAACACTGACTCTGGTTTTAGGAGACCTGGCCTCAGATCCCTCTGGGGTCACACTTTCTTTCCATAAGCTTGGGCCAGTCACCTCTCCCCACTGGACCTCTGACATTTTTTATAAAATGAGGGGGCTGGACTATGTGATTACTAAGGCTCATTGCGGCTCTATGGGATTAAATATTAGCCAGATTAAAGATAAATATCAGATAATGCATTTTATTTCTTTCTTTCTCTCTCTCTCTCTTTCTTTTTTTCTTTTCTTTCTTTCTTTTTTTCTTTCTTTCTTTCTTTTCTTTCTTTCTTTCTTTCTTTCTTTCTTTCTTTCTTTCTTTCTTTCTTTCTTTCTTTCTTTCTTTCTTTCTTTCTTTCTTTCTTTCTTTCTTTCTTTCTTTCTTTCCTCCCTCCCTCCCTCCCTCCCTCCCTCCCTCCCTCCCTCCCTCCCTCCCTCCCTCCCTCCCTCCCTCCCTCCCTCCCTCCCTCCCTCCCTCCCTCCCTCCCTCCCTCCCTCCCTCCCTCCCTCCCTCCCTCCCTCCCTCCCTCCCTCCCTCCCTCCTTCCTTCCTTCCTTCCTTCCTTCTGGTACAAAAGGACTATGAAGCCCAAGTCCGTAGGTCTAGAGCAGGAGCTCTCAGCCACAGCAGTTTTACCCTCGCAGCGGATGTCAGGCACCCGACAGAGACATTTTTGGTTGTCTCGACAGGGAAGGAACTGCTACCGGCATCCAGTTTCCGGAGGCCAGGGTGCTGCTGCTAAACATTTTACAACGCACAGGACAGCTCCCCACACCAGAGAATGATGTGGCCGAAATGCCAGTAGTGCGAGGTTGAGAACCCTGCTGTAGAAAAAGGCAGGCGTTTCTACAGTATTTTTAATTCAGTAGTCCTTCAGGTGGCCATGGCATACCCTTTTTTCTTCCTGAATGTTCATTTTCTCTGCCACAACCCATTAAATATTTTGCCCTTTCTTTAACATTATATTTATTTATTTTTTCTTCAGAGAATATATTTCTTTTCTAATCTGGCTTTTCTCTAATTCTGTTGATCTTCCTAATTTCTACCCCATTTCCCCCACACACACCCTTCTAGCTACCTGCCACCAATAATGCATCCCTTCTTGGCCCTTTCCTCCTGCCTACCTCTCCAGCCCTTCTGTCCCACAGCTCACAGTGTCTAGCTGCAGCAAGGCAAAAAGAGTCCTAGGGGCAGGACAGGATTGTTCTGTGCCTTCCATGATTTACGCATTGATTGTGGAAAGACTTGCCAGCACTGGGGCCTCCTTCACCTCACTGCCCATTGTGAGAAGAACATGGTGTTCGAGCGAGGGGCTGGGGAGGAAAGTGCCTAAAGCGTAAATATTCAAGGAGAACGTGTCAAAAGAAGCTGGAGGGTGCCCCTGTTACAGCAACCATGTGGGTCTTGATTTCCCCCAGTGGTTCCTGCAGTTCACGTAACTATTTTCTATACCATTTTTATACTTTTAAAAGACTTTTTAATAAATACATTTATAGGGTTAATCAAAAAATTTTTGTCATTACACGTATCCCCACTTTTGGTTCGGAAATGTGGTCTCTCTGCCCCCCTGGATAATGTTGGCATCTCCGGGAAAGAGGTGGCTGGATGAAAAAGCTCATGGCTTGAGGGTGGGAAAGGAAGAGAAACTAGAAAACAAATCCACTTGTTCCAGGACTGCATCGTGGCTTACTGGCATGGTATTTAGTCTAGAAACGTGTGCAGAACATGCCTCGGTGCCCACTAGATATGCCGGGGCATCTGCTCGCGCTTCTCGTGACCTGCTTCCCTGCTTCAGAACATCTTTCTTTGTTTTTTCCTCCAGCGACAGTTGAGCAAAAACATCAAGTTTGGGCGGCCACCACCCACTGCCATTCCCATGAAGAAGGCAGACAGTGGTGAGGCTAGCTTAGAAGAGGATCTGTTCCTGACCAGTCCCGTGGAAATTGTGACTCACGAGGACATCATCCTCTCAGACACCGAGAACAAAGTAAGGCTCCTCCAGGGAATGACTTGGTTGCTGATAGGCGAGGGGAGGACGTTGGGCAGTGGCCCGGGGCATCCAGTAGCTCTGGGGTCTGCTGTACAGGGAATATGTGAGAGAAGATTTTCTGATGAGTAGCCCCGGGCTGGAGGGCACTTCGTGGTCAGGCGCCGTGAGCTGCAGGGAGGTGCACTTGGAGGGGCGGGTGGGGGTGGGGAAGAGGAGACGTGCCCTTCGCAGGCACTCCTCACAGCATCTTCCACTTACTCTTCAAGACTCAGGTGGGCCCACCTTTTCTGGGAAGCCTTAGTTGGCCTTACCCCCACGCGGTGCTATCTCTTCTGTGTCTTTGCTGTGCGTCCTTTGTGCTTCTCACACATCTGTACTCATCTGTGTCCATGTAATTGTGTTCTCTCCATCTCTAAATGTGGAGTTCCCTGAGGACAAATTGGGTCTTTCACATCTCTGTCTCCCCAGGACTCAGCTAGTGCCTTACTTAGTAGCACCAAGTAATTACTTGTCAAATTGGACTAATTTAAAGGGAGATGAGAAAACAAAGAAGTAAGTGCCTAACGAGACAGAACATATCGAACAGGCCAGCTTGAAGTCTACTTAATGAGGGAAGAAAGTCACATTGGTTCAGCATTGTCCTTTCTGAATTTGGTCTTTTGACACTTGGAAAGAAACACCATGAGGGCATCCCGGAATGAGAGTCCTTCCAGCAGCAGAGGGGACATCCTCGGGCCTCTAGTGGGGAAGGAGGGAAGGCCCCACCAGCAGCTGAAGCAGGGAGGTCTCTAGGTGAGGCACCGAACCTTCCAGTCTCAACAGAAAGCATTTTCTGTGCTCTGCCTAGCAAGACGCCTGAAATTACACTGCTGTTGTTAAAATGGACGTGCCCCCCAAAGTCATGCTTGCTATCAGCTAATGTGTCAGAAGGGCGGTAAGAAAGAGAAGTGATTTGCAGAGCAAAGTGAGGAAGGAAGGAACAGGCCATTCCCCTGCTGTTGCCGCCCCCCAGTCTGCCTCCGGCCCTCATGACTCCTGGTCCCCAGACATGTGGGTGGCGGGTGGCGTGGTGGGTAAAAGGACGGGGCCCAGCCCTCCCATCAGGTCCAATGTCTCCAGGGCTAGGGGGCAGCGACGAAAATCAGCCTTCATGCACGGACTTCCCAAGGACTGAAGCAAATGTCCTCACTGTTACTGAGGATCTAATAAGTGCCAGGGACTGTGGCCTGAGGGAGAAGGAGGCTCAGTTGGTCTGCAGGTGCTGCCCCAGCTGTGGGTATTGCAGAGATGAGCGAGATTAGTCTGGGGGCTGCCTCCGCATAGCTTACATTCTAATGAGAGAAGAGTCATGTGGCAAGTCAACACATATGTATAAATATAATAACTTATTTATATAATAAATGTAATAACTCTGGATCACGAAAAATGCTGCCCAGGAGGTAAGGCGGAGTGACGGAAAAGTGAGTAACGTGGTGGGTGAGGGGCCACTCTCTAGACAAGGAGGTCAGAGCAGCCTGAGCAGTCCTGGGGGTGGGAGCCATGTTCTCTGCAGAGGGAAGAGCAAGTACAGAGGCCCAGAGATGGGGCTGAAGGTGTCCCAAAAGAAAGCAGGTTGGTGCGGACAGCCAGACCCTGGAGGGGGGGCAAAGGGAGGAGAGCGAGGTATAGAGGCCAGATTGTGCAAACCATGGGGAAAAGGTGAATTCTATTCTGAGAGAAGTAGAATTTTAAGCCTGTTGGTCACATAATCTGATTTGTGTTTTCTTCTATTTTTTCTTTAAATTTTATTTTTATTTGAGGGAGAGTGAGAGAGCATGAGCGGGGGGTGGGGGGGAGCGGCAAAGGGAGGAGAGAGAGAATCCCAAGCAGGCTCCATGCTCAGCTCAGCACAGAGTCCGACGCGGGACTCCATCCCATGACCGTGAGATCATGACCCGAGCCAAAACCAAGAGTCAGATGCCCAACCGACTGAGCCACCCAGGCGCCCGATTTGTATTTTCTAAAGGTGCTTCTAAGTGGTGCAGAAAACAGGCTGAGGTACGGAAGCTGACACTCTTGCTCCGGAGGGGATGATAACACCTGTTTGTAGAGATGGGCCACGCCAGGTAGAAGATACAGCGTGCCCTCAGGGGCAGGCGACATGGTGTGGCCCTTCCCAGGGCAGGTGAGGCAACTGGGCTGGGGATCTTCAGCCTTTTTCTTCTTCCTTCCATGCTGAGGGTTTTGCCTCCTCTGGTCATCCACCTTCTCAGCCCAGCCCTTTGCAGCTTTGGTAGGGCCTTTCCTTCCCACAGAGAAAAGGCCTGGCATAGAGGTGAGAGGTGTCGCAGGTGAAGGGGGTGAAGGCAATGGGCATGGCCAAAAGCTCTGAGGTCAGGTGTGTGACCCAGCCCTGCTTCCCAGGTGGGGTGGTGAGAGGCTGGAGCCTGGCTTCTCTCAGACCTGGGGAAATGCAGCAAAGACAGAGGCTAGAGGCTGCCCGGATGGAGATGTGTTGAACTCAGGAAAAGAAGAAAGTGTACAGTCCGTGCCGGGAGTCCTAGTCGGGACATTAGCCGAGTCCCCACCGGGACACCCACCTTTCCCACGTGCAGCTGGAGTCCGCTTATCTGCCTGGGACTTCCTGTTCTGGCATCTGACTGCAGCGCTCTCTTTACTGTTCCAGCCCAGTGACACTCCAAGTTCTCGGAGTCCTCCGAATCGGCCTGGAGCCAGAAGTGAGATGGAAGAGAAGGTAGTATGACTTCAACTTCTGTTTTTAGTGTCTTTACTTCAACTTCCATTTTGGCCCCCCCCACCCCGTTTTGTCGACCCACCGTCTCATTTTTCCATTCGTAAATGCTGCCTTCACCCATGACCTTCAGTTCCTTCAGAACGTTACCAGTGGTAGATGTTAGAGTGTTCGTTATGCACCTGCTCGGACTGAGCCCCGCTTGGAAAAACAGCCACCTCCCAGCCTGTGCATATTTGCACACTTAGACGTTGCTCATCTTCCTAACTGTGCCAGGTCTTTCCAGACACTGTTAAGCCATTGAAAAAGACATTTCAGAACACCTGTACCTTCCGGAAAAGAGTCTCCTTCTATTTAGAGATGTAAAAAAAAAAAAACCTCAGCTTTTCTCTACTTGTATGTTTTTTTTTGTTTTTTAACTTTTCTGGTGTTCATTTGAACCCGGGACTGTGCCTACCGGAGTCTTGGGAACCCTGTAGAGGCCGGTCCACTCCCATGAGCAATCTTCACCTGCACGGGGCTCCAGGCCTCCTCCTGGGGGTTGGTACAGTGAGCAGAGTATGTCCCTGAGTCTTCTGAAGGGGCATGCTGCAGACAGTGCCACCACCCAGACAATGAAGAAGACCGGGAGGAATACACTAGAAATGCAACCTGGCATTTAAATCTCAGCTTCAAGTGCTTCTCTGTGCCTTCAGTCTGTCACATTTGGCTCGGATGCTTTTTATTCATCCATCTATTAGGGGATGGAAATAAATGTTTGATTCATTTCTTTTGAACCAGAGTTCAGAATTTGATACCTATTAGAAAGATAACTATAAAGAAATAAAAGCTAGGAGCCCAAAGGCTGGAATTATTTTTCCTTACTTCTGTGCTTCTTAAGTTATTATTTACTGAGCATCCATTTTGCTCTTGGAGTTGGCTTGGTCCTTTATCTTTTGTGCATGAATATGGAAGGTGATTGCAAAAAGCAAAGCTGTCCGCTAAGCCCCACCGGCTCTGCATCGGTAGCATGAATGCTGACACACGGACCCCGGCCTCGGCTCCTGGGGTGCCTGTCTCGGGAGCTGCCGGCCCTGCAGGGAGGGCCGAGAGCGCCCTCTGCCGCGCGCTGGCGCCGTGCGGCTGGGAGCCGTCCCTTTGCTGTGGCCGGTAATTCTCAGTAGTTACAGGTGTGGCTTCTCCTCCCATTCAGTGTGGCCTCCGGGAGCAGGCTGAGCTGGGGCTCTCTGACCTAACTGTACAGCGTGTCGAGGTGGTGGTTTCTAAGTGCACGCATCTGCGTTACAGTGCTACCGTTCGCCCTCTGAGGGACAGCCCTCACCCCTGGCTGGTACATTTCTGCCCTTCCTTTTTCCACCAGGGCCTCCCCCTCTCAGCAGCTTGGTGCACTCAACCCAGTGCTCTGTGGCCTTGGAGTGATTGTGCTAGAGCATTTTTGTGGGTAGCAATTTCATGCCCTAGGCATGAAATAGACGATCTACTTTGTTGTTGTTCCTTCATTCCTCCCAAAAATATGTATTGAACACTTGCCAAATGAGATTTGCTACTTGGGCATAAAGGGGACTGAAAAGAGGAAAAAGATACGTTCCCTCCTCAAAGGGACTAAGGTAGAAGCTGAGAGATATTTGCAGGTGTCTGAGGTCGTGTCTTAGATAATAGAGTCCTTAGCATAGAGATGAGCTGGTCCAGGGTTCAGCAAACTATGACTTATTTCAGGCTCTGTGGCCATAAGGTCCAACCAGGACACTCTCCTTTGTTGTGCTCTTCCTTTGTAGCCCAAATGCAGCTGAAGACAATGGACAATGGGCGTAGCTGTGTGCTAGCAAAACTTTATTTACCAAAATAGGCTGTGGGCAGGATTGGGCCCCCTGGCTATGTTTTGTCACCCCCATCTACTCTAACCTCCCCCCCAACATTATTTAGAGTAGGTAAACTAGTCCCTGAAAGGTTATCTGACCTGTATGAGTTAATGCAAGTAGCACTGGCCGAACAAATCGTCAGTGTCCCCTTTTAATTCCCAAAGCCATGCTCATCTCACTGTCCCAGTGAGCCTTGCCTGCTCGAAGCTGTCCCTGGGCCGGACTGGGCAATGTGCAGGCTCCATCCAGCAAGGGCAACGGCTCTGGGACTCCTCGCACGCGGTTCTGATCGGGACTGTGTGGTTTCCTCTCCATACAGGTGGCTCCAGTTAAACCGTCTCGGCCAAAAAGGCACTTCTCTTCTGCTGGAACCATCGAAAGTGTCAACCTAGATGCCATCCCCCTGGCCATCGCTCGCCTGGACAACAGTGCCGCCAAGCACAAATTGTCCGTAAAGCCAAAAAACCAGAGGGTGTCCAAGAAGCACCGGTGGCTTGCCAGGGTATGTAGAACCTGTCCCAGGCAGGGTATGTAGAACCTGATCAGGCAGCTGCCCATGCTTGCTGGGTGCCCATTCTACCCAGTGGGGTGGTGCCATGAGGGGCCAGTAGAATGAACTAGGTTTCTTGAATCAGGGACCTGGTGTGTTGCAGTGAACGAGGGCAAGCAGGCCCCTTTACTGTCCATCACCCTAACATGTTGCCCGCCTGGGGGCTGGTGGACCTCGGAATGAGAGGCTGCCATTTGAGGGCCTCTGGACACTTGGCGTTGGCTTCACCCCGGCCAGGTGACCCAGCTCCCCTGCTATGGCTCAGCCAGAGGTTCTTTGGTTTGACTGGGGTGGACTTTGAAGTCACAGGTTTCAGGGCACATCGATGAAGTGCAAATGTCATTTTTTTCTCATCTTCCTCATGCTGGGCTATTGGTTCTCCTGTGATTCATTTGTATTAAGCAAAAGGAATTTGAGAATGACCAACAAAGGGGCTAGAGAGTCAACATGAACAGGATGTGTTTTCCTGCACCCTGGCAATTTGCTCTTGGTGTTTACCGAGCTCTATACTTAAGAACGACTGCCCCTTCTTTTTTTTTTTTTAAGATTCCATTTATTTATTCATGAGAGACAGAGAGAGAGAGAGAGAGAGAGAGGCAGGCAGAGGGAGAAGCAGGCTCCCAAGGAGCAGGGAGCCTGATACAGGACTCGATCCCAGGACCCTGGGATCATGACCCGAGCCAAAGGCAGATGCCCAACCATCTGAGACACCCAAGCACCCCTTCTTTTGAGATTAAGAGGGCCACCAACATTATGAATAGGATGGGTAATGGTTGCCTGTGCTAAAGGAAAAGGCTAATTCTTTCTTTCCTTAGGATCGACCAAATGAACATGGTGGCCTTCCGCGTCAGCCCTCCCTGGACCAGAACGGACACTCTGGAGAAGACAAGCCAATTTGGCACGAAGAGGAACCAGAGCTGCTAGACTCTGAAGAAGAGAAGAGATGCCAAGAAGAATACTGGCTAGAGCTTGAGGCCAAATGCAAACGGCAGAAGGCCGAGGCAGCTGAGAGGAGACGTCTGGAAGAGCAGAGACTCCAGGCCTTGGAGAGGAGGCTTTGGGAAGAGAACAGAAGCCAAGAGCTCTTGGAGGAGGAAGGAGAGGACGAGCAGGGAGAGGAGACAGAACTACAGCTGGAGGCAGGAAAGAGGCCGCACGAAGAGGAGAGGCAGAGACTGGGAGAGCAAGGTGGCCAAGGCCAAGAGCCGAGGGAGCAAGAGGAAGGAAGGCACCCGGAGGCCCAAGAGCAGGCGGTGTGCGGCGGGCAGGAGGCGGAGAAGCAGCGGCAGCTACAGGAAGAAAAAGAACTGAAGGAGCTCAGGAGGCATGGGGAGGAGGAGCAGCGGCGGCGGGAGGAGCAGCACAGGCGGATGGAAGAGGAGCAGCGGCAGCGGGAGGAGGAGCAGCAGCGGCGGCTGGAAGAGGAGCAGCGGCGTTTGGAAGAGGAGCAGCGGCGGCGGGAGGAGGAGCAGCTGCGTTTGGAAGAGGAGCGGCGGCGGCGGGAGGAGGAGCAGCGAGAATGGGAGAAGCGGCAGCTGGAAGAGGAACAGCGCCGGCAGGAGGAGGAGGAGCAGCGGGAAAGGGAGGAGCAGCGGGAAAGGGAGGAGCAGCGAGAATGGGAGGAGCAGTGGCGGCTGGAAGAGGAAGAGCGCCGGCGGGGGGAGGAGCAGCGGCGGCTGGAAGAGGAAGAGCGCCGGCGGGAGGAGGAGCAGCAAGGATGGGAGGAGCAGCGGCGGCAGGAGGAGGAGCAGCGGCGGGGGCCGGAGGAAGCGGCCAAAGGAAGGGCGGAGCTGGGGAAGCGTGAGGAAGTGGACGCCGCGAGGCGGCAGGAAATGGAGCGTTGGGAAGCCGCGAGAGTGCGCGAGGAGAGGTGGCCGCAGCTGGACGACAAAAGGGGCTTGAGCCCACTTCACGTCGACTTTGCAGAGAAACCTGGGAAACGAGAGCACCTGCAGCCCGAGAAGCAACGAGAAAGCTCCGAGGAATCCAGGATTTGCGAGAAGCAGAGTCAGGAGGCCGAGGCAGCCGGCGAGCTGCAGGGACGGCGCGGGGCTGGTCCTGGGCATGGCCGTCGTGCTCGTCCGGAACAGAGACCAGAAACTAGCGCGCAGCCTCCCCAGAAACACCAGGCGCAAGTGGAAGAGACTCCCGGGGAGAGAAAGGACGCCGCCTTTCAGACAGACAGAAAGGGGGAGGAACTCCGGTGGCAGGAGGTGGACGAGAGGCAGAGCATGCCCAGGCCCTACACTTTCCAGGTATCATCGGGAGGGAAACAGATTCTCTTCCCCAGAGTCAATTTGAGCCCAGTGACACCCGTGAGAGATGCGGGACTGGCCTCCGCTCCCCACGCGCCGAAGAACCCCCGAGCCAGCCCGGCCGCCCAAGCCCTGCCCTCCTCCCTGAGTGTCCCCCACACAGCCATTCTGGTGACGGGCGCGCAGCTTTGCGGCGCGGCGGTCAACCTGAGCCAGATCAAGGACACGGCATGCAAGTCTCTCCTGGGCTTGTCAGAAGAAAAGAAGCACGTGGATGTCCCTGCGCTGGAGAACGCAGCCCGCGCGCCTGTCGAGCCCCGGGCAGGCAGCGGGAAGGTCAGGGCCCCCCAGGAGTCTCCGAGCAGTGTGGCCGCGCTAGCTGAGTGGGCTTCCATTCGGTCCAGGATCCTGAAGAGCGCGGAGGGTGAGCCGCGCAGCGAGAGAGGCCGGTCTCGGCCCGGTGATGAGCACGCTCCCAGGGCCCGCAGTGATTCCCGCGGGAACCTCCGGAAGACCCCCCCAGTAAGTGCGAAGTTCTCTATTATGCCCGCTTGGCAGAAATTCTCTGACGGTGGCACCGAGACCTCCAAACACAACACAGAAGCAGAGAGCATTAGAAAAAGACCCTCGCCGGGAGCCGGCGACGGATCGGTGCCCCAACCCCTGGCTACTAATGAGCTCCCCAAGGGCGCGGAGAAACCAGAGCCAGCAGACACCACAGAGGGGTGCAAATTTGCCAAAGACCTCCCGTCTTTCCTTGTCCCAAGCCCTGCTTACCCGCCTCACAAAGCCGTGGCCCATGCAGAGCCCATGGCCGCTTCGGACAGTGAGACCACCAGCGGGAGAGGAAAGCCAGACCCCTCGATGCCTGGCCAGGAGGAAAAAGCCTCACCTTTCGGAATAAAATTGAGAAGGACCAACTACTCCTTGCGCTTCCACTGCGACCAACAGACAGAACAGAAGAAGAAGAAAAGGCACAGCAGCACCGGGGACAATGCCGATGGCAGCCCACCCGCACCAGGGAGCGCAAAAGGAGAGGGGACGGAAGCCGTGGCCCCCAAGCATGGCCCGGCCCTGCCCCCCGAGAGGAAGCCAGCCCTGTCCGCCTGGAAGGACTCGGCCACAAGAGCCCACCCTTCTTCCGCGGCCCCGCCGGCCGGCAGCCAGACCCCCGCCGCAGAGCACGACAAGGCGGCCAACAAAATGCCCCCGGCGCAGAAGCCAGCGCTGGCCCCCAAGCCCGCCGGTCACACGCCCCCCTCGTCCCCACTCTCCAAACTGAGCAGGCCCTACCTGGTAGAGCTGCTGGCCCGCCGCGCGGGGAAGCCGGACCCGGAGGCTCCCGAGAGCAATGAGCCCCGGCCGCCGCCGCCGCCGGCGTCCGCGGAGCTGAGGCGGACGCACCAGAGGGAGGAGGAGGAGGAGGAGGAGGAGGAGGAGGAGGAAGTGGAGGAAGTGGTGGAACTGGAGCGCAAACCCGCTTCCCCGGCCCTGCCGGCCGCTCGGCCGGAGAAGCCTTCCCAAACCCCCGAGGCCGGGAGGAAAGGTAGGTTGGGGTGGGTGGGATCGCTCGGCCTCTGCCGCGCGCCTCGTGGGCGTCACGGCGGAGGCCTGAGCTTGCCCCGGGAGCGGAGCCGGGAGCGGCCGCGTGCCCGAGCAGCCCCCTCCGGTGGAGGCCCTCTCGCGAGTCCCAACCAGGCGCTTTTCTTGCTCTGCTTCAGAATTTTGGAGGTGCTGACAGCGACGTGTGCGCCGCTCGCACCGTTAGCGATACTTGGGTCCAGGCGCTGACGCTGAGACGGACACCCTTTCTCTTGACAGCGGAAACTGCAGTACGGTCCTAATGAGCCACGACGCCCTTAATCTGAGGCAGGGCCCGGGCGGGGACGGGGAAGACAGGTTTCCCCGGACGCGTCGCCTTCTCCCTGGGCAGTAGCGGCGCCCCGGTGGGAGGTCGGGACTTGCGGCCGCCGCCGCCGCCTGAGGAGCTTGGGTGTGGATGACCCCGTTGCGCGCAGCTTTGCGCCAACCGCCCTGCAGTTGCATCCCGGCCCCAGCAGCCTGGCCCTGCGAGGCCCCCTACGAGAGATGGCCGAGCAGCCGCCCTCGCGCGGGGCCGCCGCTCGTCTTTCTTCAGAGTAGCCGTGAGCACTTGCACTGGCTTTGGGGCCCCCGAGAACCATAAGCGAATACTTTGTCGGGTTCGTAGAGTTGGAGGTAACGTTCGGGTCACAGTCCAGGAAGTTACTCCCATTTCTCAGAAATTCTCCCCTGAGGTTTATTAGGAAACCCGTAAGCCTTCTCTCTTGTTGAATTGTTTAGGTGGATGGTGATTTTTGCTGAGAAAAGAGCTGTTTCCCCAGCAGTGCTGGTTTGGTTACTTGCCTTATGGCAGGGAGATCTCATTGTCCTTTTTAACCAAGCCTTAGACCGGCATGTAGCTCGGCAGCTGCCGGCCCATTTCTCCCTTATTTCTCTTTGTCCTGCTGATGAGAAGCCCGTTTTCAGTTTCTTCTTTGTGGTGGTGTTTTCCCCCTGTGCTGGGCCCTGGGGGACCGCCGAGGGGAGTCCTCCCACAAGCCCAGTAAGAGCTGTCCCTTAGTTCCCCATAGCCCCGCGGGACTCGTGCTGACAAGCCCCATTGGCCTTCAGAGCTAGGTGTTTTGGTGGGCCTGGCTCTTAGGTAGAAGTCTTAAAAGTTGGGGTACCAGATGTGGAGACAAATCCTTTGCTCCTCAAGGAGAAGCTAGGAGTTGTGAGTTCCCTCCCAGTTGGGGGTTATCGTACAGGGAGTGGATTTATGGTGAGATGGCGTCTCAGCTTCTCCAGCCTCCTTCCGTGTGGGGTTTTTCTCATTCACCCAATGTGTAGGAGTTGCTCAGCTAGTTTTTGGATTTCTTTTAAAGGGAATTGTTGCCTATGTAGCCGTATATTGGGTGTGTCCATGGGAGGAGAGGAGTTTGGGGTCCTTCTATTTCGCCATCTTGAACTGGAGCCCCATTTTCAGTTTTTGATATTATGATCTCGTCAAAGTCCCTCTCACTGTCTGGGGGACTCTTCCACTCTCCTTAGCTTCTCCCCAGAGAAATAACTCTGTTGTGCTTCTTTCTCTAGAGAAGTCCCTTTATTGTAATTTTCATACCAAAAACCGTTACTGCCCCTTTTTCTTTCCCAGGGTCCAGATTCTGGGCTGTTAGGTTCTGCTAACTGAATTTTTTCTTTATTTGCTAGAAAAGAAGCAATGGATGCAAGGTCCACATGCCTTGGGGGTGCTGTCTAAAGACCAGTGGGATTTTCCCACCCCACACTAGGCCAGGCTGACCAGTGTGTTGGACTGAACACCCCCATCAGAATAAGAATGTTAAAGCGTGGATCTCCAATTTCATTTGTTAATTGTGCACCTGTAGTGCTGTCATCAGCTAAAACTCCTGGAGCTCCGCTTGCATTTAGGGTGAAGTTCACTGAAACAACAGGCGGACATAAATCTGTGTTGCAAATCCTGGTGCTACTTTTTATTTTCTTTGGCCAGCTCCTCGACAGCTCTGCCTTCTTCGTAAAGTGGCCGGCAAAGAGCTTGCAGCTCCGCTGGTTTCTTCTGTTTGTATTATTAGTAGCCACAGTATGCTCGAAGCAGAGGAATGAGGACAGCGTCCCTGTCCCTCCCTGCCCGTGGTGCTTCCAGCTTCCCTCGGGGGGTCTGTAAATACACTGTTCCATGTGGCCTTCTGGTATATGGCCTGAGTGAGGATGTCCATGCCAGTCTAAATACTAAATATTAGAAAAGCTTGATTTCATTTTTCTTTTTAGATTTAAAAATATATCAGAAATTTTAACCTTTTCTTCTTTAGCCCCAGTGACTTCCCTTGCACACCCCCTAGGCACACACACCCTTTATTTTGTAGATCGCTACTGTAGAAGGAGATTTCCATTCCCAAGGCTGAGGCCAGTGAGAACCAGTCCATTGGTGGAGCCACTGGGAGGGCTTTGACTCTGAATCCACCCCGTGTTTGTCCTCTAGAGGTCATCTCATTCTGAAATTTCCACCTCTGTATGGTGGGTGGAATAGATATTTAAGTGGCCCTTTCTCCAAGAATTTACCTTTGGGAGCAGTGGTTCAAACTCTGTAGGGCCGGGATGTACTTGATTATATCCCCAGAACCCGAAAGAGGGAATCTGAATGGGCTGTGGTTCCCCTCGTCCACTGAGTTTAGAATGAGAGAGAATAGGTTTAAACAAATGTTTTACCTTGGCTCCTTCTATCCCAACTCTCATTTTTCTATGACCTTGTGGTAGCTGTCCGGGCCAGTTCGAAGTTGGTGATCTAGAACTTTACTTCAGGATATGAGAGTCGGCGCCATTATTTGCGGAAGGCCTTTGGGCAACCTGGGCTGAAATTCAGACAGGAGCCCCGTTTTAACATCCTCAAACGTTTTCTGTTTATCGATCCTCAGCTACAATCCAGACCTGTTAGACCCTTACACATACTGTGTTACAGCCTTTTTAAAGTCTGGTCGTTAACTCCAGAATGTGCTATTCAAGGGCCACAGTTCTAAGGAAATAAAAAATCTGGCTAGCGGTTTACCTTTTCAAATAAAAATAGGCAATTTTACTTTAAAGGTATTTTGACCCTTGTGATAAAACACCAGTCAAAATTGTTGTTCAGGAAACTGGCCAGTGGTTTTAATGACTTTCAGATGGAATGTTTAGTGTAGGGATTCCCTTTTACATAATAGCTTCAAATGGAAATCATTTGGATCTTGGCAATTTGGTTTTCAGACATTTTACAAACAGGTGTTACACTGCCACTGCCCTTGAGTAAAAAAACCTAAAATTTATTAAACTCGTTCCCATGTATCTAAAGTGTATCTAAAGCGTAATGCTTGAAGTGAATACCAGCTGACCCTTGAACATCGTGGGGGTTAGGGGCGCCAACTTCCTGCGCAGTTGAAATCCGTGTATAACCTTTGACTCCCCAAAACTTAACTATTAATAGCCTGTAGCTGACTGGAAGCCTTAGTGATAATGTAAACAGTCAATTAACTCATATTTTGTACATTAAAGACTGTATTTGTACAATAAAGTAAGCTGGAGAAAAGAAAACGTTATTAAGAAAACCATAAGAAAGAGTACATTCACAGTACTGCGCTTTTTATTTAAAAAAAAAAAAAAAATCCCCGTAGAAGTAGACTTGCGCAGTTCAAACCCATGTTCAAAGGTCAACTGTATTTTTAAATTTTTTTTGTTAACTAAAGATTCCTTAAAAATACCTTTAAGTTTTTTTTTAATACTTCTTAAGTGTGCCAGTTTTCTTTACTGTGTTAGATCATACCTGAATGTTTATTTGATGATTAGGGATAGTGTAACGACCAAGACCCATTATAAATAGGAATTCTCTTTGTACAGTGTTATAGATCTAAAAGGTATAGAAAAGCAGAACCTGCCCCTTTTTTGTGCTTGAATTCCTAATTTGATTTTACTTTGGTTCTTTCTCCTCAATATAAAGTCAAGTTGACTGAGAGCCCTGTTTGTTAAGGTTTTAGATCATCAAAGTGTAAACTTCTATTCGATTTCTGAAGAACAGGACTATAGTGAGCCCTTTTCCTTTGAGATAGTAAAGGATTCAGTGCCAGAAAGATTATCTCTAAAATGGCATGATTTTTACTTGCGGGAAAAGAAGGGGATGATTCTCATAGATATAAACAGAGCAGGTCTCTTGTAGAGCGGTTACTCCACGCCAAGCACTGTTGTGAATGTTCTGCCGTCCAGGATCTCTTCATCCTTGGGGCGGCCTGATGAGGCATGCGCCGTTATCATCTCTCCTTAGGGATTAGAAGACCTTAGGGAGGTTCAAGGAGCTTTTGTTTGACATGAGGTCAAACCCGGGGCTGCTCAGTGTAAAACTCTAATTACTCAACCTGTGCGGCCTACCACCTGTGCAGCGCGTCGCCCACGGTTGCACGGGGGGAGGCAGTCAGCCACAAGAAAAGCACAGACTGGAAATCGGAAGTCCTAGGTTCAGACTTCGGCCGGGGCGCTAACTGCTGGGTGACCTTGGGCATGGCACGCTCACACTCCCGTATGTCAGAGGAGAGCACTGGGCCAAAATCACAGTTTCCTGCTGCATCCCTCAGAGCCCTGTGCCCCCAGCAGCCTCACTAGGTAGAGCAGCCTCCCTTGGACCTCTTTCATCCATTGGGGTTCCGCATAGGATGTTTGGGCTTAAAAAGCGATAAATAAGAACAATAAATCAGATAACAGCCTGGGTTCCCTGTAGGCCTGAGATTTTCTGACACCGGAGATCTTATTTTTACTTCCATTTTGAGGGAAGGAAAATGCTTCTGTGTTTCTGTTCATCAAAGATGTTACCTCCCCACCCAGAGAAGTCTCTCAGGCATCGGTGCAGAGTTCACGTCAGGAAAGGACAGTTGAATAGTTCATGTCACAAGTTGTAGGGGGTGCGGGATCAAGATATGTGAGCGGTCTCACTGCAAACCTGCTTTTGCCTTTCCTGGTTCTGATCACAGTTCCATCGGGGGGATGGGGGGGGTCTCCACACCACCAGACAGTCCTCAGACACTACGTTTCAGCTGCGTTCTGACGCAGTCTACCTGGAGATGGCATCAGGCCTCACAGGTTAAGGACTCAGTCCCACAAGACTGTCCCTACTTCAGATGCCATTCCCAAGTCCAGGGCATCACATGTGCTTCTGATCAACTTAAATCAGAGATGCTCGTGACCCCCTCCTTGGGTTCAGTTAATTTGCTAGAGCAGCTCACAGAACTCAAGAGAAACATTTTGTTTCCTAGATGACCAGTTTATTATAAAAGGATATAATTCAGGAACAGCCAGATGGAAATGACACAGAAGGGCAAGATATGGGGAAGGGCATGGAGTTTCCCTGCCCCCAGAGCACACCTCTCCCTTCAAATCTCCATGTGTTCATCAAGCAGAAACTCCCTGAACCCCGTCCTTTTGGGTTTTTATGGAGGCTACGTGGGCACGACTGATTAAATCATCAGCCACTGGCAACTGAACTCAGTCTCTAGTCCCTCTCCCCTCCCTGGAGGTTGGGGGCGGGAACAAAAGATCCAACCCCTCTAATCACATGCTTGGCTCCTCTGGCCACCAGCCGCATCCTTGGTGTCGGTCCCAAAGTCATCTCGTTAACAGAGTAAGAGACACTTTATGCTGTCATCACTTACGAAATCCCAAGGGTTTTAGGAGCTCTGAGCTCTAGAAATGAGCACAAAGACCAAATATGTATTTCTTTTTAAAAATTTTTTTAAAGTTTATTTAATCTCTACACCCAGTGTGGGGCTTGATCTCACGACTCGGAGATCAAGAGCCACATGCTCTACCAACTGAGCCAGCCAGGTGCCCCCAAACATATATTTCTTCTAAATCACAGTATCGGGGCACCTGGGTGGCTCAATCGGTTAAGCATCTGCCTTCAGCTCAGGTCATGATCCCAGGGTCCTGGGATTGAGCCCCACATCGGGCTCTCTGTTCAGGATGGGAGTCTGCTTCTCTCAAATGAATAAATAAAATCTTTAAAAAAAAGACATCACAATACCACAATCTCTTTTTCCACAGAAAAGCCGGTTCTTCAGAGCAGGCACTCTTTAGATGGCTCCAAACTTGCGGAGAAAGTTGAAACGGTGCAACCACTGTGGATAACATTAGCACTGCAGAAGCAGAAGGGGTTTCGAGAGCAGCAAGCAACTCGAGAGGAGAAGAAGCAAGCCAGGGAGGCCAAACAGGCCGAAAAGCTCTCCAAAGAGAACGTGAGTCACTAGGTCTTCAGCTTTAACTTTGCCTTCCTTGAATTTGGCTCTCTTTTAGGTCACAAGGATTTAAAAAAAAAAAAAGAAAAGCTAGCTAGGAGTGGTGGAGAATACTTAGGTTTATAGCGATAAATAAACTGATCACCATTAAACCAGGGAAGTATGTTCAGTTAGTAATTTTCTTTGGTTTCCTTATTCTCTTAGGTTAACCTGACTTGGTAGAATCCGTGACGCCTAGCAGCAATCCATGCGCATAGCAGTTACACGGGAAATAGGGAAATAGAGTGATTGTATTTGAGTAGGGAGTTGGGAGGAAAATCAGGAGTCTTGCTCTGTGACCCTGATTTTATGGTCTGTTCGATGGTCCTCTCTTTGGAAAGTGGGTTTCCCTCTGAGACCTTTGAGCTGAGCTGCTCCACGGCTGGGGGTTACGGTTGGCCCCACATTGCTCCCACGTGCAGTCCCCACTGCTCCTTCAGGAGCAGAGGTTGGGGGCCGGCACGCAGAAGGCCCCACGGCCTTGCACGGTCAGTCTTTCCATGTCCTTCAGTTGATAAGACATGTGCCCTGACTCTGTCCACCCAGGTCAGTGTCAGCCCACAGCCTGGAAGCAGCAGCGTGAGCAGGGCGGGGTCCCTGCACAAGCCCACCACCCAGCCGGAAGAGAAGAAGCCAGAGACGGCAGCGTCCAGGCTTGAGCGCAGAGAACAGCTGAAAAAGGCCAACACCCTTCCTACATCTGTGACAGGTAGGGAGAGCAGGTCCACGCCTGGTCTCGCAGCTGCTTTCCGTCCTTGAGTGTGACCACAAGGTCAGCACACGCGGCCCTCTAGGGCCCAGGCTGCCTCACAACCCCGCACATCCACCCTTTGAGAAAGCTCATCTGATAAAGCCCACCGGGACTTCCCACCATCAGTGATGTGATGGTAAATGGCTAACAGTCACCCTTCAGGGAGTGGGGAGACCTGGGATTTGTAGCATTTGACAGTTTTCATGGGGTAAATCCCACTGTGGCCAGTTTCAAGCTCCCAGTGTGCTATCAACCGGTCCGATCACTTCCTCCGTGTTGAACGAGCCCTCTCCATGCCCCACTGCCTCTAGTCCCAGCAACATGAGGTTCACCAACTTCCTCCTACGAGGGAGACTGGAGACCGTGAGAATCATCTCAAGAAAGGAAGAGGCGAGATTATAATAGGATTTGGGGGAAAGGGTGAAGTTTAGGTAAAATTTAAGTGGAATGGGGTTTTGATGGAGGAGCAGGAGTTGTATATAAAAGGGGTTGACTTCAAACCTGAGATCAAGAGTAGACTCAGGGTCCTGTTTCCAGGCAAAAGTGGGACGGTCTCTACTCACTGGTGGGATTTCAAATAGCAAGTTTCTGACCAGCAGGACTTTAGAGCAAGGTTTTTCAGCTGAGTCCTTTATGAAACACTGCTGTTAATATATTCATGACACAAAAAAGACATTTTTAAAAGATTCTTTATTCTGTTAAAGTGATCCTGTAATGTTTCCAACTATTTCCTTGTTACAAATCACTTGAAGGATGGATAGGAGTTGGAACAAGCTTCCTCCCAGAGGTTAGCAGGGTGTCTGTTTTCCCTTCTGGGCAACCTGTGCCCTAGAGGGCTCCCACCCTGGAGACCTAGGCTGTTTTATGCCTTTGTTACCTGCTAGCTTGGGTATGGAAATGTAAAGAGGTCTCGCCCTTAAAGCCCTATATGCTATTTTGGTGAGGAGAACAACAACTATATTTTAAAACCACTTCGGAGCACTATGTGATTTCTCAAGAACCTTCATGGGCGTAATTTCATATGATCTTACACCCGAGACTTGAGGGTTCTAACCCTATGGGTGTGTCTGAGAGAGCATTCTTTCAAAATAAAATTCCAAAGTCAGAGATCATACCTTTCTCTGCCTGACTTCTGTGGCCGTGCCCAGAGAGTGGCTCCAGCTCACTGAAGCAAACCTTTGTTCTGATGTATTTGTCTTTTCCATCAGTATTTCCTGAGTTCTGTTCATGTGTAGGCCATTGCCACGGGTACTAAATAGGACGCAGATAAGTCCAGATTCCTCATCTTAAGAAGCCTCTAAGGTCTGGTACAGAAAGAATTGGGGGGGCAAGCCTGAACGTGGTGAGGGCTGGCAGGAGCCGGGGCCTTGGGCAGGGGGCACCCCGGGCCTGCCTGGTGGAGAAGGGTTAAGTTTTGACCTCACCAGTTCAATAAATTCAGACTGCTGGTTTGATGTTTTTCTTCATGGAACTGACTGGTTGGATAACTAGAACCACAGCATTTACCTTTTATTTCTTACCATGTAGGCATAGCTTCTGTGCATAAAAAATTAGGCTTCTGCACTGTAATTCTGTATGCAGTAGTTCTGATCACATCGCTTTCTTTCCCTAATTCTCACCAAAGATGCCCAATGTTTCACCGGGGTTTCCCTTCTGAATCTTGCACTCCTAATACATCAGAATGCGGCTCTGACTCACTCTTATCCTTTTCCTTCAAAACGCAATCCAGTGGAGATCTCGGATTCAGCCCCTGCCGCACCGCTGGTGAAAGAAGTCACAAAGAGGTTCTCAACCCCAGATGCTGCCCCCGTGTCAACAGAACCAGCCTGGCTGGCTTTGGCCAAAAGGAAAGCCAAGGCCTGGAGCGACTGTCCACAGATCATTAAGTAGAGTGACTTTTATCCACTCCTACTGCCAGTTACTGGCTCTTCTCTTGCCCTTGTTATTTATTTTTTATATGAGGTAAAGAAACCATGCTAGGGAAAAGCAGCATGTTTTATAGGCTCTAAAATAATGTTCAGAAACTGAATCGGTGGCATTTCTTGTAAAGAGTGTATTTGCACAATCCTAGGTCCTGGTACCTTGAGCTCTTCCTCGTTCTCAAGAGAAAGTTCCATCCGAGGGACCACATGAAGCAAAATCTCCAAACTAAGAACTTTTCATAAGAGCCTACCACGCCCCTTCCACAGCCCTTCCACACATACACGCCTACACACCATTTAGAACAGGACGTTTGCTCATCTTTGTAATGACTTTTTGATTCTCCAGCTTCTTTTATCTAGAACATTTACCCTACCATATGTTTGGTGGTTTCTTTCCTTTTCTACAGTAATGGCGAAAGAAGGGGTCATACAGACAGAAACAAGACGCCCGTTCTCCTGAATGCATTGAGTAACTGGGAATCCTAACAGTCTGGCTGCCAACTCTGCCCACGTCTGCTTTTCTGAATCCTTCCTGATCTGAAACCATAACACAGAAAGTGAATCTATTCACACTTCCACCACACTGATGTCCGACAGGTCCTGTCATACCAGTACTCTCCTTCAGGACGTGCTAAACATTTGGCCTAGTTGGCTCCTAGGGAACATTTTTATTTAGGATCATGAAGAAAGGAAGCCACAGATTCTCTTCCCAGCTCTGAGAATTCCCGACCTAGTGCAGTTGTTCTTAAGATGTCCTGGCCCCATCCCCTGCCTTCCAAATTCAATCCTGTGAGTCTGGGCCAGGAAGGTCTATTCTGGCAAAACTCTTCAGACCAATTCTGATACATCCCAAAGGAGAACCTTGGGATACACTGCTTCCAGGGTAATCTAGCTTTTAAAACTCTGAAGGGGAGGCTCATTTTACCCAAAGAAGTGAAAGGAAAAATTAAAAAACTATTCCCCCAAACCAGACATTTACTACAAGATAGGGGAGGCTGCTGACATTGAAGGTCTCTGAATATTCCCTTAGGTCTTTAGGGAAAATTTAACAGGAAGCCAAGATTTGGAGCCTGTGTACTAAGGACTTCTGTGGAAAGTTTCTTTACCATAATCGAGTAATTCATATTTAGAGTCAAATGTTCAATAGCATTTGTAATTTTGAGCATTCACCTTGCTACCTTTGAAAACATCTCCGAGTCTTAAGTGGCCTTGCTACTCAAACCGTGTGGTCCAAAGAAGGCACATGGCAATTCACAAGCATGAAGCACAGGCCTACCAGCCAACCCACACATTGCCAGTACTGACTTTATATTTCATGGTGTTGGCATATTCTCCTTTTCTGAGATTCTGACTCCATAATAGAAGTATACATCCTTTGCCCAGTGCATGGGGAACTGCATTCCTTTTCCCGCTCCTGCAAAAACACATCTTACCAGTATCCATCATCATTTTCCTCTATGCGGAGCTCATCTGACAGGCAATGTATTGTTGCTTTTCTGCCATTCGCCACAGAGAAGGCATTTTCTTGTCTGGAAACCATGGCTCAGCCTCCTGGTTAGTGGCACATACAGTCACGCGGACGGTTGTACTCCTGCAAGCTGGACTTAATAGTCTATATACTGGGTCTTCCAGCTATTAAGAATCAGTGTAACGAATTTTCTTTTGTTCCTGTGGGAAGCAGTTAATATTCCACTGCATGTTTTCCACACTGCTGTTCATTCCTAAACCAAACATGTAGGCATTTGTCAGTTTTCAGTGATTTCATTACTAACACAACACACTTTTTAATGGGAATCTTTCCACCTAGAGCCCTGGTATTATAGTGCTACGATAATTCTTAACTTTTTCTTTCATCCTGTCAGCTCTGGATAATACCCCAGTAAGGGTGGAGAACAGGGGCAGCAGTCAGGTCACTGATGAAGAATCCTAGATGAGCCCACCGCTCCTGGCTCACGGAGCACCGAGCACATACGAAGTAGGAGAAGATACCTCAGTTACAAAGTTTCTCTTAAAGTCTCCAAAAGTAAAAGAGGACGCTGCGGACAGCACGGTTGGTCGCAGCACCCCCAGCAACTTTTAAAGGGTACATGTTTAGTATTTCATGTAAAATAACTCCAAATTTGCACTAAATACCAATGAAGTGTTATTTTGCTTTAGTTGCGTTGCAGTCTTTTCTGATCAACAAACTATGGGGGAAATTCTGTAAAAAGACTTTTTTTTAAATGAATAATTGCGATGTTAAATTTTTTTTTTTTAACTTAAACATACACTTCTCTTGGCAAAGGTAACAGATTAATCTCTGTTCATAAACATATATATATAAAATGAGCTTTTTGTTTACTTTTTTAATTTTTCAAGTGCAATTCTTACACATTAAGTTATTTTAGCCAGTTATCAGCAAATTATAGTATGTATTGTCTCTTCTTGTGACATTTAGTTTAATTGCTTATTTTAAAGCAGAAACATTAGTTACAAGTGTCTTGCCATATTTTTACCAATAATAAAATTAAGTAGAAACGATGGAAAATAGTGTGATTTTAATATTATTTTGAGATTTTTGGTTTTGGTATAAAGATTTAATGTAAAATGTCCACTATTGAAGGAAAGTGATCTTTCAATAAAAAATACCTATGAGATCTTCAGCATTGACGTAATTTCCTTTTCAAGTTGAAGTTTTTGCCAATTTCAATGACCATCTAAAAGCAAGCTCATATTTACATAACTTTTGTTGAGAAAGAAACATTTAAAGGCATTTTATGTGCTACCTTCTATTTTTTACTAGATGTCATAAAGTAATGAGTAGGGGCAAATAAAATGTTTATCTCAATCCTAAATTGGAATTGAATGGTCTGCATCTCAGAGAAAATACCACCACACAGCCTCCTTACTCCACATGTGAGCTGTAGAACCCAGCGATGGCTGGGGCTGAAAGCCTGTGGGAAAGGCAGTTTCCGGCTCCACGCCGGACCTGCTGACTCACAGGCCTACACACCAGGGCACAATGAGTGAGGTGAGTGAGGCCCTCATACCTTGGGTGCCACAAAACCGATTAAGATACTGTTCTATTATTTTTTTTTAATAAAAATTAGTACTTGGGGCACTTGGCTAGCTCAGTTGGTAGAGCATGTGACTCAATCTCGGGATCGCTTAGTTCAAGCCCCATGTTGGGCTTAGAGATTACTTAATAAAATATAAATTAGTACAAATTCCACTGTGAATACCAAAATTTTAAATAAAGACAGGGGTATTACTGATTTGTTTTTGTGCCTCAGGATCCATACGGCTTAGTAAAGCACTCTTTCAGCCCTCTCAATTAGAATGTGCATTTTATTTTAGCAAGAGCTGCAGGTGGTTAATACACGTTAAGATTTAAACAGCACTGATCTAAAACTTGGCAGAAGATGCGCTCTTCTTTTAGCCAGTCTGTACCTCAGTCCCCTTTCTAGGTTTGGGGAAATCTCCCAGCTCATGGGTCTTGCCCTCCCCTCCCACCACCCCAGATGAAATGCCTGATACATGCTTTGCTGTACTCTCTCACGGGCACGGAACCTGTTTCACTTGAAACTGGAAGAGACTCTGCATTTATCTCCCAATTCAACTCTGTGTGGAAGTCTGGCAGTGGCGGGGAACGGTGTCTAGTGTTAGTAGAGCATTTAGAGCTTCAAGGACAGCAGCTTGTGTCTTCCCCAGGCCAAAGTCATGGTGATTTCAGGCATAATTGTTCCTGGCTGTAGAGCTCTAGCCCTGTCCCAATTTTCTAAGCTATTCAATATTCTTTTTTAAAAATTCTTTTCTGCTTAGGGGCGCCTGGGTGGGTCAGTTGAGCGTCTGCCTTCGGCTCAGGTCATGATCCCAGGGTCCTGGGATCGAGTCCCGCATCAGGCTCCCTGCTCAGTGGGGAGTCTGCTTCTCCCTCTCCCCCTCGCTTGTGCTCGCTCTCTCAAAATCCTAAAAAAAAAATTCTTTTCTGCTTAAAATAGCCTAAGTTGATTTCTATAGCTTGCAGCTAAGAATTCTGGCATGTTTGATATTTGGGACTTTACTGAAGAATAAATGGACAAATGAAATTGATAACATAGTATCAATTTTCTAGTAGAGAGGAAGGGAAGGTAAATAGGAAACATTTTTGTTACTTTAAGTGCTTTAGCACAAGTGTCTGATGTAATTATGCCCTAAATAGTTACTACTACCACTAGTGGCTAAATTCCTAATATTCTAGAAGAAAAAAAAAAAACTGCTTTATTACCTGAACTAGATCATGAAATTTCAAAGAAAACTGAGACATCTGTCCATCGATTTGAGTAATTTAAGTGATGTGGGAAAGAAGAACACGTAACTTCTGTTCCAGTAATCTTCACTACTACCACCCAAAACTTACTACCCTAATATACTACCCTAAAACTTAGTGGCTTGAAACAACTGCCATTTTATTATTTCTCAGGATCCTGTGAGTGAGGAATTAAACGTCTGGCATCAGGATAGCCTGAAAAGCTGGGGGTTGGCTGGGATGCCGAAGGCAAATGTGTGTGGCTTCACCTGTCCCTGTGATCTGGCTTTCTCAGGTTTTATAGCACAGTGTCAGGGCCCCTCCCTTCCCACATGCCTTTCCATCTGGCTGCCAGATTTTAGGTGGCAGCTCAGGCATCCCATGAAAGCAGAAGCTGCCAGGACTTCTTAAAGCTTAGGCTCAGAAGTGACAATAGTGTCACCTCCACTGCACTCTATTGGCTAAAGCAAACCACGGACTAAGTCCAAGTACAAGAGAATGAGGATGCAGAAAGGGCATAGCTCCCTGGAGGAGGTACAGTTCACTAGGGGCAACTTCGTGCCAGGCAAATGCAGCTATGAGCAAAGTGCTCTGGGACTGGAGAAGCAGCTCCAGCCCCAAACCATACATATTATGAGAAATCAGGATACTTAAGAGTATATAGGGTTTTTTCCCTTCCTGGTTTTCTTTATGTTCCCTTCCACCAAGCCAGTGAACAAAAAGAGACCTACAATCACAAAATCTAATAAATTGAGAAACAGAGGTACAAAAATATTCACTAACTTTTGTGTATCAAAAAATTGAAAAAAGAGGGTAAATCAACTTAAAACTCTACTATGAGAAGAGACAGATCTATAGATATAATACTGGTATTTTGTTCATTTAAAAATACTAAATAAGAAACCTAATTTGACAAAAAGATCCTACCTTTGAGAACCTTTTGTTACGAATCTCACTGTAAATAGGTAAATGGTGCATAACATCATGGACTAAGTTTTTAACCCACCAGGTATATTCTGATCTTCTTTTTCACAGAAGTCTTCTATGAAAAAGAAAAAAGAAAAAAAAAAAAAACCCAAAGTAGAATATCTGTAGCCTAATTCAAAGAAATTAAAAGAAAGTGGTACTAAATAAATTGATCTTTTTTGTCCTATAATACCTTTTAAAAGCATTTGTTGCTCCTACAGGAAGTAAAATATGATCGTTCTCCAATAAAGACAAGTTTCTTAGGCAAAATATAATCTTTAATATAAAATAAGACTATCCAAATGCTCTATAATATTTTCAGATGTCTCAGATAATCCAATAAGGACTGAACTTGATTATATTTGATAGCCACCCAACAAATCCAGACAATAAACATAATTATTTCTGCATCCAATAAGAAGCATTGATTCCCAGACCACAGGAGAAGAGAAAACTTCCCCAGGAAGTTCATATACACTTTGCAATTGTCCACTCTTAGATTCCAAGATCCACAGTTTCCCATCAGTAGATGCTGCTGCCAGCAACATTTCATTGTTACCTTCTTGGTAATGGAAAGCAAACGGTGTTGCATACACCTGTGAAGTAGTTTCAAATTTCCACTGGAGGTGACCTTTCATATTACAACAGTAGATAAAGCAATCATGGGAACCAAAAAATATTTCTTGCTCTGATGCTGAGGCACATGGGGATGAAAAGATTGGTTCACTGGTAGAGAACTGCCAAACCTGAAGGATGATAAAGACAAAAATAATTCATTCATCTAATGTCAATTCTCCTGTATAGTGAAGCTCTGTTCTTAACACAAATGTAAGCGGTGAAGGCTACTGAACTACACACACACACAGGAAATAATGGCTTCTTCTGAAAAGCATTCTCAAATTAGACTTCTGTCCCAGGGGTAAAGTCTAGAACAAAATACAATGGAGTCTTATTACATGAGTCACTGCTATGCACAACAGAATGAAATAAAATTAATTTTGAACCCCATTCAAGGAGGAGCTACTACTACTATGTTTAGAGATGCAAAGTGAAAGACAAAACTGCACTCAGTTTTCAATGTATCTAATTAAAAACTGTACCTTATTATATTCTCCCAATTGTAAGGAAAAAGAAGTGGGCTGAAAGGAAGAGTTTCTGTGCAAGAATTGAAATGAAAAGTTTAAACAAAAAGCTAGGAGTTGTGGGTTTGCCCTGTGGATATAGACTATCTGCTTATTTTAAAGCTACCACAGACAAACCTGTCAGCCAACATTTTGAAGAAAAGACAAGGAGGCCTAAGTGAAGTGAAGACCATGTTTGCAAATGCACAGTAACAGCAGCATAAGAAAAACAAAATGAAGTCAGTGGACATCTTCACAAAATAGGATTTGTACTCCTAATTCTGTCCCTCACTTGGACAAAATCACTTTCATCTTTCTATGGTTCATCCAAAAAAAAAAAAAAAATTGCCTCTTCTTCCTTCTTAGGAATCTAAGGTGAGAATATATTCAAACTATTTTACAAATAAAATAGTAAGTGAACTATTATAATAAAAGATTTCATCACAAAGTAATTGTCGCACAGCAAGAGGAAGTGCTAGGCTATGAGGGCTGAAAGTAGAATGAAAAGCACCAGAATCCACTTGGCCATGAATGGGCTAACTCAGGTTGGAACTTGTGCGCTCAAGACCACCAACCCCCCAGATCACACACCCAGCACCAGCTGTGCTAGCAGTGACCGTGGCCTGTGGATACACAAGTGGAGATGATGCTCCCAACAAAAAAGATCTCATGCTGCCCAGAAGAAGCCTCCCTGCCGATCATGAAGTTGCAGATGGGACGTCCATTCAATGCAATTTGGGTTATGCAACCTATTTCCATTTTCATAGAAAAAGCAGGGGCTTCTTTAAATGTTCAAAACCTCAACAGAAGTTATAATAAAATTGGCTAAAAGCTGGTAAAGGTTTTAAAATTAGAGGAGGGCATGGCACAAGTAGAACAATGCTTGAGTAGACTCTTCAATCTACTATCCCATCATGCAAAAATTAAGAAACCCACTGTTTGACAGTTAAAATCAAACTAGTTTTCAACACTGAGTTGAATGATGATGTTTATAAAATTTTACTTTAGTTGTCACCAACTATCATGACTTGGAGAAAGATACATAAAATAGAACCAGAAATTTTTCACCTGTTCTCCAAAGTGAGTAAAGCAGAGTAAATTCCCATCCACACAGCCAATACAAACATACTGCAGGCAACACCGTGGAGAAGAAAACAGTGGTTTTCCACAGGAATGTTTCCAAACTCTGTTCCCAGTAGCCTGCCATGGGCAAAAAGCAATTCACAGCATTTAAGTCATTCTACTAATCAATTACCCTTTATAAAACAAACATATATCTCCCAGAGGCAAAGCTATAAACATCAGAATAAGCTATAATGGTATGCTGATGTCATAAATGAAGCTAGTACATATACCCAGCTATAAAATTAGTGCTCTTTATGAGAGCTGAGATAAAAACTTACAATAAAACCAGGAAATAATTAGTATATAAGATCTATCCTCAAACCATTCTAAGTTCGAATATCATTGAGAAAATTCTGCCAACTTAAAAAACATAAAAGACACACACACAGAACTTCTATTTTCTCATCTTTCTAGACTTCATGTCAATCATTTTTAATGAGTTCTGGTTCAGTAAGAGCTCGGCTATATCTAATTAAAAACTTTCAAATTGCAAAAATAAAACATTTAAAAAATAGATAATAAAATCAATACATATTTTATGCCTACAGGATTTATAGCCAATAAATGTCCTCCCAGTGTAGCCACATATAAATGTTGTGGAATCAGGCTCAAACAAGGGGAAGAAAAGACCGTTCCTCCACATTTTAACTTCCAAACACACTTCTTTTTCTGCAAATAAGAGAGCAAATTAATTGGTTTCTGTTGGTGGTTAATAAATCTACATGTCCTAATCCTCGTGATACATCTATTTAGTTAATGTAGCTTTTTATTCTTAGTATAAAAGTAATATAGGCTACTTGTAGAGATTTAAGTTAGTATAAAGAAGACAAGGTCCACCCAGAGACAACCACTGTTAATAGTTTAGCATTTTCCCTTTTGATCTTTTTGGGACATACACAATATAGTTGAGATCATTCTGAATATATACTTGGTATCTAATTTTTTTTTAAGATTTTATTTATTTGAGAGAGACAGAAAGAGAACAAGCAGGGAGGAGGAGCAGAGGGAGAGAGAGAAGCAAACTCCCCACTGAGCAGGGAGCCCAACGGTGGGGCTCAATCCCAGGATCCTGGGACCATGACCTGGCTGAAGGCAGACGCTTAACTGACTGAGCCATCCAGGCCCCCTTACTTGGTATCTACTTTAGCTCACTTATTTGGTAAAATTCTTCAGATATTACTTTAACGCATAATATCCCATTTGAAGATAAAATAATTTATCACTGAAAATTGTTTAGAACTAATTTCCTGGTATTATGAACAACTTAGGAATAGACATCTTGGTGTAAATACATGTCCATGTCTCTGGTTTGCCAGGATAGAAAAATTTTACTTAATCAAAGGATATGAGGGGCACCTGCATGGCTCAGTCAGTTAAGCGTCTGCCTTTGGCTCAGGTCATGATCTCAGGGTCTTGGGATCAGCCGGGAGCCTGCTTCTCCCTCTGCCCCTCCCCCTGGCTTGCACTGTCAAATAAATGAATAAAATCTAAAAAAAAAGGGGGGGTATGAAAGTTACCTGTGGCCAATCTGTTTTCCTCAGAGGCTTCACTAGTTACAACCTCCCCCTACTCTCACCAGCATTTACCATACCATTCTGATCTAATACTATCTGTTTCTTCATTACATAGTTTTAAATTTTCATTCCTTTGATTATTAAAGGTATGAAACATTTAAATATATTTACTAGGCATTTCTTCTTTGGGGTCTTTTATGTTTATATCTCTTGTTTTTTTTCTATCTGGGTCTTTATAATTTGTTTTTGTTCTTTATTTCCATTTATTCTTATCAATTATTCTTAACCATTACATTTGCTTCAAATTATTTCCCCAACTTATCAGGTCTTACTGATATTTTCCTTTGTGACTCTTTTCTATTGTCAAGACAGTATTCTAAGTTCTTTATATTTAAGAACTCTGAGTAGCAAATTTATTTGTGAAAATCTGGTTAGGAAGTTAAAAATGTCTTCAGATATTAAGACTGTTAATTAACTCATTCTTCCCAGACCACAATGCTAAACTTAGGGAATAGTTAATATCTGCTCCCTTAGTCAAGAGCACCTGACAGTTTCACACTCTTCTAAGCTTATGATAAGAAACTGATGAGGTGAGTTCTTACATAAATATCCAATGCATATGCATGCTGGTCGTGAGATCCAATGTAAAGGAGTCCTGTGGTTGGATCCACGGTTGCTGAGCTTTTGACAGCATCCTCAGTAGGAAACATCCAGTATTTTTCTCCACTATTACTTTTCAGAACATAGACTAATCCATTATAACAGCCTGTTGGGAAACAAAATAGAAAAGATGAGATTTAAATATGTCACTGGAAAATAATTCTTTAGCCTAAATCATGACAATTTATATTTGATGCTCTTCACGTGTACATCTGTGTTCAGCTCAGATTTAAATTTCAGCAATGTAAAGCAGAAACCAAACAGTAACCACTTATAAAAAATACTTATTTAGTAGGTATACCTTATTTTGTTTAAAGTACCCTAAAGTGCTTCACTACTGAGAAAACACTCTCCACTGCAGTGGAGAGAGGCTTTGACAGACCCAGAATCAAATCTCTTCATGGCCATCCTGGGGAAATTACCCAGCATCACTGAGCCTCAGATTATTTTTCTGCGGCATGTGGATACATCTACTCCTTAATGCGATAATTAAGATAATATGGATAAGTACCCAGTGCATAGAAGGTGTTCAAGAAATGCTAATGTTAACAATAGCCAGCCTTCACTGAGCTTTTACCTTGTGAAGTGTTCTAAGAATTTTACATCTATTAATTCATGGAATCCTCCCAGTGAGGCAAGTGCTATTATATTTGCATTTTACAGATGACAAAAGGAAGCACAGAGAGCTTAAGTTACTAGGGTAAAACTATCCAGCTGACGTGGCAGAGCGAGGACTGAATCCAAGAAGTCAAGCTCCAGAGCCCATGTACTTTACTACAGCAAGACTGCTTCTCCCAAACTGCTGCAATGAATGGGAGGCTAGGGCAGCAGTCCCTAACTCCGGGCAGCCAGAGTAACCCAGGGGGAAGCAGGAATGCTCAAAACCTACAAAGTGAAGATCACTCAAGTTCCCTGCAGTGCGTGTAAATCAGGGGAAGTTGACTTTGGGCACTGGCCCACCATTCTCTCCTCGGCTCTGCCTATGCTTATTACCACAGCTGCTCACTTAAGGCCCAATTCCAGAATAACTGTGGTGCTGTTTTCTTTCGAGCAGTTACTACTTAGTAGCAAGAAAGTGGTCTGCTTAGTGATGGTGAAGAGAAATGTCCTACACAGTGCAGTACCCCACGACTCAGCTGGGTAATGAAAAATTTCTTTCAGTTCAGTTCATTTCCAGAAGGAAATCTTTGTGACGTTGGGTTTGGCAAAAATTTCTTGGATAGAACATCAAAAGCATGGTCCATAAAAGAAAATAAATGACAAACTGGACTTCATTAAAATTAAGAACTTTGGGCGCCTGGGTGGCTCAATTGGTTAAGCAACTGCCTTCGGCTCAAGTCATGATCCTGGAGTCCCGGGATCGAGTCCCACATCGGGCTCCCTGCTCAGTGGGGAGTCTGCTTCTCCCTCTGACCCTCTTCCCTCTCGTGCTCTCTCTCATTCTCTCTCTCAAATAAATAAAATAAAATAAAAAAATAAAAAATCTGGAAAAAAAAATAAAATTAAGAACTTCTCGGGCGCCTGGGTGGCTCAGTCGATAAGTGTCTGCCTTCAGCTCAGGTCGTGATCCCAGAGTCCTGGGATGGAGCCCTGCATCAGGCTCCCTGCTCGGCAGGAAGCCTGCTTCTCCCTCTCCCACTCTCCCTGCTTATGTTCCCTCTCTCGCTGTCTCTCTGTCAAATAAATAAAAATAAAATCTTTTAAAAAAATTTTTTTTAATAAAATTAACTTCTCTTCAAAAGACATGATGTTAACGAAAGAAAGGGGGGGGAAGCCACAGACTAGGAGAAAATATGCAAAATATCTATCTGATAAGGGAGTTGTATCCAGAATACATAATATTCTCAGAACCCAATAAGAAAACAAACGTAACAAAAAACTAGGCAAAAAATCTGAAGAGACAGGTCATAGAGGATACACAGATGGCAATTAAGTTCATAAAAAGAAACATCATTAGTCACTAAGGAAATGCAAATTAAAACCATAATGAAATACCACACCATAACAATCTGAATGGCTAAAATAAAAATATTTTCAAATTCACCATGCCAGGTGTTAGCAAGGATGTGGAACGACCTCTCACATATTGATGGTGGTAATGCAAAGTGGATCAGTCAACTTGGAAAACATTTTGGGCATTTTTTACTAAAATTATGCTTACTGTATAATCTCCACCTCCTAAGTACTGACCCAAGTGAAAAACTTATATTCACACAAGATCCTATTCACAAATGCTACAGTAGTCTTATTCATAATTATCAAAAACTGGGGGGAAAAAAACTGGAAATAACCCACATGTGAATGGACAAAATCTGGTATATCCACACAACAGAATACTTCCAGCAATAAAAAAAAAAAAACCTCTTGGGGTGCCTAGGTGGCTCAGTCAGTGGGGCGTCCCATTCTTGATTTAGGGCTCAGGTATTGATCTAAGGACTGTGAGACTGAGCCCCATGCCTGCCTCTCTACCATGCCCCCACCCCGGCTCACATGGGCTCTCTCTTGCTCAAAAAAAAACAAGCCTGTTGATACAGGCAACAATATGGATGAATCCAAACACATATTAAGTAAAAGAAGCCAGACTCAAAAGCAAAAACTAGAAAAAGCAAAACTAGAGGGACAGAAAACAGATCAGTGGTTGCCTGGGGTTAGGAGTAGGAGGAGGGATGACTACAGAGTGACACAGAACCTTTTGAGTAATGAACTCTTGATTGTAGTAGTGCTTACGTGACAGTACACATCTGTCAAAACACAGAGCTATAAAGAGGGTAAGTTTTACTGTATGTAAATTATATCTTAATTTAAAAATGTTGGGGCACCTGGGTGGCTGAAGTCAGTTAAACCTCTGACTTTGTCTCAAGTCATGATCTCAGGTCCTGGGATAAAGCCCCAGGTCGGGCTTCCTGCTCAGCAGGGAATCTGCATCTCCCTCTGCCCCTCCCCCTGCTCATGCTTGCTCTCCCTCTCAAATAAAGAAAATCTTAGAAAAAAATGTTTGAAGTACTAAGTGACCACCATGTGCCACAGGCCTTGACTCTTGGGCTACAAACAGTAACTTACATGAGCTGACTTTCAGGATGGGAATGACACGTGTGAGCACATGGATCACTAAAAGTTTCCTGTAGCATATGTTTCAAAATGTACATGGGCAAGAGGGAAGGATCAAACTCAGATTCAAGTAGATACCAGCTAGGATACCACAAGTAGGGAGACATACTCCTAACCGCTTCACACAAGAATCGATAAGCAGATAAAGTAAAACTTTATGTAGCAGAGGAAGTAAAGAGAACGGTAGTCAAGGAGAGGCATTACACCTGGACCCCATATTCTTAAAGTCACATACCTTAGTGAAACTGAATAGCAGCTGGTAGCTAACACTTAATGAGTCAGTACCTTGCAACGTATCAAAGGATTCATAAGCAATGATCTCACTTCACCTTCTCCAAAGCTCAATGATGTATGTGGAATTTAAGAAACCAAACAAATGAGGGTGGCGGGGTGGGGGGTGGAGAGACAAACCAAGAAACAGACAGTTAACTCTAGAGAACAAACTAATGGTTGGGGTGAAACAGGTGATGGGGATTAAAGAAGACACTTGTCATGATAAGCACTGACTAATATATAGAATTGCTGAGTCACTATATTGTACACCTGAAACTAATGTAACACTATGTTAACCATACTGGAATTAAAATAAGAAACTAAAAAAAAAAGAAAGCTCTATGATGATTGTAGTGGTTTTAAAATCTGTCCACAAATTCTCTGATACTCTTCCTTTCAAGATCTGGAGGCTAAATTCCCCTCCCCTTGAGTATAGGCCAGGCTCAATGATGTGCTTCTAATGAACAGAAGCAAAAATGATGGTACGCAACTTTGGAGACGAAGGCATAGAAGTACTGCATTCCTCCTCTCCCCCTCCCTCCACCTCTCAGAGCACTCACTCTGAGGGAAGTTAGCTGCCAGGTTGTAAGGACACTCAAGGTTGTGAGGCCCACATGACAACAAAGTCTGGAAACAACAAAGCTGGAAAGCTTCCGGTCCCAGCTCGAACCAGCTCGGAACTGAAGCCTTCTGCTGGCCGCAGTATGAGTCAGCTGTCCTGGAAGTAGATTTTCTAGCCCAAGTCAAGCCTTCAGATGACTGCAGCCACATGGGAAACGCTGAACCAGGACTTCCAGCTAAGCTGCTCCTTTCTGACCTCAGAAACTGGCACGTGTTTGTTACTTAATCTAAACCATTAGGTTTTGGGACAATTTACGGTGCAACATGTTTTATTTATTATACCCATATACTCATAAGAACACATGAGGTCCTAAGAGGTTTCAGCAACTTGTCAAAGTTCACAGAGCTGAGAACAGTTTTAGAGCTAGGCTCAAATCCAGAGACTAGGACCCAAGGCCCACACTGTGAGTTAGCATGTGGGTAACCATTATTCTTTTTTTTTTTTTTTTTAAAGACTTTATTCATTTGACAGAGAGAGAGCTGGAGAGGGAACACAAACAGGGGGAGCAGGAGAGGGAGAAGCAGGCTTCCTACAGAACAGGGAGCCTGACGCGGGGCTCAATCCCAGCACCCCGGAATCATGACCTGAGCCGAAGGCAGACACTTAACGACTAAGCCACCCAGGCGCCCCAACCATTACTCTTTAACAACCACCAAACCCACCATACATAAGTTTTTAAATTTAACTTGCTCGTACTAGCATTATCATATGGTAATTAAGTTTAACTCTATAAACCTCAAATTCAGAAACTTACCTACTACAATAAAGTTTCCACACTTAGATACACACGCTGAGGATTCAATTCGATCTCCCAAAATCTGTTCCCATTTCACCTTCCCAGAGTGAAGGTCAATTGCCATCATTCTGTGAGAATGGGAGCCAATGTACACAGTTGTGGATGACTTATCAATAGCGGGGATTACAACTAGAGGTGAAGCATCCACGCATTTGCCCGTGTCTGACTTCCATCTCACGTGTAGCTCCATTTTCTTGGCTGCTGTTACACATGTTCCCTCTTCAGAAACTTCTGCAACATGGGATGGATCTTTTGACTTGCCAGTAAGAGCTGGAGGATTTAAGCTTTTCACATTTTGAATATTAGTCTGTGAAATTAATTCAGAAGAATGAGCTGAAGAGCAAAGTCCTAACTTAGTTAAAAATTTAGTATTCAGTGACAAAAGCTGACTCCCTCTGCTCACTGCAGTAAAAGCAGTTAGCTCGTTGTCACAACTTAATGTCATAACAGATTTCTGATGTAAAGATTTTCCACTGGTTTCTTCTTGATTAATGTTGCTGAATTTTCTTTTTGTGGCATAATTCTTGCTAAATACCAGATCTTCATCTGAAAACACTGTTTGAAGGACGTGATTGTAAATCTCTAAAATGGAACTGCTTAGAATAATTTCCAGAAGCCCAGGTACTGATGTGCCAACTAGTTTCTCAATCTCATTGAGGAGCCGTATGGACTTTAAGGAATCTCCACCACTATTTAAAAAGAGTGACTCATCAGGAACCTTCAAAGGATCTTCTGAGAGATTCAGAATAGACTATAGATGAGAAAAGGGAGAAATACGGTGAAGTAAAGGACTAAAACCAAAACAATTCAACCAATTTATAGGTAATATATACAGCATAGTACTTACATTAATGATATGAACAAGATACACAAAATAAATATTTTGATAATTAAAATAAACTTTAAAGGTATTTTCTTTTTAGTAAAGGAGACGATCACCATGCTACCAATTTTGTCACAAACTCACTCTAAAACTACAAGTAATATTTCCCTTTAGAGCACTTTTCCTACCCATAAAATAGCAAGTGGAATTATAAAAATATGATTTACTAAAATATAAACTCCACAAAATACTAATATCTGATATTTCTATAATATGGGAACAGTATTTATATTCATTCGCTTCACTAAATCAAAATTATATTCCAAGAATCTAAGAATGAAGTGAGACTTATCAAGCTATCCTTTACTTTCAAACAAGACTATACAATTACATCCTCTTTTCAGAACCTTCAGAAAGCTCCACATTTTATCTAAGAAAAACTGTACTGACCTATGGTTGTAATATATACGTATTTCAAAATAAATTTTTTATTTTTTTAAAGATTTGAGAGAGAGAAAGAGAGAGAGAGAACATGGGGGGAGGAGCAAAGGGAGAGGGAGAAGCAGGCTCCCCGCCGAGCAGGAAGCCCAATAGGGGACTCAATCCCAGGACCCCTGGATCACAACCTGAGCCAAAGGCAGACACTTAACCGACTGAGCCACCCAAGCGCCCCTCCAAATAAATTTTTTAAATTGTTTGCTATACATATTTCTATATATGCAAACAGTCCCCAACTTAAAATGATTTGACTTAAGTTGTTGTTGAAGTAGGCTCCATACCCAGTGTAGAGCCCAATGCAGGGCTTGAATTGATGACCCTGAGATCAAGACCTGAGCCTAAATCAAGAGTCAGATGCTTAGCACCCCTTAAGATTTTTTAACTTCACAATGGTGTGAAAACAATATGCATTCAATGGAAACTGTACTTCAAATTCTGATCTTTTCCCAGTCAAGCAACATAGATCTCCTGATGCTGGGCAGGAACAGCCAGCCACAGCTCCCAGTCAGCCACGTGATCACAAGAGTAAACAACTGATATACTTGTAACCATTCTGTACCTACACAACCATTCTGTTTTTCACTTTCAGTACAGTATTCAATAAATTACCTGAGATATTCAACAATTTATTATAAAATAGGCTTTGTGTCAGATGTTTTTGCCCAACTGTAAGCTAATATAAGTGTTCTGAGCACATTTAAGGTAGGCTAGGCTAAGCTACAATGTTCGGTAGTTGTATTACATGCATTTTGACTATGAAATTTTCAACTTACAATGGGTTTATCCAGATGTAATCCCATTTTAAATTGAGGAAGATCTGTTGTTACTGCAAGTTCCTCAGGAATAATGACATAAGCCCTTATATCACAGATTGTAGTAAAGCAATATTTGGCCATTTTTCTCAACTCTGACAAGCACCGTACTCCACTGCCCCATCGGGGAAAAGTTATGTCAAGATGGGTCTTGTCTACCTGTGCCTTTTATGTCTACCTCACTTATTTTTGTTTGTTTTTTAAAGATTTTATTTATTTGTCAGAGAGAGAGAGAGAGTGAGTGAAGAGAGCAGGGACAGCAGGCAGAGGGAGAAGGAGGCTTCCCACTGAGCAGGAAGCCTGATGTGGGGCTCGATCCTGGGACCCTGGGGTCATGACCTGAGCCAAAGGCAGAGGCTTAACCGACGGAGTCACCCAGGCATCCCTGTCTACCTCACTTCTAATAAATTTCTTTATGGGGAGCTTAATTTTACAGTAGAGAACCTAATCCTATTTTAATACAAATTGAAAAAACAACGGTATATTACTTAACATTACTTAACATTTGGGCATCAATAACATTCTTAGAAAACACTATCAGCCATATTAGGATGTTAATAGTCCCAAAAGATATAACATAACTTCTTTATAACAAATTTGTATCTTAAAAGTTATACCTTCCACAAATACTGTAATTTTCCCCAGAGTTCCTCTTTTCCATTGAGTTTGCACTCAGACTTCAAGTTTAAATAGTTTAAATATATCTTGTTTAACTCTGAAACATCAATTTTGCCTAAAAAGAGAAATTATTTTAAAATTTCAGTTCAAACCCTTTCTATCTTCATTAGTCATAAGAATCCACACATTTTTCAGTGTAAAAGTTTGAAATCTTATAGAATAGTTTGTGAAAGATAATCAATTCTAAAGAATGTAAGCCCACGCTACCAAGAATGTAATGGGTAGTAAGAAAGGAAGAGCTAATGTTTACTTTATTTAAAGAGTTAAAAAATGGTCCTACTAACTGAACAATTACTGCATTTTGATGTAAATATTAAATAAAGATGAAACTGGGAAGGCAATATGGTTATTAAGAACATTATGTTTTAAAATCAAAAAGTCTTAGAATTTCAACTCTACCATTAACCAGCGGTTTTGTGAAAATTACTTAACCTCTTTAAGCCTTATTTTCCATATCTGTAAATGGGAATTATATTACCTACTCACAGGATTTTCTAGAGATAAAATGAGTTAATTATACAAAGCACTTAATAGAGGTCTACCACAATATATGCTAATATTACTTAGAATAATAAGGATTTAAAAGGCCTTTAAACTAGTTATGGATTAGTATTCATTTGGCACTGAAACATATCTGCTTCAAATGATTTTACCATGAGATGTAAATGGTAGAGAATCAATCAACAAAAGTTCATCTGGAATTGCATGACTTGGAAGATGCTTCTGCAGTTCTTTAAAGATGTATTCCTTTACTAAATCATTTTTGGACACCAAGAACAGAATTAATTTTTCCTGATTATACCATGTAACTGCACAAGACTCCACTTGCTGAAGTCCTTCAGCAACCTATGAGAGAAATTATCCCAATTTGTCAGAGGACATTTAAAAGCAAACTTCATACATGCTCAAACTTCTCATGTCTGAAATCAACACAGTCAAATTAAAATGTAAAATAACTAGACACTTAAAGAAAAAAAAATCAACTGCTAGTACTGCTATTAGCAGCACACTGGGTTCTTCATGTTTTTCAAAAATAATTGCTCCCAGAGCAAAGTAAACCATTATTTTCAGTTATAAAAATCCATTCTGTCACTTACTTAAAAAAACAACTCTTTCTTCATGCTGGGAATAAGGGCACACTGAATAACCCACACCTATTATTGTAATCCATCATTAATACAAAAAATCTTAGGTTTAAATAACGTTAATAGAGAATGCTGGCACAGAAAACTGGTGGAGGCTACCTCTAAAACCTACATATGTTAGTAGACACTTAGTATTTAAATAGTTCTACCTGTTGCACAAGTTCAATGTTAAGACGTTTGCCATGTCGTTTGATCTGACTGTCCTTTCGGCCCAAGAAAAACATCTGTCCATCTTTCACCATCACCAAGTCTCCTGTGGCTCGCATCATGCCAAGTGGTACTGTCATTTCATCATCAAGAAAACATACTCTGTTTCTGCCACCTTCACAAGATATAAACACCAGTGTAATAAAAAAAAAAAAATCCACGGAAAATATATTAAAAACCATCAAATCAAGAACATCTTCAAAAGTTCAGTTACTAAGTTTCACATTTTGAATATTTATAAGGAAAGGGGGCAGCACACTTTTAAATGTTACCTGGTAAAATTAAATACAATAACCTCAGTAAAATAAATAAAACAAGATTTCTAAAAACATATGTGTGATTAAAAAAATTTAGAATACTGATTATAGAGAATTTTGGCTATAAATATAAAGATCCAACTTGCAATTTTTACATTACTTTTATATTTTCCCTAAGGGTATCAAACATTGTTATGTGAAATAATTATGGTAACATATTAAATGTTTCATGACTGTGAGAATGAAATTTAAAAATTATCATCATTGAAAAGAATACCAGACATAAGACAAATTGATCAAAGAATAAAATTAAACAGATTATTTTCTTGGGGGGAAAAAAAAAAGATATTCCCAATCAACAAAGGTAAAACCACCTAAAAATACTTGGCCACGACCTTCCTGAATTGTGAAACCATTAGTATCTCTGACTTCAACTACTGTTCCAAGCAGTGGAAATCCCAGTGGTACCGGCAATTCAGATCTATGAAAACACAACAACCCAAACCACATTTAAATTTATTTGAATAGGAGATTTTCCAATGTATTTAAATCACATCATACCAAATAAAGAAAAAAAGTTTTGGTTATGTTATAATTCAAAGACTGCCAAGAGGAAAAGGTTAGGTGGAAAGGTTATTATAGGTTATTTATTTTTGTTTAGTCACAAAAAAGTTATAGCAGGATCTGTAGCACCAGTTATAAGAAAGGTTTTGGATCCCCAGCTTAAAGTTTTAGATAAAACAGGGGCGCCTGGGTTGCTCAAATTAGTTAAGCAACTGACTCGATTTCGGCTCAGGTCATGATCTCAGGGTTGTGAGATTGAGCTCTGTGCTGGGCATGGAGCCTGCTTAAGATTCTCTCTCTCCCGGGGCACCTGGGTGGCTCAGGTCATGATCCTGGAGTCCTGGGACTAAGCCCCACATTGGGCTCGCTGCTCAGTGGGGAGCCTGTTTCTCTTTCTCCCTCTGCCCACCACCCTCGTGCTCTCTCTCGCTCGATTTCTCTCTCAAATAAATCTTTAAAAAAAAAAAAAGATTCTCTCTCCCTCTCCCTGTGCCCTCCCCCACCCTCCCTCTAAAAATATTTAAAAAATAAAAATTCTAGGGGCGCCTGGGTGGCTCAGTCGTTGGGTGTCTGCCTTCGGCTCAGGTCATGATCCCAGGACCCTGGGATCGAGCCCCGCATCGGGCTCCCTGCTCCATGGGAAGCCTGTTTCTCCCTCTCCCACTCCCCCTGCTTGTGTTCCCTCTCTCGTTGTCTCTGTCAAATAAAAACAGGGTCTTTGAAAAAAAAAAATTCTAGGTAAAATAGTGTTTCTAAAATTATTACTGCAGTGCCTATCAAAAACATTATTAGTGTTAATGTTAAGACACTGGAAAAATACAGTTTCTCTCTAGTCTATTTAGTAATTAAAACCCTTACTTCAAAGTAGAATTAAGAAACTGCTCTGGAATCCTGTAAAAAGTTGCCCAACTTGATACCTCTGTGATACCATAAACATTAAATATTTGTGTTTTATTGTCTATTCCTCTCCAGCTTTTGAGAAGAGTCAATGATGGAAATGCTTCACCACCAAGGGCTAATACTCGAAGAGAAGTACTGGCTGATAAAACGGTTGACTTGATAAGCTGAGATCCAAATCTTCTAAGCAAAGTTGGTGTTGCCTGTGAATATATTAAAGATAATTTATTTCCCTTCACTTCTTTAAAAAAGTAAATACTGTAATAATTAGTTCAAAGCTTAACACTGGGCACCCACATGGAAATTAAGGAGGTATTTATAAAATTATAAATCATTTTGGAAATCTCCTGAAGCAGCATTACCTTCTTAATGTGTATATCAATTTTGCTTTAGCAAAAAACTTAAGAAAAACATTAGTTATGCTTCATTGGATAGTTCAGACAAGACGGTTTAAAAATAAAAAGGACAAAATATATAAAATCAGTTCATACTTCCTTTTCCATTACCTCTATGTAGAAAAAAGTATATAAAGGATTAAAAAAATGTTTCTAAAAATATGAAAAAAGATCTTTAAAAACAGCTTTAGTGAGGTATAACTGACATAAAATAAACTGAACATATTTAAAACCTACAATATAATTGAGATACAGATATACAGATGTATCAGTGAAACTATCACCATAATCCAAATAATGAATATATTCTTCAGCCCTAAAATTACCACTGTAACACTCCCCTTCGACTGGACCCCTTTTCCAGACAACCACTGATCTCTTTCCTAATGATCAGCTGGCATTTTCTAGAATTATATGAAAATGGAATCACACATCATGTATTGTTTTGACGTGACTTCTTTCACTCCATATAAATATTTTGTGATACACCTATGTTGTATTTATCAATTCCCTTTTTGTCTCAGTTCAGGCTGACATAACAAAATACCACAGACTAGGTAGGTTACAAACAATAGAAATTTACTCTCACAGTTCCGGAGGCTTTAAGTCCAAGATCAGGGTGCCATCATGGTCCGGTTCTGGTAAAAGCCCTCTTTCAAGGTTACAGGCTGCCAACTTGTATACTCACATGGTGGAAGGGGCTAGGGAGCTCTGTAGGGTCTCTTTTCCAAGAGCACTAATCCCTTTCATGAGGGCTCCACCCTCATGACCTAAAAACTCCCCAGGGCCACACCTCCTAATACTATTAGGTTGTTCATTAGGGTTTTAACAAATGAATGGGGGAGGCGCAGACACTCAAGACCGTGGGGCTCTTTATTGTTGAGTAGTAGTCCATCAAACAGATCAGGACTAGCATTTACATTTCCATACAAAATTTAGGAACAATTTATCAATTTCTACCCCAAAAAGCCTACTAGGATTTTGATAGGAACCATGTTTATAGATCTTGACAACATTGAGACTTCAATCCATAAACATTTAATGTCTCTTCATTTATTGAACTCTTTAACTTCTATCAGTAACGTGTTGGTTTTTTTTTTTTTCCTTTTTGCACTGCCTGGACCAACCAGAGTAATGATGAAGAGAAGTGACAAAAGCAAACATCCTTGTCTTGTTTACAATCTTAGGGCAAAAGTATGTAGTCTGTCTTTCACCAAACAGGATGTTAGCTGTAGTTTTTTGCAGATGCCCTTCATCACACTGGGGAAGTTCTATTCCTGCTTAAGGTTTTTTCCTTCATCACACGTGTTGGATTTTGCCAAATACTTCTGCATTTATTTATACTAAATAATGAATAAAAAGCATAATTATCAGTGGATTTTTGGATGTTAAACCAAATGTGTCTTCCTGGAATAAATGCCACTTGGTCACATTTTAAGTTTACTGAAAAATGTTTTGTGGTTGAGAATATGATCTATCCTAGAAAATGTTCAATGTGCTTGCAAAGAATGCATATTCTGCATTTACTGGATATTGTGTTCTATAAACGGAATTTGGCTGAAAATGTTGTTCAAGTCTTCTATATGTTCTGATTTCTGTCCAGTTTTTCATTCAACTGTTAAAAGTGGGGTATTAAAATTTTGAACTACTGGGTTGCCTAGTTCTCATTTCAATCCTGTCCATTTTGCTTCATGTATTTGGAACCTCCATTTTTAGGTGGATATACATTTATAATCGTTACATCTTGATACAACATACCTCTTTATGTAATGACCATTTTATTATGAAATGTTCTTGTTGCTTTTTTGCTTGTTTCTTTGTTACTAACTAGCCTGGATTAAATCTGTAAGATCTGTCTTCCTGGTGATGTGTGGCCACTAATGTCATTGCTCAGTTGTTCTTTTAAATATGTTTTTTCTAAATTCATTTGAGAGAACACGAGTGGGGGGGTTGGGGGGGAGGGAAGCAGACTCCCCCATGAGCAAGAAGCCCAATGTGGGACTCGATCCCAGGACCCTGAGATCATAACCTGAGCCACCCACGTGCCCCTTAAATATATATTCTTTTCATTTTTAAGTCTCACTTCCTACGAGTCACCCTGTGTCTGCATAGCCCAGTAGTCAAGCAATGACTGGACAGACTGTCCACAGAGATGGATTTGTGTGTATAGATAGATGAGCTCAAAGTTTAGGTCATTTTCAAGCCCAATCCAGCTTTTATTTTCCATGGGTCCTTTTGTGTCTCTAATGTACATGCACATACCCTCAAGGTCAGCCAGGAATGTGCTTGGGCCCTCTGGTCTGATTCACAAGTGCAGCCTTACCCAGAATGTGCTTTCCCCCTGTGACCACAACCTCAAACCAGTGGCGTTTTTGGCCCTCCATGCCGGCCTGCTTCCACATTTCCACAGACAGTGCTTTTGGGCATGGACATAACCTAACATTCCAAACTGAATAATCTCCCTTATGAGCAAGAGGCCCTGACAGAAAAGTCTGTTTTGACTGTGCTGGGGGAAGCAGGGAGAGCAGCTTAGTCTAGAATGCCACGAATTCCATTTTTATGCAAAACACAACAATTTTTAAAGACAAACACTTTTCAGGTAGTTGTAGGCCTTTGGTTGATTTCCAAAGTGTTGACGTAGTCGCCTTTGTCAATTTTCTCCAGCTTTATAGTTGCTTTCTATCAGGGAGAGGATCTGCCAATCTCTTTACTTGACCATAGAAAATTTCCATGTGAATCAAGATTTTTAAATGGTTTCTTTCAATAAAAGCTAGAAGCAGCTCTAATGGACAACTTGAATTTTAATTCAAAAAGATTAAAGTCTTGGTTTGTCAAAATATTTAAGTAATAAGATGGCCCTACATCCCAGTACAAACTTACTATTCCAGATTCCTGTCTAGGAATTTAGCCCCTCCATTCACTCTCAAGATTCTGGGTTTTTTTTGGTAATAAATTATAATGGCCACCCTACTTATAAGGCATCCTAAATCAAGTAAACTTTCTACCAAGTTTTATCATAAGGAAAATCTCTTATCAAAATGAAATGTTCTAGGCATGCCTGGGTAGCTCAGTTGCTTGGTCATCTGACTCTTGGTTTCATCTCAGGTCGTGATCTCAGGGTCCTGAGTTAAGAGTTCTGCGTTGAGCTTAGTTATCAGCACAGAGTCTGCTTGTCCCTCTCCTTCGGCTCCTCCCCCTACGTGCACGTGATCGCTTGTTCTCGTTCTCTCTCATAAATAAAATCTTAAAAAAAAAATGTTCTGGCCTAATTTCTGGTGCTAATTATTTCAACATTGAACTCTACAAATGAATGCACAGCTATGAATATTCAGCACGATAAAGCATAGTAACACTCTTCAGATACTCATAAACTGAAATAAAATTTAGTGGCAGAATACTAGTCAATATGCTTTGTTACCAAATCATCCGAGGCACAGAAAAATAGGGCTTAGTAAATAACAGATAAAACAGGGAATGTTAAGGTTCCTTCCAAAATTTCTAAGGAAAATTTCACATAAAACTGAACATTATTATGCTGACATTTTGGTAGCTAGCAACCTGAGATTTCATGCTAATTAAATGGTTTCACTTTTATTTTAAAGATTTTATTTATTTGACAGAGAGACACAGTGAGAGAGGGAACACAAGCAGCAGGAGAGAGAGAGAAGCAGGCTTCCCGCGGAGCAGGGAGCCCGATGCGGGGCTTGATCCCAGGACCTGGGATCATGACCTGAGCTGAAGGCAGACCCTTAACGACTGAGCCACCCAGGCGCCCTTAAATGGCTTCACTTTTAAAGGGCATCAAGTTTAATATAACTTTGCTACCCAAAGTATTAAAAAAAAAAAAAAAAGCTCAAATATATTTTAGGTTTGTAAAAAGCCAAAAAGGTCCTTATTCCTTATTCCTGAAACAAAGTCAGTCTTTAATTTCCTCAAAAGCTTAGTCCATTTCACTTTGGGGCCTTTCTCCCCCACAGTAAATCAAGATGTTCTTTTTTAATTTTTAAAACCTTAATAAAGGGGCACCTGGGTGGCTCAGTCGGTTAAGTGTCTGCCTTCAGCTCAGGTCATGATCCCAGGATCCTGGGATCCAGCCCCGCATCAGGCTCCTTACTCAGTGGGGAGCCTGCTTCTCCCTCTGCCTGCCACTCCCCCTGCTTGTGCTCTCTCACAAAATCTTTAAAAAATAATAAAATAAAATAAAACTTTAATAAAGCATGTACTGTCTTTTAACCTGTTAAGATCCTTGCTTAATATCCATTTAGGGGGCGCCTGGGTGGCTCAGTTGGTTAACCATCTGCCTTGGGCTCAGGTCAAGATCCCGGAGTCCCAGGATGGAGCCCTGATTCAGGCTCCCTGCTCAGTGAGGAGTCTGCTTCTCCCTCTGTCCCTCACCCGTCACTCTCCCTCGCTCTCAAACACAATCTTAAAATATACCTAATTAGGTTTTTAGGTAACATTATTTGTAAATAAAATCTATACGGGAAACTTTCTAAGTATAGAATATCTATTATATGGGCAAAAAGGCAAAAATCCTTGATGACTTATATATCATTTGATAAGAAATTTGACTTTGGAAGGAAAAGATGAACCCTAACAACAAATGCCTCACTATGAGACATAAGAGACCTAACAATACTGAATCCATCTTAGCACTCCATCTTGTTCATGTGGGCAGTCTAATGAGATCTTGTTCACATCGGTGGCTAGGGTTACAAGACCTTTGGAGATTAATATATGTAGCTTAGCAATGCCCACTGAGGCCAGGATAGGGGGAGGGGGAGGCTTGCTTCGGCCCTCCATAAACGTGTTCAAGATAACACATTCTCTCCCCTTTCTGAGGCAGGGACGGTGCCACAAGATCTAATTAAAGATTGGCTGTCAGATACATGTAGACCCTTTGATCCTACTATAGTGCCTTCCCCTACACGTCCCTTTGGTCTATAAAATCTGTAGACTAAGGTCCGGTCTTTGCAGAGAATAGCTGCACCCCTCCACATCATCATCCATCCATCCCTCCCTGTCAGTATGTTACCATGCATAAAACTATGTAAACTGTATGGAGTTGCCCGCTTCATTTTTTTCATCTCAAAGTCCCTCCTCAGTTTGGAGGATACTTTACAGTTCCTCCTCCCCAAACTTCTAAAAAGACAAGACATGCCTAATACAGAGGAAAGTATAGCCTGTCAGCTTGTGTACTTTTCTTCCTTCCTCAAACCCAAAATTTGGGGGTGCCTGGGTGGCACAGTCAGTTAAGTGTCCGGCTCAGTTTTGACTCAGGTTGTGATCTCACAATCATGAGCTAGAGCCCCAGGTTGGGTTCTGCGCTCAGCAAGGAGTTGGCTTCAGATTCCCTTTCCCTCTCCTTCTACCCCTCCTACTCATGCTTGTGCTTCTCTCAAATAAATCAATCTTTAAAAACAAAAATAACTCAAATTTGATCTGCTGATAATACTCCAAATTAAGTATTGTGAATTAAATAAAATCATCATGAAATTATATGCACAACTTGCTGTGTTCTAGGATCTGAGTTAGTAAACGTATATCCGTTTCGCAAAGATTTAGGACCCCAAAAAGGTTAAAACCCACTACTAGAGTAAATTTATCTGAGACTGTGCTAAAACATTAAGCAAGGGGAGCGGATTTAAAGAGAAAGAACTCATTGACTTGACACAGAAAGTCTCCTTTCCTTTAGTAACTATCTCTCAAATCTGCTAAGGTACTTTGCAAATGTTTCCTGAAAATTATACTCCTTGAATTTTGTAGGAAAATAAATTATATTAAAGTCTTGTCTAGGGTGCCTGGGTGGCTCAGTTGGTTAAGCGACTGCCTTCGGCTCAGGTCATGATCCTGGAGTCCCGGGATTGAGTCCCGCATCAGGCTTCCTGCTCAGCGAGGAACCTGCTTCTCCCTCTGGCCCTCCCCCCTCTCATGTGCTCTCTCTCTCTCTCATTCTCACTCTCTCAAAATAAATAAATAAATCGGGCGCCTGGGTGGCTCAGTTGGTTAAGCGACTGCCTTCGGCTCAGGTCATGATCCTGGAGTCCCGGGATTGAGTCCCGCATCAGGCTTCCTGCTCAGCGAGGAACCTGCTTCTCCCTCTGGCCCTCCCCCCTCTCATGTGCTCTCTCTCTCTCTCATTCTCACTCTCTCAAAATAAATAAATAAATCGGGCGCCTGGGTGGCTCAGTTGGTTAAGCGACTGCCTTCGGCTCAGGTCATGATCCTGGAGTCCCGGGATCAAGTCCCGCATCGGGCTCCCTGCTCAGCAGGGAGTCTGCTTCTCCCTCTGACCCTCCCCCCTCTCATGTGCTCTCTCTCTCATTCTCGCTCTCTCAAATAAATAAATAAAATCTTTAAAAAAAAAATAAATAATCTTTAAAAAAAAAAAGTCTTGTCCAGACTGATAGAATGATCACCAGAGATTGAAAATTTATATGCATTGATATACCCATCAAGCCACATTACTATATTCATTGTATATATAATATATATATAATATATATACATATATATATTTTTTAAGGATGAAAAACTTCCTAAAAACAAAGTCAATATCAAATTTTGCCTTTAGGACATCCTTGAGTCTCTTACACTAGATATAAATCTGCTATTTTTAGTTTATCATGATTTGCATCTAATTTTGTTAATTCTCTTTAGTATCTTTAACCACTTGCAATGTAGTATCAGTCACATACTTTCAGATAAATATTGCTTAAAATCTTTAAAAATGACAAAGTATTTGTTTCCGTAAGTTAACATATACTGATATAAAAAGTCAGAAAATCTAAATTCCTAACTAATTATCATTTAACTTACTTTAACTTTGTGTTTTCCACTAAAACCTAAGTTTAAGATAATAGAGGCAGTGTATCCCAAAAGATTTGAGTGAAGGTCAACTTCCTCTAGTTATTATTGTACCAAATGGACAGTAAAATAATTTTCTAAATGGAATTAACTTTTTTTTTCATTGTCAAGCAAATTAAGTGATATCATCAGGAGACAACCCATAATAATCTTACTAGATTATCATTAACCTACTGTAAAAACAGGAATATAAAATATTCTCTAAAACTTTAAAAATGTTAAATGATAAAAGACAAAGCATTTCATTTGCCCCTGAAATGTACCTGCAAAATAGTTACTCTGTGATGGGAAAAGAGAACAGCAGCTAATTTTGATGGAAGCACTTTGACAGAAGTTGGTACAATAAGCAGACAGGCACCACTTGATAGAGCAACAAATATTTCCACAACGGAAGGATCAAAGGTCAGAGGTGAAGCCAGAAACAAAACATCTTCCTGTGTGATCTCGAAAAGTACCCTAAGGCAAAGCAGAATGCAGTTATGAGAAATGTCTAACATTTGGTAATCACATATCCTAAAAAATAATGACCATTAAGTTTCTGGATGTTGGCCAGATTTTTTACTCTTTTCTCGTTCATTAACCAATATGGTGCTATTAATTCTAGAACTGTTCTTTATGAATATAAGGATTAAAAGCCATTTAAAGCAATATCTACTTCTTGGGGGCGCCTGGGTGGCTCAGTTGTTAAGTGTCTGCCTTTGGCTCAGGTCATGGTCCCAAGGTCCTGGGATCCAGCCCCGCATCGGGCTCCCTGCTCGGTGGGAAGCCTGCTTCTCCCTCTCCTACTCCCCCTGCTTGTGTTCCCTCTCTCGCTGTCAGATAAATAAATAAAATCTTTAAATAAAAAATAAAAATATCCACTTCTTGCCATGACATATTTTATCATCTGTGATGGTGTTCTGGTGTGTAAGTGTGGCTGGATTAAACCACAGTCCCCAGAATTTCCTTTCTAGTATGTTTTCCGTTAGGATAAAAAGAAAGGACCTTCTCTCTCAAGACGTGGAGGACAGGGCGCCTGGGTGGCCCAGTTAGACTGCCTTCGGCCCAGCTCATGATCCTGGCATCCCTGGATCGAGTCCCGCATCAGGCTCCCTGCTCAGCAGGGAGTCTGCTTCTCCCTCTGACCCTAACCCCTCTCATGTGCTCTCAAATAAATAAATAAAATCTTAAAGGAAAAAAAAAAGACACGGAGGACAGAGGGAGGCAGCTGCCATTTAGTAGAACACACACCTCTGTTATTCCGTCAAACACTAACCTAGGCGCTGCTGTGAAGGGATTTTGTAGACGGAGTCCCTACTCAGCCGACTTTAATCAAAAGGGAGATTATCCTGGGTTAACTCAAATTTACTCAACTGGAAGGCCTTTAAAGAGTGTTAGGCCTTCTCTGAAAAAGAGACACAGCATCTGGGTCTACAATTACTCTCCCTTCCCCCTAGGTCTTTCCTGACTTGCCTGTGAACAAACACATGACTGTGGGGTTCCAGTCTGCTCATGATCATCCCTTTCTATTTATACTACAGATTTCAGTCTTGCTTAGCCCCCACAAACATAAGCCAATTCCTTACAGCAAGTCCCTGATATATCCTCCTGGTTCTGCTTTACTGGTAGAAACCTGACTTCTTCTATCCTACTTACTTAATGATGCTTAATAGAGACCTCTGACTCCCTTTTCCTACTATTTGGACTTTTCTCTCAGCAGCTGAACAAAGAGCAGAATATATGTAGTTAGGATATTACAGAGTATTAGATAGGCAGTGGCAGCCTATGGCATGGCTTCATTTTGAACACACAAAACTCACTATCTAAAAAGCAGGGATTACCTTAACTTCAAAATATCTTCAAGTATGGTATTGTGGGGACCCACTCAGAACCCCAGAGTTGATATGAAGATTACTTTGAGCCGAGGACATTTTGGATTTAACAGATGTGGAAAGAAGCCTTCTTAGAGCTTCCCCCATAGGACTACTCATAAAAACTTCTGGGAAATGAAGTTGCCATAAATTCCTTCTTCAGAGTGGCTTTTATTCCCAGGAAGGAAACCAAGTGTGAACCTACTATAAATCCCCTCTGCAGTGACTTTTATGGCCCTGAAAGTAAACCAAAAAGGGATTTTTAACAGGTAAGTAAATTTCATTAAATTCAAGCACAAATAGCAATCAAGAAATTCCTATACTTTAAATAAGCCCGTTGGGGTGCTTGGGTGGCTCAGTCGCTGAGCATCTGCCTTCGGCTCACATCATGATCCCAGAGTCCTGGGATCAAGCCTGCTTCCCCCTTTTCCACTCCCCCTGCTTGTGTTCCCTCTCTTGTGCTGTCAAATAAAAAAATTTTTTAAATAAAAAAATAAATAAATCAGCCCCTTATCCCTCATTGGGCATATACTTGTTCCCACTTTACACATATTTCCTGCCTCTGCTGGCCCAGTGCCTCTCCCACCTCCACTAGATTCCAAATCTGCTCCACTCTCTTCAAGTTCCCTGCATCTCCATTCCACCTCACCTCTCATACTCTTTAACACATGACTTTGCCTTCTGTTGCCTAGGACGTTACAATCCATCAGCTTCCTCTAACCTTCCTTACCCTTCCATCTCAAAGCATCTTACTCCTTTACAACACTATTTGATTTTTCAAACCAATTCTCTACCATCAGCCTATTAATGTCTCCATCTTTTTTTTTTAAGATTGTATTTAATTTATTTAAGAAAGCGCGCACACGCACAAGTAGGCAGAGTAGCAGGCAAAAGGAGAGGGAGAAGCAGGCTCCCCACTGAGCAGATCCTGGGATCATGACCTGACCAAAGGCAGCCGCTTAACTGACTGAGCCACCCAGGTGCCCCTCCTTTTTTGGTTAAGATTTTATTTGAGAGAGAGCGACAGCGTGCGTGTGTGAGAAAAGGGACAGAGGAAGAAGGAGAAAAAGAATCTCAAGCAGACTCTATACTGACTGGAGAGCCCAATATGGGACTCGATCTCACGACCCTCAGACCACGATCCGAGGGGAAATCAAGAATGGGACACTCAACTGCCTGAGCCACCCAGGCGCCCCAGTCTCCCATCTTAAAGATAAACCTATACCCTCCCAGAATTCTTTCTTTCCCATTAAAACTAGCTCCTAGAAATGAACACTTTATTGTCTCCATTTCCTTATTTCTCATGCCCTTATCCCCAGCCTAATGTAGTCCGTCCTCAGTGTTGGGCACTCGGAAATAAAGTCACTAAAGACCAGATTATCAATTACAAGACTCCTCTCTGCCTCATTTCACTATTCCCTTCTTCTAGACCTGCATTGTCCAGTATGGTAGGCACTAGAAACATGTGCCTATTGAGCACTAAAAACGTGGCTAATCGGGCGCCTGGGTGGCTCAGTTGGTTAAGCAACTGCCTTCGGCTCAGGTCATGATCCTGGAGTCCCGGGATCAAGTCCCACATCGGGCTCCCTGCTCGGCGGGGAGTCTGCTTCTCCCTCTGACCCTCTTCCCTCTCGTGCTATCTCTCATTCTCTCTCTAATAAATAAATAAAATCTTAAAAAAATAAAAAAATAAAAACGTGGATAATCCATATTGAGATGTGTAAGTGTAAAATACATGCTAGATTTAAGATAAGCATAAAAGAGTGTAAAATACCTAATTTTCATATCGATTACATTATTGATATTTTAGATATACTGAATTAAATACGGTATTGTTAAATTTTATTTTTTTTTTCGGGAGGGGAGAGGGAGAGAGAGAGAGAGGCAGAGGGAGAGAAAGAATCTTAAGTAGGCTCCACACCCAGCGCAGAGCCTGACTCGGGGCTCAATCTCATGACCCTGAGATCATGACCTGAGCTGAAATCAAGAGTCAGATGCTTAACTGACTGAGCCACCCAGGCACCCCGCTTATTTTTTTGTATTTTTTTTTAAAGAATTTATTTGACAGAGAGAGACACAGCGAGAGAGGGAACACAAGCAGGGAGAGTGGGAGAGGGAGAAGCAGGCTCCCCGTTGAGCAGGGAGCCCGATGTGGGGCTCGATCCCAGGACCCTGGGACCACGACCCGAGCCGAAGGCAGACGCCCAATGACTGAGCCACCCAGGCGCCCCTTTTTGTACTTTTAAAATGTGGTTGTTAGAAAGTTTTTAATTATATAAGACTTAAAATGACATGAAAATATATTTGTCACAAAGTTTCTATATTTGTTTCCCCTTTTGATTTCCTAAGACTACACTCCTTTGGTTCCCTTCCTCTTCTCTTTCCTTCTTCTCAATCTAAGAATCGACTTCATAGAGATTTCTCATCTCCTGATGAGCAAACCAAATTCTACAATGCTACAGGAATGAACGTAATGAATGCAAATCTTTTTACATCTACTGGATTTAAGTGCAAAATTCTTCAACAGGGCATACCAGGCTCCTGCCCCCTCAGGTCACATGGCTCCTGCCCTCCCACTCCTTCCTCAGCTCTGCCCTGCTACACTCTAGCAAGCCAAACTTCTTTCTCCCATATGTCCGCTGTACCTCTACCAGGAATACACTTCCTCCTTATTAATAATTAAGAAGCAAAGCTTCAACCATCATTTGTTTGCTCCCTGTTTGGCTCCAGGTCTGGATCGGAGAGGTGAAGTCCTAGCCTGCAAAGAACTAAAGTTTAGATATAGCCAAAACAAGAGCCCCAATTACTTATGACTATCAATTTAGGAAGAAGAGTTCTAAAAAACAGGGGCATCTTGGTGGCTCAGTTGGGTAAAGTGTCCAACTCTTGATTTTGGCTCAGGTCACGATCTCAGGGTCATGAGATTGAGCCCCAGGTTGGGCTCCCCACTCAGCGGGGAGTCTGCTTGAGATTCTTTCTCCCTCTGCCCCTCCCCCCTACTCAGTGTACATGCTCTCTCAAATAAATGAATCTTTAGGAAAAAAGTTATAAAGAACAGAGATTAAAATTTTTCCCTTGGGGGTGTCTGGGTGGCTTAGTCGGTTAAGCATCTGCCTTCAGCTCAGCTCATGATCCTAGAGTCCCGGGATAAAGCCCGGTGTCAGGCTCCCTGCTCAGCAGGAAGTCTGCTTCTCCCTCTCCCTCTACTCCTCCCCGCTGCTTGTTCTCTTTCTCTCAAATAATTTAAAAATAAATAAAAATTAAATTTTTCCCTTGGGGTGCCTGGCTAGCTCAGCTGGTAGAACATGCAATGAGTTCAAATGCCACATCGGGGGTAGTTTACTTGTAAAAATGTTTTCGGGGTGCCTGGATGGCTCAGTTGGTTAAGTGTCTGCCTTTGGTTCGGGTCATGATCCCACAGACCTGCGGATCCAGCCCCACATCAGGCTCTCTGCTCAGCGGGGAGCCTGCTTCTCCCTCTCCTACTCCCCCTGCTTGTGCTCTCCCTGTCAAATAAATAAATAAAAATCCTTAAAAAAATGTTTTTCCCCTTTAAAATACAAGTTTTTCTTTTTCATTTAATTTTATGTTAATCACCAAACATTACATTATTAGTTTTTGATGTAGTGTTCCATGATTCATTGTTTTCGTATAACACCCAGTGCTCCATGCAGTACGTGCCCTCCTTAATACCCATCACCAGGCTAACCCATCCCCCCACCCCCCTCCCCTCTAGAACCCTGTTTGTTTCTCAGTCCATAGTCTCATGGTTCATCTCCCCCTCCGATTTTCCCCCCTTCATTTTTCCCTTCCTACTATCTTTTCTTTTCAACATATATTATTTGTTTCAGAGGTACAGGTCTGTGATTTGATCAAAAGTCTTACACAATTCACAGCACTCACCATAGCACATACCCTCCCCAATGTCTATCACTCAGCCACCCCATCCCTGCCACACCCCACCACTCCAGCAACCCTCAGTTTGTTTCCTGAAATTAAGAATTCCTCATATCAGTGAGATCATATGATAATGTCTTTCTGATTGACTTTAAAATACAAGTTTTGAAGGATTTGAAGGACAGAACTCACCGAAAATGTTGGATGTTCGGCACTATACATGCATGAGGGACTCTGACAATCTTAGGTATCCCTGTAGTGCCTGATGTATGGAGAACATAGGCCAGGCAATGCTTTAGCCTCACATCCATGTGCTCGTCTGACTTTTCTTCATTGCTGTTCCCAGAATTTGTGCTGTTTGTCACTTTTTCTTTTTCATATTTCTGTTTTCTGTCATTTAGCATCAAGTTCCCTTCAACATTTTTCCAGTGAAGTCTGAAGAGCACTAGGTCATTATGTTCTTTAAGTGTATCATAATTCAATAATATTTCATAGGAAGATTTGAATTTCTGTTACATGGGGAACAAAGTTCACAATTTTAATATGTTAAAAGACATTTTTTACATAGAAGTAACACAAAGTATTCATTTACTCCTTCAACATGGTTTTGAGTACTTCTATATAACTAGGGATTAAAAAAATACATTAGAAACCTGCAAGAATATGGGCGCCTGGGTGGCTCAGTCATTAAGCATCTGCCTTTGGCTCAGGTCATGATCCCAGAGTCCTGGGATTGAGCCCCGCATCGGGCTCCCCGCTCGGCAGGAAGACTGCTTCCCCCTCTCCCACTCCCCGTTTGTGTTCCCTCTCTTGTTGTCTGTCAAATAATTAAAAAAAAAAAAAAAAAACCTGCAAGAATATAGTGCTGTCTTTATTTTCAATGTCACCTTCAAAATAAAAAGACATAAAAACATACCACTGTAGGGCAACTATGACAATGAATATGCTTGAAATGTTAATGGGAATAGAGGAGACTGAATTTAACTGTCTGGAAGGTCTGAGATTGCTACATATGTAATATTTGGGTTATAAGAAGCTTTTGTCCAAATAAAGAGGAGTACTTTATTATGCAGAGTATCTGACCCAAGAAAGCTAATGTTGTGGAGAATGTTAACCATTCCAATAAGTTGAAGAATTGGGGGAGAGGGAGACTATAAGTAGAAGAGGAGATGCTATCCTTAATAACTTTGTATATACTCAATACTAAGGAGTTTACACCTTAACCTTATAAGCACCTTATAAGCAATGAGATCCAACTGAAGGTAGCAAGAGCATAAGCTGGACTTTACTCCATCAAGGATAGACTGTTAAGATTTTTGATAAGTGAGGGTCTTCTAATGAAACTTTTGCAACAATTGGGATATGCATATAAGGCCTGAACTAGTCTACTGCAATAAGAGTGGACAGACAGAGCCTATGAGCAAGTCAATAGGGTTGTGTAACTTTCTGGATACAGAGTGAGCCTAAGAAGATGGCAGAGTTTCTGGCTCAGGTATTTGGTAGATGGAAACAGATTAATACAGATTTACTTAATTTGGATAAAAAGATGTTAAATTCAATTTTTACATGCTAAAAGTGAGGTTCCTTTGAATATACCTTTTTAGGTTGATAAAAAGCAGCTTAATGAAACATAAGTTTTCACATCAAAGAAATTACTATAAAAGACAAATGAAGGAATAAGAGAAATGAGAGAAGGTCACAATGCAAAGACCCTATAGTGTTTTGTTCGTTTGTTGTTGTATATTAGGGGTCAGGTGTGGTGTGACCACCTTCCTGTTTTACATTTGTCAGAACTCATCAAAATATACACATAAAATTGGTGATTTTTATTGTATGTCCAATAAACCTCAAAAACATTTTTAAGATTTCATTTATTTATTTGACAGAGACACACACAGCGAGAGAGGGAACACAAGCAGGGGTAGTGGGAATGGGAGAAGCAGGCTTCCCGCCGAGCAGGGAGCCCGATGCGGGGCTCGATCCCAGGACCCTGAGATCATGATCTGAGCAGAAGGCAGACACTTAACCAACTCAGCCACCCAGGTGCCCCTACTGCCAGCATTGTAAAAAACTAAGAACCACTGCTCTAGTGGATGCTGAGCATATTATACATGCTCAATAAATATTTGATTGCTCATGTGTTAAAGAGGAACACTTACATCAAAGTCATGGAACAGGAAGCAAGGTACTTTCTAGGGGATTTTCTATGTGCCCAACTCCTTATAAGCAATTAGAAAGAATACCTGATACTGACAATTCTCATATCCAACCACCTATTTTATAAAACTTTCACCAAGGTTAAGAAAAATGAATGTCGGGGTGCCTGGGTGGCTCAGTCAGTTAAGTGTCTGCCTTCGTCTCAAGTCATGATCCCAGGGTCCTGGGATCGAGCCCCACATCGGGCTCCTCACTCAGTGGGGAGTCTGCTTCTCTCTCTCCCTCTGCTGCTCCCCCTGCTTGTGTCCTCTTTCTCTCTGTTGAATAAATAAAAATCTTAAAGAAAAATGTCACATCCGTTTTAGTTTTGCTTACATCAGCAAAGAAATAACCAATTTGAGAAGAAAACTTTTGACTAGACACGATTAGGTTTATTTAGAGAATATTAACCCATTATATGTAGTCTATTATACCTCAGTTGTCTCTTTCTAGAGACTTTAATACCCGTGATTCTCTAGGAAGTCCTCCATATATCTCAAGCTCTTGATATTTTTTGTTATATATACAGATAGAGATGCACACACATACAGATACATAGGTGGGATGTATTTAAGTTACCGTCAAATATAAATTGGTTCAGATAGGAAAAGGGTAAAAACGGGCTAAATTACATATATGTTCTATAATGTTCTATTTCTTTGGTAAAAATATTTTACAAATAAAATAATAAAACATGGGATGCATTTTGCTGAACACCTAACACCAAATATTACCCATAAAGCAGTGTTCCTTGGCTAGGTATTTGGTTGGCATTTAAAAAATTAAACTTAGTTTTCCAGAGAAGTCTGGTCTAAGTGCTAATCTTTTTTTCAAAATTTAAGCCTGGTTATAATTTTTTAATGTTGCTAACCACTGTAAATTGAAACATCTTTTATATTTGCGGCAAGTATTATAAAATTTTCCTAGTATAGTAACAACTTTGGATAGAGAAAGGAAATTCAAAACAATGCAGTACCTTATTATACATCTAGAACACACATTCATGCTATAGAGCAGTGTTTCTCAACAGAATGTAGGGGGTAAAGGGTGCCTCCAGGAGACATCTAGCAATTTCTGGAGACAATTTTGGTTGTCACAACTCAGAGGGGAGGGTGCTACTGGCATCCAGGGGTTCAAAACCAGGGATGTTGCTAAAACAACCTATAATATACAGGACACTCCTCACAACAATTACCCAACCCAAAATGTCAACAGTGCTGACACTGAAAAACTGCAGAGTTAGAAAAGGTGGACGTGGACGGACACACATCTTCAACTGAAAAATAAACATAACATAAAAAAACCCAATTTAAATACACTTACATGAATTTGCTGTTTTTCAACAAGAATATAACTTAGATTACATTTTTTCATAAAACGAGTTGATAATGCTGGTGGTGAATCTGGATCAAGAGGAGCATAAGCAGCAGGGACTTGGAGAATTCTAAAGAAACAGTACAGAGTCAGCATAGAAGATCTGTTGAAAATCATCTTTAAGTATTTCTCTATGTACTTTACTGTTGACTATATCAGAAATGCCCAATATTTTTGTTGACACATCTTTGGTTATAGTTTTTATTTTGTCTTTAAGACCGAATATCCGTTATTAAATTTTTATCACTTAATATACAGAAATCCAAGATTTTTTAAAGCTAATGTATTACAGAATATACTCGGTTAACACTACTACTAAAATACCAAACAGGAAGCAGTCTTGTTTCTTCATCTAAGATAACAAGCTAAATATCCACATGTAACTTACTACTATGCAGATTAATACAATCTATACTAAAAATGACATTTCACCAAATCCAGGATACCTTAAGGGGGAGGGAAACAACTTTAAAACTGATTTTTAAGTGGCAATAAAGATCCAAAATTAGTTAGTTGTTTTAACTGAAAGTATTTTGAGGTGGGGGACCTGGCTGGCTCAGTTGGTAGAGCATAGGACTCTTGATCTTGGGGTTGTGGGTTTGAGCCCCACTTTGGATGCAAAGATTACTTCAAAATAAAATTTTAAAAAAGCACTTTCAGGTATACTTTGGAGACAATAGATTTTTGTAGGAAATTCTCAAAATTTTGTCAATGATCGGATGAAGTAAAATTTTAACTCTTTTTGCTTTACATTTATACAATTAATCTACTAACACACATCCCATGGGCTGAATATCAACTTTTCTAATTCTTTAGCAGCTCTTATTTACTGCAGAACCCAAGTACAGAAATCACTATATAAGGATAATATTCTAGAACTTAATGAACATTTTGCAAATGATTTTTTGAATTAGTGTCTTCCTCAGTTCATAGCTCAATTTTTATGAACCATCATTCAAAACTCTCATTTATTAATTCATTCACTTACTGAATACCTGAGTACCTAGAACTTCAGTCTCAGGGGAAAAAAAGTTACAATATTTTTGAAATACTTGTTTTCTCTGATATAACAGAATTTATGACTGTTTTCTTTTGGCAGACAAATGAAGCCCTTATATTTTGGAGATATTTAAGTGTTCTATTAGCAAAAACTTTTGGTCTCTCCTAAACTCAGAGTAACTAATTTAAATGATTAAAAATAATCTTGGGGTAGGGGCACATGGGTGGCTCAGTTGGTTAAGCGTCTGCCTTCAGCTCAGGTCATGATCCCGGGGTCCTGGGAACCAGCCCCAAATTGGGCTCCCTGCTCAGCGGGGAGTCTGCTTCTCCCATTCCCCTTGCTTGTGCTCTGTCAAATAAATCTTTAAGAATTTCATAAATCCTTAAGAATAATAATAATCTTGGGATAAATATGAATTCCTTCAGCCTAAAATCTAACAAGCAATACATAAAAATAAAATAGTAAACAGAATAGTAAGTTACAACAGAGTCTATGTATTAAAGAATTATAGGTTAGAAAACTAAAAATTTAATATTAAAACAATTACCCTAAAATCCAAGAGGGTAAGTTTATCCCAGGATGGCAGTAGAGACCAACTTCCCGAATTCCATGAAAGGTACAGTGTAATTGCAGGAAATTTGATAATTCTGAAGCAGCATTAACCACAGTCTTATAGGTGTAATAAACTGGAGGCTGGTTGTTACACTCATCAAAACATACAGCTATTTTATCTGAATAAACGGAGGCAGCCTGATGCACCAATTCTTGAAGAGTCATTTCACTGAAGTTTCTCTAAACATCATTGGCAGCAGAGAACTCTACCTATATACAGAAATATTATGGGGACAGGGAGTTTTAGGGAAACTAGTAGGATGAGAAAGGGAGAGAGAAACTTCTACATAAATCATTCCTCACAAAAATATATCAAAAACATTAATCTCAGAACCCAGAAATGGTCTGTGGTGAGAACAATGAGGTTGAAAATTAATCTGATACCGATGACCTAATACTGGGTCGGTGCTGGAAGAAAATTTGGGAGAGGAGCGGTATACACAGGGGAGAATGAAACAGGTACATATGTAGTCTCTCTCAACTGCCCCCAATGGGAAAAAACAAAAAGTTAACCAATAAAACTCAATTTAAAGCACTACATGCTTAATTTTTTTCATTTTTCTTTATCGTTCCAGATTAAGTGGTTAAAATCCTGCACAAAAGACTAACGCAAATAAACTGTGCTTTTAGGAACTGAACTTAGGTGACAGCAAAACAAACCTTTGATAAGAAAAAGAAAACTACCTAAATCCACCCAATTTTAGTCCACTATATATAAACTATATTATTTATTATAATACTTCAGAGGTCACATGAAGTCACTTTTATAAATGTTGAATAACCTCTTTATTCTCTTTTTAAACTGCCAATAAACTCATTTAAACTATAGTATTACAACTCAAAGCACTGTATCAATACAGTACTGTCTGGACTTCTCAATAAAAATATAAAGATTTTAAATAGTATTTCATCAAAAAAACTTTAGGGATCATCGAATTAGAAGAAATAACTGCTAGTATTTCCTTGAAAATAAGGGTGATTTTTTTTTCTCTTCTGTGAACTTTTTCTGTATTTCAAAAGCAGGTAAGATTTACCAAGTAGCCTACTTCAGTTTTTTTTACTTGTGCATACATATTAGAACTGATTTCACTGATTCAAAATAAAATTAACTTTTATCTATATCATTTAATTTATATGAATTAGTAAACAAAATATTCCTAAAGAGAGCAAAATGAACCACCATTGAGACCCATAAGGTTTGAAAATGCCACATTATCTAAATATAAAATTTAAAAACATAACTGTGGTACTTAGTTTTTAATAAGCATTTCTATATTTTCTTTTGTAATGTACAAGATAAAAATTTTAAACTTTTCCTCATACACACAAATGATTATATAAAGACTGTCCATAGCACACATTATGCCAAATGTGTTTTTCACAGGAGGTATAGTCAGTGCAGAAGGATATCTTCTGCTACACTCTCCTGCTAGAGAGACAAATGGCTTACACTATAAGGCATTTTCACAAAAACAGTATACTGTATGTATCCCCCCAAAATGCATTTTAATGCAAAAACAATTATAGCCATTAATTTTCCACATGAAGACATTCTGATTATTATACTCCAAAATACTTGACATCAAAGTGGAAAGTTTATAAAGTTAACTTTAAAAAATACCATTTTTATGACAAATTACAACACTCACCACACATCTATGTAATTCAGATGTTTTTCTACTTTTAACTGCCAGCTTCCCAGTGGTTGCTACAGAGACTTAAGATCTATTGCATAAGGTTTTTATTTTAACAATCAAATACATTCTCTCCAATAAAAAAAATACTTAAAAAAATACTTATTGGACACCAAACATTTCTGAGACCTCACTGGGGTGGGGAGCAAATCTGGTAAGCATATTTTATATGTAATGGAATCATTAAGATGTTCGCTACTTCATTTGTAACAGTAGAGGCTATTTATGAAGTTAACAAAGGTCTTAAGAGTGTCAACAAATTCTCGCGCTCCAAGGGTTTCTCTTCCTAGGTTATCAGTTATTTTAAAGACAATTAAATAATCTAGAAACTTTATTTTGCTGTATCCATTGGCTTAATTTACATTATGCAACTACATTTAATAACAATGCACTCGGTAGTTCCCACAACGCTTTTTCATTTGCTCTTCCAAACCATACTAGCAAATAGGTGGAGATTTATTTCCTTCAGAATGAAGGGGCCGAGGGTCTGAGGCTGGGTAACTCTGGAGAGATCACACAGGTCAATTTAGTCTTTGCAGGACACCAACCTGCCGGACGCCACGGACACACATCCCAGGCGAGGCGGTGGCCCTGAGGCTGAACCAATCTGCACAGCCAACCCGAGGCCTCACCCTACTTCACTTCCCTCACACAAGTCCCTGCTGGATACCGCCTCCTGCGAGACTCAGAAGGCCTGACGATTGCTGCAGAGGCTTTAGCCCATCCGGACCCTCCAAAAGCCCGAACCCAGAACCTCCCCCAAACACATTTAAAAAAACAGTTACCCGCAAGCCGTAAGGCATACCCACCGCACTGGCCGCCGGGATCTGAGAGGCACGGGGTCTCCCGTAATCTTCTGCGTCGCTGCGTTGACGTCAGCTCCAGCGACCGGGGCAGATAGTGTCTTAAAGCCCCGCCCCCGCCCGAAGAGGCTTTCGTCAACTTGGGCAAGACCTGGCAGTGTTTTCGCCTACTACTCTCAACTCAAACACCTGTTGTGGTCACGCTGGATTTTTGGACAGGGTTTGCATAGACTTTGGAGCAGCTTAGAGCTGTGCCCTTTCATACTTAAACTCAGGCGAGATACTTTAATTCGGAGCCCATAAAGTGGAAAGATACTGTCTAGGTTTGACGTGAAAGAAGGTGAAATAGCTGTGAAATGCAATAGTAAGTGGACTTAATCCATCTGACAATTTCTCAGAGTAGAAATGTAGTTTGGAAGATTGTAAGTGCCGTGATGAAGCCTGCAAAAGTGGTCCCTGTCATAATTAGGCTGACATTTTAACTGGAAGAGACAGATTTAAACGATGAGCAAGAAATTTTCAGCTTTCAGTAGGAGCAATAAATAAAATGGGGTGGAGAGTTACCTAAGCTATACGCCTGAATAACAATTGATTTCCAAGTTATTACAGTTGGAGACATGTAAATTATTACAGATGTCAAGGGAAATAATAGTGTTATTTTAAAGCTACTCTGCAATAGCAGAGGAAGTGATCAGGTTTTTAAATGTTTTGCTGTGGGGCGCCTGGGTGGCTCAGTCCTTAAGCGTCTGCCTTCGGCTCAGGTCATGATCCCAGGGTCCTGGGATCAAGACCCGCATTGGGCTCCCTGCTCCGCGGGAGGCCTGCTTCTCCCTCTCCCATTCCCCCTGCTTGTGTTCCCTCTCCGTGTCTCTATCAAATAAATCTTTAAAAATAAAATTTTTGCTTAAAGACTGAGAAGACCGCGCAGCATTGACAACTATATATGAAAAGTCACAGGATATCCTCCTGCCCTTAGGGGTCAGTGGCAAGAAACTAGCAGTAATCCAAGCAAGAGATAGCTCCATCTGCTCAGGATAGTTTCACCAGGATATATCACAGGCTACTCAAACGATTTGGGGGGGAGGGTGTGTCCCCCAACGTTTCTGTATTTGAGAATGACACCATCATCCACCCAGCAAAGAAACCTAGATACCACCCCCTTTTTCTTTACCCTCCTATACCAATTAGACCCTATGTCTCCACTCCTCGATCTCAAAGTCAGCTGACTACATCAGAATCACCTATGGTGATGTTAAACACAAATTCCAGATTCCTGAACCTCCATCCCCACAGATTCTGAATTAGTTTTCTGAGGGGCCTACAATCTGCATTTTTTAAAATGCTCTCATCTTCATTTCTGCTACTGCTACCTTAGTTGAGGTCTTCTTGGTCAGCTTTTCCTGAAAGCCTATTCGCCTCACTTGGCTCTAACTCTAAATTGCTGCTAGAGGAGTGCCCGGGTGGCTCAGTCGTTAGGCGTCTGCCCTCGGCTCAGGTCATGATCCTGGGGTCCTGGGATCTAGCCCCGCATCGGGCTCCCTGCTCAGCGGGAGGACTGCTTCTCCCTCTCCCTCACTTGTGTTCCCTCTCTCGTTGTGTCTGTCAAATTAAATAAAATCTTAAAAAAAATAAATTGCTGCTAGAGTGATGTTGGTTTTATTATAATCTTTCAACTCGGATATTAATGACAGTTTTATTTGTTTTCCCCCTTGTACAATCTACTTTTTCTTCTGTTGGTTTTGGACTCTTTCATATTAGAGGCTTCCTGGGGTGTCTGGTAGTCATGCATTATCTGCACATATTTAAAAGTGGGACATTTAAAACTTGATTGGAAACAGTCTGTGGGACAATTTGTTGAAAATCAAGTTGAGAGAAAAGGGCTGTGGTGTATGTTTCGGGGTGTGTGTCTCAGAATGGAGTATAAAATTTATCACTTAATTCTATTTCAAGTGCCTAATATCCTCCAATATGAAGACATTGTTTTTGTGGGTTTTTTTTTTAAAGATTTTTTTGACAGCGACACAGCAAGAAAGGGAACACAAGCAGGGGGAGTGGGAGAGGGAGGGAGAACCAGGCTTCCCGCTGAGCAAGGAGCCCGATGTGGGGCTTGATCCCAGGACCCTGGGACCAAGACCTGAGTGGAAGGCAGACGCTTAACAACTGATCAACCCAGGCGCCCCAAGACATTGTTTTAGGGGCACCTGGGTGGCTCAGTCGGTTGAGTGTCCAACTCGATCTCAGCTCAGGTCTTGATCTCAGGGTCAAGAGTTTAAACCCCACATTGGGCTCCACGCTGGGTGTGGAGCCCACTTAAAATTAAGAAGAGACACCTGGGTGGCTCAGTCAGTTAAGTCTACCTTCAGCTCAGGTCACGATCCCAGGGTTCTGAGGGCTCCCTGCTGGGTGGGGAGTCTGCTTCGCCCTCTGCCCCTCCCCCACCAGTCATGCACGCTTTCTCAAATAAAATCTTTTAAAAAAGATTTTAAAAATTAAAAAAAAAAAAAAGACACCTGGGTGGTGCAGTTGGTTAAGTCCAACTCCTAGTTTCAGCCCAGGTCATGATCTCAGGGTCGTCAGATCAAGCTCTCCACCAGTGGACAGTCTGCTTGAGATTCTTTCTCTCTCTGCCCCTCCAGCTCATGCTCTCTCAAATCTTTAAAAAATTAAAATTTTTTTTTTTTACTTTCTCCCAAACACAGCGGCCTTCAGAATTAGGCTATACAGGGGTGATGGGTAGTGGCATAAGGATAGAACTCATTCCTAAATGAACTTCCAATCCTTTTAGTTACCCTTGTCACCCCTTTCCAGAAGCCAACTTCTGTTTCTTAAGGGGTTCCGTCATATAAATAGGATTTGTTTATTGGCTTTGCTTCCTGCTGGTTTAGAATTTAGCTTTTCCAAATCAGCTGAGCCCTTTGCTTTTGACTCCAGAATCTTTTCCTCTATCCTTGAGAGTTTAGGACTCTTATATCGCTTTACTATCATTTTCAGGGGGTCTTAAGAGTAAACAAATGCAGAAGACTATGTTCAAAACACCATTTTTACCTGGTAACCTGGAGTGATCATTCTAAAACATACACCAGATTAATCATAGCATTCTCCTGCTTAAGACCTCCTTCAGAAAGAAAAAAAAAAAAAAAAAAAGACCTTCAGTGGTCCCTCATTACCTACAGGATGACAGACTCTTTACCAAGGTAAACAAGATGGCTCATTATCTAACCCTATCGGTTACAGTTAACCACTGCTCTCCTACCCTCCACACTCCTCATACCCGGTCCTGGAAGCTCCAGCTATAAGACCCTAGTAAATCTTCTGAGCATTCCAACCCCTTATCAAATTTCCACACCTGTGTTTTGGCAGGGTTTCAGGCTGAAATACCCTTTCTACTCCCCATGTCTGCTCAACGAACATTCATCCCTTATGAAAACACAGCTTAAACATTACCTCCTTGGGACACCTGGGTGGCTCGGTCAGTTAGGCGTCTGCCTTTGGCCCAGGTCATGATCCCAAAGTCCTGGGATCGAGTCCCACATCAGGCTCCTTGCTCTGCGGGGGGCCTGCTTCTCCCTCTGCTTGAGCAATCTCGTGCTGACAAATAAGCAAAATCTTTAAAAAAAAAAAAAGTCACCTCTTTGGTGCCTTTCTTCAAGCCTTGTATTAGAATTTACCCATCCTCCCCCCACCATCCCATGAACCCAACATACTGTTGGGAGGGACACTGCCATGACCCTGAATGTCCTTGCAAATTCTTGCTGGGTATGTCAAAAACACAAGGTATTGATTGCTCTTTATTCAGGTCATTTGTCAGGGTTGTTTGGGGTGATGGGTCTTCAAAGCTGAGGTAATGTCTTTCCTCAAGGAGCAGGTTTGCTTCCATTTACTATAAAATCAAATCCCCCAAACTTAGTATTCCTTTCCTGTCACACAACCCACTGCATGTGCAGACATCCATCTCTGCCTGACTCCATCTTCCCAGTGGGACTTGGGAGCAATGAAGCTCTGGCCACTGCTTTTGCCATGAGTAACAAATTTCTCTTCAACCCAGGAATCTCAGGTCTATTGCCACGAAACAGTAACAGGCTAGCATATTAGCTTTTCAGTAGGGTATAAGCCCACCCCTTTCCCAAACAGTAACTTACACTTCTTACAGAACCTATCAACAGCTGCATTTAACTTCTTATACTAAAGTATCTTGAGAGCAGCTTCATGTCTTATGCACCTGTTTCCCCAACTATCTTTTTACTCTTCTCCCATCCACTACATTAATTCCTGAGAAGTTTCAATGCCTATCCCAGAACCTTGCTGATCCTTTGCATTTATTGATGCATTCTAATTTCACTTCTTTTCACCTAATCCTCCACACCTCATCTCAGTTGCCAATGTTGTTTAAAAATAGAAATGATTTCAAAAACAATTTTGAGTATCCTTGACCCTACCTCCAGTGTGTGGGTTTTCCATCCATCAGGCAATCAACTCAGGAACAGCCAGTTGGAAGAAACGCAGAGGACAAGGTATGTGGAAAGGGAGCATGGAGCTACCATGCTCTCCAAACATACCACTCACCCCCGCATCTCCATGTCACCAGCCAGGAAGTTCTCCAGACCCCGCGTCCTTCTGGGTTTTTATAGAGGCTTAATTATGAGGGCACAATTGATTAAATCACTGGCCATTACCTGTTGATTTAACCTGCCCTCTCCCCTCCCTGAAAGTCAAGGAGGTGGGGCTGGAAGTTCAACCCTCTAACCACATGGTCAGTTCCCCTGGAAAAGAGTCCTTATTCTTAGGTGTTTTCAGAAAGTCACCTCATTAACATAAACACAGGTGCGGCTGAAAGGAATCTGTTATGAATATTGACACCTTTATTAGAGGCAAACCAAAAAACACTCAACCATAGAGAACAAACAAATGGTTACCAGAGGGGAGGTGGGTGGGTGAGGGATGGGTTAAATAGTGATGGGGATTAAGAGTACACTTACCTTGACGAGCACTGGGTAACATATGGAACTGTTGAATCACTATATTGTACACTTGAAACTAATATAGCACTGTATGTTGACTACACTGTTATTTAAAAAAAATACCTTTATTGCTCTTATCACTTAGGAAATCTCAAGGACTTTAGGGTATCTGTGCTAGAAATAGGATAAAGACCAAATATATATCTTATTATAAATCATAGTATCATACTACCCTGAAGACAAGGCTAGCTCCCTGTTGTGTGCTTTGCAGCATCACAGTTGGGATAATGGTGTGTTATATGATTTCATCTTAACAGTGCTCAGCTGCCCAGTTGAAGGTGGAGAAAATTAGTGGTTGGGTTCACTCAGGCTTGTTTTGTCAGATGGCTAGGAAAGAATGGAGGGATGAGGAAGCTCCCATTGTTCGTAAGAGGGAGTCTGTTGTATTAAAGTTCTGCAGAGGAACAAAAACACATATAAACATACACATACCACATAAAATATATAAAAGTATATGTTTGAAAGAGAAAGAGATACATGTATTTTAAGAAATTGGCTCACACAATTGTGAGGACTGTCAAATTTTAAATCTATAGAGCAGGCCAGCAGGCTGGAAACTGTGGCAGGGTTTTGAAAATTCTATCTTCAGGAAACCTCCATCTTTATTCTTAAGACCTGCAACTGACTGGATGAGCCCCACTCACATTATGGAGAGTAATCTGGTTTATTCAAAGTCTACTGATGGGGCACCTGTGTGGCTCAGTCTGTTAAGTGTCCGACTCTTATTTCGGCTCAGGTCATGGAATCGAGCCCCACGTACACTGAGCCCTGCATCGCATGGGGCTCTATGCTCAGCAGGGAGTCTGCTTGAGAGTCTCCCTCTCCCTCTGCCCCTCCCTCTACTCACGCTCTAAAATCAATTTTTTTTTAAGTCTACTGATTTAAATGTTAATCAAATCTAAAAAATAACTTCACCACATCTAGACTGGTGTTTGAACAAACAACTGAGCACCACAGCCTAGCCAAGTTAACACAAAATTAATCATCCCATTGAAGATATCCATCAGAATGTCAATAGTGAAGCCAAACAATTTTCAATGAAGCAAATTCAAAGGCTGAGGAAGAGTACAGGACCCTTGTGGGCCTCTTTTGTGCAGTCATTTTCCATTTTGTCACAGTGCAAGGAGTTCAGTATTATGGTAGATCTTGAGAACTTCCAAAAAAGTTAAAAGCACTGGTTCCTGCCATCTAACAACTTCTCAGCTACATAAGAAGAAAATTTATGCACACACAAAAGATGAGTTGACATCGCATACTATAGCTTGGTCTAAAATGTCTAAGGGGCATGTGGCTTTTCCTGAGAGGCTTGGATTTTCATTTTGACTTAAACAAGAAGGCAACTTTCCCTAGGAGTTGACGAAGCTCTATTTGAAATCCAAAGAAAGAAGGCATGAGATGTGATGCCCTGGGGCAAGATTGTCAGAGGCAATAACATATATGCATATATTATTTTATTTTTTGTTTAGAGGTGGGACTTGGTATGTTTATTTTTAAAATAGACTATATTTTAGAGCAGTTTTAGTTCACAGCAAAATTGAGCAGAATACAGAGTTCTCACAAACCCCCTACCCCCACACATGCATAGCCTCCTCCACTATCAAAATCCCCCACCAGGACAGTACATTTGTTTCAACTGATAAACCTACATGGACACATCATTATCACCCAAAGTCTATAGTTTACATTAGGGTTTACTATTGGTGATGTACACTATGGGTTGGAAAAAATATATAATGACATGTATCCACCATTATAGTATCACACAGAGTAGTTTCACTGTCCTAAAAATTCTGTGCCCCTCCTATTCATCCCTTCCTCTCCCACAGACCCCTGGCAACCACTGATGTCTCCACAGTTTTGCCTTTTCCAGATTCACACAGTAGGTAGCTTTCACAGATTAGCTTCTTTCAACAGATTGGCTTCTTTCACTCAGTAATATGCATTTAAGTTCCCTCCATGTCTTTCCATGGCCTGATAACTCATTTCTTTTTAGGACTGAATAATATTCTATTCTCTGGATGTATCACAATTTATTGATTTACCTACTTTAATTTGATTTAAAAAAAAATTCCCCTGACCACAAACACATACACATACACATTTTGGAAATCTAAGACACCTCTTCTGTTACACTCCCCATTCCCACTAGTATTTCTGCAGACTTACTACTTACTACTTACAACTTACTACTCTTATAGTGCTTACTTAGCATTACATTTTAAATAACTTTATGTGTCCTTTCTACTCAGCCAGGAGTTTTTTTCTGTTCCTAAGCAATGGCCTATTTATTGCAATGTCTGGATCAGAGAAATAAGATCTGACTAGCTGGTGTGAAGAAGGGAGCCTGGATGTGACTATTCCTGTGCTATTCATCATAATGCACTAACTAAAGGTCACTATTAAAAAAAAGCAAACACACATATTTAAACATACTTATTACATGTATTTGTCACCAACGCATCACAATGAAGTCACAAAAAAGTAGGCTTAGTTTAATTCACAACAAGATAGATCCTGTGAAAACACATTTTTCATCTTTGTGATTTTCAATACTCTGCTTATTTTAATTTAAAGCAGTTAAACAACATTTGAGTATATGTATAAAACTGTAATTTAATTCAGACTTCAGAAACTTGGGAAATAAAAGGTCATGATGGAGAAACATTAAGAAATTTGTAGAATTACCAAACTCTCACAGTACCTTAATCCTTTATAAAAGCATCTCAGTAAAACAAAATAAAAACAATGGGAGACAAAAACTATGGAAAACACAAAAGTCAAATCAGAGATTTTGGTTTAGTACTTTCCCTGAGTCTCTTGTTTTTAAAAATCAAATGTAACTGAGGCCAATTCAAAATTGACCCACAGGTCTTGCCTCCTCCATGCTGACATGAGGAATACATTTAAGACAAGAGGCTATATACTCAAATGGTCCCAGGGCTTTATTCAAATGCCAATTTGCTTATGTCACTGCCACAAGGTTATGTGACCTGCTGCTGCCTGCTGTGCATGGGCTTAAAGAGCTGTCAAGATTTTATCTTGGCCTGCCATAATATAACATATGAGACTATATACCAAATGAAGACAGAAGATTTCAGTTATTAATAAATATTAAATTTCTAAATGGATTTGGACACTATATACATCAAATTAAGGTAACTTAACACAGAAACAAACACTTTTATGTTTTAAAAAATCTTACATAAACAGGGGTTGGGGGCAGGTCAACTTAATATTTTAAATCTCAGATGTTACAAGAAAACACTTTTAAAAATTGTTCAATCCCAATAGAATAAAGTAGAAAAGTGATAAGGTGATGCTTAGAATTAGATGGGCATGCTAATTCCGAAATAGTTGTCACCTTGATTCTTAAGCAAAATTGGCCCCTACAATGTTTCTACTTGATCACTTAATTGCAACTATGTATATATATTTATACATACATATGTGTATATGTTTGCAAATGATCAAGCAGTTCATTAAAAGAAAATATAATTCATAAGGATAAAAGGGTTGTTAGAATCTAAAAATTTTTTACTTCAAATGTACTAGGTTACTTGCTGGGTTTATACTATAAGGGCACTAAGTAGTATGAATCAAATGTACTTTATAATCAAATGTAGGAAAGCACCTTCCACAGACATGTTTTTAGAATCATTTTTAAGACATCTCAAAGACAGGTGGCAAAGCATTGCTAAACCGTCTCCCTTCATCATAATGAAATCTCAATTTCAGAATAACAGCCAACATTTCAAAAACTAATAATCATGCACTATCTTAAAATTGAGGGGTGAAATGATGGCTCTAACCACCAAAAGTATGACACTTTTTCACATTCCTATTAATTATTTAATCTTGTAATATAAGTACCCCATTGCACAGGCGGGAAAAGTGAGGCACAAAAAGGTATGTATTTGTTGTTCTTGTTTTAAGTTTTGTTACACAGGGAAGCCAAGGTCAAAACCACACTGAGAACTCCAAGAGCCTGACACTTTTGGGATATAATGGATTCAAGGTTTGCATGAAATGTTATATTTAACTCATGTCCTGTTTACATCACACCACCTTAGTCTAACCTCTTGCAAACTCTTTAAAGCATGGACCTGGCAAATGCCACGTACCCCACCTTCTCTGACCAGGTAAAAAAAGGCTAGCTGATGTTTGTGCGTTAAAAAAAAAAGAACAAAAAACAAAAGAAACACCAATGTTGCAGTATTATTTACGATTAGCAAGGTTTCAATCATGAAAATATTCCACAACTGAATTTCAATAACTTTCAAGAAACATTCCACAAAATTCTCTAAGAATCTGTGGGAAGGTATAGTGCCTGACAATCCTCACTAAAACAGAAATTTACCTATTCTTTGCATTATTGTTGCTGATGCGAAATTATATGTATATGATCTCAGAAGTGGTAGCCTCAAAGTACTAAACTACTAAATAAAACTGAAAGGATCATCCAAATTCCTAGATAACACCAAAATATTTATCTAGGATTGTTAAGGAAAGCATAGCACTTTGGTACTCTTTTCAGAACTCTCAAAACTTATAAAGGTAAACATAAGCGTGTGGCATTTTACATCGTTTCAAGGGAGTAACAGTAAATGGATAGGATATTAACCACCACTAAAACTTCTTGACCAACTTTATATCTTGAAAAATCTTATCTGTCCCTACCAGCTACCATTCCAATTCCACAGGGTATTTTCCAGTGAGACAAGCTGTACAATGACCATTCTTTTCAAAGCATTCCAGACCATTCCCATTCTCTTGAATCATAATATCCTGCTTTTCCACTTTCTGTTTTTTAAACTTTATCCCTTCTTGTACAGATGAAACCAGTCCTCCCACTGACAGATATACAACACTGTTTGCTCCTAAAGGAGGAAAAAAAGAAAAAGGAAAAGGACATTACACTTCCTTTAGAAAGGATGAAATGCCTCAAAAAATGACAGTTACAAAGAGAAAAACTCAAGCCAGGATAAAAATTCCTCCTTTAGCTTCTTTAAAAGGGGGAGGGGGAAGGAAGAAATACGCAATAAAACTCTGGGCCTTTATTATTTTTTAAAATACGAAATTGGAATTTAAGGGAGAATATAATTTAAAATAACAGTGGAGGTTTCAAATCTAGAATGGATTCAATAAGTTTCGGGAGTAATTTTCTTGATAATGAAAATAGACTTTGAGGTCAGGAAAATCCGGGTTCAAATATAAGCTCAAGGTCACTTACTTTTCCTAAGTCTATTGTTTCATCTATAAGATAAGGGAAACGTGGCCTAACTGTAGAGTAGCTGCGATATTATTACAATAATATACATATGTTCCTGGCAAAGAGTAAATGTTCACAATAAGATATCAATTGGGTGATACTCAAAATATTTAACTGGTAAGGCACAGGCATGTCAAAAGAAGCACCAGCCATAATCAAGCAGTGTAGAGGTACCAAGGTACACTGGCTAAACATCTGTGTGATAATTAAATACTTTATCTCACCTAATTTGAAAAGCAAATGTTTTATCCAGGATAACCTAGATCTCCAAGTCTGCTGACTTCATTATTAAAGATAACTCTAGAGTAGCTTTTCACTTTTCGATTTGTACCCACATCCAAATTATTCTATTAGAATCTATGGTAAAATTGTTTTTTTCTTGGGATCTGATCTTTGTAAGGCTTTAACTGATATGCCTGCAGTTCCCTCTACCTGGAAAGCCTTTCTTCCTTTCCACCTGATCTCACCTTGGCCTAGGTCTCCAATACAGCACTTACCAGGGTGTCTATATACACCAGGCACTCTCATTATTCAGAACAGTGTTCAATATTGGCTCAACATGTCATACAACATGTATTTTTAACAAATACTGGACACTGTTTTTTTTATTACAAGTGTAAAGACTGACAAGCTTTGGATTTTCTGTTAATAAATAAAGTTTATAGAAATTTTAATACCTACCCAGATATTTTGCAAGATGTTCAAATTCAGGTTTATTGGCAATAAGCTCTTCTTTTGTTGGTATGTTTATTCCCATAAAGCATGGATATCTAATTGGTGGTGAAGCCACTCTAATGTGTACCTTGAAAAGAAATCATTTTCACATATTATTTTGACATGCATTTTAAGAATAATCGTGTAAGGGGCGCCTGGGTGGCTCAGTCAGTTAGGAGTCCAACTCTTGATTTTGGCTCAGGTCATGACCTCAGGGTCATGAGACTGAGCCCCGATTCAGGCTCCATGCTCCCCATGGAGCCTGCTTAAGATTCTCTCTCTCTCTCCCCCTCTGCCCCAACCCCCTCACACACTCACAAACTCTTAAAAAAAATCTGAAAAGATTATCATAATCATAATAACAGTCATAAAAAAGTTGGAAACTCATAATTGCACTTTTTTTTTTATTCATTTATTTACTTTTTAGAGAGAGAGAGCACACACACAATCATGCAGGGCAGAAGAGGCAGAAGGAGAGGGAGAGATCTCAAGCAGATTCTATGCTGAGCACAGAGCCCAAGGCCGGGCTTGATCTCATGACCCTGGGATCATGACCTGAGTGGAAACCAAGAGTCAGACTCTGAAATGACCGTACCGCCTAGGCGTCCATCATAATTACAATTACCTTTAAAGCTTTGTATAAAGATTGCCACTGCTTTCCATGCCACTTTCTCCTACAAGAAACTTTTTTTGAATCCATTCAACTATTAGTTGTAAATTACATCTCTTCTGTAATTTTTATTTTTTAAAATCACTTCTGTAATTTGAATTACTGAGATATTTAGAGTTAGAATAAGCTCTGAGGTTTAAAAATATAACCCAATGTGGCAAATTTATTACACTAGGATTTGTTCTGCATCTTCAAAAAGAGAAATACTCTAAAAATTTAAAAAGCACTCTATTTTGTGGTTTTAGTTTTTAAAATTACATACATGTTTTCCAAGTTACTGCACAGTTATTACTAAACCAACTTATATGAAAGATGACAATTTATTATATTGAACTATCCATTTTCATTCACTGTACTAAATTGCAATTTTTTTGCCAGTATCCTGTTGTTAATTATCAGTACTTTAGGATATGTTTTAATATTACTTACCTCTTTTGCACCAGATTCTTTGAGCAATTTGATTATGGGTGAAATGGTATTGCCTCTTACAATTGAATCATCTACAAGAACAATTCTTTTGCCTTTAAAGTTGTCCGACAATACTCCAAATTTTTTTGCAACACCAAGCTGTCTTAACCTCATGTTTGGCTGAATGAAGGTTCTTCCTACATACCGGTTTTTACATAGCACTTCCACATATGGAAGCCCACACTGATAGACAAGAAATAAAAGGACAATGAGCAGCAATAGAGAACCCTAAGTTCCTATTTTCTCTAGGTCATGCTTCCGTTATATGTATACAAACAACTGAAATTGCTATTCTGAACTCTCCAGTAACAGATTACAATTTTCCTTCACTATTTAAATTGTAGGGAAAACAGGCAAAAAAGAAATATCATTCAAAGTAATATACTCAGTGGGAAAACCAATTCATTTTGCCAGGAGTTATAATGCTTTTAAACAAATATTTCTCTGTCCTGGAAGGGAACACTAAGCGTGTGAAGACATGACAACAATAAATCACTGTCAGAAAAATTCACAGCAATTAAAAATTATCAGCAAGAAATGAATTAAAACCAGTATGCAAAGGATATACTTTCTGAGGGGGCAGGCAGGGATTTATCCATCTTTCAAGGTAATACTAACCTAAAATGTATGTATATTATTTCTTTTAAAAACGAATACGCTAAACTTTTCAACCTAGTGAATGCTGAGCCGGACACCCCAGGATCACTATAGTTATATTATCTACCTGGTTATGAAAAATGCAATTAAGCATAGTACTAAAAATATTACATTAAAAAAAAAATGTTTAAGAAAAAAGGGGAGCCTGGGTGGCTCAGTCGATTAAGCGACCAGCCCTTGATCTCAGCTCAGGTCTTGATCTCAGGGTCGTGAATTCGAACCCTTGCACTGGGCTCTGTGCTTGGCGTGGAGCCTGCTTAAAATAATAAATAAATTTAAAAACATTACACAAAATGAACATAAATGGCTTTATTATCACCCATACTAAATAGGGAACAAATATACCAGGGTACTTCAAGAAATAGGTTTTAATAAGTAAATATTACCACTAAATTCTATATATATTCATGATGTTATCTTTTTAAATGAAGAGGATCATTCTGCTAATCTTTGGGTGGACTCCACTAAAATAGGGCCATTGAATGAAAAGGCTGGAAAATAACTCTTGTAAAGGACCCAGCATTTTCTTTCTCCTTACAATGTGTTGGTAAGTTTCTCTTTATATACAAGGATTTCTAATTTCAGTGCTACAAGAGCATTTCACTGCATGTCCAAAGAAAATACCTTTCCTGCATAACCGAGAGCAGCAGGTGTAGCAGATTCCGGAACAGTGCTAACCAAATCTGCATCCACAGGGGCTTCAATTGCGAGCTGCTGACCACAGCGATATCTTACTGTGTAAACCATTTGGTCTGGAAGGTTTGGAAAAGGAAATGGATTTTTACTTAACATGATATTATTATTCTAAGAAAATTAGCTTGTTAGAATGCCATACATGGAGTATAAAAAGTAAAGTAAAATATATAAAACAACTAAAGTGGAAATATATAAACTGGGGAATTCCCTATTCAAAAAAAAACCCTGGCCTTAATATATATCTGAACATCATAATCCTTACTCCTAAAAAGGAAAACAAAATCCAGGAGTCAAATGAAAGGGAAAAATAGTGATCATATGACTTGTAGGTTCAGTCCCATATCCACAACATGTAAGCAATGTGCCTCTGAAGAGCCAGGTAAGCTTTCGAACCAAGAACTGCCACGTTTCAGGGGCGCCTGGCTGGCTCAGTCATTAAGCATCTGACTTCGGCTCAGGTCATGATCCCAAAGTCCTGGGATCGAGCCCCGCATTGGGCTCCCTGCTCAGTAGGAAGCCTGCTTCTCCCTCTCCCACTCCCCCTGCTTGTGTTCCCTTTCTCGCTGTGTCTCTCTCTGTCAAATAAATAAATAAAATCTTTAAAAAAAAAAAAAAGAACTGCCACGTTTCAATGAGATAAATACGACACATATAAAAAGAGATATTTTATTTACCTTCAAATATACTATCTGGTCTTGCAAAATAAACATATTCAAAGATACAAAAAGCCATCGGGTTTCCTTCAGACCTTGGTATAATGTCAAGAGTTTGGACACTACGTTTGGTTATTTCCACGATTTCTCCAGGCAAGACTTCACGGTAATATCTTGGGAAACAATGTTGAAGAAAGAAGACTAAATAAACCGGTCCTTAAGACCAATAATAACATCTATTGTAAAGTACACACAGAGTCCCTGCCCTTATAAAGGAAAAGTGTGGTTCAGTTTAAGAGATGGCTTAAAAAATTAAAAAGTAATATTCCTCCAGCAGTAAATCTAATACGTATATCTATTACCCCTAAATTCTAATTTTGAATTTTAAAAAATAAAAGCCCTAAGTTTTACTGAGTTTTGGAAGAATAGAGGCTAAAGAGAACATTTTTATTCAGCTTAAATTTTTTGATCATAACTATCCCTTGTTGAAGAGATTCTTGATTCTTGCTTTCTAAAAATAGGTCTCATAGGACTGTGAAAACAAGATGCCAGTTTCAGAATTAGAAGGTATTACAGGAACATTAAAGTCAGTGCAACTACTGAGCACAATGTACAAAAGAAACTGCATTTATAGATATGTCTTCTTGCAGACATCAGAAAGAAAACTTTCATTTAAAAAAATTTTTATGGATGTGGAAAAAGTGAACATGCTGAGTGAAACAAAACTTACCTTGCACCAATTGATAAAAAGCTACAAGATTCTGAAGATACCACCCATCCTTCTATTTCTGAAGATTTTTTCTCTGTAAATCACAAGGCAATATAGTTAATGGATTCAAGAAATTTTACAAGAGGATACCTATTTTAAGTGAACAGTTAAACACCAAATACATTTTAAAAATCCATTTCTACAACTTTTTTTTTCCCATTTCTACAACTTTAAGAGCACATGAATCTAACTAGAACTTAGATAAAAATTTGAGAAGAAAAAAAAAACCACATCGATCTTCAACTTGAGCCAAAGATAAAACTAATGATACCAAAATTCTTTCAAAAACTGATTTCAAGGTCTCAAATAGACATCTAATAAGTCAAAAAGAAAATCATTGAAATCATACTACAATCAAATGAAAAAGCTGGGCAAAGGCAATTCAGACAAAACAGGAATGTCCATTAAATTCTTAAAAAATGGTTCATCCTCAGAAATACTCAAAGAAATGTACTTTAGAAATTGCCATTTTTTTTTTTTTACCTAGTTCCTTCTCACTTATAAGCTTCCTATGCCTCAAGATTTGAGGGTGTGCCAACAGTAGGACAATGACTTGGAAAAGCACTATGAAATTACATTTCTTCTGAGGTGCATTACCTTTATCATTTATATCAGATACAGGCATAAGACGTCCAATGCATAAAGGACGATTTCCATAAGGATCTCGAACTGCATAAATAACATCTCTGTGCATTATAAGCAGGGAGTATGCTGTGGGTGCTTCCTTCATTAAGTTTTTAATCCTGAAATTAATTAAATAATTGAATGAGTAACTTCAGTTATAAACACATGCAAGACAGAGCTCTTGTTACCAGAGCTACGAGCTTAGCCTAGTTTTACAATTACCTTGCTACCCAATCTGGAGTGCCATCTTGTTCCTGAGGAGGGGTATACGCCAGTAACTGGGTAATCATTTCGCTATCAGAACTTGTTGACAAACCAATACCGTGCCTCAGAAGCTATTTAGAATGGAGAAAAGTGTAATCATTAGAGGGAAAGCTCCACCTGACCCTTCTTTACCCAACAGCCCACCATTGTACAAAGAAATCAGAAAATCCTGCATTCTACTATTGACATGTATATAGTAATGGAGAAGCACTGCTAGAGGCAATGGGAAGTCTCTGAAGGTTTTTAAGTAAGAAAAAAAAAGTGTTCTAGGAAGTATAAAGAACAGCTTTTGAAAACTAAGTCTGAAGGAATGCAGACCTGCAATAAAGGTGGGGGATAGTAGAGAAGGCACAAGACTTTGGAACTATGATGCTAACATTTTCAGCCCTTGACAATCCTGACCAAGAGGACACATTCCCTTAAGAGTGGTGCACTACAGTGGGGCCTCTCAAACCAGGTTTGTTGGTGGTAGTGCTGGTAGCTACCCACCGTCACTGATTATCGCTGATAGAGTAGAATAAAGGAATTAACCCTATTGAACAACTAAATATAGAAGATGTAATGAAAATTGGCTGAACACTCTGATGATTATGAGGTTCTGAGCAAGACTGACCAGGACAAGAGCATCACCACTGACATGTACAGGCTGAGTTTAAACTCATACTACACATTTTCAGTAGGCAGCTAAATGTGTAGAAGTGAAATCCAGCATCTGGATAAGGGATTATGTCTACAAAGAATAAGCTAGGTATTGTTCAGAATTGAACTTTTGGTGGTTATCTCTAAGTGGGTGAGCTTTTTTAAATTAATTTTACTTCATATTTATACTTTTCTGATTGTATGAATTAAAAAATTATTTTTTCATTGGGGGCAAAAAAACATTTTATTATCATTATAATACTAGAGCCCAAGAACAGGGCAGAAGAAAGCTCTGTGAAATAACTAAAGCTAGAATTGAAAATAAAAGGACAATGAGTGGTATGGAAGCATGGTTCTAGATATTTTCCACACATCAAAATTCACCATCGTTTGACTTGTCACTAATTATCCCATGTAAAATGCCTGGTTCTAGAATGCTAAGGAGATAACTGTGTGTGTAGAACCATCCTGTTAATGAATACCACCTGAGGTTTTTATTTGCAATGTGACCAGACCAAGATCATTGGAATCCAATGGATGCAAGAAACTTGGTATCAATAAATGAATGGCAAGAACGGATAATTAAGCTATCAGGAATATAAATATACCAAGTAATTTTAAAAAAAGGAAGATGAAATGATGATGAATAAAGGTATAGGCACAAATTAACACAGAATGCTCCAAACAACATGCTACGAACAAAAAAGAACCTAAGTAAACTCTCTTTGCCCTTTCGCCAAGTGGTTTCCTGTAATTGTTTCCAAATCACTTTTTCTTATATTTGTTATCTTCAAGTTTATATTCTATTTTCTTCTTATGCTTTGAACATAAGAACTAAAGCTAAAGGGATAGGAAGAGTCCATAAACCCTAACTTCTCTGTTTCTAACAACAACCATATATTAACTTTTCCAAATCTCTACCCTAAAGCAGTACCTCAGAATCATCTTAGAAGCATATTAAAATGCTGACTGACCACCCTCCCACCCCAGTCTCTGGGGTGATATCTTAGAATCTGCAAGTATAACAAGTACTCGAGGTAATTCTAATACAGTTGTCCTCTGCAGTAAGTAACAGGTGGCAACAATTAGAAAATATCCTGCACTAAGATCCCCAATAATTTCATTTCATTTCATTCATTTATCCCAATCATGATAAAAAGCATTAAAAACACTTACCTTTTTCCTTAATTGAGCAGCATTTACCAATTCGCCATTATGTGCCACAGCTATTTTCCCATGAAGTGTTTCAACAACAAAGGGCTGACAATTTTCTAATTCACAGTTTCCTGTAGTGGCGTATCTTGTGTGTCCAATTCCAAGGTTTGAAATATATAATTTCTTCAAATTGTCTTGAGTAAAGACATGATTTACAAGACCCATTCCCTTGCAAAGTCAAAGTAAAAGCTCATCTTAGAAAAAAAACAGACTTGTGGCCCTAGTCAGTAAAGGCTTTTATAAGTTTCTGCTCAGGCAATCCCAAATTAGACAATGCACTTCACTTAATTCCTCTGTGCTCCAAATTCTAATCTTAAATAAGGACTAACCTAATTGTAAGAACCATAAAACATTTTTAGAAAAAAATTTGAGGTGAAATTCACATAACATAAAATTAACCATTTTAAGGTAAATAATTCAATGGCATTTAATACATTCACAATATTGAAGTGCTTGTTTTATGAGATTCTTTTCATTAAAACATTGAAGAACAGAAATTTGTCGAATATAATCAACTAAATCAATTGCATTTTAAAAATTCAAAGCATGTTAAAATATTTAAGTAAATGACCTGTTTCAATGAGTCAGTCTAGCAAACTACCACGCAGAAAGAAATGCACCCTCATTTGACAAATGGAAACGGCTGATCAAAGAGTATGACTTCTATATACAAATTATTTATTCAAATTTCCTTCCCCCACCAACATACGAGTTATCACCTGGCTGTTATCTTTATTATCAACATTTCATTATGTTCAAATATACCTTGTGTGTTTTGAATGTTGGTACTGAATTCCCATCGCTGGTCACAATACCAGCACTCTCCTGACCCCTGTGAATATAAAAAGGCATTAACTGTTAAATATAAATTTACCTCATTGATAAGCTTATGAAGCATACTTTTCTCAAGAGCATCCAGGAACTGACAACACATTACATGCTAGTGCCACTTGACTCATGATGATGTGACTAGCAAGCAGCAGAAGATAGTGTCTGAGTTCCAACTAACACACCAGGCACTGTCGTAAGCCTTTACATGAATAATCTAATTCATCAGGCTCTCACAACAATCCTTTGAAATAGATACTATGATTATTATTCCCATTTTACAGATTAAGGACACTAAAGAAACGGAGGTTAAGTAACTTGCCCAATGTTACACAGAGAGCAGTGGCAGAGCCAGGATGAGAACACAGTCTGACTAGAGAACTTGTGCTTCTCATCTCTGTCCTATGTGACCTCTAAATAAAGTTGAGTATGTAGATATAAATGGAAATCTCCAAATAAATTAGCAGGTAAAATGCCTAGGTGGTGGGTAACAGAACCATGAACAAAATTCATTTATTGTTGAGGTTTTTGCTTTGCTTTTCTGCACTTTCCACTTTTTTCTCAACATGTATCTATCACTTTTAGTTATCACCAAAAAAATAAATCCTGCTTCTAAAAATCCTAAGCTGATCGGGCACTTTGTATTTCATTTCCTGTGTTAGTATTTTTAGGTGACGATATAGAGAAGGAAGCCAAAAGCTAGGCCAGAGGTAGCATAACACACGGTAAGACTTAAGAGGATCTGTACTACTGTGGAGTATCAAATGATAAAATAAAGGTTCTAAATGCTCCACAATTTTTAATAGTTCTGAACAAATGCTATAAATATTAACAAATTTTTGTTCAAAAGAATATATATCACGGTAGAAATAAAAAGTAAATCTCTAATATATGTATGTATACATTAATAATTAATATATTGACTTATTTGGTAAAATGGATCTTTTTCTAAATTACATGCTGTAGTTGTTTAGGTATTTTAATGACAAGAAAAACTACAACATTAAGTATACCCATAAAGCAAAAATCTAAAAAAATTAAATTTGAAATTTTATTAAATCATCAATACATTAAATAGACATGCATAATACTATACACCCTATAAGACTGGGTCATTTGTGACATAGGATTTCTTTAGTGAAATGATGTGGTCTTTAATGTTAACCTATGCTAGAAGACTAAGTGATTCGTAACAGAGGGGAAAAAAACGTTAGCCATAAATCTTAAGGCAGAAAGAACCTCTGCCAACCACTTCTAAAATAATTTTTCTAAAATCAACAATCATTTAATAAACCAGAGTAAATTATGTAAGAAAAGAAATAAAAAAATGGTTTTCCTTCCCTTTCATCTCAAGGGTAATTTTCCCTTAAAGCTGAAATGAAAAACGTTAGTAATCATTTAGGTTCAGGCTTCTTTAATCACAAAGCCTGCTTATTTGGCAGTTTCTCAAGTTACTCCCCTCAGGCAGCTTGAACCAGTTAAACTAGATCTTTTCAGCTCTTTGGAGCTTATTGACAACCAGCCGTCTGGTTTCCTAGGAAACAAAACCTTGGCTAGAAATAGTGAATCATTTCCAGGTCACTTTCAACATGGAGAGTGGAGCTGGAAAGCACTGGACTGAAGAAGAGGTTAAAGCTTTGCTTAGTGTCTGGGCAGAAAAAAATATACGAGAACAACTTTATGGAACCCTGAGAAATAAAGGAATATTCATTTACATTGCTAAAAGGCTGCAAGCACTAGGAGTATACAGAGATTGGAAACAGTGCCGGGCAAAGTACAAAAATCTCAAATATGAATACAGAACAGTTAAATATGCTCATAACTCTGGAGACAGCTCTAAAACTATGAAGTTCTTCCATGATTTGGATGCGATCCTGCAGTATGAACCTGCCACACAATTAACAGAGGAAGATGCAAATGGCAAGTGCCTGGCAACGCTGAGGCTGAGCGAAAGTGCAGCTCCAGGGACCACTGAAGGTAAAAAGAAAAAGTAGCATTCTTTTGTTTTTACCTAACTATAAGAGTAGGGACTTCTGAGTCCATATGATAAACGTAGCCTGGAATATCATGGTTGAGAAAAACAAATGACCTGTTATGCTATTTCGCACAAGGTAAAAATTTTAAAAAAGATTAAATACCTCCACTTTTTAAATCCGTGAAATACTGAAAAAACACACTAAAATAACATTAACCGCTTAAAAAAAGTAACGTTAACCACTAATACCAACTCTCCTTAAGCATGCCTGATACGTTTTTTGGAAAATGGATTGGGTTTTTGAAAATACTTTAGGTTTTAATTTTTTAAGAGTGGCAAAAGAAAAAAAATCTAATATATTGCTCCACTGTTGTTTCTCCACAGCTTCTTGAAACAAGACAGAACTTTCTGCTCTGTATTTACGTTCACATTTTCCTAAATTTATCAATAAAAGCACTAAAATACTAGGAACTGATAAACAACTTCATTCCTCGTTTGGAAGAACAGTTCCATTTAAACAATCAGTGAAATAAAAATAGATTTGATAGATTAAATGATTTATGATTAAATGATTTAGATATTAAAACAAGGTTCTTGACTTGCTGTATTAAGCCCAACTGTATTTACGTAGAATTCATTCAGTCTGCAGAAGCTGAATGTATCACCAGGGAAAGCAGGGAAATCAGTGGCAGTGATGAGATTTCTCCCATAGCCAAAATCTTCCAGATGTTATTTTTAAGAGCAGAGTTGTTCAATTCAAAATCTCAAATACCTACTGTCTGCAAAGCAATGAGTTACTTGCACATGCATTCAGTGATGTGTAACCTCAGAAAGTAGGGCACCATGAATAAATGTTACATCTCAAAGAAAATGGTTTAAGTGGTAGAATGTAAGATATCAAATGAGAAAGGGGGTAGGGTAAAATGACAGAAGTTGAAGTTAGGTTAATTTGGTTAATTAGGTTAATCTGAACTTCGTGTTTAAAGCTCAATAATAAATTAGTAAAAAATCCACTCCACTTAACATACTCCCTTTATGTTTCTGATAACTATACCAAATTCTGAGAAAGCTTTGCAGTCACTGTCAAGTTAAACAGCAATAACATTATTTTATTCACTTAATCATCCTGCACTCTTCATCATTTAAATGCTTTAAATATTGATTAAAGAGAAGTAAACCATTCAGCTTCTGAAAAGCTTTGAATTTAACTAGAGGTTCGTGTTGCTGTAATTAAGATGTGGGTGCTAATATCTCCACTTTTTTTGCCCCTCTCTTGTGTCTCTGTGTCTCCTCCTCCTTCTCTCCTCTCTCTCTCGCTCTCTCTCTCTCTCTCTCTCTCTCTCTCTCGTGTGTGTGTGTGTGTGTGTGTGTGTGTGTTTAATCTCCACTAAACCATATCTCCTTCTAACCCATTTAAGTATCCCCATGGCTCCAAATTCCCCACTTTCACCTACAAGCAGATGGCCCATAATTACAACTTAACCTTGTATGTTTAAGGTATCTCAAACCCCAAATTCTAAAACTACACACTCTTCCCTCATTCAAAACTGATCCTCCTACAAGTTGCTTCCACCTTACTATCGTTGTATGTCCAATCACTTAAATGGAAACATTTGAGATACCCTTGACCTTTGGTCAATCACTAAGTCCTTAAAAAAAAAAAATCTGACATGTTTCATAAATTTTTTCTGTTCCATTCTCATTACCACCATGCAGAACTTCATCTGTCACATGGAATATTAAGATAACCTCTTAAATGGTCTCCCTACTTTCTAGTCCCTTCCCACATATCATCCACAATGCCACTGGTTGTTATTCTTTAAACTTTTTAAATTATAAAATTGTAAGCATATTAGCATTTTGTTTGCTTTAATAATAATCTTTAAATTATACCCAGAACTAATTATAATTCAGGATTAAACGTTACTTAATGATTCCATAATATTTGAGTGCATATACCAGAGTTAATATTTGCCCCCTTAGAGAAAGGTGCTACAATCAATACCTTTTGTCCATATTTAACATTACTTTAGGAGAGACTATCAGAAGTTCAATTATTGGTCAGAAGGGGTATGATTACTTTGAAACAGTGTTTAAAAAAACTGCTTTCTAAAAGAATTGTACTTTACTAACAATGAGACTGTCCCTTTTTATAGAGAACTGTGTCATATCAGATCATAGGATGGGGTTAAGTAGGGGAGAGACTTCGCTAATTTAACAAATAATGAAGTATGCTAATTTAATAAACAAATAACTATCTATAACGGTATATGCAATAAATAACTTATTTTGCATTTAATTGCTAGCAATATGGAACAGTTTTCTATATGTTTATTTTTACAAATTAACTGTTTGTGTCAACTGAGGTCTTAGAAATTGCATGATCTCTTTTGCCTTACAATTCTGGCTGACTTTTATTTGACCTACAGAATTCAAAAGTTTTTAATGTAATCAAATAGTCTTTGATTTAAAAAACAAAGTTTTTGATTAAAGTTTTTAATGCAAACAGTCTTTTCTAAGGCTTAGAAAGCCCTCCTTTCTCCAGGTCTGATTCATTTATAATGTCTTCTGGTTTTTCTATGGCGGAACCAGCAGAATTTTTATTGGTGTATGGTTAACCTTTGAAGAAGGGAAGAAAATGAATGTACCTTTTCCACTGTTGGGATCAACCTCATGCAAGTGGTAAGGACAGAGGATCTGGTTCCCTCTGTTAGGCAGCAGGTAGCCTGACTGAGCCTTGGCAAAAGGCTCAAATACAAACTCTTAAGAGGCTTCGTGTTCTGGAAATTGTAATCATCCTCAACCTCAGAATACCTTTGACCTACTACTGCCACCAAATCACATTCCTTCAGTGACCAAATTTCCACCCTATTTCCCTCCTCTTACTTGATACAAATGCATCAGGAGTAATGACTTAAGAGTTTCAGTTTATGGGCGCCTGGGTGGCTCAGTCGTTAAGCGTCTGCCTTCAGCTCAGGTCATGATCCCAGAGTCAGCGCGGGAAGCCTGCTTCTCCCTTTCCCACTGCCCCTGCTTGTGTTCCCTCTCTCGCTGTGTCTCTGTCAAATAAATAAATAAAAATCTTTAAAAAAAAAGTTTCAGTTTAAAATCTCCAGAGCATAGGACCCTGGCATACAATTTTGGGATTGATGCTAGGAATGATCAACCTAAGAAAAAAAATACCCCTGAAGAAGTTGGGAAGAGAGCTTTTCTTTTTCACTCTGGACTATATGTTTAGCTCCAGGCTGTTTTCAACAAACATAAAACTAGGCCCTAAATCAGATAACAGAATAGCAAACCATTACCTTTTCTTGCTGTTCTCATGACGCTCACATGTTACATTAACTAGGTATATCATCTTCCACACTTCTTAAAGAGAATTCTTATGTAACTACAGATTTTTACTTTTCATATTCCCAACTATATGCCATGCGAAAACAGTAATGCTTCCCATATTTTTCACTTGTTATTCTATTTTAAAATAGGAATCCCTAATACAATCTTTAAGATGACAAACATTCCTTTTCTTATTCTTTAATGGAATGCCTCTAAATAGTGAATTGTGATTTTAAACGTTCATGCCATTAAAATCATGCCTAATATTTGATCTCCTAATGTAAAGTTAAATCGAATGCTATTTGTTACTCAGTAAAACAAAATTGAAAAAAACATATGGAAATGATAGAAGATGAATAATAAATCTTTGATTCAGAAAATTACAAAGAGTAATCAAAACGTACTTAACTATCTCCTGATCAGTCTTCAGCCTCACTGTAATTAAGATTCATCTTCATGTGCCAACTGAATCCAAAATTCTATGTTGGGTTCCTCTGAAAGATGTATTTTAGTTTTTCCTCACTATTACCCTCCTCTTTTGATTACTCTAAAAAGTAGTCTGTGCCTCATTTTATGGAAAACATCCAAGCCATAAAACCAGGAGATCAAGAGGGGACCGATTTCATTTTTCAAGGTTGGCATGGTTCTTTTAAATGACACATCCCTTGGTCCATTTAAACATAACTTAGATTAATTTCTGGAAAGTTTAGTATTTACCAATCAGCTAATTATAAAAGATACATTTAAATTTTAGCTTTTTGACCAAATATGCCAATTAAACAAGATTTTCTGATTATCTCATTACAAGACCTCTGTTTTATACTGCTACTATCATTTACCAAGTGCCTATTATGTTAAAGTACCTAAATTACAGAAATAAATTTTTAAAAATTTTATTTTTAAAAATAATAAATTTTTTTTTCAGAGAGAACACGAGCGTTAAGGGGGGGTTGGGGCAGAGAGAGAGAGAGGGAGAGAGAGAGAAAAGAGAGAGAATCTTAAGCAGGCTCCATGCTCAGTGCAGAGTCTGGTCCAGGACTCCAGGATCTCACAACCCTGAGATCGTGACCTGAGCCGAAATCAAGTGTCAGATCCTTAACTGACTGGGCCACCAAGGCCACCCCAGGAAAACATCTCATTTGAACATTTCAAATCATTCATCTGATTTGAAAACGAACCACAATCATCCCTAGAAACAAAAAATCAGCAAACAAATCTAGTGGAAGTTCAAAATAAACCATGTCAATGGATGGAAGAAATTAAATTTTCTTTATATAGAGAAGTATTAAACCATATTATACCACTTTATTACAAAATGTGTCTCACGAATCAATAATCCTTCAAGAACATGAACAAATTCAGCTCAAGCTCTAGCATTCTGTCATTATTAATTCAATTTTTAACCTCTTTAGAACTTACTCTAAAAGGAATTCTGTTCTCTTTCCAGGCAAAATGTCAGTTACATTACAAGATAAGGAAGACCTCTCAGGAAATCCTTTACTTTTGGTTTCTCATATCAGACCAGTGGAACTAGGTACAGTATTGTGGGTCAAAAATACAATGAAACTGATCAAATTCCAAATCAGAAGTAAGATTGGTTTCTAAGAAAAATGCATGATTTTTCCTGATAGAAATGTTATGTTTCCCTTTTTTACCAATGTATACTAAAAAAAAAAAATCATTTCTAAAATAAATTAACAAAATATAAATTGCCTAGTAATATTAGCCTTCAAATTCACAACCTTTATTCTTTAAACATAATAGAGAATATAATGGTCAAAATTATACATAGTAGGTGCTTAATATTTAATGAACATGTCACTTTAGCACTCCTGAGGTCTAAGACAAACAGAACTCTACATCTGAAAGTAAGTAATATCAAATCAATGAGGTCAAGGATGGTTTTATTCACCCAATTAAAGTCAATATAAATCCCCATTTTGCTTCTAAATTTTTACTGAAGGTTGTTAATTCAAGTAAGGAAAAATACTGAATAGCATTTCAAAACAAAGACATTAAACACACCACAAAATAAAAACAGCTCCCTACACTTCAGGTAAATGCTAAAAAGTGTTTTTTTAATGACTTACATTATAGATACTGCAGTCTGAACTACCTTTTTATTAAACATAAACATGAAATCTGAGAAAAACACAAAATAATGTGGTTGTTTAAATAACCAATATAACTTCAAGTAAAGTCATTATCATAAAATGAGTTGCAAAACTGTGCTAGAGATGTAACATAAAGGTACCATGCTAGGATTTCTAAGTGGGGACATTCTGCTGAAGGCATTATGGAATTTCTGACACATTTCCTTGCATTAAAAAAATCTAATACTTCACTTAAAATGACATTTGGTCTTTGACCAATGGGACATCTTTTATTTTCATAAGGAGTAAGAAGCACCAGTTGTTATAATGTGACTCTTCCAACACTTTATTCATGAATCGTCTTGGTTCTCAGACCTGACTGCACACTAGAATCATAATCTGGGGATGAGGGGTAGGAGTAACAGCAAAGTAGTCATTTACAAAAGTTCCCCAGGAGATACTGATATGTAGCCAATGGATCATTAGATTAAAAGAGGAGATAAATTGCTCCCACCGATCCTATCACAAAACAAAAAACAAACAAAAATTGCCCTCAGTGAGCCACTTTCTAACTGCATTGCTTTCTACAAGTACTACAAAATTATATATTCAACATTCAACAGATACTGACATACACACCACATACCAAAGGTGCGGGATGGAAGAGTAAGAAATTATAGAAAAAAAAGATGATCAAAATGTGACTAATTAAAAACACAACTCTTTTAAAGCCAGTCGCTGTCATGGTAAGAAATAGATTCAAGTTCTGTATTTCATTTCCCCATTAGTTTCAGAGAAAAGCTAAGCTATGATTTGTACTCCATCTCCTAAGGAGAAAATTTCTTTGTTTACTAAGGTTGAATCCAATTACTTTACTTGTCTTATGTATGTAACCTACGTACATATCTCTTTCCCTCCCCACCCGATACAGGTAGCTCTACATCAATTATGGAACCCTCTATTAATCCAACTTTTATTCCAACTATAGCAAATGAAGGAGGAAAACACTGGACTGTGCCAGAAGTCAGGGCTCTAATTGGCATCTGGTCTGATATAAGTATACAACAACAACTAGAAGGAACAGTGAGAAATAAAAGGATATTTGAACAAATTGCTGCCAAGCTTCAGAAATCTGGAATAGAGAGAGACTGGAAGCAGTGCAGAACAAAGTACAAAAACTTAAAACATGAATACAAGATTGTAAGAATGGCTCAAGACCAAGGCATAACTAAGAGTATGAAATTTTTTACTGAGTTGGATGCTATTCTGGGACATAATAAAACAGAAAAATCACAACAATGGGAATTCCAAGATGAAGAACAAGCCACTAGCTGTGCCAATGTAAAAAGAGAAGAGGATCAGACAGGTAGGAAGGCAAAGAAAAGTAATCTAAACATCAGGTCACATCATATGAAAATGTTAGTAGCATGATAACGTGAATACCACCTAAGTTAAACAGGCTTCACTATATTCCAAAGCTAAAGGCTGAATTTATCATGAAACAGATTTAATGTATATGCAATCTCCTCCAGAACACAGAGAATAGTGCGAAGTTATACATAAGGATGAAATAAAATTGATTTCCACAAGTTTAAAAATAGACCAATTTTATTAAAGTAAAACTGCAACTCTAAATGGCAGAAGTTAAAGCAAGTTTTCATATTAACTGTAGTAAAATTGAGTGACCAGAAAAAGAGCATTAAAGAACTTAGAAAAATAAAAAACCCATGAGAATGTCTTTGAAGTGTAAGTTCTTCTGGGACACATCATAAAGTTCTTTAAAATGATTTTAACCCAAAGGATTGAGAAACAATACACACAGAGATATGACAGCATGAAATAAACTAGATGAGTTCTACACCAAGAGTCAGGAAATCGAAGTTCTAGCTCAGTCTTTGTGGAATCTTAAGTCACGTGTCTCCTCTAGACTTGATAAGATGTTCTTAAAGACCTCTACTAACCATAAAGTTTCTAGATCTTAATATCTGCCTTAAACAATGCAGTCCTAATTCTCAAAGTATGAATGTGTATCTAGGGGAAACAGAGGCAATGACAGAGAGTTAGGATTGAGAAATGGTGGCGAGAAGTCCTGAAATCTTTTGCTGGTGGAGAAGAAACTGGTCTGCTAGAGAACTATACATCTGTCCCATTAAAATTAAGATGACTAGTGGTAAAGTCACCCAACAGCAGCAGCATGATTATGTTCAGACAGTAATTGCTAGAGATACAGCTGATGGTGATTCTATCAGTTATATGTCAGAAGACCTTGTTAGAGACAACACCAGATAGCTATAGGAATCTAAGACTAAAGATGTTTAAGGGTGGGGAATTTAAGCTAGAGAAAAGCAAACAACCACAGTATTTAGCATTCAGTATTTTTTTATTTATGTTTAATTTTAAGATTTATTTATTTGACAGAGAGAGACAGCGAGAGCGGGAACACAAGCAGAGGGAGTGGGAGAGGGAGAAGCAGGCCCCCTGCTGAGCAGGGAGCCCGAAGCGGGGCTCGATCCCCAGACCCTGGGATCATGACCTGAGCCAAAGGCAGACGGTTTAACTGACTGAGCCACCCAGGTGCCCCCCGGTTTGTTTGTTTTTTTTAAAGATTTTATTTGAGAGAGAGAGAGAAAAAAAACACGAGTGGGGGAGGGGCAGAGGGAGAGAAAGAAACAGACTCCCTACTGAGCAGGGAGCCTGACACAGAGCTTGATCCCAGCACTCTGGAATCATGACCTGAGCTGAAGGCAGACGCTTCACCGACTGAGCCATTCAGACACCCCCATGAGGTTCACTTTAAAAGGGATAATAACATATTAGAGTTTAAAACACTATCCTGAAAGTGAATAAAACCAAACCACCATATACCCCACTATATTCACACAGTCATTGCTGGAGATGTAGCTGAAGATGACTTTGTCAGTAATATGTCAGAAGACCTAAGACAGGGAGATGTAAAACAAAGTCCCGGTACAGGTAAAACAGTATTTTTTGTTTTTGTGTGTGTGAAAAAATACCTAAGATGTTATTATATGATGTTGCTATGTAAGAGCATTTGGAGATGGGGCCTTCGGGAGATAATTAGGTTTAGAGGTCATGAGGGTGGGGACCTTATGATGGGTTTTATGATTCTATTACATTTGATGTATAATATATAAGATGCTATAATAACTAATCTTATAAGAACATATACAAGCTTATGACATTATATGAAGAGTAATACTCATATTTACAAAATACAGAAATGGAAGGTGAAAACTGTTAATGACAGTAACGTTCCCTATAGCTGTGGTTTTCAGAGTATTAGCAGCATCAGCATCATCTGGGAACTTGGGCATGCTCAAGTTTGAGAAACACGGTCCTATGGTTCAGGATACTAAAGGGGTGAAGGAAAGTTAAGTGCTTTCTACATGATGGTTTGCCTTTTACACAAACCAAAATGAGCAATAGGGGGATCCCCCCAAGCAAAAGCCTAGCTAGCCATCACAGACCTCGTACATAGTCTTTTAGTTTAAAGCTTCATATAGCCTTGGAAAATGTAGAGATCATATTGATTAACAAACCAGGTAATCAAATTCCCCACACTCTTGGCAAACTTCTTTGAGTTATCAGATACGACAGATTAAAAGCTCAGTGGGAGAAAGGAAAGCTGCTAGAATGGTGAAAGGCAAAAACAGGGAGAAATTAAGGAGACTAATTCGATAGGAACATGCAGCTGACTAGCGGTATGATAACAAAGGTCAACAAAACTCTGGGCTCCTAAGGTTTCTCAGGGCATCACAGTAACGACCCTGACGTTAAAAGTAAAAGAGTTAAAATCAGATTGTGTTTAATAAGTCAGGATGATTTCAAAGGAAATAATTAAGAACTTTAGCGTTCAGAAGATTTTAGCTTGTTAGTCTTCTGGACTCACTTAAGTACAATACCTCAAGATAATTTTTTATATGTGAAAGGAAAACATTAAGTCAGATATAAACTGACAGGGTTTTTAAAAATTGTCTGGTGTGTTTATATGTTAATTTGGAATGTGTTTAAAAATACGAAACAGGAAATATTTAGTCATTCTAGAAATTATGCTATTTTAAACTTTCACGTGAAAATAAAAGCAAAGGTATAAAACTCACAAGAGAAGAAATTGATTTTTTAAATTATTTATTTATTAGAAGATTTTACTTTTATGTAATCTTTACACCCAATGTGGGGCTTGAACTCACAACCCTGAGATCAAGAGTTACATGCTCCATGAACTTAGCCAGCCAGGTACCCCAGGAAAAAAATTAAAATAGGAAAGGACTTTTGGCACACCTGCAATATACAACTATTGCGGCATAAATCGCCACTCCACTATTTAGAAGATTGTTGTATTGAGAAATAAAGATATGGATATTTATCTTCAGGGAAAAAATTCACATCAAATATTCTTTCTTTAAAAACAAAACAGGGGCACCTGGGTAAGCTCACTAGGTTAAGAGTCCAACTCTCGATCTCAGCTCAGGTCTTGATCTCAGGGTCATGAGTTCAAGCCCTGCACTGGGCTCCACGCTGGGCATGGAGCCCACTAAACAAACAAACAAATAAATATAAAAACAACATAATAAACTGATGAACATTCATGTAAAAATAGGTAGAGGTTACTTCATTTTGATTTTATATTTTTACTAATGAAATATTGGAATCTGAGTTGCTATTGCCCCATATTAACATTGACACTTGGTCATGAAACTGATCTCCCAAAAGTAATTTTTTTTTAAAGATTTTATTTATTTGAGAGAGAGAGAGAATGAGAGATAGCATGAGAGGGAAGAGGGTCAGAGGGAGAAGCAGACTCCCTGCCAAGCAGGGAGCCCAATGTGGGACTCGATCCCGGGACTCCAGGATCATGACCTGAGCCAAAGGCAGTCACCCAACCAACTGAGCCACCCAGGTGCCCCAAAAGTAATTTTTTAACCATCTTAAATGTATGCTATAAGATTCTTACTTTGGGCGCCTGGGTGGCTCAGTCACTTAAGCGTCTGCCTTTGGCTCAGATCATGATCCCAGAGTCCTGGGATCGAGTTCTGCATTGGGCTCCCTGCTCAGGGCGGGGGGGGGGGGGGGGGGGGCGGGCTTGCTTCTCCCTCTCCCTTCCGCTCTGCCTCCTTGTGTTCTCTATCTCTCCATCAAATAAATAAAATCTTAAAAAAAAAAAAGATTCTTACTTCAAATAAAAATCTAACTGGAGCTGTGGACCCCCTGGATTCTAGATAACTAATTAGTTCCCAATTTAGAACTCTTGGAGATTCTGGTCTAGCCTGTTACAGGATGGGTTCAGGAACCTCTATTTTTATAGAAGATCATCAAGCATAGCCAGGGTTGAAAACCACAGCTAGGTTGTCAAATTTAGACAGTAAGGCCAGCAGAGGGCTGAAGAAAATAAAACATAAAATCCAATTTGATTCCCATTTAGGGGAGAAAAATTAGGCAATTCCAATTATCACTTTAAAAAATGCATGACTAAGGGCGCCTGGGTGGCTCAGTCGCGTAAGCATCTGCCTTTGGCTCAGGTCATGATCCCAGGGTCCTGGGATCCAGCCCCGCATCGGGCTCCCTGCTCGCCGGGAAGCCTGCTTCTCCCTCTCCCACTCGCCCTGCTTGTGTTCCTTCTCTCGCTGTGTCTCTCTCTGTCAGAGAAATAAAAGATTTTATTTATTTCTCTGACAGAGAACACAAGCAGGGGGAGTGGCAGGCAGAGGGAGAGGGAGTGGCAGACTCCCCACCGAGCAAGGAGCCCAACGTGGGGCTCAATCCCAGGACCCTGGGATCATGACCTGAACTAAAGGCAGACGCCCAACCAACTGAGGCACCCAGGCTTCCCAGAAATAAATAAAACTTAAAAAAAAATGCATGACTAATGCAATACGAAAGTAGTTAATCACTGGGAAGAATTACAGAACTCCTGGGCTATGCCTACCTATTACAATAAGTAAAAAGAAATGGCCCATGAAAATTGAATAACGACTTCTTTAGATCTAAAATAAATTTATTTTTCTCCCTGCCTGAGGCATAGGCAAGAGATGATAAAAGGAATCAGAAAGTTAGCAGAAAAAGGACTGTCTAAAGAGGAAATCTGTGTTTGACAGTTTTGTCAGTTACCTGTCTCTTCTGAGTAAACCTAAAATTGACTTAATTCATTTCTAGTATCAGTTGCTATTTATATATGAGATGGAATACTTCAGTATCTTCGTATTCTCACAAGTCACTGTTTCCTAGTAGAAGCAGTCAAAGGTATCAATTTTGGCTCTGAGGGGTGGAGACAGGCATATATATATATCCTCTTGGAGGTTACTCTTATCAGCCTAAAAATCGCAAGTGAAAGACTACACTGTTCTTTTAAGAATAATCTTAAAGGGGGGGGTGCCTGGGTGGCTCAGTCGTTAGGCCTCTGCCTTTGGCTCGGGTCATGATCACCCAGGGTCCTGGGATCGAGCCCCGCGTCAGGCTCCCTGCTCGGCGGGAAGCCTGCTTCTCCCTCTCCCACTGTCCCTGCTTGTGTTCCCTCTCTCACTTTGTCTCTCTCTGTCAAATAAATAAATAGAATCTTAAAAAAAAAAAAAAAAAAGAATAATCTTAAAGGGCGCCTGGGTGGCTCAGTTGGTTAAGCGACTGCCTTCAGCTCAGGTCATGATCCCAGAGTCCTGGGATCGAGCCCCGCGTCGGGCTCCCTGCTCAGTGGGGAGTCTGCTTCTCCCTCTGACCCTCCCCCCTCTCATGCTCTCTATCTCATTCTCTCTCTCAAATAAATAAATAAAATCTTTAAAAAAAAAAAGAATAATCTTAAAACTGTCTTTTCTTTTTGGCTGTGGTAAAATGTATTTCCAAAATTAAAATATTCACTATCCCCACAATTTCACAAAAATTAACAATGTGATGGCCAGCAGAAAGCATTAAATTATCTATTGTTAGTACCTCAGAGGCTATGCCAAGTTTTTTTTGTTTTCTCCAATTCATCTATTTCTCTAATTCATTTATTTTGGTTTATTTGTAACCAAAAATTGGAAATAATCTTCTTTAAAATGAAATATTTAAAGTTTTGTACATTTTGAATACAATTTGGATAATCTTAGCAGTAAAATTATTATAAACTAAAGGACTTTCATCACATGAACCATAATATTGAGAACCTTTAAATTTTTAATCCAACAGAAGATCCAAGACATGATTGTTAAAATTTCAGAAAACTCAAAAATTATAAATGTAAAAAAAAGTTGAGACTTAGGTAAGCTGATAAATTTAAATACAGGCAACTTGGTAATTATAAAGGTATAACTTTTCTAATTCTTCCTGTTTATATTTTCACAAACTCTTTAAGAAGCTGTGACATAATAAAGAATACAGAAGCGCCTGGCTGACTTAAGTCAGTAGAGCATGTGGCTCTTGATCTCAGGGTTTTAAGTTCGAGCCCCCCATTGGGTGCAGAGATTGCTTAAAAATAAAATCGCAAAAAAAAAATTAAAATTAAAAAAGAATACATATATCTGGTTTTGTGCCCTGTTCCTGACACAGAGCTTCAAAAACCTTTGGAATTTCCAAAGTGGGTTTCTAGAGCTTCAGGATAGGACTGGTCACCATAAATACCAACCTTGTGATTAAGAGGCTTGGAATTTTAGGCCAGCCTGACCTCTAGCAGGGAAGTAAGTCTGGAGACTGAATTCAGTCATGTGGCCAGCGATTTAATTAATCATGCCATAATCAATCATGTCAACAAAAACTCTGGCTTAAAAGAGCTTCCTAGTTGGTGAACACACTGACGAGCTGGGAGAATGACAGGCTCTGATTCCACAGAGACCTGGAGGTTCTGTATCTAGGACCCTCTCAGACCTTACCCCATGTGGATTTCCATTTGGTTGTTTCTGAGTTCTATCTTTTTTTTAAGATTTTATTTTTTTATTTGAGAGAGAGAGAGCATAAGAGGAGGGAGGGTCAGAAGGCAAAGAAGACTCCCCACTGAGCAGGGAGCCCAATGCAGGACTCTATCCCGGGACTCCAGGATCATGACCTGAGCCGAAGGCAGACGCTTAACCAACTGAGCCACCCAGGCACCCTGAGTTCTATTTTTCATAATAAAACTGTCTCCTAGGGGCGCCTGGGTGGCTCAGTTGTTAAGCGTCTGCCTTCAGCTCGGGTCATGATCCCAGGGTCCTGGTATCTCCCTCCCCCACTCCCCCTGCTTGTGTTCCCTCTCTCACTGTGTCTCTGTCAAATAAATAAATAAAATCTTAAAAAAAAAAAAACACTGCCTCCTAAGTATAGGGCTTTCCTAAGTTCTACGAGTTGTTCTAGCAAATGATCAAACCCGAGAGGGTCATGACACCTCCTGAAGTTGTAGCCAGTCAGCTGGAAGGAGGCTAGCATCTCAATAAGGGCAGTGTTATAGAAGATTGAGCCCTTATAGCTGCAGAGTCTAATGCTGGCTAACTCCAGGTATGAGCGTCAGAAATGAATTGCAGTATACCAGTTGGGATAGAAAGAAACATTAACAGAAACTAAATGCTTCTCTTTCCTTAAAATATGCTAAATTTAGGGATTTCCACACTGCCACCCTCCACTATGATATCTTATTGTCTAGCACTAACTACTCAAAATTTCCACAGAATATCTAATCTCTAAATATTTCCATTTCCCAGAAGTAGGACATGTGCCTGAGCCTAGAACTGATGGTTTTAGTCACTTAGATAAAATGTTATAAATTCAGATTCTGCTGAAATAAGGTTTGCCAAAGTTTACCTTCGACTTGTGCTCTCCACTGGGGTGAGGGTGGGGGAAGGGCTTGGGCACGGAAGGAGGTAAGTCTAGTTACAAAAAGGCAACCAGAGGGATCCTTATGGTGTTGGAACTGGGGAGTATCTTGACCTTGATGGTGGAGACATGAACTTACAAGGTGATAAAATTATTAGAGAACCTAATAAACACATATACACACTCACAGTGAGTACAAGTATAACAGGAACTCTGAATCAGAGGAGTGAACTGTATCAGTGTAATATCCTTGATTATTAAGGTATATTATTAACAAAACGTTACCATTGGAGAAAACTGGACCAAGTGTGAAATGGAACTCTAGTATTTCTAAAAACTGCATGTGAATCTACATTTATCTCAACAAAAATTTCAATTTTAAAAAACATAACTTATAGGTAGCCTTATGTGGTTCCAAAGTACAACCTGTCATTTAAGGTATTGATATTTCTAAAAGCTAAACTTCATTCTAGTCTCACTGTGCAAACATGTCCTTAAAATAAGACCTAGTCCTATCCTAATGTAAATCTCCACATACCTATTGCTGCATAGGCTTATGGGCCCCCTAACCACCTCACCTTTTGCCTCACTGGTCTATTAATAATAACCAATGTGTAGTTTTATCTAGTTTTACAATAACCATTACAAGCAACTGTACAGACAACAGTAACACACACACACAAATTTTTTTTTAAATAATGTCCCAGGGCACCTGGGTGGCACAGTCGGTTGTGTCCGACTGTTGGTTTCGGCTGGGGTCTGATCTCATGGTCGTGACATTGAGCTCCTTATGGGGCTCCATGCTCTGCTTGAGTTTCTCTCTCTCCCTCTGGCCCTCCACCTCTCTCTCAAATAAATAAATCTTAAAAAAAAAAATGCCCCAGTGTATAGGAAAGTACAGCAGGAGTGAAAGAATACTACCATAGCATTGTGATACTTCAACACTGCAATCCAACATGTGCATGAGGAAGAGCTTTCCCCAAACTACAAACAGCTGACTTGTAAACATTCTATACAATACTATCCTATGATAAATGCATGTTACATTTACCACACTAAGCACCATCAGTTCCTTTAAATGTTTATAATCTGTCTGCTGTTAACAACTCAACATGAAAATTGCTAAGACCACTTAATCTTAAGGTCTTTTATCTATTTATGTATACCGCAATAAGGATCATTCTCAGTTACAATGAGGATCAAATGAAAAAGAGATGTAAGAGCTCTTTGTCAAGCATAAAATTAAGAAAGACATTATAAAATTGAGTCTAAAAATGCTATCATATTCCTGCTCCCAAACAGAGAATACTGTGCCTTGGGACTTAAGGCAGAATACTTCCAAGATTTTGAAAGTGAATCCTACAAAGGCATTTTAAAATTTGGTTAAAGATGACAAATGTTCTTGGCTAAGAGGTTACAGTTGTTTTTTTTTTTTCTAAAGGTTGTTTACTTTAGAGGGGGAGGAGGGGCTGAGGGAGAGGGAAAGAGAGTCTCAAGCAGACTCCATACTGAGCACAGAGCCCCATGTGGGACTCGATCTCACAACCCTGAGATCACAACCTGAGCTGAAACCAAAAGAGTCAAATGCTCAACCGACTGTGCCACCCAGGTGCCCCTAGGCTACGGTTATAACGCTGGATTCCAACCTTACTAGTTTTTCAGTATAATCTTCAACTGCAAAAGTAAATTTGAGGGCACCTGGGTGGCTCAGATGGTTAAGCGTCTGCCTTCGGCTCAGGTCATGATCCCAGAGTCCTGGGATCGAGTCCCGCATCGGGCTCCCTGCTCCTTGGGAGCCTGCTTCTCCCTCTGCCTCTCTCTCTCTCTCTGTGTCTCTCATGAATAAATAAATAAAATCTTAAAAAAAAAAAAGTAAATTTGAGTTCTGTGAACAGCAAATTTAAGCTGCTATTCTCTTTGTTTTCTGACAGAGATACCATACCAAGATACCGTAAGTACAGCCTCAGAAGAGGTGGGCGGCTCCAAAGCACCACAAAGTATCACTGTGTCAGGTACAGGGTCCAAATTGTTTAAAAAATGTTTTAGGGGCAACTGGGTGGCTCAGTCAGTTGAGTATTGGACTCCTGATCTCAGCTCAGGTCTTGATCTCAGGGTGGTGAGTTCAAGTCCTGCGTAGGGTTCCACATTGGGAGTGGAGCCTACTTAAAAAAGAAAAAAAAAAATTTAGGCTAATATATACCAGTTTAAGTAGATACACCAAGACTCTCCACATTTGTAAATATCCAATGAAGATACCTATTGATGAAAAGCAGCTAAATTATCTCACCAATACTGGAGATTAGTCTGCCTTTAATTTTTTTAATATCTTATTTGAATATGAACATAAGAAGAAATTTTGACCCTCATATTGAAATTATTGTAATCTCAGTGCGTTATGTCAATCCAGGTTGTTTTAAATGAATGATATTTAAATAAGATTTATCTGTAAGTTTGTATAATTGTAAATCAAATTGATTTATAGGTAATCATATTCCTTTAGAAGATGCTAAAAATCATTTACAGATTGTAACAGTGAGCGACACAGAGGCTGGAAAACACTGGTGTGACAATGAGGTCAGAGCGCTTATACACATATGGTCTGATGAAAAAATTAAGCAAATGCTTGAAAGGGCCACAAGAAACAAAGAAATATTTGAGGAAATTGCCAGAAGACTAATGCAGTTTGGAATAGACAGAGACTGGAAACAATGTCGTACCAAATACAAAAATTTAAAATATGAATACAGAGTTTTACAAAAGAAAAATGGCAACCCTCAAAGAAAAATGAGATTTTATGAAGAAGTTGACTGCATCCTAAGAGGACCAACTCTCAGAACTGCCAAATGGAAACATGGTAACCTTGAAATTGACTTTTTAAAATAAAAATTCTATTAAGTTTTTTCTTTGCATTGTAATGTAGCAAGAGATTCCTCAAAAATAAAATCCTTACACTATTGTATGTTCAAATGACCCAAAAAATTATTATGAAGCACATACCTAATTTAAGAATTTCAATCTTTCCAAACCTTGTACCAAAACATTCTTAATTCTTAAACTCATTCTTCTTTATCTGCCCAACCACCACTTTAATGTTTTTACTTCAATGTACTCGAATGCTTGAAGATGAATATATTTTAAATGATGTCGTATAATGATTCTTTTCCTGTGTTCTTTTGTTTTAAGAATTATTTGAAGGTCATACCAAAAACCCAAGAACTTTGAGCATCAAAAGAAAAGCACACGAAGATGGTAAGAGCCTGAGAAGTGCCACATTTTGGCACTGAAAAAAACTTGTTGCTTTTTCCTGATAAGAGATGTTTATTCCTGTCCTTGACAAATTAGACTAAATATATTGTTTATAAGCCGTGAGAGCAAAAAATGCTGAGCAGTGATTTCTTTTATAGCTTATTAAAAGTAACAGAGTAAATGGAAACTTTCCCAGAGTCAGAAATTTCTCCACAACTGTCCATTCATCATGAGCCTTTAAATTACAATTTACAGTGATTGCTATCAGAAGACTAGGATGGAAAAGGAAAAAAACCCACAAAGTAATCAGTTCTGAATTTTAGTTTTCTCCAAAGGTGTTAGTAATGAGTACAGCATTTTAGCAATCCTACAAATAACTCAACCTAAAATTATGTAAGCCATAATTCCAAATTGACTCATTACAGATATCAGAAAAGGTAATACAACATAGTAGAGCAAATAGAAGAATAAAAATGCAGAACAGAAGAAAAAGCACTGAACTGAAACTCAGAAAACCTGAGTTGCAGTCTCTCTCTCTAACCCCAATAACTCAACGCAGAGCAAATCACTACATCTCTCTGGATCTTTAAGATAATTCAATTTAAGCATTTTATGATTTATAATCTATCCAATTATTTTGAGTATACACAAGTAGTTGAAGAGCTTAATTTTTACAAAATGAACACACCCATGAAACTACCACTCAAATCAAGATATAAAACATTACACCAGCACCCTTCAGGCCTCCCAGTCATAATCATCTTCCTAACCTCTATAAAGGTTATGATTATTCTGACTTCTATCACCACAAATTTGGAATCATACAAGATGTTCTTACTTTTTTGGTATGTGTTCTTTAATGTCATGCTTCTTTCACTCAACACTGTGAGATTCAACCATGCTATTACTTGTAGTAGGAGCTTGCTCTTTTTCACTGTAGAATATTCCATTATGTGAATATACATACCACTACTTTCTTTAACCATTCCACTGTTGGACATTTCCATTATTTCCAGATGGGGGCTATTATAAATAACGCTATAAAAATTCTTGTGCATGTCTTCCAGTAAACATATGTATGCATTTCTGTAGAGTATACACCCAAGAGTGGGAGGGAGGGTCATGGGGTATGCATATATCCAGGTACAGTTCTAAGCACTTTACATATACTAATGCATTTACTTCCTATCACAACTCTATGATGTGGTGCTATCATTATATCCAATTTTTAGAGGAGGAAATGAAGGCACAGAGAAGTCTGTGCTCTTGAGCCAGCTGGCTAATGTTGTCTCTCTGTGAGGTCCAGGGACCGTATCTGCCCTGGGCAGTACATATTCCTAGTACTGACCACAGTGTCTTATGTAAACGTAATAGGAGCTAAACAAATATTTTTTGAATAAAGTATTAGATAATAACAGGAACATCCCTATCCTCAACAAGCCTTATTATATCTCAAGTGAACTGAAAATTTTATTCTCCATTTTTGGACCTAAAGTGCAAGTCAGATGAGTTATCCCGACTTTTGCCATCTCTTAATGCTCTATAGTGTATATGCTATTGAAAAGGAAAATTGCTAAATTGCTAACCACACAAAAGTATCATTCCCAACCCCCTGGATTTTGCCCGTTGAACCTTTAAATACATAAGTCTAGTCCAACAGATGAGAAAACAGACTCAAAAGTTAGGAGACTTGCCCAAGATCAAACTGATGTTGGAAAACTGGCACTAGGTTTCAAGTCTTATGTTAAGGAGCTATTTCCAATTTTGACCAGAATAACAAAGCAGTAGTACTCTGAAACTCTTTTGGGGATAGATAAGTCCTGCTTCAAACTAATGCAAAAAGCAAAGTTATAGATAATAGCATAACTTGGAAGAATTGAAAATACTTATGATTTAAAATTGAGAATCATTAAATTACAAAAGTAACTGAATTAAAAAGTCTTTCAAAGCCCAAGACTGGTACAATTAGCAAAGACAGTTTTAACATAAGTCACTTCCCTAACCAAGGGTATAGAAAACACTATAGAAATGGGACGTATTTGGTCATTATTACTAAGAGATGAAAATCAAAATAAAGTTATCCCCAGCCTTAAATTTGGCAACTCCAAGCAAGTTCTCTGATAACCTACTCCTGTGTACTCCAACAAACTTAAATGAAGACAACTGGAAACTAATTCCATAGAGGTTGTCTGAAGGCATCTCTTTCTCACAAGTACCTTTCTAGCGGTAATATTATATACTCTATTTACAGGACCAGTGTCTGTATCTCTTAAGAAAACTGCTCCTGAGATCACTGCAAATAGGTTTCCTCAAAGCATAACAGAACGAAAAGATTCTACAGAATGTTTCTACAGAAAGGAAACCCCCTACATGATCCAACTTCATCAGGTAAATATCAAAATTTTTAGAAGTATGAAAATGTTTATCAGTTGCAGGGTTCAATTCCTAACCCAGGGAAATAATAATTCACTTCTGGGGTGGGCATTTTCATCTCCTAATTAACCAAGGAAAGGCTAACTAGTTGATTCATGAGATAAATCTATGAAATTTTAATAATTCCTTTTATGGAATCTTCAAAATATGTCCATGTCATTCTAGTCTCCAAAAAATCCTGCCTGTAGTTGAAACGTGAAGATTTCTGATCTAAAAAGGTGTGTGTGGTTTGTTCAGAACCCTGCAAACCACTGAACCAAAGTTTTTAGGACTTAAAAAGCATGTGGTGATTATATGTATCTGTCGTGAACATGCATACACACAGAGTTTGCATCTAAAGAGCTCACTGAAAATGTTAAATTCCCCAACAGAAAGTAGAGCTATGGAATAAATCTCCAAATCACCAGAACTACTAGAAAGAAGTACTTCTGAATGAACCCATCTGGATTAAGCATCCAGTGCATGACTATCTAGTAATTGGTGTTCTATTTGTATTTAAATGAAATATATAATATAACTTTCAGGTACTCTATTATCCCTGAGGTGAGACTAAATTTTTTATTTATTTTTATTTTTTAAAAAGATTTTATTTATTTGACAGAGAGAGAGAGCACAAGCAGGGGGAGCGGCAGGCAGAGGGAAAGGGAGAAGCAGGCTTCCCACTGCGCAGGGAGCCCGATGTGGGGCTCGATCCCAGGACCCTGGGACCACGACCTAAGCCAAAGGCAGACGCTCAACTACTGAGCCACCCACGCGCCTGAGAGTAAATTTTTTAGATCAGATTATACCTAAGACAAATACAATGCAAAAGTGATAGCAATCTCACCTTCTAGATTCCATGTTTTAGGAAGATAATGTGTAAGAGGTAAATTCCTTTATCAAAAAGGAAAAAAAAAACCCCAACAGAATCCTGTTACTATTGTTTTAAAACAACTAAGTATTGAGTGGAAAGAGGTGAGGAGATAGAGACTTCTGCAACAGACCACCACTTACAAGTGTACAGCGCATTTAACTAACTACACTGTGTATTAAATTAAGACAACTTATCTAGGTATCCAGTTTTAACATTCCTTGATTCAATGCCATAGAAAAACATTAGTTTTTAATCTCTGAACCCTACGGACTAGTTCAGAGTAGCAGAAGATTTTTATCTTCGAGACATTAGGGAATTTCATCATTCTTCCAATCAAATCAGTTCCTCTAAAGGGTTAGGACTTTTGCTAATTCAAAATTTTTAATTGGATGAATTTATGGGAGAGAACCAGTCTTCTCAGTGCACCTTAATGATTCTATGTCTACAAAACGAAAATCTTAAACAAATAGTTTTCCATTAATACATTCGTTCCCCAGAAACTACTGGGTTCCTTGTCGCTGTTATTGAAGGTCAATTTTCAAAACCAGTTTAACAAAGACTTATTTCAGATGAGCAGCCTCAGAGAATCCATTTATTATTGCTATTATCATATAATTACATTTTTATTGCTCCTATCTTGCACTTTCCAATCCTTCTTTCATATAAAAGCAACTATAGAAAAGTGCATGTAGCTAGAAATCAAGTTGTATTCATTAAACAAACAAAACAAACCGTTTTTCCTCCGGCACGTATTTAAAGGAGAGACTGAAGATTCTCTTCCCTTCACAGAATATCCAAAATAACTTATCCTAAGAATGTTATAAACTAATGTTGTTCTGAACTACCATATAAGTAGATTTTAGTTTGTTCTTGGATTATATAGCTAATCTTCTCAAAAAATGTGCAGTATTTTAAAACAAGATCTCTTTTAGGGTCAACCCACAATTATCCAGGACCAGAGTCATTCAAGTTAAAAATATTCTTTTTGATTCAACCCAGACTCTAAGTTACTCTCAGCTCTTTAAAGAAGTACATAAGACATAAAACTAAAGTATTTGCCACTCTGAAAAGATCAAAAAGACTACTTGCAATCCAAGTTTGGTGAGGGAAAGCAGATCATTTGGAATGCATTTATACTTGTAGCTCCCATATTGCTGATAAATGTTACTGCCAAGTTCCTTAAACTGTTCTAAAAGTTATTGCTGCAGTATTGCCTTAGGAAAACTTTGTAATACTTTCAGGGATAATGTCAAACCTACATTTATATCAAATGCCAGGTAATAAGAAATGGAAGGATCACGGAAGGCAAGTTATTTTTTAACTCAAAGGGATCTACCAATTTTTCCAAAAATCAGTATGTATCTAGTCATACAGGAACTGCTGCCCTTTCCCTCTTTTAAATAAGTGAGTTACTTTTTGGCATCTTCTTACTACAACCTTTTCCTTCATTATCTGAAATCCGCGACTCTTTTGCAGATACACTATTTCCTGTGACTGGTTTATTTTCAGTTAGTTTGTATGAGAACTACAACCGGGACTTCCTTTTGAATACCAACTAGCTCTATTTCCTGGGGTTTGAACTCTAGAATCCCTAAATTCTCATAACTATGACTACGTTCACATCTACAATTTGCTCAAAAGCTCTGCCCTTGCAAACAAAAGCTTGTGGTGGTCGAAGGCTCCGCGAGAACACCTCAAGGTGTTGTAGGTCCTGGACCAGCAGCCACCCCACACAAACCTTCACAAAAGCAGCTCCAGGCTCTGCAAGATTAAAACGGGCAAGTAGTGGGAGAAGTCCCGATTCGGCCAACCCTAGCGAACCGGAGCCTTACAAATTGGCCAGACTCATGAGGGGTGCACACAACCGGAGAAGGGGGGGAAAGCCCCTAAAGAGCATCAAGGGTTTAGGGGGAGAAGCAAGTCCAGGGATGCAAGGTGGTGCCCGCGCACGCCTTGGCAACCTAGTTGATGCCACAAGCAGTTATCAATCCAAGCAATAGAGGTCGGTCTCCAGGCCCTCAGGCGCACAGGAGATCGCTAACTCGGGCCGCGGGAAAACGGCTGGGGCTGAAGGAGAGAGAAGCACACGCGCCGCCACCCCCACCCCTCAGCCGGTTGCTCACCGGTGCTGCAGCCCCACGAGTCCCAGAGTGATCACATGCGGCACATCTAGCTGCGTGGGCCACTCTCCTGAGGCGATGCACCCGAATACGCCACATTCCTCTCGGATTCCCAACTCCTCCAGCTCCATGTCGCTGCCGAAAACACGTGGAGAGACCTGCCGCCGCAGCAGGGGCCTGACCACCAACCCGCTGTCCGCTCGGCCCGTACGCCTCAGGCTCGCTTCCTTCCCCAGCCGCTCGACCCTCGCTACTGCGGCGGCGCGCGCTTTCCCAAAGCAAGCGTGATTAGCGCTCCCCCGCTGCACACCCTGCCCCGCCCCCTCAGGATGCACCAATGAGCGAGGAGGGAGGGAGAGGCTCCGTGGCTGAGAGGAGGAGTCACAGAGACGCCTGGGGTGGAGCTAGTCCTCCGCCGGATCCCTATGGGAAACTACTTTTTCTACACATGGAAATCTCCGTTATTTTCTAACACCTAAGACTGGGGTGATGAGAGTAGTAGTGTTAACGTCATTTCTGTCCCAGAGGATGTAAACTTTGTATGGCCCTCCTCAAATGCTTTCCCCCGGCCGTCACTACTTGGTACGCTCCAACCTATGAACCGCTCTCGCAGCGGAGAAAGTAGCGGGTCAGCGAGCCTCTGTAGAATCGGGAGTGGCCGCCAGTGCGCGCCACTTTTCCCCTCTTCTGGAACAGCGCCCGCGCACAGAGGTGAAGGGAACGTCCTGTGGCTCTGCGCCTGCGCGGCGGGAAGCCTCGCGGGTAGAGCTAGCTCGCAGAATCGAAGTTGCTCTTGGGCGGCAGGGACCTCCGGGGTTCGGTGGCGGCTGTGTTGCTAGCGGAGAGCGCGTGTGGGCGCTCAGGAATACTAGGCCTGGCCGGGGGTGTGTCTGCGGGTCGCCTTCCCTCCCCCGCCACGTGAGCCTCTGACTACTCCTCTTTTCCAGAGTCTTGCCAGTCTTCCCAGCGCGGCCGCTGCGCCCAGCCCACGCAAGATAATGGCGACAGCTGAGGGTGAGTAACAGGCATCCCCAGGAATCTGCCGGGGACTCCCTGCCCTCCACGGTCTTCCAGCCGCCGCCTCCTTGCCTGGAGGTTGCGGACTCGCCGCCGACACCTGCGCGCCCCGCGGCCCTGCTGGCAACCTCCTCCCGGGCTGTGCCTGGTCTCCTTGCTGCCGCCCGTCTAGGCCGCAGGGCGGACCGACACGTGGCCCGGGCACGGCACAGCAAAGCGAGGCGTAGGAAACCCAGCGCTCCCGGGTCTCGCCGAACTTTCTGAAATAATCGGAACTGGCTCTGGATTGGGGAAAAGAAAGTAGAGGAAGAGGATGATTAGAAAGAGAAATGGCCAGGGGTTGGAGAGGTGCCTGGAAATCATATTGGTAATAAATAGTTATTGCAAAACAATCACAGGAAGATATGTGTGGATTCTTCTAAGTCTTGTTTTTCCTATTAAGTAAATAGCCTGCTATTTCCGGAACATTAATATTTGAACCTATTGAAAAATTTACGTTTGGGGGGTCCAGATTTTTTTTCTTTACATTTTCTTGTTGTTATGTTAATCACCATACATTACATCATTAGTTTTTGATGTAGTGTTCCATGATTCATTGTTTGTGTATAACACCCAGTGCTCCACGCAGAACGTGCCCTCTTTTAATACCCATCACCAGGCTAACCCATCCCCCCACCCTTGGGTCCAGATTTTATGTGTTTTATGGTGTTGATGCCATGATGACTTTGAAGAGCTCCAGAAGTACCAGGCAAAAAGTTGCCTTGATTCACTTTACATTTATCCTATTTACATAATCTTTTTATTTACTAGTGATTAGGTGCTCAGAAAAGATCACTTGTGACATTTATGCTGATAAAACAAACTTTTTTTTCCCCACACATCCAATTTCTAAATTTATGGTGAACCAAATTGCTTGTGTTGGCTGATAAGTACATCGTCTTCCACACAGAAAAACTGAATTTAGGTAAAATATTATAGACTTAATATAATAGAGATATCTCTCCTTTTGCTAAAGTGCTTAAAAGCCACATGGCTGTTCTTAGGATAAAATGGAAACACTATCAACATGAGGTCTGAAGGATGAATAGTGAAATGCAAGGGAAGGAAACGGGTCTAGGGAGAGCATGTCAAAAGCCTGGGAGTGGGATATAGAAATTCAGTTACACAAGATAGAGTTCTGGAAAGGGAATAGAGAAATCTGAAGTTGGAGCACTAAGCTGAGGCTCTAACTTGAGGGGCCTTTTAAACCTTGTCAGTAAGTCAGGATATTACAATAGGATGGGAATTCATCCTCTAGGTACCTTGCAGCAGTAACTATTAAACTGAATTATAACTGTTTGTTTAATGGTCACCTACCCTAGCTGGTGATCTGAGCACTGCTCATTTCTCCTGCCATTCTTTTCTACTCTGTAGCTGCTGCCCTCCCTCCGCTGCCCAATAGCAGTGCGCACACACACACACACACACCTGCTCCAACCATCCTGAAATTCTGCCATGCACTGTTACCCCATGGTCTTTTTTCACCACCATTATTAAACCCTTTCCCTCTTCTGGCTAAATATTCATCCTGCCTCAGATCTCAACCTCAACCTCGCTTTGTTTCAGACTTCCTTCTCTGGTGTCTAGACTAGGTTAGGTGGGCCTGCTATGAATGTGTGATCCCGTAGTCTGTGTATATCTCACATCATACTTACTTTGATGTCCTGTTTAATTTTAGCTTCCCTCAGACTCAGGTTGCTTGAGAGCAGGAACTCTTGTCTGTTTACTGGTATATCCCTAGTGTACCTGGCACACGGACCCTAAAAAATGCCAATACTGAGAATGAGTCCATGTTCTAGGAGCATGAGGGGTGATTTCTCCCCTTGGAAATTTTAAGTCCTTAAACTTGTTATCTCTGATCTTCATCTAAATCATTCTTTCTAATGACTACTTTTTTTTTTTTTTAGTCTGTGACCTGCATCAAATTGGATTCCCTTGTCCTTCCTCACAATTTCCCACATCTGTTAGTGTGGAGAAAGGATTAACACTGGGGAGTAGGGAAGAAAGATTAAGAAATAGAGGTGCTTGGAAATGGGCTAACTTAAGTGGGTGGGGGTGCCTCCCCTTGCACTTTAAAAAAGTCAAGAAACCCTTCAGGCTGAACTTTCCCATTTTGCCTCTCATGCCAGATGGAAGTCACAAAAAATAAGCATTTTTTTCCTCTACAAGCTAGTTTATTGTATTATGAATATATATACGAAAATGCTATTCTATTAACTTAATGTAAATTAGTCCTACTTCAGTTCTGCTATAGAGAGGCAGGGTTGATAGTGGAAAGAGAAAAGAATATGATATCAGAAGATACAGGATTTTGTCTGGCTCTGCCATTTCTGAACTGCATGGCTTCTACCTTTTTGATACTTAGTTTTCTAATCTGTACATTCGAGCCTTGAACAACATGGGTTTGAACTGCATGCCCATGGATTTTCTTTTTTCCAATAATTACCACACAGTACTGCAAATGTATTTTCTTTTTCTTAAGATTTTATTCTTTTCTCTAGTTTACTTTATTGTAAGAATACAGCATAAGGTACATATAACTTAGAAAATATGTGTTAATCAGCCATTTAATCTTATCAGCAAGGTTTCTGATCAACAGTAGGCTATTAAGTTTTGGGGGAGTAAAAGTTCTATGCAGATTTTCAATCTTAGACCCCACATAGTTCAAGGGTCAACTTTAATTATTTGCATAATTACAGTTTGTCACAAAATTATGTGAATCAAATATGCCTGTGAAAATGTAGAGTATAGGTTCTTTGCAGATGAGTGAATTTTTTATTAAAATTATCCCTTAACCACTCTGTATGTTCTCTGATTGATCAGAGATAACTTAGTCTTCATTAGGAAATTTTTTCCTGAAATCTGATGTCTCCATTTTATCTCCACAGTATTGAATATTGGTAAAAAACTCTATGAGGGTAAAACAAAAGAAGTCTATGAATTGCCAGATAGTCCAGGAAAAGTCCTCCTGCAGTCCAAGGACCAGATAACAGCAGGAAATGCAGCCAGAAAGAATCACCTAGAAGGAAAAGCTGCAATCTCAAATAAAACTACCAGTTGTATTTTTCAGTTGTTAAAGGAAGCAGGTAAGTGGCTTTCCCGATAGCCTCCCCTTTCACATTCTCTCTGTCACACACATACTGGTCCTTTCATGGGGAAATGGCATTATTTGGATTAACAACATGTTGACTACCAGTTAAATTTTTTAATTGTTATCAGGAAACAGGTAAGTGGCTCCCCGCACAATCTCCTCCCTTTTGAATATTGCCACACACACACCCAGGGCACACTCTGATCTCTTTAATGTGGAGATGACATTTGGATTAAGAACATGTTGTTTGGCAATGTCTCAAAAGGTAAGGTTACTTAAATCAAACCAGGAACTCTTAAATTTCACTACAGCACTTAATTTGGAATTAGTAAGTTCTATCATTTAGTTAAGGGATCTTAACAGTTTGAGGCAGTCTTTGTCTGGCATGCCTATCTCCTCTGTAACTTTTCTCTCCTAGGAAGATGTCCTAGGAGAGACTTACCTATGAAGGAGTCCTGTTCTGGTATTAGGCAGCTCTAATTGAAGAGTTGAAATTTGGTACCTGCAGTTCTATATAGTTATTCATTGCTCTGTCCCTTGGAGATAAGACAGAATTTCAAATCCCTTTTCCACTTGAAAGCCCTGGAAAGTATTTGAAGATTGCCACCACACCTTCTTATTCTGCCTCAAGTGAGGGATTTGAACTAGATCAAAGATCTCCAGGGTTACCCCCTACTCTAAAACTGAAAGAAGACTATTTCCCATAGAGACATTTATTCAAAAAGACTAGATCAGAACATTCTGTAGAGAGCATTTGGAGTAAAGAAAGGGGAATTAAGATAATGGGCTTTTCTGCAGGGATTCAGTCAATGCTGATTTGTCTGTAGTATATGAAATCTCAGCTAATAAAAGATTTGAGCTCTTTTCCTCCAGTGTAAGAAACCTCATTGCCTTGCATCACTCAACCTTTGAGGCCTCTGGTTCCTTAAGCTTTGTTTTTTACTATCCCAGTTCTAATTTTATAATTTAATAATTTTGTCTCCTTTTACTACCCAGTTGCCCTTTCATTTCTTAGAGCTTCCAGTAAGCATTACAGGAATACCCTGTTTTATTGCACTTTGCTTTATTGTGTTTCATGGATATTGCCTTTTTTTTTTGTACAAATTGAAGGTTTGTGGCAACCCTGCCCCTGCATTGAACAAGTCTGTTGGTGCCATTTTTCCAACAACATTTGTTCTCTTCATGTTGCTGTCACATTTTGGCAAGTCTATCAATATTTCCAACTTCTCGTTATTTTATTTGTTATGGTGAACTATGATCAGTGATCACAACTTGCTGAAAGCCCAGATGATAGTGTTTTTTAGCAATAAAGTATTTTTTAACTAAAGTTTTTTAGACATCATGCCATCACACACTTAATAGACCACAGTATCGTGTAAATATAACTTTTATGTGCACTGGGAAACCAAAAAGTTCATTTGATTTGCTTTATTGTGGTGGCATGGAACCGGACCTGCAATATCTTCAAGGTATGTCCATAATGTCTTAAATCAATTTTCTAAATCTAAAGGGGGATTTAATACCTTTGTTTCCAGTCAGGATAGATGTACCTACCTTCCACAAAATAACAAGGTAATTCAAATTAAATCAATTCTGTCAGTACAGAATGGGTTCTTGAATAGTTTTGCCTCTTTTCTAGTTTTCTATTGAACACTTTTAAGGTAGTGTGGAGAAAAAAATGTTTGCCAGCCTAATTTGTCATCTACATCATAAATCCCTCTATATGTTGAAAGTGAGTATGTTGTGATAAATTTAAAGGACCACCCACAGTTCCTAAGTAATATGATTTTAGGATTTTTATTTCAAGGCTTCCTTGATAGGTGGTTTCTCAGTGACTGAGTTGATTGCTGTAGAGAGCGTCAAACTAATTTTAGGTTCCTATTGCAGTTCAGATAAGTGATCCATTTTTAACTTGCCAAGTTATCTCATTCTCCCTATACATACTAAAATTTTTAAAAAGTTGCTTAATACTATAAATTTTTAACAATAAAAAAAATTAGCTCCTGTGTACCCATAGTAGTTATACATAGCTACGGGGCCTTATTTATTTATTTATTTATTTATTTATTTATTTTCAAATAATGGAAGATAAGTACAGGCCCAAGTTTTTATTTTCTTACTCAGTAAGGGACTATTCAGTGCATTTCGTGGGTTTAACAAAAAGTGAGTTAAAGTGACCCAAATTGTCTCTGTTTGTCCAGGACTTTCCAGTTTGGACTCTTAAAGCCCTGAGTCTGAGAAAGCTGGGAAAGTTCGCAATCCTAAAAGAAGTACTCCAACAATTATCTTTAAACTACTGTATTGGCGGGGCGCCTGGTGGCTCAGTCATTAAGTGTCTGCCTTTGGCTCAGGTCATGATCCCAGGGTCCTGGGATCAAGCCCCGCATCGGGTTCCTGGTCAGCAGGAAGCCTGCTTCTCCCTCTCCAACTCCCCCTGCTTGTGTTCCCTCTCACTGTCTCTCTCTCTCTGTCAAATAAATAAAATCTTTAAAAAAACCAAATACTGTATTGGCACACTTAACATAACTAAAACTTACTTGGTTCACAGGAAATGTTGAAAGATGTTTTTCAGGTTTTATACACTGAAATTAAGGAAAACTTATAAGTTTTAAAAAATTCTTAGATTTGTTTTAGAGGACAGATTAGGAGTTCTGTTGCCTTATCTAATTTTTACTTGCTGGTAGTTAAATCAATGCCATGTCTAGTTGACCACCAGTGATTATTTAAAATTGCTTTTATAACCAAGGCTATGTTCCTAATTAAGGTATTTCTAGAAGTTAGAATGGGAAGAGCACCAAATGAGATTTTATAAATCAGGATTCTGATTTTCTCACTGTCAGTCACAAGCAAACTATAAAATACTGTACAAATAATAGGTATAAGTAATACTGTTTTTCCATGGAAATAATATTATACATGCTACACCTGAGTTATGAATTGTGTGGATTTGGTCTCAATACTTAACCTTTTAAGTCTCAGTTCTCTCACAGAAACCTACTGTAATTACATTTAGGTGTTAAGAGTGATAATGGGTATAAGTCCTGCAGTTGTTAAACCACAGATGAGGAGCTGGGCTACCTTAATACATGGGTGGCCCAAGAGCTATGTGGGCTGATTAGCTGTCACACACTGCTGTTGTAATTCAGCGTATGAAATGACATTTCCTTAGTAATCTTCATAGGAGTCTTAAATTCTGTAAACAGTGAGACATGGGGAGAGTTGTTTTGCTTATCCCCCCAGTCATGAAATTTGCTAAGATGATTAGCATGTATATTAGAAGCAATCATTATATCATCTAAACTGAATCTTTTTTTTTTTTTGAAGCAATTCTTTTTTCCTGTACTAGGTCATTACCGTAAATTGATTCTGTACTTTTGGTTCTCTTAGATGTGAGGAAGAGTTTTCCTCTGAGTAAAAGTAACTATTGTTTATATTTAAACAATAGATTGGGATACTAGTCTTTCAAGCTTGGTAGACAAGTGAGCACATATGTCTAATAATTAACAGATCTTAAAAGGAACTCTTAAAGCCAGGCATGTAGTTACCACCTGTAGTTAAGGATTGATTTAAATGATTTGCCTATCCATGAACATGAGCCCAGTCATTATTTAAAGGTTAAAATGACCATTTACTTAAACTTATTCTTTCCCAGAGTTCCTGTTCATGTAGCATATCACAATTTCCTGAATCTTACTGGTCAAATCCAGAGGGAGTACAGAGAAAACAATGCAGGTTTTGAAACTGGTCCAAGCACCATTACTGATTGGCAACATGTCCCAGCTTGTCAAATTACTTAACTTCTTTGAGCCTCTGTTTCTTTCACTGTAAAATGTAATGATAACTATCTGAAAAATTTTATGTATGGTTAAATGAGATATAAAACACTTAGAACAGTACAGGTCTTACATAAATGTAGATTCCCTTCATGTAGGGTAATATATATGTATGTTTTTATATGGCAGCACAAAATAATCCTGTAGCATTTACATGATTAAAACGTCTCCTGGAAACCTTTATGTGTTAACATAATAATGCTCATCTTCAAGCTGCAGTGTTAATACCTACAATATCTAGGAGTGGAATTGCTGGATCATATGGTTCATGATATATTATAACTATTATTAGGTTATTTTCCAATGTCCCCAAATAAAATAGCTCTGTCACAAGCTAGCTTTTTATGTTAGTTTTCCAGTAACAGTTTGAGTAAAGTAGAAGGGAAGGGAAGAACAAATGTTTTCTTTGCTCTTGGCCAAATTGGCCACTATGTTCTTGCTGCTACCTCTTGGATACTTTTTTTCAGGCATTATTTTCTTTAAATATAAAGAAATATAAATATAAATATAAGAGAAAAGGGCAATCCAAATGTAGGTCTGTACCTGATTGTGATAAGTGGATATTTAATACTGGACTGTCAAATATGAGAATTGTATAACCAAATCTAAAGATAATTTAGTACCACTTAGATGAGTTATATGCTTTATGCAAAGTTAGGTAAGCAGTGGCAGGGGAATTTCTCAAAAGTATTTTTTGAATGTATGAATGAATGAATGAATGAATGGTAAAGACAGTGGGACCCAGACTTTCTGATCCACTGTGAAATACTAAATATTTTGATAAGCATTAAGAAAGCCATACTAATAATTTTGTTTTCCTACTTCTACTTTTTCAAAAAAGTTAATATACTTTTGATAGTATCACTTAAGGATAACACATTTGGCTAGATAGGGTTTTTGTTTCATTTTGTTTTTTGTAAACAGCAATTTTATTATGCCTCAGATCTAACTTTTTTAATACACTTTTAATGCTTTTTAACACCTTTTTATCAATATGTAGGTATCAAAACTGCTTTCACCAGAAAATGTGGGGAGACAGCTTTCATTGCACCTAAGTGTGAAATGATTCCAATTGAATGGGTTTGTAGAAGAATAGCAACTGGTTCTTTTCTCAAAAGGAATCCTGGTGTCAAGGAGGGATATAAGTTTTACCCACCTAAAGTGGAACTGTTTTTCAAGGTAATTATTCTGTGCTTCTCTGTCTTACTATAATATAGCAACAAACATAATTTCAAAGTCAAAAGATTTAAATGTTATTAAAGCTAAATAAAATCTTTAAAAAATAAATTTAAAAATAAAATTAACAGTTATTAGGAAGAAAAGTAACAATTCAGAAACTTTATTTTATTTTATTTTTTAAAGATTTTATTTATTTGACAGAAAGAGAGAGACAGTGACAGAGGGACCACAAGTAGGGGGAGTGGGAGAGGGAGAAGCAGGCTTCCCACCAAGCAGGGAGCCCGATGCAGGGCTTGATCCCAGGACCCTGGGATCATGACCTGAGCTGAAGGCAGACGTTTAACAAGTGAGCCACCCAGGCGCCCCAACAATTCAGAAACTTTAAGTTTTTAAAGAGTTTGAAGTAAAAGTGAATACAAGGCATCTTTTTATATTCAGATACAGAAAAACTATTACCAATATCTCATAGGCAAAGACATAAAAAGATGTAGGAATCAATGGTTATAAATTTGTATTGGTTTTCTTTATTGAAACTGCTTTTTTGGGATGCCTGGGTGCCTCAGTCATTTAAGCATCTGCCTAAGGCTCAGGTCATGATACTGGGTGCTGGGATTGAGTCCTGCATCGGGCTCCTTGCTCAGCGGGGAACCTGCTTCTCCCTCTACCTGCTGTGCCCCCTGCTTGTTGCTCTGTTGTACAAATAAATAAACAAAATCTTTAAAAAAAAAAAAACTGCTTTTCTCTTTCCCTCTTTGTTTAGCTGTTAAGCATAGTTCTAACGTCAGGAAGCATAGTTCCAATGTCAGGAGTAATGTCTATGTAGCATTTTTATTGTTTCCTTTTTTTTTTTTAAGATTTTATTTATTGAGAGAGAAAGAGGGAGATGGCTAGCAAGCATGCAGTGAGAGGAACAAAGCTGGGGCGGGGGAGAGGAGGAGGGAAAGAATCCTAAGCAGACTCCACACTGAGCAGAAAGCGCGACAGGGGGCTCCATCACACAACCCTGAGATCATGACCTGAGCCGTAACCAAGAATCTGGACCCTCAACCAATCAAGCCACCCAGGCGCACCTTGTGTAGCTTTTTTTTTTTTAATTTAAAGGTTTTATTTATTTGACAGAGCACACAAGGAGGGGGAGCAGCAGGCAGAGGGAGAGGGAGAAGTAGGCTCCCCACTGAGCAGGGGGCCCTACGCAGGGCTCAGTCCTAGGAACCTGGGACCATGACCTGAGCTGAAGGCAGGTGGTCAGCTGACTGAGCCACCCAGACGTACCTGGTGTAACGTTTTTAAACAGTGAACTAAAATTGCCTCTCAGCCTTTTGGCCTAGTTCAAATATAATCAGTGAACTGCAAACTTTAAAATGTTTATCTTATGGTTATAATACAAATCCAGAATTCATAAAAGAAAAATTTCATGTGAAATTGGGACACTACATAAAATGAATAAAAGTATTTTTTCACTAATGTCTTTAAATGAAGTCTCTCGAATTATTAAATAATATCCCTAAAGACTTATAGTCTTATATAAACTTTTATTAAAAATGAGGTCAAGAGCAGTGCCTGGCTGGCTCAGTCGTCAGAGCATGTGACTCTTGATCTCAGGATTGAGTTTGAGCCCATGTTGGGTGTAGAGATTATTTAAAATCTTTAAAAAAAAGGTGGGGGTGCCTGGGTGGCTCAGTCATTAAGTGTCTGCCTTTGGCTCAGGTCATGATCCCAGGGTTCTGGGATCGAGCCCCGCTTCAGGCTCTCTGCTCAGCGGGAAGCCTGCTTCTCCCTCTCCCACTCCCCTGCTTGTGTTCCCTCTCTCGCTGTGTCTCTCTCTGTCAAATAAATAAATAAAATATTAAAAAAAAAAAAAAGGGTGCCTGGGTGCCTCAGTTGGTTAAGCATCTCCCTTTGGCCCAGGTCATGATCCTGGGGTCCTGGGATCAAGCCCTATATCGGGCTCTCTGCTCAACGGGGAGCCTGCTTCTCCTCTCCCTCTGCCTGCCCCTCTGTCTGCCACTCTGCCTACTTGTGCTCTCTATCAAATAAATAAATAAAAACCTTTAAAAAAAAAAAAAGAGGTCAGGAGATTATGAAAACTGCATCCTAGAAAGATTTGGTGGACTAAAGTGTGTTTTGGCCTTCTTACTATTTCTGTTGACTCAGATGAAGAAAAAAAAAACACACTTTTATTTAAATTAGTTTATAGAGAGAGCAAATTCTTTTAAATTACTTTATCACCTGGAGTAAGTTACTCATTGAATATCTTAAATTTTAAAGTAGCTATTAAAACTAGATAAGTTAAAAATAATTGTGAGTTAAAGGGCATTTCAATGAAAAATTAAGTCTTTAGAGAAAATAAATATTTCTGAGGAATTCATGGTCAAGGAAAAAAGGACTTCAGTTTATCTCAAAAAATCAAAATTTTTATTTTTAAAATAATTGTACTCCTATACTTTATTTTCAGGATGATGCCAATAACGATCCACAGTGGTCTGAGGAACAGCTAATTGCTGCAAAATTTTGCTTTGCTGGACTTGTTATAGGCCAGACTGAAGTAGATATCATGAGTCATGCTACACAGGCTATTTTTGAAATACTGGAGAAATCCTGGTTGCCCCAGAACTGTACGCTGGTTGATATGAAGGTACAAATAAAATGGACATTTGATAATAAAGATTATAACTGAGAAATGTCTTTAGTTGTAGAGTTTTGAAAACTTTCCTTTGGTGATATGCTATTTCTAGATTGAATTTGGTGTTGATGTAACCACCAAAGAAATTGTTCTTGCTGATGTTATTGATAATGATTCCTGGAGACTCTGGCCATCAGGAGATCGAAGCCAACAGAAGGATAAACAGGTAATGCCTCGATTTTTTTTTATCCTTTTCAAGATCAGGTGAGATAGAGGTGAGTAGGAAGATGGGAGGAAAAGAAAAGGCTACTATTGTTCCATATGATAAGAACCAGAGTTGATTGCTGTTTACTTTTAAAAATAAGTATCTCTTACATTTCCTATATCCTGAAAAAAAATAATAGGAACAGTACCTTGTATTTTCAAAATAGATTATTCATTTATTATGACTGTCACACAGAGCAAGTGTCATCCTTGTTTGGCCAATTGAAAACTAAGGTGCTGAGAGGATGGTATCTTCATAATTACAAGAATAAGGGCAGATCTGGAACTCTATCCCAAGTATTCTGGATCTTACCAGGTTCCATTTCTGCTCTGTCCTATAAAAAGCAAAATTAGGGCAGATGCTCTCTACTTAATACATAAGAATTGTCAGGGCAGTTAATTGTAGTTGCTAGTGTAGAAAGCACTTAAGCTTAAATGAATATACAAGTGTACTTCACTATCTGAACTTTCTCTGGTCTAATTCAGGAAATGAATTTATAGGTTCGGATACATTTTCAGATATATTCCTTGCTATGCAAGCTTTTCATAGTCTACCCAAAATTCAGAAATTAAATAATTTCAGTTAGCAAGAATATTACTAATAGAATATCTGTATTCTAAACTTTCTATCTTATTTTCTAGTCCTATCGTGACCTCAAGGAAGTAACTCCCGAAGCGCTCCAGATGGTGAAGAAAAATTTTGAGTGGGTTGCAGAAAGAGTGGAGGTAAAACTTTTGTAGTAAACCCATGCTGTTCTGTGTTTTTCTACAAGAAAATCTTGCTTCAAAAAGGAAAATAGGGGCATCTAGATGCCTCAGTCAGTTGAGCATCCGGCTCTCGATTTTAGCTCCAGTCAGGATCTCAGTATCTCAGGATCATGGAGTTGAACCCCACATTGGGCTCTCCATTCACTACAGAGTCTGCTTGGGATTCTTTCTCCCTCCCTCTGCCCCTCCCCCTGCTTGCATGCCCTTTAAATAAATAAATAAATAAAACCTTTTTTCAAAAAAAGGAAAATAAAAGTGAGAAGGTGCAGTTATTTCTTTTCTCCAGTTTTTTTTTTTTTTTAATATTTATTATTTTAGAAAGAGTGTGTGTGTTTGTGTGTGCGCGCTTGTGCGCAGGTGGGGGGAGGAGCAGAGGGAGAGAGATAATCCTGAAGGAGACTCTCCACTGAACGCAGGGTCTGACGCAGGGCTCTGTCTCAGGACCCCAAGATCATGACCTGAGCTAAAATGAGGAGTCATCCACTCAACCAGCAAAGCCCCCCAGTGGTTTAAAAAAAAAAAAAAAGGAACGCCCTTAAGAAATGTACCACCTGAACTATCCTCAGTGATATACTGAAACCCCCTGTTGTTAAACTGGCCAGTATACTCCCAAATTCTGTTGGGGAAACCTAGAGTCCTTGTCTCCTCCCTGTCCCTTACATTTCCTACCCATCTCTCCACTGCTACTCAGAGTTGCATTAGCATAGGTTCCATAAGTAGAGTTCAGAATTAGAACTCCATGTGACATTAAAATGTCACTTTAAGATTTATGGTATTATTGGGGTGCCTGGGTGGTTCAGTCACGACATTAAGCATCCAACTCTTGATTTTGGCTCAGGTCATGATCTCAGGGTCCTGGGATCAAGCCCTGCATCAGGCTGTGCACTCAGTGGGGAGTATGCTTGAGATTCTCTCTCCCTTTCCCTTTGCCCCTCTCCCTGCTCCCCTGTGCTCTCTCCCTCCCTCCCTCTCTCTCTCAAATCTTTTAGATTTATGGTATTATTGTTACTATAATCCTGTAGAAATTAAATGGGATTTGTGATTATTCAAGGTTCATAGCCAGTTTTCAGAACATCATTTCCTTGGGAACATGCATTTTGAATTCTGAGTAACTGACTTAAGGTTTATAATATGATCTCTTTATTTTGGCTGATTATGCCTTAAAATCTCCATTAAACACAATGGACTAAAATCTTAGGATGAAATATTTTATATTACAGCTTCCTGAATATTAATTAGAAGGGTTGAGTATCTTTGCTTTTTATTATAATAGTAAATATAATTTCTCTGATTAAAAATTTCTTTAGGTGTTAATTATGAAGATCACTTTTCTTTATATACAGAGGTTATTTTGAAAAATAAATTACATTTTGTCCTGTTTGTCTCTGTCTTGAATTTGGTCTATTAAGAAAGAAAATATTCTGTCCAGTTGTAATTTTACTCTGCTATAGCTTTGTAAACTGATTATTCTTATGATACTCAATTCTATATTTATCCAGTTTTTGCCGTTTTCTTTTTCATATCCATGTTTTTCTTTTCCAGTTGCTTCTGAAATCAGAAAGTCAGTGCAGAGTTGTAATATTGATGGGCTCAACTTCTGATCTCAGTCACTGTGAAAAAATCAAGAAGGCTTGTGGAAATTTTGGCATTCCATGTGAACTTCGGGTAACATCTGCCCATAAAGGACCAGATGAAACTCTGAGGATTAAAGCAGAGTATGAAGGTAAATGTCACATAACTAGAGCATTTCAGGAAATTCTCCTGATTTTGCCAAAAAATTTTAGGTTTGGACTAATAATGCTGAAAAAGAATTTGCCACATTTCCAAGAGGGAAAATGTGATAATCTAGGCTTTCATTATACTGCCAAAGAGTATAAGATGCTCTAGGCACTTATAAAAGAATGGCTCGGGGAAAAAGAATTGAAAATGCAACATGGGTACACGTGAAAATAATGCAACATTGTGTGTTAACAGCATTCAAGTTTTTTTAAAAATGTTAAAAATAAATAAATGAGAGTAGAGGTCGCCACCCCCCCAAAAGAAAGTGAAACATGGAAGGAAAATAAAGACTAGAATGCGTTTTTACCTAATAAGAAGCCCCTGAAGTACTGTTTCTAATATGCTCCAACAGAAGATAGGCCCCACATCAATTTTGGGAGTCCTGAGGTTGAAGCAGCAGATTCTTTGAGTATTGTTAGTGGTCAGCCTTTCTTAGGAGGTATTTGAATGTGAAATTAAGGAACAATTTTAGAATTTAGTATATAAAAGAAATGTCTTGATGGGATAGTATTGATCTAAAATAATGGAGTCCTGGAGACATAACCAAATGTTTCTCAACTGGGAAAAATGTTGATTTGAGTTTTCTTTCTAAAGGTAGTTGTTACAGGAGCGTAGTTATTAAGGTTTGGGCCGGGGATGGGGGGAGGGGGCAGGGAACTAGAATAAGTTCCTAGACCTTTGTTAAACTTATGAAAGCCTGAACTCTTTCTCCAGAAAAGTGCAAATACATAAAATTTTGGATTCCAGGTTAGGAATCTCTGTGGTAAGAAACAAAGGAATAACTTAAAAATTTATCAAAGAATGAAATATTTAAGAGATATGTTGAAAAATATATTGAAGGGTAATAAATATTTGGGTACTGTATTTGCCTTCCTTCATTCATAATGTGCCCCTGAACCTCTAGTCTCCATTAACAAGGTCTCCTTAAACCCTGTTGTTTGAAGGACCCCAGGACAGACACTGGTTCTGGTGGTGTCATTCTTTGTTTTGGTGAGCCTAAGCAGCCATAGTAGAAGGGCCTTTGAGCCATTCCCTCACTAATACTCTGGTACCCTTTTTATACTATCGATCTCAAAAATGGCCAAACTTATTCTTGCTACTTTGTTACTTGAGATATAATAGGTAGTGAAGTGTGACATATACTGAATATATATGTAATAATAGTGTCTTATTTATGCTTTTTCTGGAGCCTGCAAATAAAGGAACTGAAGGAGTTAAGACACATAGGCATTTTGTTTTAACCTATCTTAAAATCTCCTTTCAATTCAATTACAAATATGTAATTTCCCTAGGGGATGGCATTCCTACTGTATTTGTGGCAGTGGCAGGCAGAAGCAATGGTTTAGGACCAGTGATGTCTGGTAACACTGCATACCCAGTTATCAGCTGCCCTCCACTCACTCCAGACTGGGGAGCTCAGGATGTGTGGTCTTCTCTTCGACTACCCAGTGGTAAGATACATGAGTTTTAAAAAGTTGTTTATTAAAGGGGCACATGGGTGGCTCAGTCAGTTAAACATCTCACTCTTGATTTCGGCTCAAGTCATAATCTCAGGGTTGTGAGATCACGCTCCATGTCGGGCTCCGTGAAGAGAGCCCGCATGAGATTCTCTCTCTCCCTCTCCTTTTGCCCTCCCCCTCCTGCTCGGGCTGGCTTTCTGTCTCCAAAAAAAAAAAAAAAATTTTATTGAAAAACTTCAAACATGCACAATAGTAGAGAGAATAACATGAAATCTCATGTACCCATTATTCAACTTTGACATTTAATATCTTATTACATCTGTAGCCCTTTCTGCTGAATTATTTTCAAGCAAACATAGCATTTTATACTTAAATATGCTTCTCTAAGCAATAAGAACTCTAGTTTTTATTATTTTATTCTATTTTTTAAAGATTTTATTTGTTTGTCGAGAGAGAGCATAAGCAGGGGGAACGGCAGGCAGAGCAGGCAAGAAGGAGAAGCAAGCTCCCCACTGAGCAGAGAGCCCAATGTGGGACTTGATCCCAGGACCTCAGGATCATGACCTGAGCCCAAGGCAGATGTTTAACCGACTGAGCCACCCAGGCGTGCCAGAACTCTAGTTTTTAAATCATGATCATGGCGGTGCCTGGGTGGCTCAGTCGGTTAAGCATCTGCCTTCGGCTCAGGTCATGATCCTGGGGTCCTGGGATTAAACCCCACATCGGGCTCCTGGCTCAGGAGCTTCTCCCTTTCCCTCTGCTGTTCCCCCCACTTGGGTTCTCACTCATGCTCTCAAATAAATAAAATCATTTAAAAAAAAAAAATCATAGGATACCATAATCACACTTCAGAAAAATTAATGGGTAATTTCTTAAAATCATCTAATTTTCAGTTAGTGTTCAAGCTTTCCTGATCATTTCATTTGTTTTTACAGTTGGTTTGCTCAAATCAAGATCTAACACAGTCCTTATATTGCATTTAATTGCTCTCTCTCCTAAGTCTCTTTTAATCCTTTTTTCACTTTTGTTTATCCTAAAGAATTTTCCACATTTTGGTTTGGCTGATTATATTTCTGTATGATGTTTAACATGCTCTTCCTATATTTTTTATAAACTGGTGGTGAGATCTGTAGCTAGATCAAGTCCAGATTTGGGATCCCCCCCCCAAATACATCATTCAGGGTTTTGAAGGGTTTTTTTAAGTTTTTTTATTAACATATAATGTATTATTTGGTTCAGGGGTACAGGTCTGTGATTCATCAGTCTTACACAATTCACAGCGCTCACCATAGTACATACCCTCCCAAATGTCCATCACCCAGCCACCCCATCCCTCCCAACCCCTCCACTCCAGCAACCCTCAGTTTGTTTCCTGAGATTGAGTCTCTTATGGTTTGTCTCCCCCTCTGATTTCATCTTGTTTCATTTTTCCCTCTGTTCCCCTATGATCCTCTGTATTGCTTCTCAAATTCCTCCTATCAGTAAGATCATATGATACTTGTCTTTCTCTGATTGACTTATTTCGCTTAGCATAATACCTTCTATTTCCATCCACATCATTGCAAATGGCAAGATTTCATTTTTTTCTGATGGCTGCCTAATATTCCATTGTGTGTGTGTGTATGTGTGTGTGTGTGTACACTACATCTTTATCCATTCATCTGCTGATGGACATCTAGGCTCTTTCCGTAGTTTGGATATTGTGGACATTGCTGCTATAAACATTGGGGTGCAGGTGTGCATTCGGATCACTACATTTGTATCTTTGGGGTAAATACCCAATAGTACAATTGCTGGGTCGTAGGTTAGCTCTATTTTCAACTTTCTGAGGAACCTCCATACTGTTTTCCAGAGTGGCTGCACCAGCTTGCATTCCCACCAACAGTGTAGGAGGGTTCCCCTTTCTCCGCATCCTCACTAACATCTGTTGTTTCCTGACTTTTTAATTTTAGCCATTCTGACTGGTATGAGGTGTGTATCTCATTGAGGTTTTGATTTGTATTTCCCTGATACCGAATGATGTTGAGCACTTTTTCATGTGTCTGTTGGCCATTTGGATGTCTTCTTTGCAGACATGTCTGTTCATCTGCCCATTCCTTGATTGGATTTTTTGTTCTTTGGTTGTTGAGTTTGATAACTTCTTTATAGATTTTGGATACTAGCCCTTTATCTGATACATCATTTGCAAATATCTTCTCCCATTCTGTTGGTTGTCTTTTGGTTTTGTTGACTGTTTCCTTTGCTGTGCAAAAGCTTCTCTTGATGAAGTCCCATAGTTCATTTTTGCCCTTGCTTCCTTTGCCTTTTCCATGTTTCTAGGAAGAAGTTGCTGTGGCTGAGGTCAAAGAGGTTGCTGCCTGTGTTCTCCTTTAGGATTTTGATGGATTCCTGTCTCACATTGAGGTCTTTCATCCATTTTGAGTCTATTTTTGTGTGTAGTATAAGGAAATGGTCCAGTTTCATTCTTCTGCATGTTGCTGTCCAATTTTCCCAACACCATTTGTTGAAGAGACTGTCTTTATTCCATTGGACATTCTTTCCTGCTTTGTTGAAGATGAGTTGACCATAGAGTTGAAGGTCCATTTCTGGGCTCTGTATTCTGTTCCATTGATCTATGTATCTGTTTTTGTGCCAGTACCAGACTGTCATGATGATTACGGCTTTGTTAATAGAGCTTCAGGTCGAGAACTGTGATGCCACTGGCTTTGCTTTGCTTTTCCAACATTCCTTTGGTTATTCGGGGTCTCTTCTGGTTCCATACAAATTTTAGGATTATTTGTTCCATTTATTTGAAAAAAGTTGATGGTATTTTGATGGGGATTGCATTAAATGTGTAGATTGCTCTAGGTAGCATAGACATTTTCGCAATATTTGTTCTTCCCCAGTCCAAGAGCATGGAACGTTTTTCCATTTCTTCGTGTCTTCCTCAATTTCTTTCATGAGTATTCTATAGTTTTCTGAGTACAGATCCTTTGCCTCTTTGGTTAGATTTATTCCTAGGTATCTTATGGTTTTGGGTGCAATTGTAAATGGGATCGACTCTTTAATTTCTCCTTCTTCTATCTTGTTGTTGGTGTATAGAAATGCAACTGATTTCTGTGCATTGATTTTTATATCCTGCCACTTTACTGAATTCCTGTATGAGTTCTAGAAGTTTTGGGATGGAGTCTTTTGGGTTTTCCTCATAAAGTATCATGATCATCTGCAAAGAATGAGTTTGACTTCTTTGCCGATTCGGATGCCTTTTATTTCTTTTTGTTGTCTGATTGCTGTGGCTAGGACTTTTAGTACTATGTTGAATAGCAGTGGTGATAGTGGACATCCCTGCCATGTTTCTGACCTTAGGGGAAAAACTCTCAGTTTTTCCCCATTGAGGATGATATTCAATGTGGGTTTTTCATAGATGGCTTTTATGATATTGAGGTGTGTACCCTCTATCCCTACACTGTGAAGAGTTTAAATCAAGAAAGGATGCTGTACTTTGTCAAATGCTTTTTCTGCATCTATTGAGAGGATCATATGGTTCTTGTTCTTTCTTTAATTAATGTATTGTATCACGTCGATTGATTTGCGGATGTTGAACCAAACTTGCAGCCCAGGAATAAATCCCACTTGGTCGTGGTGAATAATCCTTTTAATGTACTGTTAGATCCTATTGGCCAGTATTTTGATGAGAATTTTTGCATCCATGTTCATCAGGGATATTGGTCTGTAGTTCTCCTTTTTGATGGGGTCTTAGTCTGGTTTGGGGATCAAAGTAATGCTGGCCTCATAAAATGAGTTTGGAAGTTTTCCTTCCATTTCTATTTTTTGGAACAGTTTCAGAAGAATAGGTATTAATTCTTTAAATGTTTGGTAGAATTCCCCTGGGAAGCCATCTGGCCCTGGGCTCTTGTTTGTTGGGAGATTTTTGATGACTGCTTCAATTTCCTTAGTGGTTATGGGTCTGTTCAGGTTTTCTATTTCTTCCTGGTTCAGTTTTGGTAGTTTATACATCTCTAGGAATGCATGCATTTCTTCCAGATTATCTAATTTGCCGGCAGATAGTTTCTCATAATATGTTCTTATAATTGTATTTCTTTGGTATTGGTTGTGATCTCTCCTCTTTCATTCGTGATTTTATTTATTTGGGTTCTTTCTCTTTTCTTTTTGATAAGTCTGGCCAAGGGTTTATCAGTCTTATTAATTCTTTGAAAGAACCAGCTCCTAGTCTCGTTGATCTATTCTACTGTTCTTTTGGTTTCTATTTCATTGATTTCTGCTCTGATCTTTATTATTTCTTTTCTCCTGCTGAGTTTAGGCTTTATTTGCTGTTCTTTCTCCAGCTCCTCTAGGTGTAGGGTTAGGTTGTGTATTTGAGACCTTTCTTGTTTCTTGAGAAAGGCTTGTATTGCTGTATACTTTCCTCTTAGGACCACCTTTGCAGCATCCCAAAGATTTTGAATAGTTGTCTTTTTTTTTTTTTTTTGAACAGTTGTGTTTTCATTTTCATTTGCTTCCATGAATTTTTTTAATTCTTCTCTAATTTCCTGGTTGACCCATTCATTCTTTAATAGGATGCTACTTAGCCTCCATGTATTTGAGTTCTTTCCCACTTTCCTCTTCTGATTCAGTTCTAGTTTCAAAGCACTGTGGTCTGAAAATATGCAGCAAATGATTCCAGTCTTTTGGTACTGGTTGAGACCTGATTTATGACTCAGTATGTAATCTGTTCTGGGATATGCTCATTGTGCACTCAAGAAGAATGTGTATTCTGTTGCTTTAGGATGGAATGCTCTCAATATATCTGTGAAGTCCATCTGGTCCAGTGTGTCATTCAAAGCCCTTGTTTTCTTGTTGATCTTCTGCTTAGATAATCTGTCCATTGCAGTGAATGGGATGTTAAAGTCCCCTACTATTAGTGTATTATTGTCGATGTGTTTCTTTTATTTTGTTATTAATTGGCTTATATAATTGGCTCCTCCCATGTTAGGGGCATAGATATTTAATAATGTTAGATCTTGTTGGATAGACCCTTTAAGTATGATATAGTGTTCTTCCTCATCTCTTATTATAGTCTTTGGTTTAAAATCTAATTTGTCTGATAAAAGGATTGCCACCCCAGCTTTCTTTTGATGTCTGTTAGAACGGTAAATGGTTTTCTGCCCTCCACTTTAAATCTTGAGGTGTCTTTTGTGTCTAAAGTGTCTCTTGCAGACAGCATATCGATGGGTCTTGCTTTTTTATCCAATTTGATACCCTGTGTCTTTTGATTGGGGCATTTAGTCCATTTATATTCAGGGTAACTATTGAAAGATAAGAATTTAGTGCCATTTTATTGCCTGTAAGGTGACTGTTAACTGTCTCTGTTCTTTTCTGGTCTATGTTACTTTTAGGCTTTCTCTTTGCTTAAGGACCCCTTTCAATATTTCTTGTTGGGCTGGTTTGGTGTTTGCAAATTCTTTTAGTTTTTGTTTGTCCTGGAAGCTTTTTCTCTCTCCTTCTATTTTCAGTGACAGCCTAGCTGGATATAATATTCTTGGCTGCATATTTTTCTCATTTAGTGCTCTGAAGATATCATGCTAGTCCTTTCTGGCTTGCCAGGTCTCTTGTGGATAGCTCTGCTGCCAATCTAATGTTTCTACCATCGTAGGTTACAGACCTCCTGTCCCGAGCTGCTTTCAGCATTTTCTCTTTGTCTCTGAGACTTGTGAGTTTTACCATGAGATGTGGGGTGTTGACCTATTTTTATTGATTTTGAGGGCAGTTCTCTGTGCCTCCTGGATTTTGATGCCTCTTTCCTTCCCCAAATTAGGGAAGTTCTCTCCTATAATTTGTTCCAGTATACCTTCTGCCCCTCTGTTTCTTCTTCTTCTGGGATCCCAATTATTCTAATGTTGTTTCGCTTTATGGTATCACTTATCTCTCAAATTCTATCCTCGTGATCTAGTAGTTGTTTATCTCTCTTTTTCTCAGCTTGTTTATTTTCCATCATTTGGTCTTCTATATCACTAATTCTCTCTTCTGCCTCATTTATCCTAGCAGTTAGAGCCTCCATTTTTTATTGCATCTCATTAATAGCCTTTTTGATTTCGACTTGGCTAGATTTTATTTTGGTTCTCCAGAAAGGGATTCTCTAGTATCTTCTATACTTTTTTCAAGCCCAGCTAGTATCTTTATAATCGTCATTCTGAACTCTAGTTCTGACATCATACTAATGTCTGTATTGATTAGGTCCCTGGCAGTCGATACTGCCTCTTGTTCTTTTTTTTGAGGTGAGTTTTTCCATCTTGTCATTTTGTCCAGAGCATAATAGATGAATGAGAAAACAAAACGCTAAAAAAATGCTAAATGGGTAACAACGACCCCAGAAAAATACACACTAAACAAATCAGAAGAGACCTGAAACCAGGGGAAAAAGGGAACAAAAAAAAAAAAAAGAAAAAGAAATATCAGGCTGGTGAATATAACAGCCAAACACTAGATTTTGGGTGTATTTTGGCCTGTTAGAAGAAACTGCCTCCCAAAATTTTAAAGAAAGAAAAACTTTTACATATATACAAAAGTAAGGGTAGGGGCGCCTGGGTGGCTTAGTTGTTAAGCGTCTGCCTTCAGCTCAGGTCATGATCCCAGGGTGCTGGTATCAAGCCCCGCATCGGGCTTCCTGCTCAGCGAGAAGCCTGCTTCTCCCTCTCCAACTCCCCCTGCTTGTGTTCCCTCTCTTGTTGTGTCTCTCTCTGTCAAATAAATAAATTAAATAAATAAGGGTAAATACGATGAAGGGATGGAATATGACTGTAAAGATGAAAATTAAAAAAGATTTTAAAAAAGGAATTGATAAGTTAGTTGAAAAAAGAATGAAAAAATTTTTTAAAAAAAGGAATGTGAATAGGCAGGAGACTAGGACAACGTCATATACTAGATTTAGGGTATATTTTGGTTCGTTAGAAGAAACTACCCCAAAATTTTAATGGAAGAAAAATACATATATAAAAAATAAGGTTAAGTACAATGAAGAGCTAGAGTATGACTGTAAAAATGAAAAATTTAAAAAGATTTTAAAAAAAGGAATTGACAAGATGATGTTGGTTGAAAAAGGAAAGAATAATTCAACTAAAAAAAATAGAAAAAGAAAAAAATAAAAATTTAAAAAATTAACTTTGAAAGACTAAACATCATGGGAAAACTATGAATTCTATGTGCGGTATTCCCCTAGCACCATTGTTTTGCCGTTCTCATTGATGGGTAAACTTGGTCTTGGCTGGCTGTTCTTGCTGATCTTCTGCGGGAGGGCCCTGTTGCAGTGGTTCTCAAATGTCTGCTGGAGGCGGAATTGCCCCGCCCTTGCTGGGGCCAGGCTAAGTCATCTGCTCGGGTTTGTTCTCGGTAGCTTTTGTTCCCTGAAAGCTTTCCCTACAGCTTTGGAGGACAAGAATGACAATGGCGTTCTCCCAATCTCTGGTCCCAGAGGAGTGGAGAGCTCGGGGCCGCACTCCTCAGTGAGCCCCCAGAGAAAAGCGTCAATCACTCCCATCTCCCTGGTCTCCCGTGCCTACTCTGTGCTCACCTGGCCTGTGACCGAGCGTTTCTATCTCTGGCACCCGACCCCCGTGTGGAGTCTCCAAACCCAGCAGATCCCTGCGGTGAGCCCCCGCGCCGCTCCTCCCCCGGGAGGAAGGGGAATCTCCCCGATCTGCTGCTTGTTGGGTCCCTACTGGAAGAGCAGTGGCTGGACTGTCACCGATCACAGTTTATGGCAACCCCGAGCTGAGAGCCCACGCCTCGGCTCCGTCTCTGCAGCCGGCTTTCCTGCTCTGATGCCTGGGAACTCTGCCACACTCAGGCACCCCCGGTCTTCCTGTGACCCCGAGGGTCCAGAGACCACACTGTCCCAGCGAGGGTTCCACCCCCCCAAGCCACTGTCATGATGGCCCTCAGCAAAGCAGACTGCTAAACGTTCCGATATTGTGCTCCGCTGCTCTATCATTTGCGGGTAGCTGGCTGAGGAGGCTCCCCGCCCCTGTCTATCATCCCGTATATCACCTTGGATTCACTTCTCCTCATGTCCTACCTTCCAGAAAGTGGTTGCTTTTCTGTTCAGAGAGTTGCTGCTATTCTTTTCTTCGATCTGTTGAGTTTGTAGGTGTTCTGAATGGTTTGATAATTATCTAGCTGAATTCCTGGGGCTAGACAAAATTTAGGTCTCCTACTCTTCTGCCATCTTGCTCCTCCCCCCGGTTTTGAGTTTTTTTTAAAGTAAATGTGATTATGTTACTTCTGTAAAGGAAATGAAACTTTACTTCTATAAATTAGGGACCAGAATAAATAATATACAAGGAAATTTTATCAGTTGGCTGAACAGAATCTCATAGAATAACAATATTGTGGTAAGCTCATCACAGTCCAAGATAATGATCTGATCTACCAGTCCTGAGAGTCCATATTGTTTCAGTAGGAGTTGATTGCTTGTTAAATGCCAATCTTTTTTATTTTATTGTAAATCTGCTTGTGTTATGTGTCAAATACGTTAAGTACTTAAGCCTTCCACTACGGACTGGCTTCTCTCTAGGCCTACTGTACCGTCATTATCTTAGGATTTCTCTTTACCATCATTGTGACATGCATTTTGCCCTGTTACTTAGGTCCCATGTCTTCCTCTTTCTTTGTTTACTCCTTAATTTGTTGGAGAGTATTCGTAGCGAACTTCCTGAGGAAGGGGTACAGATGGTAAACTTTTTGAGAACTCGTATATCTAAAACGTTTCCATCATAGCCTCACACTCAATAATTTAGGAATGGAATTTAGATTGAAAATCATCTTCCTTCAGAAATGCCTTTTGAAGGCATTACTTCATTGTCTTCTAGCTTCCAGAGTTACTGAAAACTCCAGTGCCTTTTTACCATTCTGATTCTAGGTCATTTGTGAATTGTTTTTTTTTCTGGAAACTTTTAGGATCTTTTTCTATGCATTTTTCTTAAATTTCGCAAAGATGTGTCTTGATGATTATTTTCATCTTGGGCTTTCAGTGGGCTCTTTATTTTTTTTTAAGATTTTATTTATTTATTTGACAGAGAGAGACACAGCAAGAGAGGGAACACAAGCAGGGAGAGTGGGAGAGGGAGAGGCAGGCCTCCCGCGGAGCAGGGAGCCCGATGCGGGGCCCGATCCCAGGCCTCTGAGATCATGACCTGAGCCAAAGGCAATCGCCCAATGACTGAGCCACCCAGGCGCCCCTCAGTGGGCTCTTTAAATCTGGAACTCTGATTCTTTAGTCCTGGGAAATTTTCTTCAATTACTTAATACTTTCCTTCTCCCTCCATTTTCTTTCTTTTCTCATTTTTGGATTTACTATTCAAATTGGAACTTTTTGGCTTCTGTTTTTTCTTTCTCTTATTGCTATACTCTCTGGAATATTTCTCCAACCCTTCTATTGAGTTTTTCATTCTAGTCTCAGTCTCCTACCTGGAGGAATAAACCTGACTGCCAGCATTCTGGAATCTGGTGATCTTAATACATGTATAAACTTAACCCCCTTTTTTCACTGTGGCATTCCTGTCTCAGCTATGCCTCGTACCCTCTGGTCCACAGAAGTCTGGACTAACAATCCCTTTTACCTTCACAAGAATTTTTGACTCTGCTACGGTGCAGAAGGGCCAATTGCTCAGGTACATAGAGTGGCGCAGGAGATATGATGGCCTAACTGCTGCTTGACTTTAAGCAAGTCCTCTTTTTTTTTTAGCCCCATTTTCACCCCCACCTCTCCCTTCAGGGGTATCAGGTGCCGCTAATTCCCCAACCTTTGCATGGGTTTTTTAACATTGGTCACATTGCTTCTCATCTTTTCCTGCTTCCAGTTTAGGATAAAATTTTCTTGGTCTACTAAGTTAGTTGTTACCACTCAATTTCCTTTTCAGCTGACAAAAAGTTATCACTGTTACCTCTTTGTTCTTACGTGTTTGTGCCTGTTCTCTTTATTTCCTTTACTGCTGTTTTTATTTTTGTTTAAAGCTTTGGCAGGTATCTTTCTTCAAGTATAGAAAAAAATAAGATACCATTAATTTTTACAGCTGAGCATATTTGATTTATAGTCAGTTAAACATTGAACAAACTTTTTAATATAGCATTCAGCTACTTAATGCTATCTTTATACAGTTTAAGGGATACAACTTTGATTAATCCATGTTTAAGTAGATCTTTAGCTGGACATCTGAATGTATCAACTTCTCTAGTTAAACATTTACTGTGGCTATAAATGAAAGTATAACTCCATTTATGCCAGAGGAATAGTATAGGTATTATCAGTGGAGTTTAGAAAAGGGAGAATGTGATGAGCAAAAATTTGGCAGTTTTTATCTAGTACTGTCCAAGGAGAGAGAGGGAATCTGAAAGATCTGTACATTCTGATCGCTAGAATTGGGGATAATCTTTTCAGGAAAAGTTTTACAGTGGCCTTTGTAAAATCCTGAAAACTACTTCTCTTTCTCTTATGGCATGCTCACTAGATAACCTAATTTTTTGCTAATTAAGCTTTCCTGATGTTAGAAAGGGAGTCCTGAGCAGTATAGGCACAGGTATTTCAGTTACTAGAGTAGAACCCTGTACCTAGAATACTACTACTCCTAACAGTTGACATTCATTGAGTACTTACTATGCACCAGGCACTGCTCCAAGCGCTTTATGTATATTAACTTGTTGAATACTCACACCTTAATAGATAAGGACACTAAAGTTAACATTAAGTACCTTGACCAATATCACATAGTAAGTGATGGAGCTGCATAAATTGATTTATTAATACAAACTATAATAAATTTGTCTTGTGATTTATACTTGATTCTTATTGAAGGTAGTGGGAGTCAAAGAGCCTGATGAATTCCAAGAATGTTGGGGAAATGGACCTTTTGGGTCTGTAAGCTAGTTAGTATTTCACTTGAGCGACACAGACATAATAGTACCACCCCATAATAGAAAGTCTGCCTGAGTAAACATGTGGCCCCCAAGGAGGTTACTTTCTTAGATCTTATTAATATTGAATTTACTTAGAACCTGGTATTTCGTTAAATTATTCTTTGGTTTTAACTTTTTTACTGCTTAAAGATGTTAGAATAGTTGAAGTGCAAAGACAAAAGTAGCAGCTAGAAAATTGTCAAAAAAATGTGCATACCTCAAATTTATCCAAGAACAGGTGCTTCTGTCCACTTGATCCTTGTTGTATTTCTCTTGCCTTTCCTCAGTGATTTAAAGGTTTACTCTATGTGAAAAGAACTTTGAAAAAGGTGAATTTCTTTGCAGATTGATTCAGTGAAAAAAGTGATAGATAGGGGTGGCTGGGTGGCTCAGTTGTTGGGCTTGGGTCATGATCCCAGGGTCCCGGGATCAGGCCCTACTTGGACTCCCTGCTTGGCGAACCTGCTTCTCCCTCTTCTTCTGCCTGCTGCTTCCCCTATTCTATGTGTGCTCTCTCTCTCTGTCAAATAAATAAATAAAATCTAAAAATAAAGTGATAGATGTATATAAAATACCTGTTCGTGGTAGAGAAATACTACTTATTCTCTTAATAATCACTTTATCACTCCAGTTGTAGAGATGGAACTCCTTCTGCAGATCCTACTTTAGACAAGGATGATACAGTAGCTTTTTATTGTTTGTGATTAACAGGAATTTTCTGAGTATACAGTAGTTTACTAGGGGCCCCTGGCTGGCTCAGTTGGTAGAGCATGTGACTCTTGATCTTGGGGTCGTGAGTTTGAGCCCCATGTTGGGTGTAGAGATTACTTTAAAAAAAAAAAAGTTTATTAAGTGCTCTTTTCATTATTGACTGACAGCTTAATATTATCTTTTCCTTTCTGAACCAATAGGTCTTGGCTGTTCAACCATACTTTCTCCGGAAGGATCAGCTCAGTTTGCTGCTCAGATATTTGGATTAAACAACCATTTGGTATGGGCTAAACTGCGAGCAAGTATATTGAACACATGGATTTCCTTGAAGCAGGCTGACAAGAAAATCCAAGAGGGCAATTTATAAAACATCATTGCCTTTTTTTTTTTGAGAAAAACTACATTTCTTGTTTAGTTTCAGAAAAAAATCAAGATGAAAAGTTTTTAAATCAATCAAAGAAAACAATAAAATTTACTAGTGAATAAATGCCTCTCTAGATTCATGGATCAGTAGACTCTGGAGATATTAACATTTCTTTAGAGGAAGTGAAATTAGTATAAGGACACTTTTAAAATCTCTTAGCTACTATATGGTCCTAATTGGGTAGATAACAATCAAATATATTTCTTAAATACTAATAATGTCTTGTTATAGAGCTCTAAAGTTATTACTTGACTTTCTGTATCTCAACCCATAAGTTTTAAAAAGTTAAAATGCTTGTATCTTAGAGTGACAAGAGCAATATAGTCCTCTTTTACATTATGATCTTTACAAAATCCTAAGGGTGTGGTGTTTTATTTGTAGTCACTCTCTCAAAATAGATGTGTATTTATCCCCAGCTATAGACCAAGATGCTGTTTTGTTTTGCTTTTGTTTGTTTAAAGTTGAGATTGATATTGGGGGTAGGGAAGACACATGAAATAAGATGAAGGGATACTGTGGAAGCTATAGAAAGGGGACTTTTCTGAGAACTTCTCTGATGGATGTTAGAGCAATTTCCCATGGAAAAAAAAAGGTAGAGTCACCTTTGTCATTCCAAATGAAAGATTTAGTTAATCTTACTTACTTATAATGGGGTGCCTCTGTGGACCATAAAATTCTTTTAATTCTGATAATACATGTTTTAGCCAAACTAACAATCCTCAGCCTACCATGATTTTCTGAAATTGGAATCTCCTAGTCGATAACCATACTAGTTTCTTTCTTATAACAATAGAAGTCTGGGCAGGTACCCAGTAAGATTCACCTCTAAAGGAGCAGTTGTTACTGAGAGATGTTATAGTTCATCATCAATCTATAAACCATGTTTGGAAATCACTGTTACATTACACAGACCTGAGGACTTTTTTTATAGATCACTAAACTTTAATCTGAATGTCTATGAACCCCTTGAACTTCCATGTAGAATTTTATGTCTGTGTTCACTTTTATGGAAAGGGGGCAATCATCGTTTTTATCCAAAGGATTAAAATGTTAAGAATCTCTGCTACAGGGATGTCTGGGTGGCTCAGTCAGTTAAGTGTCTGCCTTCGGCTCAGGTCATGATCCCAGGGTCCTGGGATCGAGTCCTGCATCATGCTCCTCACTTAGCGGGGAGCCTGCTTCCCTCCTCCTGCCTGCTGTTCCCCCTGCTTGTGCTCGCTCACTCTGTCTCTCTCTCTGACAAATAAATAAAATCTTAAAAAAAAACAAAACCCACACTGTGTGTGGGGAAAAAAAAGAATCTCTGCTATGGATGAAATCTTGGTAAGATCCTTGCCACTGGCTTACACTGTCTATACCTTTTCACCTCCCTCTGAATTGTTAACAAGCTAGCATCTCTTATCACTTCTTTTACCTCATCTCATGGGGCAGGGTATGATTGTCCTAACCATTCCTTTCTTTGACTAGACACTAAGATATTCCAACCTCAATCCTGATGTTTTTATTATATTCTTCTTTCCCTTTAAGTATTGATGTTTCTTCTATTGAGTCCCTCCATTACTTATAAGTAATCATTGGAGTAACTCCTTCAGCTAAAACTAGCATTACTGACTCTTAGCTCTGTATTTGTAGACTTGCAGTTTGAACTGTTCATTCCTCTCTGTCTGAATGCCCCAAACTTACTTCATCTGCCATCCAGCCTATTAACTGGCTGTACTCTCTGTCCCAAATCAGAAGTGTTAGTTCATCCTTAATATTTCTCTCTTACATTTTCACATCTCACTTATTACAGAGTTCTGAATTTACCTGGTTTACCCATCCTCTGTTCAAAAGTCTCAGGTGGGTCAAATTCTACATTATTGGACTGATCTAGAAGGTCTTCATTCTCAACATTTTGAAGTTGTCCAAGGACTGACAGCATAAACTGTTAACATCTCTTTTGCAACATAGACTCCTTTGAAAATACGAATGCCCTTGACTCTCGCTAGAGAATTGCACACAAAATTTACCAACAGATTGCATTGGTGTTTGCATTCCGTTGAAGCCTGTCATGATTTGTAGTTTAAGAATCATTGCAACCTATCAAGAGAACTTGCTTTCCTCATAATTTTTGACTTTCACTTATCTGTACTTTTCTTTTTTTTCTTTTTCCTTTTTTAAGTTTTTATTTTTAGTTTTAGTTTAAATTCTAGTTAGTTCACATACAGTGCAATATTGGTTTCAGGAGTAGAATTCAGTGATTCATTACTTAAATACAACACCCAGTGCACATCATAACAAGTGCCCTCCTTAATACCCATCACCCATCTAGCCCATCCCCCACCCACATCCCTCCATCAATCCTGTTTTTTTCTCTATCATTAAGAGTCTTTTATGGTTTGTTCCCCTCTTCCACCCCTCCATATGTTCATCTGTTCTGTTTCTTAAATTCTGCATGAGTGAAATCATACGGTATTTGTCTTTCTCTGACTGATTTTGCTTAGCATAATACACTCTAGCTCCATGTTGTTACAAATGGCAAGAATTCATTCTTTTTGATGGCTGAGTAATATTCCATTGTATATACATACCACATCTTTATCCATTCAATGTACTTTTAGTTCCTACAATGAATTATTAAAATCTGTTGTCATTTAAATCTGTTACTAGAGCTTCATCTTCACTCTCTCCATGAAACCTTCCCAAATCCCTTTTTCTTTGTTGGATGGAAGCAGCAAGAAAGGAGAAAATATAATCTTACACTTTATTTCCTCACGTTGCCTTTTGCTTTGATGTGCTATGCCTAGTACTTCTTTGTTGGATTGGAAGCTGCAGTAGAGGAGAAAATATAATCTTACACTTTATTTTCTTCACGTTGCCTTTTGCTTTGATGTGCCATGCCTAGCAGTCTGCTAGAGATGGGAGAATTGTAAAAATTATGTACTGTTTCATTCTCTTATGTTAGTCCACAAGAACAATTAAAAAGATATGATTTTAACATCTTTAAACTGGTTTTGTGGCCTCTGAATAGTCATTGGCTGCAATTTCAGCTTTTCTATCTCTACCTGCAAAAATTCCACCTGCTTTGGTACAGTACATGAGAAATTTCAAACACTGATTTAGACTAGTAGATAGGACTGACCATTTCAATGGTCATTATCATTTTCACTTTTAGTTTTTTAGAGTATGTATATCCTCAGCAGGGTAGTTTCATTAATACTAGAGAAAATACTTGTTTGAAAGTATTTTAACTGTTATATTAACTTATACAAACCTACCTAGTTTGCCATCTTTGGGTGATTATACTTTCTTTGGGCTTGTAGGTGAACATAAAAAGAGGAAGAAAAGTTTGTCCAAGTAATACAGTACTTAACTTTGTATCACAAAGGCATGCTTACAGTTGCTGTTGCTTTAAAGCCTTCATTGAAATGTAAACACTGTAGTCAAATAAAAGACAAAGATAAGTTGTGTGAGGCTTTATTCATTCATCTACTCATGAAATAACATGCTTTGTCTGGTTTTATTCTAGGCCCTAGGAAAGCAGCACTAAACAGAAACAAGGCTCCCACTGTCACAAAAATCTTACTGGGGATAACAAACCATAAAAGATGTCTTAGGTAGAGTTAGGGAAGTATAAGTGCATATGAAGAATAACCAAGGTGGTAGGACAGTGCTGGGGATAAGAGGAAGGTTTTTGCAAAGAGCAGAGCAATGATGTAAAAGAGCAAGCCATATAAAAATGTGGGGAAGTACCCAGACTAGGGGCAGGAAGTGAAACAGCTTTGCCTTTTTGAGGACCTGCAAACATGCCACTATTGCTGGAGCTCTGGTGAGCAAAGACTAGATCACTTAGGACCTACAGGCCATGCTACAGTACAAAAGGAAAACCACTGGAGAGTTTGAGCAGGGTCATGATGTGACATATTTAACATGTTTTTAAAGTTCTCTGGCTATTGTGTGGACAAGCAAGGAGATTGGTTAAGGAGCTATTATAGTCCAGGTGAAGGATGATGTGACCTTCAGTAAATTACTTTATGCCTCTACTTCAAGTGTAAAATGAGACTAATAATACTCCCTCCCTCATCCTGTTAGGAGAATTAAATGAGTCAACATATGTGAAGTATATCCTAACACATGAATACATTATATAACATCCCCTTTGGCAGACTATAGAAGATGGTATGAGTGGAACTGATTTGCCATGAAAATCACCTTGAATTTAATATTCCCTTCAGCTGATTTCATTTCTAAACGGAAAAAGGGGGCACCTAGGTGGCTCAGTAGTTAAGCGTCTGCCTTCAGCTCAGGTCATGATCCCAGGGTGCTGGGATCGAGCCCCGCATCGGGCTCCTTGCTCTGAGGGAAGCCTGCTTCTCCCTTTCCCACTCCCCCTGCTGTGTTCGCTCTCTCGCTGTCTCTCTTTTTGTCAAATAAATGAAATCTCTAAATAAAAAACAGGGAAAAGGGGCAGAGAATCAGCATAATGTGGCTTATCCACAGTTCATCTTCAGCCCAGCAGTTCTTGGGAAGCCAGAGTGAAAATGTTTTAATGGTGCTTTTTGCATTTAACTCCCCATGACCTCGAATTACTTGGCATGGAGTTGTTCATCTAACATTGTGGTACAGTAAGGATTTCCCTAGGCACATTACTGTGAGCTTCAGTTCTCATTTGTAAGTTACAACTAAATAATATTTCTTCTGCCTGCTTCACAGAGTGTATAAAATGACAAGATACTGTACATGGAAGCTTCTCAGAAATCACAAATGGCTAAATCCACTGGTACAAAAAAATAAGATTTTGAGTACCGGTGATGTGAGAGAAGATCCTGGGGATGCAGCAATGAACAAGATCCAATTTCTGCCCTCAATGAATCTTGGAGTATTGGAGGGAGACCATTTCAAAACACAACATTGTCTTAATACGGAATAAATGATCAGGGATTCTGAGTACACATAGAAGGGAGGAATTTAAAGAACAAGTATACATTGTGAATGAACATACTCTGCATTCTATTCTCAATCCCTCTTACCTTAATTTTCATTGAATTTATTACCACTGAACATAGTATATATTAATTAATTGCCTATCTCTCCCAACTAGAAAATATATTCCATGAGTATACTGGGTTGTCTTTATTTTTGTTAATTGTATCCCTAGCAACCAGTATAATGCCAGACACCAACACATACAAAACATTTAGTAAATATTTGTTGAATGAATAAATGTGCGAATTCCCATAGGTACAGCAACATGGAACCACACATAACTGTTAGAGGAGTATAACATGCAAGGGGACTAGGGAGTGAGTAACAAAAGACCTAGGTGGGTTGGGGAGATAGAAAGCAGAGGCCAAACCATAAAGGACGTTACATGATAGGCTTTTGGAATTCATCTTGAGGGTAGAAGAGTAGCATCAGATAAATGCTTTAAAAGACCACTCTGGAAGACTTGTCTCAAAAATGGCAGATAAAAAAAAGGGCAGATAAAATTCATATACTTATATCCTGTTTGCAAGAAAATCTGATGAAAATGACATAAGAAATAGAACTATAGGAATTCATACCAGAATTCTGAGGAATTTTTGGAAGCTACATAGTATATGGGATCAAGACTGATGCAGAAACCAAAACTGAACCCTTTTATAAAGTCAATCTTCTGAGAAGTTTAACAGAATCACCACTAAGGTGGTGGTTCTTAACCTTGAGTGGGGTGGGGCTGTTGCATAAAAACACCTTTGGAGAATCCGATGAAAGCTACAAAACCTTTCCTCAGAAAAATTCACACAAAATTTTGGGTATATCAGATGTTATCTGGAACTCCCTTGCCCTGCTGAAATCTAGGCATAATTAGCTTAAAATCTGTGACAGTTCCACAGTCAATGAAAGTCCACAACTCTTTCCATGATTTTTACTAATTCACAGAGATTGTACTGAGAGTTCACTAGACCAGTAGTGCTGTTTTTACATTATACTATATTGACCAGACATGAAATGTACCAGGCACCACTGGACACAACTATGAGCTGGACATACCTTCTACCCTGAAGGAACTCAGATTAGGGGAGAAATAAGCAAAAACTCATGTTAAAAAGTTGAGTACCAACAATGTGCCAGACAGTGTGCAGTGAGTAAGGGTAAATATAGTCCCTGGCCTCATGGAAATGATAGTCCATATAAAGAGATAGCCTTCAAACGATGAGTGTTCAGAAGTACAGAGCTGTGTTAGAGAGTAATGGGGAATGTTGCCTAGTCTGCAAGGTCAAAGAAGTAATTTTTAAAATCTGGAACCAGGTACAGAAATATTGAAGGATAAAAATAATAGAATGCTGGGAGAGAGAGGGGAAATGGCAGGAATTAGTAGGATCTTGACAATATTTGGGTCTGCAGAGGCGTTCAATAAAATGCCCTGTCTTTTTTAAGAGCACTCAACAGGTACTTAGTTCTGACCTTCAAACGTATCTTGATATTTAAGCTCTTACAAAAATCCTAAACCTATGTCTTTGTATTGAGTGCCAGTAAATGCCAGGATGCACGAAATCTGTTATCCCCCGAACAATAATAATATTTTCCCTATTTTACAGTCGGATAAACTGGGACTCTGATAAATAACTTGCTCACAGTCAGACATGTAGAGTCGCAGAGCCAGAAACTGAGCCTGGGCATTCTCACCGCTTACACGTCCTTTGGCCTTACTGCCGACTGTTCGTTAACTGGAGCTCACAGTGTAGCCAAGAGGGTTTCATCAAACGTGCTTTGCACTTGGTTCTTTTTTCTTCTGTGCCTTTCCTCATATTCGCTTCTCTTCTAGAATTTTACTCAGACCCAACCTCAGGTTTTCCTAAATCATCTTTCAAGATGCTTTTCAAATACAATTCCTCTATGAAGTATTCTCCAGCAGCAAAGAGAAGCCGTCTCTCTCCCCACTCTCCTTCAAAGGGCTCCCTAAGGCTTCTAGTTGGTACTTTACCACCCTATAGACCTCTTATTCTCTTCCACAGATCGTCATTCAGCTCCGCCTCATAGGAAGAGGGTGCTGCTTCCCCAGCAGCGGTAGCCCCAGAAAAACAGGCTGCTTTGAGCCAAAACTATCTGGTGAACCCCTTCTCAACCCCCTCCCAGGGTCCCACACTTCGTTCCTTCAGACAAGTTTCAGGTAAGGTGTATCGATTCTATCTATCCACGCAAATTTCTAGCTAACATCGCTAAGATTACGATCTCCGACACAGACTCAGGGATAAGGGCGTTTCCGACTCCAAACCGCTTAGCAACCACCGGCTTCCTCCTCCGCTTGGCCACCTCCGAAATCCTCTTCCGGGACAGAGGTCGTCCCGCCCCTTCCCTTGTCGCCTCCAAGATGGCGAGTGGCGGCGGCGGGGGAGTTTCGGTGCCTGCGCTCTGGAGTGAAGTAAACCGTTATGGCCAGAACGGTGACTTCACGCGCGCTCTTAAGACCGTCAACAAGAGTAAGTGTCGGGGCGGGCGTTGGGGCGGGCCCAGGCCGCACGGAGGACGCGGCCTCCTTCCGGCGTGCGCGTCCACCTCCGAGTAGACGCGGGGATCGGAGATCGCCGCCCGCCGCACGGGGCCCCGAACGCCCGATGGGCGTGGGTTGCAGCCCTTCTACTCCACCTGATGAACCCAAGGTCCTGGGTTGCTTAGAGCCACGTGTACTTCCCTCTTTATCCACCGCGGGGTAGCGAGAGTGGAATTTAAAGAGACCGTAACTCCATGCGTCCCTTTCAAACTGTTTTCTTATCCGACTCCGTTTTTGCTCCTTAATTCGGAAATATCTCACATCACCACCTTTTCTCCTTCCCTTTAGAGGAGTGATCAATACAGTATTGCTGAGGGAGCTTTTTCTGCCGCATCGGAGGGAGGAATCTGCTAGGGACACGTAGTTTAGAAGCTGGTGCTGACAAGGTGGAAGCCGTACAGACTCCGGAGAGGGAAAAGGGCTGGATATGGATGTTAGGCCTGTCAGTCTCATAGATAAAATCTCTCTCCAGTGTCATTAGATCAGAAAATGTGTGTATGAGAGCACATTTGAAATAACATTTGAAATTACGTCGGAAGAAAAGTTTAGCCTGTTTTTTTTTTGTTTGTTTTTCGGTTTTGGGGGGCTTTTTGCCCCGTAACTGGTAAATCTTGAGTCAACTGCCTTTGGTGTGAGGTTTACTCATTATATTCATTTATCCTTTACTATGTAGCTGTAATAGGGTCTTGCTTTTTTGTTTGTTTGTTTTGTTTTGTTTTTTAATGCTCTCTGTCATGGTAAATTCTTCTTTACTGAAGATGCAGCCTGTACTTGGTAGATTCGAAAAAGTGATTACCAAGACAGGGTTTGGCAGTTTAAAGCAATAACATACAAAGTATGTCAGTAGCATACAGGATTATGTAATCTTCAATATCCTATTGTTAATGTAAAAAGAAGTGATTATGCCACAGTGCACTTTTGGTTATTTCAGACATTAAGGAAAATAGCTACTGATTAGAGTTAATTTTATTCTTAAACTTGTTTCGAATTAACTTTAGCTTTTGGCCGAACCTGCAACCATTGCTATTCAGTAGCAGTGTATTAAGTATTTGCAGGAATTATTTAATCACTTTTTTTCAGTTTGTTGAACAATACATATTTTCTTAATTGGTAAAAATTTATATGATTCTTACACAGAATTGGGTTCCTAATGTTACCCAGGGGCAAGGGGAGTGATTGTAGTCATTTTTACACTGAATAGCTGTTTAGCTTTGAAACTTTGCCACCTGAGCCTTTCCCTGTCCTCTTTTGCTTGGTCGTCTTAGGTGAAAAGGGAAATATTGAATGGTTTTTTGGAAATACTGCCAGCAAAATAAGTTGCGTTTGTATACTTTACAGCTTACAGATTTTTCTAAAGTATTCTCATTTAATCTTTTTTATAACTTTCATACTAGTTTTGCAGATCAGAAAACTGATATTTGGCAGTGAAATGATTTGCCCATGACCTAAAGACACTAACGACAAGCTTGTATTCAAACCTAAGTCATTTGCTTCCAAATTCTACATGAACTTTTTTCTTTCTTGGTGAACTAAGGAAATACGTAGGATGTAGCATGTGTCCTAAGGTGAAAAAGCTGGAGGAGATAGCTCCTTTCTTCTTTATTTCATTATTTAAAAAATTTATTTTTGCTACAAGCATCTTGGGAATCTCTCATTGGAAATCTTACTAAATTATAACTGTCCTTTTGCCACTTCTTAAGTTAAAAATGAAGATCGGTCTTTTTTTTTTTTTAAATGTTTCAACTGATTGTTGCTGCAATAAAATGTAGCTTCTTGAAGCAGGGGGTGGGAAAATTTAGTAAAAATGTGAGAAGGGAATGGATTTTAAAATTTTTCCCTAAAATCGTTCTCTAGTACTGCAGATCAACAAGGATGACGTAACTGCCCTACACTGTAAAGTGGTATGCCTTATCCAAAATGGAAGTTTCAAGGAAGCCTTGAATGTCATCAATACTCACACTAAAGTATTAGCCAAGTAAGTGATTCAGTTAGTTGTTTGTGCTGTTATTAGAAATAATGGTTACCATAGCTATAAACATTTCCATGGGTTTTTTTTTTCCTCACTATTCAGTGATTTTTTTACCTTTTTTGCTTGGCAGTAGTATTTCTGAAACTGGAAGGAGCAATAGCACCTTTTTTTTTTTTTAAGATTTTATTTATTTACTTGACAGAAAGAGAGCACAAGCAGGGGGAGCAGCAGGGCAGAGGGAGAAGCAGGCTCCCTGCTGAGCAAGGAGCCCCATATGGGCCTCTGTCCCAGGACCCTGAGATCATGACCTGAGCCGAAGGCAGACGCTTAACCAACTGAGCCACCCAGGCGCCCAGGAGTAATAGTATCTTTGTTTTTTTTCTGCCTTAGGGAGCATTTTTGTTTACCTCTGTCTTCCCTTTGAACCACTAAGAAGCAGGTAAACTGCTGAAGGATATGGGTCATAAATGTAATGAATTCTTGGAGGACATAAGGAGAACAACTCAGAAGTTTAAAGAAAAAAAAGGCAGAGAGGGAGGAACATGTAGGGTAGGGATGTATAAGTAGAGGCCTTCAGGATGGTGTGGCAGTCTTCGCTGACCTCCATGCCTACCTCCTTTGAGAATTGTTGAGGTGAGTATGATTTTAGGTCAAGATCATTCCGTGTCAGAGTTCTTTAGCAGTCTTTAGAATATCTAGCATTTGTTGTTGTTGTTAATCTTTTTCATTTATTTCATTTATCATTTCATGAAATGTGAATTTATATTCTAAATTTTTACTGTAATATGATTTTTCTTTACAGTTATGCCTAAGCCCCAAAAGAAATGTGTATTGAAATAAAGTTTTTTGCAGCATATTTACTCTTTAATGAAATACTGGCTTATAAAGTTAAAAACAGTGTACAGTGGACCCTTGAACATCTCGGGTTAGGGGCACCAACCCTCCACGTAGTCAAAAATCTGTGTATAACTTTAGACTCCTCAAAAACTGTACTCATAGCCTACTATTGACTGGAGGCCTAACAGATGACATAAATAGTTGATTAACATATTTTTACTTTATTTGTATTATACTATATTTTTAGAATAAGCTAGAGGAAGGAAAATGATATTAAAATCATAAGGAAGAGAAAATACATCTAAGATGGTATACTGTATTTATTCAAAAAAATCCACATGTAAGTGGGCTCATGCAGTTCAAACCCATGTTCAAAGGTCAACAACTATATAGTATACTTTTTGTATAAGAAAAGGAGGATATAAGAGTTTATATGTGTATTTTCCTGTATTTGCAAAAACAAACACTAGGTGAAGAAACAGTGAATAAAAGTCACTGTTTGGTGAGGTAAAGGAGAGCAGGATAGATGTGAATAGCACTGGGAATAAAACCTCTTAGCATATACCTTTTTGGTATTGGGGGGAGTTTGAGCCATATCTATACAGAAAGATTGAAAACTAATTTTAAAACTTTAGTAAAAATAAAAGAGAAGTAAAGGGGACACTACTTTCTAGTAAACATCTTTATACTAAAATTCAGTATCTTGAATTTTGGTTATTTTGTGACATAGGGAGATTTTCAAATAATTTTTTTTAGGCAGGTAAATAAAGGATATTGTCATTTGCTTGATAAACATTCTTCCTCATGGGTTATGGTTAAAACTCCAAAATGAGGGGCTCCTGAGTGGCTTAGTTGGTTAAGCATCTGCCTTCGGCTCAGGTCATGATCCCAGAGTCCTGGGATCGAGCCCCACATCGGGGAGCCTGCTTCACCCTCTCCGCCTGCCTGCCGCTCCCCCTCCTTGTGCTCTCTCCCCCTCTGTCAAATAAGTGAATAAAATCTTTAAAAATAAATAAACTCCAAAATGAGTTTCAAGTGTCACGTTAATGTGATGAGTTGTCAATGTAGATAGGTAATGTTTTTATTGTTGTGTGTTTATCAGTTGTTTGGTTACAAGTACTATGTTCTTTTAAGGTTTTAGTTACCTTTCCTTTGCTATTCATTTGTTTTTTGAACACATTTAAAGCAGCTTTATATGGCTTATTATTTGATTAGTAGATTTAAGAAACTTCTGTAATAACCCATTTAAAATACTGTTCAGGGGCACCTGGCTGGCTCAGTCGGTGGAGCACATGACTCTTGATCTCAGGGTTGTGAGTTTGAGTCCCATGTTGGGTGTGAAGATTACTGAAAAACAAAATCTTGAAAAAAATAAAATAGTGTTCAGATTGTTTTTTTATCTAAGACAATTAGTTATTTAGCTGATTCATGATTTCATTCTTAAATGTTTGTTTCAAAGAATATCCATGAAAGCAAGAGAGGCAAGGGAAATGGATGTAATATTTTCTGCCACTTGTGAACTGATTTTCAGGCATGGTACTACACTTTGTCAGTTTCCTCATCTGTTGTTAATGGAGATTAAATGACTTAATATAGATCAGGTGCTTACAGCAGTGTCTGGCATATAATGGATGCTCTGCAGTGTTAGCTAATAATTAGATTTTTTTTTTCTTTTTCAGTAACTCTCTTTCCTTTGAGAAGGCATATTGTGAGTATAGGCTGAACAGGATTGAGAATGCCTTGAAGACAATAGAAAGTGCCAATCAGCAGACAGACAAATTAAAGGAACTTTATGGACAAGTGGTAATTAATGCTTTAAAATTCATGTTGACAATCATCCTGAGTGGGCATGACTGTACCTGTAGTGAGGAGCAGGGATGAGGAACCTCAGCCCATCCTGATGCTCCACAAAACTTGCCACCAAACCAATTCATGAGGTTTGAACATATTCCCTTTTCTTGATCTTCACACAAACAGTTTGGTGAGGTAGTTGGAAAGATAAAGGCCAGTGGGATATACTTACACAGTTTTGAAATTGTATTTCTAGTTTTTAACACATTTTGTTTTAAGGTTAAAATAAAGTAAATTGTGATAAGTAAGAATTTGGATGAATTTAACTAGTTTATGAATTCCCTAAAACTCTTATTCTGAAAGGGTTTGAGACATTTAATTAAGCCTGATGTAAAAATAAAGCTATTAATGATGAGAGGACAAATGTTTTAGTAGAACTAACAAAACCCTTTTAAAGATTTTTAAAATGTCAGTAAGGGCAAATAATGTAATAAATGTATTGTCTCCAAGAGATAGTAAGAGTTTAATAATATGTACAGGTTGGAGAAAGATTTGGACAAGTTCATGGATTGTAGGTTTACAAAGAACTTTTAAGGTAAGCTGGGCAAATTTAGGGTAAATTCCAGCATTTTGAGTTTGATGAAGGGCATTAGTCTCTGTCATATAAAGTTGACTTGACTTAATTTACCCAGAGTGGCAGTTGTTATTGCCCTTTGAGAACAACTTGAATGAAATAAGCAGGGATTATGTTTTGTGTACTTGATTATTAACCCTATATTAGCTGGTTTCTGGGAAAAGGAAATAAAGATTTAATATAGTGAACTCTTAGGAAATATTAAGTCCTGTTGTTAATGTCTAATTTTGTTCCTGTTCACGGGGGCTTAACAATCATTTTGTGGGTGGGAAAATTTTTTCATTGTAAGTCAGATTTAGGTAGCAGGGTGATTTCTTTGGAAATGTTTTCTTTCAAAACCCACTTAGGCACTTCCCTAACCTCAGGAAGGAGGTAAATACAATGACTTCTATCTGAATCATGACTACAAATCTACAGTATAGTAGAGATTCATTCATTGCAAGTTTTTGAAAGTATTAGTAGCACACAGAACTAACTGAAAAATTGGAAAAATTGTTGACTGCCCGTATCATGCTGAATATGGTTTCCTACTTAGTGATTCAAAAAAGGGTTTGTATGATGTTTGAGACATAATACTATATATGTCTTCTCCTCTGATCTTTTACTTGGTGTTTGTCTCCCTAGTTATACCGGTTAGAACGCTATGATGAATGCTTAGCGGTGTATAGAGATCTTGTCCGAAACTCCCAAGATGATTATGATGAAGAGAGAAAAACAAACCTTTCAGCAGTTGTTGCAGCTCAAAGCAATTGGGAAAAAGTGGTTCCAGTGAGTATCTCTGTGTACCCACACAGCTTTGAAACAATATTCTTATCTAGTGTTTGACTGGTATTTTGCTCCATGACAGGAGAACTTGGGCCTCCAAGAAGGGACACACGAACTATGCTACAATGCTGCATGTGCTCTGATAGGACAAGGCCAGCTGAGCCAAGCAATGAAGATCCTACAAAAAGCTGAAGGTTGGAAGTTTATTGAAATTATGTGTAACTGTAATGTGCATATAACTGAAAACAGAATTTCCAAAAACTGAATTTGATTTTTGTGAGATTTATAATTGGAAATTACTGATGCAGTGGGAATTTCTCAAAATTTGTCTAGCTTTTCTCTTGGCATTTTAGCATGTCTCACCTATTTCTCTCTAATCCCTAAGCCAGAGTACATGTCCATTTTCATCCATACCAGGCCTTATTTTTGAGGAGGCTTTTTAATAAGTTACTGTGAGTATTAAATGTAAATTGAGTTAACATCAAGCATTTACAGCAGTACACGGCATATAACATAAGCATCCAATAAATATTGGTTATCATTATTAAACTAGGGTACTCAAGTTCAGTGATAATCAGTGTGCCTATGTGTGTATGTGCATGTGTGCACATACGCTACATTTATATTGGTAACACTATTCAAGCACAGTTTTGACTCCATTTAGTATGTTTTCATATATAACATTTACATGCTTTGAAGCTTTAATTAAGAAAAAAAGAGGGCACCTGGGTGGCTCAGTTGGTTAAGTGACTGCCTTCGGCTCAGATCATGATCCTGGAGTCCCGGGATCGAGTCCCACATCAGGCTCCCTGCTCAGCAGGGAGTCTGCTTCTCCCTCTGACCCTCTTCCCTCTCGTGCTCTCTATCTCTCATTCTGTCTCCCTCAAATAAATAAATAAAATCTTTAAAAAAATAAAAATAAAAAATAAATCTTTAAAAAAAAAAAAGAAAAATAGTCTTATTAGCTTATGTTTGGTTTCAACTCCAGAAAGATGTAGACTTTTCTTCTGCATACATATTTCCCTGGAAGCTATAAAAGTGATGCAGGGACTGCAGTGATGGGGAGGAAAAAAAGGTGAAGCAGGGTCAAGTTTTAATGTTGAAGGTTAAAATAAAAGCGGAAGTTGGAGCATCATGAGAAGAAAAGTATGTTTGAGAATTATAATTTCTTGATTATACCCAGTATTGACAGTGGTGTGGGAAAAGGACATTCTTATACATGGAAGTTTTGAGTGTAAAAGTAATACTGACTTTGCAGTGGGCAGTTCGGTGATGTGTGGTGGATTTAAAATTTGCATGATCCAAGGATTTCATTTTAAGGAAGTAATTAGATTAATTAATAATTAATAATTAGATAAATGAAAGGAAATAACTAGATAAATTCATATATGTATTTTTATGAGTGCTACTTGAAGGGATGGTCATAAGAAAAAAATTAGAAACATCATGAGGTTCTGTCCTATAAGAGGATTGCCTAAGTTTTACCATGACCACAAAATAGGTTACCATGCAGTCTTTAAAAATGTAGATCTAGGGGCACCTCGGTGGCTCAGTCCATTAAGGGTCCTACTCTGTTTTGGCTCAGGTCATGATCTCTTGGGTCCTGGGATCTAGCCCCACATCAGGCTCCATGCCCAGCGGGGAGTCTACTTCTCTCCTCGCTCCCTCACTCCCTCCCTCCCTCTCTAAAATAAATAAATTAATTAAAAAAAAAAAGCCTTGACTTCAAAAAAATAATGTAGATCTATATTTATTGTAATAGAAAGATGTCCACAATATATTAAATGGGGAAGGAAGGTTTCAAAATATAGTATGTAGAATATCATATATCACACTTCCATTTTAAAAGCAGCTGTGCATTTGCATTTAAAAAATAGTAATGACAATGCTAATAATGGTTGTCTCTTGGTGGTGGGGTTATTGTCTTTACTACTTTTTTGTCATTGATTTTTTGCAATCAACATTTGTTACATTATATTTTTTAAATGCCCTTAAAACTTTTTTTTAACCTAGAGATTACAAATGAAAGAAAAATGCCAGAGAGCTAGAATAGTCAGGGACTGATGGTATTTATGTAATGTTTATTATTATTTATGTTAATGCTAATAATAAATTTCCAAATTTGCTTGTTATTAAAATTATCTTGAAATCTTCTGCCCAAGAATTTAATTCTTGCTCTTCAGAATGGTGAAAGGAATGGGAGTTACCCTGCAATATTAATTTTAAAACCATTTTTTCCCCATAGATCTTTGCCGCCGTTCATTATCAGAAGATTCTGTAAGTATTCCACTGTTATTAAACCCAAATTTTATACTTCTGACTAATATAAATTTATAGGGCACTTCATTGTAGTATTTATTGACTTGTTGGAATAGGTGGTGATTTATTAAATAATCACAGTAAAAATCCTCTTGATAAATTATTTGATGGAGTCTTAGGCTGGGAAATTACAATACCAGAATTTTTATATGCCATATATATTTTATTTTAAATTTATATTAATATAAATTCATTCTCTTAGATGCAAGGCTCAGATCTTTGAATACGGGTCCTTTCATAGGAATCCCATGCATATTTCTTAAATGAACCACAAATAATCCAACAGTCATGATTTCCAATTGTCTTAAAGACAGTTAGTTATGAAGTAGTTTCATTACAGAATCCTTATAGTTGTTAGCCTTTTCACCAATCTTTTATTGTTTTCTGGTGCTCATCTATTTACACAGTAATTTGCTTTTGGAATCACTTTATCATATTCCTAAATTTTAACAAACTGATTCTAAGGGAAGTTTTCTGAAAATGATGTTGTCTTTAAGATTGTGTACCTTTTGAATGTTTGGAATACTTGGTAAATATGGAGATTGATTTGGAAAATTTACAAGGGAAAAAAAGTTTCTTTTTCTTCTTAGGATGGGACTGAGGAAGACCCACAGGCAGAACTGGCCATCATTCATGGGCAGATGGCCTATATTCTGCAGCTTCAGGGTCGTACAGAGGAGGCATTGCAACTTTACAATCAAATAATAAAACTAAAGTAAGTTTTTAAAATGAAATGCCTTTTATAGGGGGTGAAGTCTCTTTTTAAAGGTTTGTTTCTTTTTGACTGTTGCTTGTTGTTCACAGGCCAACAGATGTGGGATTGCTAGCTGTGATTGCAAACAACATCATTACTATTAACAAGGTATGGGATATCCATTGCTTTCTTATACTTATATTTTACATTGAAAACATTACCTTAGCTTCATCTTAGGTTAACTTCTTTTTTCCATGACACAGTCCAGTTGTAGCAAAATCACAATCACAGTTTAACTTTCATAATGATGATTCTGCAAGCTATATTCAGGTCATAAAACTTTTTTGCCAGTTACAGTCTCTGGACTGTCTTACCCTTTTCCCAGTTTATAATAATGTGGAGAATCTATATATTGAAAAATAAATTGTTTTGACTTTATACTAAGCATCTGCATGTTTTATGTGTCATTTTCATCTAGTGAGCCTGAGTACAAGTTTTCTATTTGTAATTCTTTTCTTTCTAGTGGTTTTTATTTTGGGGGAAGGGAGACATGCCCACCCTCAAAGCCACATGTAAAATATTACAAGTATGAATATAAACAATCCTAAAGAGTACTGTACTAGTAAAATTAACCACCATTTAGAACATTGTTTTAATAGAACTTTTCAGATTTGAAATTGAAATCAGTAGAAAATAAGAAAAGTAACATTTGATTTCTTTTGATAAACTGATTTTTCAAGTGCTATCGTATTTCATCTTCACAATCATATTTTTTTAATTAATTAATTTATTTTTTAATATTTTATTTGACAGAGGGAGACACAGCGAGAGAGGGAACACAAGCAGGGGGAGTGGGAGAGGGAGAAGCAGGCTTCCTGCGGAGCAGGGAGCCTGCTGCGGGGCTTGATCCCAGGACCCCAGGATCATGACCTAAGCCGAAGGCAGACGCTTAACGACTGAGCCACTGAGGCGCCCCCACAATTATATTTTTAGGTGGCAGTACTTGCCTCCGATTTGTAGGAATATAATCTGAGGCTGAAAGGAGTTAAGTAATTTGTATAAGGTCACAGCCTGTTAGAGGTAGAACTTGGATTCAGATTCCAGTCACTTGACTCCAGAGTCCTTCATGGTACTTCCCTCCTCCAATAGCAGAAATTCAGAGGGTCTCCAGAGCTGAGATAATAGCACTAGAGAGAGTAGTAGTTATAGGATGTTGCAGGCCTTTGGCATGGTTTAGGTTTTTAAAAATTGATTCTGGCATTTGAATCTTAGTAACATTATATACTTGCTTGTGTTTGTGAATTATTTGAAGTGCTGGTGAGGATAAATTCTTTTTATGTGATATGGCAAGGAGAATGTGTAAAATACTAGATATCTTTTTTTTTTAAGATTTTATTTATTTGACAGAGACAGTGAGAGAGAGAACACAAGCAGGGGGAGTGGGAGAGGGAGAAGCAGGCTTCCTGCGGAGCAGGGAGCCTGATGCAGGGCTCAATCCCCGGACCCTGGGATCAGGACCTGAGCCTAAGGCAGACGCTTAACAACTGAGCCACCCAGGTGCCCAACACTAGATATCTTAATCTTGTTGTCATTATATACCAAACTTTTTTTTTAAGATTTTTTTTTTTAATTTATTTATTTGAGAGAAATCAGAGGGAGGGGGAGAAGCAGACTCGACACTACTCAACGCTGAGCAGGGAGCCCGATGGGAGGCTCGATCCCAGGACCCTGAGATCATGACCTGAGCTGAAGGCAGATGTTTAACTACTGAGCCACCCAGGCACCTCTTTTTTTTTAAAGGATTTTTTTAAATGTATTTGAGAGAGAGTGAGAACAAGAGAGATCACAGAAGGAGAGGGATAGTCAACAGACTTTTTATTCAAAATAGTGCTGGATTCAATAGATAATGCAAAAGAAATATGAAACTCAGTCGTAATAATTACATCATTTAAAAGTCTCATTTTGGTATTGGAAAAAATTGTGCATGTTTAAATTTTTTACTTTTTAACTGCAGTATTGGTGAAAGAAAAGATCTCTGACCTGGCAAATTTATAGCTGACCCTTGAAAAAGAGGGTTACGGTTTGAGGGTTAAAAAACAGCATAAGCAGGTGAACATATGGAGAAATACTTATGGGAAGAAAGAGAAAACAGAAGTTAAGAGGATACATACATGCTAGTTAAAAATTTTTAAAAGTTTAGATTGAATGGTACCAAAAGGCCTTGAAAGCCAAGATTTTTTTTTTTTTAATTTTTACTTAGAGCACAAGAGGGGGTAGGGTCAGAGGGAGAAGCAGACTCCCCGCTGAGCAGGGAGCCCGATGCGGGATTCGATCCTGGGACTCTGGGATCATGACCTGAGCCGAAGGCAGTCACTTAACCAACTGAGCCACCCAGGCACCCGAAAATCAAATTTTTGAATAAGTGCCATGATAGCAAAGTTTAAGTGGCATGCAAGATGAATTGAAGTATTAAAATAGTACAGAGGAGAGCCAACTAGAAATCTGGTTTCTTAAGAATTGATTTATGTGAGGGGTGCCTAGGTGGCTCAGTTGGTTAAGTGTCTGCCATCGGCTCAGGTCATGGTCTTGGGGTCCCGGGATTGAGTCCTACATTGGGCTCCCTGCTCAGCGGGGAGTATGCTGCTCCCTCTCCCTCTGCCCTTCTCCATAGCTCGTGCTCTCTCTCTCTCTCTCAAGTAAATAAAATCTTAAAAAAAAAAAAAGGATTTATATGAAAGTTTTTTGCTGTACATTAAAATAATTTTACTTTGGTTTGAAGCTTCACACTCAGAAAAAGTATTTATTTTAGATTTATTCTTTTAATCTTCAAACTAGTAGAAGATCTGGTTTAAAAAACATTGGGTATTGGGGCGCCTGGGTGGCTCAGTTTTTAGCATCTGCCTTTGGCTCAGGTCATGATCCCAGGGTTCTGGGATCGAGCCCCGCATTGGGCTCCCTGCTCGGCGGGAAGCCTGCTTCTCCCTCTCCCACTCCCCCTGCTTGTGTTCCCTCTCTCGCTGTGTCTCTCTCTGTCAAGTAAATAGAATCTTTAAAAAAAAAAAATAGGGTATCACTTATTTGCAGTTATATTATTTACAAAGCTAGAATACTGTGCATGCAGTAGATATTCAGCTGCTCAGTTTGTCTTTCTCAAGATGCATGTAATTTAATTGTCTTCCTAGAACGGTATGTGACATTCTGTAATTCTTAACAGGACTTTTTTAAGGCAGATAACATTGTGTTTGCTGCACACAGAAGTTTGAGAATTTGAGCTTCTTTGAGCTACTGCCTAGGTGAGAAGGACCTTAAGGAAAAGAAAAACAGTAGCTATGTTACAGTAGCATTTTTTTGCTAAAAATGCTTTCAAAAGAGGTGTGAATCTATTTCTGAATTTTAATGATTTGCTTACATAATGACTGTTTCAAAGAGGAAAGAATTAACTTTCCTCATTTGTCATCTAAATTCTAAAGGGCATAGTGTGTAGATTCCAGATTTCTTTGTATCTTTGTAGTCCTCATTTGTTCTATCTGTAAGTACTTTTCTTCAAAAAGCTCAAAACAAGCAGTTAATAGTGGAAGGATAAATCAAAAGAAAACCAAGAACCCAGGACAAATTTATATGCATCTTAGAGGTTTAAACAACCTAACCAGGCAGATGTATTATCTTCCAAGCTCTCTTGTGTATAAAATAACTAAATGGAAGAGGAATAAAGCCTTGAAATGTTAAAAGAGTAAAGTCTGAGATTGCTGTTAATGGCAAATGAACTTTTCTTTTTCAGGACCAAAATGTCTTTGACTCCAAGAAGAAGGTGAAATTAACCAATGCAGAAGGAGTAGAGTTTAAGCTTTCTAAGAAACAGCTGCAAGCTATAGAATTTAACAAAGCTTTACTTGCTATGTACACAAACCAGGTAGGTAACAAATCTCTCATTGCTCTGGCTAAACCTTTTGGAGTATGGCATATGAGGCATAATGGGTGTAACAGTTCAATCTCTATATTTTTTGTCTTATACCAATGTATTTTTCAGAATGTCATATATCAGATTTTGTTAAGTAATTTGCTCAATTCTTTGTAAAGGTCTACAGCTGTCTTTTAAGAGGACGAGAACACTATTCACATTTGTAAATGAGATACTGTTCTCATTATCTTATTTCTAATCTCTCTGAATTAAAGTAGAAATCATCGAAGATGTCAACTGGGATTATAGGTTTAAGATCTGTCTTTCATTTTATTTTGTGCATAATTATAAATGCTAAGGAGGTCAATTCTAATTCTAATATGCATTAATTCTAAAGATTTCATACTCTTCCATAGCAGAGGTTTTCAGTGGGAGAGTAGGAGTTAGTAACATTTTTATTATTTAGAACTGAGCTAAGTTATTCTTGAATACTTTAGCAAGAAATACCTATACATTTTGTTGCTTTTAAGCAAAGGGTGATACTTGTATTTTCATTTTTTAAACAAAACTCTGGAATTTAAGCATCCAAATTAATATTTAGAACTAGTCCTTTCACGGGGCACCTGGGTGGCTCAGTGGGTTACACGTCCAACTCTTTTTTTTTTTTTAAGATTTTTATTTATTTTTTTATTTGACAGAGAGACAGCGAGAGAAGGAACACAAGCAGGGGGAGTGGGAGAGGGGTGAAGCAGGCTTCCCGCGGAGCAGGGAGCCTGATGCAGGGCTCGATCCCAGGACCCTGGGATCATGACCTGAGCTGAAGGCAGATGCTTAACAACTGAGCCACCCAGGCGCCTCTACACATCCAACTCTTGATTTCGGCTCAGGTCATAATCTCAGGGCTGTGAGATTGAGCCCATGTTGGGTATCGGGCTCTAAGCTAGGCATGGAGCCTGCTTAAGATTCTCTCTCTCCTTCTGCCCCCCCCACTGAAAGAACTAGTCCTTCCCTAAATGCTTTTGTAACTCATAGCTTAAATTCAGTAAATGGAAATCTTACAGGAGAAAATTGAAAATAGATACTGTAAACCAGTTCTTTTACCCTAGATAGTTCTTCACTATTGTCTTTCAGCTGAGTTCCTTCCCCTTCCACCCCTTCCTTTTCTTTTTGGTTATTCACTTAATGTTTAATTGCATTAACCAGCTTATTTTTGTGGGGGGAAATACTGTTTTTTAGGCAGAACAGTGCCGCAAAATATCTGCCAGTTTACAGTCCCAAAGTCCTGAGCATCTCCTGCCTATATTAATCCAAGCTGCCCAGCTCTGCCGTGAAAAGCAGCACACAAAAGCAATAGAACTGCTTCAGGTAAAGAAATTATTTGAGTTTTTAATGAGGTGTCATGTAGTTGCATCCTTGTTTCATTTTTATTAGAATAGCCTACACACTTGTAAATAAAGTGGGAAAACTAATAGGTAACATACCAGTAGACAAAATCCAGAGTGTCACTTTAGTTAATTCTTGAGCTACAGCTTTGTTTTATGTACATTTGTATTATGGGGCATCAGTGTGGCTCAGTCGGTTGAGTGTTGGACTCTGGATCTCAGCTCAGGTCTTGATAGCAGGGTGATGAGTTCAGGCCCCGTGTTGGGCTCCACGCTGGGCTGGGAGCCTACTTTATTTATTTATTTTTTTTAAGATTTTATTTATTTGACAGAGAGAGAGAGCCACAGAGGGAACACAAGCAGGGGGGAGTGGGAGAAGGAGAAGCAGGCCCCCCACGGAGCAGGGAGCCAGATGCAGGCTCCATCCCAGGACCTTGGGATCATGACCTGAGCCGAAGGCAGACGCTTAAGGACAGAGCCACCCAGGCACCCACTGGGAGCCTACTTTAAAAAAAAAAAAAAAAAAAAAAAGTTTGCATTAGTAAATGTTTACCATAAACCTGAAGAATGGTTTTCATTTGGAGATCAATTTAGGATGAGTTAAAGGTTTGTTTTAGGCTTATAATGCCAGAATATGCTTAACCTCTTTTTCCAATAATGTATTTTCCAATGAGTCCCAGTCCAAAACCTCAGACAATTACAAAGATACTAACTTGGTTTTTATCATCCTAAATCAGCTGTTAGATTACATGTTTTAAATTCCTGAGGGTACAATACCCTGAAAAGTTGAACAGGGTAAAGTTAGGACCATCCTGAAGGGCAAAATTGCCTAGCAGGGATCCTCAGTAAGGAGACAGCATCTATTTGAGTATCTTATTTAAACAAACAGAACTATGTAGTAATCTTAATTATTATTTCTCTGTTAGTGATTTCCTGGAACTTGATATCATTACACTTTCAGAGCATAACTTTATTTTATTTTTATTTTTATTTCTTTTTAAGATTTTATTTATTTGACAGAGAGAGACAGCCAGAGAGGGAACCCAAGCAGGGGGGAGTGGGAGGGGAGAAGCAGACTCCCTGCTGAGCAGCGAGTCCGATGCGGGCTCCATCCCAGGACCCTGGGATCATGACCTAAGCTGAAGGCAGATACTTAACCAACTGAGCCACCCAGATGCCCCTCAGAGCATAATTTTAAACAAAATGGGAAACAAAATTTTTCCAGAATTAAAATTTTGACCTGAAACCAGAACTTTAATATTTTAAAACTGGATTTTAAATTCTGTGTAGAAGTGATAATTGAACTGTGTGCAGTTAGTTGTGTGAATTGTGATTTTTTTTTTTCTCCAACTGAAAACATTTTAGGAGTTTTCAGATCAGCATCCAGAAAATGCAGCTGAAATTAAGCTGACCATGGCACAGCTGAAGATTTCCCAAGGTATTAATAATTATTTCATCATGATTAAAATATCATTTTAATGGAAACGTGGTTGAAATGTTTCTGAAGTAGTTGTGAACTATGTGGTTTTAAAAATTTTGCAAAAATTTTTTTTGCATAATGATGAAGCATAATTATTACTGTTTCAAACAGCCTTTTATCAGGTTATTCTTAAATTTTTAGAATAATTCTCAATCTATGCCTTGAAAGTGGGTAGAAGCAAAGGATTCCTATGTTTCAAAAGACCGTACTTAAATTTTCTGGGTATGTCATATGTAGAAATGCTTATATCTGTCACTTGCTAGTATTTGCATGAAAGAAGGGTTACTTTGCATTTAGCTTTCTTAAGTTAGCCATTTATCCTTTGTTTATAGTTTATGACCCACATCTTAGCGGGAAAAGAGGCAGGGAAATTTAATGAAAACTGACATTTTTGAATCTTACAGAAAACTGCTAGTGGTTTTTGGCCATGATTTGAACTAGCCTTGAGTGATTGTCTAGAGCTTTTGGTAACCATTATTTACATGTAGCTATTTTAACTTTAAAATGAAATTTGTTAAAATCAGTTCCTCCCTTGTGCTAGCCACATAGAAACTTCATAACCACATGAGGCTAGTTGAACAGCATAGATAAAGACATTTCCATCATGGGAAGTTGTATTTCTGGTGTAGACCATGCATTCTCAACATGGGGGTGGGGATCGTTTGTTTGGTGGGTGGCCAAAAAAAATTACAGATATGATGGCCAAAATGAAAATTTCATGGGTAATGATCAGGATACTTGACAATTAGAGAAAAAAAAAAAAGTCTTATGAGATTTCTTAGTGTTCAGTAATAAAAACAAGGTTGAGAAACATTATTGGTCTTGGGGTACCTGGTTGGCTTAGTTGGTAGAGCATGCGACTCTTGAGCCTCGGAGCTCCACATTGGGGGTAAAGATTACCTTAAAAAAAAAAAGCAACACTGTTGGTCTCCCATAATATTACCCATTCTCACATTTCCTTATCTTCCTCTCTTATTTCTTTTTCCTTTTCCCATCTTATTTTCTTTCCTTATCCAGTTTTCAGTTTATTTTTGGGAGGAGTATTTATCCTATTAAAATTACTAAGAAAGAGCTGTCATTGGTTTCTATTTTGCTTTTAAAGACTTTGGAAGGTTACATTATTGATGTTTACAATGAGTAGAAAATCGTATTTTGACACTAGGAAATTTTCCATTGCACTCATATCTGCAGTAACATGTTTTAAAGTCTTTAAGGGTAGGGGTGTCCTTTAAGTTACATTCTGAAAATGGAGAAAGAGAACTCAACAGACTGGGTGGGAGTTGGGAGACTTCTTTTCTGGTAGAATCTCTGCCATTAACTTTCTTTGTGGGTGTAAGCAAGGTATATTGTTTCTTGGGACCATTATCCCAAAGATCACAAAGCTTAAGTATTTGGAGATACTACAAAATAGGACTTAAATTTCTTGTTGTTGTTTTTTAATAATATGCTTTCTTCAGTGTGATGATGATAATGTTTTTAATCTCTCAAGGTAATATATCCAAAGCATGTCTGATATTGAGAAGCATAGAAGAGTTAAAGCATAAACCAGGCATGGTGAGTTTATAACTAAAATATTATAAGACTAAAAAAGTAGCAGAATTATAGTCTGTTGGTATGTTTGATGTTTCTTTGTATTTAATTTCTGTTTATTCATAATGTAGGAGTAGTAGTTAAAATAAGTTACTGGTCTGCATTTAATGTCATTTTGTGTTCTGCTGTGCATTGGTTTATTATTTAGGCAAATATGCCACGCACTATTTAAGCCTTACATTATCACTAAAAGCCAACCTTAAATAACCTAAAACCTGTATAGGGAATTTCTTAGTCTAATTTATTTTATCATGTCTTCAATGTGATATTTTGAGTTAAAAAAATTTAGTGATAGTGGCCAATAAATTTAGTTTTTACTTCTGTGATGATTTAGATCACCAATACAGCTGTGAAAGCATCTATTTCAAAGTAGAGACTAATGCTGTCGCTGGTGTGTACATTCACTGAACAAGGGCTTTTATTCGCGTCTGTATCCTCTAACACAGCTTGTTTACAGTTGGCACTCAATAAATATATATTGGTAATGTATTATGGTAATGCTTTCTCCTTTGAAGATTCATATTTTCATTTCTAAAATTTCATATCTGGCCTTCTATTACCTTTCAAGAAATTTGTCCACTTCATCATTGTTGAACTTACTGGCATAAAAGTTGTTCAGGTATTTCCTATTTATCCCTTTAATATCTGTAGACCCTCTCTCATTCCTGATACTGGTTATTCAGGTCTTCTTTTTTGTTTTCTGATCAATTTAGCCAGAGGAGCATCAGTTTTATTGATTTTCTTAAAGATCCAGTTTCTTGGGGTGCCTGGGTGGCTTAGTCGTTAGGCGTCTGCCTTCAGCTCAGGTCATGATCCCAGGGTCCTGGAATCGAGCCCTGCTTCGGGCTCCCTGCTTGGCGGGAAGCCTGCTTCTCCCTTTCCCACTCCCCCTGCTTGTGTTCCTGTTCTTGCTCTGTTTCTCTCTGTCAAATAAATAAATAAAATCTTTAAAAAAAAAAAAAAAAGATGCAGTTTCTTGTTTCTGTTTCCTTTCTGTCCTCATTTCATGTTGCTCCTCCTATTCTCACTCTACTCTAGCCACATGGGTCTCCTTGCTATCCCTCAAACACACTAGGCAAGCTTTTCACTGGCCTTTTGTAGCTCAGGCCAGACAGAACTTATCATGGGAGTTTAGCCACGCTGGTGTGTACCTCACTGATTACACATTAGGTGTCCCAGCAGTGTTTTATTATATAAACTAATTTTTAAGCACTTATTCTCAACTATTATGCTTGCTATGCACTAGTAACAAACTGTGAACTGGCACTGGTTTAAGAGGAAAGTGATATTTTATAGATAACTACCTTTGTATTTGGGAAACACTGTTGTGTATGGTATTTCTAGTTATTATGGTCTAGAAAGATAATTTTTTGTTTTAAAGATTTTATTTATTTGACAGAGACACAGTGAGAGGGGGAACACAAGCAGGGGCAGAGGGAGAGGGAGAAGCAGGCTTCCTGCTGAGCAGGGAGCCCGATGTGGGACTCGATCCCAGGACCCTGGGATCATGACCTCTGAGGCAAAGGCAGACGCTTAACGACTGAGCCACCCAGGCGCCCCAGAAAGATAATAATTTTTATGATGAATTTGGTACTGGCAGAGAGCCTAACAACTTTTATTTGCTGTTTTCTAATTTTTTCATTTTCAAAAAGCTTATTCTGGGAGAGAAGGGGGAATTTTATTCATTAATTTATACTTTTGGCTGGGTAGGTATCTGCATTAGTGACTATGTACAGCCATGAAGAGGATATTGATAGTGCCATTGAGGTCTTCACGCAAGCCATCCAGTGGTATCAAAACCATCAGGTACGTAAATGGAGTAAATTGTTACGAGGACAAGTTTTTATCTAAAAATAAAAAGCTGCAGTAGTGAACTCAAGTTATGAGAATTGAAGTATTCCAAGTCACTATTTAAAGAATGGAATACTGTTAGACTGTCAAATTAATTTTTTTAAGTATACCAGATCCAAATAAAGCTATTGGAAATAAGAATTATTTCAGAATGAAAAAAAAACAAAACTCAGTTATGGTTTTGAAGGCCTTTTTGGTTTGTTGTGTGTATTTATGTATAATCTCAAAAAATAATACGTGAGTGCATATGGGAGTGCTCATCTTTAGTGGCTAGAGAGCTCATGGTAGTAAGTGGTGAAATAATAAATATGTGCAATAATTGTATCTCATGTTTTCCTGGAAGAGGAACGTCTTCATTTTTTCCAGTGTAAGTCTCTGCATAGGCAGTATCCAACTGACAAATATACATGCACACGGGTGGCATATATACCGTCGGTACTAAAGGCAGTAGAGGGATAGTGGTGTTCTGGGAAATACTGTGTTAGTGTTTGAGAACTGTGGTAACATATCTTTAAGATTTGATTATGGGGAAATATTTCTAGTTGTAGACAATCTTAAAAAATACAGGTTGTGATCCAGATTCATAAATTGGTCATCACTTGTATAATTTGTCTGTCTCCCTCCCTGTATGTTTGTGTGGTTTTTGTTGTTGTTTCGTGTATTCAATAAAACTTTGAGGAATTTAATAGATAGGTCTATCTTAAAGGTCTAATGAATATAGTAACTTCACAAACTTGGTAGATATCTAGCTTAAGTTTTTTCTTCCTTTTTTTATTGAACCTGTAGCCCAAATCTTCTGCTCATTTATCCTTGATAAGAGAAGCTGCAAACTTCAAACTCAAATATGGGCGGAAGAAAGAGGCAATTAGTGACCTAGAACAGCTATGGAAGTAAGTTCTGAAAGCTGGATATGTAAAAATGCAAATTTTATTGCTGTTATTTGATACAAGAAGGTTATTTTGCTTTTTTATTCCATTTTCATAAACTGTACACTAACTGTTCACTAACTTTCTTTTTTTTTTTTTTTTTAGACAAAATCCAAAAGATATTCACACCCTGGCGCAGCTTATTTCTGCTTACTCACTTGTAGATCCTGAGAAGGCAAAAGCGTATCCTTTTGACCTTTTGATTATTGTTCCAGACAGCTCCCAAATAGCGTGCTAGATCCCTTCCAATACCTATTTTGACCATGGCTTTTTCTGTTGTAAATTTCAACAAACAGAACACTCTTCTAACTAGTAAAAGCAAAAATGAGAATTTATTGGTCAACATGACTGAAAAATATAGTAATAGATCCAACTTGGGGTACAGTTTGATCCAGAAGCAAAAATGAAGTCAAGATGCAGCTTATCTCTCTTCAGATTCAAGTCCAGCAGCAAAGGAAAAAGAAAATGTATTTTATTTGGGTAGTTGTGAAATACTCTGAAGTGTCATTCTCATTGAAATGTCTTAGATCACATGCCTAACAGTTACTGAAGATAAGAGATTCAGTGCCCTGATTGGCTAAATTTGGATCATGTGCTACCGTAGTCGGGGTATGCTCCCAAACCCAAGGTGGAGTCGTGAATGCTGAGCAGCCACAAGTCAAAACCTTTGTAGTGAGCAAATCTATGTTTGATAGTTGTTTTGGAATAGAGATTTTATTAAGCCCCATCTTGAAGTACAGCACTGAGTTAAGGAATGCTTAAGGAATTGCTCTTGGAACTCTGAGATCATGACATGAACTGAAGGCAGATGCTTAACTGACTGAGCCACCAGGCACCCCTAATTTGTTATTTTGTAGAAGATTTAAGAACATTTTTTTTACTTCTGAGAAAGGACATCAAAACAAAGACTTTTTCTTTTGGCAGACATATATATGTGAATATATTGTGTTCCTGAACTCCTGTTCAATCCCAGCCTTAGTAAACACCTGCCCTCGTCAGACAGTATGTCTCTAAAAGTAGATGTCGAGGCTCTTGAAAATTCTCCTGGTGCTACTTACATTCGGAAAAAGGGTGGAAAAGTCGCTGGAGATAGTCAGCCAAAGGAGCAAGGGTAATGTTTTCATTGTAACATTCTCTAATGTGGACTTTAAATTACATAAGGAATGAAAAATACATTCTCTGAAAATTCCTTGTGAATAAAGTTTAAGTCCCCCTTGTTTCTTTTTCCCTTCTCTTTTGCTATGCCCAGTTCTCAGTCCTTGTCCCCTTTACCACCTCCCACCATCACACCCCCAAATTAACCTTTGGTATTGAGTGTATATCCTTCAGAATCTTCTTTGTGTTTACACACAGAAGTGATTTAGAAATATTTTCCTTGGATTTATTTATCTTTTTGGTTTTGTTTTTGTTTTTGTTTTTTTTTACAGAAGGGGATTATATTGTACTTGCCTGTTTTCCAGCTTGCTTTCATTTATTAAGTTGGGGAGTTTTCTCCATATTCTTTTTTTTTTTTTTAAGATTTTATTTATTTCTTAGAGAGATTACAAGTTGGGGTGAGGGGTGGAGGGAGAAGTAGACTCCCTGCTGAGTGGGGAGCCCAATGCGGGGCTCAGTCCTAGGACCCTGAGATCATGACCTGAGATCTGAGCCTAAGTCAGATGCTTAATCAGCTGAGCCACCCAGGCTCCCCTTCTCCATATTCTTAGTATAGACATATTATTCTTTTTATGCATAGTATTCCATTAGCTGGTTGTCCCCTACTTTATTTACCTGTAAATTTTTGATGTATATTTAGTACATAATTCTATACTGAGTTCAAATGAGGTTTATTTTGCTGATTTGGAGGAAAGATTAGCTAGCTTCATTAACTTACAGGAAGTCAAATTCTTACTCTTCTCCCAGGTGGCCATCTCAGAAACACAGTGGAGGCCTACAGTGAAATGTTTAAGATTCCATGAATAGAGACTTGGGATGAACAGAGAATGGAAGAGATATATCCCTTCCCCAAATTTGTGGCTTTCGTGGTTTTTCACTGTTTTCTCTCTTTTTTTTTAAGATTTTATTTATTTGAGAGAGAGCTAGAGAGAGGAGAAATGGTGGGGAGGGGCTGTTAAGGAGAGGGAGAAGCAGACTCCCCGCTGAGCAGGGAGCCCAATGTGGGGCTCTAACTCAGGACGCTGAGATCATGACCTGAGCCAAGGCAGGTTGCTTAATGACTGAGCCACTCAGGTGCCCGTTTTCTCCCTTTCTGAGTGCCTTTTGAAATGTAAATTTTTTCCTAACTTACCAAAAAATACATCAGTGACAGCATATGAGTAACGTCATTATGAACTCTGGTAAAAAAGCATTATCATCCTCATAATAGTTTTTTTTAAGATTTTTAAAGAAAAAAAACCTCCCTTCCTTTCCTTTCCTTCCCTTCCCTTCCCTTTCCTTTTTCCTTTCCTTTCCTTTCCTTTTTCCTTTCCTTTCCTTTCCTTTTTCCTTTCCTTTTTCCTTTCCTTTCCTCTTTCCTTTTTCCTTTCCTTTCCTTTCCTTTCCTTTCCTTTCCTTCTTTCCTTCCTTTCCTTTCCTTTCCTTTCCTTTCCTTTCCTTTCCTTTCCTTTTTCCTTCCCTTCCCTTTCCTTTCCTTTCCTTTCCTTTTTCCTTCCCTTCCCTTCCCTTCCCTTCTCTTCCCTTCCCTTCCCTTCCCTTCCCTTCCCTTCCCTTCTCCCTTCCCTTCCCTTCCCTTCCCTTCCCCCTCCCCTCCCCCTCCCCTCCCCCTCCCCTCCCCTCCCCTCCCCTCCCCCACTCTGTCTCTCCACGCCCCCACCCACACTCAGTGTGGAGCCCAGTACAGGGCTTGAACTCAAGATCCTGAGATCATGATCTGAGCCGAGATCAAGAGGTGGATGCCTAACTGACTGAGCCATCCAGGCGTCCCCTATTTAATTATTTTCGGTACTTTTTTCCTCTTTCAAAGCAGAGTTTAGTAATTAGTAAGAATATAGTTCTTTTCTAGTCCTTTAATCCTCTCCTTTTCCTTAGACAATTATTAAGATATTGGCTTTTAGGCTTTTAAATTTCACATTATTTTCATTAGGCATTATTAAAGCCTTTTATACTAACTTTAGGATACAAAGGTTTAGTTTTTAGTTTTTTGGTTTTTTTTTTTAAGATTTTATTTTTAAGGACTCTCTACACCCCACATGGGGCTTGAACTCACAACCCTGAGATCAAGAGTCACATGCTCTACTGACTGAGCCAGCCAAGCACCTCAAAGGTTTAGTTTCTTTTGAAGATAAACTATGTTGTTGACAAAAAATAAGTCATGGTCCTTGCCCTTAAAAGAACCTAAGTCTCGCAGAAGGAAATATTGCAGTAATTGCAATAAAGGTTGCATGTTCTGGGATTGTGCAGGGCATAGAGGAGTACACCAGGGGATATAGTCCTTCCTGGGGACAGTCGGGGGTTAGGAAATCACCTCATGGAAGAGGTGATTGTGTTGACTTTTGAGGAAGATGAATTAGGCCAAGTGTGAGCAAAGGCAAATAAGGGACGCCTGGGTGGCTCAGTCAGTTAAGCGTCTGCCTTCGGCTCAGGTCATGATCCCAAAGTCCTGGGATCGAGTCCCACATCGGGCTCCCTGCTCTGCGGGGAGCTTGCTTCTCCCTCTGCCTCTGCCTCTCTCTCTCTCTGTCTCTCATGAATAAATAAAAATCTTTAAAAAAAATAAGAAATGGCAGAGAACCTTTGGGAAATTGCAGGTATGGCTGGAGAGTGATTTGTAGAGAGACAATTTAGAAGACGGTTGCATAGTCTGGGTGAGAGATGAAGCTCTTTAAAGTACGACACTGTATGTTGCATTCCTTATTCTTCAGGATGCCCTGAAAGAATTTTCACAATTGAATGACGTGGTAGAATGAATTTTTGGCAGAGATTGTTGCTGTGTCATCATTTTAATTCACTGTTTCATAGTTCCCATAGAGGCATAATCATGTATGATTATGTACAGAGATATTTTTGATGTCTTCCTCTTATAGCCATCAGAGTACTTATTTTTGAAGTGTTTTATTTCTCATGCTCCTTTCAGCACCTCTTCCCTTTTTTTTAGTGTACTTAATAAATATTTTACTTAAAAAATTCAGTAAACTCGCCAGGTTCAAGATTTGGAAAATAAAAACATAGAAAGTAAAAGCTTCTTCCATCCCTGTGTGCTCTCCTCTCTCCAAGGTCACTACCAATGTTACTTGTCTTACATATCCTCCCAGGGATAGTCTTGGCATGTATGATACCTATGCATGTTCTTGCCTAAGTGTCGAGTTATCTGTTCTCTAGTTTTGCCAAACATGTAACTTAACATAGTATTGTAGATTTTCATGCTTGTGCAGATTTCTTCTCTTTTTACATAGACTTAATGTATGGGAATGTAATCTGAAAACTAAACTAAAAAGCTAATCCTCTTTTTTAAACGACTTTCCAAAAACTACAGTATGTGAAGCTTGATTAAACTTAACCAGTATTAATATCCCAGCTAGTTTATTAACTTTGGTAAGACAGTGCCAAATCTTAAATGCCTAATGATAAAGTGCCCAGCTCACTCTTTTGCACATGTTTAAAGCTGTATAAATATTTTATCATGACTATGGTAATCGTTTTTCTTCTCTTTGTAGACAGGGAGATTTGAAAAAGAAGAAAAAGAAAAAGAAGGGTAAGGATTTTTTTTCTTTTTTTATCTTTAGATTTTACAAGATAAAAGTTTGAGTTTAGCCCAATATAAAAATCTTCAGACAAAAATACCGTTCTCTGTGCTGTCGTTGAACATTGACTTTTGTCTTGACTATAAATTATTTTTTTTTACTTTAAAGACTATAGCTCTAGAGAGATTGAGTGCCTGAATTCAGATTGTTGCTCTAGTTAACATTGCTCTTTTGCTGTGACTGTGAACAGATTACTTAGTGTACCTGCCTGAGTTTTTCATTTATAAAATGGAATGTGATAGTTATATACCTCATAAGATTAAATGAGATACCACATGTAAAGATCTCAGAATGATGCCTGGCACATAGTAAGCCCTTTATTCATTAGGCTGCTTTCAGCTACAAACTGAACTCCATCAAACTGGCTGTTTATGAAAATGGCTGTGTATAGGAAAGGTTGACTGATCTAGAAGTTGTATCTCTTTGTTCATCTGTATACAAAACTGAATCCCATTAGAGTCATGTTTGTTAGCAACGGTCTGGGCTTGTCTTTCTTTTTTTTTTTAAGATTTATTTTAGAGAGTGCATGTAGGGGTTGGGCGGGGCAGGGGCAGAGGGAGAGGGAGAGAGAGTCCCAAGCAGACTCCATGCTGAGCACGGAGTGCAACACGAGGCTCAATCTTACGACCCCAAGATCATGACCTGAGCCGAAACCAAAAGTTGGATGCTCAACTGACTGCGCCACCCAGGCACCTCTGGGGCTTGTCATTTATATCCAGCAGTTCAAAGAGGGCCTTTCTGCAGTTATCATGTCTCTCCCATTAATCTCATGGGCCAACATAGGTGATTGTCCAAGCCTGAACCATTAACCAGGAGAATGATGTGCATTGATTGGCTTAGGCTGTGTTCTTAATTCCTGGCAAAAGTGGGTAAAATTACCATGTTTGGCTTCATCTAGTCAGAGGTTATCCCTGGAGCCACCTACCTGTTCCTGAGTCTGGGAAATCTGTGGTATAAATCAGATTCATTCATCTGTCTTTCCTTCTTTCCTTCTTTCTTTCGTTTATTAGGCTCCATGCCCAACATGGGTCTCGAACTCACAAACCTGAGGTTGAGTCGCATGCTAAGTATTTGTTTTATATATCAGTAATACTGCAAGGGAACAGCTGATAAGTACAGGTAGCATTAACCTGCAATATCACTTTTCTATTTTTTGTGGTTTCCAGATGAGTATTTTTTTAAAACTTAAAAGCAATATATGCTCATACTAAGAACAAACAAAACTTCTGTCATTATACAATGGCAATAAAGCATGGAAAATTCCCTACCCGAAATTCATACTTCTAGAGATAATTACAATATAACTTTTTTGTATATAGGAACATACATTATTACACATTTACATGCTCAGTCAATAAAAGTTTTTACAAAATTGATATGAACAGTGTCTTCAGGATAATTTGTTTTAATCTTCTACTTTAAACTGTATCATGCAGACATTTCTCCAAATTATTAAATATGGATGTACTTTTTAACCGATAGCTATAGCTTCTCTTTTTTTTTTTTTTTTTTAAGATTTATTTATTTATTTGTCGGGGCGGGGCAGGGAGGAGAGAGGGAGAGCATGCGCACAAGCAGGGGGAGCGGTAGGCAGTGGGAGAAGCAGACTCCCCGCTGAGCCAGGAGCCTGATGTGGGACTCAGTCCCAGAACCCTGGGATCATGACCTGAGCCACCCAAGTGTCCCAATAGGTATAGTTGCTTATAGTGTGGGCATACTGTAATTTATTTAATCATTCTCTTACTGATAGACACTTAAGTTAGTTTATTATTTTAAAGAATACCATAGAGAATATCCTTTTTTTTTTTTAAGATTTATTTATTTATTTTAGAGAGAGAGTGCAAGCGGGGGTGGGGGGTAGTGAGAAAAGGAGACTTCCCACTTTTCATGGAGCCCAGTGTGGAATTCAGTCCCACAATCCTGAGATCATGACCTGAGCTGACATCAAGAATCAGACACTCAACTGATTGAGCCACCCAGGCGCCCCATGTTCTTATATATAAGTTTGTGTCTTCTTTTTTTTTTTTAAGATTTTATTTATTTGACAGAGCATAAGCAGAGGGAGAGAGAGGGAGAAGCAGGCTCCCCGCTAAGCAGGGAACCTGATGCGGGACTCGATCCCAGGACCCTGGGATCATGACCTGGGCTGATCTGGCCGCTTAACTGACTGAGCCACCCAGGCATCCCTATAACTTTGTGTCTTATGGGTGTCTGCAGGATAAATTTCTAGAAGTATTAATTTTGACTAGTTCTGCCAAATTAAATTGCTCTCTACAAAGGCTATACCATTGTACAGTTCTGCCATAGTGTTTGGTTGTTTCTCACTATCTCATCAATACTGGGTATTGTTACTGCTTTTAATATTTGTTAGTTTGATAGAATTTTGCTACCTTTTTCATTTATAATTAGTGAGGTGGAACATTTTTTCACATGATTAAGGACTTCTGTTTCTCCTGGCTTACCCTAATCACAGCAGTACCCATTTTTGTTTGCATGATTTATCTATTGATTTTTTTTTTTTTTAAGATTTTATTTATTTATTTGACACACAGAGAGATAGCGAGAGAGAGAGAGAGGGAGAGAGCACAAGTAGGGGGAGCGACAGGCAGAGGGAGAAGCAGGCTTCCTGCATGAGCAGGGAGCCCGATGTGGGGCTCGATCCCAGGACCCTGGGATCATGACCTGAGCCGAAGGCAGCGGTTTAACCAACTGAGCCACCCAGGCGCCCTTATCTATTGATTATTAAGACCTCTTTCTATATTAAGAATATCAGTCCACTCTGTTATATAGTATGCAAATATTTTTTTGTTATTTCTCTTAAAAATGTATCTCTTACCAAATGAAATTAAACATTTTTTATATAGGGGCACCTGGCTGGCTTAGTCAGAACTCCTGATCTTAGGGTTGTTTGAGCCTCATGTTAGGTACAGAGATTACTTAAAAATAAATAAAACTTAAAAAAAAATTTTTTTTAATACATATGTGAAATCTTTTCCTTTATAGCTTCTGAAATTTGTATCATGCTTAATAAGGTCTTTTCCCTGGCTAGATTATACAAATAAAACTTTCTCAGATGAACTTATTTCAGTTTTAATGTTATTTATTCCCAGGCCTTGGACACATTCTTTAAGCAAACTATCTTGAAACCATTATAGACATATCTCATTTCTTTAACACTTATTACACAGGAAAACTGCCTAAGAATTATGACCCAAAGGTGACCCCAGATCCAGAAAGATGGCTACCAATGCGAGAACGTTCTTACTACCGGGGGAGAAAGAAGGGTAAAAAGAAGGATCAGATTGGAAAAGGGACCCAGGGAGCAACTGCAGGAGCTTCATCTGAACTGTAAGTCGTTGCTGCTCAGTTGAAGTCACTCAGAGCATAGGTTGATTCTTTCTCACATGGACTCAGGATCATTAGTAAGAATTTTTAAAATATATTTCAAGTATAAGGAATACAGTCAGATATCTTTATTAAGTGTTTTGCCAATATGCTTATTGTAAAGGAAAGAAAATTTGGTTTGATTATATTGTAAATATTAGGATTATAGAATTGTATCGTAAATATTAGGATTCCAGTATCTTCAAAAGGAACCTAAATACACTGAGTCATTCAGCTGAGTATAAAGAACAATAGATACTATAAATAAGATGATTAGGAAGAAGTATTAAAAATGTTACTGAAGTTATTCTTACATTGTAGGATTATGAGTCATTTAAATTTTTTTTTCCTACACTTTCTAAAAATTGGCGTGAACCATATATTACTTTTTCTTTGTAAAGCAGTAAATGTTGTATTTAGAAGAAAAATGGATAGGAAGTTGGGGAGCCCACTTTAAAAGAAACAATATGTGTGGGAGATTGTTAGGAGTAGAAAGTGAAATCCACGTACATGTGTTTTTATAGTTTTTTCCTTTGTTGAATATATGAATGACCAGCACTCTCCTGATCTGATTTCAGGGATGCCAGTAAAACTGTGAGCAGCCCACCAACCTCCCCAAGACCCGGCAGCGCAGCAACAGCATCTGCATCTACAAGTAATATCATACCCCCAAGACACCAGAAACCTGCAGGGGCTCCAGCAACAAAAAAGAAACAGCAGCAGAAAAAGAAGAAAGGAGGAAAAGGTGGCTGGTGATTAGAACATTCTTGTTTGCAGGGTATTTTTAGTCTCACTGACACTAAGAACATAATAAAGGTAACACAGCAAGAAGCACAGAGCTACTCCCTTTCCCATCCCCACATTTTCATGAAATGATTTTCTTGTGTGTTGTCACACAGGAAAATATCTTCCTCAACCTCTGCCTAGTCAGATTTGGCCTGCTTGTACCACCTAGCTTTGCACAGATGATAAGGACTCAAAATAATGGGGCATTTTCCCACCTTGATCTCTGTTGCATTCTTTCTCTTTGTGTGCTGTGATCTGGTGTTTTTTCAAAGTTTCACAAACAAGGCATGTTACCCAAAGTTTCCTAGGATTTAAACAGAACCTACTTCTCTTTAAACTCGAGTCCGAAGATAACTTGTTCCTAGCAAATCCCACTTTAAATTATGTCTTAGGAGGCCTTAGGAGACTGAAAGTGGAATCTTCTGAGCGTTCCAAATATCTGCTTAGAAATATCATGTGATAAAAGGGACCTTATTAATACACTGGTGTTCTTCACTTCGTTACATGAATGACCACAGGAAAACTAAAGTAAATGTCATGATCAATTTTAACTATAAATTCTCTGTCGTGTGATCCTGGAGTATGGGATACTATATATATGTAGTAACGAAATGTGTGTGTATGTACATATACACACACATATATATGTAAATTAGGACTCCTTTGCACCCTGTATTGTTTTCAGATTATGATGACATTATGCTGATTTAGCACTATTAACTCAAGGAAAATGTATCAATGTTGTAAGAAGTTGACTCTTAGACCCAGTGTTCTGAAGTCAGATGGGTTTGGAGTGTCTCAGTCAGAAAGATTTAATGGCCCTGTCAAGAACGTGAACATTGACTTCTGAGGTAGAGAGGAAATCCTTCAGAGTTCAGTAGTGGGCAGTATTAGAACTTAACTGTTTGGCCCAGTTAATAGATACTAAAATGACTCACCTTTGTCATTTGGGGTACAACTATTCATTACCCTTCTCAAAGTAATGAAGTATTGTACAGTCTGGTATCAGTGTTGCTCTGGTCTTCCTTGCTTGCAAGCCACTTTCCCATTGAACAGCTGTGAGACAGGCACACTGGGATGCCACCTTTGTTAGTATTCATTTTGTGCTGCCCAAGATAGCATTGAATTTAGACTTTGAGTATTTCCTTGTGATCATATTACTTTGTCCTTTTTAATAAAGTGCTGCTGTGTTTGACTCTGAACATATCTATTGAAACTTCTTCAAAGGTATTTTTTAAAAGGCTTTCCTCCTTTACAAGAGTAAGAAATGTGGTGCTGCCTAATCAGAATCTGCAGTAACACCTAAACAAGAGACGATCCTCTTATATATGAATGACTTATTATGACATAATACTTTTTGAGCTTAGAGAATAATCTTTTGATAAGAGTATTGTACTTATTCCTTCTGAATATATACCCCATTACAGAAATAATTGTTCGTAAATTTGTTATTTAGGATTCCATTAAATTTCTGTGGTGAAGGATAATCATATTTAGGTTAACTGAGAATTTTGGTGAAAGTTATCCATCGTTGAAAATTTTGACCCAAGGCACCAAGAGTGAAAGTTACATTTCTCTATTTAGTCATTGTAATTACTAGCCATTGTTATTACCAGTCATTACTAAGCAACTGAAACCTCAATTTAAATAAGTTATAATTGTCAATTGAAGTATAAGCATCTACATTAATTTTCTAGTAATTATTTCTTCTTTTGGACAGGTCTTTAATCAAGGACATATACTTTGTGTGTACATTTATAAAAGCCAATATGGATACATCCATTCACTGTGGTACATTTTAAAATAAAATATTCTAGCAGTGAGTATGGATTAAGGTGTTTTGGGTTTTGGCATTTTATTGAGGACTTCCTGGTTGGTATACCTAAGAATTTTTTAGGCTAAATATCTAAAATTGTTTCTTGCCCCTCCCACAAAGCTTCGGACCTAATCTGATGGAACCCGAGAGAATCCATTTGTAACTTCACTGACAGTTCATCATGTTCATATGTGTTTATAAACAAATTGAGTAAACATTTTAACCACAGCATTTTCAAGGCTGCTTGTAAACTGCTAACCTTAAACATTTACATCACTCAAGCCTATTATTCACTGTTCCTTACAAGCCTATCTGAACAGTAGATCTGATGAAAGAGAGTCAGTTTATTGCATTAAGGTAATTTCATTAGATTGTGAAATATATTCTTGAGAGCAGTTTAACAAAATAATAAAAAGAACCATCCCTATACTTTTCAACCAGTTTAAGAAATGTTAACACCACCTTTGAAAAGCCCCTGGGTTACCTAATTTGCTACATACGGGATCATTGTTCGTGACTATTTTGTTTAGTTGTAGTTGTTTAATACCTATCATTACTAGTATCTATGTTCCTGGTGGACTACTAATTTAATCACCAGGTAATTTTGTTTAAATGACATGTAGCGGGAATTTAAAATAAGGGAACTGTTCATGTTTCTTTTTTAATTTTTTTTAAAGATTTTATTTATTTGAGAGAGAGAGAATGAGAGAAAGAGAGCATGAGAGGAGGGAGGGTCAGAGGGAGAGGCGGACTCCCTGCTAAGCAGGGAGCCCAATGTTTCTCTTAAGCATCCTGAATAGCGGCCTCTAGACACTCCTAGTGGAGTTCACACGGGACGGAGGGCGGGAAGATACCCGACTTCACTTTTCAGGCTTGTGATTACTGGCTGGGAGAGGCGGGGAAACCTCTGGGACGCTCTGGACGCTGGCTTCCGAAGTGTGCTTCCGATGGGAGACTCGAGGGCCGGGCGGCACTAGGATGATGTGGGAGTGGTGACACGCTAGGAACTGGGCTGGCATGGAAGGCCTTTCGGAGACACTGCGCCAGCACAAGGGAATCGGGGCCATAGTGCGACCTCCGGAGGAGGGGTCGCCTGGGGCGTTTTCCTACCCGGAAGATCAGTCCCGCGGGTCTCTCCCAACTCCCGCGGCTGGGCCTCCCCACCTCCCTGGGTCAACGCTTCCCCTAGCTCCCTCCGCTATCTCCCCTCCCCCGCCCCGGGCTCGGCGAGTCCGTTGCGCCGCAGACCCCCGCTAGCGGGGGTTAGATGCCCCGCGGCACCCAGCGCGCCGGGGGACTGGCCTCGGCCGCGCAGTTGACCGCGGGTGTTGTTTGCGCCGCGTGGACCTACGTCTCCACCCTTCGCCGTCACGGGGGCCACACCTGCCGGGACCCAAGGCGCCGGGACCCAAGGCCCAGGCTCCAGCTAGCGGGCGCGCGGAAAGAGTGAAGGAAATTGGGGCGGTGGGGATGGAGAAGGGAAAGGTGATGGAGAAGGGGAAGGTGAAGAGGGGGAAGGAGCCAGAGAAAGAGAAAATTCGGGAAAAAGGAAAGGAGGAGAAAGAGAAAGGAAAGGAGAAAGAGAAAAAGAAGGAGGTGGAGAAGGAGAAAATTAAGGGAAAAGAAAAGGGAAAGGAGGAGAAAAGTAACTGTAAAGAGGAGGAAAAGAGGAAAGAGCGGGAGACCGAGAAAGAGAAGGAACAACTTAAGGGAAAAGAAGAGAAAGAGAAGGACAACAGCGCCTTGACGAAGCCCCCGCTGGAGCCGCGGGTAAGGGACGCGTGCCCCGACCCGCTCTCCAAGGCCGCTGGGGGCGGTCAGGCCCGAGCGCCGCCGGCTCTGTTACGTCCGAGGCCCCGACCTGCGCGGGAGGGAATCAGCCCTCCTTTGAGGGCATTTAATCTGTGGATTTGTAAGGAGGTGTGCCAAGCTTCGCAAGACCCGTCGCTAGCCCCTTCTCCCTGTCACCTGGCTTACCCTCACTCCTAACCCGGCCCTGCGTCCACCCTCGGGCGGGGCAGCGGTGATGAAGAAGAGGTCCTGGTTGGTGTGCACGGGGCGGAAGCGGCCCTTCTCGGGCCCAGTCTTTGTGCAGCGCTCAGCGCTGGCGCACACCCCGCCTACAGTGCCGAAACCAGCCCCGAGCCCTCGCCGCCCTCGGGCTCTCCGACTCCTTTCCGTAGTGCAGGGTTCCTGAATTCGTGCAGATGTGTGTGAGGGCTGAACCTTCTCCGTGGTTACTGCTTCCATTGTTTTCCGGCTACCAGCGCCCAGAGGGACGGTCACAAAGTTTTAACTGAGAGGTCTCAGAAACCAGGCACTGCAGTTACAAAAAGGAATACCTATGGTACTATTTATGTGAGGTACCTAGAGTGGTCAGAATCGTAGAGTAGAATTGGTGGTTGCCTGAGGCTGAGGGGAGAGAGAATGGTAGTGACTGCAGTTTCAGTTTTACAAGATGAAGAGTTAGGGAGATGGATGGTGGTGATGGCTGCACAGCATCATGAATGTATTTAATACCACTGAGTTGTATGCTTAATAATGGGTAAGATGGTAAATTTTATATTATGTGTATTTTACCACAGTGAAAAAATTGAGGGGGTGGAGGATAAAAAGAAAGAAAAAACAGGCATTGTTTGGATTAGCTTAATAAGCTTCTTGCTCCTGGAGTTCCTGAGCTCACAGGTGCTTTCTGGTTCTAAACAATTTGAATTTTTTTTTTTTTAAGATTTTATTTATTTGACAGAGAGACAGCGAGAGAGGGAACACAAACAGGGGGAGGGGGAGAGGGAGAAACAGGCTCTCCGCAGAGCGGGAAGCCCAGTGCGGGGCTCTGGGATCATGACCCTTGGGATCATGACCTGAGCCAAAGGTAGAGGCTTAACGACTGAGCCACCCAGGCACCCCTAAACAATTTGAATTAACTGCGATTTGATCTCTGGTAAAGCACAGATTATTATAGATCCATATATTGTTAAAAGAATGACTATTGACAGGGAACTGTGGTGTTCAAAATCACAAATTGTGTCAGAACTTTTGGCTTAACGGTAATCCTAGCTTTCCTTAAGAGATGATAAACATGAGAAAGCATGTATTTTAGCATGTGTTTTGCTAAAAAATAAAATGTAAGCATCAGTGACTGCAGAGTTCCTAGACAGGGTAGAGTAAGGACAGGCATGTGGTTGGAAAGAGAGTAGGGAATTGTTTTTACTCACAATATTTCATAGGATCTCAGATATCATTATTTTAGCACCACTGAGAAAGAAAAAAAAAGTGCCGCCGATCAAAATATGACATACCCAGACACTTGGGTGGCTCAGTCGGTTAAGCATCCCACTCTTGATTTCGGCTCAGGTCATGATCTCAGAGTCCTGAGATCAAGTCCCACCTGGAGCTCTGCACTCAGCCAGAAGTCTTCTTGAGATTCTCTCTCCCTCCCTCTGCCCCTTCCCCTAACCCCACAGCCCGCGCTCTCTTTCTCAAAAAAAAAACAAAACAAAACATGAATTGTAAAACTCTCATTTTGGAGAGGTTAAAATGGGGGAAGGAGTGCATCTTGGAATTGATAAAATATGTTGGGGTAGCCTTAAGTGGGGCCAATGGTAGAGACAGTAAGGGGGACACAATCCACACCCTACAGCCATTTCTTGGGCTCAACTTTGCTTTAAAGCATGCAATTTAAATCATTCTACGAAGTATTCTCTATCAATGAAGTCCTTCTTCCTCACCACCACAGTCCCAGAATGACACTATAATGTTTAGATGCAGATGGGAGGGAATGGGGATGAAGATAGAAAATAACTATGGAGGGGCGCCTGGGTGGCTCAGTCGTTAAGCATCTGCCTTTGGCTCAGGTCATGATCCTAGGGTCCTGGGATCAAGCCCCACATTGGACTCCCTGCTCAGCGAGAAGCCTGCTTGTCCCTCTCCCACTCCCCCCTGCTTGTGTTCCCTCTCTCACTGCATCTCTCTCTGTCAAATAAGTAAATAAAATCTTAAAAAAAAAAAAAGAAAAAGAAAATAACTATGGAAATACCATTTGCTTTGAGCCATCAAGAACTCCAAAAACAGACATGTACTTTTTCTAATTCTGTTATTCAAAAGACAGTTTTCATAAATCATGCTCTCTATACAACCCTATTAGAGCAGATCTTCAAACATCTTACTTTAACATAGATCTTATTTTCAGAAAAAGTGGGATAGTGAAAAAAATTAACTTTCTATTAGAAACCCAGTCTAAATCTAATGTCAATATTTAGTGTTCAAGTACAAATGTAAAAGATTATTATTTCCAAACCAATGTCATTGAAGATAATTACTGGTGTTTTTGTGCATGAGAAACTTCTTCAGTAGGCAGTTTGGGAAATAGAATTGAATTCCCATGGGTAATCTGTCTGTATTGTTGGTCATTTATTACTGTTCACTTTAAATTTTGCACCCTAAAAGCCACTTTTCTGAGCCCTTTGAACGTTTCATACCAGCCTGCCCTTCTTGTCTCTCAATCACTTGTCATAAAAATTTCTAAGTCTGGTATGTTGGCGGAATGCTTCTTTCTAAAGTTTATGTCAAGTTCAACAGGTTTTAACATCAGGTTCTAAAAAAGATGTTCATTTGTGATAGGAACCTGTTTAACAATTTCTATAACCTTAGCCTTTTCATTTAATCATGATACTTATATTAAAAAGTACTCACTTGCCCTAAAGTTTTTTAATCTAGTTAGTGATCCAATTAGGAAAAGAAAACAGATCAATAATATGAGACTTTAGGTGCTTACATGCTGGATGGCATAGTCAGTACATGAACCATAGAGGTCCCAAGATCCCAAACAACAAACTGAATTCTGGAGCAATTCCCAGTGGACATGAACTCAAGAAGCAAAGTGAAGTCTGAAAATTGATCCTGTGATCTATGGCACCTCCTATAAATCCTGATATATATATATATAAATATATGAAGTCTATATTTAATAGATTAATCACCATCATTCTAGTTGGGGGATGGAGGGATGTGGTATGATTAATACCACATAACTAATGGTTGGTTATAAAATACAAACTGTTTGGTACAGTTTGTTCTAGATCTATTAAATTTTTTTTAAGTAAGCTCTATGCCCAACATGGGGCTTGAACTCATGACCCCAAGACCAAGAGTCCCATGCTCTACCAACTGAGCCAGCCAGGTGCTCCTAGACATATTAAATGTTCTGTGAAGTTTTGTTCTGGTTTACAATTTCACAATTATTATTGGGTCCTATCACAGGCAGGCACACTGCCAGGAGCCAGGAAAACAAGGCCCTGGTCGCATAGGTTTATTGATTTGTCTTTTGTTTTCACAGGAGAAAAATAAGCAGATCCTTGTGTTGGGCCTGGATGGAGCAGGAAAAACCAGTGTTCTGCACTCTCTAGCTTTAAACAGAGTCCAGCACAGCGTGGCACCCACCCAAGGTTTCAATGCAGTGTGCATCAACACTGAAGATAGCCAGATGGAGTTTCTGGAGAGTAAGCCCTCTTTCTCATTAGTAACAGGATAGGCTTATCTTGTTATACCTTAAGCCAGCCATACTGTTAGCAACATTGCACCCTTATGAAAAGTGACACTGGGTCAGGTTTTCCTATGCTTTTAGAATGCATATATAGTTTAATAGTGCACTGTGGAGGAAATCACTTTCTATTCTTATTTCCTCCTTTTTTCAGGGCTGGCATACAAGGGAGCTGCAAGGAAGACTATAGCACCCCCTCCTATAATAGCCTCTCTTTTCCCTTACTACCCCCAATAAACATTCAATCTAAGTAAATACAACATAATTCCTTCTCTGCAAATGCAACTATAAACAAGCCCCAAACCTCTTTTTGTAACCAGAGGGCAGCCCAGAAGTCTCTACGCTAAAGTAGTAATGGAGTCACCCCCTCTCTAAATATTGCTATTCCCCAAAGTTGCATTAGATTCTGTTCTTTACATTCTCTCCTTGGATGATTTCCTCCATCCTGTTGGCCTTAAATACTGTCTCTATGCTAATGACTCCCAAATTTATCTATCCAGCCCAAGCATATCCAAATGTCATCTGACATCTTCACCTGGATATCTAATTTGGACTCTCAAACCTAGAATGGTCAAAACAAAGTGCTTCATTTATCTCCATAACTGTTGCTTTCCCTATAATCTACTGCTCAGTAAATGGTTCCTCACCTATCATGTTACTCAAGCCAGAAAATTAGGAGTCACTCTTAATGTCTCCTTTTGCACCCCAACTCCAGTCCACAAATAAAACACTATGAATTTTTCTACCTCTAAACAAAGCTTGAATTCATCAGCTATATCATTTCCTACTGCACCTATTTCAGTTGGAACCTACACCGTCTCTCCCTTAGATTACTGTAATCACCTTTTTATTTTTGCTTTCATCCAGTTACAAAAAGAAAATATGGGCAGAGAAATTGGTCAACGTGTAGGCAAATCTTTCAGCTAACAACAAAATCAGGAATAGAGGTTTTAATTTGTTCAGAAGCTCTAAAAGAAATAATGATTTTAACCAAATAGATAGCTAAGAAAATAGTCTCAAAATATAGAAAGTGAAAAGAAAGGAAGGAAGGAACAAAGGAATGAAAAGAAAGGGAGAATCCAACTAGAGAAAAAAATAGACATATCTACCATTGGAGTGAGGGATTTCAACATATTGTCAATTATTAATAGAATCAAAGAGGAAAAAAATCAGCAAAGATACAGAGAATTTGAACACAGTCAACAAGTTTCATCCAATGGACAATATAAGATTGTTCAATTAGACAATTTTATCTACATCCCAAAGCTAAAATATGTGTTCTTCTCAAGGACTCATGGAACATTTACCAAAATTGACCACCTGGTGGACTATACAGCAAGTGTTAACAAATTTTTGAGAGAAGGGGCATCATACAAACCATGTTCTTTGAATACATTGCAATTAAGTTAGAAGTTAATAACAAAAAGATAAAAATCCCTATATAGGTGAAATGTCATGATGTCACAAAAAAGTTGAGGAACAACCCAAATGTTCATTCATGCTTAAACTAAATATGTTAAAACCATATGAATTACTTAGAAGATTACACAACATTCTTTTAAAAAGTGAATAACACAAAATACTTTAGGGAATTAGTCTAGCTCTGTAAAAGGAAAACAAAGGACAGACAAATCGAGACACTTTCCCAGTAGTATTTTAAATGTTTTTGTTAAATTCCTAAAACAAAGGTCTTCAAACTTTTTCTGTAAAGGGCTAGGTAGTAAATAATTTAGGCTTTGGAGGCCTCATGGTCTCTATGTAGCTACTAAACTCGGTTGTAGTTTGGAAGCAGCCATAGACAATATGTGAACAAGTCCACGTCTATGTTCTTATAAACAGTTATTGGAGACACTGAAATCCAAATGTGATATAATGTTCCTGTGTCATGAAATGTTATTCTTTCTCTTTTTTTCCCCCCAACATTTAAAAATGTAAAATCCATTCTTTGTTCCTGGGCTGTACAAAAATAGGCAGTGGGCCAGATTTAGACTGTGGGCCATAGTTGCCAGCCTCGTTCTAGGAGAAAAATAAAAACTAAATTCATTGTGTATATATTATTATCATTACCAGTAAGTTTCTTCTGGGGAGAATCAGCAGAATGAAATAATCCAAAGGCATTTTTTTTCTGAGGCAAGTATTCTTAAATGCCCACCGGATCCTATTAAATCTTAGTGCAACGTTAAGAGGAGAAATTAGTTCTGGGGTTTTGACAAAGGAAAAAGATGGTGCAAGTGAGGCTGGCCAGTGAATTCAGTCTATTTAAAACTTATTTTGGAGAAAGGTGTGTTTTAACCTCTCACCCTGAATTATTTTAGTAACATATTCCCATTTTCTGAGCTTAAGTGATAAGCAGTGGCCCCCATGGCCGCTATGAGTTACAGATCAGGGGGTATCCACTGTATCCACTGTAGTGGATCTAGTGTCTTTATGCTGAGTCTTTGTGTCCCAGAATGATTGAACCACTTATGGAGGGTAAATATTCCCACCAGCCATTCTCCTAGGAACATGTCTCTGGCCATTCTCAGAATTGGGTACACTCTAACACAGTGGCATTTTATCAGAACACCTGCCCAATGTTTGGAAATTATCTAAAAGTGCCTTTCCTCAGTGGATGCTTCTGCAATGTTTTTTGGTGTCTTCTTTCTCTACTCTTCTCTGTAGTTGGTGGCAGTGAACCTTTCCGTTCCTACTGGGAAATGTACCTGTCCAGAGGATTGCTGCTAATCTTTGTGGTGGATTCAGCCGATCACAACAGATTACCTGAAGCCAAGAAACACCTTCATCAATTAATCGGAACAAACCCAATCCTTCCTCTGGTTGTGTTTGCAAACAAACAGGTAAGAATTTGGGCAAATACAAATTTTACTCAATAATTTTATTATTACTAAAAGAAATAGAATTGTCTACTTTTAATAGCTAGATATTTAAAAATATGCTGTATGTTCAGTTTAGTTTATACTTATAAGATCTCCTAGATTATAAACTCCTTGAGAATAAAGACCATCATTCATCTTTGTGTCCCTTAAACTGAACAAGCACAGTAGAAATTCAACAAATATGCATTGAATTTAATTCAATAAACATTTACTCATGGTTGAATTGATTTCAACAAAATATTTGAGTGTCTACCATACATAAAGAAATAGTTTGCTTTAGATCACTTAGCCTGACCTGAATTTATTTCACATACATAAAAAATATTAAACAACCATGGAGAAATTGGAACCCTGTACAGTGTCATTGGGAATGTAAAATGGTGCAGCCACTTTAGAAAACAGCATGGCAGTTCCTTAAAAAATTAAAAATGGAGGGCGCCTGGGTGGCTCAGTTGGTTAAGCGACTGCCTTCGGCTCAGGTCATGATCCTGGAGTCCCAGGATCGAGTCCCACATCGGGCTCCCTGCTCAGCAGGGAGTCTGCTTCTCCCTCTGACCCTCTTCCCTCTCGTGCTTTCTATCTCTCATTCTCTCTCTCTCTCTCAAATAAATAAATAAAATCTTTAAAAAAAAAAAAATTAAAAATGGAACTCACATATGATCCAACAATTCCACGTCTGGGTATATACTCAAAAGAATTGAAAGCAGGAACTCAAACAGATACTCATACATCCATGTTCACAGCAGAATTGTTCACAATAGTCAAAAGGTAGAAGTAACCCAAGTGTCCCTCCGTGGATGAATGGATAAACAAAACGTGATATATACATACAATGGAGTATCATTCAGCCTTACAAAAGGAAATTCTGACACATGTTGTGATATGGATAAACCTTAAGGACATTATGCTAAGAGAAATAAGCCAGCAATGAAACAACTAATATTGTATAATTCCACGTTCATGAGGTACCTAGAATTGTCAAATTCATAGAGACAGAAAGTAGATTTGAGGTTACTGGAGAATGGAAGGAGAGGAGAAGGGTCACTGTTCAATGCGCACAGAGTTTATATTGGTGATGGTTGCCTTGGGTTGGGGGAAGGAGAAATGGGAGTTATTGCTTTGTGGGTACAGAGTTTCAGTTTTGCAAGATGAAAAGACTTCTGGAGGTGGATGGTTGCACAACAGTGTGAATGTACTGAACTGTACACTCATACATGATTAAGATGGTAAATTTTGTTATGTGTATTTTACCACAATAAAAAAAGTTAAAAAAATTAAACATCTATAGTATTGTAATACTAAAGCCCCTCCTTCAATTGCTAAAATTGCCAATCATTAGGGAACTTGATTCTTCCACTACTTCTAAGGGTGAATGCTTATGGCAGTAAACTAAGTAGTTAACAAATGATGACCTAAAGGAGGAGCCTATGTTACAGTTCAGCATGGAAGCTAGTCCTGCAGATTATATTGAAAAGAAAGGCTGGAGCTTTTGTTTTGTTTTGTTTTGAACTTCAGCATCTTAAATACCACAAACTACAAAGACCATGGTACATGTAAGTGAGCTATATGGTATTCCATTGCATGAATATACCATAATTTTACCGTTTTCCTGCTGGGTGTTTGGGTTATTTCCAGTTGTTTATTGTTCTAAACAGTGCCGCAGTGAATCTTCATGTATGTGTCTCCTTGTAGATGTGTATCAACATTTCTCTAGTGCATACACCTAAGAGAGGAATTGCTAGGTTTCTGGATTTGTACGTATTCAGTTTTACTAGATCAGGGGTGCATATATCCCTTTGAATTAGTGTTTTCTTATTCTTTGGGAAAATACCAGTAGTGTGATTACTAGATTATAGGGTAGTTCTTTTTTTTTTTTTTATTTTTTTTAAGTAAACTCTACACCCAGTGTGGGGCGCGAACTCATGACTTTGATCAAGGGTCACATGCTCTACTGACTGAGCCAGCCAGACGTCCCAGGGTAGTTCTGTTTTTAATCTTTGGAGGAACTGTTTTCCACAATGGCTGCACCAGTTTACATTCCCACCAACAGTGCACGAGGGTTCCTTTTTTTCCACATCCTCACCAACACTTGTTATTTCTTGTGGGTTTGATTTTAGCCGTTCTGAAATGTGTGAGGTGATAACTCATTGTGGTTTTGATTTGCATTTCCCTGATGATGAGTGATTTGAGCATCTTTTCATGTGTCTGTTGGCCATTTGTATGTCTTCTTTAGAAAATGTCTGTTCATGTCTTCTGTCCGTTTTTTAATTGGATTATTTGTTTTTTGTGTGTGTGTTTTGAGTTGTATAAGTTCTTTATATATTTTGGATCCTAATTCTTTATTGGATATGTCATTTGTGAATATCTTCTCCCATTCAGTAGCTTGTCTTTTAATTTTGTTGGTTGTTTTTTGTTTGGTTTTTGTTGTGGAGAAGCTTTTTATTTTCATATACTTCCAATAGTTTATTTTTGCTTTTGTTTCCCTTGCCTCAGCAGACATATCTAGAAAGATGTTGCTATGACCAGTTTTAGAGAAATTACTGCCTGTGTCTCTTCTAGAATTTTTATGGTTTCAGATCTCACATTTAAGTCCTTAATCCATTTTTAGTTTGTTTTCATTATTGTGTAAGAAAATGGTCCAGTTTCATTCTTTTGCATGTTGCTGTCCTGTTTTCCCAACACCACTTGTTTTTCCCATTACATATTCTTGCTTCCTTTGTCCTAGCTTAATTGACCATATAATTGTGAGTTTATTTCTGGGCTTTGTACTCTGTTCTGTTGATCTGTGTGTCTGTTTTTGTGCCAGTACCATACTGTTTTGATTACTACAGCTTTGTAATATAACTTGAAGTCTAGAATTGTGCTACCTCCAGTTTTGTTTTTCTTTTTCAAGATTGCTTTGGCTTTTTGGGGTCTTTTTTGGTTTTATACAAATTTTTGGATTGTTTGTTCTAGTTCTGTGAAAAATGCTGTTGGTATTTTGATAGCTATTGCATTAAATCTGTATATTGCTATGGGTTGTATAGACATTTTAACGATCTTTGTTCTTTCAATCCATGAGCATGGGATGTCTTTCCATTTCCTTGTGTTGTCTTCAATTTCTTTCAACAAAGTTTCATAGTTTTCAGAATACACGTCTTTTGCCTCCTTGGTTAGGTTTATTCCTAGGCATTTTATTATTTTTGGTGCCATTATAAATGAGATTTTTTCTTAATTTCTCTTTCTGCTGCTTCATTATTAGCATATAGAAATGCAACAGATTTCTGTACATTGATTTTGTATCTTGCAAATTTACTGAATTCATTTATCAGTTCTAGTAGTTTTTTGGTGGAGTCTTTAGGGTTTTCTATAATAGTGCCATGTCATATGCAAATAGTGAAAGTTTGACTTCTTCCTTACTAACCCAAATTACTTGCTAAATTTCTTGGCTGATTGCTGTGGCTAGGACTTCTAGTACTATGTTGAATAATAGTGGTGAGAGTGGACATCCTTGTCTTGTTCCTTACCTTAGGGGAGAACTCTCAGTTTTTCCTCATTAAGTATGATGTTAGCTCAGGGTTTTTCATATAAGGTCTTTATTATGTTGAGGTATGTTCTCTCTAAACCTACTTTGTGGACGGTTTTTTATCATGAGTGGATTAATTACACTGTCAAATGCTTTTTCTGCAACTATTGAAATGATCATATGGTTTTTATCCTTTCTTTTATTGATGTGATGTATCATGTTGCTTGATTTGCAAATATTGAACCACTCTAGCATCCCAGGAATAAATCCCACTTAATCGTGGTGAATATATTTTTTAATGTATTGTTGGATTCTGTTTGCTAATATTTTGTCGAGGATTTTTGCATCTATGTTCATCAGAGATATTGGCTTGTAGTTCTCTTTTTTGTGGTGTCTTTCTCTGGTTTTGGTATCAGTGTAATGCTGGCCTCATAGAATGAATTTGGAAATTTTCCTGTTTTCTGAAATATTTTGAGAAGAATAGGTATTAACTCTTCCTTAAATGTTTGGTAGAATTCACCTGTGAAGCCATATGGTCCTGGACTTTTTTTTGTTGGGAGTTTTTTGATTACTGATTTGATTTCATTGCTGGTATTGGTCTGTTCAAATTTTTATTTCTTCCTGATTCAGTTTTGGGAGTTATATGTTTCTAGGAATTTATCCATTTCTTGTAGGTTGTCCAATTTGTTGGCATATAATTTTTCATGACATTCTTTTACAATCATTAGTATTTGTGTGGTGTCAGCTGTTATTTCTCCTCTTGTTTTTTATTTTGTTTGAGTTCTCTCTCTCCCTCTCTCTTTATGAGTCTGGCTAAAGGTTTATCAATTTTGTTAATCTTTTCACAGAACCAGCTTCTGGTTTCATTGATCTGTTCTATTGGTTTTTGTTTTGTTTTGGTTTGGTTTTGTTTGTTTGTTTTTTTTTTTTTTTAGTGTCCATGTCATTTATTTCTGTTCCAGTCTTTATTATTTCCTTCCTTCTGCTAGTTTGCAGTTTTGTTCTTTTTAAAGCTCCTTTATGTGTACAGGTAGTTTGTTTATCCGAGATTTTTCTTGCTTCTTGAGGTGGGCCTGTGTTGCTATAAACTTCCCTCTTAGAACTGCCTTTGCTGTGTCCCAAACATTTTTGACCGTTGTGTTTTCATTTTCATTTTTCTCCATGTAATTTTTTATTTCTTGGTTGACCCACTCATTTTTAGTAGCATGTTATTTAGCCTCCATCTATTTGTGCTCTTTCCAGATTTTTTTTTTCTTGTGGTTGATATCTAGTTTCATAGCATTGTGATCACAAAAGATGCATGGTGGGCAAGTGAGAGTGAGAGAGAGAGAGCGCGCACGAGCATGAGTGGGGGGAGGGGCAGAGGGAGAAACAAACTCCCTGCTAGCAGGAACCCGAGGTGGGGCTCCATTCTAGGACTCCGGGATCATGACCTGAGCCAAAGGCTAATGCCCCTTCTTCTTCTTCTTCTTTTTTTAAAGTAGACTCTACATCCAATGTGGGGCTCCACCTCATGAACCTGTGATCAAGAGTTCCATGCTCTAATGACTGAGCCAGCCAGGCACCCCTATCCCTAATGTGCTTTTATCACTACAAGGAAGCCCTCTTTTTATTGAACATTCTCCTTGTATTTTCTTCCTCTCCAATTCTATCAGTGAATTTATTACCTTGAGACATTGTACACAGGTTACTGGATCCATTAACACTGTTCAAAAGTTACTCCAGGCTCTATGGGGTACCTGGGTGGCTCAGTCGTTAAGAGTCTGCCTTTGGCTCTGGGTGGCTCAGTCGTTAAGGGTCTGCCTTCGGCTCAGGTCATAATCCCAGGGTCCTGGGATCGAGCCCCTCATCGGGCTCCCTGCTCGGCGGGAAGCCTGCTTCTCCCTCTCCCACTCTCCCTGCTGTGCCTCTCTCTGTCAAATAAATAAATAAATAAAATCTTAAAAAAAAATTGTTACTCCAGGCTCTAAGAATAAATGAATTCTGATCTCAGACAGGCAATATATTGGGATGACCAACATCTAGAAATGTAACCAACTGCAGCCAGATACCACCAGAAACATTTTTCTAGATATGTCTCCTGAGGCAAGGGAAATAAAAGCAAAAATAAACTTTTGGGACTACATAAAAATAAAAAGCTTCTGCACATCAAAGGAATCCATCAACAAAACAAAAAGGCAAGGAACGCCTCCGTGGTTCAGTTGGCTTAAGATCCTCAGGGTCTGTGGAATGGAGCCCCGAAATGACTTCCTGCTCAGTGGGGAGCCTACTTCTCCCTCTTCTCTGCTGCTCCCCCTGATCATGCTCTCTCTTGCTATTTCTCTCTCTCCCAAATAAATAAATAAAATCTTTTTTAAAAAAGGCAAATAGTGATTGGGAAAAATATTTGCAAATGATATATCTGATAAGGATTTAATATCCAAAATGTGTAGAGAACTTACACAAGTCAACATTCAAAAAACAAATAATCCAATTTAAAAATAGGTAGAAGATACGATGAACAGACATTTCTCCAAAGAAGACATACAGATGTCCAACAGACACATGAGAAAGACGCTCAACACCATTAATCATCAACAAAATGCAAATCGAAACCACAATGAGATATCACTTTACACCTGTCAGAATGGCTAGAATCAAAAAGAAAAGAAATAAGTGTTGGTAAGGATGTGAAAAAAGGACCCTTGTGCATTCATTGCTGACAGAAAGTAAATTGGTATAGGCACTGTGGAAAATAGTATGGTGGGTCCTCATAAAATTAAAAACAGAAATACCATGTGATCCAATAATTCCATTACTAAGTATTTACCCAAAATACAAAAAAAACTAAAAACAAAAACACCAATTTGAAAAGGTATATGCATCCCTGTGTTTATTGCAGCATTATTTACAGTAGCCAAGATAAGGAAGCAACCCGAGTGTCCATCAACAGGTAAATGGATAAAGAAGATGTAGTATATCTACATATTTTGGAATATTACTCACCATAAAAAAGAATGAGATCTTGCCATTTGTGAGAACAGGGGTGGACCTGAGGGTATTATGCTAAGTGAAATGAGACAAATACCATATGATTTCACTTACATGTGGAATCTAGACAACAAAAGAACAAACAAATAAAAAGGAGAAATAGACCCATAAATATAGAGAACAAACTGATGGTTACCAGAGGGGAAAGTGGTGGAGGGATGGGCAAAAAGGAGTGAAAGGGAATGGGAGATACAGGCTTCCAGTTATGGAATGAATAGGTCACAGGGATGAAAGGTACAGTGTATATAGTGGTATATGCTGAATATAATCAATGGTATCAAATAGCATTGTATGGTGAGAGATGGTAGCTACACTTATGGTGAGCATAGAATAACATATAGAGTTGTCAAATTACTGTGTTGTACACCGAAAACTAATGTAATATTGTACGTCAACTATACTTCAATAAAAAAAATTGATCCTATTGAATATGATTTTGGATAAATAAAAAAGAAATGGAAAAACAAAAATAGAAGCAGATTGACCAAAGTGTTTGTAAAACTGATTAAGGTATAGAATGGCTTAATTTCATTCTGAAAATTCTTTCTTGATGATAGCTCGTAACTGCTGGTATAATTCTGCTGCCCTTTATTTTTCTCTCATTTTTTTTTGTAAGTAATCTCTATACCCAATATGGGGCTCAAACTCACAACCCCAAGATCAGGAGTTGTACCAACTAAGCCAGCCAGATGCCCCATTGCTGATGTAATTCTGATTAAAAAAGACAAACACTGGGGTCATAATAAGGGGGTCACAATATCCTTCACATTAAAACAGAGGTGGAATCATTGAGAGCAATAAATGAGAATAATAAATGTATCTATCCAAAAGGATTGCAAAATAACCAGCTTTTTCCTATCCTTTTTCTATTCTGGGTGAAGGATCTTGAAGCAGCCTATCGTATTACAGATATCCATGAAGCTTTGGCATTGTCTGAGGTGGGAAATGACAGGAAGATGTTCTTGTTTGGAACCCAAGTGACTGAGAACGGCTCAGAAATACCCTCCGTCATGCAAGATGCCAAAGACTTGATTGCACACCTGGCTGCAGATATGCAGTGACCACGCCCAGGCCCGCTGTGCAGCTGTCAATCTAAATCTCACTAGGGAGTGTTGAGTGACAGGTTTGAAGCCAAAGGTTTCCACTGTCAAATAAAAAATAAGCCATTTCCTATTTTCTTAATGCATGACATATATAGAAAGATAATGTTAATTGATTAAGAGCCTCTCTTTGCTTAGATTTTAAACTTTAAAAATATTGGTAAAATAATATATTCAGGGGGGATTTGGATTTTCATCAACAAAATTAAAGTGAACATTAGTAAGCATTCAAACCATTTGCAGTTTTTGATGACAGGAGATTTATATTAAAATATTTTAATAAACTACCTCTTTTCAAGTAAAAATCTAGGTGTCTTTCCTTAAGTAGATTCACTTAACACTCTAAGGAAAGAAATATCAGGATAAGGCAATGAGAAAAGTAAGCACTATAAGACATACATAGAAATATAAATTAACAGCATTTAGAAAGATTTAGAAAAGCCTTCTCTTTTAGGAGCCTGATATACTAGAATAGGAACACTGAGGATTTGATTTTTAAGTACTTGACATTTTGCTTTTATACATAGATAAGCTTTCTTCACCAGAAATATTTTATGATAACTCTGTTTACCTACAAACATGATAAAAATCCAACTTTTAACCTTAGTGTCTTGTTAAAAAACAAACAAAAGGACTTCAGTTTCTAGTCAGTATGTAAGAGGCTCAGAAGCTGTCACTCCATTCTAACAAGTGAAAAGCTAAACAGACTGCAAAATCAACCACTCTTCTAGGACCCATAAGAGCGGTGAGGACACAAGGCAAACTGCTGCCCCCAAGATTGAAGACACCAATAAAAGAATACAAAGAATGATAATTTACTGGCGAAGAGCTTCATGGGTGGAAACCAACTGTGGGAACCAGTGCCAGGGTAGGAAAACCAGAACTGTAATTGATGAATTGCTGGAGGTCCAGATGGATGACTATGACTAAAAACTCCAGGGGATCCAGACATAGTGGGGTCCCTATAATTTTGTGAGACTTATCTTCAGGAGCTTGAGATTCCCACAGCAAATACCAGAGAAAAACCCCCTGGTGCTTCCAGAAGAGGGAGAAAGGAACGATTTTGAAACATACCAAAGCATTCTGTCTTTATTAACAAAGCCTGCCTTTAGGGGAAACTAGTTAACCAGAACCTAACTTGCTGGGGTATTATCAAACCCTAACCTGGGGAAGAGAAATACCCAACTCCAGCCCATTCTGGCCATTTTGTCCCACATCAGCAAAGAAGAAAACAAAGGCACACTTGTGACGTTCACAATCCAGAGGCAAAGGCTCAGTAAAAGACTAAGACCAATCATAGGCCTATAGAACAGTTCTCTCTCCCACATCTTACCAGCACATTACTAAAGCTCTGTTTATAGCAGTTTCTTAATTAGTACATCATGCTTGGCTATCAAGGAAAAATTGTAAGACATGCCATAAGCCACTGGGAGGCTCAGTTGGTTGATTGACTCTTGATCTCAACTCGGGTCTTGATCTCGGGGTTGTGAGTTCAAGCCCTGCATTGGGCTCTGTGCTGGGGGTAGAGCCTACTTAATAAAAAACAAAACAAAACAACCATACAGAAGAGACATCAGAACCATATGCAGCATTGGAACCAGTATGGCAGAGATGTTAGGATTGTGAGAACAGGAATTTAAAACAACTTGACGATTAATATGATTAACGCTGATAAGAGTTCTAATGGATAAAGTAGACAGCATACAAAATCAGATGGGCAATGTAAGCAGACATGAAATTTTAAGAAAGAACCAACAAGAAATCCAAAAGATTAAGAAAAACTTTGTAACAGAAATGAAGAATGCCTTTGATGAGCTTATTAGTAGACCAGACACAGATGAGGGAAAAAAGTCTCTTGAGTTTGAGGATATCTCAATAGAAGCCTCCAAAACCTGAAAAGCAAGAACAGACTGGGAAACAAGCAACAACAACAACAACAAAAACCCCAGAACAGAATATCCAGGGACTGTAGGACCACTACAAAAGATATAAAATGCATGTAATGGGATTACCAGAAGGGGAAAAAAGAAAAAAAGAAATAGAAGAAATAATTGAAACAATAATGACTGTGCAGAATGCCCCAAATTAATGTTAGACTTCAAACCACAGATCCCAGAGGGTCAGCATAAATGCCCCAAAAAACTACACATAGACATATCATTTTTAAGCTGCAGAAAATTAAAGATAAAAAAAAAATCATGAAAGAAGTCAGAGGAAAAAGCACCTTACCTATAGAGGAACAAAGATAAGAATTACATTCGACTTCTCCTCAGAAACCATGCAAGTAAGAAGAGAGTGAGTGAAACATTTAAAAGGTTGAAAGGGAAAACCCACTAACCTAGAATTCTGTACTCTGAGAAATTATCCTTCAAAAGTAAAGGAGAAAGACTTTTTTTATTTTTTAAAGATTTTATTTACTTATTTGACAGAGAGAGACACAGTGAGAGAGGGAACACAAGCAGGGGGAGTGGGAGAGGGAGAAGCAGGCTTCCCACGGAGCAGGGAGCCCGATGTGGGGCTGGATCCCAGGACCCCAGGATCATGACTTGAGCCGAAGGCAGACACTCAATGACTGAGCCACCCAGGCGCCCCAAGGAAAAAGACTTTCTCAAATGAACAAAAATTGAGGGAATTTGTTGCCAATAGACCTGCCTTGCAAGAAATGTTAAAAGAAGGGCGCCTGGGTGGCTCAGTTGGTTAAGCAACTGCCTTCGGCTCAGATCATGATCCTGGAGTCCTGGGATCGAGTCCCACATCAGGCTCCCTGCTCAGCGGGGAGTCTGCTTCTTCCTCTGACCCTCTTCCCTCTCGTGCTCTCTCTCTCTCTCAAATAAATAAATAAAATCTTTTTAAAAAAAAGAAATGTTAAAAGAAGTTCTTCAGAGAGAAGGAAAATTATACAGGTCAGAAATTCAGATCTTCTTAAAGGAAGAGTACTGGAAAAGAAATAAGTGAAGGTAAAATTCAAACTTTTATTTTTTTATTCCCTTTTTTTAAAGATTTATTTATTTATTTATTTATTTATTTATTTATTTATTTATTTATTTATTTATTTATTTATTTGAGAGAGAGAGTGAGCATGGAGAGGAGCTGAGGGAGAAGCAGACTCCCCGCTGAGCAGGGAGCCTGGATCCTGGATCCCAGGACCTCTGGATCACAATCGGAGTGGAAGGCAGATGCTAAACTGACTGAGCCACCCAGGCACCCCATGAAAACAAGATTTGTTCTGCAAATCCTTCCTTTTAAAATTTGGGATTTGTGGCAAAAAAAAAAAATTTAGTGAAGATGATTAGCCCCTTTGAATGTTAGCACATAAACTCCACTGTCAAGTATTGGGTTGAAATGGAACATACTTGAACTTAGGCATACAAGTGCAAAATGTTAGTTGCCCTCTGAGAGATGAGATGTTAGAGTGGATACTTTAAGGTCACTGGCTTTCTCACCTTCAGACCTGCAGAATAATGTTGAACAGTATCATATCACAACAGCCACTTGGGTTTCTAATGTTAGTCAGACCTTCCTTTATCTGTCCTATGGAAGTTGGATCACACAATGATTCAGGATGGTCAGAAACCCTGGATTTCAGCCTCTGCCCTAAGGATTGCCAAGTACTGGCCTTTGGACAGATCCCTTAACCATATTGTGTCTTACTTGGTCTTCACTCTGGAAAAGGATTAAATCAAATACAGACTACTTCCAGCCCTAAACTCTGATTCTATCACTTCCTTATGTTTTCTAAGGTAGTTGAGGGTATATATAAGTTCTGGATACCTATTTCAAAGATGATGCCAAAAGCTTTTGGGATAGGGAATGATAACGCTGTTCAGTCTTGTTTTTCTCACATTCTGATTTTAGCTTCTGCATTTTGGTAGTAAGTGTTATGGCTAGAGTTTATCCCTCAGTGAAGAACTATTGAGTGCCAACATTGTGGTGGCTGCTTGATGCTGAGGATGATTAAAGCAGGGACTTGAGATGCTCTCAGGCTAGCAAGGGAGGTACATGACACAGGGGTTTCTAATGAAACGGCACTCAGCCAAGACAGGTTGTCAGAGTCTGCCTGGCTGCCACTCTTCCCAGCAGGCCTCATAGGTGGCGCTCATTATCTTAGAATAATGACCATTGCCAACCTTCCAGGCTCAGAAATTTTAAGTGTAGTTAGCACACTAAGAATGGATCTGTCTTTTCATTTATTGATTCAGTCAACATTTATTGAGCACCAACTGTATGCCAGAATTCTTGCATTTAAAATGATGGAAATCCAACTTAAATTGGTGTGTGCCAAAAAGGGCACTGGGGGGGGGGGCTCATTATACTGGGAAATCTAAGGCATGGGCAGATTCAAGAGTTTGAAGATAACAAGGCTGTCTCTCCATCTCTTGGTCCTGCTAACCTCTGTTTGGCTTCATTCTCAAACTCCCTCTGCAAGGAATTGCTCTCAACACCAAGCCCACAACATTCATATAGCTCATGATCATGGAGTCAAATGGATCCTCTCTTTTAAAGCAGCCATCCAGCAAATCTCATGGAGGGGCAAGATTGGTTCTGCTGAGCTCACATATTGATCTCTGAACCAATCCCTGTGGCCAAATTGTCCAGATCTGGTGGTGGGGGTGGGGGGAGCAGGATTAACCCCCTCCAACCATTTGGAATGAGTTCCCCACAGAAAGAATGGGTTCTAGTTTTAGAAGAAGAAGGAAGGGATTCTAGGCAGGAAAACAACAGAAAGAATGATAGCTATTCATAGCCATCCACTGTGCTTAGCACTGGGCATTTACCAGCCACCAGGATAGAGAATGTCCCTGTCATTAAGGAGCTTATATTCTGGGTGTGGAGGCACACACAAAAATAAAAAAGCAGATGAAATAATTATAAATTGTGTTGAAGCAAGAATCTGAGATAGAAGGTAATGGCAGGAACATTTTTAAAATTACTGTGGGTTGGAAAGACTTGAGTGGGTGATATTTAAGCCAAGCCCTGAAGGATAGAAAAGAGCCAGTAGGGAGGAGTGGGCTCCAGGCAGTGGGGACAGGTATAGAAAGATGCTGAAATGGGAAAGAGTTTGACATGTTAGAGAAGATTGAGGAGGCTGGAATGTAGACAACAAGGGTGGGGCAGCCCACAGTAGATTGGAGAGAGAGAGAGGCAAGGACCAAGATCCTGGGGCATCTTATGGTGCAAAGCTTGAGATTTATTCTAAATAGTTTGGTGTGTCATGATTGTCATTACACCAGTTTGAGGGCACTTCAGAATCCAGAGAGATGAATGTGCCCTGGACTGGCATTGGTGAAAGGAGATGGAAAGAAAAGTGTGAGGGGCGCCTGGGTGGCTCAGTCGGTTTAACGGCTGCCTTCGCCTCAGATCATGATCCCAGGGTCCTGGGATCGAGCCCCACATCAGGCTCCTAGCTCAGTGGAGAGCCTGTTTCTTCCTCTCCCTCTGCCTGCCTCTCTGCCTACTTGTGCTCTCTCTCTCTCTGTCAAATAAATAAGTAAAATCTTTAAAAAAAAAAAAAGGGAAGAAAAGCGTGGATTAAAAACACATTTGAAGGATGAACTGGAGTTGCTGATGTACTGGAGGGGGAGTGAGAGAAAGAGAGAATCCAGATTGATTCCTAAATTTCTCCTGGGAAAGATGTATGTCAGTTTCATGAGATTGGTGTATAAAATCAGAATGCCAATATGTAACTGTGATGTGGACCAGAATTAATTCTGTGTGATCCTAATCTCTCCCAGTAAGCAAAATCCCGGGGAAGCTGGGTCATGTCAGAAAGTTGCCTGGTGAGCATGGATCTATTGATGTATAAGTGGCATCAGGTCACAGATCCATCTCAAGAGGGCCTGAAGAACCAGCTGTATGTAACATTTGCAGTCTTTTGGCTTTGGACTCTCCTCTTTGCAATTTTTGAATAAACATAACCAGTAGGATATGAAATTTGAAGCATTTCATTTAGTGGTGGACTAGTACTGATTTAGGGGTGCCTTTTTAAGGTGAATCTACAGAACTCTTGCCTCATTGTTCACATGTTGAGTTAAAACTCTCCGATAGCTTTATTTCTCATTTCCCCAAGTATTTGGGATATAATTCTTGAATTTCCATACAGTACTGCACATGTCTATCTCATGTCTGAGGGAGCAGATTTCCTGATTCATATATGCCACTCTCTTCTCATTCTTCTAGATGACATCCATAATCCAAAATCTTTCTCTTTTAACTTTTTGCATCTGTGAGACAAAGTATATCCAAGGAATACCCATAGTGTGCAAAAAGTGTACTTGGGTTTATCATATACTTGGACAGATGACTAGTTCTTGAACACCTCTAGTGTCTTCTCCCAAACAAAAACAAAAACCCCACATCAGGGAAACCCTACCACTTCTTTTCTCCTCTACCACACCATCATGGCCATGAAAATTAGCTGAAAGCCCTCCTCCGGATTGGGAGAGGTCCAGATCACTTACCTTTTTAAAATCTCTTAGTAAGAGAAAGGGTTGCCAAAAACAGTGTTATAAAAATTCTGGTATATTGTATTTAAATACAAATGTATTTAAATACAAGATGTCACATTTAACAAATTAATGTTATCAACACACATATCGTGAGATAATTACAGGGTTTATAAAAAAACAATCACTTATATAGTGCACTTCAGTTGATAAGTGCCCTGTAACGAAACAGGTTGTAGATGAATCTATTATTCTTGTAATCCCGTCAATGTTTCTTTGTGACTGTGTGTAGAACTTCATGTGAAGAAAACTTTAAAAATCTAAATTTGAGATTTTTCCTGAATATTAACTTTGGACCAAATGACATGTTGGTGTCGCCCCTCTCCCACAACCACATTATGACTGTTGTGCATTTACTAGAAACTGATGGAAGTCAATCTTAGTGATCGAGGGCCTTAGAATAGTACCCCTCCCAGCATGATTAGGGAACAAAGGCCTATGGAGAGCCGGCGCCACAGAACCTCTGAACCTAACAGGGTCCTGGCTCTGCTGTCCGAGTGGTGCCATAATTAGACTGGAAGCTGCTATGTTGTCCCCAAGGCCTGGGCCACGGAAAGCACTCCAGAGTCCTCGCCCTTAACACAAGGAACAGCTGGTCAGGAACCCGCCTGTTTCTCTCCGCGGGCGTGCGTCGGGAGCGAGGTGCGTCCCCTTGGCAACCGGAGAAAGCGCAAGGAGGGCCCCAGAGCCGGGCTGCTTGGGCCGGGGCGGGCCGGGGCGGGGCTTGGCCGCCCCCCAGCCCAAGCCGCTCGGGTCCGGCAGATGACACAGCGCGCCTGCGTCCCGCCCCGAGGATCGGCGCCGCGCGCGGCTGGAGCTTCTGGGCACCAATGGAGAACGAAGAATTTTCAGGCTCATCTGCGTTTACGGATGGGTATGGCGCGACAGAAATATCCGCTCTCTCCGAAGCCTTTCAGAAGCCCTTAGTACTCAGGCTTCTCGACATGCACAAGCTTGAGGGGCTTGAGGAGCCCGAGGAACCCCAGGAGCCGGCAGAAGCCAACAAGCAGAGCCAGCGAGACCAATGGAACGAGTTTGATGAGCCCCAGGAGACATCTGAACCCCACACGCCCTATGAGCCCCACGAACCCTATGAGCCCTACAAGCCTTATGAGCCCCACAAGCCCTATGAGCTCCACGAACCGCATGAGCCCCACAAAGCCTACGAGCCCCACCCACCCCGCAAGCCCCGTAAGCTCCGCGAGCCCCGTAAACCCCGGGAGTCCCATGCTCCCCGAGAGCCCCACAAGCCCAACGAAGCCGAGTTGCTTCCCAGAGCTGCCGCCGTCGTGGTCTCCCCTTCTCTGATGACCAGGTTCCCGCTAAGGATTCCGCCTTCTTCCCTGAGCGGTAGGTGTTGGGCCCTTCCCAAGGCACTGAACCACCCAGCCCTATCTGGAACTGGGGGGTCCGAATGTGAATATTTGCATGCAAGAGCTCACTTTGTTTTAATTTTTGTGTCATTTACCTGCTGCTTTGCAGTCATCTATCTTTGGACCGTATGTGACTCTGATGAGTAAATGAGAGAAATTGAATCTCTTCACTCTCTCCTCTCTTCACCTGATGACCTCCTAGCTGTCCTTGATTATTCATTGTAACATCCTTTTGAAGCTCTTCTTAATTTTTCTCTACAGTCATTTACTCTGGGTTACCACTTTGAACGTTACCTCTATTATAGCACTTAAGATGCTATCTCTTTCTCTGCATTAAAGGGAGGGATCCTTTGTCAGTGTTTGGCGCATGGTGGCACTCAATAAATGCTAGCTATTACATTATTAAAGTTGTAGGAATAAAATACTCATTGAGCAGGAATTCAAAGTGTATTTACTAAATGTTTACAGTCCTCACCAAGCCCATTACAGGGCTAATGGGTCTTGGGTATAAACATTCTTTGCTCTAACCACACTAGTTCACTTAATGACTTTTCACTGATGATCCCCCCCAAAAGCAATTCTTTGTCCACATTGGGCTTCTAGTCCCTCAGCTGACCACTTTTAATCTCATGTTCTCCTTGGCTCCTCTTTATGAGCTTCCATTCTATGGTTTGTCAGTGGCTCACTTACATATTCCACCACCCTGTTGACTCTGGCTGTCCACCATACTTCTCCAAGCAAAACCTCAACCCTGGTTAAACCTAACCATCCATCTTCTGCGTACACCTGAGCAGCTGACTCTTGCTGAACAAAATCACACAATCATATGGTTTATTTCAATTTTAGGACCACACATCTTACTGGTTACTTGATACTTCCTAGTAAACCCACTTTATTCATCTAGTAAATTCTCCTAATCTCTGAGAAGATAACTGTCTTCTTTACTCTCCTCCAGATGTTACACTTTTGACCCCCAAACAGCTGAAGACTTTGTCTCACATTTTATTGAGCAAATAGAAATAGTCATGAGCTCTCTTCTTTTCTTTTTTAAAAATGTATGTATGTATTTATTTATTTGACAGAGAGAGAGAGCAAGCACAAGCAGGGGGAGCAGCAGAGGGAGAGGGAGAAGCAGGCTCCCCACTGAGCAGGGAGCCCGATGCGGGGCTGGATCCCAGGACCCTGGGATCATGACCTGAGCTGAAGACAGACCTTACCAACTGAGCCACCCAGGCACCCCGAGCTCTCATATTTTCTTACCACTAATCTATTGCCTTACCCAAATCTACACCTATGTATTCTTTTTACATATTTCAAAGAAGAATTGTGCCTTTTTCTGTGAAAAGCAAAATCCTCCACTTGTGCTTTGGGTTCTGCTCTTGTCTCCTGAAGAATTTTGTTCTTGCCATATCCCCCCTCTCTCCTACAGAATTAATTTCTCCATCTCTAATGAATCAGTCCCATGAATGCACACATATACTCTATAAGTATATACTCAAGAACCTTTCATCTTGAAAAAACCCTTGACCCCATGTCTTCAACATGGAATCTACCAAATTACCAGCATCTGTACATATATCCTCTGCCTTTTCTCCTGTTAATAATGGAGAACTGTCTTTTTTCCTATTAAAGGCCATTCTCTCAACCTGTATGTTGGATACCATCCTATCCAACTTTAAACTCTTTGCTCCTAAAATTAGCCCCTCTCTCTCCTGCATCATTTTATTTTCTCTACTGGGTCATTCAGCACGTGAATATGAAGCAATAACTCCCATCTTAAAAACAAAACAAAACAAAAAACCCTCTCTTAATCCCATGTACCACTCCTATTTCTCTGCTCCTCCTTAGAGAAAAATTCCTCAAAACAGTTGTTATTTATCTCCATATCCTCACTTCTCATTCTCTTAAGAACCCCCTTTAACATTCATCTTCTCTACTTGGCTGAAGTGCTCTTGTTGAGGTCATAATGACCTCTGCCTTGCCAAAATCAATGGTTAATTCTTCATTCTCATCTTACTCATTTAACACATTCACTTCCTCTTTCTTGGAAGCCCTTCTTTACTTGCCTTCATTGTCCTCCTGTCTCATCAATTGTTCCTGACTCAGTTTTCTTTTGAGTCAGGAACTTCTCTTCCCAGCCTCTAGGTTGAGGTGAGTGATGGCTTTTCTCAGATTCTTTAGAACTTTCCTTGTTCCCTAGGCAATGTCATCACTTCCATGGCTTTAATTGTTTGCTGGTAACTTCTCAAATTTTTCCCTTGAGTTCCAGAGTTTTATAACCAGTTGTCTATTTAATACCCCTACTTGAGTATCTAGTAGGCATGTAAAATTAAATGTGTCCATAACTGAACTCTTACTTCCACACCGAAACTTGCTCTTCCTTCACTGTTCCTCATTTCAGCAAACGGTACCACCACTCATTCATCTAGGTGCTAGGATCAAAAAACCTTGTAGTCATTCTTGACACCTGTTTTCCCCTTACACTCAGCCTCCAAACCATCAGCAAACCTCAATTTTGAGATATATCATGACTGAGCACTTACTAACATCTAGAGCTTCATCATCTTTTTAAGCCACTCTCATCTCTTGCTTGATCCACTACAATGGCCTTCTGCTTGCTCTTGCTTCCACTCTTGCCCCATTCCAACCCCCTCTCCAGTTTATTGTTCATACAGTGGTCATGGGTCTTAGAACATAAATTATATGCAACTCTCCTACTCTCACCTCTCCAGAGGGCTTCTCATCTCATATAGTTTGTAATCTAAAGTCCTTAGCAGGCCTGCAAGGCCCCACATGATCCTCATCCAGATGTCTCACCATCTCCCCACCATCTCTGCTCTCCGACCACATGGGCCTCCTTGCTCCCACCTCACAGTCATTTCATTTGACTTTTCCTCTGCCCGGACACCCTTCCCTCAAGTATTTGTCACCTTTTAAAGATATACCAGATCACTGTCAAAACGAACACTCTCTATCCTGCTCATTTTCTTTAAAGTACTTGTCTTATTGACTGTACAATATAATGTGTCTATTTGTTTACTGTTTATATTAAGCTCACAGAGGACAAAACCTTTCTTTTCCACTGTTTCATCCTCAGTGCCTCAAGCAGTGCCTGGAACAAGTTAGGACTTAGCAGTTATTGTTGAATGAAAGATTTCTTCATTCAGCCTCTGTTACCAAGTCCACTTGGTTCCTTCTCTATCCTTAGGGTTGTTAAGAAAATTGAGTTAATACCTGTAAAGCATTTAGAGCAGATTGTGGTACTGGTAAGTGCTTAGTAGATGTTAGCCATTAGTAGTGGTGGTAGTATTTTTATCTTATTTGGCCTCTGGGCAGCATTTAATACAATTGACCGCTCCCTTCTTGAAATATATACCTCTTAGTCTTGGCCTCTGTGACACCACAGTCCCCCAGTTCACCTATGTGACTGCTTGCTTCTTGGGCTCATTTGCTGAGCCCTCCCTATTTTCCTGACCTCTAAAGAGCTCCATCCTGACCCCTTTTCTTTTTTTCTTTTTTTTTCTTTCACTTTCCCTCCCGGGCTGTCTTACGTACACTTACAGCTTTAAATAGCATGCCTATACTGCTGCCTCCTAAATTTATATATTCCAGCTCTACTCTCTTTCCTGTGTCCCACACTTATGTATTCAAACTGCCTACTGGACATCTCCATTTGGATATATCATAGGCATCGCAAAAATAACGTACTTTGAAATAGAAGTCTTTTTTTTTTTTAAGATTTTATTTATTTATTTGAGAGAGTGAGAATAAGAGACAAAGAGAGAGCACATGAGACGGGGGAGGGTCAGAGGGAGAAGCAGACTCCCTGCTGAGCAGGGAGCCTGATGTGGGACTCGATCCCGGGACTCCAGGATCATGACCTGAGCCGAAGGCAGTCGCTTAACCAACTGAGCCACCCAGGCGCCCTGAAATAGAAGTCTTGATTTCTCTCCCAATCTTCTTCCTCCCTCACTCCTCCAACTGAATGCTTCCAGAAAATGGCAAATAGATTGCAGGGGAAACAAGGGTAGAATCAGGGAGACTACCCGAGAGGCTCATCTAGAAATCCAGGTGAGAAATGGCCATAATTGGGATGAGGGTGTACCAATGGAAGTGAATGAATTCAAGAAATAGAAAAACTAACAACTTGCATTGGATGCATTTGATTTGAAGGTGAGGGAAGAGAAGTCAGGGAGAAATAGTAGTTTTTTTTTTTTTTGGCTTGATCAAACTCAATGCTATTTTGTAAAGTAAGGATGCCACCCTTACTATATAATCCTGCTTGTGGCTTCCCATTGCTCTTAGGATAAACCAAACCTTTGCAGGGGTCTCTAGAGTTCTGTGAGCCCTCTGACCTCACTCCCTTCTACTCCTTCCTGCTTACTCTACCCCAGTCATACTGACTTCTTTTCTGTTCTCTAAAAGGCCAATCCCATACTTGCCCCTGCTTCAGAATCTGTATTTGTGGTTTCCTCTCCCTAGATGCTTATTATTTTTACAGGATTGTCTCATGATTAATTCCTATTCAGGTCCCAGTCCACATTTTTCTTTTCTTTTTTCTTTTTAATTAATTAATTTATCTTCCAAGTTTTTATTTAAACTCCAGTTAGTCATGGGGAGCCTGGCTGGCTCAGTTGGTGGAGCGTGTGACTCTTGATCTCTGGGTTGTGAGTTTGAGCCCCATATTGGGTATAACGATTACTTTAAATTTTTTTTTAATCTTTAAAAAAAAAAATTCTGGTTAGTTAACATACAGTGTAATATCAGTTTCAGGTGTAGAATTTAGTGATTCGACACTTCCCTACATCACCTGGTGCTCATCACAACAAATGCTGTCCTTAATCCCCATCACCTATTTAACCCATCTCCCCCCACCACCTCCCCTCTGGTAACCAGCAGTTTGTTCTCTATAGTTAAGAGTAGTTTTATGGTTTTCCTCTCTCTCCCCACCCCATGTTCATCGGTTTTGTTTGTCAAATTCTGCATATGAGTGAAATCATATGTTATTGATCTTTCTCTGCCAGTCCATGTTTTTAAAAGGTTGGAAAGCCTGACTCTTAGAGGGCCTTCCCTGTCCATGATGCCTAAAGTAACCCCATCAGAAGTAGCTTGATGATGAGATTCTCTCTCAAAAGTTCTCAGACTCTGCTTTAGAAAATACTACTTTAAAATTTCCTATCTTATGGGGTGCCTGGGTGGCTCAGTCGTTAAGTGTCTGCCTTCGGCTCAGGTCATGATCCCAGAGTCCTGGGATCAAGCCCCGCATCAGGCTCCCTGCTCGGCGGGAAGCCTGCTTCTCCCTCTCCCACTCCCCCTGCTTGTGTTCCCTCTCTCACTGTGGATCTCTCTGTCAAATAAATAAATAAAATCTTAAAAAAAAAATTTCCTATCTTATCTATTTGTTTTCTAGATTTTAGATTTTCCTTGTTAAAAATCCTATCTTTACATTAATTCCCTTAGTAAAGCTTAACAAGCGTCCAGCATATTTATACAATATTTACATAAAATAGTGTAAATATTAGGAAATATTTAGTCAGCATGTCACCATGCTTCTGTTCACTCAATAAGATCCCTTCATCCACCAAACATTTGTTGAGCATCTACCAAGGCACTCTTTGTGTCCTGTGGGGCTGTAAAGATGACTGACACATGGCAGTTGGGTTGGGTGCATATTTTTAAAATTTATATTATAGAATAGGGCCCATAATCACCTTATTAATGTATCATCATCTAATCATCAATGTCCCTGTTAAAATTTATTGAGCACTTACTATGTTCAGGGTGTAGACACTGAGCCATAGATGAGTAAGACAGGGATTCCATCCTTGAAGGACTGTCAGTGTGGTTGGGGAGGCTGAACACATTCATAACAATAACACATCCACATAACATACAAAATAAAGTGGATCGGAGTATCCCACAGCACAATCACTTCATTTCCCTGAGTTGAATGGCAATACTAACTAACCTCTATTTTTAATGGAGAAGAAAGACTCAGAAAATAGGACCAAAGTATTCATTTAAGGTACTTACCTAAAATAGGCTGAAATAGAGATTAACTATTTAATCTCAAGTATACAGAACTAAGAGTACTTCATTTGGATTTTATGTATGTATATATTTATGTAGGCTCCATGCCTAGCATGGAACCCAATGTGGGGCTTGAACTCCTGACCCTTAGATCAAGATCTGAGCTGAGATCAAGAGTTGGATGCACTCAACTGACTAAGCCACCCAGGCGCCCCTTAATTTGGATTTATAAGGGATTAGGGAAGTGATTTGTTATTTTTATTTTTTTTTAAAGATTTTATTTATTTGACACAGAGAGAGTACTAGTAGGGGAGCGGCAGGCAGAGGGAGAGGGAGAAGCGGGCTTCCCGCTGAGCAGGGAGCCTGATGCGGGGCTCGATCCCAGGACCCTGGGATCATGACCCGGGCCGAAGGCAGCCGCTTAACCAACTGAGCCACCCACGTGTCCCTCCTCGATCCCAGGCACCCCAGTTTCTTCATTTTTTTTTAAAAGATTTTATTTATTTGACAGAAAGAGCACAAGCAGAGGGAGAGAGAAGGAGAAGCAGGCTCTCTGCTGAGAAAGGAGCCTGATGTGGGACTCGATCCCAGGACCCTGGGATCATGACCCGGGCCGAAGGCAGCCGCTTAACCAACTGAGCCACCCACGTGTCCCTCCTCATTTTTTTTTAAAAAGCAGATGCCTCATGTTTCATGACATAGTTGTGCCACTACGAGTTTAACACCTCATTTGTTCCAGGATGTTGCTATTATTACAAGCAATGCTGTAATAGATAGACCTGTACATGATGTCGTTTAGTACACATCATACAGGTATACCTGTAGAATAAATTTCCAGAAGTGGGATACTGGAGGGTTAACACATCTGGAACTTTGATTTAACAAAATGGCCTTCCATGGGAGTTGATACATTTTGTACGCCCAATGAAAGTGGCAATGGAAGTGTCTGTTCTCTATAGTCTCACCATTGTAATGTGTGGTTGAACTTCTGGCTTTTTGAAAATCTCACTGATGCGGGTGCCTGGGTGGCTCAGTCGGTTAAGCAGCTGTCTTCGGCTCAAGTCATGATCCCGGGGCCCTGGGATCTAGTCCCGCATCGGGCTCCCTGGCTCAGCAGTGAACCTGCTTCTCTCTCTCCCTCTGCCCTGCTTGTGCTCTTTTCCTCTCACTTTCTCTCTCTCAAATAAATAAATAAAATCTTAAAGAAAAGGAAAATCAAAATGATGAAAAACTAGTGTGTCCGTTAAGTTTTAATTTGCATTTATCTTACTATCCGAATGACATTAAGCATTTTTTTTGATATATATTTTTTCATGTCCTTTGCCTATTTTCTTTTGCTAGGTATTTTTCTTAATTATAAGGAGATTAGCCCTTTGGGATATATATGACCTGTTTATTTCTGTTTGTTGGTGGTCTCCTTGTCTTTGCCTGTTTTTATTTCATTTTGTTTTGCCACAAAAATATTTTTATAGTAAAATTTGCCAATCATTTCTTTTATGGCTTCTGTTTGGAATCATAATTAGGCCTTCTTCCACTTCTAGGTTATGAAGGAATTACCCATGTGTTTTCTTCTATAATCTTTTTTTTTAAAACATTCAAATTTTTGATCCATTCAGAATTTATCGTGGTGTTTGGTGTGAGTTATAAAGCCAGCTTTCTTAGCAGCTACCCAGGTTGCCAGTGCTGTCTTCACATAGATGAAATCGGGTAAAAATGAACATGAAAAATAGATTTGAAATTTGAGAAAAAGGGTCACAAAAATATAGTTATGAGAGGAGGCACAGCTTAATAGCTTGAGGGTGTAAGTTTTGAGCTCTAGTTTGCACGGAAGTCCCTGGTTTCTGTTGTTGTTGTCATTGAACCAGGTGGAAGGACTTGCCCTTTTTCTGCCTCTGCCTTCTCAACCTCAAGCAAAAACCCTTTCCCGCGCTCTCCTGTCTCTTGCCTGATGACCCTGAGCTAAGGCACTGGGAAGCACAGTGCTAGGGAGCTGTGCCTAGGAGAAGAGCAAGAAGAATGAACAGTAGTGACGGATCACATAGCTTAGTACATCATATCAGAGAACGTCCCACTGTTTGTTTACATTGTCATACCCAATATAGAAGTGGACTGCTTTACGACCAATCTCTAAAACAATAGTGCACATAAAAGAAGCACAAATTTTACTTCAAAAGGCCTTGAAAACTAAAGTAGACCTTACTGAAGTATCTTACAGGCCACTATACCATCGAACATAGAGTGAAACCTGCTAAAAATTTTCTTGAGGCATCACTCTTCCCACGTCCCAATCCTAATGACAGCTAATCTCCAAAAATACCTCTCCTATTTCTCTCCAGTTCTAGCGTTCCTCTCTCTTACCCTCTCTTCCTGTGCCCCCTAGATCCATTCTGAGAGGTGCTCCCTGCCTTTTCTTTGTAGGTCAGTGGTATCCCATTCAGTACAACCCAGGACTAGAGGCTGAACATCTCAAACGTGGGCTCCTTAGGAGGCAGGGTAGAGGGCAAAGTGGAGAACAGTTATACTTAGACATTTCGTCCTTATATGTTACAAAATGCTTTACTTGAGTTTGCAATGGGACTCACAGTGAGCAAATGCCTCATCGCGGCCATCCGGGAAGAACAGGTTTAATCAGGCTCTCTCCCAGCAGATGGCAGCCTTCTCCATCAAATGGCCTGGATCATTGCATTTTCTAGCTGTAGGGGGCAACGTGAGTGATGTGGTCTGTGTGCTACAGAATAAAATACAGACATTTAAAGGGCCTACTACAGCCATAATGTTCTGATTATCTCTTAGAGGGAGCCGGTGTTCATCATTTCGCTCAAAATCCTTTAGGGACTTCCTTCTGGTAGCCCCCCCCCCCTTTTTTTTTAAAGATTTTATTTATTTATTTGAGAGAGAGAATGAGAGATAGAGAGCACGAGAGGGAAGAGGGTCAGAGGGAGAAGCAGACTCCCTGCTGAGCGGGGAGCCCGATGTGGGACTCGATCCCGAGACTCCAGGATCATGACCTGAGCCGAAGGCAGTCGCTTAACCAACTGAGCCACCCAGGCGTCCCCTTCTGGTAGCCCTTAAATAAAAGCCAGACTCCTGCAGGGCTCACTGGGATCTGGCCCAACCACAAATCCTGCTGTCTTCTCTTGCTCCCTTCCCTCCAGCCACCCTGACCAACCATCTTCCTGTGCCTTTTGCTTGATTTCACCTCAGGACCTTTACACTTGCTGTCTCCTCTGTTTGAAATGCTTTTCCTCTCTCTCCTGGTTAGAGCCAGGATTTGGTTTTAGCCTGTCTGATTCCAGAGCCAGGAATCTTACCCATTAAATAATATTGTGGTAAAGCCCAAACTTATCTGCTTCAAAAAATACCAGTACCTGTGTTCCACCTCCAAAACTGTGGATTTAATTGGTCTAGGGTGTGACCTGGGCCCCACAATTTTTAAAAGATCCCCAAGTGATCTTTAATGTGCAGACAAGTTTGGAAACCATTGTGATAGTGCTTTGCTTGGGACATTAGCTAATAATAGGCGCCTGAGAGCTGTTCTATCCCACCAATTGGTAAGATAACATCAAAAGTATTTCTAAAATAAAGAGTGCAAGGGGTGCCTGGGTGGCTCAGTCCGTTAAGCATCCAACTCTTGATTTTGGCTCAGGTCATGATCTCAAGGTCATGAGATTGAGCCCTTCATCAGATTCCCGCTCTGAGCATGGGCCTCTGAAGATTCTCTCTCCCCCTCTCCCTCTGCTCCTCTCTCTCTCTCCCTCTCTTAAGAAAAAAAAAAAAAGAGGGAGAAAGAGAGTGCAACCTCTACCTGTGGGAGAAACTACCATGAAAGGGCAATAGGAAAAGTGTTATTCATTCATATTATCAGTATTTGTAGAAGGGTTTTTAGGATTGATTCAGTGTTATACTGACTTTCTGACCTGTGTATATAAAGCTGGGAACCAAGCTTGGTGATACACAAAAAATCCACAGAACAAGTGTTGCATCTGTGATGGGTGACAGCATGACTGGGCACAAGGGGCGTATTTGTAGACTACTCTCCCCTTTTCCTTAGGTCTGAGTCAGTTTGGCCTTAAAAAGTAGAGTAATAGATGGGGCACCTGGGTGGCTCAGTTGGTTGGGCATCTGACTTTTGATTTCAGTCCAGGTCATGATCGTAGGGTCTTGAGATCCGGCTCCGCGTCAGGTTCCACCCTCAGCGGGGAGTCTGCTCCTCTCTCTCTCTCCCCCTCTCCCTTGACCCTCCCCCGCCTATGCTCTCTCTCTCTCTCTCAAATATTTTTTTAAAAAAGTAGAGTAATAGAAAATATCCCAATTCAAAAATTCCATTTACTATTTTTTTTAAGTTTGTAACCTATCTCCTACTATGCTGTAAACTCCTTGAGAGGTGAACTTACCTTACTTATTTTTGTTCTCTCAACACTGGCACCATGCTGCACATAGTAGAAACCCAATCAGATCTGGGTTGCTGTGTTTCCTGCAGTGCTCCCACACTGATACACTAAAATTGTAACTAATAATTCTGATCACCATTCACCTACTATATGCAGAGTACTTCACATATATGTCACTAATCTTTATACAGGCATACCTATTACCCTCCTATCTGAGAAGGGAAACTGAGTCTCAGAGAAGTTAAGCAGTTTGCCCAAGGTTGTACGGCTGAGTAACAGAACTGGGGTTTGAGCTATATCTGTCTGATGCCAGACCACCCCCACTTTCCTTTACCCAAAATACTTCAGAGGGTGGGCAGCGGTACTTCAGAACTCTCAGATATGATTAAAAACTCCCAAGAAAAAACCATCTGGAACAGACTGTCCTTATGAGGCCTATTATACTAGGCCTTTGCATAACGTAGCCTATATGATCTCCTACATTTTCCCACATTTAGCAAAAAACTAAACATGATTTTTTTTTTTTTTTAAAGTGGGCTCCATGCCGGGCCCCGGTGCAGGGCCTGAACTCACGATCTTGAGATCAAGACCAGCCAAGAACAAGAGTCAGACACCTAACCGACTGAGCTACCCAGGCACCCCAAAACATGATTTCTTTTAAAGATTTTATTTATTTATTTGACAGAGAGAGTATGAGCAGGGGAAGGGGCAGAGGGAGAGGGAGAAGGAGACTTCCCGCTGAGTGGGGGGCCCAGTGCAGGTCTGGATCCCAGGACCCCAAGATCATGACCTGAGCCGAAGTCGGACACTCAACCAACTGAGCCACCCAGGTGCCCCTGAACCATGATTTTTAATTTGCTTAACCATTTCTTCTGTTTTGGACGTTTCAGGTGTATCCAATTTTCCACTGATACCACAATGAACATTTTTGTGCATACATTTTTGCTATGCTTGGAATAATTTCTTTAGGGTACATTTCTTTTTTTTAAGATTTTTTTTATTTATTTGAGAGAGAGAGTGAGCACAAGCTGGGGGAGAGGCAGAGGGAGAGAGAGAAACAGACTCCCCACTGAGCAGGGAGCCTGATTCAGGGCTCGATCCCAGGACCTTGGGATCATGACCTAAGCCAAAGGCAGACGCTTAACTGACTGAGCCACCCAGGCGCCCCTTTAGGGTACATTTCTACAAGTAGAATTAGATTAAGGAATTTGACTTATACTGCCAAATTATTTTTCACAAAGTATACTAGTTTAGGTTTCCACAGCGGTACAAAAGAGTGTTCATTTCATCTTAACCATCTAGTCTCATTATCCTCTGCAAAATTTCTTTTTTGCTAATTTTGTAGTTTACCAAAAATCTCATTCTTTACGTTGTTTTGATTACAAGCAAGCATGAATTTTTTCTTTTATTTACATGTCTTTATATGTGTGTCTTCATATATGAATTCAGTTTCTGTCCTTTGTCCATTCAACTTTTGACACATACCTTGGTGTTTTTCTTATTCATCTATACTTTTATAATCTTCGGGTATTAAGACTATTAACCCTTTCTCATATTTGTTGCCAAATATTTTCATTTCCTCTTCAAGTTTTAATTTTTGACACATAGAAGTTTTAAGTTTTAAATATTTTAATCTATATTATTCCTGTATATCTCTTGTCACCTTTAGCTTAGATTAAAATCTAGTGAGTAAGTAGATATTCTCTTATTTTTGCTCTAATTCAATTAAATATTTAACTCCTTGCTTTACCTGTGATTTATTTTGGTACATGGTGTGACATACTTAATTTAGCAATTCCTCTAGGTAGTTATTTTTCACAGTCTCTTTTTCTATTGATTTGTGATGTTATCTTTATAGTTCCTTTGATTCTTATTGAATCTAATGTTTGCTTTTACTTTTATTTTTGTAGATCCTGGTCCCTGTGGCATTGCAAGAAAATGGTAAGACTGTAGGTATAGTACTCTTCTACCAGACTAACTAGCTGATGTGAAAGACTCAATCTGGGGCTTCTGAAGGAAAAACCGATCATGGGGGTTCCTGTGCTTTTTCTTAGCCATAAGTCCATTTTCTAATGACAGTTCCTGTGTAAAAAGGAAATGAGAGATAAAGTGATTAAGAAGTGAGATAGGGGAAGAAGATTGAGATGTAGGAGAACTCTCCTTAGATTCACTTACTGTTTTACTTGTTTGCTAAATACTAGGTGTATGTTACATGCTAGGTCTGAACCTTTAAGGGACTTGGGATGCTGCATTGACAATCTCATGTCACAGATTTTGTGAAGCTCCAGGTCAGTATATCCCGATCTCCCCTCGTCTCTATTTCAAGTACAGTAGCTAATGAAATTTCAAGAAAGTGCTCTCTATGGAAAAAAGAAAATGTGTACATAGAGTACACAAAACAGATGCCCCCTGAAAATTGATGCTTACTCTTTCTTTGGCTAAGATGGAGTTAGAAGAGGTAACAGAGGAGAGTCATTTAAGAGAAATACCAAAGATGAGTATCAATGGCTTATATAGATGAGAAGTAAATAATAATAATTTTATTTGTATCCATTCTTTGAATAAATGGATTAAATCATTCATTTTTTGTTATTATTTAACATTTACATTTATTATTATTATTTAGAGTTTTTGGATTTTTTTTTTAAATTTTCCCTATCCTTGAGATAGGGAGAGATCTCTCTCTCTCTCTCTTTTTTAAGATTTATTTATTTGAGAGAGAGAGAGTGGGGGGGCACGGGGGGGAGGGGTAGTGGGAGAGGGAGAAGCAGACTCCCTGCTGAGCTTGGAGCCCCATGAGGGGTTTGATCCCATGAACTGAGCCAAACCCAAGAATCCGATGCTCAACTGACTGAGCCACCCAGGCATCCTTAGAGTTTTTTGGATTTCTTATTTGCTATGCTTTCTAGTTTGTTTGTTTTTTCCTCTCAATTCTTTCAGGCAGTAAATAGTACCACCTTATCTTTATGTAATGCTTTGCAGTTAAAAAAATTTCTTTTTTCTCACAAGAATCCTGAGAAGTTGATAGGGCAGATATAATCAACTAGATTTTACTGAGAGAAAATGAAATTCAGAGAAATTATGTCACTTTCCCAAGGTTGTGTGGTGGCTGAGTTAGAAGAGCTGGTAGAACTAACATTTACTGAGTATTACCAAGTACCCACTTAAAATACCACATTACTTCAAATAAATGTATGCTGGGTGAGCAGACTCTCCTGTGGCTAAATAGACAGTGAAATAGTTTATACCTGATAAGTTTTATACTTAAAAAAGAGACTGGGAAGAGAATGTGTTTTAAAAAAATATTTTTTGGGGGCACCTGGGTGGCTCAGTCGTTAAGCGTCTGCCTTCGGCTCAGGTCATGATCCCGGGGTCCTGGGATCGAGCCCCGCGTCAGGCTCCCTGCTCCGCGGGAAGCCTGCTTCTCCCTCGCCCACTCCCCCTGCTTGTGTTCCCTCTCTGGCTGTGTCTCTCTCTGTCAAATAAATAAAATCTCTTAAAAAATTAAAAATTAAAAAATATTTTTCTCTTATTGTTATACCGCTTCTTGCTCTTGTTTGAGTGGTTGATTTGGCTTGATTCTATGAGGAAACTCTGCTATCTTTATTACTTATCCCTGTCCCTGTTGTCTAAAAAAATTCAAAGGAATATGCTGTGCCTGATTGTTATGAAAGGAAATATGTTCTGAATATAAACAACATAGTTAAATGTAAAAGAGCATTTTGACTGAAGGAGAGACTTGTTTGTACTACCACAAAAGTTCAGACCTGAAATCATTTCCATAATTATTGCTGTATAAAGGCATATTTATTGTTCTGCACCCAAGGTAAGGATTTCAAAAACTTTCTGAGCTATTGGCAAACTATAGGAGACTAATAATCAATGAAGACATGGGACAGCAGTGTAATCCTCATTAAAAAAAAAAAATCTACTTTCAAGAGTGAAAATCCTTCAACCACATTCTTTTGTTTCTGCCCAGGACCCTGACTACACATTGTGAGGTAATGCAAGGTGTGGAAGAAGGGGGAAGCCTGTGTTAAGATGAAGAGACAGGTGGAGATGTAGTTGTGGTGACATAATACACAAGAAATGAATGAAGAGGATAGGTGTTAGAACTCCACACAGAATTAGCAAATGTTAATGAGATTATTTCCAGCTGAAGTAACAACTCAACGTGTCTACAGGAATAAACTAGGAAACTGTCATTGGTCTATAAAATGATACATTAAAAAAATTATTGGGGCGGAGCAAGATGGCAGAGGAGTAGGAGACCTGGATTTCTTCTGGTCTCAGGAATTCAGCTGAATAGGGATCAAACCATTCTGAACACCTACGAACTCAACAGGAGATCGAAGAATAGAGTAGCAACAACTGTCTGAACAGAGAAGCGACCACTTACTGGAAGGTAGGACGTGCGGAGAAGTGAATCCGAGGCAATATTCGGGAGGATAGCAGGGGAGGGGGCCTCCGTCGGCCGCTTCTGGCAAGTGATAGAGCCACGGAGCACAAAATCGGGACTTTTAGAAGTCGGCTCCGCTGAGGGACGTCGCTCCAGTGGCTAAGCGGGGGATGGAACCCTCGCAAGACAGTGTGGTCTCAGGACCCTCGGGGTCAAGAAAGACCGGGGGTGCCTGAGTGCAGCAGAGCTCCCAGGTATCAGAGTGGGGAAGCCGGCTGCAGAGACGAGCCGAGGCGTGGGCTCTCAGCTCGGGGTGGCCATAAACTGTGATCCGCAGCCCAGTCAGGCCACCACTCCTCCAGCAGGGACCCAACAAGCGGCAGAGCTGGGGAGACTCCCCTTCCTCCCCCGGGAGGAGCGGCGCGGGAGTGCACCGCAGGGATCTGCTGGGTTTGGAAACTCCACACGGGGTCGGGTGCCAGAGATAGAAACACTCGGTCACAGGCCGGGTGAGCACGGAGTGCGGCTGGAGACCAGGGAGATGGGAGTGACTGCTTTTCTCTGGGGGCACACTGAGGAGCGGGGCCCTGAGTTCTCGGCTCCTCCGGGCAGAGATTGGGAGGCCACCATTTTCACCCTGGTCCTCCAAAGCTGTACCGAGAGATTGCAGGGAACAAAAGCTCCCGAGAGCAAACCCGAGCAGATTGCTTAGCCCGGACCAACAAGGGCGGGGCAATTCCGCCTCTGGCAAAGACGTTTGGGAACCACGACAATAGGCCCCTCTCCCAGAAGATCAGCACGAACAGCCAGCAAGCCAAGACCAAGTTTACCGATCAAGGAGAACGGGAGAACTCCAGCGCTAGGGGAATACTGCACATAGAATTCATGGCTTTTTTTACCATGATTCATTAGTTTTTCAAAGTTAATTTTTTTAACTGTTTTTTTTTTAATTTTTCTTTTTCCCTTTTTCAAGCAACATCTTATCAATCCCTTTTTTAAAAAAAATTTATTTTTTAGTTTTGTTTTTTAGAGTCATATTTTATCCCTTCATAGTAGTTACCCTTATTTTTGGCATATATATATAAGTTCTCTCTTTAAATTTTTGAGATTCAGTTTCTTCTAACAGATCAAAATATACCCTAAATCACTGGTGTATGGCTTTCTTCTAGTCTCCTGCCTGATCACATTCTCTCCCTTTTTTTTTTAAATCTTCTTTCTTTTTTCAAACAACTTCTTATCAATTCCTTTTATAAAATCTTTTATAATTTTCATCTTTACAGTCATCTTCCATCCCTTCATTGTATCAACCCTTATTTTGTACATATATAAGTCTTTCTTTCTTTAAAATTTTAGGAGGCACTTTCTTCTAACACCAAAATATGCCCAAAATCCAGTGTGTGGCACTGATCTATGCACTAGCCTGATCATATTTGATCATATTCTGTTTTGTTTTTTGTTCTGTTTTTGTTTGTTTTTATCTTTTTCTTTTTTTTTCTCCTCTTTCTTTTTTCTTTCTTTCCCTTTCTTTTCCCCTGGTTTCAGGTCTTTTCTGATTTGTATAGAGTATATTTGCTGGGGACGTTGTTAACCTGTTAGCATTTTGTTCTCTCATTCATCTATTCTCCTCTGGACAAAATGACAAGATGAAAAAAATCACCTCAGCAAAAAGAACAAGAGGTAGTACCGTCTGCCAGGGACCTACTCAATACGGATATTAGTACGATGTCGGACCTAGAGTTCAGAATCATGACTTTAAAGATACTAGCTGGGCTTGAAAAAAGCGTGGAAGTTATTAGAGAAACCATTTCTGGAGAAATAAAAGAACTAAAATCTAACCACGTCGAAATCAAAGAGACTATTAATGAGGTGCAATAAAAAATGGGGCACTAACTGCTAGGATAAATGAGGCAGAAGAGAGAATCAGCGATATAGAAGACCAAATGATGGAAAATAAAGAGGCTGAGAAAAAGAGAGAGAAACAACTAATGGATCACGAGGGCAGAATTCGAGAGATAAGCGATACGATAAGACGAAACAACATTAGAATAATTGGGATCCCAGAAGAAGAAGAAAGAGAGAGAGGGGCAGAAGGTATATTGGAGCAAATTATAGCAGAGAACTTCCCTAATGTGGGGAAGGAAACAGGCATCAAAATCCAGGAGGCACAGAGAACCCGTCTCAAAATCAATAAAAATAGGTCAACACCCTGACATCTAATAGTAAAACTTACGACTCTCAGAGACAAAGAGAAAATCCTGAAAGCAGCTTGGGAGAAGAGATATGTAACCTACAATGGTAGAAACATTAGATTGGCAGCAGACCTATCCAGAGAGACCTGGCAGGCCAGAAAGGACTGGCATGATATCTTCAGAGCACTAAACGAGAAAAATATGCAGCCAAGAATACTATCTCCAGCTAGGCTGTCATTGAAAATAGAAGGAGAGATAAAAAGCTTCTAGGACAAACAAAAACTAAAGGAATTTGCAAACACGAAACCAGCCCGACAAGAAATATTGAAAGGGGTCCTCTAAGCAAAGAGAGAGCCTAAAAGCAGCATAGATCAGAAAGGAACACAGACAATATACAGTAACAGTCACCTTACAGGCAATACAATGGCACTAAATTCATATCTTTCAATAGTTACTCTGAATGTAAATGGGCTAAATGCCCCAATCAAAAGACACAGGCTATCAGATTGGATTAAAAAACAAGACCCATCAATATGCTGTCTGCAAGAGACTCATTTTAGACCCAAAGACACCCCCACATTGAAAGTGAGGGGGTGGAAAACCATTTACCATGCTAATGGACACCAAAAGAAAGCTGGGGTGGCAATCCTTATATCAGACAAATTAGATTTTAAAACAAAGACGGTAATAAGAGATGAAAAAGGACCTTATATCCTACTTAAAGGGTCTATCCAACAAGAAGATCTAACAATTGTAAATATCTATGCCCCTAACATGGGAGCAGCCAATTTTATAAGGAAATTAATAACAAAAGCAAAGAAACACATTGACAACAATAAATAATAGTGGGGGACTTTAACACCCCCCTGACTGAAATGGACAGATCATCAAAGCAAAAGATCAACAAGGAAATAAAGACTTTAAATGACACACTGGACCAAATGGACTTCACAGACATATTCAGAATATTCCATCCCAAAGCAACGGAATACAGATTCTTCTCTAGTGCCCATGGAACATTCTCCAGAATTGATCACATCCTAGGTCACAAATCAGGTCTCAACCGGTACCAAAAGATTGGGATTTCATATTTTCAGACCACAGTGCTTTGAAACTAGAACTCAATCACGAGAGGAAAGTCGGAAAGAACTCAAATACATGGAGGCTAAAGAGCATCCTACTAAAGAATGAATGGGTCAACCAGGAAATTAAAGAATTTAAAAAATTCATGGAAACCAATGAAGATGAAAACACAACTGTTCAAAATCTTTGGGATGCAGCAAAGGCAGTCCTAAGAGGAAAGTATATAGCAACACAAGCCTTTCTCAAGAAACAAGAAAGGTCTCAAATACACAACCTAACCCTACACCTAAAGGAGCTAGAGAAAAAACAGCAAATAAAGCTTAAACCCAGCAGGAGAGAGAAATAATAAAGATCAGAGCAGAAATTAATGAAATAGAAACCAAAAGAACAGTAGAACAGATCAACGAAACTAGGAGCTGGTTCTTTGAAAGAATTAACAAGATTGATAAACCCCTGGCCAGACTTATCAAAAAGAAAAGAGAAATGACCCAAATCAACAAAATCATGAATGAAAGAGGAGAGATCACAACCAACACCAAGGAAATACAAACAATTATAAGAACATATTATGAGCAACTCTATGCCAGCAAATCAGATAACCTGGAAGAAATGGATGCATTCCTAGAAATGTATCAACTACCGAAATTGAACCAGGAAGAAATAGAAAACCTGAACAGACCTATAACCACTAAGGAAATTGAAGCAGTCATCAAAAATCTCCCAAGAAACAAAAGCCCGGGGCCAGATGGCTTCCCAGGGGAATTCTACCAAACATTTAAAGAAGAATTAATACCTATTCTCCTGAAACTGTTCCAAAAAATAGAAATGGAAGGAAAACTTTCAAACTCATTTTATGAGGCCACCATTACCTTGATCCCCAAACCAGACAAAGACCCCATCAAAAAGGAGAATTACAGACCAATATCCTTGATGAACATGGATGCAAAAATTCTCACCAAAATACTAGCCAATAGGATCCAACAGTACATTAAAAGGATTATTCACCATGACCAAGTGGGATTTATCCCTGGGCTGCAAGGCTGGTTCAACATCCACAAATCAATCAATGTGATACAATACATTAACAAAAGAAAGAACAAGAATCATATGATCCTCTCAATAGATGCAGAAAAAGCATTTGACAAAGTACAGCATCCTTTCTTGATCAAAACTCTTCAGAGTATAGGGATAGACGGTACATACCTCAATATCATAAAAGCCATCTATGAAAAACCTACAGCGAATATCATTCTCAATGGGGAAAAGCTGAGAGCTTTTCCCCTAAGGTCAGGAACATGGCAGGGATGTCCACTCTCACCACTGCTATTCAACATAGTATTAGAAGTCCTAGCCACAGCAATCAGACAACAAAAAGAAATCAAAGGCATCCAAATCGGCAAAGAGGAAGTCAAACTCTCACTCTTTGCAGATGATATGATACTGTATGTGGAAAATCCAAAAGACTCCACCCCAAAACTGCTAGAACTCATACAGGAATTCAGTAAAGTAGCAGGATAGAAAATCAGTGCACAGAAATCAGTGACATTCCTATACACCAACAACAAGACAGAAGAGAGACAAATCAAGGAGTCGATCCCATTTACAATTGCACCCAAAACCATAAGATACCCAGGAATAAATTTAACCAAAGAGGCAAAGGATCTGTACTCAGAAAACTGTAAAATACTCATGAAAGAAATTGAAGAAGACACAAAGAAATGGAAAAACGTTCCATGCTCATGGATTGGAAGAACAAACATTGTGAAGATGTCAATGCTACCTAGAGCAATCTACACATTCAATGCAATCCCCATCAAAATACCATCCACTTTTTTCAAAGAAATGGAACAAATAATCCTAAAATTTGTATGGAACCAGAAGAGACCCCGAATAGCCAGAGGAATAATGAAAAAGAAAAGCAAAGCTGGTGGCATCACAATGCCGGACTTCCAGCTCTATTACAAAGCTGTCATCATCAAGACAGTATGGTACTGGCACAAAAACAGACACATAGATCAATGGAACAGAATAGAGAGCCCAGAAATGGACCCTCAACTCTATGGTCAACTAATCTTCGACAAAGCAGGAAAGAATGTCCAATGGCAAAAAGACAGTCTCTTCAACAAATGGTGTTGGGAAAATTGGACAGCCACATGCAGAAGAATGAAACTGGACCATTTCCTTACACCACACACAAAAATAGACTCCAAATGGTTGAAAGACCTAAACGTGAGACAGGAGTCCATCAAAATCCTAAAGGAGAACACAGGCAGCAACCTCTTCGACCTCAGCCGCAGCAACTTCTTCCTAGAAACATCGCCAAAGGCAAGGGAAGTAAGGGCAAAAATGAACTATTGGGATTTCATCAAGATAAAAAGCTTTTGCACAGCAAAAGAAACAGTCCACAAAACCAAAAGACAACTGACAGAATGGGAGAAAATATTTGCAAATGACATATCAGATAAAGGGCTAGTATCCAAAATCTATAAAGAACTTATCAAACTCAACACCTAAAGAACAAATAATCCAATCAGGAAATGGGCAGAAGACATGAACAGACATTTTTCCAAAGAAGACATCCAAATGGCCAACAGACACATGAAAAAGTGCTCAACATCGCTCGGCATCAGGGCAATCCAAATCAAAATCTCCATGAGATACCACCTCACACCAGTCAGAATGGCTAAAATGAACAAGTCAGGAAACGACAGATGTTGGTGGGGATGTGGAGAAAGGGGAACCCTCCTACACTGTTGGTGGGAATGCAAGCGGGTGCAGCCACTCTGGAAAACAGTATGGAGGTTCCTCAAACAGTTGAAAATAGAGCTACCATACGATCCAGCAATTGCACTACTGGGTATTTACCACAAAAATACAAATGTAGGGATCTGGAGGGGTACGTGCACCCCAATGTTTATAGCAGCAATGTCCACAATAGCCAAACAGTGGAAAGAGTCAAGATGTCCATTGACAGATGAATGGACAAAGAAGAAGTGGTATATATACACAATGGAATATAATGCAGCCATCAAAAGGAATGAGATCTTGCAACAGCAGGAGACAGAGGTGTGTGCAGAGGGCAGATAACCTGGCCGCAGCTTTTCCCTGTGCTTCACCATACACTCCAGACAGCTGTGCACCTGCTTCTCTGGGACAGAGTGGTGCTGGGTGCAGGTGTGGCACTGTGAGGCTCTTCTCTCGGGGAGGGGAGCAGGTCCATGCCTTGCTGGGTCCTTTAAGATTTGGAGTTTTGAATCCCAGCCACAGGCCAGAGATAAAACACAGAACTGTGGTGCTGGGCATGCCAGCAGCCCAGGCACAGACAGGTTGAGGGTAGGGATCTGACGGAAACCTGGGACACAGGAGGGGAGATTATTTACTTTTCTGTGAGGGCCTCCTGAACAGCCATGGCTTGAGTTCCCCTTACCTAGGGATGAGAGGACAGGGAGATGCCATCTTCCATAACACACAAAAGACAGAAACTTAGACAAAATGACAAGACAGAGGAATTCTCCCTCCAAAAAGACAAGAAGAAATCACAGCCAGGGATTTGCTCAAAACAGATATAAGAAATATACCTGAACAAGAATTTAGGAAGACAGCATAAGCATCCTAGCTGGGCTTGCAAGAAGCATAAAAGACACCAGAGAAACCCTGGCTGCAGAGATAAAAGACCTAAAAACTAGTAAGGCTGAAATAAAAAATGCTATAACTAAGTTGCAAAACCGACGAGATGTAATCCCAACACGGATGGAAAAAGCAGAGGATCCAATATGTGATATAGAAGATAAAATTATGGAAAATAATGAAGCTGAAAAGAAGGAAAGAAAACTCTCAGATCACGAATATAGACTTAGGGAATTCCGCGGTTCTACAAAGCGCAATAATACCCATATCCTAGAAGTCCCAGAAGAAGAAGAGTGGGAAAAAGGGGCAGAAGGTTTATTTGGACATATGTATTTGAACATAACTTCCCCAATCTGGGGAAGGAAACAGGCACTCAAGTCCAAGAGACACAGAGAACTCCCTCAAAATCAACAAAACAGGTCACCACCAAGATGTATAGTGAAACTTGCAAAATATAAAAAGAATGAAATGTTGCCATTTGCAATGATGTGGATGGAGCTGGAGATTATTGTGCTAAGCAAAATAAGTCAGAGAAAGACAAATACCATATGATTTCACTCATACGGGGAATTAAACAAAACAAATGCACATGGAAAAAAGAGGCAAACCTTAAAGCGGACTCTTTAACTATAGAGAACAAACTAAGGGTTGCTGGAGGGGAAGTGGGTGGAGGATGGGTTAAATGGATGATGGGTATTAAGGAGGGCACTGGTTGTGATGAGCACTGGGTGTTGTATGTAGGTGATAAGTCACTGAATTCTACACCTGAAACTGATATTACACTGTATGTTAACTAACTAGAATTTAAATAAAACTGGAAACTGGAAAAAAGATTCTATTGTTCAGGTGAGTTTTAGGGAGAATGCTTTTCCTTTTTGTATATAAAAGCACTTACCTCGAGTAATTTTACTGACCTCTTGCCTTATTATTCCTTTATTAGACTCTCCAGGGGGGTGGGAATGACTTCTGTTTGATGGAGTTGGGAGAGAGAACTGGCCCCTCCTGGGTCCTATTTCTTTGGGACCTTCCTGTCTATGGTGAATGATCTTTGTCATAGGCTTTTTGTCACATAGCAAACAGCCCCTGCAGGCGGAGGCTTGCAGTTTGGGGGGACAAGTTCAATTCAGGGATATCAGGAATCCACACTACTCTCTTTGACACCATTTCATCAATAATAGAGAAAGTATTTTATACTATTTATCTGACTCCTGTACCTATTTTTCAGTTAGTTCCTAATTGTGGGCAAAAAAGCGTTGTTATTTATTGGGCCCTTCAAACTCCAAGCAAGTAGATAAATAACTACAATATGAGCTACAGTAACATAGGTGGTGTATTAATCTGCAGAAGATAAGCAATGCTGCTGTAACAAATAAGATCCAAAACTCTCAATGACTTAATGCAATAGAAGTTTATTTCTCCCTCATGTCACAGTCCAGTGTGAGATGGCTGGCCTCTTCTGTCTTTTAGCCATGCCTTCCAGAGTCGCTACAACAGGGGAGGAGGGAAATGGAGGAGGCACACTAGCTCTTAAGCTCTTAGCTTGCCCTGGAATTAATACTCAACACTTCTACTGAACTTAGACATAACTGTTCACATGGCTCTAAACAAGGGAGGGGTGCCTGGGTGGCTCAGTCAGTTAAGCTTCTGACTCTTGATTTCAGCTCAGGTCATGATCCCAAGGTCATGAGACCGAGCCCCATGTAGGGCTCCACACTGGGTGTGGAGCCTGCTTAGATTCTCTCTCTCCCTCTCCCTCTGCTTCTCCCCCCTCCCTCTCTAAATAAGTAAATAAATAAAATTAAAAATTAAACAACTGAAGGGAGGATTGGCAATGTGGAGGAACACATGGATACTTGGTGAGCACAAACTGTGTCTGCTTTAGGTAGGTTCAGAACAATCAGGGAAGGTTCAAAGGAGCAGAGTAGGGAAGAAAGGGGGTTGAGTAGTACTCAAAGCATATTTTGCCTATTTCATAGCTTTCTCAAAGCCAAATACTCTGTCTGAAATTTATCTATGCATTTCTTCAGAGTCCAGTGCCATCAGGCCATTTACAAATTAACTTAATACGAGAATTGAGAATTTTTCCCATGAAGTGTGCATTTTATCTGGGGTCTTCTGGAGATAATAAGCTCTTGGTTTTATTGCATGTTTATTGTCTTTGTTTCACTATGTTCTATATTATTCATGACTTTAGGAGTCAGAATTTTGGGTCCACAATATTTTTGAATACTGTGAGCTTTCAGTACTCTTCAAATCACATCAAGTAGGACTTTGGGTTTTTCCCCCCCAAGATGGGATTTGTTTGAGTAGGAGTTATCTAATATAACCATATTTAAATATGGCTAAGCATTCTCTCTGAATTAATCAGTTGGTATTTGTTAGTTTTTTTTCTAGGAAGAGAATCCAAGATCTTTCTAGGCCTAAAAAGCAATGGGGAACCCCAGATAGGTAAGGCAACATTACAGTCTTGTTTGTGAGGATTGTGTTATCTTACATTAAATAGGTAAGTATGATTCTTACTTGCCCACTGACCTTGCATCCCAGGTTTATCCACTCTGTGGTCAACTGAATCCACTGAACCAATATTGTCCCCTCAGTTAAGTCAACACATGAAAGGCTAACCCCAAGTCAGTAGTTCTCAAATTAATCTGTACATGGAATCACCTGGGGACCTATTAAAACACTGATACCTGGGCTCCATCCCCAGAAATCCTGATTTACTTGGTCTAGAGTCCAGCCTAGCCTTTGGGAGTGTTAGAAGCCCACAGATGATTCTAATAAGCAGATGGGTTTGAAAACCACTTTGAAACTCTTGTGTCCATCCTTTGGGTTCAACTTTGCTCCTTCTAATGTACTGTCTGTAAGCCTCTGCCTAGAGCAAACCTGTTCTCCGGATCTCCAGCCAATAAGGACCCACTGACCTCCCATCCTTCACCACATTTTTTCTTCTTTGGCTCCTGAGTAAAGCCTTAATTTTTTCCCTTTTTTCTGATATCCTATTGCTTTAAAAAAATAATACACTTTATTTTTAAAGCAGTTTTAGGTTTACAGAAAAATTGGCCAGAAGTACAGAGAGAGTTTCTGTATTACTACCACTCCTCTTGTTTCTCCCATTATTAACATCTTGTGTTTGTGTGGTACATTTATTACAATTGATGAAGAAGTATTGACCCATTATTCACTAAAGTCTGTAGTTTACATTAGGGTTCACTTTTTGTGTTGTACACTTCTGTACATTTTGACAGATGCATGTCATGTATTCACCATTACAATATTTTTTTTAAAGATTTTATTTATTTATTACAGAGAGAGAGCATGGGGGCGGGGTGCTCAGAGGGAGAAGCAGACTCCCTGATGAGCAGAGAGCCCAATGCGGGACTCGATCCCAGGACCCTGGGATCATGACCTGAGCCGAAGGTGGATGCTTCACCAACTGAACCACCCAGGCGCCCTCACCATTACAGTATTATGTAAAATAGTTTCCTTGCCCTAAAAATTACCCATGCTCTACCTATTCATCTTTTTCCCTCTGTGCTCCCTTCTCCAAAACCCTGGCAACCACCGATCTTTTTACTATATCTATAGTTTTGCCTTTTCGAGAATGTCATATAGTTAAAATGATACAGTATATAACCTTTTTATATTGGTTTCTTTCACTTAGTAATATACATTTAAGGTTCCTCCATGTCTTTTCATTGCTTGGTAGTTCATTTCTTTTTAGCACTGAGGAATATTCCATTGTCTCGTTGTAGCATAGTTTGCTTATCCAGTCATCTGTTGAAAGATACATTGTTTGCTTCCAATTTTTGGCAATTATGAATAAAGATGCTATAAACATTGATGTGCAGGTTTTCATGTAGATAAAAGTTTTCAATTCATTTGGGTAAACACCTAGGAATGCAATTTCTGGATTGTATGGTAAGAATATGTTTAGCTTTGTAAGAAATTGCTAAACATCTTCTAAAGTGTCTAGCAATCCCACCATCAATGGATAAAATAGTTGCTGTTGTTCTACATCCCCACCAGCATTTGGTGTTTTGTATTTTAGCCATTCTAAAGGTGTATAGTGGTGTCTCTCTCATTGTTTTAATTTGTAATTCTCTAATGACCTGATGCTGAGCATATTTCATATGCTGATTTACCATCTGCATATTTTCTTTGGTGAAGTGTGTGTTCAACACTTTTGTTCACTTTTTAATTGGGTGTTTGTTTTCTTATTGTTGAAATGCAAGTGTTCTTTGTATATTTTGAATACCAATCTTTTATCAGATGCTATAGACTGAATGTTTATGTTCCCCTAAAATTTATAAATTGAAAACCTAATCCCCAGTGTGATGGTATTAGGAGGTAAGGTCTTTGGGAGGTATTAAATCATGAGGATGGAGCACCCGTGAATGGGATTAATGTCCTTATGAAAGAGACCTCAGAGAACTCCCTTGCTCCTTCAGCAATGTGGGAACACAGAAGAAGATGCCTGACTATGAACCAGAGAGCAGGTCCTCACCAGGCACTGAATCTGCTGATGCTTTGATCTTGGACTTCCAAACTCCTAGAATTGTGAGAAATAGATTTCTGTTGTTTATAAGCTCCCCCATCTATGGTATTGGTATTGTAACCTGAATTCCAGGTTACAGTGTTGTAAGATTGTCAAACATCAGATATATGTCTTGCAAGTATTTTCTCCTAGTTGGTGGCTTATCTTTTCATTCTCTTAGCAGTGTCTTTTGCAGAGCAAAAGTTTTTAATCTGAATGAGGTTCAACTTATCAATTTTTCTCTTTCATGGATCATGCTTTGGTCATATTTAAAAATGAATTGCTAAATCTAAGGTCACCTAGATTTTCTCTTACATTACTTTCTAGAAGTTTTATAGTTTTGTGTTTTACATTTAGGTCTATGATACATTTTAAGTTAATTTTTGTGAAAGGTGTCTCTAGATTTACTTTTTTGCATGTGGGTGTCCAGTTTTCTAACACCATTTTTTGAAAAGACTATCCTTTCTCTGTTGGGTAACTTTCAATCCTTTGTCAAAGATCAGCTGATTATATTTGTGTGGATCCATTTCTAGGATCTATATTTTCCCGTTGATCTATTTGTCTATTCTTTCACTAATACTACTGTCTGATTACTGTAGTGTTACAGTAAGTCTTGAAGTCAGCTAGTGGCAGTCCTCTGATTTTGTTCTTCTTTTTCAATTTTGTGTTGTCTATTCTGGATTTTTTGCCTCTCCACACAAATTTTAGAATCAGTTTGTGAATGAATATCCATAAAGTAACTTGTTGGGATTTTGATTGAGATTGCACTGGATCTGTAGATCAAGTTGGAAAGAACTGACGTCGTAACAATTATTGGCTCTTTGTATCTATGAACATGGACTGTCTCTCCATTTATTTAGTTCCACCTTGATTTCTTTCACCAGAGTTTTGTAGTTTTTTTAATAGAGATCTTATACTTATGTGGTTAGATTTACACCTATGTATTTACATTTTTTTGGTGCTAATGTAAATAGTGTTCTGTTTTTAATTTCAAATTCCCATTATTCATTGCTGGTGTATAAGAAATCAGTAGAATTTGAATATTAACGTTATATCCTGCAACTTTGCTATAACCTAAAAATTTAATTTTTAAAAGGCTTGTTTTTAAACATAAAGAATATAATATGCTTTAAATTCTCTCTTTTTCATGGATGGGTACATACACATATACATTGATGAGAGGTATGCATTGATAAGAGATGTGTTAATGAATATTGCTAGAACTGTCAGTAATCTTAGAACACTCCTCTCCAACCTACTCCTATTTGAAACCATTAGAAAGTTTGAAGGAGTGATTTGATTAGGCAATTGAGCTCAAAAAAGTTAAGTAACCCAGCCTGCATGTACCAAAACTGGGATTTGAATCTATGTTCATTGCACACAAAGCCCATTTACCTACATTATATCACAATGGCTGTTTTAGAAAGGCATGGTCCCTTTGAAAGCATGGAGCATTACAGTCAGGAAGATTGATTTGGGGCTATTACGATAATGCAGGAGAGAAATAATGAAGGTTTGTCCTAAGAGAGTGGCTTTAAGGGTTACAAGAATGGTTAGAGTCAAGAGAGAGATGGATAGGACTTGGTGACAAATGAAGAACCTGAAGGAGAGGAGGAATCAAATATGATTTCTAGGTTTCTGTTTTTAGAAATAAAGTGGAAAACATTATTGTAACTGCAAAAGGAAATATAAGAGGGGGACAGGTTTGGGAGGAAGGTACATTTTGTCATGTGGGATGCTTTTGAGACATCCAGTAAGCATTTGGAAATAAATATTTAACACTCAGAGAATGCTTGAGAATTCTTGGAGATACTATTTTGGAAACATCAGTATTTAGTGATACTTTTTTTTTTTTTTAAGATTTGTTGTTCATTTATTTTAAAGAGAAAAAGAGCCTGGGAGGGAGGGGCTGAGGGAGAGGGAGAGAGAGAGTCCCAAGCAGATTCCCCACCGAGTGTGGAGCCCAGCACAGGGCTCTATCCCATGACCATGAGATCATGACCTAAGCCAAAGTCAAGAATCAGACACTTAACCCACTGAGCCACCCAGGCACACTTTTGATTTTTTAAAAATTTTTAAGAAATAGGAAGAGGGAACCTTGGGGCACATGCCATTGTTTAAGTTGCAAAAGAGATACTTCCTAAGGAAATTGAGAAGGAGTAGGCAAGAGAGAATTAGAAGAAGACAGATGTTAGCCGAACCTATTGTGGTAATCATTTCACAAAATATGTAAATCAAACCATCATGCTGTGTGCCTTAATCTTATACAGTAATGTATGCCAATTATTTCTCAATAAAACTGGAAAAGAGGTGGGGGAAGGAAGGAGGGAGAGGGGGGAGAGAAAGAGAGAGAGTGTGAGAGGGAGAGAGAACCAGGAAAGAGAGGGCCTCAAAAACCAAGGAAGAAAATTATTAAAAGAAAAATGGTGGGGTGCCTGGGTGGTGTAGTTGGTTGAGTGTCTGACTCTCGGTTTTGGCTCAGGTCATGATCTGGTGGTTGTGGGATTGAGCCCTGGGTAGGGCTCTGTACTTAGTGTGGAGTCTGCTTCAGATTCATTCTCCCTCTCCCATACCTCTGCCCCTCCCTGCTCACACACGTGTGCGTGCTGTCCCTAAAATGAATAAATAAAATCTTAAAAAAAGAAAAGAAAAATGGAACTATGAGGATACAGTCAAATAACCTGTGGTTGGCCAGACTGACAAGGAAAGATTAAAGACTGTCTCATAAATCTTCAAGTACATAGAGCAGTTTATAGAGATGAAAGCTAAATAAATACTTGTTATAATAGGAGAGGGTGTAAGAATTTCAGAACAGTAACACTCTGGAGATAGACTAATGAAAGCTGTTTTGTGTTTTCTGACTCTGGAAATATGTAAGACTAGAGATTTAGCTGTTCAGAAAAGGATGACTGAACACAGAACTCTCAAGAACCCTTCGAGGTCCCTTATTCTAGAATTCAAGGGGTGTGATTGTGTCAGATATTGTTATATCTCATGGATCCATCGAACAGGTACAATATGGATAAGAACCCTATGCTCTGAGGTCGGGTCCTCATTATGGACTGTAAAAGATTAAACATTTATTTCCCTGATATTGTTAGCTAGATAACTGCTAAACATAGGTGATTTTTAAATGCTGTCAGAGTAGAGTGAAGAGTCATCTGCATAATATGTTACTTTGACATGTCAGTTAGTCTCCCCACTTTCTGATGAACATTACATCCACATTTTTCTCAACTGTGTAGTCTCTGCTCTTTTTCATCCCACTTATCCTTTCCTTCTAGCTTATTTTGGGCTGGCTCTCCTGCCTTTTACATAATTCTCAATACTTTTCCTTCATACTATGTGTTTTCTAGTTTTTATGGCCAAAATTTTCTTTTTTAAAAAAAATATTTATCTGAGAGAGAGAGAGAGCATGAAAGAGAAAGAGATCATGAGCAGGGGGAGGGGTAGAGGGAGAAGCAGACTCCCCACTGATCAAGGAGCCTGATGTGGAACTCCATCCCAGGACCCTGGGATCATGACCTGAACCGAAGGCAGATGCTTAACCGACTGAGCCACCCAGGCGCCCTATGGACAAAATTTTCAAGCAGATAATGATCTCATAAAGGTTCAGTCCCTAGAAATCATCATCAGGACCATATATTATGTACTGATATAACTGCCGTGTCTGAAGTACCTTTTGCTTTGAATTTGAAGCAATGAATGCAAAACAAATATACACAGTTGAACATTGAACAACACAGGGTTGAACTGTACAGGTCCACTTATACCCAGATTTTTTTTTCAATAAATACAGTACAGTACTTAAAAGTATTTTCTCTTCCTTATGATTTTGTTTATAACATTTTTTTGCTCTAGGTTATTTTATTATAAGAATACAGCATAGAATACATAAACAAAATATGTGTTCATTGGCTGTTTATGTTTCAGTAAGGCTTCTCGTCAACAGTAGGTTATTAGTAGTTAAGTTTGGGGGGGGTCAGAAGTTATATGCAAATTTTCAACTGTATGGGGTCAGTGCCCCTAACCCCTCGTTGGTTCAATGGTCAACTGTATATATGTCACCTCTGCTTCCTAATCCCTGATTCCCTTAGCCTGTCTCCATCAGAGCTTTGATATTTATCCCTAAGATGCTCTTCACTTTTTATATTACCACTGATATTTTCCTGGCCAAGTACCATTGTCTTTTGTTTTGTTTTAGTTTCCATTCTTGATGTCTAAGTTATATTTGATGGTTTCTGATATATTCGATGCATCTTGTCTTGAAATCTTCCTCTCCCATTCCATGATGCTTTTACCTCTATCCACCAGTCTTCTCTTTTGGAAAGAGTTACTCTCTTCCCCAATGTCACTCCCACTCTGGCCCTCGTCACCTGAGGCCCTGACTTCTGCTGTAGCCTCTTCTCCCTGTGGTCATTCTCTCCTCTCTACCCTGTTTTACATCACCCTCAGGTGAGTCCCCAGTTTTCACCATTCTTTCATTCATCAGACTGTGATGGAACACCTGTCATGTACAGCACTAAACTATCCTAGGGGGAAATCTCCAAAAGGTTAAGTCTTGCTCCTTCCCTTTGGATGAACTTATAGGCTGGAGTGGCAGGTCCTCTTTGTCAAAATTGTGGAGGACCTTGTAAGCCACAGTAAGGAGTTGGGAGTCCATTGTAAAGCCCAGGGGGTGGCTTGATCAGATTGGGGATTAGAAAGATCACTCTGGCAGTGATGGGGATGATGGGATCTGGACAAGGAAAGTAGCAACAGGGATAAGGAGAAATGGACAGATTTAAGCCATATTTAGGAAACGGAATCAGCAGAATGTAGGGGATGGGAATATTAATTCATTCATTAATATTTCTAATGGTGACACTGGTGATGCTTGCAAAGTAGAGAAATAAACATTGTATACAAAAATATAGATAAGGTTAAAAGAAAACCTGGGCCTTTTAAATAGTTAAGCTCAATTAAGTGGCAATTTCAATTAAATGCAAAGTTAGGTTACCAAGGTACCTTCTTTTGACTCCTTCTGCCTTCCCTACCCATTGTAGCAATGTTACTTATTTACCAACGTGCCTCTGACCAAACATGCCTTGACTTGATTATTCCCATTTCTCACGGTTACCCCAACATGGAATGTGCCTCGTTGCTGGCAGTCTGTGCCTTTCACTTTCTTCCATGAAGCCTTTTCAGGTGAATCCCTTACTGATTCTCCTTTTCTCTTCGCCCTCTGCTCAGGAATCATGCCTATTGTACAGACTAAGGTACACTGATGTCAGAAAACACTTAGCCCACTGCCTGGCCCACAGTATTTCACAAATGGGAGCTACTAATATTACCCTGATATTGTTTTATTTTCTGACCCCCTGGTACAGGGCCTCACGCACAGTAGGAACTCCGTGTTGGGTAGATGGCATGCCCGTTTTATGTTGATCTGATTATAGATTACAGTGTTAATTATACAATGGCAGAAACAGAACTCTTTCAGAAAATAGGTTCATGTTTGGTCACCGTGTTTTAGGACAGTAGGTGAAACAATCTTCTTTTATTTTTATTTTAACTGCATAAGTAGTTGATCTGTTTCTGATGACTGGAAATTGTTAAATTCTGTAATAGAAGATAGTTCTGGAAGTGAAGTAAAATCAGTGTGGAACCCATCAAGAGCCATTTCTAAGATGTCCATTAGTAGTGAATTCCTTACCATTTGATTTTTCTGCTTTTTAACAGAAAACTGTTTTGGGGGAATCAAGATCCTATTTGCCCTATTGCCCAGATTGCTTTGAAAGCTCAGCTGACCAAAAGACTGGAGGACCTTGCCCATCCCAAAGAAGTCTCCCACCGATATGTACCTAACAGGTTAGTGTTTGTGTGTTACCAGGTTACTTTATCAGGAGCCCCTAGGGTAAATGAACACAGAACCCAGCCCTTTTATCTGAAAGCCATAAATTGTCCAATCTGTAGTAAAAAAATTGTTGAGGATTAAAGATTCTATATATTTCCTAATCTGATGCTGCAGTAAAACTTTTCCAGCGCAAGACTAATATTTAGCTATTGCTAACTTGTATTATATCTTATAATGTTTTGGCTTACTAGGATTTTGAGGGTTTTTTTTTAAGATTTTATTTATTTATTAGAGAGAGAGAGAGCAAGTAGGGGGGAGGGGTAGAGGGAGAGGGAAAGAGAGAATCTCAGGTAGACTCATGCTGAGCGCAGGGCCCCACGTGGGGCTCGATCCCATGACTGGAGCCAAAATCAAGAGTTGGCCCCTCAAGCCCCAGTCACTCAGGTGCCCCTTGAGTGGCAGTATCATGCTGGGATATGTACCATCTATAACATTGTTGTGCATGAACTATTTATGCATGCAACTTCTCATGGATTTTATATGCCAACACGGGCTTAATTACCATGAGTTAATTATTACATGTAGCAGTAAGAATATCATTAAGACTTTTGATACCCATTGCCAATTTGCTTTTAGTGCATGTTTGTTGAATGACTAGACTTTCTGCTGGTTGGTTCTTTGAGGAAAGACTGTGGAGGGGGGAGGGGATGAGCACAAGTAGTGAGGGAGATTAAAGTAACAGGAAAAAGGTGAAGATACCATTATTTATCTGAAGTTTGGTTTCCAACATAATTGAGGTAGACATTTCTCTAACTCTTTTCAATATACGACTTTAGTCAAAAGTCAGCAAACTTTTTCAGGACGTGGGTAGAGAGTAAAGTTGACTACAAAGTCTCCGTTGCAACTACCCAACTCCACTATTGTAGCAGGAAGCAGCCACAGACGTTATGAAAACTGAGCATGCCTGTGTTCCAATAAAAAAACTTTTTGCATCTGTGCTTATGAGGTGTATTAGTCTGGATTTTTCTTATAGTGTCTTTGTGGTAATGTCTTTGTTTCTTGTAATGTCTTTTACTTGTTTTTGGTAATTCTGTCCTCACAGAATCAATTGGAAAATATATAGAATTGGCATTTCTTGTTTATGTATTTTATAGAATCCCCAATGAAGTCATCTGGGTCTGGAGTTTTTTGGTGGGAAGATTTTTTAAAAATTTTTTATTTAAATTCAATTTTATGTATATATTTATACTGTATTGCTAGTTTCAGAGGTAGAACTTAGTGATTCATCAGTTACATATAACACCCAGTGCTCATTACCTCATGTGCCCTCCTTAATGCCCATCACCCAGTTATTCCATCTCCCCTCCAGCAACCCTCAGTTTGTTTCCTAGAGTTAAGAGTTTCTTACAGTTTGCCTCCCTCTCTGTTTTCCTCTTATTGTATTTTTCCTTCCCTTCCCCTATGTTCTTTGTTTAGTTTCTTAAATTCCACATATGGGTGAAATGATATGGTATTTGCCTTTCTGTGACTGACTTATTTCACTTAGCATAATACCCTCGAGTTCAGGTTTTTAACTATAAATTCAATTTATTTAATAGATATAGGGCTGTTATGAATTTGTCAAAATAACGCTTGTTAAGGGGAGCATGGGGTCACAGTTCAACAATAGACCATAACAGAAATTGAAATAGAGAAGTTTATTACTCACAGATCCTAGAAGTACCTGGCATGCCTTGAGGAGTCACACGTGGAGGTTAAAGCATGGTGCAGAGAGAGGCAGGATCTGGGGCACATGCCTTATTCGGGTCTGCAGGTGAAGTGCCTTGGGGTTCCTAGACCAAGGCCAGATTGGTCAATTCAAATAAAAGAGCAGGGTTTTGGTAAGCTTCTTGGGGACTTATATCTAAAGGATGCATAAAGAAAGGAAGGCATTGGGAGTCAGGAGACTGTTGGTCACAAGGCTATTGGCAAAGTCATATCAGGAATGTACATTTACTTATGACTTGGTGGACTGGTATCTAGGGCATGTGCTTATGAGATGGGGGCTAAGGTCAGTTTAAGGTCCCTGGAGGCTGCTTGGTCAAACAAAATGGGTGCTGCGACAGCAAGGCCATGGAATTGCTTTGTAAACTCTTGACAAGGGCTCTTCAGATTATATCTTTCTGAATGAGCATTGGTAGTATGTGTTTCAATGAATTTATGTATTTCACCTAAGTTTTAAAATTTGTTGGCATAAACTTGTTAATATAGTCTTTTATTTTCCTTTTATTATCTGTGCAATCTCTAGTGATTGTCTCTGAGAGACTAAGAAGGTATTTGGTTTTAAAAGAAGCAAATTTTCTCTTTTCGTTAGTTATTTTTTGGTCTATTTAAAAGAACACAATTTATTACAGAAAATAATCATCTGTTTTGGAATGGGATATTAAAAGCCAGCTGGAACTTGATGGCTGCAACCATTTCTGATTTCTCTCCATGTGGAGAATAGCTCACAGTAAAGGAGTAAACTATCATACCTGCTCCTAGGCCTAGAGTTGGGGGTCAGCATTGGAAATTACTGTTATTGGAATTCATGCTCATTTCACTCAGTTCTTTTCTCTTCTGTAACTTCCAGGGCTCAGTATTACTATAGCTGCGGTAGAGAGTCTGTAATCTGGGAGATCCCTTCTCCTGCACTGTTTAGCCAACCCTCCAAAAGGATCCAGAAGCTGGCACTGCCCAACAGATTCAAGAAAGAATATCTAATAAAGAGGTAGAGTACCTTGATAATCTCCATAAATCCTAATTTCATTAAACCTCACAATATTTTTATTTTAGTGTATGTAGTTTCATAAACTAAAAGTCCACTTGTGTTTCAAAGGATCAGGGTAAAAACTCAAATGTATGCAGCAATTGTAGGTAATCAGAGGGTCATCACCAGTAATTACATTAGTGGGGTTTTTTATTTGTTTTTTGAGAGAGAGAGAGAGACAGCATGCATGAGCAGGTTGGGGCAGGGCAGAGGGAGAGAGAATGTCAAGCAGGCTCCATGCCCAGCGTGGAGCCTGACTTGGGGCTCAGTCTCACGACCCTGAGATCATGACCTGAGCTGAAATCAAGAGTCAGACACTTAACCAAATGAGCCACCCAGGCTCCCCACCAGTAATTACATTTGACTCAAATTGTGGTGAAACTAAAATTCACTCTGAATTTACCATTGTCGGCCGATTCAAAGGAAATATGCGAATGAAACATTACAAAATTTTGCAATTTGTAGAACTTGATGTTTCTCTTATGTTTCTATGACTTTTCAAATGTTTTTCCTTTTGCTTTGAATGCTGAATTTCTCCTTGTTTTTAAAAGAACAGCTGAGGTGATACTTCCACATGGGAGCCAAGATTGTGATGGGGTTGTTGGAAAAATGTTAAGTTGCATTAATGGAATATGTATTGTGTACAATCACAGGGAGGTGATAGTACCACAGTATGGTACTTTAGTCAAGACACCTTAAGTGTATGTGTCCACTTGTGGATGTTATACCCTAAGAAACTGATAATAAATTTGAGACTATTCAGAAGGAGCTGAATGAAATGTTGAGGCCTCTGGAAACTATGTTATGTGAAAAATAGTTAAGAGAAATGACATGCTTAGCCTAGAGAAAAGACCAAGGAAGCAATGATAGCTGTGCTCAGGTATTGAAAGGGTCAGTGTCTGAACGAGGAAAAGGAGGAAAAGTAAAATTACTTTGTGTTGATCCTAGAACTAAGTCTAGAACAAGAAATTTACAGAGCAGCAGGCATCAGCTAGGTGTAGGAAAATCTTGCTGACTAGCTCTCCAGTACTGGAAATGTTTATCTGGAAAAGTCAACTGCTGCCTCCACCCCAACCCCTGAAAATGCTTGTTCAAGCACAGGCTGGAATGGTGAGTTTACATGGATTTTAGAAAAGATTCCTGCATTCAGAGAGAAATTGAACTGGACCGCTTGGGTCTTTTTCCATCACAGACTCCACACAAAATTTCTTTGTTTGCTTATTTATCAGTTCATTCAACAAAATCTGCTAATTTAGTTAAAATGTACATAAAATCTGAGTTATATAACTATATTCATTTATTTTATATTTTTATATCTCTGTATTTATAATCCAGAGGAATGCTTTGTTAATATGTCACCACTTTTTAAAATTAATTTTTTAAATTTAAATTCAATTAATTCACATATAATGTGTTATTAGTTTCAGAGGTAGAGGTTAGTGATTCATCGTCTTATATAACACCCAGTGCTCATTCGATCACGTGCCCTCCTTAATGCCTATCACCCAGTTACCCTGTCCCCCTACCCACCTCCCCTCCAGCAACCCTCAGTTTGTTTCCTATAGTTAAGAGCCTCTTATGGTTTGTCTCCCTCTCTGATTTCATCTTGTTTTATTTTTCCCTCCTTTCCCCTATGATCCTTTGTTTTGTTTCTTAAATTCCACATATGAGTGAGATCATATGATAATTGTCTTTCTCTGATTGACTTATTTCGCTTAGCATAATACCCTCTAGTTCCATCCATGCCATTGCAAATGACAAGATTTCAGCTTTTTGATGGCTGAGTAATATTCCACTGCATATATAAACCACATCTTCTTTATCCATTCATCTGCCGATGGACGACATCTGGGCTCTTTCAATAGTTTGGTCATTGTGGACATTGCTGCTGTAAACATTGTGGTGCAGGTGCCCCTTTGGATCACAGTTTGTATCTTTGGGATAAATACCCAGTAGTAATATGTCACCACTTTTTGGGAGACCTGGGGTTGATGTTTCATATAGGTGAAACCCCCTTGAATGTTAAAACTTTCTGTATTTTTAAGTTGTTTCCCCGCTTTCCTAAGCAGACTTCTCAGCTACTAAACATACATGTAACCTTTGTTCATTGGCTTGAATCTTTATTATGAACATCAACTCTTATACTTCAATACTGAAAACCTCCCAGGAGCTGTTTAAGTATGAAGCACAGTTTTTCTTTAGGCTAAGTATTCTGACTTCTATGCTTTTAGATTATTAAATATGTGCTTATAGTTTTCCTGTCTTTTTTTTTTTTTTTTTTTTTTGGTCAGGGGAATGGTCTCTAGGCTCTTTTTTTAAAAATTTAATTTAATTTCAATTCCAGTGTAGTTACCATACAGTGTTATATAAGTTTCAGGTATACAATATAGTGATTCAACAGTTCAATACATTACTCATTGTTCATCAAGATAAGTATACTCTTAATCTCCATCACCTGTTTCACCCATACCCCACCCACCTCCCCTCTGATAACCATCAGTTTGTTCTCTGTAGTTAAACTTCTGTTTCTTGATTTGCCTCTCTCTTGTTTTTTTTTTTACTTTATCATTTGTTTTGTTTCTCAAATTCTGCATATGGGAGAAGTCATATTGTATTTGTCTTTGTCTTTCTCTGACTGGTTTATTTTGCTTAGCATTATACTCTCTAGGTCTATCCATGTTGTTGCAAGTGGCAAGATTTCCTTCTTTTTTATGACTGAATAATATTCCATTGTGTACATATACCACATCTTCTTTATCCATTCCTATACTGATGGACACTTGACTGCTTCCATAATTTTAACTAGCCTCTTTTTTCCCAATTCTGTGCATTAGGAACAGATGACTAAGCTTGTTAGAATTGTGTGAGGGGGGATAAAGCAAGTGTTTAATGAAGACACACAGGGCTCTCCAATAAATGTATTATATGAACTCAGACTTTGTGTCATATATTTTAGCTGATTCACTAGAGGAGCTCAACAGCAGACTTGAATAATCAGAAGAAAGAATCAGCAAACTTAAGAATAGGTTAATTGATGCTATCTGAGGAACAGAAAGAAAAAAGAATGAAATAAAAGTAACAAAGGCTCATGAACAAGTTGAATTTATCCCAGGAATACAAGAGTATGTTGGAATCAATAGATTACAATCAATATAATACATCAAATTAATAGAATAAGAAAGCCAAAACCATGTGATCACTTCAGTAGACTCAGAAAAATCATTTGACAAAATTCAACACATTTTCACAATAAAAATTCTTAAAAAACTAGGTTCAGAAGGGAATTTCCTCAGCCTGATAAAGGGCATCTACAAAAAACCCACTGCTAACATAATAATTAGTGGTGAAAGACTGAATGGTTTCTCCCTAGGATCAGGAATAAGACAAGGATGTCAGCTCTCCCAACTTTTGTTCAGCATCATACTGGAGATTCTAGTTAGGGTAATTAAGCAAGGAAAAGAAGTAAAAGGCATTCGGGTTGGAAAGGAAAAAGTAAAACTATCTCTATTAGGAAGGCACAGAATCCAAGAGCAATATACAAAAAAACAGTTGTGTATCCATTAGCAATGAGCAATCTGAAAATGAAGGTAGGAAAACAATTCTATTTGCAGTAGTAGCAAAAAGAACATTATAATACATGTAATGCCATATTACTCAGCCCTAAAAAGGAAGAAAATTCTGACACATGCTCCAACATGGATGGACCATGAGGACATTAAGCTAAATGAAATAAGCCAGTCACAAAAAGACAAATACTGTATAATTGCATTTATATGTAGTACCAACTGTAGTCAAATTCGTAAAGAAAAAAGTAGTATGATGGTTGGCTGGGGCTAGAGGGTGGGGGAAATTAATTGTTTAATTGCTGTAGAATTTCACAAGATCAAGAGTTCTGCAGATGGATTACACAACAATGCGAATGCACTTAATACTACTGTACTATACACTTAAGAATGGGTAAGATGGGGGTGCCTTGGTGGCTGAGTTGGTTAAGCACCCAACTCTTGATTTCAGCTCAGGTCATGATCTCATGGGTTGTAAGATCAAGTCCCGTATTGGACTCCATGCTCAGTGGGGAGTCTCTTTGAAGATTCTCTCCCTCCGCCCCCTCTTACTTGTGCTCTCTCTCTTTCTCTCAAATAAATAAATAAATCTTAAAAAAAGAATGGTTAAGATGGTAAATTTTATGTTATATGTATTTTACTAAAATTAAAAATAATAAAAGAACAAAATACTTAACAAAAGAAGTTCAAGGCATGTACACTGAAGACTACAAACATTGTTAAAAGAAATCGAAGACTTAAATAAATGGAAAGACATTTCCTGTTCATGGTTTGGAAATCTTAATTTTGTTATGATGGTAATTCTCTCCAGATTGATATACATATTCAGTGCAATCCCTATTGATATTCCAGCTGCCATTTTTGATAGAAATTGACAAGGCAATTCTAAAATTCATGTAGAAAAGCAAGGGACCTAGCATAGCGAGAAACAATCTTGAGTAAAACATATTGAAAACTTATTTATTTATTTTTAAAGATTTTTTCTTTATTTATTAGAGAGAGAGAGAGAGAGAGCATGAGTGGGGGGGGCAGAGGGAGAGAGAGAAGCAGAGTCCCTGCTGAGCAGGGAGCCCAATGTGGGGCACTGTCCCAGGACCCTGGGATCATGACCTAAGGCGAAGGCAGACACTCGACTGACTGAGCCACCCAGGTGCCCCTGAAAACTTATTTAAAAGCTACAGTAGTCAAGACAGCATGTTACTGACATAACAGTAGACATATAAATCTATGGAATAGAACTGAGAGTCCAGAAGTTGATCCTTATATTTATGGTCAATTTATTTTTGACAAGAATGCCAAGACTATTTATTTATTTATTTATTTATTTATTTTTTAAAAAGATTTTATTTATTTGACAGAGACAGTGAGAGAGGGAACACAAGCAGGGGGAGTGGGAGAGGGAGAACCAGGCTTCCCGCTGATAAGGGAGCCTGATGCGGGGCTCGATCCCAGGAGCCTGGGATCATTACCTGAGCCGAAGGCAGATGCTTAATGACTGAGCCACCCAGGAGCCCCACCAAGACAATTTAATTGGGGAAGAATAGTCTTTTAAACAAATAGTGCTGGGATAACTGGACATCCAAATGAAATTGAACCCCTATTTCACACCATACAGAAAAATTAACTTAAAATGGATCACAAGCTGGCTCAGTCAGAAGAACATGTGACTCTTCATCTCGGGGTTGTGAGTTTGAGTCCTACATTGAGTGTGGAGATTACTGAAAAATAAAAAAGTCTTCAGGGTGCCTGGATAGCTCAGTCAGTTCAGTGTCAGACTCTTGATCTCAGCTCAGGTCTTGATCTAAGGTGGATGTGGAGCCTACTTGAAAAAAAATAATAATAATAAAATAAAAAATTTAAAAATCTTTAAAAAAAAGAAAATGGATCACAGACCTATAAATATAAGAAATAAAATTATAAAAACGCTTAGAAAAAAGCAAACATCAATCTCTGTGACTTAGGCAATGGTTTCTTAGATATGACAATAAAAACACATGGCAAAAAATAAATTGGATTTCATCAAAAGTAAAAACTTTTGTGCATCAAAGGACACTTTCAAGAAAGTAAAAAGACAACCCACAAATTGGGAGAAAATATTTGAAAATCATATATCTGATAAGGGAATAGTATTCAGAATATATATATATATAATTTTTAGAACTATACAAAAAAGTCAACACAATTTAGAAAATGGGCAAATTATTTGAATAGACATTTCTCCAAAGAAGACATACAGATGAACAGGAAACACATATGAAGATGCCAAATATCATTAGTCGTCTTCGAAATACACATTAAAATGACAAGATACTACTTCAAACCTTCTAGAATGGCAATAATAATAATAATAATAATAATAGAAAATAATATGTATTGGTGAGGATGTGGAGAAATTGAAACCCTCATAATTGCTGGTTAGAATGCAAAATGGTGCAGCTTAATTGGAAAACCACTTTCTAGCTCCTCCAAATGTTAAGAATAGAGTTATATGATCAGTATTCTATTTCTAGGCATGTACCCAAGAGAATTAAAAATTTATGCTCACACAAAAACTTGTACATGAATATTCATAGCAGCATTTCATCATTGCCAGAAAGTGGAAACCACTCTAATATTTATCATGGATGAATGGTTAAACAAAATGTGGTAAATCATTTAATGGAATATTATTCAGCCATAAAAAAGAATGATGTACTGCTACATGAATCTTGAAAATATGCTAAGTGAAGGAAGCCCGATACAAAAGGCTACATATGTATGATTCCATTTATTTGAAATTTCTAAAATAGGCAAAGCCATAGAAACAAAATAGATAGTGGTTCTGGGGGCACAGGGTTGGGGAATGAAGTAATGGAGAGGGACTGTTAATCAGTATGGGGTTTTTCTTTGGGGTGATGAAAACATTCTGAATTTAGATAGTGACAGTAGTTACATAACTTTGTGAATATGCTAGAAACCCCTGAATTGTACACTTTAAAAAGGTAAACTCTATGTTATGTTAATTGTGTATCAGTTTTAAAAACTAACAGACTACCCTTAGTGGGTAATCATATATTTATTTGTGAAAAACTTTTTTCATATTAGGTTTGTAGGTTTGTGGTTGGTAGGTTTTTGTACCAGGAAAGGAATATGTGGGGAACAGCCTATGAAAATTGGCCAAGTTGCTGGGAGTTATGAGCAGCACCATCTCAAACTGCACTACAGAGGAGACTGGCTATCACAGAGGGGTCCTTGGTAGTGACTGGAATTTTTTATCTCAGGGATTTAATATGATGTTTTGGTAGAAAGTGGAGTTTAAATTGCAAGCCTCAGCCCATCAGTGGATCATGAAATTGATTCGAGTTTTTTTTTAATGAAATCAAATGAAATTTTAAAAATCAAAATACCTTGCTCAGGGCAAGCATTCTTTCATAATAATTTTGTTTCAGATACATGCGTGTATGCATGTGCATGCACACACACACACACACACAGATTTACATATACTGTATCACAATATAACTTCTTACTGTGGATCATAGTAAAAAAAACTTTAGGAAATACCAATCTGGTAGAAAAAAACACTAATGATTATGGGAAAAGAAGTTTCTGAGATAGGGAAAATTATACATAATTGATCAGAGGTTGAGTACAGCAATGAAAAAATGCAATTATTTTTCCTCCAATGATTATAATATTTCATGTTCCATTTGCATATAGGCCTTACAGTGATTACTTAACAAGAGATTCTCTTCAAATCTCTTATCCTTCTGCCCGGATATTACGACTCTCAATACCCAAAGCCACAAATCCAAACTACGTTCCTCCAAAAAGGGTAAGTCCATCTGAAAGAAACGGTTCCTGATTGATTTTAACAACACGTTTATAACTGTAACATGCTCTCCTCTTATTTCCAGGTATATTTTACTTTTCTCCCTGTTTATCTTCCCCCCTCATCAAATGAACTTTTCTGACTACCTCCGCTATGCCTACTCTGTCACCTAGGATTTGATCAGAGAAGCAGAACAACAATGCAGAATTAGACCTTAAGCAATTACAGAAGCTGATAGAGAAGTCCATGGAAGGCTGTTTTGGCAGTTGGAGCTTGGGTCTGGTTATAAATCCCGAAGCAATGACAGATAGTAGGGATAGGTCAGCAGTTACCTGGAAGGTATCTACCTCAGGGGAAACTATTACAGGTTCTTCAGGCAAGGGGACTCTAACCCCTTCAGGCAGGGGAAGTATGGCTGATTTTATTGGTAAGGAAGGCTCATCAGTATTTAGGGGCTTAAAGTGTCCCCAGCTTTGTTGGAATCTGCCCATATACCCTATCCCAATTTTCAAGGTCCTATTCCTTCCCAGTCGTTGCTCTAACTTTAACATAGGAGACCATACAAATTTGGTAATTCAATTTGCACTGTAATTAACCCACTCACAGAATTCGATTGTGAGTTTGGTTTTCAGAATTTTCAGCCCTATGACCATAGAATATAAAGCTTTCTTTTAGGGAAGTTACAGAAACTTTCTGGTCCCTTAACCCAGACATTAAGGTGGGAACTTAGAGGCCCGAGCCAGTCATTTCTTAACTTACTTTCTCTGTGCACTTAGCGACAACCAGCTAGGGACGCCTGGGTGGCTCAGTTGGCTAAGCATCTGCCTTCAGCTCAGGTCATGATCCCGGGGTCCTGGGATTGAGTCCCACATCAGGCTCCCTGCTCGGTGGAGAGCCTGCTTCTCCCTCTGCCTGCCGCTCCCCCTGCTTGTGCTCTTTCTTTCTCTGACAAATAAATAAATAAATAAAATCTTAAATAAAAAGAAACAACCAACTAATCCCATTATACTTGTTTATTTCACTAAAATAATTTCTGGCAGCAGCTGCTTGGTCACCCAAAGTTTTGCTTTTTGTTTTGCCACTGCGTGCTATGGACTACCAGTATTTTTTTTTTTTAACTACTGGCAAAAGGATCATTAATACCTTTAAATCCAATCAGCTCAGAAAACAAATTCCAGATAATCTAGAATCAACACAGAGAACCAGTTCTTAAAGTTGTGATTTGGTTATCTGTTGCTTCCTACCAAAGCACCCCCAAACTTATCGGTGTAAAACAACAAGCATTTTATTACGCTCAAGGATTTTGTGAGTTAGAAATCTCTCAGCTGGGATATCTCTAATGGCTTGGTTGTCTGAAATGGTAGGGGGCTGAAAGTTCCTACACACCTACCTTAGTCAGCTAGGGCTGCTATAACAAAATACCAAAGACTGGGTGGCTTGAAAGACATTTATTTCTCACAGTTCTGGGGACCAAGAAATCCAAGATCAAGGTGCCACCAGATTCTCTTCTTGATGAAGATCCTATTCCTGGTTTGCAGCCAACCACCATCTTCCTGTGTGCTCACATGACTTCTTTGTGTGTGCACAGAGAAAGAGCTCTTATCTCTCTTCTTATAAGGACACCAATCCCACAATGAGGGTTCTACCCTCGTGACCTCACCTAAACCTAATTACCTCCCAAAGGCCTCACCTCCTACTATTATCACATTGAGGATTAGGACTTCAACGTATGAATTTGAGGGGGACGTAAAGAGTCTGTCCATAACAACATCTATATGGTGCCCAGGCCGATGTGACTTAAAGGCTAGACTCAGTTGGGAATATTCACAGGAGCACTTTCATGGGGCCTCTCCATGTGGCTGAGACTTTTCTCAGCATAGCAGCTGTATTCTGAGAAGGAATATTCTAAAATGGAGTGTTTCAAGGGTGAGCATTCCAAAACACCGGTGGCAGCTGCATGTTTTTTTATGATTTGGCCTTGGAAGTCACATAATGTCACTGCAGTCATACTCTGTTGATTGATACAGTTCCAAGTCGCCAGATTCAAGGGGGCAGGGACACAAACCCCACCTGTCAATGAGAGAAGTGGCAAAGAATTTATAGCCACTCAAGAAAAAAACCTTGGTATCCTTGAGCATGATTTTGTATACAGAAAAGACTGTTCAGAGGTATGCTCTTGATTTAAATAATTAATAGTCCAAAAGAAGAAGATAGCAGGAGGGGAAGAATGAAGGGGTGGGGATCGGAGGGGGAGAGGAACCATGAGAGACTATGGACTCTGAAAAACAAACTGAGGGTTTTAGAGGGGAGAGGGGTGGGGGGATGGGTTAGCCTGGTGATGGGTATTCAAGAGGGCATGTTCTGCATGGAGCACTGGGTGTTATATGCAAACAATGAATCATGGATCACTACATCAAAAACTAATGATGTAATGTATGGTGATTAACATAATAAAAATAAATAAATAAAACTTTAAATTAAAAATCTGTTTCTTAGGCTTTTACATTTAGCTTGCAAGTTTTATTACTCTGTTTATAATTCTAGCAGTTTTTAACAATGACTTTGAAGAGTTCTGAATAATGTTTGATTCAGTTTCTAAATGTAATCAAATACCTTCAAATAATTTAAATTATATTTATTAATATTTTAATTTGATTTCTTTTTTAAGCATTTTCCTCCAACCATCTACATTAACAAACAAAATTTCAAATATTAAATAACTATTTAAAAATTGAATACATCAAATTTATAAATATGGTGAACTTAAAGTTTCAATGTTATCAGAATGACATAAACTTAAGATTTCAACTTAATGTTATAATTCTAAGTCAAATACTCAATTATACGTTTCAAGTTGCAGTTATAGGGTGATCACTCTAATAGGCCAAATTCTCTTAAACATGGACATGCTTTTATTTTGTTTTGTTATGTTTTGTTTTTAGTAAGCTCTACACCCAATGTGGGGCTCAGACTCATGACCCCAAGATCAAGAGTCACATGCTCCACTGACTGAGCCAGCCAGGTGCCCTCATGCACATGCTTTTAATTTTAATAATATACACATACTTTTTATTTTAATAATTTCTAAGTTACTGAAAAAAATGCAAGAATTAACATTTTGTTCCATTTGTTTTTTCATTCTCTCTCCTTCATGTAGGGTGTGTGTATGTGTGTGTGTGTGTGTGTATTTAATTTTTTTCCTGAATCATTTTTGAGAGGTACAGACATCATACACCCATTTTCCTAAATACTTCAGTGTGTATTTCTTAAGAACAAGATCATCTTATGTAACCACAGAATTATTATCAAAATCAGGAAGTTTAATTGATAAATACTCTACTCCATGGTCCATGTCCAAATTTCATCAATTGTTGCACTACTTATTCTTTTTTTTTAAGATTTATTTATTTATTTGAGGCAGAGAGAGAGAGCAGGGGGAAGGGGCAGAGGGAGAGGGAGAGAGAGAATCTCAAGCAGACTTCCCACAGAATGCAGAGCTTGACACAGAGCTCCATCTCACAACCCCAAGATCATGACCTGAGCTAAAATCAAGAGTCAGACGCTTGACAAACTGAGCCACCCAGGTGCTGCATTGCACATACTTATTCTTAACACAAAGAATGATTAATTCTATGATTTTGATTCTCTTAACTTTTTTACAGTTAATGCTGAATCTTCCCAGAGTTTTAAAATACACATTCCCACAAAGGAAGCCAAGTTACTGTCACAGGTACCTTAGGTTACTTGTCACCAGAGACCTTGGATGGATGAACTGTAGAAGGTCTTTTTTTTTTTTAATTTTATTTATTTATTTGAGAGACAGAGTTCGAGAGAGAGAGCATGAGCAAGAGGGAGGGAGAAGCAGGCTCCCTGCTCAGGGAGCCTGATGTGGGGCTTGATCCCAGGACCCCAGGATCATGACCTGAGCAGAAGGCAGACGCTTAACTGACTGAGCTACCCAGGCGCCCCTGTAGAAGGTCTTTTACCTCTGTGAATGTCATACTGAGTCTTTTTTTATGGTAACTTTGTCAGAGACTACAAAACATAAAAAGGGTTGGTTTCATAACTCAGTTCATATCCATCATTCTCTCTACTTATAGATGTCCGAAGCTCCTATTCAGATTAATCAACCTGTGTAGATTTTTAAAATCGTTGACTCAGGAGATTTTGACTTTGAAGACTCTTATTTTATATTTAGCAGATACCTTTGAGTATTGACCACCTGTACTCTGCATATCTCACATGGCTTTGTCTAACTAATTTATAAGGTCATTTTACCAACATGTGCCTCCTCCATCATTTTCAATCTGATTATTTTCTGAGAACAAAAATTTGAGAAGTAAAGTTACCAGATTAAGTGTATGAACATTTTTGAGGTGATTCATATATTATCTCAAAATGTGTTCCAACAAAAGTGATTTTGATTTACATATTCACTTGCATTATTTGGGCTGACTTTTATACTGCACTCTTGCCAACATTAGATATTATTTATTTTAATTTTAAAAAATGCTATCTCGTTAATAAAAACACTTTCATTTTTCTGATTACTAATAAATTTAATAGTTCCCAACATTTATTTACCTGTGTAGTTTTCTTTTGTAAACTTGTCTATTCATGGCTTTATTTTTCTACTGGTCTGTATATTTTTTATTGATTCATAACAGTTCTTTACATATTAGAGGTATTCTTTGTCATATGTCTATGTATTTTTCCCAGCTTGTGTTTTGAAATTCTGGAGTTATAATTTATATAAAATGCATAGGTCTTAAATGTATAGTTTAATGAGCTTTTAACAAATGTATATATCCATTCAATAACCACTTCAATCAATATACAAAACATTATCCCCCAAATTTTCCTCCTGTTTCTAGTCAATTCACTCTACCCCTGCCCTAGAGTCAACCACTTCCAGATTCCTATCACTATAGATTAGTTGTATTTCTTATTCTTTGTAGGTTTATATCAGATTTATATTATTTCTTCCTCTTAAATATTTAATAGAATTTACTATTGAAGCAATCTGGGCTTAGTGTCTGTACAATTCCATGAAGTACTAATTAATCATTTCCAATAAATAAAGCTTTGTCTCCTATCAGACTCTGGGAAAATCAAAGAAATATATGACAACCGCTGTTTTCAATTAAGGCTTATAATCAAAAAAGGAAATAAATCATTCATTTACTCAATCCATTGAACAAGTATTTCTTAATCAATTATATAATACAGGAAAAACAAGAATAATAAAACCATTCCTTTCCTTAAAGTAAATTTCAATTTAGAAGAAACCATAGACCTATAGGTAAATAATTAAGATTGATACTCATAAAAGAGAATGAATAAAGTATTGAGAGATATCAGAGGAAGAGTGGGAAAAATCCAAGAAAGATTCTCTTATCATGGAATTGTGGAGACAGATAGGGATCTTAGGTTTGAATCCCAGCTGTGCAACCTATTCACTATAAAAACTTAAGTAAATTTCTGAACTTCACATAGTACCTTAGTTTCTCCATGATGAAATGCAAATAAAAATGATACCCTAGGTGAGGAATAAATGAATTAGTACATGTAAAACACTGTCAGTATCATCATTGTCTTAAACAACACAAAAAGGGATTTGCAACATACCTTCTATATTATTTTTCTGCCCACAGTTAAAACCTTATTTTATTTCCAATTATCGATTATATTCCCTCTCAAAGTCTTGTGGTAAGTTTTGAGTTTGAATACTAGTAATTGAAATAGAAGACCATGTAAATTGAACACATTTCCACAATTCAGATAGTGAGAAATGACTAGGGGGACTAACAGCATTGTCTGTGGAGAATGTGATTCTGCCTTTCTTCCTCTTGGCTTTGGTTTCTTTTTCTTACCTGTTCCAATTAGAAGAGAACCACTTGAATGCATTTTAAGTATGGGGATTTCTGATAACGAGAGTCCCAGTTTCCAAAGGGCAAAAGCAGTTAAGAACAAAGCAGAACTCCCCCCCCCCCCCTTAGAGAGTGTTCTCATGTAGTAGGCCTGACCCTTCCCTCTTGGCTGAGTTTTTCATTCCACAAATCAGCATTACCATTTATCTCTTAGTCAATATGTAATGTTGCCAATTCCTCCCCATCTTTTGTTTAACAGTAAGTTCCTGAAAAGCTGGGTTGGATTTCATAAACCTAGTTTGAGAAAGATGGAAATTGATCGTTTCAGCTATGATCATGGGTTACTGCAAGACTCTCATCCTTTCTGCTGGATTTGCTGAGAAGTCTGGTCCAGAGGTCAGACAGTTCTTTGTAACCGTGATGGAGATGGTATTTATTATTTGGCACTTACAGACCCTATTTTGTTTTTCTCCCCTAGATTGAAACCAAGATTTCAGTTCCTGCCCTGACTGCTGTTGCAACTCCAAGAACTGTAGACCTTGCCCATCCAAGGATCAAGATAGAGGGTCTGTGCTTTGAAAGGGAACGAAGTGAGCTGCCCATCCATCCTGTAAGCCACCACTGCCTTGGCATCCTTCATCTTACTTTTTGGTTGTTCCTAGGGTGCTATTTTGCTACTATAGGGCGTAGGCCAAAGTCATTGGGAAAGATAATCTTGAAAGAGTGGTCTATGGCAGGAAGGAAGACCTAGCTGCAAGATATGTAGAGAGACTGGGGATAGAGGGCAAAGAGCATGGGCTTTGGAATCAGTAAGAGCTGGGTTCAAATTCCAGCCTCACCACTAGCTCTGTGATGTTGTGACAGTGTTCCTGAGCCTTATTTATTCATTCAAGTATTTGAATGCCTACTGTGTGCCAGCCACCATTCCCAGTGAACAAGATGGAAAGAGACAAAAAATAAGGGTCGAAGGCAATGAAGAAAATAAAATAGGAAATGATTGACTATGGGCGAAGGTGGGGAATAAGCTACCTTTGTATATGGTAGTCAGGGAAAGGCTCTCTAAGGATGGGATATCTGGTGTGAAACCTGAGTGACAAGAAGGAGTAAGCTAGGTGAAGGTCTGAGGAAAGAATATTCTAGTAAAGGGAAGAGAATGTGCCAGAGTATTAAAGTGGGGATGACCTTGAAGTTGGGTGGAACAAGGTGAGCAAAGAGATTATAAAGTTAACAGTTCTCACTGGGAGGTCTGTTGTGATTTGAAACAATAGAGAAGGCATTGGTACTCAGCATAGAGCCTCGCACATTCAGTGGCTTCCCTCCCTCTTCCTCCTTGACACTCCCATCTATTCATTGTAGTGGCAACTTGGTGCCCAATACCCACTGAGTTTTCAGTAAATATCTAATGACCATGTTGCCAAGGAGGTTGGATAAATTTTACCCTCTAAGAACTAAGGATATGATATGGAATTCAGTTAGGAAAGAAAACTAACCTGGGATTCAAAACCCCTCAGGAAATCGTCTTGAGTTTGCTAAAGTGACTTGCCTTGTGACCCTTGGACAAATCACTTTATTTTCAGTTTTTTGGTATATAAAATGGGGGTTACAGTTATTTTTCTTTAGTTGCCAGGTTTGTTTGGGAGTTTATGAAAAAAATCTTTTTTTAAAAGTGATGCCACTGCAGATAATCATACTCTTAGAACCCCAAACAAGTCCGTACCAGTGCAAAATAGTACCTTCAGGGCTACGGAGGGGTGTTTGTTATCCATCATGATTCTTTCAAGTGAGCATTTAAGAGAGAGAGAATAGGAGCTATATGTCATCCTTCCAATTTTACCAATAAAGCAACATAATAGAAAGGCAACCTGGCAGGTGTGATTTTCAAAGTAAGACCAGCAGGAGTTGGTCAATCAGTCAATCAACATATATTCTGCACCAGTTATGCATTTACTCTAGTTTTTGGCAAACATGTATTTCTTTCAAGAAGTTTATATTCTAGTGGGGAGAAGCAGACAATAAACATACGAACAAAGAGATAAGTGAGCAAAGTGAGGTGTTGGTAGATGCTTTAAAGAAGATTGAATAAGTGTACTGTAGAGGAGGGTTATCAGAAAGGTTGATGTATCTCGGATGGTGAAGGAAGATGTCCTTGAGAATGTGATATTTGAGTCTAGAGACTTGAATGATGAAGAGGCAGCCATGACAAAGTTGAGGAAAGAGGCTTTCAAGCAGAAGAACTAGCTGCAAAAATCCTAAGGTGGAAAGAGCTGGATCAGAGGGGACTTGTGTGGCAAGGATCATCGTGATCAAGGTGGGGAGGGGAGGCAGATGAGGTCAGAGCAATGGGATAGCAATCAGATCACGTAGGGCCTTCTAGGCCACAGTAAGGAGTCTAAATATTATTCATTGCAAAATGAGAAACCGCTGGAAGGTTTTAAACCCTGAGAGTGACATAATCTGACTTGGGCTTCAGAAAGTACATACCTCGGGTGCCTGGGTGGCTCAGTTGGTTAAGCGACTGCCTTCGGCTCAGGTCATGATCCTGGAGTCCCAGGATCGAGTCCCACATCGGGCTCCCTGCTCGGGGGAGCCTGCTTCTCCCTCTGACCCTCCCCCCTCTTATGTGCTCTCTCTCTCTCTCATTCTCACTCTCTCAAATAAATAAATAAAATCTTTAAAAAAAAAAAAAGTACATACCTCATAGGGTTATTATGATGATTAAGTGGGAATAATGTAGGTGCCCCACTTAGAACACTGGCTCATGGCATGCACTCATTAAATGCTCATTCTCTTCCTCAGTAATTGATATGTGAAGGCTAGATCGTACAGAGCAAAAATGGAAGCAGGGAGACTAGTGAGGAGTCTGCTGCAGTAATCCAGGAGAGAATTCTGGATGGTGATTCAGTTAGGGCCATCACTGTAAAGAGAGGGAGATGTGAAAATTGGGATATATTTTTGTATCTTTTTGCTTCCATTATAGATATCCCGTGCTGCCTTGCTATACAAACCTAGCCCTCGAATAATAGCTCTAGCTAAGGCCAGGCCTCTTCATCAAGATTATCTTCCTGACCGTGATGCCCACTGGCCGGTATCTTATGCTGCTATCCATTGCAAAATATCTCCCAGAATTCAAGAACTAGCTAACCCAACAAGGTATGTCAATTTATCACTAAGATGGGACAGGAAAGCTGGAGGTGCTAGGGAGAGGGAAAATTAACCTAATAAGACCAATGAAAATAATCATAGAAATACAAGAAATTTTCAAAAACATCTCACTTCTTACATTAATTGTGACAAATCTATGGTTTTACCATAAATATAAGGCAGCAGTTAAAGGATTAGTGGACTAGTATTGAAACTTAGATATAGGAAACAACTCTGTAAGGATGGATATGGGATTATTTATCTAACGTATTGTTAAGTGAAACAAGTACATAACAGAGCACACAATGCTAAGAATACTCTAAGAAAATAGGTATGTGCCATATTTTTGCTTGCAGGAGCCTATAATCTCAGAAGAGTATGCAAGAAGCTAGTAACAATGCTTACTTTTCGGGGGCCTGAGGGAACTGGGATGGGAGGAAGATTTATTTTTTATTAAATAGGGCTTTTGTGTTTTTCCATGTTTTTGTATCATGTACATGTATGACCTACTTGAAATAAATATACATTCAACAAAGAAGAAATGGACTCTAATTCCTGTTTACTTTTTAGAAGATTTCTTAACTTGCCTGAACCTCAGTTCATATTGTTTCCTTCATGAGATAATGCCTGATTCCCCTTTTAAGCATCGTCAGGAAAACCTAGGAGAAGATGAAAAAGTCGCAGAAGTCTTCAGCTCAGGGAACAGGGAATATGTTCATTCTTAAATAATATTTTTAAATTTTTATAATGTGTTTTGCCTTTAAAAGAAATAAAGTTCAACAGCAATGAAACGAAGCTCATTCTCTGTTCACTGACAAAGGAAAGGGAAAAATAAGATCAAGTACTCAGCGTCTACCCCAGTGGCAAAGTTATTATTTGGTAGTAAGGTGCTAAGGGTGGGAACTTCAAAAATTTGATTTAAGTCCACCAGAGGACTGCTGGGCTTGTTTTAACATTGCCCAATTATTGAAAACTTTCCAGAATTAACTTTCTGTGGAAAGAGCCAAGGCTTTGGAATCTGATAGATACATGAATCTGGATTTGACCACAGGTCACTTTTATAACTTCCCTGAGCCTTCATGTCCTTCTCTGTACAATGGGGGTCATGACACCTGTTTCATGGGGCACTTATGAAAAATCAAAACAGAATAATATCATAGAGCCTAACACACATAGTGGATGGTTGAGAAATGTTAGTTCCATTTTCTGTTCATTTTTTTTCAGGTCGCATTCTTTTTCCCCCATTTCAGGTCTCCTGTACACATTATATATTATGATCCAGATGTCTTTAAAGTCAAGCCAGCTGCTTTGAAAACACAGTGTTCTCCAAGGATCCACGAGTTGGCAGAACCTCTTGTGCATTAAATACAGAAAGCCGCGTCAGTCAGACTCTAGTTATGTGTCTAGAAAACATAATAGGTGACTTAGTTCCCTACTCTGGTCCCATCACCTTGTATTCCTGTATCCCCCCGAAAACCATAGAGACCCCCAGGGAACACCACTGTGACCATCGAATGGCAATTCCTGCTATTACCTGTAGTCATGTCTTTAGCAGATTTGGAGACTGGAGCACGCAATAAAAGAGAAACTGAGAGCCTGCCTTAGCCTTACTTTATCTCCTCACAAGCATCTTGGCCATCTCATTGCTCTGACTGACCTGAAGAAACACTTCCTTATGTTTGCTGGGTTTGTTTTTCTTTTCCTGGAGAGATCCATGTTCCCCAGACTCTGCTCAGTCCCTGCTCTAATAAGTCCTGGAAATTGAAATAATTCTTTGTGTTGCTTTTCCAACCTCCCTTCCTTAATGGAGAAGTAACACTGAAATGGCGAAGCCTTTGGGATAACTTGAAATGCATTTCATAATCTGTAGGTGAAATTTAGGGAACAGGTTACCTTAAATAATCACCCCTGCCCCAATCTCTGTTCCTTCTCTCAGGCTGCGTCATTTATCAGGAATGACAGAAAAAGCAAGGTATTTGGTAAGCATCATAATTCTGTCAAATTACATCTGCCCAGAGTTTTTTTTTTAATTTAATTGTTTTATTCTCTCCATGGATCAGTATCTTACAAATGAAACTAAGTTTCATGACATATCTAGATTTACGTGAAAATGAATTTATCTGAAAACCAATTTTACAGGTGGATGAGTTCTTTGTGTTAAGGAAATAGTGTTATGGAGAAGCAATATGATACAGTTTTTAACTTGCATTTTGGAATCAGGCAGACCTGGCTTAGTCTCCCGCATGGATCGTTTATGCCAGGTATGTGATTTTGAACAAATTTCCTACCCCCCCGTGCCTGTTTCTTTATGTGTAAAATGGGTTCTGCTGCATTATTATAAAGATTAAATAAGAAAATTATGGGGGCGCCTGAGTGGCTCAGTCAGTTAAGTGTCCAACTTGTGATTTCGGCTCAGGTCATGATCTCAGGGTTGTGAGATCAAGCCCCTCATCCAGCTCTGTGCTCAGTGGGGAGTCTGCTGCTTTCCCTCCCTCTGCCCCTCCCCCTACTTGCACTCCCTCTCTCTAAAATAAATAAATCTTTTTAAAAAAATTATGTAAAAAAAGTATGAATTGGGAAAAAATTGTTTACAAATTTAGTTCCTTTGGTCTTCTAAGAGGGGAGTGGCATAGTTCATATCAATGGGAAAATAAATATCTTTATGGCTTGATTGATATATTGAATGAATGTTTGTTGAGTGTCTTTGCTTTGCCAGGCACTGTGACAGGCATTGGAGATAATCACACTAACCCCAACAGATGTGGGCTCTGCTTTCATGGACTTTTTAGCCAATTGGGAGAGATGGATGTACAAATATTCACGAATGTAAAATTACAGCAGTGGCAAAGTGCCATGGCAGAGAGGTTATAATGCTATGAAATAACAGAATAGAGAACTCTGACTCCCTTGGGAGGGCAAAGGAAGACTTCTTTAATGAAGGGACAATTGGGCTGGAATCTAAACATTGAGTAAGGTTAACTAACCAAGTAGGGGATGGGAAGTCAGTCCAGGTAGTGAGAACATGTGTTTAGTGGACATTTGTTGATTTGTGGGCCATCCTACATCTGTTTCTCCTCCTTCTGGTAAGAACTCCCAATTTTCTTTTGGAGAATTACTTTGTCTTCATTGTTTAAAGCTTTACTGGTACTTTTTTAAAAAAAAGTATTTACTTTGAGAGAGAGAGAGAGCACACAAGCAGGGGATAAGGGGCAGAGGGAGAAGGAGGAGCAGACACCCCACTGAGCAGGGAGCCCAAAGCAGGGCTCAGTTCCAGGACCCTGAGATCATGACCTGAGCCAAATGCAGACACTCAACTGACGGAGCCAGTCCGGTGCCCCTGGGCTTTGGATCTTACATAGAGTGGTGCAAGGGGTGGGGGGTATGGTCAGAGCTGATATTTCCCAGTAGTGGTGCCCTGATGAGACTTCATTTTGCTCCTACCCCCCTGTGTCCCTGGAGCTACCCTGACCCTTCACCTATTCCTTTGACTCAGGAGCTGCCCACAGCCTTCTAGTAAATCCCCTGTGGCAGGTGGGCAGATATATTGGGGACTGAAAGAAAGCCAGTTTCACTCCAACAGAGGTAAAACGGGGTTACATGATGCAAGAGGAGCAGAAGGATGAAGCCAGAACATGCAGGGCCCTGGAGGCCATGTTGAAGACTTTAATTTTTATCCTAAAACCTGTGAGAGTTGTTGAAGTAAGCACAGGGATAATGTAATCAGGGTTGCTTTTTGAAAAAAACCTCCTTGGACAAAAAAATTGGGGAGGAGACAGTAGAAGTAGGTAGACCAGGTTAGGAGGCTATTTAGTAGATGGATGAAAGATGAAAATAGTTTGGTGGTACCGTAGTAGAGATGGAAAGAAGTGACAAACTTGAGAGAGATTTGAGGAAGTGAATTTTTATAGGATTTGATGGGTTGGATATGGTGTGGGAGAGAGGGAAGCATTTAAGATAATTCCTGGATTTCTAAACTTTGAAATAAGATAGAAGTGTCTTAATATACAAATGGACAATGGCCTGGTCATAAATGACAATAGAACTCTGACTTACAACCTTTGCAGCGACCACCAGATCAGGAATCTAAACTATAACCTCTGTAGCAATTAGCCCAGAAGGGTCAGGATCTGGTCAATGGTCCTTACTGGTGCCTATTTTTGGCCCCACTTCCAAGTCAGGGCCAACCAGAGAGAGCCAAATATACTCCCTAAGCCAGTCACACAGGATGCCCTATTTCTAGTTAGCTCATCTCCAACTTCCCCATGCCAGCAGCCTTTAATCAGAGCATACCCAAAGACTCCTCCGGTCCCCTCTAAAGCTTTAACACTCCTCTGTCTTTGAATCTCTGCCAAATGCAAGTGATGATGGCTGACTCACAATAGCAAGTTCTAAATAAATAGCTTGGTGTGTCTTCATTTGGGTAATCTTTATTTCCACAATTTATCCGTTCACTGGGAGAGGAGCAGAGGAGGAAAGTAGAAAAGCATGTGTTTAGTTCTGGAACTTAGATTAGAGGATGCCTTTGAGACGCTTTGGGCTCAAAGTAGATGCCAGGTGCAGGGCTATCTTATGACTTGCATGTCCCCTAGGCATTTTGCCTTTCTTGGTTCTTCCTTAAAATAATATGAAAAATTATATTTTATGACTGCGTTGGTATGAAGATGGACATATTAATATTATATATTAAAAATATTTTTTACTGAAAGTTTCTTTTTTCCTTCTCATTTAAAACTACATTTTTGTGAGCTCCTAAAAATACTATGAGCTATAGGCATTGGGCCTACTGTGCCTATCTGAGGAGGTCGTGGCCTATGGCCTCCCTTGGCAGCAGAGACATACCACAGGCAGTAAGGAGAGGGAGCCTGAAGATACATGTTCTTTCATAACTTGTGTTGGTTTTTCTTTTCCATCTGGGAGGGGCTGCCAGATGGGAAACTTCCCCACCCATAGCAGCATGCATCTGCCTGCCGGCTCTCTGTTGCCAAGGTGTGGTCAGCTAGAACTTCCAGGACGTTGAGCATCCTGGGCCGGATTGCAAGACAGGGCAGGCATAAGACTGGGGACAGAGAAAGGTGGCTGTGTGCAGTAAGGGAGCAGAAAGAAGCAGTTTGTTTTCAGTGTGAAGCGGTGGGCAAAGTCACCCCAGGCTAGGGTCACAATGGTGGTGGTCAGGCAGCCACTCTGGAAAGTGGCTGTGGCTCAAGCAGGTGGACATCAAAGGAAAACAGTAACAGACCCCAGGTAACACACCTCTTTTTGTTTAACAATTTACGCAGGTGGGCGTGCCTCAGGATTTAGAGAGTTGGAAAGCACCACATTCCTGCCTTCAGCAAGCTTAAAGCATAGCCTAGCTCGGGAAGCCATTTTGAGTTCCGAGATCATCACCACATGGTTGACGATTGGTGGAGAAAGAATAAGTGACTTTATTGTATGATTTCAAATATACAGGGAGGAAATGGAGACTTGTGGCTGGATGTGTACTTTCTGGAAGAAGAATGCAGGATTTCAACCCTGGACCCACCACTCACTAGCTCGTCTTCAGATAATTAACCAAACTTTCTGGGCCTCAATTTCCTCACTTGTAAAATGGCGGTAAGAATAGTACTGTCACATGTTTTCCCTCAAAGCACCACCAAAGAGCTTGTGAATGAGGCAAAGTTGAGTTTATAGCTTACTAAGATAAGGGAGATCTGTACCTTCATAGAATGTTAGCCACATCTGGTAAGGAAAGGGCAGTGGCGAGGTATTTATGAGTTTGGGATCAGTTAGGATTGGGCACGGATTGATAGAGATAGCAAGGCAATAGTTTCTGAAGGAGTCTTTGAGAATTAATGAGACCAGTGAAATACTTTCAGGTCAATAACAAAAGTTATTTGCAACTTTATCTTTTTAGGCAAGCATTTCCTAAAGCTATATCATTGAAGACAGTAGCATAGTGAAATTCATGTTAAGGTAGAAAGTAAACCGTGTTGGGGTACAGGCACATCTCAGAGATATTGCAGCTTTGGCTCCAGGCTACCATAATAAAGTGAGTATTACAATAAAGTGAGACAGATTTTTTAGTTTCCCAGTGCACATAAAAGTTATGTTTATACTATACTGTATCTATTAACTACGCAATACCATTAATGTCTAAAAAACACTGTACATATCTTTTAAAAAGATTTTATTTATTTATTTGAGATAGTGACCACAAGCGGGGATTGAGGGGGAGAGGTAGAGGGAGAAGCAGGCTCCCCGCTAAGCAGGGAGCCCGACGCAGGCTTCCATCCCAGGACTCCGGGATCATGACCTGAGCTGAAGGCAGAGGCTTAACTGACTGAGCCACACAGGTGTTCCTACACTGTACATATCTTAATTTAAAAATACTTGGGGAGTGCCTGGGTGGCTCAGTTGTTTAAGTGTCCAACTCTTGATCTCAGCTCAAGTCTTGATCTCAGGGTCATGAGTTCAAGTCCCACGTGGGGTTCCACGCTGGGTGTGGAGCCTGCCCTAAAAAGAAAAGTATTGCTAAAAAAAATATTAGCATCATCTCAGCTTTCAGTGAGTTATAATCTTTTTGTTGGTGAAGGGTTTTGCCTTGGTGGAACACTGCCGTGGTTGCTGAAGGTTGGGGCGGCTGTGGCAATTGCTTAAAATAAGAAAACGATGAAGTTGCCACATCAATTGTCTTCCTTTTACAAACAGTTTTTTTCTGTAGCTATACAGTGATGCTCTTTGATAGCATTTGACTCACAGTAGAACTTCTCTCAACATTGGAGTCAATCCTCTCAAACCCTGTTTCTTATTTATAAGTTTATGTAATATCCTAAATCCTTTGCTATCATTTCAACAATCTTCACAGCATCTTCACCGGGAGTAGATTCCATCTCAAGAAACCACTTTCTTTGCTCATCCATAAGAAGTAACTCCTCATCCCTTCAGTTTTGTCATGAGATTGCAGCAATTCAGTCCCATCTTCAGGCTCCACTTCTCATTCTCGTTCTCTTCTTATTTCCACTATACCTGCACTTACTTCCTCTACTGAAGTGTGGAACCCCTCAAAGTCCTCCATGAGGGTCAAAATCCACTTCTTCCAGACTCCTATTCATGTTGATATTTGGATCTCTTCCCATGAATCACAAATGTTCTTAATGGCATCTAGAATGGTGAATCCTTTCCAGAAGGTTTTCAATTTACTTTGCTCAGATCCATCAGAGGAATCACTATCTGAGGCAGCTATAGTCTTATGAAATGTATTTCTTCAGTAATAAGACTTGAAAAAAGACCCACAATGATCCCTTTATCCATGGACTGCAGAACGGATGCTGTGTTAGCAGGCATGAAAGCAACATTAATCTCATTGTCCCTCTCCATCAGAGCTCTTGGATGACCAGGTGCATTGTCAATGAGCAGTGATATTTTTGAAGGAATCTGTTTTTCTGATCATTAGGCTTCAACAGGGGACTTAAAATATTCAGTAAACCATGTTGGAAACAGATGTGCTGTCATCCAGGCTTTGCTGTTCCATTATAGAGCACAGGCAGAGTCGATTTAGCATAATTCTTAAAGGCCCTACAACTTTTGAAATGGTAAATGAGCACTGGCTTCAATTTAAAGTCACCAGTTGCATTAGCCCCCAACAAAGGCCTGTTCTTTGAAGCTTTGAAGCCAGGCGTTGACTTCTCTTTGACTATGAAAGTCCTAGAGGCATCTTCTTCCAATATAAGGTTGTTTCATCTACATTAACAATCTGTTGTTCATTCTAGCCACCTTCATTCACTCTCTTAGCTGGATCTTCTTGGGAACTTGCTGCACCTTCTAATCAGTACTTGCTGCGTCACCTTCTACTTTTATGTTATAAAAACAGCTTCTTTCTTTAAACCTCATGAATCAACCTCTGCTAGCTTCAAACTTTTCTTCTGCAACTTCTTCACCTCTCTCAGCCTTCATGAAATTGAAGAGAGTCTCAGGGCCTTGCTCTGGATTAGGTTTTGATTTAAGGGAATGTTGTGGCTGGTTTGATCATCTGTCCAGACCACTCACACTTTCTCCATATCAGCAGTAAGGCTGTTTTGCTTTCTTAGCAGTTGTATGTTCACTAGAGTAACACTTTAAATTTCCTTCAAGAACTCTTCCTTTGCATTCACAACTTGACTGGTATAAGAGGCCCAGCTTTCAGCCTATTGGCTTTCAACATGCCTTCCTCACTAAGCTTAATCATTCCTAACTTTTGATTTAAAGTGAGAGATGAGTGACTTGAATGCTTCGAGGCCATTGTAGGGTTATTAATAGACCTAATTTCAAGGAATAAGGAGGGCTGAGGAGAGGGAGAGAAACTGGGGAATGGCTGATAGGTGGAACAGTCAGAACACACCAACATTTATTGGTTACGTTCACCATCCTATATGGGCACAGTTCGTGGTGCCCAAAAAATTCCAATAGTGACATCAAAGATCACTCATCACAGATCATCCATAGCAATATAATAATGAAAAAGTTTGAAATATTGTGAATCTTACCAAAATGTGACACAGAGACACAAAGTGAGCAAGTGTTCTTGGAAAAATGGCACCAATAGACTTGCTCAGAGCTGCCACAAACCTTCAACTGGTGAAAAACACAATATCTGCAAAGCTCAGTAAAGTGAAGCTCAATAAAAGGAAGTATGCCTTTTGGGAACTCTCTACTTCCCCCTCAATTTTTTTGAAAACCTAAAACTGCCCCCAAAATTAAAATATTAAAGAGAAAAAACTAAACTGGTAAAAGAGGAGATTGCTGCATGCTAAGTACATTCGTGGGGAAATCTTGAATCATCCAACACAAATCAGGCTAAAACATGCTTTTGGTTCTTCATTTACTCTGCATAAAGGTGCACTGTTTATTTTGCAAGGGCATAAAAGAACAAAATGAGAGCAATAGTATGTCTCACACCCATTGCCAAAATAAGCTCTCATTAGGTTAACAATCATGAACATTAAATCAATCTCCTCAGAGGAATAAATCTCAGCCTTATAGGAAAGGTTCAAAATCTCCCTCAGTTTATTCAGTAACTAAAGGCTGTATCTTAGTGATTCTTACTAAAGGATTCACCACATCAACAAACATACATGAAGGTGTTTAACAAAGTGCTTTATTGTTAGTATCTCGCTGATCAGCAATCCCTCATTTAACTTCATCGTCAGAACACACAGCTTTTGCTCAGGCAGAGAACCAGCTCCTTAACGCCTTCCCTGTGGTGGAAGTTTGGTGATCCAGGGCAATTCAAACTCATCCTCCACAACCAGACCCCAATCTCCTCCAGCCCTGGGACCACTCACCTTCTCTGCCTTCAATCATGGACATAAACTCAGGTCTGTGTAAAACATGCTTTTCTTCTCTGTAACTCAGCTTGCTTTCTAACCTTGAGCCTTGTGCCACTGAGCTGGTGGAAAAAATAGCCTCACACCTTTCTGGGGTTCCAGGAGCCTCCCCAGTGCCAAGATGTTGAGTAGTGGGGCTTGAGGGTGGGGTGGGGTGGGGAAGGTCCTCTGGGCTTGGTCCACATAGTCACTGCCAAGACATGTCATCCCTTTTCCGTATGTTCTCTGCAGGTCCTCCAGCTTTCTGCTGCTTTTCTGCTGTGACGGGGATGTGGGAGTCTCTGGCAGGGCTGCCTTTGATCCTGCCTGCCTGGACACAGCCGTTTTCTCTGGGATTTTCTTTCCTCAGTAGTGACTATTTTGCAAAGCCAGACACAGGTGCTTTCTGCTCCTGGAATCCATGACCTCTCATTTTTGCCACTTTACTCCCACCTATGAACAAACATTTCCAGTCTGGGAATGACACAGATTCTCTTTCTTTCATCTCCCCTACAGTGCCTCACCCCAAGGATTCCCTAAGGGCTTAAGCTTTTGGAACAAGGAGTGAAATTACTTTCAAACGGTGTATCTTCTCTCCCTTGCTACATCCCTCCCCCAAGGCAATGAGACTGGAGCCTACTGGGATGGAAAGGAGCCCTACAGAGAGGAAAAGGAAGAAATCCACATTTCAAAAAAAAAAACAAACAAACAAAAACCTACATTAAAATATTTTTTGGTTAGGAATTTGTTGTGTTGAGCAACATTTTCACATGGCAAATTCCATCAAAATATTATTTGGCCATATATTTTAGTTGTATGTAGGTCTTAGTTCCCCTAGTATGTTTTAAGCGACCTGATGGTATGAATTGTTTTCTTGTGCCCTCCACAGTACCTATGGAGAGAGAAGGTGTGTCCTCTGACAAGCTCTGGTTTTCCCTCCCTAAGCCTTGGCCAGTTTTGAGGAAAGCTCTGGAGCTCTCCTGTGGGGCTGTGATTGTCACATCGCCGATGCTGAATCACAAGACTTCCCTTCTCAGTCACTGACAACTGTTACATTTTTGGTCACCTTTGGAGATACTGGATATATCTGAACATAGTTCATCAAAACGGATGGAACTTTAAAACCGTTTTTCATCAGGTGGGAAGGTTTTGGTCTAAATCATTAAATAGGGTGGGAATATAAATCATCACATTACTATTAGGGTGTGGGGGGTGGGGAGGGAAGAGGCAGAAACCTTAATACAGTGACTCTCCTACCCCCAAATGCTGCAGTGTTGATTCAAAATTTTCACATCTGATACTCCTTTAAGCTGAGGCGCCAAAGGCCTATCTTAAAATGTAAACATGTTATTTGATGATGGTCTTAGATTACCTTGGTAGTTACTCAGCAGAGCCCAAACCCTGAAGGAATGAGAGACAGGTTAAGTAAGTTGTGATGGAAAAGGGTGAAAATTTGAAAAGGAAAAGGCCACGGTCTCCCATGGGTGACTGGAATTAGAAATGAAGTATGAAAGGGGCTCAGAAACCAGGACAAAAATTCATAATCTTGTCCAGGATACAGAGGCCCTATTTCTGGGGCAAGGGGATTGTATGAGCCTCTTGACTTTCTTTTATGTGAGTTATCCCTGAAAAAGCTGATGAGAGCTTTTTCATTCTCCACTCCACTCAGTAGGGGTGTTTAGCTCCCCAGGCTGGGTGGGCTGGAGTCCCAGGGCCCCAGGCAGGGGGCTCACCATGGGCAGCCCCACGCAGAGAAGGGAGAACAAGCCCTTTGCTCCAGCTGTCCAGCCTGCCACCAGTTCTCACTTGCTTCCACCAGCTGGGCTGAAGTTGTTCCCCATGGCACCCTGCCACCCAAAACCTTGTCAAGGCCGTTAACGCTTTCATTCCAAACTTTTCTATTCCTCTAATGTTTCCTCTCTAGAGACAGGTCCATATTGCCACAGCTGGATCACAAAAAGCGATTTCAGGGCCCAGCCTTCTGCTGCGTGCTGAAAATGGAGAACCGGGTACTTGGAGCAATCACCTTCCCCTCTCCAATTCCCATTTAAGTAGCTCTGGGGTGATCCCTGATCCCAAAATGAGCTGAAAAGCGGCTAGGAAGGCCCTGCTGGGACATCTCACAATGGGCTGAGATTATACACTTCTGGCCATTTGCACCTCCTAAAAGCAAGGAAAGCAAAGACCCTTATTGAAACCCTGTCTGAGCTTCTGCCTGATCCTGAAGCTGAGTTCAATTCTGAAGCTGCGTTCGGACTCGGGGCAGGGGAGGGCAATTTGTACTACGTGAGGCCAGAGTACACGGCCCTTGGGACTCAGCTGCAGTGCCCATGCTGGATGCTGAGCGATCTGTGAGAGCCGGTCCAGGGGCATTCACTCCTGCACCCCAGTTTCCAACCCCGGGTCTGCCACCCCAGAGCCCCTCAGTAGATATATACCGTCCTGCAATGAAACTGCCTTTAGTCCATGTTTATGGAATGTGGTTCTATTTCACCAAATTTTTTAACATTCCCCCAAATTCTCTGGCTCTAAAAAAGATAAATTAATTTTATTAATTGACTCAGGAGATTCAAATCCTTTTCTCTGCTTTTCTTATTGCTCTGCACTCCCCCCGCCACCCCCAGCAGTAAGGAGTGTATCGTGCAAAGGAGTAGAAAGTGAAGGGAAAGGCCTCTTCTTATTCCCAGACCCAGATACTCATGTGCTTTTAAGGAATAAGTATTTTGCACCAGGACTGGACAACATAGTGGATTCCTAATGAGAGGAGATGAAAGGAATGACAGTTGGCCAGGACAGGAATGCCAAAGGTTCTCTCTTCCCTCCAGCCAGCAGCTCAGCGACTTGGAGCAAAATAACCTTCTGTCTGGGATTTGTGTTAGACATGACCCTGCCGTGGCTTTCCCCCCAGAACAGTGTAAGGCAAGTTCCTTTATTATTATCCTTGTTTAGACTCAGCTAAATCCACACACAGGACCCCTTAGGTTGCTGCTACGGTTTTGGAACTTTCTGGGGCTTTGAAGATGGTCTATGACCTATTTATGAATTACAGAATCTCAAATTCTTGGTAAAATTTTCACTTGTGAACTCCCACAGCTCCCAATTTTTGGTGCAAATGGAACAAGTTAGTTGAAATAGAAGTGAATTATATAAACCTGTAGGACATTCCAAATGGTTACTGTTAGACGGTATATGTGTAGTTGCCCTATTTTCTTTTTTAAAGATTTTATTTATTCATTTGAGAGAGAGAGTGCATTCCAGGGGAGCAGCAGAGGGAGATGGACAAGCTGACTCCACGCTGAGCGCGGAGCCTGATGCGGGGGGCGGGGGGGTGGCGCTCGATCCCACAACCCTGAGTTCATGACCTGAGCCGAAATCAAGAGTTGGTTGCTCAACCAACTGAGCCACCCACTTGCCACTGTAGCCCTATTGTCTGAACCCCAAACATGACACATTCAGACCATGAGAAAGATTTGAAATCAAGACTGCCCTGGGAGCAAGAGATATAGTCACTTTATGAATGTTGCATATTATTTAAATAACTAAGTCATTTCTCTAACCTTGTCTTGCTTAGACAGGTCGTATAATTACTTGTATTCTGTGACCTCACACCAGTTTGAAGGTAGTGAAAACAGCTGTGGGTGAGGGGAAACAGGGAAGAGAGAAAATGGTTCAGATGTTCTGAATGAGTGTTTCAGAGATACAGGTGCTAGTGAGCTGAAACTAGTTACGTATAGTTTATTATATTATTTCTATTATGCATATCATATATTATATTAAATATACAATATATATTTATTTGGCTAGAAATCCCTTTAGTAAATAAAACCACGTGTGCAGTGATGGCTCAGTGACTACTGGTTGGCTAACCAGCTGAATTCCATTCACTTTACCTTTACAGGCAAGAGTGCTTAGCTGCTAGGCCTTTAGTTTAGCTTGGTAATTTCCCTCACTTTACCTTTGCAAAAAGTCGTTGTATGAGTATCTATTGCTGTGTAACAAACTACCCCAAACCTCAGTGGCTTAACGTATTTATCAGCTCAGTTTCTGTGAGTCTGGAATCTGGGTGCAGCTGAGGTGGGTGATTTAGCTCCTCGCTGGCTGTTGGCCAGAGGCTTCCCTCAGTTTTTTGGTGTGTGGGCCTCTTCAGAAGGCAGCCCACAACACAGCAGCAGCCTCCCTCAGAGTGAATAAGAGGGTAAGCAAAAGAGAGGAAGACAGAAGTCATAGTCTTTTTGTCACCTAATCTTGGGAGTGACATCCCATCACTTTTGCCATAGGGTCCTGCCCACAGTCAAGGGAAGGGGATTCCACAACAGAATGAATATCAGGTGATAGGGATCATTGGCGCCATCTTAGATGCTGCCTACCACAGCTAAAGAGAAAAAAAGTGACCATTTTATTTGTAATCAAAGTAGTATGACCTAAATATGACACAAAACACACAAGCAATCAAAGAAAAGGTAGGTGAATTGGACTTCATCAAAATTGAAGACTTTTATGCATCAAGCAAGTGAAAAGACAACCCGTAGAATGGGAGAAAAAAATTGCAAACCATATATGTGATAGGGTATCATATCCAGAATATATAGAATTCTTACAACTCAACAATAGAACGACAAATAATCCCACATAAAAATATGCAAAAGAGGGGGGCCTGGGTGGCTCAGTTGGTTAAGTAGCCACCTTTGGCTCAGGTCATGATCTCAGGGTCCTGGGATTGAGTCCTGAATTGGGCTCCCTGCTCAGTGGGGAGTCTGCTTTTCCCTCTCTGCCTCTCCCCCCTACTCTTGTGCACGCTCTCTCTCTCTCTCTTGCTCTCAAATAAATAAAATCTTTATGTTAAAAATATGCAAAAGATTTAAAAAGACATTTCTCAAAAGAAGGTATACACATTGGCCAGTGAGTACATGAAAAGATGCTTGACATCATTAATCATTAGGAAAATGCAAATCAAAACCACAGTGAATACCACTGCATTCACATTATGTTTATAAAAAAATGGAAAATAACAAGTTTTAGCAAGGATATGGAAAAACTGGAATTCTCATATGCTGCTGGTGTAAAACAGTGTAGCCACTATGGTGGTTCCTCAAAAAAGTTAAATATAGCATTCCTACATAACCCAGCAATGCCACCCCCAGGTATATCCCCAAGAAAAATGAAACTACATATTGCAAAAAAAAAAAAAAAAGAAACTTGTATGCAAATGTTCATAGCCACATTATTTGTAAAAGCCAAAAAGTAGAAAACATGAATATGCCCATCAACTGATGAATGGAAAGACAAAATGTGTTCTTTCCATACAATGGAATATTATTCAGCCATAAAAAGGCATGAAGTAGTGGTATGGCCTACAACATGGATGAACCCTGGAAACATTATGATGCGTGAAAAAAGCCTGGTACAAAAGGCCACACAGCATATAATTCCATTTAGATGAAATGTCTAGGATAGGTAAATCCAGAAAGACAGAAAATAGATTACTTGCCAGGGGGAAACACTGAAGGAAAGGGAGAAGAGGCACTGACCTCTCATCAGTACCAAGGCTCCTTTGGGGGTGATGGAAATGTTCTGGAATTATACAGTGGTGCTGGTTGCACAACTCTGAATATATTAAAAACCACTGAACTGTACACCTTAAAGCAGTGAATTTTATATGCAAGTTCTATCTCAATAAAAAATCTTTTTCTAGATTACTACGACCCACAGCAACAAATATTATTGTATGTTTGGTAGCCCGCTAGGTACCCTGCTGGGTCTAGGGTCTCGAACCTAGATCATTGGTTTTTAACCTCAGCTGCACATTAAAATCTTGTGGGAGATCTAAAACATCCCGATGCTCGGGGGATACCCAGACCCACTCAGTGAGAATCTCTGCAGTGGGATCCAGACCGCAGGGGTTTTCAAAACTCCACACAGGATTCCAGTGTGTAGCCAAGGTTGAGAAGCAGCAGCCTGGAGAGTCATGACTCCTTAGCAGGTCGGGTTCACTCCAGAATGACCGCTCTCCTGCTCTGTCTCCTTTCCAGTAACAGTAATCAGCAAAGAAAGCTGCCTGGCCCTCAAGGACAGATTCCTCTTCCAAGTCAAGATGGCTCCTTAATCTCTCTTCTAGTTCACCGCCATTTTCCTTTCTGTGGGCGACTCGGAATGTTCAGTACTTAAAAGAGGGCATATTTTGTGCTTTACAGTTTTTTTCTCACTTTGGGTTAGGTTGCTGGGATTCAAATGTGGGCAGAGCATCACTTGTTCCAGTTTGGAACAAAAGTTGGATTCTGTCCAAATGGGCTGGCACTTCTGCCCTGAAAAATCTGGATGCTATCGTGTGTGAAGTTCTGAACAAAAAATGAAGATGCAAGGAGCTGGAAAACGTGAAGACTTTTACACTGGGCCCCTGCTCGCTCTTTTGTATTTTTTTACCTGACTGTAACACTCGGGTTTATTTAACCATCTTTAATCTTGGCCTTCCAGAGTCCCAGCCTTTGGTGTTCTAAATCCTCTGCTGCCTAGCAAATCACCAAGTTGCTATGGCGCCACATCCACTGTGTTTGGCAAAACTATCTGGGCTTGTGTCCCAAATCACAGTGGTCCTAATTAAATCCACCGACCAAAGTGTTAACATTTTTTTTCATTCATCCCCAGAAACTGGAGGCAATTTGTGAAAAAGAAATTGGTGAAGAAATAAAAATTAGAAAATTTAAAAGAACTATTAAAAAAGGATCATCAGCAGCTACCTTTTAGGCTCTAAAAGCCAAGCCTGTGCAATTCTAGTTGGTAACCCACTCTTGTGGTGGGTGATGGCGGTAAACACACAAGATCGGCCTTGGCGCCACTTACAGCAATAGCAATGAGAGGAAACTCTAGAAGGGAGACTAAGCAGAGACGGACAACTTCAGGAAACTTCTGGTAAGAACACAAAAAATTGCAGAGGCCTGTGGAATGCAGGAAGACTAGACAAGAAAGGGTAGGGAAGTGGGAAATACAGACATGTGGATCTGCTTATTGAGAGCCACGGAAACCAGCTATCTTTCTAGAATTAAAGTAGAACGCACACGTCTTAATCTAGCTGAGTCATTTTTTTTACATATATATAAATCTGTGAAACCACTGGCCAAATCAATAAGTAGAATGTTTCCCTCTTCCCAGAAAATCCTCTTATAACCCTTCCCGCTCAATTGCCCCCTCCTCTAACTCAGAAGTAACCCTGTTCTGGGGCACCTGGGTGGCTCTGTCGTTAAGCGTCTGCCTTCGGCTCAGGTTGTGATATCGGGCTCCCTGCTCAGCGGGGAGCCTGCTTCTCCCTCTGCTGCTCCCCCTGCTGTGTGCTCTCTCTGTGTCAAAGAAGTAGCCCTGTTCTTATTTATATCACTATAGATTAGTTTTGCCTGTTCTTAAACTTCATATGAATGGGATTAGACAGCATGTATTGGTTTGTGTATGGATTCTTTTGCATAGGATAATGTTTGGGGGGTCTATGCATATTGTTATATGTATCTATAGTTTGTTCTTTTGATATTGCTGTATAGTATTTCATAATATTAAATACGCCATAATGCTTATCCATTGTCCTGCCAGAAGGTTTTTTTCTGAAGTGGTCGTATCATTTTTCACTCACCAACAGTGAGAATTCCAATGGTCAGGTTTTTTTTTTTTTTTAAGATTTTATTTGCTTGCTTATTAGAGAGAGAGAGGGAATGAGAGAGAAAGGACAAGCTGGGTGCGGGGGGAGAGGGAGAGGGAGAAGCAGACACCCCGCTGAGCAGGGAACCCAATGTGGGGCCCGATCCCAGGACCCCAGGATCATGACCCGAGCTGAAGGCAGACACCCAGCCCAACCGACAGAGCCACCCAGGCGCCCCTCCAATGGTCAGTTTTGAGATGAAAGAACAGTCAGCAAACTACCTTAACCTGAGCCAACCTCCTGGCAGCATGAAATTTGCAAGGATTTGTAAGATAGGGAACCAGTAATGCTTTGCAGCTGAGGGATGAAAGAAAAATAATAAAAACAGAGGCCAGAGAGGGCACTGTACCCGTCTCACCCCATTCAGTGCCAGCAGGAAGGAAACCCTGAAGTTATTTTGGGGTCTGTTTCCTAGCATGGACATTAGCTAAAGGGATTTGATGGAATGGGAGATGCTAAAATTTTTTCCAATTAACATAGTGAAAAACAATAATACAAAAAAAAAAAAGCAGGGTGGGTAGTAGCAATGTTTCTCATACTTCACTGAGCAGGAGAGCTGGTTAAAAACACAGAATTTACACTTTTAAAGAGACACTCCAGGTAATATCATTGGTGTTTCAAAAACCACTAGGTGGGATGCCTGGGTGGCTCAGTCAGTTAAGTGGTTAAGCATCGAGTCCCACATTGGGCTCCTTGCTCAGCGGGGAGCCTGCTTCTCCCTCTGCCTGGCGCTTCCCTTGCTTGGGCTCTCTGACAAATAAATAAATAAAATCTTAAAAAAAAAAACCTACTAAGAAACACTGTTTAGAGGTTCAGCAATGCTTGCACATAATATGTGCTGGGGATAACAGCAAGAATATTCCCACCTAACTTGACTTTATATTACAGCATCTTGTTGACACTGTCTTTTAATCTTTAAACGTTTTGGGTGTCCCTTTAAACACATAAAAATCAAGGAAAAGTTTCCACCATTCCCTTTTTCCCTGGGGCTGAGGATGGGTGGGTTCTTCTTCCCTGTAATGCAACAGGCAGCTTTTTCTCTCTCTTTCTTGTTGCCAAGGAGGACAATCACCTCAGGTAACCCCATCCCCCTTTTAAAGGGATTTACTGTTAGTTTCAATGTTGAGCTATGAGGAGCTACAAAAAATTACCAAGATAGCATTACAAAGTTAAAACAATTTTGGCACATAGTAGCTACTTGATTACATTTATTTCATTTAAAAATATACTGAGGGCCAATTAGGTGACAGGCACTACTCTAGGACAAGGAATACCCGTATAAAGTGCCTATAAAATCCATGCAAAACGTGGGAGACAAACACCCCTTCAGCCGAGCTAGCTGAAACCCTGGTAAAGCTTTCTTCCTCCTTCCACCTCAGGTTGACCTTCTGCTCCCAAGGCCACCAGAGGCCCTTCGGGCCAAGGCCCCTCTTCAGCCACCTGACTCTCTGCCCCTGACCCCTCTCCATGGACCCCAGCCCACTTCACCCATCTCTGAAGCCAAACAAACAAACAAACAAACAAAAACAAGATGGAAGAGACCTATTTTCAAGAGATTTTCATTCTAATGGGGAATTGTATTAGGGGGTGGAGGTGGGGGGCAGGGGGGTTAACGTATAACAAAAGTGCACGTGTGCGCACACACACTCAAACACCTGATTCTCAGTAGCTTAGCACAGTAAAAAACCATACCGTTCAGCATCTCATCTCAGTCCAATTCAGGTTGGTAAGAGGAGAGGTACTCTGCTCCAGGCAGCCATTCCAGGTCCTGGGCTCCTTCCACAATCCCCTGTGCCCACAGAGCCCTCTCAGTTCAGCCAGCAGGTGGGAAGGAGAGAGCCAGGAGATCGCATGGCTAGTTTTTATGACCAAGCCTGCAAGTGGCACGCACCACTTTACCTACATCACATCAACCTGACTGAGGCAATGGTCACACCCAGCTGCAAGGGAGGTTGGGAAATGTAGCTGGGTGGAAAAGGAAAGAAAAGGAAACCGAGTTTGGTGAACCCATAACAGCTGCTACTGAAGGGGTGAAGAAGAAATAGGAAGTATAATGCAGTGTGGTGAGTGCTGTACCATGGGGAGGTAGACAGTGCTTTGATAATAATAATAACCCAGCCGGGGTTTGGGCAAAGAGAACATCCTGAAGGGAATGATGCCTAAGCTGGGGCAAAAAAATAGAAGATGAATTTCTTTTTAGAATATGGTAACTTGTCTGCTAATGAGATACCTCTTTGCATGAATGATTTGTTTAAATCCCAAAACATTTTCCCCCAAAATATTAGAAAATAATAAGCCCTTTCCTGGGTTGCTCTCATTCTTGCTTTAAGACGAAATAGCCTAATGTGGCATTTGCTATTGGCTGACTGCCCAAGAGCCACTCATTCCATCTTCCTTGATAAGAAAATGCCTATTTTCCTGATCCATCAAGAGACAATGTGTGCTAGGAACATGGATTCCAGGAGATGGACTGTAATTAGTCTAAGGTAACCATGGTAATCCAATTCACCTTTCATTCATTCAACAAATGTTTAATGAGCTCTTGCTATGTGTTATTCTGTTCTAAGTGCTGACTATTTTCACCAATTACAAGCATGGGGTGGATGGAGCTTGGGACCCAATTCTAGATAATGAGGGGAAGAGGGAAGACTCCTGGGTGCTCTGGGAAAAGGCTTTCCTCCCTGATAAAGTAAAATGAGAGTGGTCTAAAGAGAAAACCAAGATTTTTCCTTCTTGCATTTGGAAGATATTATGTGGGATGTGATGCTTGGAACTGGAGCGGTATCTTGAGACCAGGAGGAGATGGAGAAGAGATCCCAGAGAGGATAACCTAGAGATCTGGCCTAGTTAGGCGGCTGAATTAGGCAAACCTGGAATCACCTACCTTTTTTATATGAGACAATAGAAAGCCTGATAAGCTACTTTTCACTGGATATTTGGTCACTTACAGCCAGAAGCATTTAAACAGATACGTGTGGTTTTGTCTGCCTTGTTTGTTTTGGGTTAGAATGGGGAAATATTTTAATAAATGAATGAAGAATTTGATATTTTTCATTTTCTTCTCCGCTGTGTTATTTGATCATAGAGATGTTTCTATCCCAGATGTCTTTCTGGATAAAAATCATCTTATTTGATAGGGGTGCCTGGGTGGTTCAGTCGCTTAAGCGTCTGACCCTTGATCTCGGCTCAGGTCTTGATCTCGGCTCAGGTCTTGATCTCGGCTCAGGTCTTGATCTCAGGATTGAGAATCGAGCCCCAATTCGGGCTCCGTGCTGCGTATGGAGCCTGCTTAGGATTCTCTTTCTCCCTTTCCCTTTGCTTACCCCTCCACCTTGTACTCTCTCTTTCTAAAAAAAAAAAAAAAAGAAAGAAAGAAAAGAAAAATCACCTTCCATGATTTAATTGGCCTCTTCTTCGGCCACTGCAGATACCCCATCAGAAGCAGATGTGTTTGGAAGCAAACCACATTTTATTCTAGGTCCCCTACTTTGTGCCCTTTGGGGAGCAACTCCCAAGTGAGAGGGTTTTTTGTTTCTGTTTTGTGTGTGTGTGTTTGGTTTGTTTTTTTAATGTAGAAGAGGCAGCTCCTCGTTTGATGATGATGAATTTGATAGGCAGATTTCTTCCTCCCTTCCTCTTTGCCTCTTTATTCTCTTTCTAAAGATTTTATTCATTTATTTGTCAGAGAGAGAGAGTGCACGCGCGCACAAACGGGGAGCAGCAGGCAGAGGGAGAGAGAGAAGCAGGCTTCCCGCCAAGCAGGGAGCCCGATGTGAGGCTCCATCCAGGACCCCGGGATCATGACCTGAGCCAAACGCTTAACCAACTGAGCCACCCAGGTGTCCCTCTTTCTTTTTTTCCTTTCTTTCTTTCCTTCCTTCCCTCCTTCCTTTTTCCTCTCCCTCTTTCTCTTCCTCCCTCCCTCCCTCCCTCCCTCCCCTTCTCTCTCTCTCTCTTTCTTCTCTCACCATGGAATGAGTTGGGCTGCAAACAGTATTCTTTGTGGCCTGTGGGATTTTTGGAGTCTCCCTGAATCTTGTTCAAATAGAAACCTGGCAAATTCCATCCTAACTCAGAGCTTCCTGGTTGAACTGAGTGGAACTCCAGCTAAAGAATTAAGTTGGTAAGCCAGTGATATTTGAAATGAATAATGGAGATATTTGGGGATCAGCATTAATTTTGGAATAAGTATGTCAGATAGCTTTTTGCTAGAATGACTTGGGATATAGTCACAAATATTTAAGATGTCACTTGGCTTCTCACCATGTTGTGATGCCAATAATGGGGATAGCTTTCCCATGCACCATGAGATTTGGGTGCTAATGCCTGTTTGCTTTGATTATTACGCTGTCGATCCAAAAGATCATCATCATCGTTTTGAGACTTTCATGTCTGCCCATTCTTTTATGTCATTGGTTGTTTTAACTAATAGCTATAATTTGAGGGAGAAGTATTGTATTGGTAGGGTACTGACAGGAAATAGATGGCAGAGGTCATTGCAGATGATTAATGAAAGGGCTCTACACAGACATGAGAGTATTATGGGAAACCAATGAGGGATGGTGAAACATTAAGGCTAATACCAAATACTACTTCTAGGCTTGGAATGGGCCAAGGGAAGGGGGATGTTATTGGAAACTGGAGAGATTGATAGCTTTGGGGAGGTCCTCCTGGCAGAAGCTATGGCCTTGTCTGGAAGAATATTGTCACTGTCGAATCATGACTCTGGATAGACATAGACAGGGCAAAAAAACACTGACATTACTCTACTCTTACTCTCTGATCTTCCTGCTAGTGAGTATCACTGGGTAAACTCAACCAGCAGTCAGAGGGAAGGGAGCTTGGTTGAGGCTGTAAATGTCACCCTCCTTGGCCACAGAACAGGGTAGAAAAGGATGGAGAGTGGATCTGGAAAAGCAAATAGGATTATCCATTTGTGTGCCTTCACTTTCCTTGTCGATAACTTTAAAACCAGTTAATAGATAGGCAGGTCCTAGATCCATTCTTTAATAGCTACATGCTTTTATTGTTTAGGAAACAGACTAGGCTCTATAATGAGATCCCCAAATGCTGTGACTTCACCAAAATAAAAGTTTATTTCTCTATTAGGCTCCTTCCTGGATAGGAGTCCAGGGCTGATGTGATGACTTGATGGTGTTCTGTGCTTTGGTAGATATTAGTTCTGTTGAAAAAAATATCTCCAGTCTTCTTTCTCTGGAAATAAGGGAGGATTGTACGTCTCTACCCTGTTGGGGTTAGACAGGGTCATGCAATTTGCTTTGGTCAGTGAAATGTCAGAAGCATTTAGTTGCCCACATTTTCCTTCACTGATATTTGCGTGGAAGCACTATGAATATGAAGGATAGCCATCCTGAAAAACTTCTCAGAGCTGCAGCAGATCTGTGGGAGAAATAAAGCATTGCTTTTAAGCCACTGATTGGAGGTTGGTTGTTAATGCAGCTAAACCTGGTATTTCTGAATAATACAGAGACCCAGGCCCTTTCCGTTTTGTTGCCCTCCAAACCCTAAGGTATTACTGTCATCTACATGATCTACATGATCTGAGACAGCTCGTTCACATAGTCATATTCTAGTTCAGAGGAAGTGGGAAGAGAAACAAGAGGGCGCATTATTCTTTTTAGAGGCATGACCCACAAGTAGCACACATCACTTCCTTAGCCACACCTAGTGCTTCAGTTATCTGTTGCTCCAAGACCAATTGTCCCAAAGCTCAGCCGATTAGAACAACAAACAGCTTAGCTGGGTAGGTTATATCTCAAGGGCTGCTGTTAGCTGAAGGCTTGACGGGGGCTGGTGGATGCACTTCCGAGCTCACATGGTTGCTGGCAGACCTCTGTCCCAACTAGCTGCCATCAGCGGGCCTTGGTTGCTTGCCGTGTGGTCGTCTCCATAGGGCTGCTCCACATGGCAGCTGGCTTCCCCCAGAGGGAAGACAACCCCAAAGAGAGACAGACACCGAGAAGCTGCAGTGTCTTTTAACCTAATCTCAGAAGTGACACATCATCATTTCTGTTTCTTTACTAGTCACACAGACCAACCCTGGTACAATGTGGGAAGGGACTATGCAAAGATATGAATACCAGGAGGCAGAGATCATTAGAGGCATCCTGGAGGCTGGCTAAAAAACCTAACTAGAAGAGAGGTGAGAAAAGCTAGTCTTTAGCTGGGCAGCCATCTCCTCAGATAAAACTATAGGAAAAGGGGAGAAGGGCCAAGGAGACACAGAATTCTCTGCTCTGGCATCTAGCCACACACATATACTTGGGCACTCTCCTTCTCATACATGAATATACATTCTATATCCTAAAAAGATTCTAGGCTTCTGAATTGTAGTTCACAGCTGTGTCCGAAGATTCTCATCCTTAGGGTCACTATCCCCAGAAACTTGCCTTCTTCCCTCCCAGACAATGCCAAATTCCCACATAAAAAGCTTTTTAAGAAAGGAGTGGGGAGGGCGCCTGGGTGGCTCAGTTGGTTAAGCGACTGCCTTCAGCTCAGGTCATGATCCTGGAGTCCCAGGATCGAGTCCCGCATCGGGCTCCCTGCTCAGCAGGGAGTCTGCTTCTCCCTCTGACCCTCTTCCCTCTCCTGCTCTATATCTCTCATTCTCTCTCTCTCTGAAATAAATAAATAAAATTAAAAAAAAAAAAAAGAAAGGAGTAGGGAGAGGGAGCTTCCAACTGGAAGAAAGAATAAGAAAATCCTTCTCAGGGCACCTGGGTGGTTCAGTCGGTTAAAGTAACAGACTCTTGATTTCAGCTCAGGTCATGATCTCAGGGTCGTGAGATAGAGCCCCATGTTGGACTCCCCACTCAGCGGGGAGTCTGCTTGGGATTCTCTCTCTCCCTCTCCCTGCTCATGTTCTTTCTCTCTCTGTGTCTATTAAAAAAAAGAAGAAAAATAAATCCTTCTACATTGCTAATCTGGAACTCCAAGGATGAGTCATATGAACTATGAGTCAGTTTACCATTGTTTGTAAGTAGTTGGATGAGTTACATAAGTTTAGATTCAAATCTAATGTTTCTTATGTTTTTCTAAGTTAAGGTGGAAAACTCTTATAAGAAACCACATCGAAATCTATATTTACAGGAGCATTTCCCCAGTGTGACAGCACTTAAATACTTTAAAGTGTACAAATGACGGTGAAGGAGAAGGGAGAAAATCTCCAGAAGCCTCCACTTCTTCATGCCTGTAATTGTTTATGCAGAGCACAGCAACATAACACTGGGCTTCATCAAAGCCCCAAATCTTATTCTGCTTTCCTGCCAACAGAAGCAGTGGCTCATGCCCCAGATCTTTGCCTGACTTATGTCCACTTCGCTACCTCTCAGTACTTCCATCATGGGAAAAGAATGTGAAGGTTCAAATTATTTTTTTATTTCCATTGTTATGGCTAGATACTTTGGCATTGAATTTGGGCAGGGATACATTTGAAAGAGTTGGCATCAGGTTTTAAAATGACCTTTTAGTGGACAGTGGACTCTGTGGAGCAGAATTCTACGTGGAGGTGGCACGGGTTAAGAGAGAGTAGCAAAATGTCACCCACGACATTCTGTCAGTTCAAAGAAGTATGTCCTTGATGTCCATAAATTATCTACTTGTCATCTTGTCCTTTAATGTGTAAAACTAATTTTTTTCTCGAGTCTCCATCAATTGAGGAAAATCTGGTACTCTGCCCAACTATTTCCAAGGTTTGTTGGCCTGTAAATTCCTGGTTGTTTTTTTTTTTTTTGGCTTGGATTCCCTGCTTCTCCTGGATTCTTAATTACTCTAGTAGCCGAAACTCCTCCTTCCATGCATTCCTCTCTTCCTTTCTTTACTTTGACAGTAGTCAGGGCTCCTTTTGCTGCAAATGACAGATATACAGCAAGAAGAGAATTCCTTAGTTCACAGAGCCAGGAAGGCTGGGCTAGCCCAGGGGAAGAGTGGGAACCGGAGCCTAGGACCTGACCTCTCTTTTCTCTTCTCTTTGAAACTCCCATCTCTGCCTGGCTTCATTCTCTTCCACGACAGAGAGCCCTTCTCTATGTGTTTGGGTAGATGGCTGCCTGCACCCCCAGGCCTCTATCCTCCTAACTCTCCATGCAAGCGCACAATAGAGAATTACCCTTCCAGTTCCAACTGGGAAAACGCTGGTGAAAGACTTTGGCCCACATGAGGTCAAGAGCCCATACCCTGTTTCAGTCCCAGTGTGTGCAGTGTGGCATTGTGATCAGCCAGCCTGGGTCCTGGTCTCATTCCGAGCAGGGTGGAGAATGTGTGGTGTTGTAACTGTTCTACCAGGATCACACGAAGTGGGAGGAGCTCCCCAAACGTAAAGGGGTGCTCTCACCCCTTTACAAGAAGAGAGCAGACAGAAACAAACATTTCTTCAGTCCGCTATGTGCCACAAACATGGCTCCAACAGTTCCTTCCCCATCCCCTGAAGGATCACCAAGGCAAGGCCATTGTGGACTAAAGCTTTCCTGAAGGTTGAAGATTTCATCAATTGTGCCTACATAAGGAAGCCTCCATAAAAGCCCCAAAGTACACGATTCACAGAGCTCCTGGGAGGTGCTGGGAAGTGCAGTGTGCCCAGAATGGGCATGGAAGCTCGGCACCCCTACCCTCATATCTTCCATGAGCTATATCCTTTATAATAGACTGGTCATACTGTGAGTAAACTGTTTTCCTGAATTCTGTGAACTGTTCTAGCCAATTAATCACACCCAAGGAGGGGGTCCTGGGAACTTTTGATATAAAACATCAAAAACGTGCATCCCCTCAATATATTATGCTGGTTACCTCTGGGTAGTGGGATCATGGGTAATTGGTATGAATTTTGTTGGTTCTATTGTTTCCCTTTTTTGCTTATCTCTAGTTCTACAATTAACAAATGAAACTGGTTCAAGGCAAGCAAGGAAAAACAGACAGAGCCTGCTGCCCTCATCCTCTTTACCAAGAAATACGAACCCCCTTCCCAAAGCCTCCCACCTCCCAACCCCCGCCCAGGTCTTCATCCTAAGCCTCTGTGGTGGAACCATGTCACCAGACCACCACAGTTTCCAGTGAGGATGGAAAAGGGAGTATTTCCGGTTTTTAGCCTCTACAGCCTTGCTAGAGACAGGTGGCAACAGACAAAGGGGCTGGGCATAGTGATCAATCCAAGCAGCAACATCTGTACCATCTGCAACAGCAGAACTGGGACACAAGGGAGGAGAGAGTGATTGGGCAGTTGTTGTCGGTCTGGCTGGAGGTTACTATTCTGGTGTGTGACCCTGGGTGTCCAGAAGAGACTCCTGATCACAAAACGGAGGGCTCTGGGTTCTCATTAAGACTTCTCTCAGGCGTCACAATGATCCTTGTCCCATTCTCATTAGTACTTTGAGCAGTAGTAATTATTATTCCTATTTACAAAGAACTTTTTTCGAGGTGGAGTATTGCCATCCTGGTTAATATTACAGTTGAAAAAGTCAACTCAGGAAGGTTAGTATTGTGAACAAATCCACACTGAAAAGGCCACCGACTCCTTCCTTGCCATTGCTGAGCCTTCGAGATTCGCCTCCACCCCGGCCCCTGCCCCCAGGGTCAAGGAGGGCCCTGCAGCTGGCCGTGTAACCGCGGCTAAGTCCCCTGTATCAGGAGCGCTGAAGACCCGCCCCATCTGCGAAGGCCTAGCACGGGGACGCCCGAGCTGCCAAAGTCCGAGGCAAGCGCCGCGCCCATCCATCTTTGTGTGCTGGCATCCGACTGTGATGAGCCTGTGTGTGTCAGGTTGGTGGAGGCCCTTTGCACCTAATTAAGGCTGATGACAACACCACACTAGGAGAATGGCTAGGCTTCTGTAAACTGTTAGGGAAAACCGGAAAATGGGGGGTTGTGGTTGGGTTGTAGTTAAGGACGACAGCAAAGACTCCCAAGCCAAGGACTTCATTAAGGAGTACTTCAAATGCAAGAAATGAATAAATACAAAACTTGGCACTTGTTTAAACAAACCAGTTAATTAATTAAAAGGACACAGAATCTCATTTTCTCCCAGCGTGTGCCATTCAAGGACTCTTGACTCTTGGGTCTGATGAGCTCAGGAAGTGATCCTTCTGTCACAAACGGTGCTTCTTGGTCCCAAGGCAGACTCTCTGCCCAACTGGTTAACTCTTCTTATCCTGGATGGATTGTTCCTGAAACATGTCTCTGGTGTGCCAGCAAGACATCTGACGTGGGTCTTAGACCTGGTTTACCGTCTCTCTCAGGGCCTGATATGGGTAAATCACTGTGCTCTGCCATCTGCCTTGCCCACAGTTATTTTCTCCCTGTTAGCCGGTGTCTATGGAAGTGCTTTGAAAGGTAAAGAACGTTCTCTCTATGCAGGTATTTATTATGTGCACACATTCCTTCCTCGTCTCACCTTTTTCCTTCTTTCTTTCCAGAAAGTGAGGTCAGCATCCAGCCTGGGTGCTGAGAGATGCTCAGGGCACCACTAATTAGGTTGCAGGGGAGCATGCCAGATGAGGTTTTTCTTTCAGACCCTGGGTCACTGTGTGTTGTTTACAGAAGAAATGTTTTAAGGTATAGGGAGAGGAAGCTTGCCAATGATGTTTAATGGCCTCTTGTAAACATTTGTATTCTGAAACTGTTAGTGTTTCTTATTCTGGACTCTTTATTTTAAAGATCTAAAAAAACTTGTGCCTGCATTGTAGGTCAGAGTTCAGAACTGTAGACCAGTGATGGGGTGCCTGGATGGCTCAGTCAGTTAAGCGTCGGACTCTTGATCTCAACTCACATCTTGATCTCAGGGTCCTGAGTTCAAGCCCCACATTGGGCTCCGTGCTGGGTTCCATGTTGGGCTCCATGTTGGGCTCCATGCTGGGTGTGGAGACCACTTAAAAAAAAAAAAGTGTAGACAGTGTCATTCCAGGCTGGGTTGACAGACACTGCTAGTGGCCTTTCTAATACCCATCCTCCCCCCCTTTTTTTTTAAATTTTACTTATTTATTTGAGAGAGAGTGCCAGAGAGAGAGCATGAGTGGGGCATGGAGGGTGGGGGAGGGACAGAGGGAGAGGGAGAAGCAGACTCCCCACTGAGTGGGGAGCCCAACATGGGGCTCGATCCCAGGACCCCCGGATCATGACCTGAGCCAAAGGCAGACACTTAAACAACTGAGCCATCCAGGTGCTCCTCTCCCCTTCTTTCTTACCAACAGAACCCTGATTTTGCTCAGGACAGCAATATGCCCAATTAAAAATGTTCATTTTCCTAGGCTCCCTTGCAGTTAGGAATAGTCATGGGACTCAGTTCTGGCCAATGAGATGTAGGTGACAGTTGCCAGGTGAGGGACTCCAGGAAACTTTTTTTAAAGGTCAGAGACTTTGCTGGCATTTTCCCCTACCCCCCCCTTTTTTTTTTGCTTGAAATGTAGACTCAATGGCCAATCATCCACCTTGTATCCATGAACACAAAAGCTACAAGTTAAAGATAGCAAAGTAGGAGACAGAATGACCATAGGTCCTTGACAACATTCGAGAGACACTTACCTGCTGATGTCTCAAGTAAAAACAGTCAATTAGTCAATTAAAGAAACAAAAAGCCTATTTGGTTAATCCATTATGATCAAGTTATTGTCCCATGCAGCGAAACACAATTTTTAAGGAAAGATTTATTTATTTATTGGGGGGGGCACGAGGGGTAGAGGGAGAATCATCCAGCAGACTTCCCCTCTGAGTGCAGAGCCTGACTTGGGCTCCAACTCTGACCTGTGAGACCATGACCTGAGCCAAAACCCAGAGTCAGATGCTTAACTGACCGAGCCACCCAGCCACCCCAAACGCAGTTTGGCTCTTAACTAATAAGACCATTAAGACATTTAATGTGCTATAATAGGGGGCGCCTGGGTAGCTCAGTCGGTTAAGCATCTGCCTTCGGCTCAGGTCATGATCCCAGGGTCCTGGGATCGAGCCCCGCATCGGGCTCCCTGCTCAGCGGGAAGCCTGCTTCTCCCTCTCCCACTCCCCCTGCTTGTGTTCCCTCTCGCGCTGTGTCTCTCTCTGTCGAATAAATAAATAAAATCTTTTAAAAAAAATAATGTGCTATAATAGAAGATGGATGCAAACTGCCTGTCGGGTAAGACAACAATGCTGCTCACACTTCCATATATAACACTTGGGGACCTTGTTTAAAATGCAGATTCTGATTCAGTCGGTCTGGATTGGATTCTGAGATTCTGCCTTTCTCAGATGGCAGTCCAGGACCACATTTTGAGTAGCAAGGATTTGAAAAATGACAGCTCTTTTGTCAGTCTGCTCCTATGTTGGAGCTATTCTGTTTTTCTTTGGTACATATATTATTCAGTTAAAAATCTGCACAGGGCCCAGTCCATTTTCAACAAAAAAGGTTTTTATTTAGCATATCATTTCAGAGACAAAAAGCAGTTCATTTTGTTTGGTAAAATAAATTTAACAAATACATTTAAATAAGGTAAATTGAAGACTTTTGTGGATCTTTTTCTTAGTTACTTGGTTTTCTGCCAGTTGGAGTTTCTGTCTCCCAGCCTAACTGGGTTCTTTCCAAGTGAATGCAGCTAATAATCCAAGGAACTGCTTTATGAAATCGGACTCAAATATACCTCTGTGTTCTCCCTCAATCTCAGTGTATTACTGCAACATAAGGAAAACAACTTAGGGAAGTAGAGTCAGAAGGAAATGCTTCCCCCTCATGTTATCTTTTCAACAGAGGCCTTGGCCACTCTGAAATGGATGGTAAAAATAAACTGGTACTGGGAGGTGATGATCAAAAGCAAACTTAGATGATTTTCACACCATCTATTATCAAGACCCAAAAGGAAAGGCAAGCCCCAAGACTTCCCAGCCAAGCCACTGCTTTATACAGAAGCTACATATAGCTTCCTAGGGTTACTTTCTTTTCTGGTTATGTACATTAAAAAAATACAACATTGTGTTAAATAGCAGGACAGCTAACAATTAAACACACAGCACTACACTGAAAAACCAAAAAGCTTGGTTAAGCCGAGGAGAGAAATGGCGGATGGTCTTCATAGAGGGAAGCTGCCAGCGTCCACCATCTCCTCAGTCTGTCACGGATCTGCACTCTGAGGGTAGGCCTTCTGACTGCCGCCACTGAGCCAGACGCTGCTTAAACCATTTCTGGAGGAGGGAAATGTGCAAAATTACCTGTCACATACTGGCAAACTGGAACATCCCTTCCTTTTCTAAAAGGTAGCCCCTATGGCCCAACCAGAAAGGAATGTGTCCACGGGGATGGTTTTTCTCACTGCGACACTTACCTTCCCTGCCCCGGGACCTTTGCACATGTTATTTCCGATGCTTAGCATGTTCTGTCTTCATTCTTTATCTGATGATCTCCCTCTCATGCTCAGGTCTCAGCTTAAACAGAACTTTCTCAATGAAGTCTTCCCTAGACACTTTGTGAGAACATAAAGTAGGTTCTCCATCCAACTCATTATTCTCTATTTTAATACTTTGTTACCTTCACAGAACTTTTACTATCTGTAATTACTATGTTTATTCACTTGCTTTTAGTCTACACATCTTTCTAGAATGTAAGATCCATGAAAGCAGAGACACTATTCATCTTATCATCACTGATTGCATCCTTTGCCCCTCGCACAAGGGATAACATAGATTAATCAGTGTTTGTTGAATGAATGAAAGAAATTGAAGCATCTCCTTGATGCCCCCAGATAAATCTCTATGGCTACTATGTCTCACCAATGTGTGCTGATCTCATCAAGGGCCTTGGTCATTGGTAGTGCTTAGTAAATATTTGTTAAGTAAAATGGATGGAAAACTGAGCCTGGACAAGCTCCAGGCACTCCTTCTTGGGGATCTATGGGGCAGGCTCGCCCAAACTCTCCTGCTGCAGGGCTGCTGAGCAGTGAGAGAAGAAACAGTGGGCCTTCCAGCTTACTCAGAATCTTCCAGCTCTGTATGCCCCGAATAGTCACATCCCACAAAAGAGACCATGGATTTAGGGAAGGCCCCAGATGGGATGCTTCTAGACATCGTACCTTGTGAGGGCTAAAACACTTTTCTATGTTGTGGGGCTGTCTTTACTATGCCACGAGGGATGGGGGATTCTGCACACAGGAGACAAGGAGACCCATGCTGGTGAAGAGGCTGGGGTGTGGATCAGGTTGGCCAGGAGGAAACTGGGGATTTTAAAAAACAATGTTGAAGAGGGACTAGTGAGGAAACAGAAGAGGCAGGCACTGATCCTCATGGGAGAAGATGAGTCAGAGGGCCCTGTGGGAAGTCAGACCTCAGGCTTTATTCTCCTGTGTTTCCCAGCCTTTCACACATCATGGCAAACATTGGGAATGATGATATTTTCATGTCACACTGGGACAAACAGGCAAGTTGCTTGGGTAGGTGACCACCGGGGACTCTGCAGGCCTGGGCCCTGCCAGTAGGAAGCTCTATGGTGATAGCTGGCTACAGGAACTTGAAGAAACCCCTTAAATTACAGCACCAGTCAGCTCAACTGTACCTGAAGAGGAAAGCTTAGGGGGTCTTTACTGTCCCTTCTGGGGTTTTTATAATTCACCTATTCCAGAGCTAAGCACATGATGGGGGCAGAAAAGAAGCAGAAAGAACACAGCTATGGGATGGACCCCAGACCTGGGATGTGCTGATGGAGATGGTTAGAAACAACCAGAGGGCTCTGACTTAGTATGGCCAGCTGCAGATTCAACCTGGGGACAAAGAGGGTAGACTCTAGGGTCCTCCTGGGGAAGGTCTCCTTTCTGCAGAGATCTAGGGAGATGACAGGCAGTGCAGCCTAAGCCCAAGATCAGAAGAAAGGGTGAGAACCACAGGGAAGGAGTGCTTCTAGGGATCGAGGTCTGTAGAGCCAGAGGGAGTGGGGCCAAAGGGCCATTTAGGGCTCTGCACCAATGCCAAGCTGGCTGAAGAGCATGGGACCATACTTAGAACTCGCCGTAACTGTAACAGAGTTTCCACATTGAAATGCCTTACGTGGCCGTCAAGGTCAGTTGTCTTGTACCGTGAGGTGGCAACAGAGATAAGTAACCTAAAGCCAAGGGCAGCAGACTACCTGTTTGGGGCAGTGGCTCTCCAGGTGCCATATTCTACTCCTGGAAATCACTAGCCCTAAGGAGAAGAGAGCTCACGCTAACTTCGGTGGCTTTAACCAAAGTTCCACTGCTAAAGGTAGGTGCGTTTTCTTCTGTAATCCGCGTGTGTCTCGGTAACTCTGGAGTCTGGTGTGAGAGCAGCGTGGTTCCAGTTTCACTAATGAGGTAGCTCCACGGGGGTTTTGAGACTACAAAGTCTGATTCAATAGGACTTCCAGTTACTAGAGCTGAATACATGGCAAAGTTTTAAAGACTGACTAATTAAAACTTGGAGGAGGAAAGTCTCATTTTCTACCAGGATTCATTTAAGACAAAATGCTTGAGCTGGCCTCATTCAGAAGAGCCACCCATATCTTTATACTAGTAATGAATATTAATGTACAGTTACCAAAAATAACTTCAGCGAGGACCACATTTGTGAACTGGAGAGTTGGTGTCCAAATGCCTAACACGGTGAGCCCTAGTGCTGGGGGGTGGGGCGAGATTCAAGAAAAACAGAACGATTTTCTAAAGATACATATTTTAAATCAGGTATGTATATATAACATTTTGGCAAACCAGGTGCTGTCCAACAAAAACCATTAAACACCTTGCTTGCTTCTTTTCCCCTCCAGAGCTGAATCTTACCACATCTCACTCACATCAATACGAATTTTCCACCTGGCTTTGTTCTCTTCCTTGTTCCAGTCATCCCCCGAGAAAGACATTCATCCCTCACTGGCTTATAAATGAATGCCCTCATTACCTCACCCCATTGATGGAGATTTATTTACTCCGAGTGAACGGATGATAATTAGACACTGTGATGGGGAGGGCTGGAGGCAAAATAACATTGTTCTTGTCCTTTTCGCTAGTAGCTAACATTTCATTCTTTTCAGGGGGAGACCTTTAGAGGTCTTTATTCCACTGATAAAATGTCCAACAACTAAAACCACGGAGTTCTGGGAATAGTCCCAGGGCATTAAGAAGAGATAAAGATACTGGGAACCAACACTGGCTACACAGGGCTTGAGTTTGTGATTCTAGAAAATGCCAGATCTGCCCGACCTCCCCAGGGATTGATAAAAGACCTTTCCCAGCCCCTTCTAACACTGACTTCAAAATAATAAAAGACACAGGGGTTGGGATTCTGTAAGGGTTATCTAATGCAAATGTAGGAGATAGCTTATTACTGTCATGAGAAAAAAAAAAAAACAACTCATTCTAGGATCCCAGCAAATGCAACTTAGAAAGTTCTTAACATTAAAGCTCCGTTCCCCTCACTCCTGGTTCCTACAGGTGTCCCCCCAATAGCAGAGAACACTGTCCTACTGTGGGACAGTCATGAAGAGGTCATCAAAGCCCCCAGAGAATGTTTCAAACTTCCAGTCCCTCCTGCCCCTGCCAAAGTATCAGCAGTGTGAATCAGCTCTTGTTCATTAGCTCAAAGGAGCATCTCGTGCTTATTTTTTTCTACTAAAGTATTACTTGTTCTAGGACAAAGAAGAATATCACTCCAATCCTGGAGGTGGGTGGTGTTAGGGGTGAGGGATCAGGCATAAGAAATAAATATTATTTCGGCTTTGGAGATCTCTCCCTGTGAAAAAGGGGCAACACAGATAGAGACTAGAAACAGGGGATATGCTGATACCAGGCACAGCTTATATGCAGGTCCAGCAGACCCTGGCCTTCATGGAGTTATTTGAAGACTCCCTGCAAAGCCTGCTATAAATTAAAATAATTTTATTTATGCCTGAAAGTTCAACATTGGGCATTAGATCTCCAGAAGACACTTGTTTAAAAATGTTTTTATTGTTATGTTAATCACCATACACTACATCATTAGTTTTTGATGTAGTGTTCCATGATTCATTGTTTGTGGAAGACACTTTTAAAAATATAAATGTTATTTGAGGGGGCACCTGGGTGGCTCAGTCGAGTAAGCATCCAACTCTTGATCTCAGTTCAGGTCATGATCTCAGGGTGGTGAGATCAAGTCCCATGTTGGGCTCCTCGCTGGGCATGGAGTCTGCTTAAGATTCTCTCCCTTTCCCTGTTCTTCTGCCCCTCCCCCTCTCTAAAATAGATATATGTTGCTTGAGAAGATTAAAGAAGAAACCATTCTTACCAAGCAGTGCACATGGGGGTGGGGTGAGCTGGAAGAGTTTGGGTGGAAAGGATGGGAAGTTGGAAAATGGGACCCAACCAAGTAAGGAGTGACACCCTGAGGCAGCCTCTTCCCCTGAACTTGCTAAACCTGGCCTCCCTCTGAGCTCTGGGGTCTCTGACGCTTCCCTGCAGGTCTACACAGGAAGGCAGAGGGGCAAGCAGAACTGTGGCAGCCTCAGAGAGGAAGAAGGTGTTGGCCCCATGGCAGGAAAAGGAAGCCAGGGGCCCTGCTCTGAGACTGACTCACCCCTACACCCACTCATTTCAGGGTTGCATCTATCATTTGTTCACCTGAGGACAGTGGCAGAAGGGCAATGGGGAGAGCCTGCCAGGGGGAGGGGGCGCAGGTGAACCTGCTGTCAGAAGTCTGAATTGGTGGACCTCAATCACAAAAAGAATCAGGCGCCCTTTCTTCCTGCCCCTCACCTGATTTCACTCCAGTGCTTTAATAGAAGGTGAATCTCAAGAAAAGACTGAACGTAGCTGGGATGCCTGTCATGTAATACATATTTTTTTTCTGGGAAAAAATACAACAGAAATGGAATGTTCAATCGTCCCCTCTATCCCCCAGTTGTTCCCATTCTTTCTCTCTATGAAGACACCAGGGCAGTGAGAGGAGTCCGGATTGTGATGCAGACTGCCAAGGTTCACATCCTCGCTGTTACTTCCTAGTTGTGGCCTTGGGCCAGTTATTCAACCTTTCTGGGCCTTGGTTCTCTTATCTGTCCAACTGGGCTAATGCTACCTACCGCCCGGCCCTGTTGTGACAGACAAATGATTTACTACTTGGAGGGTTCCCTACACAATACATGGCAAGTATCAGCCATCACAGAGGGCAACATAATTATTCTGCCTCACAGGTAAGGGTGATTTACCGTGGGAAAAGCAGAGGCTGAGAGGAGCTTAGACCCCTAGCTGGTACCGTGCCCACAGTAAACCCACAGCCTTTTTAAATGACAAGTTATTATTATCTCTCTGATCACTCCTCTTTTCTAAATATAGTGTGGGATTTTAAGTGAGAAAGCTTCAGCAAGCTGCCTCCTCGGGGAGTTCCAAGAAACATGAACTGCTGGACTTGGGTTACATTAAATCACCTTCCATTAAGTTCTGGTTCTGGTTAGTCTGACAGCTGTTCCCTTTGCTAAAAACAGATATGCTTGACTTTCTATTTGACCTAGGAATGAGAGGATTTTCTATGGGCAAATTCTCCAAAGTGCATCTGGCTTAATTAGTAAAAATCATTTTAGGCTTGGGGTCCAGGGTCTTGGTTCTAGGATATCCTGGAGCACCCATTACAAGCTCTTAAGCCTCAGCTGAGTAGGGTTCAAGGTGAGGAGAGGTCAAAGTGCCTGATGCTCTGGTCTGTAAAATGGGAAAAATAAGAACATGTCTGCTTTAAAGCTGAGACTAGAGGAGTGGAAGCGCTTTGGGCTCCCGTGGGAGAGACGCCAGGGCAGTTCCAAATGGTATTATCATGCATAACTGTCTTTCAACGACCAAGGGGAAAATAGAAGTCAGAGTAAACTCTGGATAGGGTTTGTTTGTTTGAAGTCAGGTGAAGGAGCCAACATTGCACGTGGAGGTTAATAATCATGGGCAGTGTTGCATTCTCTACCCTAAACAATATTCGGAATAACATAGCTTTTAAAAATAGATAAATCAATCAGCGCACTTAAGGGGACATCTGCTTCCACTCCCCTCAGTTGTGATGTCAGATGATTTCCTTCTTGGAAAACTCCAGAAAAAAGACTACATCTTAGAGCCCGGGAATTTTTTAAAATGTGAAATCTCCCTGGCTATCTGCAGCTAAGGCGAAGCTGCAGCGTGATACGGTGGGAAGAGCAAGCTATCAAGGAGCAAGCTACACTCTTGCCATCCTGACAACTCTCTCCCTCTTGGCCTCAGGCTCCTTGTTTGCCAAACCGAGGACTGAATTTATAACTGATCGCTAAAGTCCCTTCCAGCCCTGACACTCTCAGTCGAGAAAAGATTTGAGAGCGGGAGGCTCAGAGAGCGCACAAGGCACCTCTTCCGAAGGTTTCGCTCACAGCCCAGGGGAGAAATTGAGCGGGGGGGTGGGGGGGAGAAGGAGGCAGAGAGGCGAGAGGGGACCAGGGACGCAGCTCCGGAGCCGGAGGGAAAATAGAGCGCTTCTCCCGGCCCACGGGGAGAGCAGCTTAGCGCGGAGAAGAAAGGGTGATCGTGAGGGTTCTGAATGGTTCCTGGGGGAGGCCGCGGGCTGCGGCTGGAGGGACAGACGGGGGGCGCGGAGCCGGGACGCTGGGAGGCGGCGGTGGGAGCGCCGCGGCGTCCGGGCTCCCGGGGTGCGGGCAGAAGCGATGGAAGATCGCGGGAGGGCGAGCGGGACTCCGCGAGCTGGAGACGTCCCCGGCGGGCAGGGGTCGGGGTGGGGTGGCGTGCCGGGCTCACCTGGGTCTCCTCCTCCGACAGGCCGGCCTCGGCCGCGATGAGGCACAGCGTGGTGGGGTCCGGGTGCTTGTTGACCTTGTTGAAGTTGTACTCCAGGATCTCCACCTGGTCCTCGGTGGGGCCGCTCGCGCTCTCCGCCGACATGGTCTTGGCGCGGCTGCGGGGAAGAAAGCAGCGGCGGCGGTGAGCGCGGCGGCAGGCAGGGAGGGACGGAGATCCGGGGAGCGGCCGGCCGGGCACCTCCGTGCGCGGGGCCGTCCCTCCCGCGGGCGCACGGTCGCGTGAGTCCCCGGCGGCTGCAGGCGGCCGCGGGCGCCTCCCCGGGCTCCCGGCCGAGCGCTCCCGAGGGTCTCACGGCTGAGCCGCGCGTCTTCGGGCCTCCGGGCCTGCCCGGGGCCGGTTCTCTAGGCAACTTCCCCCCACCCCCGGGCCCGGGCCCGGGCCCGGGGCGGCGGCGGGAGGAAGATGACGCGCCGCGCCCTCCTGGCCCCGAGGCTCTAAGGAAGGAGTGCAGGAAGCGCGGCGGCGATTTTGGAAAATCGCCTTCAAAGCTTCCCCCCACACCCGGGAGAGGGAGCTGTCCTGGGACAGTCCCGATAGGTCGCGGGGGTGGGGGACACACCTCACCGGTCCGTGCGTCGTTCTGCCTCTAAAGTGGTGTATAGCCAAGGAGGGCAGTACACCCCACCCCCACTTCAAAGAAATGACCCCAAGGACGGAAGTTACTTCTTAAAGTTGGGGAACAGCAGCGGCACTTTTTATCTCTTCCTCTTACAGAGGTGGAGATAGCGTCCACCGAGCTGTCGGATACTCCTGGAGTTGCTAAAACCGGGAACCGAGCATCAGGAGAAGGGTCCACCGGAGGGCTTGTGCGAGTCACTCTGCAATCTGCAAGCTCCTCTGCCATCCCTCCCGCCCCGCCACCCCCATTTTTCCGAAGCCCAGAATCCACAGCCTCCAGTCAGCGCGGCTCGTCGCCGCCCTGCGTTGTCTGGACATCGTTGCGTAGCTACGGCAGAGAGCCCACTTCACTACCAGCTTCAAGGTCTCTTGTATTTCCTTACTTCAGAACCGAACATCGCTCTAGCAGATTTTGGGCAACATGACTTCCTGCTTCATCCTCTCCATATCTAAAAAGCCTCGGAACTGGGCCAAAAAAAAAAAAAAAAAAAAAAAGTCAGGGGCGCCTGGGTGGCTCAGTCGTTAAGCGGCTGCCTTCGGCTCAGGTCATGATCCCAGGATCCTGGGATCGAGTCCCGCATCGGGCTCCCTGCTCCGCGGGAAGCCTGCTTCTCCCTCTCCCACTCCCCCTGCTTGTGTTCCCTCTCTCGCTGTCTCTGTCAAATCAATAAAATCTAAAAAAAAAAAAAAAAAAAAAACAGGTGTGCATCCCTCCTCCAATTTAAGATGTATTGAGGTATCCGAAGTTACAGTCTTGAAGATCTTGGCGGAGGGTTTGGCATAGACAGGTCAGGACTCGACTTTGCCGACAGGAAAAGAGAAGCACAAGTGTGGGAATCAGGTTGGTTTGTTGTTGAAACAAACAATTGCAAAATCATCCAGTACAATCCTGAGTAGGTTTTGATGTGGTTTGTGCCTGGGGAGGAGCCACACTCTGCCCATGAGCCTGCATAATGTCCCTGATGCTGTTACGACCTTCTCTACTGTGACCTGCCTCCTGTGCTCCCTAACAAATGTCTTTACCTCTCTGAGTCACTTGAAGAGGCTTGCAGGGAGGCCAAGAAGCCATTCTACTGTGAGGGAGTCTTGGGCTCAAGGCACTTGTCAGGTCATCAGGAAATCTCTGTTTTTAGGTGAGTTATATGCCCCCTCCCCCATTTAAAAATCTGTACCAGTGATTCCTATCGCGGTGCTCACAAGATCGAGCCAGGTCAGAAACGCCTCCTCTCCTCTTGACACCTCTCTCCCCTTTTCTTTGACCCAGAAGTTCAGAGCCGGAAAGAACCTTGGAGATTAACGTTTTCAGTCCTCTCCTGGAACAGCCGAGGAGAATGAGGCACAGGAAGACTTACTATCCCAGCGTTGCCCAGTTAATGACCAGCACCCTAGAAGGGAAAGCCTTAGCTTTGGTTTCAGTCCTGTGCTCAGCCAGACCCTTCTCAGCAGGCCTTTCTGTCTTTAGTTTGGCAGAAAAGATCAGGAGGGCAACAGTTTATAAAGGCAGGGGCTTTTGAATGAGCACTGATTGTCCTCATAGGATACGAACTCTAGCCAAAGCTGCCCCCTGGAACCACCCACCACTGCTCATTTTGCCTGAAAGAATATAGGAGAGGGGACACTACTACCGCTGATTTTATTTCTTGGAAAGTTTCCATCTAATTCCATGGACACAGTTATGCTGCCTCTTTTCAGTGAAAATTTTTGCTTTGTAGAATTCTCAGTCCTTCAGAAATATTAACCAAGTGTGTAGATTTCTAAACTGGACTCAGATTCAAGGACTGTTCTGCATGTACTTCTTTATCTCTTTTTGTTACATACTTACTATTACATAACTCAACGGCTACTACTGTCCTTACATTTAATCAGGTGCGTTTTCTCTTCTATTTGTGTGGCTTCCTGTTACAGGACTTTGAGGTTTCACGGGTAGCTTCCGGTTGCCTTTAAAGTCCTCCTTGGGTTAGTTGGCTGACGGCCACTGGACTCATTTGGCTGCTAAGGAGACTTGTGGGAGGTCCATTCGAAAGTACCTACTTCTCCAAGGTACACCAAACAAACAAGCTTGATTTCTAGACATGAGGATGAAAGATCTGACCTCTAGAGTGAGAACTATCTGTTGTTTCTTCACAAAACTCAGTTTCTGTTCTTTCAGCCCTCTTCGGTTGACAAGTGTTTACAGCTGTTGCTTCATTTCTTCTCTCCTTCGCTCTCTTTTCAAGGAAATTTAAAAACCAAATCACCCTGGTAACCTTGGCCTTATAAAGCTTCTCAACCCTTTCCAGTAAGGAAACTGTTGAAAAGCCTCTCTGAAGGTAATCTAAACACTTTTAGATGAAAAGAACTAAAAATATTTTAAAGCTCCTTAAACTTTAATCTCAACGCAAGTTCTGTTGTTCCTGCGGTTATATTCATAACTTACGGAACATTCAAAGAGTAATTTGTCCTGTGGTTGTGTTTTCTCTTGTGGTTGGGGGAAGACAATGCATAAACCTTTTCAAGAGGTTAAATGAAAACAGCTGTCTTTTTCCTAAATTAAACCCAACACCTGGTTAGGCAGTTTTACCCTTGTCCCCTAACCCTAGAGTTATTTTAAAGGTATTTCCCTGAATGAACTAGCTCATGGAGAGTGCTACAAACTAGTAACCTGCAGAGATTGCTATGAGCTCACATTTACTATCTTCTTCCTCTCCCAGGCATCTGACCTCTAGTATCAAACCAAATGGTTATCGGTGGTAGATACTCCTTATCAACAGTCCCATGGTGAGGGTGCCTGGGTGGCTCAGTCGTTAAGCGTCTGCCTTCCGCTCAGGTCATAATCCCAGGGTCCTGGGATCGAGCCCCGCATTCAGGCTCCGTGCTCGGCGGGAAGCCTGCTTCTCCCTCTCCCCCTGCTTGTGTTCCTGCTCTCACTGTCTCTGTCAAATAAATAAATAAATAAAATCTTTAAAAAACAAAACAAAACAAAAACAGTCCCATGGTGAGCTGGCCAAAAGAGAAAAAAGCAGTGGAATCATTTTTTAGGGCCATCTCCCAATTTTCTTTAGCCCAAATTTCCTTCATGTTCATTCCGGACTTCCACGAAGCAGTGGGCTCTTGAAGCATTGTATTTTCTTAAGTGAGGACAATACTGTGCTTCCTTATCCCCAAGAGAAGTGGAGGCTCTTCATTCATCACTTACTGAACTACTCTGGACAGGGTGCAGGGGGCATCACCCAAGCTGTCAGTGTGTCTCAGAATTGACAAATAGGGGGCACCTGGATGGCTCAGTGGGTTGAACGTCTGACTCTTGATTTCCCCTCCGGTCATGATCTTAGGATCCTGGGATCTGGCTCCACACTCAGCGCAGAGTCTGCTTGGGATTCTCTCTCTCCCTTTCCCTCTGCCTCTGCCCCACCCTCTCTCTCTCTCTCAAAAAAAAATGAATAAATCTTGGGGCGCCTGCGTGGCTCAGTTGGTTAAGCGACTGCCTTCGGCTCAGGTCATGATCCTGGAGTCCTGGGATCGAGCCCCGCATCAGGCTCCCTGCTCAGCGAGGAACCTGCTCCTCCCTCTGGCCCTCCCCCCTCTCATGTCCTCTCTCTCTCTCATTCTCACTCTCTCAAAATACATAAATAAATCTTTAAAAAAAAATTAATAAATCTTTAAAAAAATTAACAACCAGGAGTGGAATATTGATTTGCCTCTCTAGGCTAACAGGAGGTCTGCTTTCAAAAGAGAGCTTTGTTCGTATGTGTTTTTTATTTGTGTGTTTGGTTTTTGTTTTTTTGTTTGATTAATGTCCTTAAGCTTAGAGCAGTAGCTCTCACGCCTGGCTGGGCCTCAGAATCACCTGTAGAAATGTCCAGTCCCCCCACAGTCCCCCTGAATCAGAATCCACTTTAGGAATCCAGTGGGGAAGGGATATAAAAAGTATCTCAGCTCTTACAAGATTTTGTAATTTAATCATTAAAATCAATGATAAATGTTTAGAACTTCTTATACTTTATACCTGTAAAAATGCATTAAAATATCTTCTACCTCTGATGCTGTATATCCTCTCAACGTTGAGTAGATGATAGGTTGAGGAGGCTTTAAAGGAATAAAGGTGTTTTTTTTTTTTAAAGATTTTATTTATTTACTTGAGAGAGAGAGATTGGGGGCAGGGGCAGAGGGAGAGGGAGAATCCCAAGCAGACTCCTTGCTGAGCACGGAGCCTGATGCCGGGCTCAATCCCACAACCCTGAGATCATGATCTGAGCCAAAACCAAGTCAGATGCTTAACCAACTGAGCCACCCAGGCGCACTTAAAGGAATAAAGTTTTTAAAATATACAAATACGCACCAGAAAAAAAAAATCCATTTAGACACCATGTTATTAATCTTTTTGTATGTATAGTCACGAATGGGGAAATTGCCTTTAAAATTATGAATTATTGGGGCACCTAGGTGGCTCAGTCGGTTAAGTTTCTGACTTTGTCTCAGGTTGTGATCTCAGGGTCCTGGGATCAAGCCCCACCTTGGGCTCCATGCTCAGCGGGAAGTCTGCTTGTCCCTCTGTCTCTCCCTCTGCCCCTTCCCCTGCTTGTGCTCTCTCTGTTTCTCTCACGCAAATAAATAAAAGCTTAATAAAATTATGAATTATTAAGAGAAATTTCCCTCTGCTTTCAAAAATTTAGAAATAATATAAAACCCTTTAAAAATCTTTCAGAAAAATGTTTTTTAATGTTTTATTTATTTATTTGACAGAGAGAAACACAGTGAGAGAGGGAACACAAGCAGGGGGAGTGGGAGAGGGAGAAGCAGGCTTCCCGCCAAGCAGGGAGCCCGATGCGGGGCTCGATCCCAGGACCCTGGGATCATGACCTGAGCTGAAGGCAGACGCTTAACGATTGAGCCACCCAGGTGCCCCAGAAAAATGTATTTTTATATTTAAATCAGAGTTTAAGAAAGCAGGTCATCAAAAGAAAAATTCCATTTCTTTGTACAAATACCTGTAATTGATTTAGAAGCCAAAAATTATAGTGGAAAATATTTGGCAAACTTGACAAATGATTGTCCTTCTCTTATTTCTTAAAGTTTCCAGTGAGAGAACTGCTAAAATTTAAGCTATCATTTATATGGGCAACTTGTATAATAGAACTTAAAACTGAACATTAGACTATGAATACACCATATACACATAGTATCATTACTGTCTTCAGGGAAAGAGAATTCCAAATAGAAATAGAAAAATATATTTTTAAATGCTATTATCAATTCTAGCTTTACATATTTAAAAAACTAGAGAAAAATACAACAAAATGCTAACAGTGATTATATCTAAATTAAGGGACTACAGATGATGTAAAATTTTTTCTTTATATTTTCTTCTGGTTTTCTCCATTTTCTATAATGAGCATTTATTATTTTGAAATTAGGAAGTCTAGTTTTTCTTAAAAAGATATCCCTGATCAGACCAATGATCCATCTTGCCCAGAATTTCATCTGATTATTGGGACCAAATTACATTTTCAGGGAAAGCATGGAAGTTATTTTCCATCAAGTCCACCTAGAAGATTAGGGAAGTACGCACTTTCATTTTTTTTCTTTTTAAAGATTTTATTTATTTATTTGACAGAGACACAGGGAGAGAGGAAACAGGGAGTGAGAGCGGGAGTGGGGGAGGAAGAAGCAGGTCTCCTGCTGAGCAGGGAGCCCGATGTGGGGCTCGATCCCAGGACCCTGGGATCATGACCTGAGCCGAAGGCAGACACTTAACAACTGAGCCACCCAGGCGCCCCACGCACTTTCATTTTCAAAGATCATTAGGTATTAAAAGGATATTTGTAATATACATGTAAGCTATGAAGAATAAATTAACACTAGTGAACCCCACCCAGTTTAAAAATTAAATCATTACCAAGACTATGGAAGCTACTTGTATTTCTTTCCCAATCCCACCCTTACAGCTTATTTGCTCCCAGAAGAAATCAAGATTCTGACTTTCGTATTAATCATTCCTTTGATTTTTAAATTAGTTCTATCACATATGTATGGATCCCTAAAAGAACATTATTTTAGCTTTGTATATTTTTGAATTGTGTAAAAGTAGTATTATATGTAATTATTCTGTAAATTGCTTTTTTTCTATCAACATGTTTCCAAGATTCAACCATATTTCTGCATATACAGAAGTTCATTCATATTCAGTGCTGTTTCCATTTTGTGAATATACTATAATTTATTTATGTCTTTTCCTGCTGGTGGATATTTGGATTGTTTTCAGTTTTTTGCTATTATGAACATTGCCTCTTGGAACATTTTTTTTTTAAAGATTTTATTTATTTGAGAGAGAGAGAGCATGAACAGGGGCAGAAGGAGAGGGAGAAGCAGGCTTCCTGCTGAGCAGAGAGCCTGCCACGGGGCTCGATCCCAGGACCCTGGGATCATGACCTGAGCCGAAGACAGATGGTTAACCGACTAAGCCACCCAGGTGTCCTGGAACATTTTGCTTTCTGAAGTGCATCTAGGAGGGTTTCTCTAGGGTAGACACGAGTGGAACAGGTCATAAGATATGTGGCGCTTTTTTTTTTTAAGATTTATTTATTTTATAGAGAGAGTGTGTGTGAGTGGGAAAAGGGGCAGAGGGAGAGAGAATCTCAAGCAGAATCCCTGCTGAGCAGGAAGACCTACTTGGGGCTCGATCTCAAACCCTGAGATCATGACCTGAGCCAAAAATCAAGAGTCAGCTGCTTAACCGACTGAGTCACCCAGGTGCCCCAAGATATGCGGCTTTTAACTTTACAACATAATATCAACTTCTTTTCCAAAGTTGTTGAACAAAACTATACTCTACAAACAATGTATATCATTTCCTTTGCCCCACATCCTCATCAATACTGTCAAACTTTTTAATTTTTGCCAAAATTGTTATGTATTCTTTTCATTCATGAGTAATACCTAAACCTCTTTCAGCTATTTATGTATTCAGCTTGCATAAGTTTTTGGGGCTAAAAAATTCCATATGTTTACTATTTACTGTATGAAAGTATTTCCTGTTTCAGCCCAGCAGGAGATTTGAGGTATTTTTTGAGAGTTTAGGGTCTGTCTCTAGGCTAGCTTGTTCTTTCCATGGGTCACCAAAAACAATACAAAAGATGTATGGAAAACCAATTTTAGTAGATCTTTTGTCTGTCTGATGCTAAAAATGTTCCTATTTTCCCTTTTACAGAGTTCCTGGAAGTCAGGACTTGATTCTGCACTCAAAAAAAAAAAAAAGTTAAAAAAAAAATAACATGTTAACCATATCAATTTCCTACCCTCTCATCCCCACCCCTGCAAAGTGAATATCAAAGTCTCTGAATGAAAACAACAGGTATGGATTTAAAATGACTGAGTAAACGAAGAAGAAAGGATGTAGGGATAGACAGGAAGTGTAAAAGAGACTATTTGGTTGTGGGTTTAAAACGGTATAAACATGTAAAACCAAATAATGTGCTCAAGTGTTTGCACATGAGCACGGGGTGCTGAACTCCAGTTCAGAAGCAGGTTGCTATTGGTTCTTTTTTTTTTTATTTTTTTATTGTTATGTTAATCACCATATATTACATCATTTGTTTTGGTGTAGTGTTCCATGATCCACTGTTTGTTCATAACACCCAGTGCTCCATGCAGAATGTGCCCTCTTTAATACCCATCACCAGGCCAACCCATCCCCCCACCCCCCTCCCCTCTGGAACCCTCAGTTTGTTTTTCAGAGTCCATCATCTCTCCTGGTTCGTCTCCCCCTCTGACTTACTCCCCTTCATTCTTCCTCTCCTGCTATCTTCTTCTTTTTCTTTTTTCTTAAAATATGTTGCGTTATTTGTTTCAGAAGTACAGATCTGTGATTCAACAGTCTTGCACAATTCACAGCGCTCACCGTAGCACATACCCTCCCCAATGTCTATCACCCAGCCACCCCATCCCTCCCACCCCCCACCACTCCAGTAACACTCAGTTTGTTCCTGAGATTAAGATTTCCTCATATCAGGTTGCTATTGGTTCTTTAGGTCTCTCACAATCCTCTCAAAGTAATCAGAATGGAATTGGTCCTGTTTTACGGTTGAGAAAGGTTTACTAACTTGTCTGTAGCATCAGAGGAAGACTCAGAATCCTACCTTTTATTCTGGCATTAGCAGTAAAGGCAGTTTGTGGTATCTAGAGCAACAAGATTGATTTATACCTTTAAAATATATTGTCCTCAGGGCACCTGGGTGGCTCAGCCGGTTAAGCATCTGACTCGATTTGGGCTCAGGTCATGATCTCAGGGTCATGAGATCAAGCCCTGCATCAGGCTCCAAGCTCAGAATGGAGTCTGCTTGTCCCTCTCCCTCTGCTTTTCCCCCCACTTGCTTGGGCTTGTTCATTCTCTCTCTCAAATAAATAAAATCTTTAACAAATATATATTCTCCTGAGGCTCTACTGATGTCAGAGATTCTAAGATATCACTGGATCACCAGTTTGGATTGTTGAGCTCTAATTGGAGTTGTCCATTATTTTAGTGAAGGGCTGGCACTGGTGGCAGCCAGTCTTTCCCCGTGTGGGGCATGCATTGCTGACCTCTCCAGCCTCATTCCCTTAGCTGCTTCTGCAGTCTTCTTGCAGACCTCCCCATGTCTCCTGGAAAAGCCTGGTATCTGCTTGACACCAAGGTCACAGGGATAATGGACTTGCCCCTCTAAAGTTTTGTTCTGACTCCATTGTTCGAGGTACTGATAAATTGGGGAGATTTGTTCAAGTTTGTCCAGTAAGATCTGAGCTCTTAATTTTGGACTCAATGTAATAGCTTCAGGTGCATGCAGAACCCCTGCCAACTCACACAACGACAAGCACCTGTCCTCCCATAACATGCTGCACTTGACTCAATGAGGTGGGAAGACTGAGAGGCCAACTTGTCCTTGAATACGTGCCAGCTCAGCCGGCTGCCAGTGCCCACGCCATCCCAAGGACCTCTTGTGCCCCCGGGGTTTTGTCAGGCACAGGTGTCATCAGGTTTGGTTTTCGAGGCTTCAGCCCTGCTCTGGGATGGCATCTCTCTTGGTCGTTGGAAATCCAAGGCTTAAAAATATGAAGTGCTGCCTTCTTTTACGTTCTGCATATCTGATGTGCACTGTTAGGTGTGCTGTGTGGAGTTGCTAATTCAGCGCACTGCTTCCCAGGCATTCCTCTTTCAATTTGCTTTCGTCTTGCCTTAGAAGCCCCTCTATTCCAGGAAACCCAGCAGAATTAAAAGCAAAATGAGATTTGAGTTAATATAGTCCTGAGTACAAACAATTAGATGTCCCAGGTACTGATTATTCAAGACATCACTTTGGGGGCACCTGGGTGGTTCAGTTGGTTAAGTGTCTGCCTTCGACTTGGATCATGATCTCAGGGTCCTGGGACTGAGCCCCACATCAGGCTTCCTGCTCGGCAGGGAGGTTGCTTGTCCCTCTCCCTGCCTCTTCCCCTGCTTGTGCTCTCTCTCTCTCTCTCAGTCAAATAAATATAATAAAATCTTTTTTTAAAGATTTTACTTATTCATTTAAGACACAGAGATACAGACAGAGAGAGAGAGAGAGCATGAGCAGAGGAAGAAGCAGAGGGAGAGGGAGAAGCAGGCTCCCCGCTGAGCCAGGAGCCGGATGTGGGGCTCGACCCCAGGACCCTGGGATCATGATCTGAGCCACTCAGGTGCCCCGAAATATAATAAAATCTTTTTAAAAATTTAAAAAAACAACAACAGAAAACATCACTTTGCCAAGCCTCCATTTCTCTCAATGGGAAGAAGGGATACAATACACACCTTCACCTGGCTCACAGCTTTGTGGTAAAGTTCATATGATATTATTGTAGGGAAGTATTTCTAAACTGTAAAGTGCTTGCTAACAGAAGATATTATTGTTCTTTTTTTAAAAAAAATCTTTTTTTAAGATTTTATTTATTTATTTGACAGAGAGAGAATGAGAGATAGAGAGCACGAGAGGGAAGAGGGTCAGAGGGAGAAGCAGACTCCCCGCTGAGCGGGGAGCCCGATGTGGGACTCGATCCCGGGACTCCAGGATCATGACCTGAGCCGAAGGCAGTCGCTTAACCAACTGAGCCACCCAGGCGCCCCGATATTATTGTTCTTTCAATGACTGTGAGCTAGGCATTCAGTGGGGCGTCTCCTGGGTGGCAAACTGGTAAGAACAGTTTATAGTTTCAGTCTTTCTGGGCTGCAATTTATTTATTTATTTATTTATTTATTTTTTTGCAGATTTTTTTTTTAATTTTTTTATTGTTATGTTAATCACCATATATTACATCATTAGTTTTTGGTGCAGTGTTCCATGATTCATTGTTTGTTCATAACACCCAGTGCTCCATGCAGAACGTGCCCTCCTCAATGCCCATCACCAGGCTAACCCATCCCCCTACCCCCCTCCCCTCTAGAACCCTCAGTTTGTTTTTCAGAGTCCATCATCTCTCATGGTTCGTCTCCCCCTCTGACATACTCCCCTTTTCTTCCTCTCCTGTTATCTTCTTCTTTTTCTTTTTTCTTAAAATATGTTGCATTATTTGTTTCAGAAGTACAGATCTGTGATTCAACAGTCTTGCACAATTCACAGCACTCACCGTTGCACATACCCTCCCCAATATGGGCTGCAATTTATTTAAAAAAATTTTTTTTCTGGAATGGTAAAGTATGAGGGTTTAAATCAGAACCTTTTTTAAAAAAATCAAATGCTGCCTGTATTGCTTTGTCATAAGATGTATCCCTGGATGGAATTTCTCAAAACTAATGAGGTAGGGATGGGTGGGGGTGAGGATGTCCTATCTTTAGCATGTTTTCTCATTAGCACTTCTACACTGTGTGTTGATTTGAATTTAGTTGTTGGTATTTTTTTTCTCATTTCTTACTGACACTTCTCAATTTATCCTTGCATCTATTAATGAGGAAGCATTAATAGGGCAGAAGATGAGTAGTGAGGAGTTAAAAATAAGCAGGAACAGATACTCTATGAGTTGGTGAGTAGATTTTTCCAGGTAGTCTTGGCCTATGAGAATAATAACCAAATTGAAATTGTTTTAAAATAATTTGTTCCCCGGCCTGTCTTCCCTACTAAGTGATATGCTCTTCTGTGGGGGATAAGTCTTATACATTTGTATCTCACCAGCATTCATTAGGAGTATCTGGCACTGAATAGGTGCTCATAACTAATGTGCTGAACTGAAATTAACCAATGGCATCTGGCATGACTTGATTTAGGACATAAGTTGGAAAGACATTGTTTTCAACAACCAGGACTGACCAAGTTCAAAACCAAAACATTACATTGGAAAAAATAACTTTCCAGCCTTCTAATATGTTTTAGTCCCCACTGTCTGAAACAGCACAGAGCTGATTCCTATTTTTGAATTGCATACAGAAATCTCATCCCTGTTAGCACAATAACAACATATTTATTGAGCAATTACTCTGTGCCTGGCCCAGTTCTTCGTCTTAGATGAGTTAGCTCATGTAACCATCAGAGGAAGCAGCATTATGGGACAGGCACTCTTCTTGACTCCATTTTACACACATAGTAAATGATGCAAATGGAAACCTATATACTTTTCCCCAGGAGATGTATATAACTTTCCCCAAACACAAACCTAGTGAGTGGTAGAGCAGGGATTCAAACCCAGAAAGTCTAGCTTCTGCATCCATGTTCTTAGCCACTACACTAGATTTCCTCTTCGCATGAAGTAGCCATGTAGACCAAGAGCCTTGAAGGTTGGTTGTGGAAAGAGGAGAAGTAAAGTCAGGTGGTGCCTCCTGGGACAAAAGGAAGGCAATGTCCTGCGTCTGTGCCGGCTCCCCTGTGGGGCAGAGCCAGTCTGGCAGCAATGTCTCCCTCCCTGTAGCATGTTTCAAAACAGAAACATGGTGACCAGGCATAGCTCTGACCCAGCGAAATGGATCAGCTAGTGATTTCAGTGAATACTACCAACACCATCAGCCGGGCTGGCTTTCTTTTCCCCACATCCTCTTCTTTAATTGGTACAAACATAATTGAATGATGACATTATGTGAATAATATAGTGGACAAATGAGAAAAAGTGTCAGCATCTGACAGAATGGAACAGAAAGGTTGGCTTCAACCAGATCAGCTGGATCTTAGTGATTATGGCTGCTACTTACTCCCTAGATTTACAGAGTTTTGTCGAATTGATTAAGGAATCTCCTGAGACAGGTGTTGAACCAGGTCCCTCAGTGGTCTAGACTTTCTACGGCTACTTACAGAAAATAGCAAGATATGAAAAGGGAGGGGGCACTGTCTGGGAAGGACTTCCAGGAGTGAATTAATCATTAATTAACCCTGGACGTAAAATTCTTGGTATACTGGCTGAGTTCTTTTCACTGGTAGCCCAACTCATGCTCGAAGTCAAAACTTTGTATGTAGAAATATGGGGGAAATGATTAAAGACAATAATAAAACCTTGGGTTTCTTTGTGCTCTGAAATAAGTGGAGGATTTAGTCAAACTCCTTAGAAATAAATGGGCAAATGAAAGAAGGCAACCCCACTTCCATAATCTCCTCATGGGAGATCTGCCTATTGTTCAGGTTGCTTTTCCAAAAAGCTGTCTCTATAATGATTGTTACGAATTCAGAAAAAGTTTTCTCTAGACAGAACATTATACATTGTAGATAGAACACTAAGCTAACCCACAGGAGGGAGTGTATCTAAACTGCTATGTATTTGTTACAGAACAAAAAGAAGTAGAAAATCATCCTGTTGAAGTATCCTAGGGAAATTTAATAAGCTATCATTTCATTTTGAAGGCAAATGCTTAAGAAACAGCAGTTTTAATTAAGCCTTGGCTCAGGGAAATGAGGTTCTGCTGCAGATATTGAAGGGGGTTCAGGAAACTTGGAGGAGGCTAAAGGTTTAAAGCCCAAGTCTAATGTATCCCAAGAGTCAGGAACAGTCCCTGACACATTGTGGGATGTGCAGTGAATATATATTGGATGCAGGGTGATTGAACTTCATTTTCACTTCAAAAAGTAGGACTTTGCCATATCGTATAAAGGCATAATCATTAGAACTGTATTTGGGTCAGAGATGAAATAAAGAGGGGGAAGGAGGGAGAAGGGTAATGCTGAGAAGCACTGATGTGAGAAGCAAGTTGTCTGAGACGTAATTAATGAACGATAAAGAAAAAGCCAGAATTACTGGGCACAGTCCTCACCTCCTCATTCTTCTACCCAAGGGCCAAGGAAGAAGGGGATAGGGAAGGTTTGGGGCCTTGCATTTCCTGGGCCAGCCACCAAGAGGCACTGTCAGGCCAGAACAGTTCAGTTGTTGGCCAGAGCTCTTTGCAGGTGGGAGGAGAAAGAGAAGCAGAAATAAAATTATTTTGAGTGTACAGCATTAGTTACAGAGGGAGTGTTGTGTATCTTTATTGGATTATATGGAAGGGACATATTTTAAATCCTCATTCATGAATGAAAATATCAAACTGGTATGGGATATTAGAAAGAGCACTGGGAAAAGAGTCAGACCTGCATTTCAGTTTTAGCTCCTCTACTTAATAGTCACAGGACCTTGGCTGAGGTGTTTAGTTTTTTGTTTGTTTGTTTGTTTTAACTTATTTGAAACTGAGTTTTCTTCTCTATAAAATGTGGCTAAAAACTTCCTTCCTTGCCTACTTCAATTGTGATCCAGTGAGATTTTGCTCAGGAAATAACTTAGAAAACTATAAAATGACATTCGCATTTCCAGGAGTGTAATAATTTATTCATCCAGAAAAGTGAAGATGTTGGGCCAGATGACCTCTGAGATCATTTCTCCTCTAAAATTCTAACGCTCAGCTTGGCCTGGGTTTAAATGATCGTGCTATTCCTCGACAACAGCTTACTAATGTCACTGGCCTGAGAAAGGGAAACACAGTGGCCTATTCCAGCCTATGTCCCTGGTTTGCTGAACATTTTGTTCCTAGCTTCTACTTCAAAGGACCCCTGAAGCACCCATGAAACATTTTGAACCACGGTGCTTTTTACTTTCAGCCTGTCTGTTAAATTAACGTGACCAAATAATTTGCCATCTATCCTGGAACATCTATGTGTAAACGGGGTGCTATGATTAATTACACCAAGACAACAGCATACATCAGAAGCATCCCAGGCAAACCTGGATATCTGGTCCCCTTATTATAGGTAAAACATTCAATTTCTCACTTACATGTGGGATAGTAAAAATATTCCTGTTGAATTTAGGTATCCGTACTGCTGTTACAGATTAGCAAGACACAGTTCTGTTAGAATCTTGGAGGACAGAAACTCATACTCCTAACCTTGGTAGTGAACAGGAGGCTGCTTTTTGCTCTTAAGAAATCATATAGTTGCAGCTTTGTGATTACAGATCAGAGAATACACTATAGCTTCAAATTTCCTGACCTTTCATTTTTTATTCCACTTTGAATAGGTAGGATAGAAATATGTCTGATGGGGTGAATATGCTTGGGTCTCTGCCTGCTTTGGGTATTGTTAGTATGGTTGTGCTAATGCTTAGTAACTGTGAATATTCATTACATCTCAAACAGAGTTTGGTCCTATGATCAAATACAAACAAAGGAACAAAAACGGCTTGTCCTAGAGATTTCCACGGGCACAGCCATGTGCTCAGGGCCTTTCAAACCAGATAATCCAGGAGGGGTGAGACTTGTGAAGTAAATTGAATTATCAAATCTCTTTGACAATGTCTCACGCCCTAATACACCAAGAAATCAGACAAGCCGATTTCTGCTATGGGGGAAAAATCGTAATATTTTCTAAAGAAAACCATTGAACACAGAGAAATTTGCACTACTAAAGCTAGAAGCAAATAACATAAAGACCAACTTTCTAAATAGTTTATGGAGAGGAAAAATGGCACAAGTCAAAAGGGCAGGTTATAAATACCCTTTTTTATTTTTTAAATTTTTAAAAAAGATTTTATTTATTTATTTGAGAGAGAGAGAGATAGTGAAAGAGAGCACAAGCAGAGAGGAAAGGGAGAAGAAGGCTCCCTGCCGACGTGGGGCTCGATCCCAGGAGTCTGGGATCATGACCTGAGCTGAAGGCAGACGCTTAACCGACTGAGCCACCCAGGCGCCCCTTTATTTATTTATTTGTCAGAGAGAGAGCACAAGCAGGGGGAGCAGGAGGTGGAGGGAGAAGCAGGCTCCCTGCTGAGCAAGGAGCCGGATTCGGGATTCCATCCCAGGAGCCTGGGATCATGACCTGAGCTGAAGGCAGACGCTTAACCCACTGAGCCACCGAGGTGCCCCAATATCCTTTTTTAAAAAGAGATTTACTCATTTATTTTAGAGAGAGAAGGGTAGGGGGGAGGGGCAGAGGAAGAGGGAGAGAGAATCTCCAGCTGATTGAGGAGCACAACTCCAGGCTTAATCCCAGGACCCTGAGATCATGACCTGAGCCAAAATCAAGAGTCAGGTGCTTAACCGACTGAGCCACCCAGGCACCCCTATAAATATCCTATGTTTTAAGTTATTCATTTTGGGTAACCCATTTAGTGTCCTAATTCTGCTTGACTTAGGAGAACATTAATTAAATTAGTTAGATCAATAGGCTGCAGGGTAGGGAGAAATAGGTTTCTTTCTTAGAAGAGAAGGGGAGCTTCAAAACTTAAACATTGATGATAGAAATCAGTCTGGTATTTTAAAAATC